>NC_092778.1:52282144-53566144 GCF_047496795.1 Chiloscyllium punctatum
TATTATATCACTAATAGTATTGGCTTAAAATGTTATTTTTCCTAATCATGTGTGCTGCTGTCCTTTCGGAATTGTTGTTTACCTTTCTGGAGACTGATGAAATGAATTACTTAGCAGTAAGGGTGTGAAGTCTACTTTTAAATGTATACTTAAGAGAAAATGATCCAGCTGCTAGATCAGGGTGTTGATTGTTATTGTGTCATGGAGGATGGAAATGTTTCCATTTCCTGATGTCTCACCATAATTATGCTGTTTTGGGAGAGGAAAGTCAGATGATGAAGACTTTACGTAAAAAAAGTTAGTTTATCCTCCTTGCATAGAGTCTGCAGCTACTTGAAAGTGCCTTGGGAGAAATTAGTTTGCTTACTCTTGTACTTGTGGACAGTACAGGGAAGAAATACCAGAAGGGAAGTGTTTTTTTGCTGTCTGCATCCTTCCCAAAAATCATTGTTCATTAAATTTCAGTCCTGAAAGTAAGGACCCAACTTGAAATCTGAAAATGAATTGAATTTTCAGCTGGATAAAATCAAGCCTAAGATTATCAATTGCATAACCTAAAGTTATATTTGGGGACAAAAAAGTGGCAAGTGCACAGAGGAAACACTTCTTCTTTAAAATGTATTCCATTTTATAATCCTTAAAAATCTAGTTAAAGTACTCTGATGTATCAACCTGAATAGATCCCAGGTCAGAATTGCTTTATATTTCACTCTGACATTTTTTTTGTAGTATTTTTTGTTGGATAACTTATTTCTTTTCTTCCTTTCTCCCAATTAAATAACAGGCATCCATGGTTACTCTCATGGATCCCTTGCCAACTGCAGCAACACAAAAACCTGTAGTGTGGGGAGTATCTGTTCGACCTGTTTCTATAGAAAAAAATGACCCATGGGGAGAAGCAAGCAGTCCAGTAGCATCAGATCCATGGCAATCTGTTGGTAAGATTACTTGTACTGTCCATTGCATTGTGTGTAGAAATAACATTGCGGGGGTCCTTTTTAATTTCTAATCTAACTAATAAATTTAAATTTTGGTACTAAATCCCTTTCTTGCAAATTATGTTAACTTTTATTCCAGAATGTTTCCCTTTTTGTTTTCATTGCTAACTTTTGGTTATCCTACAGATACGTTTCATATTTAAGTATTAAATAACTAAAAGTTATCATCCCATATTAACATATTGGAATTGCAGAGATATCTAATCTTCCATAAGGTATCAAGCAACTAGAATACAGTATGACTTAAAACGTAAACTATGTCAATGGCCTAGTAACTCTGAAGACCACAGGTAATTATCTGGGGATCCAGATTTGAAGCCATGGCAGTTGGTAGAATTTGAATTCATTGAAAATCTGGAATTTAAAGTCAAATGACCATGAAACTATTGTCGATTGTCATTAAAATCCCTTCTATTTCACCAAGCAATCTGTCCACCTGGGGAGGCAATAGCCTAGTGATATTATTGCTGGACTATTCATCCAGAACTCGGGGAATGTTCTGAGGACCCAGATTCAAATCCCTTCATGGCAGATGGTGGAATTTGAATTCAGTAAAAAAAAAATCTGGAACTAAGTCTAATGTTGATCATATCATTGTCAATAGTCAGAAAAAAACCATCTGATTCACTGATGACCTTTTAAGAAGGAAATCTATCGTCCTTACTTAGTCTGACCTACATGTGACTTCAGACCCACAGCAATCTGGCTGACTCTGAACTGGGCAATTAAGAATGGACAATTAATGTTGTACTAGCTAGTTATGCCCTCATCCCAGGAATGAAAAAAGAAAAAAAAATGTTTTGCTTGGTCTGGCCTGTGTGACTATAAATCCACAGCAGTGTGGTTGATTCTTAGCTGCCCTCTGAAATGGCTTAGCATAGATAGACAGGCCACCTGACACTGACTAAAGCACTTGAAATCATAATGGCAAACACAGCACTGCCAACCTTACAAAGTAGTCTTTACTAACGTTGTACACTAGTTCCAAAATTAGAATAGCTCACAGACTATTTTTAAAAAATGGTCTGACTCGTAGAATCCTATTTTTCAGAAAATGTCAAAAACGTTACTATCATATTGCCTGAATATGACCTGTACCAGTGAGCAGCAGCAGAGGTGTTGGCACATTGGCATACGTCAGGAAGGAATTGTCTTAGGAGCCCTCAGCATTGACTGTAAACCCTGCAAAATCTTAAGGCATCAGGTCAAACACGAGCAAGGAAATCTACTGATTGTCACATAGCACTGCCTCTCAGCTGATGAATCAGCTGTCCTCTATGTTGAACATGATTAGGAGGAAACTTTGTGATACAGGTGCAGAATGTACCCTGGATGGGGAACTTCAATGTCATCCACCAACAGTGGTTTGACAGTGTCACTACTGACCAAGCTGGTTGAGTCTTAAAGGTCACGTGCTAGCCTGGATCTGCAGCAGGTGTGGTGGATTAAACAAGATGTAGAACATATTTGACCTCCTCCTCACTGATTTACCAGCTGCTGCTGTAGTAGGAGTAAGACATGCCACCCCACAGTCCTTATGGAGAAAAACGTGCACTCTTCAAATCAGGGATACTCTCCAGTATGTTTGTGTGGCACTGTAACCATGCCAAATAAGATAGACTTCCATTTGACCTAGCAACTCAGCACTGACATCCAGGAGGTGCTACAGGTCATTAGAAGCAGCCACATTATACTCCAACGACTTCAATCTACAACTTCATGGCCTTCATATCCTCCACTCTATCATTACTATCAAGTCAGGGGATCAATCCTGGTTCAATGAAGAGTGCAAAGTGTGTGTCAGGACTTGTACCAGACACACTTAAAATGAGGTGACAACCTAGTGAAGCTGTGAAACAGGACTAGATGTGTGCCAAGCAGCTTAACCTGCAAGTGATAGACAAAGCTAAGCGACTCTGTAACCAACAAATCAGATCTAAACTTTGCAGATCTGCCAAACATTGTCGTGAATGGTGGGGGTCAATAAAACTTCTTATTGGAGGGAAAAGAAATTATCTTTCACCATGGGCCGAGTGGATGCTCCATCTTTGTCTCTACCATAAGCCCCTAGCATTACGGATCTTCAGTTAATTCAGTCCACCCCCCACAACACCGACAAATGGTTAGGAGTTCTGGAATCTACAAAGTCTATGACTTTGGCATCATTCTGGCAATAATACTGAATATGTGTTCCAGAACTTGCTGTACCCTGGCCAAGTTGTCAGTGAATCAACAATGCTGGCATCGACCTGACAATATAGAAAATTGCCCAGCTATGTCTTGTACACAAAAAGCAAGATAAATTAACTCAACTAATTATCATCTCATCATCCCTGGAAGGTGTCATCAATAATCTTATCAAGCAACACTTAGTGGACAATAACATGCTCACCCGAACTGATGCTCAGTTTGGGTTCCACCAGGGCGACTCAGCTCCTGACCTCACTGTAGCCTTAAATTAAACTTGGACAGAGGAGGTGAGGGTGCCTGCCTTTGACATGTAGGCCATAGTTGACAGTGTGTATCCTATCAAACCTAGAACTGATTGGATCAGAGGGGAAAACTCTTTGCTGGTTGGAATAATACCTGACACAAGGGAAGATGAACAGCCAGGGAATTCATAGAGGCATGGCACTCATCCACAGATTCAATTAATAAGCACATCGACCTGGACCCAATATACCGACCACTGCAACGGACAGCTGGAACTGACAACCGGAAGCGGCAGATTCAAACCACTACAAATTGTGGAGGAAAGATCACAGAAGCGCTTCACAGGAGGCTCCTAAGCACTGAGGATGTCACCTAGACAGGGGACGAAATGTCTGCAACACAAGTTCCCAGCTCAGTGAACAGAACCACAACAACGAGCACCCGAGCTACAAATCTTCTCTCAAACTTTGAACAAGGGAAGATGGTTGTGGCTTTTGGAGATCACTTATCTCAGCTCCAGGACACTTTTATGCAGTAGTTCCTGAGGATAGTGTCCTCAGCCCAACTGTAATCAGCTGCTTCATCAATTACCTTCCCTCCATAATAAGGTCAGAATGAGGAATGTTCGCCAATAAGTGTACAATACTAAACACCATTTGCAACTCTTCAGATATTGAAGTTGTCCATGTCCAAATGTAACAAGACCTGGACAATATCCAGGTTTGGTCTAACAAGTGACAAAGTACTAGGCAGTGACCATCTCCAACAAAAAAGAAACAAACCATTGTCCCATGACGTTCAATAGAATATCATCACCGAATCCCCTTCCAGATAAAACCTTCAGCGTTACCATTGACCAGAAACCGAACTGGACTCACCATGTATCTATTGTGGTTGCATGAGCAAATTAGAGGCTCAGAATCTTGCAAGTAACCTCCATCCTAACTTCCCAAAGGCTGATTTTGCTACTCCTTGCATGCTACCTGACCCGCTGTGCATTTCCAGCACCACTCTAATCTAAACTCTGATTTCCAGCATCTGCAGTCCTCACTTTTGCCATCATCTATAAAACATGAGTTAAAATTGTGATCTAATACTGCCCGCTTGCCTGAATTAATGTAGCTCCAACAATACTCAAGAAGCTTGACTCCATCCAGAACAAAGCAGCCTACTTTGTTACCATTACATCTGCTAACATTCATTCCCTCCAACACTGGTGATCAGTAGCAGTAGTGTGTACTTACAAGGTGCAATGCGAAAATTCACCACGTTCCCTTAGACAGCACCTTCCAAACCCATTACCAACTAGGATAAGGGCAACAGATGCATGTTCTCCTCCAAGACGCTCACTGTTCTGACTTGGAAATATATCACCATTCGTTCAGCATCAGCTGGATCAAAATCCTGGAACTCCTTCCCCAGCACCATTATAGATTTGCATTGGATCAGTGGAGGCAGTTCACCACCATCTTCAAGGACAACTATGAATGGGCAACTCAGCCAGTGAAACCTACATTCCAAGAAAGTTTTTTTTTGTTATTCATTCAATTAGCCAAATATCAGAATATTTTCCTTTGTGTGTTCACAACCTGTATTGTGGGTTATGCTACAGAATGTATGAGCACTTAGTAATTCATCAGTACTAGATATCTTTAACAATGTTTTTTAAAAATAATTATTTAATTGTTACTTAGGTTGCAACCTATTTGTTTTCTTATAGCATGACCAGAAACCGGCAATATCCACCCAATTTCAAATATCAGTTAAATAAAACAAACAGCTTCAGTTCTGGAGATCTGAAAAAAACAAAATAGAAACGTTAACTTTGTTTTCTGTCCACAGATGCTGCCAAATCTGCTGAAACTCTCCTCCAGTTTCTGTTTTTGTTTGTTTCAAATATCAGTTTGTTTTTAATGGACATGGAATCAGTGATCAGTTGATTATTCTGATGACATTGGCATTAAAAGTATGTTTCTTTTTAAAATGCTTAAAATGTTAAAAAGTCTTATTTGCTCCTAGATACCAAGTCAACTACTGCTGTTGATCCTTGGGGTGCTCCTACGTTATCTGCCACACAAGCACTTCCTAAAAATGTTGACCCATGGACTTCAGATACTACCTCTGCTGTTCTGAGGTCTTCAGCTGACCCATGGGGACCAGGTCCTTCGACTGATTCTGTTTTAGGTAAGTGTATTGTAAAGATGAAATTATAATTTTCCAGTTTGTCACCAATTTGCCAGTATCATGCACTCCAAGCAGAGGCATCACACAAGAAGATGCATGTAGAGACTTTGCAAAATCAGAAATTGCTGGAAAAACTTAGCAAGTCAGGCAGCATCTGTGAACAGAAAGCAGAGTTAACATACTTGTTCTTAAGAAGAATCACTGGACTCAAAAGCTAAATTCTGCTTTCTCTCCACAGGTGCTGCCTAACCTTCTGAGATTTTTCTTGTTTCTGATTTCCAGCATCCACAGTTTTGTGCTTTTTTTCTAAAGAATTTGCAAGTTGCTTCATATCTTTTGAAAATATTCTCTGCACCAATGCATTTTTGAGTATTTGGAAATTATCAAGTTTTAATCAGAGATATATTCGTGCTGATTTGCGATTAGCTATTTGCTACCTATTGGATATGCAGGGAATGCAGATTTATTTCTGCTGTCTGTATGCTATTGTATTAGTCTGGGCAAAATTCAAGCTGGTGTCCAGAAATTGAAGGGCAATTGGCAACCCTATTATATAACCCATTCTGCCAAATTGAAAGGATTTCAACTTTTAACAAAATCTGTTTGTATTCTTTGACTTTCAAAGGAACACTAACAAATTGAAAATTTCAGAGGTGGTTGTTATAAAGGGAAAACAGTTACAGATTTATCTGTAGGTCCAGGGCCTAAAGATTAGCCATGCAACAACCTCATATTTCAATTCAATCCCAGCTGCATATATTGATAGACTTTAAGATATCATTAAGCTGTATGAATTTGTCTTTTTTTTAAAAAAATGCAGTAGGAGATGCAACTAAATATTTTGTAAATGTACTTTATTTTATTTACAGAGACATCTAAGGATGGTACATCATTATTGTTTTCTGCTTTACATTTATTTAACTAACTTCTGTACTCATCCACATAATTTTTAGAATTGTCAATTTAAACTTGCAGAGCTGAAAGTTAAGCTTGAAATTTTACAATGTTAGCAGCTTTATTCAAGCCATCGCAGCAAGACATTTAGAAAAATTTAAGTGGATCAGACAGAATCTACACAGTTTTTAAAAGGGAAACCCTGTTTAATCAATTAGTGCTGTGGATAATAGGAAATTGTACTATACCTAGATTTCATAAAGAATTTGATCAGTTGCTATGTTAACAGTTGTTGCGGAAAGTAAAGGCTCACAGTGTACTGTATAACACATTGGATAGAAAATTGCCAAGTCACCAGGAAACCAAAGTACGCACAACTGGGTCTTTTTCAGTCTTATTTCAAATGCATTAAGAATTTGGTATAGAATTTATATAAATTACTTGAATGAATATACCGAAGGAATGGTTGCTAAATTTGCTGATGACACAAGCATATAAGTAGGTAGAAAACTAAAATATGAAAAGGACATAAGCTATAAAGGGATATAAGTAAGCAAGTTTACAAATATCTAGCAAATGGGGTGTAATATTAGAAAGTATGGAATTTGCCATTTGACAGGAAAAATATAAAGCTTATTCTCTAAATGAGAGATTTCAGAACTCTGAAATTCAGAAGGATCTGGGCATCAATGGATGAATTGCAAAAAGGCTAATATGAAGGTATAGCAAGTAATAGGAAAGGTAATGGAATGTATTCTTCTTGGTGAGTGAAACAGAACCTAAAAAGAAAGTCATTATGCTTCTGTTATACAGGAGACTTGAGACCATATCTGGAGTACTGTGTACACTAGCCTCTGTGTATTTTAAGGAAGGACAAAATGTGTTGGAAGCAGCTCAGAACCTTATTGATTAGTAAGGGGATCAAAGATTATGGGGAGAAGTGAGGAGAATGGGTTTAAGAAAGAAATGATTGAATGGCAGAGCAGACTTTCTTGGCCAAATGGTCTAATTCTGTTCCTATAACTTATTAGGTTTAGTAGATTGCTAAAGCTGTGAAACAAGTTGTCTTATGAGGAAAGTTTGGATAAGTAAAAACATGTATTCACTGGAGTTTAGAAGAGTGAGCTGACCTGATTTAAGACTCGTCAGGGTCTTGTATGTTTCAGTGAGATAGATGTGGAAAGGATGTTTCCAATTGTGGGTGAATCTAGAACAAGGGGTCACCACTTAAAAATAAGGGGTTGCTCATTTAAAACAGACGAGGCAACTTTTTCTCTCTCATGCTCGTAAGTCTTTAGAACTCTTCCTAAAATTATGATGGAAAAGCAGAAACTTTCAGTGTTTTAAGATAAAGCTGAACAGATTCTTAGTAAGCAAGGGGTTGGAAGGTTATCAGCTATGATTCTATTAAATGATAGAGTGGGCTCAAAGGGCCAAATGTCCTACTCCAGCTCCTAATGTATCTGAATGTTTCTATGGAAATCACATCTCTCTGTTCTTGCTTAGCTATCTTATTGACAGCAACATTTTGCATTGTAATTTTTATCAATACTTTATCTTTTCATTTATTAAAGATAAATTAAAATTTTAAAAAGAATATCAGTTAGTCAGATTTAGGATGTAAATTCTTGAGGTTGGCATGTTGATTTTGACTATTCTAATTATTGATTTTCAGGAATGATTTGCAAAGTTAATATAGTATGGGGTCAATGAATCCTCCAATTTGAAGTAAATCCTAAATGAATATCTACTATGATTTCCCTTTTCTATTGCTTCCCAATGTAGGTGGTGCAACCTTTGACCCATTTAGCACATTAAATGGTGCAGCAAAGGATGACTTTGCAGATTTTGAAGACCTTCGAGCTTCATCAAAAAAAACAGGTAACAAGATATTTATCTTGTCTCAAGCACAGTTTTCCCTTTTAAACATGTTAATTTCTTGTTTCAGTGCGAGTGAAGTAAGCCTGCTATGTGTAATTCTAGTAGTCCATAGAGTGTATAACCCCGTATGGTGATTTATATTATTGGACATTAACACAGAAGATATCCCAAGCGTGCCATTTCCAATACACTTTTTTTTCCTCAAAGTAATTTGTTCTTTGACATACACTTATAAAATAAAACTTATTGAGAAACCATTGAACATGAATTTTAACTTGCCAAGTAAATGAAACCTGGACAAACTTGCAGCTTTTGTGGCTGTGTCCATATTGGAAAGAGTGAATGTTCAAAATATTAGATGGTGTGCAAGTTGAGTGAGTTGTCTGTCCTGAATTTGTGGAACTTTGAGTAATGTTGGAGCTGCATTCATCCAGGCTCCTTGGGAGTATTCCAACATGCCTTGTGCTTCATAAATAGACATGTTTTAGCAACCTAAAAAATGAGTGGCTTACTGCAGAATTCCTAGATCTGTGGTTGGAGTCACAGTACAATATGGCTGGTTTGGTTCAACTTCTAGTCACAGGGCAACTTCTGCAGTGATATCCTTGGACTGAGATGATTGACCTCCAGCAACTATAAGCATCTTCCTTTGCTGTGATTCCAACCAGTGGAGAGATAACCCTTGATTCCCATGGATTCTGATTTTACTGGGGCCCTTGATGCTGCACTTTTAAGTGGGTTATTAGTGAGACACTGCTGCTTGCTGGCACTGTCAACAATCCCTTCAATCAAGTTACTGACAATAGGATAGTAATTGGCCATGTTGGATTTGTCTTATGTTTTGCATACAAGATACTCCTGGACAGTTTTCCATATTTGTTGGGTAAATATTAGAAGTGGTGTTATGCCAGAATAGCTTGGCTAGAAGTGTGGCTAACTCTGGGGAGCAAAGGTCATCAGTACTGTTGCTGGAAGTTGGCTTCCCTTTCCCTTTATTTCTGATGTCCGCTATTCCTTGATATGAGAGAATCAAACTGACTGACAAGTGGTGTCTGATACTGGCAACCTCATGAGAGGGGCAAGATCATCATCTCCTTGGCACTTATGGTTGAATGTGTCTGTAATTGCTCCGCTTCAGCTTTTGCATTGATATGCTGGGATCTCCCATCACTGAAGATTGAGAATATTGGTGAGTAGTCACCTCTTATTAGTTGGTTAATTATCCACTACCATTTATGACTGGATGAGGAAAGTTTGCAGAATCTAAATCTGATTCATCAGTTGGTGAGAACTCGCAGTTCTGTCAGTCACATGCTGCTGTACTCCTGAGTAGTATCTTCACCAAATAAAATCACTTTTAGGTATGCCTGATGCTGCTTTTGGTTATAGCTGTTGGAGGTCAATCATCTCCGCTTTTGGTATGCCCACCTGCAGTCTTCATTGAATTAGGGTTGTTCCATCAGCTTAATGGTAATGTGGAGTATGAAACATGCTGGGCTGTAAGGTTAAAGTTTGTGTTTGAATAAAATACTTTTACAGCTTAATGGCCCACAATGCATCTTAGATAAGCAATTTTGAGTTCTTGGATCTGTTTGCAATTTATCCCATGTAGTTCAATAGCAGGATCACACAATACAATGAAGTGTATCCTCAATATGAAGACAGGCCTTTGTCTCCAGAAGGGTGATGCAGTAATCACTCCGACCAGTACTATATAGATAGCTGTATTTGTGACAGGCTGATTGATGAGGATGATGTTGGTGATTCTTTCCTCTTACTTGTTTCCTCACCACCTGCTGCTGACTCACCATAGCAGTTACATCCTCAAAGACTCAGCCAACTCAGGTCAGCAGTGTAGGGACCAAGAGTCTTGATGCTATAAAATTGAAGTTACCTCACCCAGAGTACATTTGAGTGGAAAAATACATGCTCGCAAAGAAACTGCCTCCTACCTGTATACCACTGTGCTGTCGCTTTGGCGGATCTGTCTTGCTGGTGTGACAGAAAATACCCAGAGATTGTGATGGTCTTGTGTGGGACACTAAGTTATGATTTAGTGATTACGGCTATGTTTGACTGTCGTTTCACCAGTCTCTGCAACAACTCTCCTAATTCTGGAAGCCCTCCGATATTATTAAGGAGGGCTTGGCAGAATTAACAGGACTGGATTTTCTGTCATTTCTGATGTCAGTCAATTCTAGGTGGTATCTGGTTTCAATTTTTTTAACCTTTTTTATGGTGGTTTACTGATAACTGAATGCCTTGCTGATTGATTTTAGAGGAAATTTAAGATCCAAACATCGTGTTGTGTATATGGAGTTTTCCTTCCCTAAGGCTTTTCTGGGAGTGCCTTTAAGAAAAAATATTGACAAAAGTTTGTTCATCATGGTGCAAGTGTTGCTTTTCTTAATTGAAGTAGAATAGGAATGAAGACAACCATTCAGAGGGTGTGTGGGCAAGATGTCTGAATTTTCACGACATGTGTTTGCGGCACTTTGGAGAACACTCCATTTCACTGATTTGGAAGGACTCCAGCAGAAGTAAATTAGATTACAATATTTAAAAGACATTTGGACAGGTACAAGAATAGGAAAGGTTTAGAGAGATATGGGCCCAACGCAGGCAGATGGAATTAGTTCAGTTTGGGAAACCTGGTTAGCATGGATGAGTTGGACAAAGGGTCTTTTACTATACTATATGACTCTTAAAACTCTATAGGTAATATTACTTGGATCTGAAGCAAGTGCTCATTACATGCCAGACTTTAAACATAATGTAAATAATTTGATGCAATGTTACATCTATAAGCAATATTTGCTGCTTTTAAAGTTGTATAATATTTCTTCGCATACTTAAAAATTACACATTTGAAGCCTACTGAATATTCCTATGCAATTGTTCCAGAACTAAAAGGTTTTCATATACTCCAATGCTAATTATATTATGACTTACTGGAAATCACTAGTGTCTTCCAAAAGGCTAAAGATTTTTAAAGTGCTTAAAATTCCCCAATTTACCTAACTTTCAGATTCCAATTAGTAGAAAACACGGGCCAGATTTCCGTACTATCAAAGACCCTCTCACTTATAATAAGTAGTTAGACTTAAGTTACAGTTAAACAGTCACCATATAATATTTCTAATTGAAATTCTGATTCCCTATCCCCTTATCAACTCCATTTTGGGCATTCAGAAAGGGAAGACTGGAAAAAACAGCTCACTAGTCTTCATTCCCAGATTCTCTGGCTGAGATGACTTTGAGTTTTGTATTAGTCAGCTCATTGCTTCAATCATCTTCCACTGATGCTTCCATTGGTTAGTAAGAGACTCAAGATGGTTAGTTCACTCATTAAAAAGTCTCTCAACTTTCAGTTAAAAGTCACAGTTTACAGCAACTGTTGCAGCAAAGATAAACTGAATGTTTTTCAGGTTTACAGTAGGTTTTGACTGCAGAGAATGGAGAGACTGCTCCCATGCTGGGGAAGAATGGAATACTTCTCCTGTCTTTCTCTCTCTTGTTCCAGCTCCAAGTTGTTCAGTTACCTAAGAATCAAATCTCTCAATTTTTAGCAGGTAAAAAGATCTCTGTTATTGACTATTACTGATCCATAGACACAGCAGCTTTTTGTTCCCAGCACAAGCTGCATCTGTACACCCCGTTGGCTCCAAATCATCTGCAGCTCCAGTTTCAGTTATTGCTTATTCAGCAGTTGTTAAAGGGTGTCAGGCTACTTGCTTTAAAAATTGCAGCTATGCTTTCAAATACTGCCTTCTCATTTCAATCCACAACAGTTAAAAACATCAATCAAAAAACAGTCTTTACAATTATAACAAGCTAAAGGTGTCCAGGTGTTATTACCAATGTTACATCAAATTTTGTACAAGTTGAGGAATTTATGACTCCTGAAGTTCAAGGAACATTTTTATTCTTACTAACTACTATTAAGAAACAATCTCTCCAATGAAGTTCTGTTTTGAATCAAAATGCTTGCAGCAGAGGCTTTTATCAGCAAATGCTGTCAATTGTTGAATTTAAATTTGAGATTCAAATCCAGGATGCAGTAAGCAGATTTGTTAATGCCTCAATGAAATATTCCAATTTGTGCATGCGCACTGAAAATGCATTAGCTGTAACCTCGCCAGCTCTCAAAAGATGTTTAGGGTGATGGCGTTTTGGGCATAGAAGTGTGTCAGTGTGTCAAAAATATTAACTTATGCCTGTTGACTTGTACCAATTTTGGCATTTCTCACTATAAAAAGTGTCTATACTGTACAGCTTTCCAACCATAAATGCTGTTTCTGTGTTTAGACGATCAATGGTCATTATCACTAAGCACAAGTTAAATATAGAAGCTGGCAAAGTATTGTGTAGATTGTAATTAAATGTTTGATCCTGTACTTTATAGTGCATGTAGTATTTGTCAGCCTTATTAATACCTGCAGAAAACTTAGAATTATAGTGAAAATGCAGTGTTAGGCTGCAGTTGATTGTAAATTCACATTACTATACAGACCAGTGGCAATATATAAAACAAAAATTGAAAAATTACCCTAGCATTTGATGGTTCTGCATCCTCTACTATACAATCAACTGAAGTTTTTTTAATAATTTTGAAGTTGATCAATTTTTATTTTATTTCAGGTGAGACTGACCTGTTGGAAGAAAATTCTAAACCCAGTGGTTCAGTTAGTCCAGATTTATTTGATTCAGCACTTCCTAGTTCAGCACCATCAAAGCAAACAACAGCTCGAAAAACACCAGAGTCCTTTCTGGGCCCTAATGCAGCTTTAGTGAATCTGGATTCCCTGGTATCCAAGCCTGTGCAACCTTCCAGTATATCAAATCCTTTCCTGGCTTCAGGTATGCATTTCAGAAATGTTTTTGCAAATTGAACTGGGATACTGATTCTGGAAAGTAGTGGTGATGCTCTTCAGCTTACAATTTTTAAGATTTTGCCAAAATAGTTTTGAGGTTTTGATCCAGAGCTTGATTTCTTTTATTTGAGAGGTTTGAGAATATCTTAGAATTTAGCTTTTGTTCTTGTAGAGTTCATACCAGCATTCAACAATATTTTCAGTATGATGGCTTCCAATAGTGTTGTTACACAAATTGAAAAATGTTGGTCTTTTTCCATCGTATCTGAGACATTTTTGGTATGTTTATCCAACAATAGCTCTGGTTCCTTCCAAATCAATAAATCATAAATTCTCTACCCATAGCATATCTGTAGACACTGTGGAGAATGTAAGGGAAATAACTTTTGAGGCTTGTGTTGCTCAAAAGGGGATGGTGGGTGCTGAAAGCCTTCTGCTGTAGTGGCTTTTTGTCAGAACCAGGGGTTCTCCTGGCTGTATCTGGTTGAGGGTGTCAGACGGGTAGGACGTTTAGAGGGGGTTCGACAAGGTTATAAGACGGGATGATGAGGCTGCAAGAGTTGAGGGGCAAGAGGGAGGCTGCAAAGAAGAAAAAACAGCATTAAACATACCAATGAATGAAGCCAACTAACTGGAAAAACTTAAAATTGCTGAGGCAATGAATTCCTGACAAAAAAAATTTGCAAAGCCTAGTTTTAAGCTCAAGAACTACAGTACTTAGAAAATGTAATGGGCCCTACACTGATGAATGCTGTCAATTGTTTAATTTAAATTTGAGATTAAAATCCAGGATGCAGTAAGCAGGTTTGTTAATGCCTCATCGAAATATTCCAATTTGTGCATGCGCACTGAAAATGCATTAGCTGTAACCCCACCAGCTCGCAAAAGATGTTCAGGGTGATGGCTTTTTGGGCATAGAAGTGTGTCAAAAATATTAACTTATGCCTGTTTACTTGTACCAATTTAAATATTGTGGTGTCTAGGAAGTTGATGTTTTCCACGTGTTGTGGCTTCAATTAACTGGAGCGCTAATAAGGATATTCTTGAATTTCTCTAATTCTGCTGCTTTGAGAGTTTAAAATTTCACATGTCAGCACAAAGCTGGAATAATATGGAGGTAGGATTGTTTGCTTTCTTATGGGATGTTTGTGTTTTTTAAACTGTATGAAGGCTGTTTGCCTAACATATATTTTAGATCGCCAGAGGCTACTTACCCATTTATACTTAGAACATAGAACAATACAGTGCAGAACAGGCCCTTCGGCCCTCAATGTTGCGCCAACCTGTGAATTAATCTAAGCCCATCACTCTACACTATCCCAACATCATCCATATGTTTATCTAAGGACTGTTTAATTGCCCCTAATATGGCTGAGTTAACTATGTTAGTAGGCAGGGCATTCCACACCCTTACCACTCTGAGTAAAGAACCTGCCTCTGACATCTGTTTTAAATCTATCACCCCTCAATTTGCAGCTATGCCCCCTCATACAAGCTGACATAATCATCCTAGGAAAAAGACTATCACTGTCCACCCTATCTAATCTTTTGATAATCTTGTATGTCTCTATTAAATCCCCTCTTAGCTGCCTTCTTTCCAATGAGAACTGACACAAGTCCCTCAGCCTTTCCTCATAAAACCTTCACTCCAGACCAGGAACATCCTGGTAAATCTCCCCTCTACCTTTTTCCAATGCTTTCACATCCTTCCAGTATTGGGGCGACCAGAACTGTACACAATATTTCAAGCGAGGCCGAACTAGCGTTTTGTACAGTTGCAGAATGACATCACAGCTCTGGATTCCAATCCCTCTACTAATAAAACCTAACAAACTGTATGTCGTCTTAACAGCACTGTCAACCTGGGTGGCAACTTTCCGGGATGGACACAAAGATTCTGCTGCACATCACACTACCAAGAATCTTTCCATTGACACAGTATTCTGCCTTCCTGTTATTCTTCCCAAAGTGGATCACCCCTCATTTATCTGCATTGAACTCCATTTGCTACCTTTCTGCCCAGTTCTGCAGTTTATCCAATCCTCCCTGTAACCTGCAATATTCTTCCACACTGTCCACCACTCCAACGACTTTAGTATCACCTGCAAATTTATCCATCCACCTAAACCTGAGTCCAAGTCGTTTCTAAAAATGACAAACAGCAATGGTCCCAAAACAGATCCTTGTGGCACACCACTAGTAACCGGACTCCAGGCTGAATATTTTCCATCAACCACTACTCATGGCCGCCTTACAGAAAGCCAGTTTCTAATTCAAACTGCTAAATCACCTTCAATCCCATGCCTCCGCATTTTCTCCAATAGCCTATCATGTGGAACCTTATCAAAGCCTTTTACTGAAGTCCATGTACACCATGTCAACTGCCCCACCCTCATCGACATGCTTGGTTACCTTCTCAAAAGACTCAGTGAGGTTTGTGAGACACGACTTGCCCCTGACAAATCCATGTTAACTATTTCCAGTCAAATTGTTGCTTGCTCGACTATTATAAATCCTATCTCATAGTCCTTTCCAAAACCTTTGCTACAACAGATGTAAGGCTCACTGGTCTATAATTACCTGGATCATCTCTACCTCCCTTCTGGAACAGGGGCACAACATTTGCAATCCTCCAGTCATCTGGTACTGAACCTGTAGACAATGATGACTCAAAGATAAAGGCCAAAGGACCGACCATCTTCTCCCTAGCTTCCCAGAGAACACTCTGAAAAATCCCATCAGGCACAAGGGACTTATCTACTTTCACACCTTCTAGAATTGAAACACCTCCTCCTTACTAACCTCAATCCTATCAAGTATAATAGAATCTGTCTTCTCCTTTACAATATTCTCCTTTTTCCAAGTGAAAACCGATGAGAAATATTCGCTTAGCACCTCTCCAATCTCGCCAGGATCCACACACAACTTCCCACTTCTGTCTTTTGACAGACCCTTTTCTTACCCTAGTCATCCTTTTATTGCTCACATATCTATATAAAACTTTAGGCTTATCCTTTATTCTACCTGCTAAAGTCTTGCTCTTCTTAACTCTTTTAAATCCTTCCTGGCTACTCTGTGACTCTCCATCGCCTCATTTGAACCATCTTGACTCAAATCTTTAACTTGCACTCAATATTATGGTGCCTGACAATCCCGAATGTACTCTAAATCTGGCACTTAACATGATTCAGGTTATTTTTCGTTCAAGACAAATTGAAATAAAGGATATTTGCATTGATTGCTGTTTTATTCTGAAATGGATTTGGGCTTCCATAACAAACCCTTGTGTTATTTCCACCAATTTCTCCCTAGTCCATAATTGACCATTTTCTCAAGCTGAACCAGACTCTATATATTACTGGATCCCAGCAAACTTTTAACTTTAAATGCATAAACTGCCTACTTTCAGTTTTCTAACAATTATGTTTGCACTTTCCTGTCTTCTGCTTTGTGTTTCCAGGCATGGAAAATAATCCAAAGTATGTGGATGAGAATTGAAATTCGTAAACTTGCAATGTACACTATAAATGCAAAAGTGCATTACCATTGTAAATGAAATTCTGATTTGAGTGACTATAACCCAGATGGGTTTCTTGTACTTCTAATCTGCAGTATATTTAAAATTCAGAAATGGTTAAATTCTTCAAGAAAAGTAGAGTACTTAGCAATTCTGTTTATTACTTAATGTAAAGCCAAATAAAAGTGAGACCATTTTGTTAGTATAAAGATAGAAAATGATTGGAAATTCTTGCAAAGATTGTAAGTTAATATTATAATTTTTGTTTAGATGTCTTAAAATCTAAATTTATTTTATTGATTTTCATTTTCTTTTTCTAGCGCCAGTCCAGGTCACTCAGATTAATCCCTTTCAAATTAATCAGCCACAGCCTCCTACATTGAACCAAATGCGAGCAAGTCCTTTGATGGCCTCAGGACAGACTACGTTTGGCACCTTACCCGCAGTCAGTATGGAGCCGATGCCACACACCTCTATGTCAGCACCAGTGGCAATGGGAATGGTTCCGGTACCTGTTATTGGTCGAACGGGTACAGGAATGAACATTGCTGGAGCAATGCCCCAGCCACTTATAACAACAGGCATCCCTCCACCTACATCCCAGACCTCCACGACTAATCCTTTCCTATTATAAAATACCAGAGGAAATGTCTTCATTACAGAGAAAAACCTTAGATAGGAGTGTGGCTAGCTAAGTTAAATGTATTCTAGACTGCAATATGGCTGTGGTGAGGAAACCTTCACAGTAAGTTTGGGTTTTTGCTGTGTTGGTTTTCATGAAGTGTATATCTACAGTGGTTACTTTACACTATTTTCTAAAGAAGCTATTTGCTGCCAATGGAGGTATCATATGGTGACTGAACATGTAGTTGAACGTTAGTATTGTGAATTTAATATTCACATCTAATGAATCCTCCAATCCTTAAGTGCATATTATAGTTTGTCCAAAGGTAACATAGTGTTTTGTGTGGTATAATCACTGTTTTGCATATTTCACAAGTCACCTGACTTATTGACCTGTTTAAAGAATGTTCGACAGGCCACAATGACTGTTTTCAGGAGTTAGAAATTTGCTTCCTAATCATAAAAACAAAAATGGAATTAACCAAAATCAGAATATCAATAAGCCTACAAACCCTGATTTCCTAGCTGATGGATTGAAAATAATTTTACACACCTGTTCATAGCAGTAAGGCGTTTTTAGTCATGCTATCTTCTGAATAGGCTGTCACAAAATTGCTTTAGAATTTGGACTCTTGCATGCATCTTTTAATTGCTATTTGAAGTAATATTCTTGGCAGTAGATTCTATTTAAGCAGAAGGTATCAGTTATTGTTCAGTATTAATAGTACTGATAGGATTGAAATTCCTTGTAAAATTGTGATTATTAAATATTGCAAATGATGAACAAACCATTTACACAGTAACTTGGTGGAGATTGTTTTTAAGTGGAAGAAAGCTGCATGCATTAGTCTTTTTCTGTTATTGAAATCTAAGATTTGCTAATGATGACAATGGCTATTCTCTAGAATATTTAAAAACACTTGTCTACATGAAAGGTTGTAGTATTCACCATTGTTAATGAAACTGAGTAGAGATTAGTAAAATAGAATTTAAAAAAGAAAATGTACATCTGTGTAATTTTGAAATCTAGGTGCTTATTTTGTTTTATTTCTTTTAGATTTTACTAAGTAAAGCAACCATTAAGCTAATTCAGACTCAACATTGGTATATGCAGTTAATCCTGTATATTTTGCACAGCTTTTTTTAAATAGATGAGTCTTCATGTAAGGGTTAAATAGCCACATTTTAGAGTCTGTAATTTGCAACCATGTTGTAGTTTACAAGTTTTATGCTATTTTTAATCTTTGTGTAGGGATTTTGGTAAGATTTTGCAACCGTGTTTTTTATCTGCTTTAAAACATTGTGTTGACAGGTGCCATGAAATGTGCGGTCCAAATTGTATCTTTGCTTCATTGTTGAGTTAAGATTAAGCTCTACATTTTAGAAAGAGAAAAAGGAATCCAGTCATGAGAGTTTATTTGTCTGTTGTTTTAAATGTGTCATGTTGGTTCAACACACAGGACATAGCAGTTTATAAAGTTTCATAATGAAATTTGAAAATAAGTTTTTTTTTAATATATGGATGACCAGATGTGTATGTAAGAATAAATTGCTATGCAGAGAAGATAAGTAGCCCTAGGTTGGTATTTTAGTAACTAAAAGGGGCTGATTACAGTGATCAATCCATGCACTGCTTTTAATGAATGAGGAATTTTTCTCTTATGAAGACAAGTGGGTTAGGACAACCGAGAGTTTTTCAGAGTTTGAGTTTTTTTTGAGGGGGGGCTAAGTAATGAGTTTTGTAGACTTGACCAACAGCACATTAGTATTGTTTTAAAGGGAAAATGAAAAGCTTGGATTTAGTTTACTCATTCAAATTAGTTTACTTCCATAAGAAGAAAAACAATAGCCTTCATCTTTATAGCATTTATTAAGTAATAAAAATGTGTCTTGGAGTGGTTTACAGGGTAGTGGATAATAAGCAGTCTGGCATTATAATGGTGATGATCAGCACTTCTTCAATGTATTTCCACTTCACATTTCTTCCAGTAACATTTGACATGCACGTAGAAGATTTCATACCCCCACTGGATAGCTATCGTAAATAATCTGTTGCTTTTTTTTTTCTCGCTCAGATCTATATTCAGAAGTGTAATTTTTTTGTGTGTTACCTGTCATCCAGATTGAAATGAAATGCAGAGATCCGACTGATTTTTATTTTGCTTAGATAGAGGCAACAGGCTGTGAAGAAGAAACTACTCGCAGTAAATATTTTAAAGTATGGAAATAAAAAAGCAAAAGTGCTGAAGAAACTCATAACTGGCAGCATTTGTTAAGAGGAAAGCAGTTAATGTTTCGAGTCCAATATGAATACTACAGAATTAGCCATGTTGGACTCAATACCAACTCTGTTTCTCTTTCAATAGTACTCCCAGACCTACTAAGTTTCTCTAGCATTAGGTCTTTTTATTTCAGGTTTCAGCAATTGCATTATTTGCTTTTATTTAAAATATGGATGTGGAATAATTGTTCATGTCAAACTAATTTCTTTAGTTTTAGCATATACAGACTACAGTGTGCACCTTATATTTTTAAAGTCCTTACTGTCAATACAAGTAGAGAAATTATATAACTCTCGAATTTTCCAGTTTTCTAAATACAAATATTGCTTCTCAAGTTACTTTCACACACGTGTGCATTTTTTAATCAAAGTGGTGATCTGCATACCAAACACACAAATGTCCTGTACATATTTCATGCAAAGCAAATTCATGTGGATTGTGACCCTGTTCAATCTGCCATATGTTTATATTATACGAGTCAAGATATTTTGAATTTGTGTTCTTCGAGTTCTAGCAAGTGTGAGAGTATGCATGTTAAGAGTGCATCTGCGACTTGTATAGTCTTGCATTTAGTCACTAAAATTTATACAAAGCTTCTGGTAAGATTTGTATCTACAACTGTTTTCATTATGTACTGTAAAAACTTACTGTCATTCTATTACATAACTGCATCAGTGTAAATGTAGTCTGTCATCTGCAACTTGTATAATTTCATATGTACTGTAGTTATGTATTTTACTACAGGGAGCTGTACAGTAGGTATTTGATCAATAGCATAGTTAATACTTTCTAAATGCGCATCCTGACTATTCAATATTCCTTACCACATTATGAATTAAGTAAGCCATAGAACTGGAAAATCAAAGAGAGGCCTCACACAGTTGAAACCTACATGAATTGCCCTTGCTGAAATGAAGGCTAACACTACATCCACACGTTTGTCTTTCTCTTTTCACATGTTCTAATTTATTCTTCAGTCATTTTCAGTTGCTACTTCAGTTTTGACTGTTTTCTGTAGTAACTCACTTATTTGTGATGGATCAAGCCAAACCCATTTTCATGCATTCCTCCAAAGCATGAAGTTAGATCTCTTTGAGTGATTGTTCTTGCCCAGTTTCTCACCAGGTTTTAGGAAATCCTGGAAAGTAGTTCCAAGGCTAAAAGTTCCTCCAAAATGCATTATTTTACATTTGCTGGCCATGGCAATTTTCATGTGTGGTATGGACCCATTTAGAAATAAACTCTTTGTTAGTCAAAGTGCAAAACATAATATTTCTGTGATTAGATATGCTTGACTCATAATGGAGTTAGGCAGAAAAGTAGAGTTGAGGATACAATTGGATCAGCCATGACCTTATAAATGATGAAACATGCTTTAGAAGCCAAATGATCGACAACTACTTTTCTCTTAACATCCAAGGTCATCCTTGTGTATTTGTTTATAGCTGTGTATCCACATTTTGCTAATTTGCATATTTACACCAAATATGTAATTATATTGGAGAAAACCTAGGTAAGTGTGAACAATGTGGTCGACTACTTTAGTGAATCCGAAAAGGCTCCTACAAAATACTTTGCATGGAGATGTTTATAGGAACTAGGTTCCAGAAAACTACTTAATTGCCCCATCGGAAGGCAGAAAGGAAATGATTTGTGCTCACATTGAGCAACAAAGTCACAGAAAAACTACCTCAGCCATCAGTACGTTTTCATTGTTTGCACTCCTTCACAAATAAAAATCATTTGTAATAGTTCCTGTTGAGGTTTATTGGTGTCGGATACAATATGTGCTAATTTTAATTACTTTAATTCCATTCTCTGCATTCATATTTAGAAACCTTCACACCAACTTGCAAGGCCTTTTAATTGAGATGAAGTAGAAGTATCTTTTACTAAAAGATTATATGAAAGTTGCATATTCAGAAAAACTACATTTGCATTAATTATAATGCAGAAATTTTGCAAAATAGAGTAAAAACACTTTCTAGAATATATTAATATACCTTTTTAACTTTTATGAGCATGTGAGTGTGTATTTTAATCACATCCTCTCTCTCTCGGTCTCTCAAGTTATGTACCGTGCATCATTCAGAAAGTATGTAAGCATTCTGTCTCTGAGTTCATCACCCTAATATAAAAAAGTGCTTGTGGGTGACTTACTCCACATTGCTGAATGAAGACATAGCTGAAAACAGTAAATTAGAGTTGCAGACCTGGTGGCAAACTAGTGTCTCTGCCTCTGCCTTGGAACACTTCTGTACATTGAAATCCTAAACAGCTCAAAATGTTTCAAATGCAAGTATATCAGATCCTTTTTGGAATTAATACATTGAATAACATGGCAAATGTTATTTTTTTGCACATAATTGAAAACTTTGGTTTCCTTCAAAACACAGCACTCTGCATGTACAGTCCTCTGCACGATACCAGGATTCATCTCCATGCCTTGGTTTCAAAGAGTTCCGTACTGAAAATAAAGTTCCACTTTATTCAGCATGAGTTAGTAATCCATTTAATCTGGCTGATGAATTTTTAGGCCTTCCTGTTACTGTACACTCCAAGCAAGTGAATTCATGCTATTTGTGCTATTGTTAATACTTTGGTATGTGCTTGCTGTAATACAGGTTGGATTCATTGTTAATTCTAATTATTAACTGTGAACTGATGCATTCTTCAAGTACCACCAAACCATTATCTTGAAATTTACATTTTTTTTTAAAATGGAGAATTTTGTTTGGTGGGAATTAGAGGGAATACACACTTGTATAGTACTAAGGCAAGCAAATCATTTGAGGCTTTCATTGAAGTGTTTAGTGGAGGGACTGGAACGTTTTAATTTTCCAGTTATTTGGCTTACTTTAAGGCAATGGATAACTACTTTTAAAGAAATGAGGACTACTGCACATGGTGAGTAACCTACCTTTCTCGTGTATTATGTTCTGTATATCTACCAAACTCCTTCATGATGCTGGAAGCAGGCTGCTTTTTATGGTATTGTGCTCAACTGTCATTACTGTATAATATAATTTATCATTTGTACTATTGTAACATATGTTCTGTATTTTATTTTCTATGTAATGGTTTTGTAGCAATTCACACAAAATCTTATTGTTTATGCCATTTGAACAGCAGAAAAGATCCAGGGGCCTGTTGCTTAAATGATGAAATTAAATTGTTGGTATCTGTTACTATGGTTTGCATATGTCACTTATTTTCCATAAGAAATGTATATTTTATATTGCTAAAGGTTACTAATTTTGTGCAAATTCCACATTTGTTATACCGTAACTATGTAATGCCACATTATACGCATATAAAACTGCAGTATTGACAATTGAACAGTAATTGCAAGTGTTAGACAGTGGCGTTAACAGATGTTATGCTTGGGGCAATGAAATACAATAGTGATTGCACTCCAAAGGAAATAATTTATTATGATTTGATGTGAGACATCCTCAATGTGATGAGTTGCTGGCAAACTTTAAAGACTATGCTATGTAAATCCTGGCCAGTGAAAGTTTGTTTTATATTTCGGCCTGTATTTTCATTATAGCCAAGTGACCTGCCATGCTAATTTCATAAACCACTCAAATTGTTAGGATAGTCATATTTTCTGAAAAGGTCTGTGTTTACTCTAAGTGATTTCTTTAAATAAAGATCACATGAAGAACCTTTAACTAAATTTACTCCACCTTCAGGAACACATGTTCCTGAAACTCTTGCATTCAGCAGCCTTATAGGATGCTTCCTGACAGACACGTTTTTAAAACTTTTGTTTTTGACCCTTTCTCTTACTAACTACTAAACCACTTTGGACT
This sequence comes from Chiloscyllium punctatum, assembly GCF_047496795.1. NCBI lineage: Eukaryota > Metazoa > Chordata > Chondrichthyes > Orectolobiformes > Hemiscylliidae > Chiloscyllium > Chiloscyllium punctatum. The sequence goes on from NC_092778.1 coordinate 52,305,650, forward strand.
TTTGCCTGAAACTTTGAGACAGCTCACTAGCAGTACCACTAGTACAGATCGTTTCTCTCTGATTGGCCTGCTTTTTTGGGGGGGGGGAAATGAAGTCATACAATTCCTTATTGATAAGCCATTTATATTGCCTATTAAAAGATCTCAAGACAACGAAGAGCATGAAACATTAAAAATAAAACAAACTGGCATTCTGTTCTTAACACCAAAGTTTTTAGATCATGTCATGAATCTTCACAATATGAATCATCGATCATTTGGGCTGTACTGGGCATTGCACCTGGACTGAAATTTGTATACGCAATACTGATTTCTGTGAAAGACAGAAAACCTTTCTGGTTTGGTGGTAAAATTTGGTTACCAAAGTTATTCACTACACCTTTTTAATCACCATCACACATTGTGGAAGTACAAGGGTTGCACTCAATCTCTTTGGGCTCATTGTGCCGTGAACCATTTACAAAGATCTTGGAGTACTCTACTCTGGAATAATTCAATTGACTCCTAATATTGATGATACTTAACAGTTTTGCTATTTCACTCAACATGAGTACTTTCCACAGAAGGCAAAAGGTTTTCTCCATCTTCTGAAATTTTATTTTAAATTGTCAGTCTCGCTCAAAGCCTCAATTTCTTTTCCCTTAGTCTTAACTGGTGTTGCCATTACTGACAGATGTGTGAATCTGAGAATAGTTCTAACAATGGCTAAAATGGTAAAATCATTAGAAAGTAACTCAAATTCTGTGGTTGTATTTATTTCCAAAAAGAGCTTAACTTATACACCATGCAACACTATAATTACTGGATAACCTTTTAATGCTCAATCAAGTGCATTTTTTAATACCAGAAACAAAAATCAAGAAACAAAGTTTGTTTGGTAAGTGTTGTTGGACATTTGTGCTTCAAGTCATTGGAGTCCTTTTTGTCACTTTAAAATGTTGATATGGAATGGGAGGTTTCATCACCTCCTGGTTGGTATGGTATCCGGCAAGAATGCTACTACTGAGCCAAAGCTAAAGTCAGAGAAAAGATTGAGGGATTGTGATGAAATCTTTATGGCAAAGGGAAGATTTTTCTAATGTGCTCATCATGAGGTCAACATTTGCAGATAACAACAACATGCAGAATGGAGATGGTCAGTGGACAATCTTATTTTTTCTTGTTCTCTCCAAATCAGTAAAGAATGAAATACAACATGACTGCAGTTGGACAAAACAATTGAATGATTATAGACTGTACCCACATCTATGAAGGACATCAAGTGCTAGTAGGCTTGGGAATAGGCAGAGTACTCTAATCTTCAGAAAAATTGTTGTGAATATACTCATCTATTCAGATGATCATTATTTTGGAAGATCACAGGTAAAGTATTACAACCAGATCCACATGGGATCTGTTACTGGCCTTGGACCATACTATTTAACTAATGCTTTCCTGATCAGAGAATGTGTGTAGCAGCAAATACTATTAATCCTGATATTTTGCAAATAGTGGACTATAGACAGTAACATATTTAGAAAATGCATAAGACTTAAATAGTTTAAAAAAATTTCAGAATAGTGACATTAATTTAAATTAGTTTCCTGACACATTTAGAATCCTGTATTGTCAGATGTTTGATTAGCAGGGATTGAATCATATCCAAGCTTCTTCAAGTCCTTGGTGACGATGTTGAAAGAGATGGTTACGTAGCCTTGTGACAATACCCTTGTAACTAAATATGCAAAAGAAGACAATGAATATTCCATTTGCTTCTATTAACAATTGCTCTAAAAGGTGAAAACATGACCTAATTACATAGAAGGAATAATTTTATCTAAAGAAGTACTCGTTATAAAAAAGAACAAGTGTTTTACTTGCAGAGGAACACCCACTTCCTACCATGTTTAATTTATAAGGAAAGAAGGGAATTAGTGGAGACGAGATGGACAGAGTGAACTAGCAATGGCCTGTTGGTATTATTTCTAGACTGTTAATGCAGACACCCAGTTAATGTTTTGGATTTGAATAATTAAGAGTCTAATGATAACCACGAAACTGATGCCAGAAAAGCCAGTCTGCTTCATTGCTGTGGGTCTGGAATCATATGCAGGCCAGACCATGTAAGGACAGCAATATGATTAATTCTCAAATGCTCTCAGGGCAACTATGGGTGGGCAATACATGCTGGCCAGCAATATCCATACCCAGTCAATGAATTAATATCTTAAAAATGCAAAAGAAAATGCTCTGAATATTTTAACAACAGTTCTGGTATGTCGTCTTTGGAGTCACTATCAGTTAACTAATGCCTTCATTACTTGAAATTGATCTCATCCCATTTGCCAGCATTTGACCCATATCCCCTTCTTATTCAAGTACCCATCCAGGTGAGTTTTGAGTGTTGTACACACCTCCACTGGCAGCTTATGCCATACACATGATTTTCTAAACCTCCTAAGGTCTCCCTATAACTCCCACTCCTGGCAACATCCTTTTAAATCTTTTCTGAACCCTCTGAAGTTTAACAGCATTGTTCCGAAAGCAGGGTGACCAGTAACGTATGCAGTTTTCTAAAAGTAGCCTCACCAATGTCCTCTACAGCCACAACGTGACATTCCAATTCCTATACTCAATGCACCAATAACTAATAAAGACAAACATACCAAATGCTCCCTGCACCCAGGTCTTTGCCCACATCCTCCAGGAACTTATCATTAAGTGTGTGAGTTCTGTGCTGGTTTGTCTTACTAAATGTAAAACCACATTTATCTAAATTAAACACAATCAGCTGTCCTGAGGAGTGGCAGATGCAAGTCCTGTTGTACTCTTAAGATAACCTTTGCTATCCACAACACTACCAATTTTGTTATCATGCAAACTTACCAACCATACCTCCCATATTCACATCCAAATCATTTAGAGAGTTGACAAAAAGCAGTGGATGTAGCATTGATCCTTATAGTACACTGCTGGTCACAGGTCTCCAACCGGAAAAACAACCCTCCACCATCACCACCCTCCATCTCCTACAGTCATGCCAATTTTGTTACCAATTTGCTAGCGCCCCCCCCCCCCCCCATTCCATGTCATCTAACCTTGCTAACTAGTCCACGAAATCTGATCACTGCTGAAGTCCATATAGATAAAGTCTGCTACTCTGCCTTCATCAGTCTTTGTCATCACCTCAGAAAACTCATGCACAAAGTCTTGTTGACTATCCCTAACCAGTCCTTGCCTTTCCAAATGCATGTAAATCATGTCCCTCAGGTTCACCAGTTTATAGCTCTCTTCCTTATCATCTTTCTTAAATAATGGCAACACCTGTCTTCTGGCACCTCATCCATGGCTATCGATGATAGATACTCTCAGTAAAGGGTTCCAGGTACATCTGATAAGGACACACAAATCCCTGGGACCTGAACTGTAGCCTGATAAGCCCATTCCATAACTGCGGCAAACAAGTGCAGTGAACCTCACCCCAGTTTGGGGGTGGAAGCAGTGTGAGGAAAGAAAATCTGACCCCCCCCCCAGTACTGTGATATTCAGCATGCTATATCATTTTCTATAAAGGCATCATTTTCCCTAATCTGTAACGAATTCATAAGTCACTGCTTGTCAGGTTTAATTATATGAAACTACTAGCCCTGTGCAGCAGAGCAGTTCCACTGGTAATATATAAACTGAAAATACTCTGACTCAAACCTTCTCTTCCTTCTCCTTGTGCAACCACTTTAGGATCTGTAAATTCTGGGCGCCTTCCTGTGAGCCAGCTAAACAAAAGGAACAAAATAATGTGTAGTGTCATAATCTCTGATAATGATGCAAGGAAAGTTGTGTCTTCAGAAACTGAAGACAACATTCTTTCTGCTGATTCAAACATATTCGCTACATTGTAGCTAGATAGAGGTGGTCTGCAACCTCTTAATTTGGCTAGCTCGCTGAGCACCATACATTGCCTCTTACAGAAACCGTCCATGGTGTTTGTTTTAAAGAAATCAATCTATTGAGTTGTTGAAATAGTGGGACTTGAAAGCAAGCCTCCTGACTCAGAGGTAGGGACTTTATCACTGCATCACGAGTCCAAAGGAATCACCTATTTCAGATGGCCATTTCACAAAGACAGTTCACACCTGGGCTTGAATTGAGAACTGAACCCAATGTGTGACTTATCAAATTAACCATATGTGCTGCACCCTGTAATAAAATAGCTTAGCAATATTCACTATTTGAACAAAAATGAGTAATGAGTTTGGAAAAATATTAGAGGATGTTTTATATTCCCGTAATAAAATTAAGAGTTAGAAAATTAGGTTTTAAAAGAAATAACAATGCAAGTCATGTTCAAACCCCCTATTTCATTACTATTGGGAAAAATAAACTAGGATTCAAAATACAAGAATTTTTTTTAATTACAGTTTCAGTTAGGATTCTCAGCCAAGCTTCTATTATCTTAAAAGTGATAAGATCCACACAAACTGCCTCCAGAAACATAAGCAATATGGATTTGCAGATGCAAACATGTTCTTTCAAATCATGGCTGTTACTCAATATGCATTGATTAGTTATGAAGGCAGAAAGTAAAAATGTCATATGCTAAAATTTTACTTGTCTCATGAATGCATACATCCTGGCTGAGACTGGCACCTTTTGTGAACCTCAAATGTCCCCAATATAATTGATAGCTATTAAAACCAAGCAGTGTAAGGACGGGGATAAACTAGAATGGAATATAAAAGAATGCATGAAAATAATTTAGTTATAGAAAGACAACATTGGAATAGTGAATTAAAACATGACTGCGTCATTATAAGGTTCTTAATAATTCCCACAGTAATGGACAGCAGGAATCAAATGTTATAAGATGGTGTAACAACTATAAATCAGATCACCAGATTTTTAATTTCTATCATTTGTATAATAAATTCAGATGTTTGTTGCAATCATGATTTGATTAAATGGAACTATCAGCACTGCTTTAAACATCAGCATTTGGGATTGTTGTTACGACCATTTTGTGGATTATTCATCTCTAAGGTTTAATGCATTTACGACACAATCTAAAATTCAGGGAACTACCTCTCTTATTGAGGTAAACAGGTTTGTCATCAGCAATCCAGACCCTAATTTATCCCAATTTTACTGACTCATGTACTGAGCTACCTTTAACAGATGATCCTTGAATCACACTTAAACCATGCACACATTTTAGCTCTGGTCGCATTAGTTACCCTCTTAAACTTCAGCTTCACCAGCTGTACACCAATTTATCCTTCCTGTAGCAAGTCTTTTCAATTTCTTGTTTCAATTGCTTTCCAATGTTTCACTAATTTAAGTAAATAGTATAATATATTGGTGGAATTTTAACAAATTCTATAACTTAATCACCAAATATGATTAGAGGGATACTGCCTCAGGACTGTTCTGACATTCAACACAGATTGAGAAACAATGCAGGGGCCCAGAATTTTAGAAATTGCAATACTATGATCTACTTGGGAGCCTGAATGCTAATTCAGGATTCAGATACATTTACACCTCACAAGGTTTCAAGCTGGTCATCCAGCAAAAGAGCACTCCAGTTGTTACCCATTATTGTGAAGGAGTACCCTGCTATGTTCTGAATGTCCATTTGGGATTCTGTGAGGACCAATTTCCAACACTACTCGTAAGACGTTGCTGAATCCAAACATTGACAGGCAGTCTGATTGTACAGGGTGCTCAAGAGATGGAGGGGTGCTCCAACAGCATTGGTTTTTATGTAACAGTTCCATGTGACTGCTCTACCATTCAGTATGATCACTGCATGCCATACAAATCTGTACCCTGTTCCTGCTAGTCCATTCTAAATTGCCTGCAAAAGATGGTGTTAGACCACTTTCTTGAGCCACTGCAGTCCGCGATGTGATTGTTACTGTTCGTTTGGAAATAACTCCAGGGAGGGACGAGAGGAATGATGCAGCTCAAAAAATGGGAGGTAACAAATCAATCCTCAAGTTTTTGATAATTTGTTATCAAAAATGAAGATGCTTATAAATTGTCAAATAGATATGACAATACAAGCATAAAAATGTTAACACAATCCTTTTAATCAAATAATATATTTTTAAAGTTCTGTAAGTTTGTAATAACCATTATTTTAATATTTTATTTGGAGATGACAACTAAATAATGATTTCCAAAAGTTTAATTACCTTGTAAATTTTTGCAGCTTAGATGAAGACTCTGGGACAAACATTGGAATAGTTCTTTTATGTCTACAAATAAAAGCAAATTGCCAATGCAGCTTTATTTCATTTTAAGCTTTGTTGTAAAGTTGTTATTCTATGAATATTGATAATATTTAAAATGTTAAGTACACCCATGTACAAGATTACACCATAACTAGACATTTTTCAGAATATATTCTATCTGCTTACGCAGTTCTAATCCATTTGATGCCTCCTTATATCCTCACAATTTTAACTCTTCTACAGAGGTTGTCATCAATAGAATGTGAACTGCTGTAGCTACAGTAGAGATTTCCGTGATAGCCCACTAGTATCAGCCTGCCATCCTGAGAATAAGACATTTATTTCCACTGTTTTCTGTCAGTTAACTAATTCTCAATACATACCAGTATCATCTCACATAGTCTAATTTATTGACCTCGCATGTGGGACTTTATCAAAAATACTAATTTTTGAGGATTTGGTGTTAATTCGTTTGTGGGTGTCGCTGACTCCAACAATATTTATTGCCTTTGAAGTGGTGATGAGCTGCTTTCTTGAATTGCTGTGGTGCACTTGCTGCAGGTAGACCAGAATCTCATTTTGGAGGATGGGGGGGGGGGAGGATTTCCAGGATTTTGACCCAGCCACAGTGAAGGAACATCAAGATATTTCCAAGTCAGGATGGTGAGGAGCATGAAGGGAAAAGAGCAGGTGGTTGTGTTTCCAGGTATCTGCTTCCCTTGTCCTTCTAGATGGAGGTGACTGTTGGCTTGAAAGATGCTGGTTAACAGTCTTTGGCAAATTTTTGCAGTGCATCTCATATGCAGTTCACACTGCTGCTACTGAAAAGCTTCTTAAAATGGTGTTGCTCATTCAGGCAAGTTAGAGAGAATTCCATCACATTACTTCTGCTTTGTAGATGGTCAGGCTTTGGGGAGTTAGGAAGTGAATTACTTATTACAGTATTACCTAGCCTTTGAACTACTCTTGTAGCTATTGTATTTGTCTGTCAGATCCTGTTCAGTTTCTCATCAGTGGTTGATATTGGGAAATTTAGCAGTGGTAATGCTATTTAATATTAAGGGACAGTGATTAGATTGTTTACTTGAGATGGTCATTGCCACTTTTCAGCCCAAGCCTGGATATTGTCCAGATTTTGGTGCATTTGGACATTGCTTCATTATCAGAGGAATCACTAATGGTGAACATTATGCAATCATCAACTAATATCCCCACTTCTAACCTTACTATGGAGGGTAATTCGTTGTGAAACAGCTGAAGATTGTTGCACTTTAGGCCCTAATCTTACTCTAGTCATTCTTTTATTCCTGACATACCTATAGAAAGCTTCAGGGTTTTCCTTGATCCTACCTGCCAAAGACTTCTTGTGTCCCCCTCTTGGCTGTTTAAGTCCTTTCTAGCTAAGTTGTAACTCTCAAATGCCCTAACTGAGCCTTCACACCTCATCTTGTCAAGAGGAAGAAGGAGTCCTATGCTAAGAGATTCAACTTCTTTAGTAAATTATAGCTCTCTCACTCGACCGCTTCCTGCCTGACATCCTGTAGAATTTTAAAAGATAACCACCAATGCATTTATTATCTCTATGGTGACCTCCTTCAATACTTGCCGCAAAAGCTCACTTGGTCCAGAGGGCTTTGAATCTTTAATCCAGTGAATAATTTTGAGAGCCACTCTTAATTGATATTAAATTTCTTCCAGCTCCTCATTTTTATGTCTTAGTTCAATAATACTTACGCGAGGTTTTCTGCATTTCATCTGAAGATAAACACAGTAATTGTGTTTTTTTGCCATTTCCCTATTCTCAATTATAAATTCTTCTGTCTCTGCCTGTAATGAATTCACATTTATCCTTGATAATATTGTTTTGTCTTCATATATGTAGAGATGTTTTACAGTGTACCTTCTAAGTTTCACGCTTTCATACTTTGCATTTGTGTTCCCTCATTCCTTCCCCTATCAGATTCTTGGTCATCCTTTGCTGGATTCTAAATTGCTCCCAATTCTCAGGTTTACCACTTCTTCTGGCAACCTTTTTACAATTCATTTGCTTTGATCTAATGCAATCTAATTTTTTTTTAGCCACAGTTGATTCACCTTTCCTCTGAGCTTTTCTGTCTTCAAAGAATGTATATTTGTTGCAGACCATGTAAAACCTCTTTAAATATTAATCATTGTTTGTCTACCACCAAGTCTTCTAATGTATTTTCCCAATCCACCATAGGCAACTTGCCCTCATGCTTTCATAGGTTCCTTTATTCAGGTTAAAGACCTTTGTCTACCTACACTTCTCGTTACTGCAGGAAGGCAGCCAACATCATCAAAGACCCCTCCGCTGGTTCTAATCTCTTCCAATTGCTTCTATCAGCAGAACATACAAAAGCTTAAACACATACCAATGGATTAAAGAAGTCTCTTCCCTGTTATTAGACTGCTAACTGGACCTGTCAAATTTCAAATCTAATGTTGATCTTGCTTTTGTTCACCCGTGCAATCGTAACTCTGCCTCGTTCTGTCCAATCTACCCTATGATCTGTATGTCCTTATTTGTTATAATTTGCCTATACTGTCTGCAAAACAAAACTTTCCACTTTAACAAGATACATGTGACAACAATAAAACAAATGAAATCAAATAATGTAAATTTATATTTTCACTGCTTCCCAAAGGTGCCTTTACAGCAAGGATATTTATTAGCCTTTTCTCTGACAATTCTAATTCTTCAATGCACCGATATAAAAACCAGTGTGTGCACACTCCAGGAATTCATCCTCTGTAGCCTAAACACCGAATAGATTTAAGCAAAAGTGAGGACTGCAGATGCTGGAGATCAGAGTGGTGCTGGAAAAGCACAGCAGGTCAGGTAGCATCTGAGAAGCAGGAAAATCCACATTTGGGGCAAAAGCCCTCAGTCTATCTTATGATGTAGGATATGTGATTGATTTATATTTAGTCCATATTTATTTTGCAACATTGAATTTTGACCTAGTGGCATATGAGCTTTGTGTGAGGACATGAGTTTAATGATTAACTTATACATCTTTCGGTAGCCATGGTCATTGTTTTCTTAACGCAGTCAGAGTATGTTTGGGGATGCTAATGGGAGTTTGTTTACATTGGGAGCATGAGTTGGCCATTCAGTATGATTGCACCTCATTATCCAAGTCAGGAGCCCATTCCCATTTTCTCCATATAGGTGTAGTTTTTGATGCCTATCTCCTTGAAAACATTCAATTTTTTGTCTCAACTCTTTTCTATGGTATCACTCTCTCTGGGTGAAGAAATTTCTCATTTCTGTAGTCTACTCTGCAACCTTAGTCTGTGACACCTAGGTCTTAACTCCCCAGTCACTGAGAATACCCTATGTTTACCATGTCTAGGCCTGTTAAAATTAAGTTTTCATGAGATTCCCCCCATTCTTCTAAATTCGAGTGAATATAGTACTCAGTTTTTTGAAGTAATGAAGAGGATTGATGAAGGAAGAGCAGTGGGTGTGATCTAAATGGACTTCAGTATGGTGTTCAACAAAATTCCACATGGTAGACCAATTATTGAATTGAATTGAATTTATTGTCATGTGACCTGAGGCATAGTAAAAAGCTTTATCTTGTGAGCAATAAAGGCAGATCACATAGTCAAGTAGCATAGATAAGTAAATAATAGATAAACAGTGGTAAAAACAAAAACACAGGAATAGGCAAATGTTAAGAGTTTGTTAGTCCATTCAGTGTTCTAACAACAGTAGGGTAGAAACTGTTTTGAAACCAGCTGGTGTGTGTATTTAGGCTCCTGTACCTTCTTCCTGATGGTCGAGGTTGTAGAAAAACATCACCAGAGTGAGATGGATCTTTGAGAATGCTGGCAGCTTTTCCTTGACAGCAGGCCTGGTAGGTGGATTCTATAGATGGGAGGTTAGCCTTTGTGACTGTCTGAGCCAAGTTCACCGCTCTCTGTAACCATCTCCAATCTTGAATGGTACAGTTGCTATATCAGGTAGTGATACAGCCGGACAGAATGCTTTTGAAAGCTTGTTGTGGATGACCACTCCCAGGAGCTTGACACTCTCCACTCATCCCATCTCTGTGCTGTTAATGTGTAAGGGGGGCATGAGTAACATCCTGTCGAAAGTCAATAATGAGTTCTTTGGTTTTGCTGGCATTGAGAGCTAGGTTGTTCTCAGTGCACCATTTTTCCAGGTCTTCCACTTCCCGTTTATAGTCTGTTTCATTGCCATCTGAGACTCAAATGACTATGGTGGTATCATCGATGAACTTGTAAATGGCATTAGTCTGGTATTTGGCAACAGAGTCATGGGTATAAAGTGAATTCAATAGGGGTCTGATATGCACTGGGAAGCTCATGTTGAGTATTTGTGAGGATAAATTATTGTCCCCAGTCATCACTGATTGCAACTGGATCCTCAGTTTCCTGACCCACAGGCCACAGAGAGTGAGGCTTAGCCCGAGATCACTAAGTTTAGTAATCAGTCTTGAGGGGATAATAATGTTGAAGACTAAACTGTAGTCAATAAGTAGGATTCTTATGTAGTTGTTCTTGGTGTCAAGATGTTCTAGGGAGGAGTGAAGGGCAAGTGATCTGGCATCTAACGTGGATCCAATAGGCAAACTGGACTGAGTCAAGCGTAGTGGGGAGACAGGAGTTGATTAATGCCATGACCAACCTTTCAGAGCACTTCAGGACTGCTGAAGTTAGGGCCACTGGGCGGTAGTCATTGAGACATGCTGCAGGGATGATGTTGGCCCTCTTGAAATAGGCAGGGACAGTGGCCTGCTGCAGGGAGAGGCTGAAGATGTCTGAGAAGACCTCTGCCAGTTGATCTGTGCATGCCCTGTGTGCACAGCCTGGTACTGCCCATCGCTTTCCTTGGATTCACATGAAGGAAAACTGATCTGACCTCTAATGCAGTAACAGTTGGGTAGGTTTGTCAGAACTTGTTGGAATAGGTGTTGCCTCTCCGTTGAAATTCTGCTCAAAGCAAGCCCAGAGGGCACTAAGACTATCTGGGAGGGATATGTCATTACCTGCTATCATGCACTGTCTCTTTCTAGAACCTGTGATGTCATTTAGCCCTTCCCATAGTCGTTGGGTGTCCGTCTGGGTCTCTAGTTTGGATTGGTATTGGTCCTTGGCTGGGATTAGATCACATGGAATATGGGAAGAACTAGCCATTTGGATACTGAACTAGCTCAAAAGGTAGGAAGGAGAAAGAGGGTGTTGGTGGAGGACTGCTTTTCAGAGTGGAGGCTTGTGACCAGTGCTATGCTACAAAGATCAATGCTGGGTCTACTGCTTTTTTCCAATTACATAAATGATTTGGATGTGAACACAGGTATGGTTATAAAGGTTGTAGATAACACCAAAACTAAAACTGTGGTGGTCAGCCAAGAAGCTTACCTCAGAGTACAATAGAATTTTCATCAGACGGGCCAGTAGGCTGAGAACTGGTAGATAGAGTTTCATTTAGATAAATGTGAGGTCCTGCATTTTGGAAAGGCAAATCAGGCAGTACGTATGCTTCCCTTTATTGGTCAGTGCATTGAGTAACGGAGTTGGGATGTCATTGCACAGAATTTTGGTTAGGCCAGTTTTGGAATACTGTGCTCAATTCTAGTCTTCCTGCTTTAGGAAGAATGTTGTGAAACTTGAAAGGGTTCAGAAAAGCTTTACAAGGATGTTGCCGTGGTTGGAGGGTTTGAGCTATAGGGAAAAGCTAAATAGGCTGGAGCAATTTTCCCTCGAGCATTGGAGGCTGAGGGATTAGATTAGATTACTTAGTGTGGAAACAGGCCCTTCAGCCCACCCAGACCCATTTACCCCTTCACCTAACACTCTGTTGCACTCGTTCCATAGTCAATACTGCACACAGTATTCCAGAAGTATTCTTACCAAGGCACTAAACAACTGCAGCATGACATCCCCACTATGAAGGCCAACATAGACATATGCAGCAGCAGATGAAGGTGGCAAATGTTAAGGGCTGTCAAATCTCACTGAATCCCCCCCCCGCCCTTTCTAAATCGATTGCCATTCAGATAACAAACTGCATGTTTTTGCTACCAAAAAGTAGATAACCTCACATACATCCACATTATACTACATCTGCCAAGCATTTTCCCACTCATTCAACGTTAACAAATTACACTCAACGATTTCTGCATCCTCCTCACAGGTCAACCCTTCTACCCAGTTTTGTCATCTGCAACATTTGAATTGAATTTATTATCACATCATCTGAGGCACGATGAAAAGCTTTGACGTTTTAGATATATTGAAGGCTTTCAGATAGAAGATTCTAGAAATTTTTGGTAACTTTTTAGTTTGTTTGGAGCAAATGTGCAGAAATCTTGGCTGAAACTGAATATGTAAAACAGTTATTCCTGAGAAGGGAGGTAGCTTTGGTTAGCTAAATAGTTTATCTGTGTAAGCAGTTTAACAGTTTCAGACCAGAAGCGTATAGTTCCAACTCTGAAGGGGTTACTTGAAACTGAGGTCTAAGCTCAGTTGTACAAAAAGGCTATCAGATTGTCAAAATGCTGCAGTTAAATTAAGCCCTATTAATATAAAAGAGAAGGGAATTCTCTCAGAAGTGAAAAGGAAGGTTTATAAGATTATGTATTTTACTGTGTGCTTCAAAATCTTCAAATTTGTGTTATATGATTTGACTTATTCTATTTTATCTCCTATGTAATGAGCTTCTGTTTTATTGTTAAACCTGAATCTGCAACATTTTATGTTTGTGTTTCATGAATGACCATCTCATTAAAACCAGAAAAAACAAATATGATAGGTTTCAGTCTGGGATCATTATTACTATTTTATGTGCACTCCTGATTTCCCTCACTGGGTCTATGCTTCCAAAATTGCTGGACTACTAACCATGAATTTATTTCTTTAAAAAAAAACCTGACTCACCTTCCTGGAGTGGTGGGAACATGAACACCTCCATAGCCACGGACGACATCATTTCCAAACAGATCAGCACCATACACACTTATAACTATCTGTGGCCCTTAAGAGAAGGAAAGATATAGGTGCTCAGCAACCGTGTATGCTTCAGATAACTAATATCTACAATAAATGTGACATTAATGAAGGCATTCCATCTCAGCCATAATGTCCAGATCAAAATCCCACATCAGGATGTCAGTCACAGAGGAGTATCGTAACATCCAAAATAAATAGTAGAATGTCTTACAGGACAGTGGTAATGTCCCCACATCATGGTCAAAGGTCTGATTCAAGTCTCACCTGATGTGGATCACATTCTGTCTGAACAGCTGGATTTAAAAAATAGCTTTTTTTTTTGCAAGTATCCCTATTTCTTAATGTTTTTAAGGTTGTCGTATTAAGATTTTTAAAAAGCGGAGTCATTTTGTTTAAAAGGGTTCCTGAATTTAATAAAGAAAAAACACTTACAGCCAAATGGGTTGGTACTCTTGAATGTGATTTCCATTGGAAAGTTCCACACAAAGCATTGATTGCTATCCCTGTTTTTAGAGGTGATCTGGGATATCCCTTCCTCTAGACCCTTTAAGAAAAACCAAAACAAAAATAGCAATTGCTACAATAAGGAGCAGTAACATTTTACTGAAGATAAACCTCCATGGAGCTGCTGAAATTCCATGACTGATTGCTTGATCCCTTCACATGGAAGAACTTCTGAATTGAGGAACTAATGCTGAGCTGACTTGCATCCTTATCTGTCCACAATCTATTTTTGGAACTTTGCACTATAAGACAGTAACAAAACTAATTCAACTTACATTAATTGTTTTAGTAACAGATGGATAGTACTGGATAACTATCCTTTGCTTGTAATCATCATGTTGTCCAAGGTTTGTGTGAAGACTTGTAGTTTGGGTGCTGTGTCGTGGTTGTGGGTATGTTTACCAAGCTGGGAAGTTGATTTACAGATGTTTCGTCCCATTTAGGTGACATCTTCAGTGCTTTGGAGCTTCCGGTGAAGCGTTGCTGTATGTGTCTTCTGGAATCTATTTGGTTCCGTTTCTGCTGCTTCCAGTTGTTCATTGTAGTGGCTGGTATATGGGGACGAGGTCATGCTGGCATTATGGACTCCATCAACAAGCACATTGACCTAGACCCGATACACCGGCTACTACAATGAACAACCAGAAGCAGCAGAAACAGAACCAAATAAATTCCAGAAGACTCGTATAGCAGGACTTCATAGGAGGATCCAAAGCACTGAAAAAGTGTCACCTAGATAGGGGAGGAAAAGTCTGCAAATCAACTTTGCAGCTCAGCGAACATCATGTAGTCATTACTAGTTCTCAACTGCTTTCTGACATGCGATAACAAAACTACAACTGAGAACATTTTTTCACTGTAGTATATATTAAAAGTGTTGAAATAAGAGTACATTGCATTCCTTAAAAGTAATCATTAACAGTTTCAAAATGTTATAGCAAAAGTAAAGTATCATTTTTGTATCATATGAGTAATTGACATTATTTGAATACCATGTATTTGTAACTTCAACATGCAAACTTGTTTATATTTTCCGTGGTCAAGCAAATTAAGAACATGAGGAGCCACAATGTCAGACAGTCTCTCAAGCCTTCAATAAAGATCACAAGTAATGTTGAACTTAACTATGTTTTCACACCTGGTTCCCATAACTCCTGACACCCCTAAGAGTCTGTCCATCTCGGGTTTTATGAATTTAATGACTCATTTTTCACTCCTCTCGAGGAAACCTGCTTCTCATTTTTATTTGAAATGAATGATTTGCTATTAAACTTTGATCTGTGATTTTAGATGACAGCATGAGGAGAAACAACCTAGAATAATCAATCAAGTTCCCTCAGAATCTTGTGATTTGAAATCATCATCAGGGTATACAGTCTTCAGGGGAGACAGGGCAGGAAGTGACATAATATTGATCAGGAAATCAATTACAGCAGCAAGCAGAGATGATCTTAGAAGGCTCCTCAAATGAAGCCATAAGGGTAGAGCTTAAAAACAATAACAAAAAAGGAGCAATCATAATGCTGGGAGTGTATTATACGTCCCCACTAATAGAGAGAAATAGAGGAGCAGGTTTGTAGGTGCATTTCAGAGAACTGTAGAAGTAATAAGGTAGTGACAGTGGGAGATTTCAATATCTAACTAACTGGGGTAGTCATGGTGTGAAAAGTTTATAGAGGGCAGAATTCTGAAAATGAATCCAGAAGTGAGTGAGTGGAGTGACCGTATGAGTGCACAGAGGCACAATGGTTAGTAATGTTGCTTAACAGGCCCAGAGACCTGGATTCAAATCCAGTTTTGGATTTGTGTGTAGAGAATTTACAAGTTCTCACCTGTTCTATGTCAGTTTCCACCAGGTGCACCGGTTTCCTCCCACAGTCCACAGATGTGCAGATTAGGTGTATTGGTCACGGAAATGCCAGGTTACAGGGACACTGTTCGAGGGTCAGTGCGGATTGGATGGGCCATAATGTAGGGAATTCCATGAAGTGCAGCAAGAGAGGGTGCAGTCATGGACTTAATGTTAGGTAATGAAGTCGGCCAAGTATTTAAAGTATCAGTCGGGTGCATTTTGCATACAGTGATCGTATTTCCATTAGATTCAAACTTGTTATGGAAAAGAACAAGGACGGGAATATTCTGAAACGGGGAACCTATTTTAATAAAGTCAGCTATGATTTGGCCAGTGTACTGAGAGCAGATAATTTTCGGTAAATCAGGAGGGCACAGTACTAAGATGTTCCAATAAAGAAGGGATCAACAAATCCAGTTTGTAAGGGATATACAGGATTGGATAAAGAGAAGCACAATATACATAGAAATTGAAGAAGAACTAATGAAATTAGCACAAATAGAATAGACATTCTGAATGGTCTGGCAGGCTTAGAAGTAGATAAATATTTAGGGCGAGATGAAATGTATCCCAGGCTGCTGAATGAGACAAGGGAGAAAACAGACCACAGGAGAGATTCCCACAGGATATGGTAGGAAGGAAGAAAAGATGAGAAAGGTTAAACAAGGAAATGATAGACCAGTCAGTGATTAGGAAACTATTGAAAGTAATTCTGCAAGACTGAATAAATCAGCAGTTGGAGAGACTGGGATTCATCATAAAGACTCCGCCTGTTTTTGTTTTAAATGGTCCCACCTGACCAACTTGATTGAATTTTTCAGAGGTAACTGGGTGTGTACATGAGAGCAACACATTTGACCTGATCTACTTTAGATTTCAGCCAGGCTTTTGATAAAGTCCTGCAAGCGAGTCTAATTGCAAAGGTAAGAGCCCATGAGATCTAAAGAAAATTGGCAAATTGGATGAGAAACAGCAGAGTATTGTACCAGGAAGCAGAAGGGGATGGGTCAAGGGTGTTTATGGGGCTGGAAACCTGTATCTAGTGGGGTCCCAAAGGGATGTGGCCTTTGGTATTTTTATACAAATAAATTATTTGGACTTAAATGTGGACCTCTACATACAGGATGGCCCACACCTGAACCAGAGTTCTAATATGTGGGGGGGGGGGGGAAGAGGGGAAAGAGAGGAGAGGAGGAGGGATGGGAACCTGCATTGTTGCTCCAGTGTGCAGGAGGTTGAGAGTAACAAGGTCATGAATAAGAACAAAGAAAATTTACAGCCCAGGAACACTTCCCCTGACTAAAGAACAACACTCCAAAGCTTGTGATTTCAAATAAACCTGTTGGACTAAAACTTGGTGTCATGTGAATGTCTGACTATCTCCACCCCAGTCCAACACTGGCACCTTCGCACCCTGTACTTTCTTAAAGACAGTGGCTAATAAGATAGCATGATGGGAAACATTCAGCCTGGAGTTCAGTTACTAATGGTGTACCGCAAGAATCTGTTTTGGGGCCACTGCGGTTTGTCATTTTCATAAATGACCTGAAAGAAGGCTTAGAAAGATGGATTAGTAAATTTGCAGATGACACTAAAGTCGAAGGAGTTATGGACAGTGCAGAAGGATGTTGCAAGTTACAGAGGGACATAGAAAAGCTGCAGAGCTGAGCTGAGAGGTGGCAAATGAAGTTTATTGCGGAAAAAAGTGAGCTGATTCACTTTGGAAGGAGTAGCAAGAATACAGAGTACTGGGCTAATGGTAAGATTTTTGGTAGTGTGTATGAGCAGAGAGATCTGTGTCCATGTGCATAGGTCCCTGAAAGTTGCCACCCAGGTTGATAGGGTTGTTAAGGCAGCATAGGGTGTGTTAGCTTTTATTGGTAGAGAGATTGGGTTTTGCAGCCATGAGGTCATGTTGCAGCTGTACAAAACTCTAGTGTGGCCACACTTGCAGCATTGCGTAGAGTTCTGGTTGCTGCTTATAGGAAGGACGTGGAAGCATTGGTAAGGATGCAGAGGAGATTTACCAGGATGCTGCCTGGTATGGAGGGAAGGTCTTATGAGGAAAGGCTGAGGGACTTGAGGCTGTTTTCGTTTGAGAGAAGAAGGTTAAGATGTGACTTACAAGATGATCAGAGAATTAGATAGGGTGGACAGTGAGTGCCTTTTTCCTCAGATGGTGATGGCTAGCACGAGGGGACATAGCTTTAAATTGAGGGGTGATAGATATAGGGCATGTGTCAGAGGTAGGCTCTTTACTCAGAGAGCAGTAAGATGTGGAATGCCCGACCTGCAACAGTGGTAGACTTGCCAACTTTAAGGGCATTTAAATGGTCATTGGATAAGTATATGGTTGATAGTGGAATAATGTAGGTTAGATAGGCTTCAGATTGGTTTCACGGGTCAGTGCAACATTGAAAGCCAAAGGGCTGTAATGTTATATGTTCTATGAATATGGGAGGGTGCATCAGTAAGTTTCCAGATTATACTAAATAGATGGAGCGGTAAATAGTGTGGATGATAGCCTTAGATTACGGGATGATATAGACTGACTGAATAGTGGCAAATGGAATTCAATCTGGATAAGTGTGCAGTGATGTACTTGGGCAGGACAAACTGGGCAAGGGAATACATGAAGAGTACCAAATATCAGGTGGAACAAACAACAACTGTGGATCCCAGAAAGAAAAACAGAAACTGCTGGAGAAATTCAACAGGTCTGGCAGCATCAGAACTGTTCTGAAAAAGGGTCACTGGACCCAAAACATTGACAGCTTTCTCTCCACAGATACTACTAGACCTGCTGAAGATGAAGATCAAGGGATATTGGTCTGTATGCATACCAGTTCTTTAAAAGTAGTGGGTCAGCATACAAAGTAGTTAAAAGGCACAGAGTTTAAGATCTTTTATACAGTTCCAGGGAGTTTATGCTGGAACTATATAAAATGTTGGTCAGGTCTCAGCTCGCATTTGACAAGGTTCTTCATGGTAGACTGGTTAGCAAGGTTAGAATCCAGGGAACGTTAGCCATTTGTATACAAAACTGGCTTGAAGGTAGAGACTGAATTCTGGATTAGTGGTGCTGGAAAAGCACAGCAGTTCAGGCAGCATCCGAGGAGCAGTAAAATCAATGTTTTGGGCAAAAGCCCTTCATCAGGAATACAGGCAGAGTGCCTGATTGGTGGAGAGATAAATGAGAGGAGTGGGGGTGGGGAGAAAGTAGCATAGAGTACAATAGGTGAGTGGGGGTGGGGATGAAGGTGATAGGTTAGGGAGGAGGGTGGTGGAAGGTTGCAAAGAGTATAATGGGTGGATGAAGGTGAAGAGACTGGACGCCTCCTAGCAGAGCGCTTTAGGGAACATCTCTGGGACACCCGCACCAATCAACCACACTGTCCTGTGGCCCAACATTTCAACTCCCCCTCCCACTCTGTCGAGGACATGGAGGTCCTGGGCCGCCTCCACCGCCACTCCCTCATCACCCGATGCCTGGAGGAGGAATGCCTCATCTTCCACGTCGGAACACTTCAGGGCATCAATGTGGACTTCAACAGTTTCCTCTTTCCCCTTCCCCCACCTCACCCCAGTTCCAAACTTCCAGCTCAGCACTGTCCCCATGACTTGTTCTACCTGCCTATCTTTTTTTCCACCTATCACTTTCATCCCACCCCCATCCACCCATTGTACTCTTTGCTATGTTTCCCCCACCCTCCACCCCACCCCCACTCACCTATTGTACTCTATGCTACGTTGACTTTACTGCTCCTGGGATGCTGCCTGAACTGTTGTGCTTTTCCAGCACCACTAATCCAGAATTTGGTTTCCAGCATCTGCAGTCATTGTTTTTACCTAGGTGAAGGTAGTGATGGAGGGTCGTTTTTCAGACTGGAGGTCAGTGACCAACGGTGTGCTACAAGGATTGGAGCTTTTTGTCATTTATATAAATGATATTTATGTGAATGGTTAATAAATTTAGGTTAGGAGGAATGGTTAGTAAATTTACGACGGGACTGTGATCAAGGAATGGCAGAGGAGTTTAATTTCAATAAAACGAGATGTTGCATTTTGGTAAGGCAAATCAGGGCAGGACTGTACACTTAATCATTGGTCCTGGCAAGTGTAGCTAAACAAAAAGACCTTGGGGTGCAGGTTCATTGCTCCTTGAAGGTGGAGTCACAGCTATACAGGATAGTGAAGAAGGTCTTTGGTACAGTTGCCTTTATTGGTTGGTGCATAGGAGTTGGGATGTCATGTTGCGGCTGCAAAGGATATTGGTTAGGCCACTTTTGGAATTCTGTGATCAATTCTGGTCTCCCTGCCATAGGTAAGATGTTGTTAAACTTGAAAGGATGCAGAAAAGTTTTGCAAGTGCCAAAGTTGGAGGGTTTGAGCTATAGGGAAAGGCTGAATTGGCTGGGGCTATTTTACCTGTAATTTGCAGAAGAATATACTATGTAAATTAATATTAGGAATTTTAATTTTCTTTAAATTGATTTTCAAGCTACATCATTTAGCAATGGGAAATTAGGCATTCAATCAACTCCAATAGGCCATTTGTTATTTTGGTTTTATTTCTCAAAGCACTAGAACAAGTGTGGTGTACTATGGCAGGTATGGAAATTATTTCAAAATTTAAAATAATATGTGCACAGGGATATAAAATTATGCTAAATTTATTTTTTTATTGTATAAATATTATTTAAATATAAGGAAAACAACATTTTCTGTGGTGAAAAGAGAGTTGTATCCTTGAAAGTTAAAACTATTAAGCAATATATTGCAGAAGGTATGAGGAAGGATCTCTGGTTGGTGCAGGGCTTGCTGATCAGATCTTTGACTGCTGTTAGGAGACTATCTTTAGTTGTGGGGGAGTAGGAAGAAGAAAAATAATTTCTGAATGTTATTGAATGATTGCCACAAAACACACATGTACTGGGTGAGGACTGGCAGGGTTAGAAGTGCATCTTGTGAATCCATACTTACTGTAAGGGTTCACGTATATACAGGCATATTAGTCCATTTGAATGAGTATTAGAAAACTGCCAATAATAATTACAGAGCAGCACTCAAACAAGAATTAGCACCTGGACAATAGATAGAACATTTGGAAATTGAGAGTTGTTTCCTTAATATTAACAGTAAAGCAAAAAGTTTATTAATAGACAATAGAAGGCCATTCTGCCCTTCGAGCCTGCACCACCATTCAATATGATCATGGCTGATCATCCTTAATCAGTATCCTGTTCATGCCTTATCTCCATAACCCTTGATTCCACTATCCTTGAGAGCTCTATCCAACTCTTTCTTAAATGAATCCAGAGACTGGCCCTTCACTGCCCTCTGGGGCAGAGCATTCCACACAGCCACCACTCTCTGGGTGAAGAAGTTTCTCCTCATCTCTGTCCTAAATGGTCTACCCTGTATTTTTAAGCTGTGTCCTCTGGTTCGGCACTCACCCATCAGCGGAAACATGTTTCCTGCCTCCAGAGTGTCCAATCCTTTAATAATCTTATATGTCTCAATCAGATCCCCTCTCAGTCTTCTAAACTCAAGGGTATACAAGCCCAGTCGCTCCAGTCTTTCAGCGTAAAGTAGTCCCACCATTCCAGGAATTGACCTCGTGAACCTAAGCTGCACTCCCTCAACAGCCAGAATGTCTTTCCTCAAATTTGGAGACCAGAACTGCACACAATACTCCAGGTGTGGTCTCACCAGGGCCCTGTACAGCTGCAGAAAAATGTCTTTGCTTCTACACTCAATCCCTCTTGTTATGAAGGCCAGCATGCTATTAGCCTTCTTCACTACCTGCTGTACCTGCATGCTTACCTTCATTGACTGGTGTACAAGAACACCCAGATCTCTCTGTACTGCCCCTTTACCTAAATTGATTCCACTTAGGTAGTAATCTGCCTTCCTGTTCTTGCCACCAAAGTGGATAACCATACATTTATCCACATTAAACTGCATTTGCCATGCATCTGACCACTCACCTAACTTGTCCAGGTCAGCCTATAATCTCCTAACATCCTCCTTACATTTCACCCTGCCACCCAGCTTAGTATCATCATCAAATTTGCTAATGTTATTACTAATATCATCTTCTATATCATTAATATATATTGTAAAAAAGCTGTGGTCCCAGTACTGATCCCTGCGGTACCCCACTGGCCACTGCCTGCCATTCCGAAATTGAGCCATTTATCACTACCCTTTGTTTCCTGTCAGCCAACTAACTTTCAATCCAAGTTAGTACTTTGCCCCCAATACCATGCACCCTAATTTTGCTCACTAACCTCCTATGTGGGACTTTATCAAAAGCTTTCTGAAAGTCCAGGTACACTACATCTACTGGATCTCCCTCGTCCATCTTCAGAGTTACATCCTCAAAAAATTCCAGATTAGTCAAGCATGATTTCCCCTTCATAAATCCATGCTGACTCTGACTATCCTGTTACTACTATCCAGATGTGTCGTAATTTCATCCTTTATAATAGAGTCCAGCATCTTTCCCACCACTAAGGTCAGACTAACTGGTCTATAATTTCCTGCTTTCTCTCTCCCACCTTTCTTAAAAAGTGGTACAGCATTAGCCACCCTCCAATCTACAGGAACTGATCCCGAATCTATTGAACTCTGGAAAATAATCACCAACGCATCCACGATTTCTCGAGCCACCTCCTTCAGTACCCTGGGATGTAGACCATCAGGACCTGGGGACTTATCAACCTTCAGACCTAACAGTCTCTCCAACACCAATTCCTGGCAAATATAAATTCCCTTCAGTTCAGGTCCTTCAGCCACTGTTACCTCAGGGAGATTGCTTGTGTCTTCCCCAGTGAACACAGATCTGAAGTACCAAATCAACTCTTCTGCCATTTCTTTGTTCACCGTAATATATTTTCCTGTTTCTTTCTTCAAGGGCCCAATTTTAGTCTTAAACATTTTTTTGCCTTTCACATACCTAAAAAAGCTTTTACTATCCTCCCTTATATTTTTGGCCAGTTTACCTTCATAACCGGTACCCAAGGGACCAAGAGTGTGCCGGCTGATCAAGAGTTCCACTTTATCAATGTAAAAACACACACTAAGAAATAAAACCATTATACAGGGGATATATACATCACTTATAGTTTATTCACAGCATATATCACAAATAATAAGAAAACTCTGCCTTACGTAAAACTTACCAAAGCGTCTTCTCACTCACCCCCTCAACTGACTATTCAGACATTGCAGTAGATCACGATAATGCAGTAAACTTTCAGTATATAATTTTACCAGTTTATCATGGGTACTGATCCAAACAAAGTTTACTGTACGTGAACTGTCCATTTTAAACAATGGACTGGCAAGAAACAAATGTCCACCCATGTCTAACCATGAGACTACAACCCTACCTTATAAATCCAAAATATATCAAAGGACCACCACTACATTCATTTACCAAATGAAGCACAGTCAATTAACAAACCAGTTTAATTTTAAACTAACATTCAGGTTATCACGTAAACAGACAAAATCTAGAATCAACGTTTGTCCTGACACTGTACTGATGTTAAAATAGCAAGTGGAGGAACTCAGCAGGCCTAGCAGTATCTGTAGAGAAAAAACAGGGTTAATATTTCTAGTCCAGTGGACATTCTGAAAGGTTACTGACTTTAAACATTAACTCTTCTTTCTTTCCACAGATGCTACCAAACCTGCTGAGTTTCTCCAGCAATTCCTGTTCTTATTCCTAATGAAGGGCTTTTGCCCGAAGTCGACTTTCCTATTCCTCAGATGCTGCCTGACCTGCTGTGCTTTTCCAGCACCACTTTAATCTAAACTCTGATTTCCAGCATCTGCAGTTCTCACTTTTGCCATATCCCTCTCAGCCCTTATTTTTCATGTACCCAGCCAGATGCCTTTCAAATGTTGTAACTGTACCAGCCTCCAATTCCTCTGACAGCTCAGTGTGCACGCAAGCACGCACACACACATACCACATTCTGCATGAAAAAGTTGCCCCTTCGGTCCCTTTTAAAATTTTTCCCCTCTCACCCTAAACCGATGGCCTCTAGTTCTGGATTTCCCCCACCCTGATAACCCTACCCATGCCCCTCATGATTTTACAAACTCTAGAAGGTCACCCTTCAGACTCCAATGATCCAAGGAAAAAGACCCAGCCTATGTAGCCTCTCTCTGTAGCTCAAATTCTCCAACCCTGGCAATACCTTTGTAAATCTTACATAGAACATTACAGCGCAGTACAGGCCTTTCGGTCCTCGATGTTGCGCCAACCAGTCATACCAATCTGAAGCCTATCTAACCTACACTATTCCATGTACATCCATATCTTTGTCCAATGATGGCTTAAATGCACTTAAAGTTGGCGAATCTACTACCATTGTAGGCAAAGCATTCCATATCCTTACTACTCTCTGAGTAAAGAAACTACCTCTGACATCTGTCCTATATCTATTACCCCTCAATTTAAAGCTATGCCCCCTTGTGCTCGCCGTCACCATACTTGGAAAAAGACTCTCCCTGTCCACCCTATCTAACCCTCTGATTATTTGGGTGGCACGGTGGCACAGTGGTTAGCACTGCTGCCTCACAGCACCAGAGACCTGGGTTCAATTACCGCCTCAGGCGACTGACTGTGTGGAGTTTGCACATTCTCCCTGTGACTGCGTGGATTTTCTCCGGGTGCTCTGGTTTCCTCCCACAGTCCAAAGAGGTGCAGGTCAGGTGAATTGGCCATGCTAAATTACCCGTAGTGTTAGGTAAGGGGTAAATGTAGGGGTATGGGTGGGTTGCGCTTCAGCGGGTCGGTGTGGACTTGTTGGGCCGAAGGGCCTGTTTCCACACTGTAAGTAATCTAATCTAATCTTATATGTCTCTATTAAGTAACCTTTCAACCTTCTCTCCAATGAAAACAGCCTCATGTCCCTAAGCCTTTCCTCGTAAGACCTTCCCTCCATACCAGACAACATCCTAGTAAACGTCCTCTGCACCCTTTTCAAAGCCTCCACATCCTTCTTATAATACGGTGACCAGAACTGTACACAATACTCCAAGTGCGGCCGCACCAGAGTTTTATACAGCTGTAGCATCATGGTTCTGGAACTCAATCCCTCTATTAATAAAAGCTAAAACACTGTATACCTTCTTAACGACCCTGTCAACCTGGGTGGCAACTTTCAAGGATCTGTGTACCTGGACACCAAGATCTCTCTGCTCATCTACACAACCAAGAATCTTACCATTATCCCAGTACTTTGCATTCCGGTTACTCTGACCAAAGTGAATCATCTCACACTTGTCCGCATTAAACTCCATTTGCCACCTCTCAGCCCAGCTTTGGAGCTTATCAACTTATCTATTCCTCTCTGTATCCTACAATATCTTTCGTCACTGTCCACAACTCCACCGACCTTAGTGTCATCTGCAAATTTACTAACCCACCCTTCTACACCCTCATCCAGGTCGTTTATAAAAATGACAAACAGCAGTGGACCCAACACCGATCCTTGCGGTACACCACTAGTAACTGGACTCCAGAATGAACATTTCCCATCAACCACCACTCTCTGTCTTCTTTCAACAAGCCATTACTAATCCAAACTTCTACATCTCCCATAATCCCATTCCTCCACAAGTTTCCAAACATCTTTCCGAAAGGAGGGGAACCAGAATTGCACGCAATTATTCCAAAAGTGGCTAAACCAATATCCTATAAAGCCGCAACATGACCTCCCAACTCAATGCTCTGTCCAATGAAAGAAAGTATACTAAATGCTTTCTTCACTATCCTATCTACCTGTGACTCCATTTTCAAGGAACTATGAACCTGTACTCCAAGATCTCTTTGTTCAGCAACACTCCCCAGGACCTTACCATTAGGTGTACAAGTCCTGCTCGGATTTGTCTTTCCAAAATGCAACACCTCGCATTTATCTAAATTAAACTCCATTTGCCACTTCTCAACCCACTGGCCCATCTGATCAAGATCTCATTGTAGTCTGAGGCAACCTTCTTCGCTGGCCACGACACCTCCAATTTTGGTGTCATCTGCAAATTTACTAACAATTCCTCTTGTGCTCACATCCAAATCATTCATATAAATGATGAAAAGTAGTGGTCCCAGGATCAATCCTTGTGGCACTCCACTGGTCATAGACCTCCAGTCTGAAAAAAACCCTCCAATACCACCCTCTGTCTTCTACCTTCAAGTCAGTTCTGTATCCAATGGCTAGTTCTCCCTGTATTCTATGAGATCTAACCTTGCTAACTAGTTTACCATGAGGAACCTTGTCAAACACATTACTGAAGTCCATACACATCGCATCCACCGCTCTACCCTCATCAATCCTCTTTGTTACTTCTTCAAAAAACTCAATCAAGTTTGTGAGACATGATTTCCCATGCACAAAGCCATGTTGACTATCCTTAATTTGTCTGTGCCTTTCCAAATGCATGTAAATCCTGTCCCTCAGTTTCTCTCCAACAACAGCCACCAGTTTAGCCAACCTCCAGTCTTTTGGCACATCACCTGTGACTATCAATGGTACACATATCTCAGCAAGGGGCCCAAAAATCACTTCACTACTTCCCACAGGGTTCTAGGGTACACCTGATCAGGTCCTGGGGATTTACTGACTTTTACATGTTTTAAGACATCCAGCATCACCTCTTCTGTAATATGGACATTTTTCAAGATGTCACCATCTATTTCCCCACATTCAATATCGTCCATGTCCTTCTCCAAATAAACACTGGTACAAAATACAGTTTTAGTGTCTCCCCCATCCCCTGTGGTTCCACTGACAGACTGCCTTGCTGATCTTTGAAGGGTCCTATTCTCTCCTTAGTTACCATTTTGTCCTGACATACGCTTCCTTCTTTTTCTTAACCAAAACCTCAATTTCTCGAGTCATCCAGCACTCCCTACACCTACCAGTCTTGTCTATCACCCTAACTGGAGTATAGTGTCTCTGGATTCTCGTTATCTTAGTTTTGAAGACTTCCCATTTTCCAGCTGTCCCTTTCCTGCAAATATCTGCCCCAATCAACGTTTGCAAGTTCTCGCCTAATACTGTCAAAATTGGCCTTCCTCCAATTTAGAACTTCAACTTTTAGATCTGCTCTACCCTTTTCCATAATTATTTGAAAAATAATAGAACTTGAGATGAAGATTGTAATCACTGAAGTGAGAAATCATTTGGTGCGGAGGCTAATGGAAGAAATCAGCAATGAAATTGTGGTGGGGAAATCTTTATCATGACACAAATTTTAGCACTGGTGCAAATTGGTACAGGTGAACATCCCATTTCTACACTTTGAACATGTTTCCAGCAAATGAGCAGATCACAAGCAAGAAACTACACACTGGTGCAAACAGCTGTAGAAATGAATAATGTTAAGTTCTGGTCAAATTGGCTATGAAGTGTAAATTGAAGTTCAGAATGAATACAGGTACACACCTAATAGAATTAACACAAATATATTTTGTTTTTTTTTGCAGGGGAAATAAAACTAAAAACCTGACTTCTCTAAATGACTGTTCGAACGATTAGCCTGATACCACATTCTAGAGGATTAAAGGCATTTAGTCAAGCAATTTTAGAAGGCATAAATGACTGGAGAAAACAACTAATTTTCAATAAATTAATCCAAAGCATAACATGGGCATAGCCCTGTTACATTGTCACAACTCCTTCATATCGTGATTGATTTCAACAAGTATTTATTTGTGAAATTCAAGTTCGCTTACATCACAAACAGCCAAACCTGAAATCTCCGTGTGTAAGATTAATGCAAAGATGAATTTAATGATGACTTTTCAAACAGAGCCAGACTTAAACCAGCACTCTGCTTTAAACTGTTTTCCCTAAAACATTTCTCAATGTTTTTGTTTACTTGTGCTTGTATCTGAAAGATCGATGATTTAAAAAGTAGTAGGGAATTTCTTCATTGTCTGTTATTGACGATACCAATAAGATTGAACAACTGAGAGAGAGAGAGAACAGAGGTGCCAATTCTGTTCATAATAAATGCTAGGTATTAATATAATTTCCTTCAAAGCTTTCAGCGTGTGAGGCAATTGCTGAATTATTAAGTTAGGAAAGACTTCACAAGGCAAGAAGATAGGACGTAAATGATGTACAAGGAAAGCATTTTATTCTAATTCCAATCTAAAATTTAGTTTTTCCTCAATAAGCATCACTGTCATGGTAATAAGATTCGCAGGAAATTTTGGTTTACCACACAAATCTATTATTCTTCTATTTCTTAAAGACCAAAAGAAACGGCACAAAAATTTCGCACATTAAATCACTTTACTGAAAGTCTCGTGACAGCAATGCAGGGTGTAGATTTATGATGCTTCTGAATGTTATTTTCTCCTCAATGCATTAAGCTATCTCATTAGTTAAATGACATAACAAATTTAGTCACTATAAATGTCAGGAAAAGTGTCTCAAGCCATTCAGTTATTTCAAAACAGCATTTCTAAAATTAATTTTCTACAAAAGAACATTTTGTACAACACACTGTGTATCGAAACTGTTGAAAATCAATAAAAAGCACACTACCTTGCACTCTTATTAACAGTATATTTAAATTGTTAGGTTAGAAGTGCAGTCTCTGGTCAGAGTTTTATTTAGTAACAAAAACCTTAAAAACAGCTTCTTGGGAGCTCCAAAACAAATCTTCAAGCAATTTATTTCATTTAGAAATAATCTTATTCTAAATATTTGGATTAACAAAAATAGCACAATCATTAAGTTCACTGGCTTATAATGACAGAAACCATTATGCTTGCATCACCATTGAAGTGACATTTCATTTGGACTTATGATTTTAATTAGCTCCTGTAATGCAAGAATAATGCTACAAGGCAGCTGTAATTCCGGAATGACTCAATATCCAAGGGAATAGAATTCAAATTTTATCACATTGGAAAATAATTCAGATTGTCATAGTAACTAAGCTTGCAGTCATTTATTAATTATAGGAGAAATGTTTGTAACCACAATGAGCTCAACAAACTAACATCAATACTCACTGTTGTTGGAGCCCAGTCATGTCCATATACATAGGAGTATTTGCAATACAGCTCATCAAACTCTGGAAACTGGGGGGGAAAAAAAACATTAAAATTGAACAAAAATTGCAAAACTTTCCAAATGCTGATATTATGCTTAGTTTTAAAGTTTCTCATTTAATATTAGTCAGTTTAAAGTATTTTGAAATCAGCAAAGATTCAAAATATCTACAATTAGTATTTTTATAGCTACCGTTAACAGTAAGCAGGATTTTAATTTTTATCTCATAGAACACTTTAACAGAATCAAAGTTCTCAATCAGGAAAAAGTTACAAAACCATAATATAGGAATAGAAATACAAATTTTGTTAAAAGTCTGGCATTGTGACTTATTCACTGTCATGTAGTGAGACAATAATTAGAAATAATTTTCTCCTGGGTTTAAACAGCAGTTTACAGCTGAAGGGCTCAATATTATTTGAAGAATAATCACTTTTGTTACAATCTGGCTACAATCATTTAAGAATTTATCAGTGCAATCAGTCAATATTTGAGGAATCAAAATATGTTTTCAAAAGGGGCCAACTTAAACATGGAGTATAAATTAAGCATAGGCGTTAATGCAGGAGGACCCACTTCAGTTGGTCTGCAGCCACGTGAGGTCTGTGTTAAGGTGTCTTAAACTCCCATGCACATTTGTGGCAACACATTACGTATTGCCTGCTTGATCCCATAAGTCGATGTTTAGACCAGTAGAACCTTAACTTGTATTTCTGAGCTGAAAGTCGCACTTTGCTCCTAATTCAAAACATAGTGCTAAACATGCACTTACTAACTAAAAAAAAACAATTACATAGCAAACATAAGCCCGAACGTACATTTGAATCAAAGGAATTAACTTCAAGGCTATTTTGTAACAATACCAATCTTGTTCCCGTGTTCAACATCATATCAACATTATAACTATTCTTTCTTAGAGTCTAAGTTTTGACAACAGCATGGTCACTGCAGTGAGACCATGAAAAAAACTCAATGTTACCAACCTCTTCCTTAATCTAAAATTGCTGAAATATTCTTTGCATAAACTGGAAGGCTTTCCCAAAAAGCTTTCATTCAAATCCAGTGAATCTTCATTTTTAGCAGAAAGAATAATTTTCAAGCAATAAGATGTATCAAATAACTGTTCCTGATTTTTTGCACACTTAACAAATTACATCATTGTATCCACCACACACACCCACCCACCAAGAAGTCATTCTTATGTTGTCCCTCCTGCCAATACTCAACCCATCCATTAATCTGATTCCTGATGAAGGGCTTATAGCCGAAACACTGACTTTCCTGCTCCTTGGATGCTGCCTGATCTGCTGTGCTTTCTCAGTGCCACACTTTTCAACTCTGACTCTCCAGCATCTTCAGTCCTTATTTTCTCCTCCATCTATTAATCTCTCCAACTGAAGTAATTGTTGCAATGGTCCCTTCCTTCTGCTGCTTTAATCTCCAACAATCTCATGCCAACAGCTGTTGGCAGTCATATAATTGGAATGTGTTCCAGCTTTTTTTTAATTAAATTCACTCATTGGATGTGAGTGTCACGAGCTGGGCCAGCATTTATTGCCCCTCCTTAGCTGGCTTTGAGAAGGTAGTGGTGAGCTGCCTTCTTGAACCAATGCTGCATAGAGACACTTATTACCACTAAGGAGGGAATTCCATGACTTTGATTCAATCACACTGAAGGAGCAATGATATATTTCCAAGTTAGGACAGTGAATGGCCTGGAAGGGAACTTGAAGGTGGTGATGTCTCCCAGGTCTACTGCCCTTGTCCTTTGATTGGAAGTGATTGGAGGTTTGGAAGTCCTCTGCCTACACAACCTCTCTCTGCAAGTACCAGGCACCAAACAGTAATAAACCCAACAGCAGATATGCCCCCTAAACTGGTCAATTAAAATGATCCATGCAAATGAACATCAAGTGCTATATTTATAATTATAGATAGTTTGAAGTGAAACAACCATTTAATGGAGGGAAACTACTGACTTGGAAAACTGTAATGTATGGGTTGAATTCTCATTTAAAAGAAACAGAAATATGCTATTCAGCCTATCAATCCAATCCTTCCATTCAGTGTAATCATGGATTATCAAACACTTCAATGTCTTTTACTCAACCCTATACCCATAATCCTACACTATTGGTATTTAGAAATCTCTCAATCTCTAACATGCTCAAAGACTAAGCTTCCACAGCCTTTGATGGTAGAGAATTCCAAAGTTTCACAACTCTCATCCCAGACCTAAGTGGAACCCCACCCTCACCTCATCATTAAATTGTCCTCTTAGTTTCATGAAAAAATGAGGACCGCAGATGCTGGAGATACCCCATTCCTGATGAAGGGCTTATGCCTGAAACACAATTCTCCTACTCCTTGGCTGCTGCCTCCTAGTTTCCCCATTCAGGGAAACATCTTGCCTGCACCAACCCGTCTGTTCCTTCAAATGTTTTGTAAATTTCAATGAGATTACCTGTCACTCTTTGAAATTCTGGAGAATACAGAACCAGTTTGCCCAAGCTCTCCTCATAGGACAATCTTGCCAATCCAAGAACAGGTCGAGTGAACATTTACTGCACTCCCTCAATGGCAATAATATCTTTCCTGAGATAAGGAATCCAAAACTACATACTGTACTCCAGGTGCAGTCTAACTAAGTACTGATACTATTGAGTCAATTACTCCCGTATTCAAATATTCTTGCAATAAGGCTAACATTCTTTTAGCCCTTCTAATAGCTTACTGAATCTGCATTTTACCCTTCAATTACTTATCAACAAGGAGGTACGTATACTGCCTCTTAAGAAATACAATCCACATCAGTTTCTCCTCTAAAATGCATAACCTCACATTTTTCCACATTATCTTACACCTACTATGTTCTTGTCTATTAACTAAGCCAAATTCTCTTGTAGCTACTGTCTCACAACACACATTCCACTTTGCTTTGTACCATTCACAAATTTTGACATTTGGTTCCCAACTCCAAATCATTGACATATTTTGTGAACAGCTAGGGCCCAAGTACTGATCCATGT
Source organism: Chiloscyllium punctatum (assembly GCF_047496795.1). Classification (NCBI taxonomy): domain Eukaryota; kingdom Metazoa; phylum Chordata; class Chondrichthyes; order Orectolobiformes; family Hemiscylliidae; genus Chiloscyllium; species Chiloscyllium punctatum. The sequence continues at coordinate 52,337,337 of NC_092778.1, forward strand.
TGTACTCCATTTAGAACATAGAACAGTACAGCACAGAACAGGCCCTTCAGCCCACGATGTTGTGCCGACCACTGATCCTCATGTATGCACCCTCAAATTTCTGTGATCATATGCATGTCCAGTAGTCTCTTAAATGTCCCCAATGACCCTGCCTCCACAACTGCTACTGGCAATGCATTCCATACTCTCACAACTCTCTGTGTAAAGGACCCACCCCTGACATCCCCTCTATACTTTCCTCCAACCAGCTTAAAACTATGACCCCTTGTGTTAGTCATTTCTGCCCTGGGAAATAGTCTCTGGCTATCGACTCTATCTATGCCTCTCATTATCTTGTATACATCAATTAGGTCCCCTCTTCTCCTCCTTTTCTCCAATGAAAAAAGTCCGAGCTCAGTCAACCTCTCTTCATAAGATAAGCCCTCCAATCCAGGCAGCATCCTGGTAAACCTCCTCTGAACCCTCTCCAAAGCATCCACATCTTTCCTATAATAGGGCAACCAGAACTGGACGCAGTATTCCAAGTGTGGTCTAACCAAAGTTTTATACAGCTGCAACAAGATCTCATGACTCTTAAACTCAATCCCCCTGTTAATGAAAGCCAAAACACCATATGCTTTCTTAACAACCCTGTCCACTTGGGTGGCCATTTTAAGGGATCTATGTACCTGCACACCAAGATCCCTCTGTTCCTCCACACTGCCAAGAATCCTATCCTTAATCCTGTACTCAGCTGTCAAATTTGACCATCCAAAATGCATCACCTCGCATTTATCCAGGTTGAACTCCATCTGCCACCTCTCAGCCCATCTCTGCATCTTTCAACGTCCCGTTGCAGCCTACAACAGCCCTCTATACTGTCAACGACACCTCCAACCTTTGTGTCGTCTGCAAACTTGCTGACCCATCCTCCAATCCCCTCATCCAAGTCATTAATAAAAATGACAAACAGTAGAGGCCCAAGGACAGAGCCCTGTGGAACACCACTCACCACAGACTTCCAGGCAGAATATTTTCCTTCTACTACCACTCGCTGTCTTCTGTTGGCCAGCCAATTCTGTATCCAGACAGCTAATTTCCCCTGTATCCCATTCCTCCTGACCTTCTGAATGAGTCTACCATGGGGAACCTTATCAAATGCCTTGCTGAAGTCCATATACACCACATCCACAACTCGACCCTCATCAACTTTTCTAGTCACATCCTCAAAGAACTCGATAAGGTTTGTGAGGCATGACCTGCCCCTCACAAAGCCGCGTTGACTGCATTTAATCAAGCCATGCTCTTCCAGATGGTCATAAATCCTATCCCTCAGAATCCTTTCAGACCTTGCAGACGACAGATGTGAGACTTACTGGTCTTTAATTGCCGGGGATTTCCCTGTTTCCTTTCTTGAAGAGAGGAATTACATTTGTCTCTCTCCAGTCCTCAGGTATGACTCCAGTGGAGAGTGAGGATGCAAAGATCTTCGCAAGTGGCGAAGCAATTGCAATTCTCATTTCCCAAAGCAGCCGAGGACAAATCTGGTCCGGGCCTGGCGACTTGTCAATCTTAATGTTTGACAAAATTTTCAGCACATCAGCTTCCTCTATCTCTATCCATTCCAGAATGCACACCTGCTCTTCAAAGGTTTAATTCACTACAAAGTTTGTTTCTTTCGTAAAGACAGAAGCAAAAAACTCATTTAGGGCTTCCCCTACCTCCTCAGACTCCACACACAAATTCCCTATGCTAACCCTACTCTTTCTTTGACCATTCGCTTATTCCTCACATAAGTCACAGCAGTAGCACAGAGAGCACACAATTCACCCCAAAATGTGAATGCGTATCTGTCCTGCTGTCGGCATGCAAATACACGTCAAAATATTGAGTCAGAAATCACACAACACTAGGTTATAGTCCAACAGTTTTATTTGAAATCACAAGCTTTCGGAGCGCTGGTCCTTTGTCAGGTGTCCACCCCTGTCCAACACCAGCACCTCCACATCAAAAAATTGAGAGAGTGACTGAGGCAGTAGAGAACAACCTATGACCATCAACATACTTGAACAGATCCAACAATGCTCAAGAGACTTGAGACCAGCCAAGACAAAGCAGCTCACTCGATTCAACACAGCTCCTTAGATAGCACCTCGCAAACTCACAACAACGATCATTTAGTAGGCTAAGGGCAGTAGATACATGGGAATACTACCATGGCAAGTTCCCTCCAAGCCACTCAACATTCATACTTGGCAATTTATCACTGTTCCTTTACTGTTGCGAGGTCAAAATCCTGGAACTGCCTCCATAAAGGCATTGGGAGTCTACCTACTGCACATGGACTGCAGCTGTTCAAGAAGGGCAGTACAGTGGCTAGCATTGCTGCCTCACAGTTCCTGGGACATGAGTATCATTCCAGCTTACATTCTTCCATATCTGTGTGGGTTTCCTCTGGGTGCTCTAGTTTCCTCCCACAGTCCAAAGATGTGCAGGTTAGGTGGATTGGCCATGTTAAATTGCCCATAGAGTCCCAGGATGTGTAGGTTAGGTGAATTAGCGAAAGGAAATGCACAATTACTGAGATAGGATTGACAAATGGCCTGCTTCCACACTTTAGGGATTCTACAAAGGCACCTCATCACCACCTTCTCATGGGCATTTAGGGTTGGGCAATAAATGCTGGCCCAACCAGTAATGCCCACATCCCATGAATGAATTTTTAAAAACCTGCACTTAATAACCTATAAACCTATTTATAAAGCAACACTAATGTAACAAAACATCCCAAGAATGAAGCAAAATTTGATCAGTTCACATAAGGAGATATCAAGGCAGGTGAACAAAAGTTTGGAGACTTTAAAATTAAGAAAGACAAAATGGGGTGGGTATTCCAAAGCTAAGGGCTTACACAGTTGAATACACGACCAGTGATGACGTTATTAAAATAAGACACGCTCAAGATACCAGAATGACAGTAGTGTAGCCTTGAGATGAGAGCTGTGGGACTGGAAGAAATTACTGACACAAGGCAAGACCCGATATGGATGGATTGAAAACAAGGTGTTGTTTAAGTGGGATAAAAACAGAAAATTCTGAATAAACTCAGCACATCTGGTCGTCTCGGTGGCGAGAGAAATTCCAAAATTTGCATTATTTTTCTTTTATTTAATGACTTAACTGGGAACCAGGTCTGCAAAGAGCAGGTTGATAGGGGAATGTAGACCGAGGTAAAAACAATGGCTGCAGATGCTGGAAACCAGATTCTGGATTAGTGGTGCTGGAAGAGCACAGCAGTTCAGGCAGCATCCAAGGAGGAGCGAAATCAACCTTTCGGGCAAAGGGCTTTTGGATGCTGCCTGAACTGCTGTGCTCTTCCAGCACCACTAATCCAGAAGGGGAATGTAGACCCGTCTATTTGTGAATGCATTGACGATGAAACGTGGCAGTTAACATGTTATTCCTAGCACCAAAAAAAACACATTACTTGGCAGATACACCAAGTACAACACTAAATGGTTCGAACTTCTAATTCTTTTTGCTTCCCCCTTACCCTGAGGGAGGCTCTTGAACTCTGTATAACATTTATTACAGCAAAACTGTAGGTTAGTTACTGCTCACAAAGTAACGAATGGGTGTTGATTGAAATTGGCAGTTAATAAAGGACACTTTGTGGGACTAACCAGACGGATTATAAAGAGCCGCTGACTGGAGGCTGGTTGCCCGGGGGATGGTCGCCACCAGGCCCGAGGCCCGAGGCCCGTCCACGTCCAGGACAGAAACTACATCGTACCGGCCAAAGACCAGAAAATAACGTCCCTCCTTCATGAAATAAAATAAAAGTAATGCTTACATCGGCACTTTCGATCTGCCCGTTGACCATTAAAAGGAAGACTGACGGTTTCCCGGACAGCATCTTCCTCAATCACCAACTCCGCGCCTGCGCGACAATCTGATTGACAGCTGCTGGGTTCCAGCCCCAATGTTGCAACCTGTATCCTATTTTCCCCAAACGTGCATGCTGCAATCTGGACCTGTCGAGATAAATTAAGGACAACAATTGTTAAAAATTTGTGGCATTTACTAAGTACCTCAAATGAATTATCACCACCTTGTGCCAACGATGACTGCTTCTCTGGTGAAACAAGGACTTATTTCCTTGCTTTGGAGATGCCGGTGTTGGACTGGGGTGTACAAAGTTAAAAATCACACAACACCATGACAGGTTTCCTTGCAGTATCCAAGATAGAAATGCTGCTCTTTGAGCTTGAGTCTTCATCATCATCAAGCAATAAAGTCAAAGTTGTCTTGTAAATTTGTTTGGTGGGTTGTTTTACTGTTTGAACAACAGTTAAAGATTAATCAATAAACTCAACAAATTTGTACTGTACGTTCTTATTTTCAGCATTTGTTTCTTATGGCAAAAATTTAGAGTCATCGAGTCAGAGAGATGTACAGCACGGAAACTGACCCTTCAGTCCAACTCATCCATGCCAACCAGATATCCCAACCCAATCTAGTCCCACTTGCCAGCACCCAGCCCATATCCCTCCAAACCCTTCCTATTCATATACCCAACCAAATGCATTTTAAATGTTGCAATTGTACCAGCCTCCACCACTTCCTCTGGCAGCTCATTCCACACACGCACTACCCTCTGCATTAAACAGTTGCCCCTTAGGTCTCTTTTATAACTTTCCCCTCTCACCCTAAACCTATGCCCTCTAGTACTGGACTCACCCACCTCAGGGAAAAGACCTTGTCTATTTATCCTATCCATGTCCCTCATAATTTTATAAACTCTATAAGGTCACCCCTCAGCCTCCGACACTCCAGGGAAAACAGCCCCAGCCTCTCAACCTCTCCCTATAGCTTAAATCCTCCAAACACACTTACAAGTCTGTGGGGGCAACTTACATTTGCAGATTTGTATCTGCTGATATATTCTATTTTGTTCAAAAAGTTCAAAATTTGTCAGCATTTTATGAATTCCTACTTTGGAAATATAACCAGTCTGACTCAAGGTTGGAATACAGACAGACCTCACATCTTTAATGCATTTACAGAACTGAGATGTTACCTTTTTTTATTAAACCTTAAGTTGTCTCAAAAATGTGACTTGAAAGAAATTCTGGGACTTGCATGTAATGAAATGAAACTTGCAACCCATTCTAAGTGATTAAAGACTTAACAGCAATTTAGGTTTGTTTAATACATCGCATCAGTCGTATGACACTTTGATCTTTTAGTCTAAGTTCTGTGTCCAATGATCCTGCCCCACTAGCTACCTGACGAAAGAGGAGCACTCCGAAAGCTTGTACTTCCAAACAAACCTGTTGGACTACAACCTGGTTTTGTGTGATTTTTAACATTATGACATTGGTCACATTTTGGGAGTTTATTGATTACAAATTGAATGCTACATTTTTCTTATTGCAACAGTAAATACACTGGCTTAGTTACAGGATTTTGGAACATCCTAAGGTTGGGAAGGCACTAGACAGCAACAAAGACTTCTCTTCTATTAGTTATAGAGTCATAGACTCATACAACATGGAAACAGGCCCTTTGGTCCAACTCATCTGTGCCGACCAGACATCTGAATCGAACCTAGTCCCATTTGCCAGCATTTGGCTCATCTTCTTCTGAACCCTTCCTATTCATATCCCCAAATGGAGATAGAGCCCAAACAGGGAGAAGAAACAATTGGACTGACAAGGGAGTGGAAAACCATCAGCCTAGGAAAATTAATAGCTACTGATGGGGGCTATTATTATCTGGTATCTAGTAAAGGTGGAGGCTGTTTCATTAAGCTTGCCTTCTAAGTTTGGAGTGCTCTTTCTGTTAGACTATTAGATGATAGATGGTACAGAGCTGTCCTTATTTGTCGAATGCCATTTGACTTCAGGAAATACTCAAATTTCCTGCTGGTAAATAATGGCCTGTGACTAACACTTCCAGGAGTCTGTGCATTGCAAACAATTGTGTATTTTTGTATCATCATTCCCATGTTTGATGAATTAACTCTGTGTATATTTAACCACTCTGAGTGGGCGTCCACAATGACAAAAACATTGAGTCCATGGAAGGAACTGCAACATGCAACTGAGTCCAGAGTTTATCCAGCCTTTCCCATGAATGTGGGAGAGCTGCTGGTGGTAATTTTTGCCCTTTTAGCATATTGGGCACTGCTCTACCAACACATCTATGTCTGTATCCAATCCTGGCCATCAGACATAACTTCTCACACACGTCTTCATTTTGGAATCCCCTGGATGATCCTGGTAGAGTTCAGCCAGTATCTGGCAGTAAGCTTTGCTCAGGACAATCACTCTTCCTCCCCATATAAATATGCCATCCCTTACTGTGATGTAGTCTCTCTGGATCCAGAAAGATTTCAGTACTGGTTGTGATGGCCCTTTGGTTTCCCCTATCATCACCAGCTATTTCAGTTTTGCTAGGACTGGATCCTTCATCCAAAATCTGATATTCTTAGTGTGACTTGAAGTGTGTCCATAAAATTTAAAACCATGACGGATTCTTCTAGTGATGGTACCACTGGTGGTGTATCTGCCAGCAGCAGGCAGGTCAATGCATCCGCATTTGCTACTTGACCTCCTAGACGGTCTTCCAACTTGTGATTTTATGGAGTTAGTATTAGAAGCCACCATTGAATTTGGCCTAAAGCTGTGGGCAGCACTGTCTTGTCTTCTTTAAGTAGACATAGCAGGGGTACGTGTCTGTTATTACAGATTTATGTCCACAAAGGTATTGGTGGAATTTCCTGATTCCAAATATGACCGCCAAATCTTTTCTGTATCTGGGGATATTTATGCTCTGCATTAGCTAAGGTCCAGGATGCATACCTATTGGGTGTTCCTCTCTATTGGGCCATGTATGAACTAATACCACCCTGATAGTGTATACAGGAAGGTATTGCATGTCAATACCAGACTCTCATTTGGGAACATAGCGTGCCAACACTATAGAGGATGATAGCTGTTTTGTCACTTGCCTGAAAGCCATGGCTTGGCTCCATGACCATTTCCAACACTGACCTTTTTTTAAAAGTTGATGCAAAGGTGCCAGGATGGAGGCTAGGTTATGTATGAACTTTCCATAATAATTCACCAACCCAAGGAAATACCTAAGCTCCAGTGCAGATGTAGAAGCCTGGGCATAACATCTAAAGACTATGTCCAAGTTCTCTAAGTGGTCTTTATTGGTCTTCCCTGTTATTAGCACATCATCTAGATAAATAATGACTTAGGTAGACTTTGTAAAATGTTCTCCGTTGTCCACTGAAAAATTGCACAGACTGACAATACCCCAAAAGGCAAAGTTATGTATTAGTACAGACCCCTATAGGTATTAATTGTTGCATACTTCTGGGAATCCTCATCCAACCACAATTACAGGTACACATGGCTTTGTGAAGGATAGTACCCCCAGCACCCCCCTCCCCCGCCAGCTTTGTGAATAAGTTCTCTACGTGAAAGATTGGGTATTTACCCAGCTGCGAGAAGCAGTTTAATGTTTGTTTTAAATCGAACAAAGGCGAACTGACCATCAGGCTTCACAATCAGTAGGACTGGTGCTACGAATTCTGCGAACTGGACAGGTTTGATTATTCCTTTGCTTTCCAGCCTTCTGGTTTCTGCCTCTACCTTTGCCTGTAAGGCATTCGGCACTGGGTGGGCCTTACAGAATCGTGGAATTGCGTCCTGCTCAACATACAAAGTGGTCAGCTCCTTTGACAGTCCCTAGACCTTCCTGAAAAACTTCTGGATATTTAATTAGGATCTCACTCAGGCAGTCATTTTTTAAACTAAAAATGTTGAAACGAACTAGGTGAATCTTCCTCAACCAATTTCACCCCATCGAGTTTGGGCTTGAGCCTTTTACTAGAACCAGCTGCTTTTCATATGAGATCAGAACCAAAGTTGTACCCTTAACCTGTAAAGGTTTCCCTGGTATAGGTTTTCAAGCTAGCCGAGGTCTTACACAAACCTAAGTCTTGGAATCCAGAGGAACTTTTGTTTCAGACTGGGTCTGTGATCACTGAAATAACCATGCCAGTATCAACCTCCATGAGATCCAGGTGACCATTTAATTTTGATTGGTTATGATTTGGATTTTGCGAAGCAATTTACCTAATCCAAACCAGATGTAGGTGCACGTTCCAGGATATGTTCTCTCCTATCTATGGGCGTAAGAGTTCTCTTACTCATTTTAAGTCCAGTGGGACTAGTTTGCTGTCTCCCATACCAGCAGCAACTAAAATGGCTAGATCCTAAAGAAAATTTTAGCTGTTTGGCTGAGGCTTGGCTTTCTTTTGGCATTTTGCTGTGGGCTGACCTAGAGTCTCTCTGTTCAGTATATGTCCTGAGTGAGGCTGTGCAATTGTCTTCACTCAGTTCCCAAGCTCAGTTCGAACTGGCAAAGGTGTTCACTTCCATTGGAATACTCCACAACTCATATGCTCCACTTGTCGCATTTTCCAATGATAAAGTCAGTGTAGTGTCTGATTGAATCCAGTTAGACTTCAGCCAATAGGCACTTTTGTGTGGTTACATCATTAATCCCATATACAAATAATCTCTCAGCACCTCATTAAAGGTTAAACCAAAGCCACATGCCTCTGCCAGTTATCTTAACCCAGTCAAAAATCCTGACACGGATTCCCCTAGTTCTCAAGTAAAAGTGCCAAATAAAACCAATAGCATCTAAGAATTGGAAGAGGTTTGAGGTCATAATATTCCTAAACTAAATCTATCAATTTTTGAAATCTATCAATTTTAGTACCTGGTGTTTCAGGGAAAGATAGATTCCTAATAACTGAAAAAGCTGTGGGTCCACAAGCTGTTAGGAGAATTATTCATTACGTTTTTTGTGCCCCAGTGTTATTTGTCTGGAAAAAAATAAAGCATTCTTTTCACATGGGACCAGCCTTTAATGGCAGGATTGAATGAGTCAAGCTTCCCAAATAACAGCATGATGCCAGAAATGCTTATCCTAACTCAAAGATGAGTGTTGTGAGTGAATTTCTTCAGGAGCAGCATTTCTCTTGTTGCCACTAAAATAACTCCACAGAAAATGGTATCTTATCACCAAGTCACCCTTTATTTACATGTGAAGAGTCCTTGAAACTGATCCAGCTCCCTCAAAGCCAGCTCTCAGAGTCAACAGGATGTCTGCCACTGCTGTTCTTATTTTTTTGTTTTGATTTTAAAAATTTTCTCCCATACTACCGCCTAAAAGCAGTAGCGCTTATTTTTCCCCAGTACCCATGTCATGTGTTTGCACATGTAGGACACAGTGAAGAACAACAAGTGTGTAAATCTTTATTTATATTCCACCACCCAGAAGAAAGGAAACACCAGAGTGGCCAGTGACAAACAGTGCCATTCTTGACAAAGGGCAATGCTGCGTGATCAAAAAAGTGAAGGGGAGGGAAGGGATTAAATCAAAATAGAGTTGGAAGGGGAAATAAAACATTCCATACCCTGCAGTTCCCATCTCTCCCTGAACAGCGCAAGTGTGTTGGTGGACACTGCATGCTCCTTCTTCAGGGACACCTGGGCTCGAATGTACCCACTCCTGTTCTTTTTTAAATTTTTTTTGTGAGACACAGTGAAAGACACAAGGTGTACAAATCTTTATTCAATTTCCACCACCAGGAAAAAAAGATTCATCCAAGTGGCCAGTGACAAGCAGTGCCCTTCACATCAAAGGGCAATGCTGTGTGATCAAACAGTGAAGGAGAGGGCAGGGATTAAATCAAAATGGAATTGGAGGGGGAAATAATACACTCCACTCCCTGTGGGCACCTACCTTTCCCTTAACAGCTCAAGGGTGTTGGTGGACACCGCATGCTCATTCTCCAGAGACACCCGGGCTCTAACATAACCGCGGAAAAGGGGTAGGCAATCGGCCCTAACGACCCCCTCCATGGCACTGCCTGGACCTGTTTATGGCCAGTTTGACCAGGCCCAGGAGCAGACCCACGAGGAGGTCTTCAGACCTGCCCTCCCAAGTCCGTACCGGGTGCCCGAAGATCAGGAGCGTGGGTCTGAAGTGTAACCAAAAACAGAGAAGAAGGTTTTTAGAAAATCAAAAAGGGAGTGCAAGCGCCCACACCCAATATATACATGGTCCACAGACTCCACAACACCACAGAACAAGCAGTTGGGCTGGGAATCCGTGAACCACTGCAATCTGCGGTTGCAGGGAACGGCTGCGTGCAGCACCCTCCACCCCAGATCCCCGAGAGAAAGGGGGAGAACTCCCTATAGAGAGCCCTCCACTGGGGGCCCACTCCTGTTCTTTTTTTTTAAAAACCCCCACACTAGCGCCTAACTGCGGTAGTGCTTATTTTTCCCCAGCACCCATGGTGTGTGTGTGTAGGTGTGAGACACAGTGAGAGACACGAAGTACAGGAACCTTTATTCAATTTCCACAACCAGGAAGATAGGAAAACAAGCAGTTGGGCCAGTGACAAGCAGTGCCCTTCACATCAAAGGGCAATGCTGTGTGATCAAAACAGTGAAGGGGAGGGTAGGGACTAAATCAAAATAGAGTTGGTGGGGGAAATAATGCACTCCACTCCCTGCGGCGCCCACCTCTCCCTGAACAACTCCAGGATGTTGGTGGACACCGCGTGCTCCTTCTCCAAGGACACCTGGGCCTTAACGTAACTGTGGAAGAGGGGTAGGCAATTGGCCCTAACGACCCCCCCACTCCTGTTCTTTTTCTATTTTAGTCCCAAATTCTTTCCATGTACTGGTCCTACTCTCATCGCCACTGAGATAACTGCACAGAGGCTAGTATCCCATCCCCAAGTCAGCTAGTACATGGACCCTGACCAGCCAGCTTACAGCCAGTCCCTAGAGTGAGAAGACTCTCTGAATCTACTAATTTTTTTTTCCTGCTTTTTTTTTCTAACTGCAGTAGTGCTTATTTTTTCCCCAGCACCCATGGTGTGTGTGTGCAGGTGTGAGACACAGTGAGAGACACAAAGTGCAGGAATCTTTATTCAATTTCCACCACCAGGAAGATAGGAAAACACCGAGTGGCCAGTGACAAGCACTGCCCTTCACATCAAAGGGGCAATGCTGTGTGATCAAAACAGTGAAGGGGAGGATAGGGACTAAATCAAAATAGAGTTGGAGGGGGAAATAATGCACTCCACTCCCTGTGGCGCCCACCTCTCCCTGAACAACTCCAGGGTGTTGGTGGACACCGCATGCTCCTTCTCCAAGGACACCTGGGCCCTAACGTAACCGTGGAAGAGGGGCAGGCAATCGGCCCTAACGACCCCCCCACTCCTGTTCTTAGTGCTTTTCAACTTTCCCTTATGGTACTTGTTGACTATCGGTGTCGTGCCAGTAATTAGCCTTAGATGGAGTTTACCACCCGCTTTGGGCTGCATTCACAAGCAACCCGACTCCAAGAAGACGCGATCTCGACGGGCCTCTCACCGCCACTGGCCTCACACCGTCCTCAGGCCCACTCCTGTTCTTTTTTTTAACCCCCACACTACCACCTAACTGCGGTAGTGTTTTTTTTTTCCCCCAGCACCCATGGTGTGTGTGCGTGTGCAGGTGTGAAACACAGTGAAAGACACAAAGTGCACGAATCTTTATTCAATTGCCACCACCAGGAAGATATGAAAAACACCCGAGTGGCCAGTGACAAGCACTGCCCTTCAAACCCAAGGGCAATGCTGTGTGATCAAAACAGTGAAGGGGAGGGTAGGGACTAAATCAAAATAGAGTTGGAGGGAGAAATAATGCACTCCACTCCCTGCAGTGCCCACCTCTCCCTGAACCCCACTCCTGTTCTTTTTTTATTTTTGTTTTTTTTTCCTCTCTTTTTTTTAAGTGATCAGAATTCCTGTTTTTTTTCTTTCTTTTTCTTTTTTTTTCCCCAGCACCCATGGTGTGTGTGTGTGGGTGCGAGACACAGTGAAAGACACAAAGTGCACGAATCTTTATTCAATTGCCACCACCAGGAAAATAGGAAAACACCCGAGTGGCCAGTGACAAGCACTGCCCTTCAAACCAAAAGGCAATGCTGTGTGGTCAAGACAGGGAAGGGGAGGGTAGGGAACTAAATCAAAATAGAGTTGGAGGGAGAAATAATGCACTCCACTCCCTGCGGTGCCCACCTCTCCCTGAACCCCACTCCTGTTCTTATCTGTCAACCAGGGCTCCCTGTTTGGACCAGATTAACAGCACCAATCAGGGGACTCATATTCTATAATGTTCACCTGGCTGACCTTTTTACAATTACTACAAGATTCTCCCAAAGGTCATGTTTGGTTCCTGATGTTTCTGTCACCTTTAACATATCTGAAAAAGACCTTCCTCATTAAATCACAATCTTAATTTGGACTCCTATTGATCATTGTAATAGCTGACTTTGTTAACCCTTGCTTAATCCTATACTGATCCAAATTCCCTTTCTTCATAGGTCATAACGTATTTCTTGTTCAGGTCAATTTAATTTGACAACTAGCTTTATCAAGCTGTTTGTTGTCCATTTTGCCGCAGACAAAATTCAAGGTAAATAAAACCAACACATTTTGGCATATATTTCCTTTTATAGTTGCATCGCCTCTCTGAAAATTGTCCATGGTAACAAAAGCACAATAGCACAAGTTTCTTTTCTGCAAGAACGTAAAGCATTAAACGTTTTTGCAATATTAATGATAGAAGAATTAGAGCAAACTTAAGTTTTCTTATTTAATTTAACTTGAACCTCTGGAGGAGTTGCAGTCAACCACTGCAGGCTCTGAGTTCTGTTGTTAATGACAGATAACAAGATGAGCTTCTCCACAGTAATTACTTCAAAGCAGTTCAGACAATCAGAAATATTTATCACAGCTTTGAAGGTCAATTTATGGGTCATGTCCACCGTTGCCTAGCTAATTTATTTTTAAATGAATCTCGTGTCAAAAAATAATCTCCCAACAAGGAAAACAATTTCAACTTGAATATTTTTTGTGTTCAGTTTTATAGTCGGTTTTTTTTGCCTTACCCTTCATCAACATCCCTGAGTCAGTGATGCTCCACAAACAGTCCAGATGTTATGTCAGAGTACTTCATGGTTATTTCCCCTCTTTTTTTTCTTTGACTTGACATTTTCCACAACATTGAAGGATAATTTGCTGACTAAACTTGTTAAAATCATTTGGAGGAACTGGCATTCTAACATTGCTATAGCAAATCAAATTACAAACTAGCACCCAGATATGCATTCTGTTGTATGTTGTAAATGTGATCAGAAATAGTCACTTGGCAGTACTGAGCTGGAATACTTCTGAAAAGAGAGACATGTTGTCAAAGTTTTTTACCCTGTAGCCATCAGGAAAAATGCAGGAATTTCAAATTTCCAATGATTACAATAAATAAAAGTTTTTGTGGTAATGTCCCTACCTCTAATCACCCCAGAATTTGTTGGCCTGGAGAAGATGTTTGCAGAACATGGCCAACAGGTTGATTATCAGATTACATATCCTCCCTATATGCCCAAAGGCAGGCAGTAAGGGTGGGGGGAGTCTCTTGGTTAGCAATTCTGTAGAAGGCAGTAGGCAAACCACTGTCGCAATTTGCCCACTAAAATGGATCATCTAAAATGGAAGTCTATTGTTCAAGTCTTGGAAACAAGACGGGAGAGCAGACAATGAATAAACTGCCTGAAATGTTGCAATTGTTTGAAATTTTACATTCTTTCATTTGTCCTGATGAGTGCAAGACAAAAAGCTTCAAAAACATGTTTTTCTCAACAGTATTCTCGGTCAGAGATGTTCTGTCAGTTGCAATCCAAATGGCAGTGACTTATTTTGTATTAATGTAAAAGACAGAAGCTAAGACCCAAAGAAAAGAAAATGCTTTCTAATAGTACCTTACATAACCTCAGAGCTTTGAAAATATTTACAGCCAGTTGGGTACTTTTGATGTGTCATAACTACTTTAATGTAAGACAATGCATTGTTTAATATTTCGAATCCTGTTTTCTTTCAAAAGCTTAATCAAGAATTTTCAATTTAAGTTAACTAATCACAATGCGAGATTGCAAAGACAGCCTGTTGAAAAATATATTTTGTGATCTAGCTGGCTGTAATACTGGACATGTCAGATTTCTCTTACACCATGCTTCTGCACTTTGGAGTGCATTAACACCTCTTGTTATAATGTTGCTTCTCCCAGGAGTCTTTCTGCATATAGACAGACAGGCACCCAGCTCATGGTTTGGCTGCGTCTCAGGGCTCGGCAATGCCCTCTTGACCTGTCCATCCCCTTTCCCACCTATCCGCTCTAGCCCCCTATCCGCCTTTGCTCCCTCAGCCTGAGCTTAAAGGCTCACAGTATGTCTGTCTCATTTTGCCTTTCAGCCCAGAATCAAAGTTTGTCATAGTTGTCACCAGTCATCTGTCAAGAAGCTGAATGTGTTGCTGTATTATGCTATGTCAATCTCACACCTGCACCATTTGCCAGATGCATACACACCAAGAACACTGCATGTGCATCCACTGTAGCAATGTCTCAGAGCATATGGGGAGTAGTCCTCAGTCATAAAAGATACTCTTCAGGCAGAGGGTTTTTGGCATAGTAAGTCAAAGGCAGCCTTAGCTATCAATCCAGGGCCTAGGGCTTGATCACTTAACCCTTGGCTCTGTCTCGATCAGGGATCCATATCTCTACAGTCTGGAGATTGACCAGCTCTGTGGTTACGGTGCAACAGACCTGTACAGAGTTCAGTCAGGGTTGGCCACTTACACTTGGGGCTCTCCGTCTAAGTTGTTCAATGTGGTGAGCCACAATTAGTCCTGGGGATCCGTTCACTAGAAGTCAAGAAGGTGGGGGTTATCAGAACCAATGCTGTGGGTCGGAAACTGGGGAACTGAATTGTTTGGATTAGAGGCAGCATATTAAAATGGAGAGGAAGTTACAACTGTGAAGGGGGAAATTCAATATATAAAGTGGGGAGAAGATGGACCATTGAAGAGAAAGAGACAACACAGGAGGAGGTCACCAACGGGAGTCCAGTTCACTACTAGATCTAGTATTTACTTGATATCTTTGGAGTTCAGGGGTAAAGTGGGCAGATGAACTCTTAGATACAAAGGGTGGGGACTAAGGAAGTTCAAAGACTCTGGATTAATGAGGCGGGCTACCAAGAAAGGATGGTGTGCATCTGGAGGTTCGCTAATATTCAGAGGCTGGGTCAGAAACTCTCTGGTTGAGGAGTGGCTGCTGTTTCCTTCTATCATGTTGTGAACAACAAGAGAGCAATGAAGCTGAAAGTGGCTGCCTCCACACTCAGAGTGTGTTTTTCATTCTGTCAGGAAAGGGCTTTAATTTTGAGCGATATGAGGCCCTTCAAAGGGCAACAACATTACACAGACACCATATCTGAAAGACACCCATGCAAATACCAAAGCTGAGACTTATGTGTAATTACTACATGCTATTGTACCTTAAAACTTAACCTCCTTACTGCAGTCCAAATCCTTGCCTTTTTATCACATCAGCAACGTTGCAAATCAACTGCAAGAATAGCTCTGACACACAAGAATATACAAAGATTCACCGTAGTTGCCAAAGCAGCCATCACCTTCCAAGATCCCATAGTCTGCAAATGGTGCATGAGCTACTCACTTTTTATGTAGATTCAAAGTTGTAGTTGTCGGTAAACAGACATTTGTTCACACATTTGATGATGTTATTATATTTACAAATGGGAATTGTCATCCAGGTCACCTTTGCACCCTCAGAACGTCTTCCATATTCTGTCCCTCCAACTATGTCTCAGTGCAGTGCTAGGTTCTGAAGCTAGGATGGAGTAGGCCTGCCTTACAGTGGAGCCTGTTTTCCTTGAAGTTTTAATCAGATAAACCCAGTGACATTTGTGGTTGAGCCTGTCCTGCCCCCAGGCAGGAGTACTCTCCATAGCTGGAACTCCCACAGGGCTGAGAGTAGAAAAAAGGCCTGGCCACTTCTGGAGTCTACTGAGAGAAGTCAGTATGTGATTCTTTCTTCAGCTGGGTGCTGACTGATATTGTGCTATCCCTGTATAAGGAAGGGGCACCTGGAGTGAGGTCAAGGCCCCTAACCTCCTTGTGAACTTGCTAATGGTGCTAAGCAGCCTTCACTAGAGTGATGGGGTGCATGTCTGTGCAACTATTCAACAGACACGGAGAGTGCTGGACCTGGATCTCCATGGCAGCCAGGTGATAGCATGCCAGAGTAAGCAAGGTCCCAAAAGCATTGGTGCAGTTCTGAAATCTTTGTATCAGCCTACCCAGTGACCCAACAAATCTAAAATAAAACAAAGAACTGTGGATGCTGGAGATCTGAAACACACAAAAAACCAGAAATTCTTGGCGAAGTTCAGCAGATCTGGCAGCTTCTGTGAAAAAAAGAGTTAAAATTTCAAGTCCAATGACCGTTCATCAGAATAGGGCAAAGAACTGTGGATGCTGGAGATCTGAAACAAAACCAAAGATTACCAGAAACTCAATGGGTCTGGCAGCATCCTGGGGACAAAATCAGATTTAATGTTTTGAATCAGGTGCTGATGAAGAGTTAACTCTGCTTTCCCTCCACAGATGCCGCCAGATCTGCTGAGTTTCTCCCCCCAACAAACCTGTTGCTCCTTTGCCTGTTAATGAATGTCATAAATTGCTGACTCCAGGGGGTGCTCGCCTGCCTGGGGCTGAGCCGGGTGCCTGGTCAGTGCCAATGACTGAAATATTTCTTCATTGACCAACTGTGGAGATGTGGTAGAGATGTGCTCACCAGCAGGTTCCCATTACTGCAGGAACGTGCCCACAAAGGAGTTTGAACTGGTGGGGGTGTAGGAGGCAGCCTTGCCAGGGCATCCTCTGGCCATCCATGATCTCTTCCTTAGAGGAGGGGGATGTCTTGCAGTTCTGCCCACTTGACCACAGAGACCATGGTCATTCTGCTCATATGTACAGAAGAGAATTACATTGCAAACCAGGGGCAGAAGTTTAGGCACATTAAGAGCTCATTCACAGCGTGGGTAATGGAAGAATAGCTGAACAATGGATTATATATCTTGCATGTTCCCAAGACATAGATGTTTCTGTGTCTCTACAGGACCTGTCCTGGACCAATCACTGAGGGCCAAGATCCTCTTAGTAAGGGTGAGGAGCCAAATACTGGTCATGACATCACCCACCCTGACTCTTACTGCTCTATTATGGGCCATTTCACCTGCAGTAGAAAGCGAGGATTGGAGTGTGGTGCTGGAAAAGCACAGCCTGTCAGGCAACATGCAAGGAGCAGGAGAATCAATGTTTTGGGCATAAGTCCTTTCTCAGGAATCATTCGATTCCCCTGCTTGTCAGATGCTGCCTGACTGGCTGTGCTTCTCCAGCACCATTTCAACTGTAATAGAAAAAGGAAAAGACCAATTGATATGAAAGTGGAAGGAACTGCTGCTCATGCTGTTGCAGGTAGTGGAAAAGTGGTGATGTGTCCCAAGTGAGTGAGTAGGCAGCACATACACCATGGAGGGGTGGGGGGAGGGGGGGGGGGGGCTTAAGTGGATGGGGGGGCGGGGAACAGGGTTTGTTGCTGGACAGCATGGGTAATGAAAAACATTGCATTTGATACTGAAAGTGGTTGAGCATGAGCATTGGTGGGAGAAGGGTGTAGTATCAGTAAGTGATAGTGAGGTAGCAAAGAGCACTTAGATTGCAAAGTAGATAAGGTCATTCATCTTAGAGTCTAAGAGATGTACGGCCTAACTCATCTATGCCGACCAGATACCCTAAACTAATCTCGTCCCATTGGCCAGCACTTGGCCCATATCCCTCTGAACACTTGCTATTTATATATCCATCCCAATGCCTTTTAAATGTTGTAATTGTACCAGCCTCCACCACTTCCTCTGGCAGCTCATTTCATACACACACCACCCTTTGTATGAAAAAGTTGCCCCTTAGGTCCCTTTTAAATCTTTTCATTCTCACCCTAAACCTATGCCCCTAATTCTGGACTCCCCATCCCATGGAAATTACCTTGTCTAATTACACTATCCATGCTCCTTGTGATTTTATAAACCTCTCTAAGTCATCCCTTAGCCTCTGACACTCTAGGGCAGGGAGACCGCATTGATCCGGGGCCAGGCTGGCAGGGATCTGGTGTCATGGCCTCCTTTGCCAGTCCTGGTGGGTAGAGTGCTCCTCTGCAGCACTCCATGCACCAGGACCTCCAGGTCCCTGTCTACAAAGCTGGTCAACAATTTTGCCTTGTCTGCCATGTCCAGGAAAAATGTCACAAACTATGGCAGAGACTGTTAGCACTAGACCAGATGTAGAGCAGCCCTTTAAATATGGCACTGGTGCCAGGGATTCAAGGATATTCCAGCAGTAGTCAGTACTTCCATTTACGACAAATGTATTGGGCTAGCATTAGATGAATGGGGTACCATGGGGGCATGGCATATAGTTAATGAGGCAAGTTTGGGGCAATTGCCCAAGAAAAGTCATGAGGTCTGGTGGACAGAAAACCTCCATAAAAGTTAATGAGTAAAATGACACATTGCCAATTTCTGGAAGACTCAATCCTAATTTAACCTGTGAGGGAAAATCACTACAGCTGTGAAACCACTAGATGGCAGCAAGTTACTCTCACCACGACTGTGACATTGGGATACAGATTTCCATGAGCCCCACTGCACCAAGAGATGATGTTCCTTATTACAGCGGTTGCTATTTTTTTAGTCAGTTAATTAGAAATTATGCTTTATGTGATGACAGTGAGTTATAAATAGTGTACTATTTGGCAGAATTCTGCAAATAGAGGCAACTATACCAAAAAATAGACAAGGAGCATTTCAATGTGGAAACAATGACTAAACTCACATGGGCATTTTATTCATCCAACAAATTAGACTCAAGCCAAAGAGTATGGGTATAATATTATACAATTTGAGACCTATATTTGCAGCTTTGGGTGGTGAGTTTATGATTTTTTAGTTTAAATTAAATGAAATGTAATGTCATAACTGCTCAGGAGGACAATCCTCCCATCAGGTCATTACTGGTTGTCTATGGAGCAATGTCAATCAGTCGTCCCATTCAGGCATTGTACTCTTGTAGCCCTACAAGTTTATTTGCCTCATGTGTTCATCTAATTTCCTTTTTGGGCACCGTTTCTGTCTCTGCTTCCACCAAACTTGTGGGTAGCAAGCTTTTTTTCATTCATAAGATGTAGGCGTCACAGGCTTGGCCACCATTCGTTGCCCATCCCTAATTGTACATTGCAACACATAAAATGGGGCTATTGTTAGTGATGTAACAATACTGAAATCCATAGCTATGTTCACCATAAGAAAGACCAAATCAGCCAGGTCTCTTTTGGTTTGCTAACTGTTTACATCTCCGTCCACAGGAGGGATGGTACCCCTTATACCCTGGCAAAAGTGAGGACTGCAGATGCTGGAGATTAGAGTCAAGAGTGTGGTGCTGGAAAAGCACAGCAGGTCAGGCAGCATCCGAGGAGCAGGAGAATCGACGTTTTGGGCATAAGCTCTTCGTCAGGAATCCTGATGAAGGCCTTTTGCCCGAAATGTCGATTCTTCTGCTCTTCAGTTGCTGCCTGACCTGCTGTGCTTTTCCAGCACCACACTTCCGACCCCTTATACCCTGGTCCCTTTCCAGACAGACTCCATTGTAAGTAAACAAAAACAGAAACTATTGCAGAAACTCAGCAGGTCCGGCAGCATCTGTGGAGAGAACACAGAGTTAACGTTTTGAATCCAATGCCCTTCTTCAGAACTGCTGAGTTTCCTCAGCAATTTCTACTTTTGTTTCAGATTTCTTGCATCAACAGATATTGGTTTTGTTCTGGTTTTATGTGTTTGAGATCGCCATTATCTGCCATTCTTTATTTGATTCCATTCTAAGTACTATAACTCTCATACAATCCACATCTTGGGGGGAATTATGCCCTTCAGGCTTCAAACTAGGTCACCAACTCTAGTTATGTAACTGTAATTGTCTTGTCTAATTGACTGATCAAGGTCAGTCAAACAGAACTTTTCTCTATCTCCGATACATTTGTAACTGATAAACAAAACAGTTCAAAGAAAACGAAAATGGAAACTGCACTTTTTTTTAAACATACCAAGATATTTTCTTTTACCTTGAGTTGCTTGCAGCCATGCCCAGGAGATTAATTGTTAACTCTAGGAGACTCCAGGATAATTCAGGTGTTGGCAACAAGGTTTTGAAATGTCAGAAGCCAATCTCAAAGCACAGGGTTTCACTGCCCCTCTGACTGTCACCCACTGAGTGGCTCCTTACTACACTAATGAAAATGGTCCTGACTGAAGTCATTCAAAATGAATCAGGGTTGCAACTTTTCAGCACATAGAAACCTTGCTACAGCACTGTTAATGCAATGGAATGGGACAAGAGGATATTTCAGAGCCAGTATAAGTCCATAATTCACAAAAGAATGTATGGCATTTTACAGTGCTTTCCAAGATCCCAGAGCTCGTTATCTTTTTTTTATTTTAATTCTTTCACAGCATGTGGGTGTCAATGGCAGGGCCATCATTATATTGCAGATTCCTAATTGCTCTTGAGAAGGTGGTGATGAGCTGCTGCAGCCCATTATCGTTAATGAAACGGTTTTGTGCACTCGTCATTGTTGCAAGGTAAGAAACTTAGCAGCCAATTTGCACATGGCAAATCTCACAAACAGCAATAAAGTACATAATCAGATAATCTGTTTTTAAATGATGTTGCTTATGCATTAAATGTTGCCTATTAAATGTTGGCTTTGAGACTGGGCTGACCATGCTCTTTCTAAGCACATCAACATAAACGGAACTCCCACTCCCACTACGTGCCCAATCACCTCCCAGATGAGCACAACGAAGGTGTACATGAAGTACCAAAGGAAAGGAAATGAATGCTTCAACTTTTTCCCTTGCTGCACACACATGTAAAGTATGCTTTACATCTCATGGAGTCCCATTCTTTAATGAATTTCTGATTTGGAATGTGAAATAAATAAAAATGTCTATAAAGTCTGAGAAGGAGAAAAAAATTAAATTGCTCCTATTGAAGCTTCAAGCGCTTTTTGGACAATTCTTAAGGGGTTTTAAGTAGCAAAAAGAAGACATTGTACTAATTATTTATTTATCAACGAAAGGGAGAAATGAACACAAGAAATCTTGAGCGCAGTTACTGCAGCAAACTAAATTCTGTGCAGAGGAAACACAATTAAAAGGATTAAAAGCCCCCATCAAGCCTTAAGTGGTTTTCTACCATTTGCTGCATACTTCATGCAGTTAGGATCAGAGTGTCATTGTGCTGGTTGGTTCCTGGAAAAATAAACAGGAAACACTGAGCACATTTATGGCATCAAAATGCAAAATCTCAGCAGAAGAACATACCAATTAAAAAGGATTTAAATGTTTCATCTGTTTTCCTTGGTTTTGACATGTTTTAAAAGAAGCCAGCAGGAATGATGGTATTAAAGGCAAAATGGAAAAAAAGCGGTTCCGAGGGTAGATTGATAAATAAAATCAAGCAGCAATGACAGTGTGACCCATTCGGAATAGTGCAAATAGACATAATCTTTAGGTGGTGCAAAATGTTCACACCGTTAATAACAAATGACCTAAGATAAGCAAGAAAGATTCATCTGAAACAGGAAATACGTGCAGGCCAAAGAAATCTTACATGTAGTAGAATGGTAATTGTAGTAGTCTTTCTAATCTTGCCTTGTACAATTTGGTAATACAAACAGGTCTTGTTTGGTTTTGTTTATGATCTGCTTAATTGTGTAGAATTTTACAGCACAAAAGTGTGTCCATTTGGCCCACTGTGCCTATATCAACTCATTGAAAAAGCTCTCCAACTAGTTCTTTCCTCACTGCATGGAATTTTCACTCCTTCAAGTATTAATCCATGTTCCAACAATTATATGATTAAGTTACAATTGTACAGAGATATTATTACAGGAAGGCAACCTAATTGTATTATCACAAGACAATAAACTGCGTTAATGTTCTGTGGACGCGGGTTCAAATCCCGCCATGGCAGCTGTGGAATCTGAATTCAAAAAGAAAATGTCTGGAATTAAGAAGCTATTAATAACCATGAAACTATTGTCAATTGTTATAAAATCCCATCTGGTTCACAACATATGCAGCAATGCTGCTCCTTTAATAAGGTTATGCAGTCCTTGGCTTTTTTTCAGAGAGATTGTAAAAAGGCACAGAGTCCAAAAAGTCGGGGATTGAAGGGTTTTAGGGCCAATTTGATTATAGCTAACAGAAACTGCCTCAGGAAAAAAGGCTTTTAAGTTTAAAAACACTTGCACAATGAAAGAGGAGTGGTCAGTTCTCCCAATTCAGCTTTTCTCTGGTTTGGTTTGGTTTTAGTACAGTGGGGTTTTGAAGCTGCTGGACCCAAAGAAACAGGTTCATGCTGGTACCCTCTCTCTGACCTCTATCCTGTAAGACCATGTATTTGATTTTACCTTTTGCGCCAAGGGGTGTTTATGGGGATTGTTGCAAGTATTGGGAACAGCATCATTAAATTGGGATGATCTGTTGGGTTTTTGGATAGGTTAAGTTATTGAATATTCTGTTCTCTTTTGTCTCATTTGGTAATCTTGTAAATAAATTCTGTTTTGCTTAAAACTAAGTGGTTTGACCAACTGCATCTCTCGTGGAATATCCACTGTACACCTGTTTAAAACAACTAGCAAAGTTAGGATCTAGGCTGCTTTCTTGAAAAGTTTTGAGAGGGTCTGGCCTGGTCCACAACTGATTGAGGACTCTTTGTAGGATTTGTTCTATAGTTCTGATTTGGGGTTAGGATTGTTGGACCTAAAGGCAGTGAGTGGTAGGTGTTATTTCCTTTTATTCTGGGTGTTGAATTCAGTTGGTTTAAACAGTGCTTGAGAATAGTAATGGCTCTTTCAGTCACCAAGAGTTTCTGGGGGTGACTTTGGGGATTTTGTAAAAGGTGATTAAGGCCAAGCTGCTGGAATTAGCTGCTGGAGGGAGATAGGAAAGAATAGATAATTACAGCAATAGCTCAGCATTTGAATTTACTGGAAATGCCATCAGAATTTTTAGAGATGGCTAAAATTCAATTGAAAATGAAGCAGCTTGAGTTACAGACAAAAGACAAGTAATTACAAAGAAAAGACAGAAAAGTAATTTTAAAAGCATGGAGGTGAAGGCTGAAGGTAAGCTTAGCGAGGAAGAGAGTGATGATGAACAAACCAATGGTAGCCAAAAGCCTGGTGAGAAACTGTTTAAATATATTCAAGCATTGCCTAAATTTGACGCCAAGGATGTGGAAGTCTTTCTCATTTCATTTGAAAAGATGGCTAACCAAATGTGGTTGCCAGTGATCATGTGGGTTTTTGATCCAAACAAAACTTGTAGGTATAGCTAGTGAGGTATTCACTTTACTATCAGAGGAGGTATCTGAGGCATATGCAGAGGTGAAGAAAGCCATCTTAAGTGCAAATGAACTTGTGCCAGAAGGAATCTAAAAATGAAACTTGGTCAAACCTTCATTGAGTTTGAAAGGAAAACAAAGTAATTTTGACAGGCGGATAAGGGCATTGAAAATAGAGCAAACCTATGATGCTCTTAGGGAGGCACTTACTTTGGAGGAGTTCACAAATATGCTTCCTGAAGTAGTGAGAACTCGTGTGGAAGAGCAGAGTGTTAAAACAGCAAGATTAGCAGCTGAAATGGCTGATGATTACGAGTTGGTCCGTAAATCAAAGTTTGGCTTCCAAATCAATTTCAATTCATGCGGTATAGAAATTGGTGAAAAGAGAAATATTGTGTGGAAAGGGAAAGGTAGATCTCGGTGAAAATCATCAGAATAACTAACCACAGGGTAAAAAGGAAACCCTTGAAAAGGCAAGCAAAGTTAAAAAGCTCCAGTGTTTTTAATACAATAAAGTAGGCCACGTGAAAGCACAATGTTGGTGGGTTCAGAAGAACACTGGGAAGCCAAATGTAGGAAAACAGGATAAGCCAGTGAATTTTGTTGGAGTGGTAATGGAAACCACAGTGGAGGCTTGAAAGCTGCACCAGAATGCACAACCTGGTCGTAGGTTGGTTAAGGAGAAAGTGCCAGAACCTCTTAAACTATATACCTGCGAATGGAAAGTTTACTTGCATAGGCCAGGAGCAGGAGGTAAATAGGTTACAATATTAAGAGACACAGGATCCTCTCAATCTATGATGCCGAAAGATGAGGAGACATGTATCTCTGAAGGACTATTGCCAGAAAAGGTACTATTAACGGGAATTCACAGTCAGACAAGAAGTGCTCAAGTAGGTAAAGTGAGGTTAGAATGTGTCCAGTGCAGAGTGGAGGAGTCATTGCAGGAGTACTGGTCAAACTCTCAGCTCCAACATTTGTCCTTGCTAATGATATAGTTCACAGGTAGGAGTGCTGCCCACTGTGGTTGAAAAGCCAGTGGATACTCAGGCAACTGAACTATTGCAGGACACATATCCTGGGATGTTTCCTGACTGTGTGTTAACGAGGTCATAAAGTCACCAGTGGAAACAGGAGAGATCAAAGAGTACAGATCAGAAAGTTGAATTAGAACTATCAAAGACTGTGTTTGATCAGATGATTGATACAAACCAGGAGCTGATAGATAACACAACAGACATCTTTAGCTCAGATAAATTAACTGAGTTACAGCAGAAAGATGAAAATTCAAAGCAATTGTATCAAAAGGCACACACAGGAAAAGAATTTGAATGTATCCCTGCATGTTATTATCTTTAAAATGGTGTTTTAATGATGAAAAGGAGCCTATCACATATTCAGGTAGATGAGAAATGGGCAGAAGTTCATTGAGTCATATTGCCAGTGGGTTTTAGAAAGAAAGTGTTGCAAGTGGTGCATGAGCTACCTCTAGGGGATCATTTAAGAGTGAGAAAAGTTAAAATATAAAAGCTGGCATGGACTGCATAAGGATGTAGTTGAATTTTGCCAGACATGTCATATATGTCAGGTAATTGGAAAACCACAGGTAGTAATAAAACCCATATCTTTAATACCTATTCCTGCTTTTGCAAAATCTTTTACAAGAGTCGTAGGACTTTAAAAAAGTGGGAATCAGTATTTGTTAATAATGATGGATGTGTCCACTAGATTTCCAGAGGTCATCCCATAACGCAATATCACAACTAAAAGGATTGTAGAGGAATTATGCAAATTTTTCACTAGATATGGATACCCACAGAGATACAATCGGATCAAGGATCTAACTTCACCTTTAAACCATTCAAGAAAGTTATAGGTGGCTTAGGAATAAAACAATCCAAATCTTCTGCGTACCATCTAGAGTCACAGGGAGCAATAGAAAGGTGACATCAGACATTAAAGACCATGTTGACAGCTTATAGTCAGGACTATCCAGATGATTGGGATAAGGGAATTCTATTGGTGCTCTTTGTGATCAGAGATGCTCCAAATGAATTGACCAAATTCAGTCCATGTGAATTAGTTTTTGGGCAAGACATGAGCGAACCGTTAAAATTGTTTAAGGAGAAATTGGTAAGTCAGAATTCAGGAACCACATAGTTGGACTATGTGTCAAACTTTAGGGAACAATTAAATAGAGTGGGGGAATTGGCTGGACAGCATTTAAAAGTATCACAGCATACAATGAAACAGGAAGCAGACAAGAAATCAAAATTTAGCTATTGGCGAGAACATGTTAGTGTTACCTCCAGTGATAGGTGAACCCTTAAAAGCAAGGTTTAGTGGACTTTACCAATCAAAAGTAAATTAAGTAAATTGATAAGGACTCCAGATAGAAAGTAATCTCAGAATGTGTCACTTAAATATGCTCAAAGGGTATTTTGACAGGGAAGGAAAACAAGAGGAGAATATGTTATTGGTTACAACACAGAGGGAAAAACCAAGTTCAGAAGATTCTGAATTGGACATTCCTCAAATTAAATTGGACAATGGGGAAGTGGAATAAATTACCTTCCAGAGGAAAACTGAAATGATCGGCAACAGTTATTACTATCACATGGGGAGATATGTGGAAATAAGCTGGAAAGTACTAACTTAATTATGCATGATGTAGATATAGAACATAGAATATAGAACAATACAGTGCAGAAAGGGCCCTTCAGCCCTCGATGTTGTGCCAACCTGTGAACTAATCTAAGCCCATCCCCCTACACTATCCCATCGTCATCCATATGCTTATCCAGGGACTGTTTAAATGCCCCTAATGTGGCTGAATTAACTACATTGGCAGGCAGGGCATTCCATGCTTTTACCACTCTTTGAGAAAAGAACCTGCCTCTGACATCTGTCTTAAATCTATCACCCCTCAATTTGCAGCTATGTCCACTCGTACAAATCGATGTAATCATCCTAGGAAAAAGACTCACTGTCCACCCTATCTAATCCTCTGATCATCTAGTATGTCTCTATTAAATCCCCTCTTAGCCTTCTTCTCTCCAATGAAAACAGACCCAAATCCCTCAGCCTTTCCTCAGAAGATCTTCGCTCCAGACCAGGCAACATCTTGGTAAATCTCCTCTGCACCTTTTCCAATACTTCCACATCCTTCCTGTAATGGGGCAACCAGAATTGTACACAATATTCCATGTGAGACCACACTCATGTTTTGTCCAGTTGCAGCATGACATCACGGTTCTGGAACTCAATCCCTCTACCAATAAAGCCTAACACACCTTATGCCTTCTTAATAGGATTATCAACCTTGGTGGCAACTTCCAGGCATCTATGTATATGGACACCAAGATCCCTCTGCACATCCACACTACCAAGAATCTTTCCATTGACCCAGTATTCTGCCTTCCTGTTATTCTTTCCAAAGTGAATCACCTCACATTTATTTGCATTGAACTCCATTTGTCACCTCTCAGCCTAGTTCTGCAGTTTATCCAAGTCCCCCTGCAATATGCAACAGTCTTCCACACTGTCCACCATTCCACTGACTTTAATGTCATTTGCAAACTTACTAACACATCCATCTATGCCTGCGTCCCCCAGTCATATAGGAGATGCTGTTCCACTTAAGCAATATCATTATAGGCATAACCTTTTAAAGTTGGCACAGGTTCAAAAGGAGATTGAGTGCATGCTCCAAGACTACGTAATCATAGGGAGTTACAGTGACTTGACCTCACCCATAGTAATGGCGAAAACCAGATCACAAAGTCAATGCAGACTGTTGAAAAGGTGGGAAAAGCAACTTATATTTCCAAGTTGGACTTGCTCAGATGATACTGGTAGGTACATTTGTTAGAAAGTGTGAAGGCAATGTCGGCTTTCGTAACACCGAATAGACTGCATCAGTTTAAAGTCCTGCCATTTGGTATGAAAACTGCACCGGCCACACTTTATAGACTACTTAATAAGGTCATTGCTGGATTATTTAACTGTATTGTTTATATAGATGACCTGGTGATTTTAAGTTACACATAGAAGGAACATTTGCAATATTTATCAAACTTGTTTGATCCACTTTGGAAGACAGGCTTTTGATAAACCTGGCTAAAAGTGAATTTGCCAAAGCCCAAGTCACCTTCCTGGGCCATGTTATTGGACACGGACAAATGGCATGCAAAAACAAAGGTACTTGGGGGCTTTCCCATACTATCGGCAAAAACAACAGTACTACAATTCTGGGGTCAAGTAGATTTTACCGAAAACTCATACCAAATTTTAACAGTGTGGCTACTCGACTCACCGAATTGCTAAAGAAAGACAATAAGTTTCAGTGGACAGCGGACTGTCAGAAGCCAGTTGACAGTCTGAAAGCTATGTTATCAACTGCCCCAGTATTAGCCGAACCTAATTGCGCAAAGCCAACAAGATCGTTCTCAATGCAAGTGATGTGGGTGTCAGTGCTGTGCTCTTGCAGGAAGACGACAAGAAGATAGAAAGACCTATCGGATATTTCTCCAGGAAACTGAACATTCATCAGCAGAAATATTCAACAGTTGAGAAGGAGACTTTGAGCTTGGTGTTGATGTTACAGCATTTCAATGTTCATGTTACTGGTACTTTTTCTGGGACAAACACGTACACTGACCACACCCATTGAGGTTTGTGGAGAAATTTTAAAATGCCGGACTGTTTAGCTGGAGCTTGTTGTTAGAGCTATTCAATTGGAAAATTGTGCATGTGGCAGGATGAGAAAACGTGATTGCTGACGCATTGTCGAGACTTGAATGAGAAACAGAGACATTTGATAGCAGGAGTAA
This sequence comes from Chiloscyllium punctatum, assembly GCF_047496795.1. Lineage (NCBI taxonomy): Eukaryota > Metazoa > Chordata > Chondrichthyes > Orectolobiformes > Hemiscylliidae > Chiloscyllium > Chiloscyllium punctatum. Next base: position 52,365,618 of record NC_092778.1, read on the forward strand.
AACAGACTGAAACAAAATGTAGTAGTGCATGTGTACATGATTACTGACAATGTAATGGATGTGTGTGTTATACAGTACCGACAGTTTAAAATTAAGGAGTTTTAAAATGAAGCCATCTTTGGATATTAATGGTTCATTTTCTTTTTAAGGGGGGAGGTTTTACGAAGCTGCTCCTTTAACAAGATTATGCTGACCTTGGCATTTTTCCATAGACATAGTAAAAGACACAGATTCCGAAAAGTCTGGGTTTGAAGGATTTTATGGCCAATTTTATTATAGCTAACATACATTGCCTCAGACAAAAGGCTTTCAAGTTAAATTTAAAAACTTGTGCAATGAAAAGGAAGTGGTCAGTTTTCCCAGCTCAGCCTTTCTCTGGTTTGGTTTGGTTTTAGCACAGTGGGGTTCTGAAGCTGCTTGTCTCAAAGAAACAGGTCCACGCTGGTACTCTTTCTCTGACCTCTCCCCTGTAAGGCCCTGTGTTTGATTTTATCTTTTGTGCCAAGGGATGTTTATGTGGATTGTTGCAAGTATTGGGAACAGCATCACTAAATTGGATGATCTGTTAAGTTTTCAAATACCTAAGTTATTCCATATTCTGTTCTCTTTTGCTTATGTTTCATTCAGTAATCTTGCAAATAAATTCTGTTTTGTTTGAAACTAAGTGTTTTGACCAGCTGTGTCTCTCCTGGAATATTCACTGTACACTTGCTAAAACCAACTAGCAAAGTTAGGGTCTGGGCTACTTTCTTTTTGAGGGGGCCTGTTCTGGTCTATAACAAATGTCCTTCAAGAAAGAAAATCTGCTGGCCTAGTCTGGCCGACATATGATTTCAGATCCACAGCAATCACTGCCTTCTTTGCAATTAGGGATGGGCAATGAATGCTGCCTACATTCTGTGAAAGCAATAAAAAATTAGCTTTGTCAGAATCCCTAAACATATACTAATAAGTTTACAGCACCAAGAATTATTCTTGAAATAATTTACTCTGATCTTAAGTAGATGCCTTAAGCTGATTAAGAACCATGTGTTAAGGTCCTTCAACCCTCGTTATCAATACAGAAATGTTGAGGAGTTAGCCAGGTTGATGTCGGTGTTTGGTTAGCTTTAACCAGAATGAAGTTTACATTCAAAACATTAGGGTCAGATTTTGGATGCTCATGTGGCTAACTCAAGTTGAGTAATTTCCCTGCTCATTCAACCTAGATCGGTTTAAAGGCCTATGTAGGCTCAATTTTCATTTAGACAAGATAGCACTAGGCCACCAACCCCAGAATCAGGTCAGAGATAGTGTCAGGAGCAGGTGATTGCTAAGGCTGGTTGGTTAGAAGGTAGATCTCAGCTCTTTGTCCTAGTTGTTTTAAAATCTGTTAGGCCCCTCTGCCCCTCACCTCTCATGTCTCCAAACCACCCACATGTCCCAGTTCTATCTTTATGCCAATTCATACCTCAAATCTCCATAATAATTCAGTATCCAGCTTGGCAGACCTCACAGTCATGTGAAGACAAAAAAGGTAAATTTCAGACAATCTAATACAGTTCTAAACTGCACTCCTGCTTGCATCTGGAATTGGAAATAATCATTGATTATGCTTCCAATGTCCATCCTTTTCTCTTCATCTGATGTATCTCTGACCATTCACTCCCCTTCGTTTTCTTGATTTCACTGTTTCCATTTCTGGGGATAGACTGTTCACCAACATCCACAACAAATCTATTGACTGTCAGTTCTGCACACGCTGCTTCATACAAAGATTCCATCCCATTCTCCCAGTTTCTCTATCTCCATTGCATCTGTCATACCATAGTGATTCCCACATGCCCTCCTTTATCCTCAACCAATTTCCACCACCCTCACTGTGGTTGATTAGTGCCTTATCCTTGCCTGATCTAAGTCACACACTTCTACCCTCACATTGTCCATCAGTCTCCATATTTAAAGCCACTTCCACCACCTCCAGCACCATGTCCCCACCAAACACATCTTCTCCTCACCGTCCCAGTCAGCATTCCAAAGGGACTATTCCTCCACAATATAATAATCTACTTTTCCATCCTTTCTAACACTTTTTACTCTCCCTGGCATCTTCCCATGCAATCACAGGAAGTGTAACACTAATCCATTTCCCTCCTCCTTCCTCATTATCCAAGGCCCCAAACATACCTTCCGGATGAAGTTGAGTTTTACTTGTACTACTCGTCTTCATACTCAAAAAATGGAGTCTGCTAACTCAGATCCAAATGTCCCACACTCTGATAGGACACCTGCCAAGATGAGTAATCAAACTGTCAAATCTGACACAATTTGCACAAAGAAGATGGTAGAAATAAGCAACAAACGGCCTCCCAAGCGGGTCTGACGTGAGACCAAAAAAACAAAACAAATTATAAGTTGGTGCTGGAAAATCCAGTCAGGTTAGTCACTCTGATGTTGACAACACCCAGCCCTACTTCAAGACTGTGTCTCCTGACCCTTCCACTATCTTTGATTTGTCAAAGATGGATAAATAGAAGCTTACTGTAACCAAGTGAAAAGGGCAAGGGTGAAAATAGATAAGTCCCCTGGGCCTGATGGCATTTATCCTAGGATTCTCTGGGAAGCAAGGGAGGAGATTGCAGAGCCATTGGCCTTGATTTTTGTGTCCTCTTTGTCTACAGGAGTAGTGCCAGAGGACTGGAGGCTAGCAAACGTGGTTCCCTTGTTCAAGAAGGGGAGTAGGGATAATCCTAGTAACTATAGGCCAGTGAGTCTCACTTCTGTTGTGGGCAAAGTCTTAGAGAGAATTGTAAGGGATAGGATTTATGAACATCTGGATAGGAAGTTTACCAGGATGTTGCCTGGTATGGTAGGAAGATCCTATGAGGAAAGGCTGAGGCACTTGGGGTTGTTTTCATTGGAGAAAAGAAGGTTTAGGGGTGACTTGATAGAGGTGTACAAGATGATTAGGGGGTTAGATAGGGTTGACAGTGAGAACCTTTTTCCACGTATGGAGTCAGCTATTACAAGGGGGCATAGCTTTAAATTAAGGGAGGGTAGATATAGGACTGATGTTAGGGGTAGGTTCTTCACTCAGCGAGTCGTAAGTTCATAGAATGCCCTGCCAGTAGCAGTAGTGGACTCTCCCCCTTTATGGGTATTTAAGCGGGCATTGGATAGGTATATGGAGGATAGTGGCTTAGTGTAGGTTAGGTGTGCTTTGATCGGCGCAACATCGAGGGCCGAAGGGCCTGTACTGCGCTGTAATGTTCTATGTTCTATGTTCTATGTTCTAAGTATTGCAAAGTCTGAAGCCAATGCCCTTGATCTCTGTCAAATCTCTGTTCCCTGACCACCAACTTCATATATGTCAAATCAGTCTTGCTATCATTTTTAACCCCAGATGAGCTAATACACATTCACTCCATCAATTAGACTGTTTAATTCCATATCTATAATATTGTCTGAGTGTATCTTTACTTCAATTCATCTACAGCTCATCCTCACCTTTCTTCTCTCTAGACTTGACTAGTATTTCTCCCATTCAGCATCCTCTTGAAATTCAAGGTCATCCAACCCTCTAGTGCCTATGTTGAAACTCGCACCAAGTTCAGTTCAACTATCACCTGACAGTTTGCTGACCTACATTGCTTCTGGCTCCACAAAATCTCATTTCACCCTTGTTTTGAAATCTCTCCATAGCTTTGCCATTCTCTATGTTTGTAATCTCATTAGGTCTGAAGCCACTGGAAATATCTACCAATTTTGTCTTTTCCAATTTTGTCAACTGCACATCTGATTTTATTTGCTCCACGATTGTGGCTGTGCCTTTAGTTGCCTCAACCTTAAGTTCTGGAACTACCTCACCACCACCACCACCAATGCCACCCCCCCTCCCCCAAACCCCCTCCCCTGTCCCCCCATCTCCCTTGCTATTTCTTTCCTTGTTTACAACATTCCTTAGAACCCATTATCTTTTATCAAGCTTTTCGTCATCTGTTACAACATGTCTTTATGTGCCTTATGAAGTTCTGTGAAGCACTTTGGGACATTTTACTAGATAAAACACAAACAGTTATTCTTCTAATTTATCATTACTTTGATTGAGTATCAAATTTCTTCCTAAACCTTATATTTAGTATTTTGGAATTGCTTCTGAAAAACCCAAGTGGATTATATCCTTGATTTGCTGACAACTGATATACTTACCTGCTCAAAGAATGGCAACCACACTGTCTTCATTCAAAGTATAGAGTCAGCATGTTAAGTGAAATCCAGTTAGAACAAAAAACCCAAATAAAGTTTAACCAAAATATAAATGTGTTGAAAAAAACATGAGCACCTCTTCAGAAATGACTCCAACGTCTTAGCAAATTGGAGTCAAGCTTGAAGCCAATTTCAACTTATTTGAGCGTTTTATTTGAATTTTCAGCTTGACAGCAAGTATTGATATCTTAAAATTCGAGTTTCAATTCAGCAAACCCTTTCAGTCTCGGTTTTCCATAGGAAACTTATAGTGCAGGTTTGGCCTAGCATTTATATGTCCTCAATTATTTAAGCAACTTCTCCCAAAGGATATTGTCTAATATTTATGATTGTCTTTCTTAGTGGTGTTTTGCTGAAATGCTACATTCTAAAGAAGTAATGGCAAAGGCAGAAGACATGAAAATTGTGAAAAAATATAAGCTAATTATCTCTTGCCAGATGAAGCTTACTTAACTTGTCTGGGCATTCTGGCAGTATGGTATTATTTTTTCAAATCACTCCTTACTCTGGTAAATATTATTGTGTAGACATATATCAATTAAAATTTCACAATCTTTACTTTTGGTAAAAGCTTTTGTTTTTGTAAGGTCACTGACTACACTGAGTATAAGCACTCAAAAGCAATCATAAACCACGTATTCAGGTACAGAGACTGCAAATCAGTATCTGTTTCAACACAAATCTTGGCAGAAAGAATGTTGTGACTTTAATACAAAAGCATGTTATCAGCAGAATGATTAATTTTAAATATATATCAATGGTCTGCAGTAAAGCAAGCCTGGATGTTTGCACTGTGAAATGAAAATACATGACAAGTTATTAGGTATGTTTCTAATTGTTAAATGAATGTTCAAGAGCTGTCAGAAAGTCTTCTGTTTCAACAGGAAACATAAGATCACAGATTTGATTTTGTGTGCACTAAGAACTAATAACACTGACCCACTGTACAGATACAGAAATGGATAGGAGTTAATTATTTGTCTTGAGTTTACAGGTAGTAGCAAATCAACAGACTCACCATTCACTATCCTAAATAATGTCCTTAGATTTTTTAATGAGCTTTTACACGGCTGCTTTTGGTGATTCGACATCCATTTCAGTATAATGTCCCCTGGAACATGTGTGACTATGGCAAAAAAAGTATTATCTTCACCCTATCAGGTTGAAGAATCCTTACTGAAACATGCAGCAATAAATTAGCAAGTGTAAAAATGTTTAATCCAAGATAACAGAAGATGAAGAAAGCAAAGCTAAGATTGGACCAAGTGAGATAAAAGAGATAAAGCAAAAGTTAAAATAACTTTTTAAAAATTTTATCTCCAACAATAATTAAAATCTGAAGGATTTGCGAGAATAAGGATTTAAATGTATAGTATAGTGAAGTTGTTTGGTCATAATTAAAAATCATCATGCTGTGAAGAACTCAACTATGGACAGGTTATAAACTTCTCTGTTGGATTCAGTGAATACCCACTGCATGAATACCTCAACTTCAAACCATTTGTAAGTTAGAATGCCAAATTTCTCAGATATTGGTGTTTCAAAACCTGTAGAAGAACAGGAACAATTGGATTTCTGTTTTTTTTACTGCAGATGTGCAGATTCTGGAAGTTGAAATCCACTTTACTCCATAATAATGGTGAGCAATGACAACCTCGCCTTTCTTCTTACCCCAACATCCAGAGCAACATTTTAAAGTGGAAAGATTGAATGGGATGGTGGTATTTTACATCATTATATAAATTGGACAATACTGTGCTAGCAACCTGTGATATATCTTTTCCAAATTTTCTAACCAACATCATGAAATAAAATATCAGAGAGATATTAAGGGGTTACCAAATAACTTGCAACTTGTCTACATAGGAGCAGGAGTATGCCGTTCAGACTCTATAGCTGGTCTCACTATTCAATGAGACCCTGACTGATTTGTATTTTAACTCAGTTCATCTGCATGTTCTTCTACATGCTTGTATAGCAAAATTCTGCTGATCTTTAATTTAAAGTTATTAACTGACCTAGCATCTTACTGTCTCACCTTTACACTTTGCATGAAGAAGTGATTTCTAACTTCACTTCTGGCCTAGCTCTGATTTTAATGTTACGTCCTATCCTAAAATCTGTCATCGCTGGATTAAGTTTCTCTCTTCCTGCCTTTTAAATTTCTTTCAAAATCCTAAAAAAAATCCTCAATCAAATCACCCTCTAAACACCTATTTCCTAGGGATTCCAAGATTGGTTTTCATAATCTCTGGTGATATTCTAGTGAAATTGCAAAAGATGTACTCCTCCCAAGGCTAATGCATCACTTTTAAGGTGTAGTGCTGAGAACTGTATATAGCATTCCAGATGTTGTCTAACCTGGGCTTTGTATAGTTGCAGCCAAAAGCCTAATCACCTTTTTGTAATCAAGCCTCCTAGCTATGAAGGTTATCTTCTCATTAATCTTATATTTTTATTTTTTTACCTGACAACAACAGTTTATTAATCTGTGTACAATAACCCTGCGTTTCTTTGGAATTACATTGCTCCTAACTTTTCATCGTTTAAGTATTGCTTAGGTCTTTCCTTTTTGGTTATATCATATCATCATTATTCTAAAATAGGTTCTGCTCCTTCTCTAGATGCTTCAATTGATTTGATGTTTCAGCAGCGATTAATCCAATTCTTTTAATCTTAAAATAAGGTTGACTTTGTAGATTTGTATGAGGTGAAGGAATCCAGTCACAGCCAAAATATCAATATTTTCTGTACCTGTGGTTACAGACCAGTCACACCTTTATGAAAAAGAGCTTGATGCTATTAGATGGGATTGACGTGGTGGCAACATGCATTGACAGTTTAGTGGCAAAACAATTGCAGAAGGCAGAAGATTAAAGCTTTACGAAACAAAAAACAGAAAATCACTGGACTCAAAAAGTTACTCTGTTTTTCTCTCTACAGATGCTGCCTGATTTGAGTTTCTCCAGTACTTGTTCATTTTTCAGATTTCTAGCTGATGCAGTTCTTGGTTTTAGCAAAGCTTTAAGAAATCCTGAATAAGTTCAACTTTGGAAACACTGAGTAGCATTGGCACTGATGAAAATAAATAGAGCAGTTGCTTGCATAAAAGCAAAACAAGTGGATGAGTTTTGACTTTAATGGAAAAGGCCCAACAATACAAATGTATTCTCATGCACTGTTTGTTTCATAGAGGTGTTGAGCTATTGGAGCAGTGATTGGGCTGTTTGATATTATGGAGCTATGGCTTCAAGATGGACCAAAGGGTCTGTTTCCATACTGTACATCTCTATGACTCTATTTACAATCTATTAACAAGCCTTGATGAGTCAGGTATGCATAACTTCCAGTGCGCTGAGCTTTTTTGGACAGCAATATACTGTACCATAGATTGTGGCTTAAAAGTTGACCTGACATAAAAGACGAATTCATTCCTTTTGTCCCAAAGCAATCATACATATGTCGATATTTTTCATATATTTGGTGTATAAGTTGATTGTTCTCCCTTTCCTCCTTTTCAGCCATGATACATTATGGTAGGTCAGTTGTTCAAACTCAATGTTTCACTCCACAAGAGATTGTTTTAACAACCATAACAACTAGGAGCAATGATGGAGATATGGGCTGCGTTGGGCTACGTTGTATAAAGTGCTGGAATTTAGGACAATTGCAATTGTCCGCACTGAGTAGACCTGACGTGGTGAATGATAGATGGCAGCTACGCACACTGGCAGTTCACTTTTATACATGACTACAGAGTTTTCAGAGTGAGTTGTCAAGGCTTCAAAGCTTGACTTATACGCTGACACACACAGTACTTCAGTATTAGCTGTGGTTCAGCTGGTAGCACTCTTCCTTCTGAGTAAAGAAAGTTGTCAGTTCAAGTCCCAATCAACAGCCTCGAGCACAAAAATCAAGGCACATATTCCAGTGTAGTTCTGAATTTCATTGCACTGGTGAGAGTGCCATAATTTTGGGGATGGCATTAAACCAGCATTCCTTTTCTCTCAGAGGGACGTAAAAGATCGGACAGTTCACTACAAGGAACAGCAGTGAAGTCTTTCCAGTTTTATAGGTCATTATATATCCTTCAATAATATCACTAACAGCAAATTAAATATCTGGCCATTATCACTATATTTTAGAAGATATTTAATTGGCTATAAAGTACTTTGGAATGTCCAGGACAACAAAAGATTCAATTAAAAGATTCACAAATGCAAGTCCTTCTTTTGCAAAGCACATTGTAACATCAACTTATAAACAGTAATACTGGTCAAGATCTTTCCTCTGCCTTACTAGAAAATGCTTACTAGAGTTTTCAACATAAAATCAATCCTTGTTAGCCCCTCAGGCAGCCTGCTGTGGTACACAGGAAAAAAAACAATTTTTGCCAGCAGTTCATGCTCTGATTGATAAATGGTTACATGACTGAAATAGGTAAAGTCTGAGATTCTGTATATTTCCTGTCTCTACTCTTCTCCCTCATTCACCATAAAAAAACCCACAGAATTTAATAAACTTACAAATTCTTGACAGCAATTATTTTGGCTTGTGTACGCCCTTATTTTTAATTATATTTCTTTTGTTTTACTTTAAGAACATTAATGTTTTCAGCATATTTTTGGAGCTGTGTTACTTAATGAGAGGCTTTTTTCTTTTCAAGGTAGCATCCCTGACCAACCTGAATATCAGGAAATACAATAAGTTAGGTCTTCTTGGATGTGGTGGTTCAGCACTTATTGTAGTGAAGCCTCCAGTCACTTGACAATATATTTCACAGAAGAGTTTGTAATATTCACAGTGCCAGCAGGAATGCTGGTGTTATTGAAAATTTCCTTCTGCATTTGTTGCACAAGTTGCTCTCCTTCCTGAGCTATATTTTTTTGACCAGGACAAAAACCATTTCAGTGGTACTTTAATCTCTCTTGAGACTGAGGAGTTGAGTAGACGATGTGTATGGTCAGTTCTTGTTTGGATAGAGAGGCTTCACAGCCCTAGTGATCATATCCTGTTCCCTTCAAATGTTTAAATGGAATTATATACTTCTGTTCAACTTTCCTGATCGACTTGAGACTTCTTCAGGCTTTAGCCTTGTTACTGCTTGCAATGTCACAGTGATGTGTTGTATGAAGCCATAGTTTTGAAAGAGTTAATGTTTATGTTGCATTACACTCCACCCAAACAGATGATCAGTTGAGTTGTGTGCGTGTACCTCCCAAAGGGCCTTAGTAAATATGTCTAACCATTTAATGTAGACTCTATCTATTGCTGTCATGGAACAATTTACTTTGCTAACAAAGACGAAGTGTCCTTTCTACTAAGACTTATCAGTGGTCTATCCTCTACCGCTGATAATTAGACAAGCCCTAAAAACAGTATAAAGGAAAGGAGGATTGGCAGCATTGAATTAACTAAAGCATCCAGAGTACTGATACCACAACGTACCAGCAATAGTTATCAGTGGATACCACAACATGAAGCAAATGAGACAAGACAGTTACCAATGAAGGCACTGACTCACTTAAGAAAACGTAACTTTTGTTGTTTCCTTCAAAAGAAGTGCCACAAGTATGGCTCCCATCATATCATCCACACTTTTCTACGTAGCTGCTGAAATCAGTCCATTGGTCATTTCTCATTATAGAGTCACAGAGTCAGAAAGATGTACAGCATGGAAACAGACCCTTCAGTCCATCCCATCTATGCCGACCAGATATCCCAACCCAATCTAGTCCCACCTGCCAGCACCCGGCCCATATCCCTCCAAACCCTTCCTATTCATACACCCATCCAAATGCCTTTTAAATGTTGCAATTGTACCAGCCTACACCACTTTCTCTGGCAGCTCATTCCAAGCATGTACCACCCTCTGTGTGAAAACGTTGCCCCTTAGGTCTATTTTATATCTTTCCCCTCTCACCCTAAACCTATGTCCTCTAGTTCTGGACTCCCCCACCCCAGGGAAGATATTTTGTCCATTTATCCTATCCATACCCACATAATTTTGTAAACATCTATAAGGTCACCCCTCAGCCTCCGACACTCCAGGGAAAACAGCTCCAGCCTGTTCAGCCTCTCTATAGCTCAAATCCTCCAACCTGGCAACATCCTTTAAATCCTTTCTGAACCCTTTCTAGTTTCACAACATCTTTCCGATAGGAAGGAGACCAGAATTGCACGTAATATTCCAACAGTGGCCTAACCAATATCCTGCTATATGACCTCCCAACCCCTGTACTCAATACTCTGACCAATAAAGGAAAGCATACCAAATGCCCTCACGCTATGCTATCTACCTGCGACTCTACTTTCATGGAGCTAAGAACCTGCACTCCAAGGTCTTTTTGTTCAGCAACACTCCCTAGGACCTTACCATTAAGTGTATACGTCCTGCTTTGATTTGCTTTCCCAAAATGCAGCACCTCACATTTATCTGAATTAAACTCCATCTGCCACTTCTCAGCCCATTGGCCCATCTGATCAAGATCCTGTTGTAATCTGAGGTAATCTTCTTCGCAAATCAGCCATTCAGCCGACTGAGCTAACCAACTTCCTTTTTCCCATTACAATTTGATTTGACTACTAAGGTATTGTTTACAATGCATTAAGTGGGCCTGGTATTCAGCCAATTCAGTAAGCTGTTGTGTGGCACTGCTACTGTGCTGAACAAGGTAGATTTGGAACAAATTTAGCTATTCAAATAGAAACTGAAAGTCATAGAAAAGCTCAGTAAGTCTGGCAATATCTCTGCAGACAGAAGCAAAGTTACATTTTGAGTCTGATATGATTCTTCTCAGGAGTATTTTGAACTATCCATACAAAGACTTTCAAAGTTTGCGTAAAGATTTGTAGCATGGATGCTGGTTGTCGTAGTTGTGGGTACGTTTGCCAAGCTGGGAAGTTGATTTGCAGACATTTCTTTCCTGTCGAGGTGACATCTTCAGTGCTTTGGAGCCTCTTACTGTGCTATGTCTTCTGGAATTTATTTGGTTCTGTTCCTGCTGGTTTTGGTTGTTCATTGTAGTGGCCGGTATATTGAGTACAGATCAATGTGCTTGTTGATGGAGTCCATGGATGAGTGCTTCTAGAAATTCTAGAAATTCTCTGAGCGCCCTCTGTTTGGCTTGTTCTATGATCATTGTGTTGTCCCAGTCGAATTTGTGGTTCTTATGATCTGTGTGTGTGGCTACTAGGGACAGCTGGTCACGGCGTTTTGTGGCTGGTTGGTGTTGGCTGTGGATTGCTAGTTGTCTACCTGTTTGTCCTATATAGTATTTCGTGTAGTTTTTGCATGGAATCTTGTAAACTACAGCTGCCTTGCACATGATGGGTAGAGGTCTTTTGTCCTGGTGAGTTGTTGTCTGAGTGTGGCTGTCAGTTTATGGGTTGTCATGAATCCCAGTGGCCAGAGAAGTCTGGTTGTCAGTTCCAAGATGTTTTTTATATAAGATAGCATGGCCGTGGCATGTCCTCGTCACTTTGTTTGTCTGCGGATGAAGTTGTGGGGATATCTGTTCTTGGCGAATACTCTGTAGAGGTGTTCTTTTCTTCCCTTCGTAGGTCAGGACTGCTGCAGTGTGTTGTAACCCTTTTGAACAGGGTCCTGATGCAGCATCTCATTTTTGTTTGGGCGGTTGCTATTGTCTTTCAGGAACTGGTCAGTGTGTGTGCCTTTCCTGTTCACTTTTGGGATGTATTCACCATTCAGTGCTCTTTCTACCATCATATCCAGGGATGGGAGTTGATTGTTAGTTTCCTCCTCTCTTGTAAATCTGGTCCCTGTGAGCATGGTATCAATAATCTGGTGTATGTTCTCGGTTCTGTTCTCTTAATGATAACAAAAAGTGTCGTTCACATATCTGATCCAGAGTTTGGGTTGGATTTGTGGCAGAGCTGTTTGCTTCAGTTGTTGCGTTAGAGATGGGCGAGCCCATAGGTGTTCCATTGATCTGTTCATATATTTGGTTGTTGAATGTGAAGTGCGTCATCAAGCATAAGTCTAATAGTTTGCATGTGCAGTCTTTGTTGATAGGTGCCTCATTGTGTTGTCTGTTCTGCTTGTCTAGGAGGTTCGCTTTTGTCTCTCTGGCCTAAAGCTTTGTCAACTGAAGTGAACAGCACCATCACTGTGCCAAAATTCTGGAAGTTCCTCCCCAACATTACTGTGGATATACCTTCATCAGAAGGACTGCAGTAGTTCCAGATAGCAGCTCACCACCACCTTGTCAAAGCCAATTAGGAGTAGGCAGTAAATGCATAGGCAGCAACACCCACATTTCATGAATTAATATGAAACAAAGACGAGGAATCTGATCAACAACAACCACATAAATTGCATTTGCATGAATGCTTCCTCCATACCTCCATATCAGTGTGAACAGTGCGTGAAGGCTCAGGATACATGTAAGGACCAATGAAGCATGCTTTGCTAGTCATTGTTGTGTGCAGATCTTCCTCAACCATTGGAAAGTCATCAGCTGCAAGAGATCATGAAGAAGTAATGAGTTCCAGTCAAATTCAGGCTTGCTGACTTGTGTGTATACACAATGTTGCTTTCATCCTTTTTCCAACTGAAGATGCCCAGTCTTATTGAGCATTTCCTATTAAGAAGATACATGATTAGAAGGAATCAGCCATCTTGAGTCATGTCAAGAGTGAAAAGAATCATCAAGAATTAAATCAGGAATCAGGTTCTGATTCTTTCAAAATAAACTTGTTCAGAGATGTTATTACGCATCTCTGGAGCAGGTTGGACTTGAACTCAGGCCTCCCAGATAAGGGGTCGGAACTCTACCTCTGCATTACAAGAAGGTCCCTTAGATTGGGCTTTCAAGGTGTCACAATTATTGACAACATACCTGGGATCATTCTTCACTTCACCAGAGATTATGCTTATACCAAACAGGACAGGTAAATAACATTACAACAGGCTTTGTGATGTAAGTAGAAAAAATAAATACTTTGATATGGAGCTCCTTATAGTTATATGCATTAAAAATTATGTTCAAATCCTATTTTTGTGTTCCATTGTGTAATTACTAATCACGTTAACCTCTCTTGGAAAATAAGACAGGGCAAGTGACTGAAATATTAGTATAGGAGCACTTTGAGACTAGTGATCATAATTCTATTAGTTCTAAAATGGTTATGGAAAAGGATAAGCCTTCCATGTAGGTTAACATTCTTAATTAGAGTAAGGCAAATTTTAATGGTATGAGACAAGGACTTTCAAAAGTTGATTTAAATAGACTGTGCAGAGGTAAAGGGATGATTGACAATTGGGAGGCTTTCAAAAATGTGATAATGCAAGTTCAGAGGCATTATGTTCCTGTTGGAGTGAAGGGTAATGCTGGTAAGATTAGGGTACAGTGAATGAATAAAGATATTGAAGTGCTAGTCAACTATGAGAAAGAATCATATATGAGATATATACACCTGGGATCAAATGAATCTTGTGAAAAGTGTAAAGAGTGTAGAGGAATTCTTAAGAAGAAAATCAGGACGGCAATGAGGTGATATGAGATAGCCTTGGCAGACAAGGTTAAGGATAATCCAAAGGGATTGTAGAAGCATATTAAGAGCAAGAGAGCAACTGGAGAGAGAATAGGACTCCTTAATGATCAATGAGGTTGTCTATGTCTTGAACTTCAGGAGATGGGAGAGATACTGAATGAATATTTTACATCAGTTTTTACTGTGAAGAATTGGATACTAGAAAACACGGGGAAATAAATATTGATGTTTTGAAGATAGTTCACATTACAGAAGAAGACGCACTGGAGGTCTTAGAAAACATTAAGGGGAAGACTGAAGGGTGGTTAAAATTGTTCCTTTATTTAAGAAAGGCTGTAAGGAGAAGATTGGGAACTATAGACCTGTGAACCTGACATCAATAGTGGGTAAGTTGTTGGGATGTGATTCTGAAGGATCAGACTTACATGCATTTAGAGAGGCAAGGGCTGCGTAGGGATAGACAGCATGGTTTTATGAGAGAGAAATCATGTCTCACAAACTTGATTGAGTTTTTTGAGGAAGTAACTAAAAGGATTGATGAGAGCAGAGTGGTTGATGTTGTTTACATAAGCTCTAGTTAAGCTTTTGAGAAGATTCCACATGATCGACTAATTACTAAAGTTAAATCACATAGGATTCAGGGTGTGCTTACCAATTGAACACAAAATTGTCTTGATGTTAGGAGACAGAGGGTGATGACAGACTGGAGGTCTGTGACCAGTGGTGTTCAACAGGGTTCAGTACTGGGTCCATTTATGATTGTCATTTATATAAATGATTTGAATGAGAATATCAGAGGCATGGTTAGTAAGGTTGTGGATGACACCAAAGTTGCTGATATAATGGACAGTGAAGAAGGTTGTGTAATATTACAAAGAGGCCTTGATCAATTGGGTCAATGGGCTGAAGAATGACAGATGGAGTTTAATTTGGATAAATGTGAAATATTGCATTTTGGTGAAACAAACAATGGCAGGACTTATGCAATTAATGGTAGGGCCCTGGGTAGTTTTGTAGAATAGAAAGATCTAGGGATTCAGGAGCATAATTCTTTGAAATTTGCATACAGGTAGAAAGGATTGTTAAGAGGGTATTTAGCACACTTACCTTCATTACTGGGACCTTTGAGTAAAGGAGTGAGAGGTCATGTTGAAGTTGTATAGGATGTTGGTGAGGCCTCTTCTGGAGTACTGTGTGCAGTCTGGTCACCCTGTTATAGGAAGGATATTATTAAATAGGAAAGGGTTCAGAAGCAATTTACCAGGATGTTGCCAGGAATAGAGGGTTGGAGTTATAAGAATAAGCTGGATAGAGTCATACAGTATGGAAACAGGCCCTTTGGTCCAACTTATCCATGCCGACTAGATATCCTAAATTAATCTAGGCTCATATGCTAGCATTTGGCCCATTTCAGTTTAACTCTTCCTGTGCATCCAGATGTCTTTGAAATGTTGTTATTGCATCCAGCCTCCAATCTCAACAAAAATATACAATCAAAAAAGAACACACTCTATTCACTATTGTAGATCTACAAAAAAGAACTGTAAGGTTACACTTAAGAACTAGCCACTTAGCTGCTCCCCTGCTGTGAGCTCCCCCACACAGGTTTCACCAAGGTCAGCTGTGAATTTCAATAGTTGTTAATTTTTCTTAGGTGAACTCCAATGTCCAGAGATACTTGAAACCAAACAGCACAGACAGTTGGCTATGCAGGTGACCGCTGGATCAGGTATGCATGTTTATTTCTCCATTTGATTCACTTCCCATGTGATCACTGCCTTTGTCTTGCATCCTTCTTTTTAAATTGCCGTTGTTTTGATTTTTTTCATTAAGTTCCAAAAGAATGCAACAGCTAATAAAACAGTAATTACTGCTCCTAGAATTTGAGGAAATGAGCTCCAATATTGAAAACACCTCAAAAAGGAATAGCTCTTACAGCCACAATTTTTACCTGTACTCCATCTTGGTTTATCCAGAAACTAGGACTTTTTTCACTAGAGTATTAGAGGTTGAGGGGTAACCTTATAGAGGTTTCTAAAATCATCAGGGGCATGGATAAGGTGAATAACAAGGGTCCCTAGGATGAGGGAGTTCAAAACCAGTAGGCATATCTTAAGGTGAAAGGAGAAAGTTTTTAAAAAAGACATCAGGGGCAACTTTTTTAACACAGAGTTGCTTCACCTATGGAATGAACTGCCAGAGCAAGTGCTGAATGCAGATACAGTTACAATATTCAAAAGACCTTTGTAAAGCACATGCATATGAAAGGTTTGGAAGGATATGGGCCAAATGCAGGCAAATGGAAATAGTTTAGCTTGGGAGCATAATCGGTGTGGACTAGTTGGACCAAAGGGTCTGTATCCATGCTGTGTACTCTATGACTCTCTTCAAGAAATTCAAAATCACGCAGTTACAGTTTAATTAGCAATATCCCTGCAAAAGATATTTTGGTAATCAATCACAGGATGATATTAAGCATCACAGAATTGAATTGTTGCTCTGTAACACACCTGTGACCTGAGACTGAAGACTGCATGAAATAATTCAAAAAAGGCTTGATTTCTCATTTTCTTTTGTACTGAGTAAGATGCTGTTAGTTGGTAGGGCCTGAGAGCACACAGCTGGATTCCCACTGAATGCTAATCACTCATCCCATTAGACTGTCTGCAGTCTGAAATATTCTTCCTCAGATTAACATGTTTGCACAATGTGTACAGCTGATACTCACTGAGTTTTTTTTTTCCTTTCTTTTAACCATTGACACCTTCTTGTAAATGAATAAAAATGAGATTAAACAAATTGCATGTAAGTTTAGTACTGTGAGATTCAGCTTGATTACAGATTGGCACACTGGTCTTAACCATCTGATACATTGATATCAACCTAGCAACAATCTCCTGATATTTTGCAAATGAGCATCTTATTGCCTTCCAGCTTATCATCATGGCCACTTTCATTTACAAGTCACAAAACTGTAGTTATTCTCATATTTGAAAAGATTTGAGGATCTCAGTATTTAACATGTCCCGATTGCTAGTGCTACTATAGCACACGGAACTGTTTTCTGTGAGCAACTCAACATGATTGCCCATCAATAATTAAGTTGTCAGTCTGCTTTCATAGTCAAGGTCATAGCTTGCTATGAAGCAAATTGTGCAAACCAACAGGGTTCAGTCTGCACTATAGATGTACTTTGAAAATTTCAAAGCTATTTATTTTCAAACTTCCTCTCGCACCTCCAATGTTGTTTTTCCCTCCACTGAAGATCCTGAACAATTTCACAGTACTTATGTCTGGATTTGGATCAATAATTGCATCCAAAGAACTCTCAAAGTCATAATTGACAATCTCTGGCATCTATTCTCTTCACCCGATAGTGGTGACCGTGCCTTTAGTCATCTGATAGGCTCCAAACTCTAGAACTTGCTGTGTAAACTTGTCTAGTTATTGCCTTCACTCACATTTAACATGTACTTTGACTAAGCATTTAATCACCTGTTCCAATAACTCCTTCAATGGCTTAGTTACAACATTTGTCTGGTTATATTCCTCTGAAATGCCTTGGTACATGTTATCACCTGAATAACTGCAAATAGTTAGAGCCATACCCTGAGCTTGACAAAGTGAATTTGTAGTATGCTCCCATTAGGTGGCTCTATGATCACCATGTCTCAGCCTCATGCTGCTGCGATATATGTAAGTGAGTTAGAAGTGTGTAAATTTTGATTTGGCTACCAAGTCCTTTGTTTTCTTTCTCTTGCAGCAAGGCTCATAGGTTTGTTATCATAAATCAACATTTAAAATGCAAACTAGTAACAAATGTGAATCGGTTGCTGGAAACCATATCTGTCAGATGTCTTTTTGAAGAAAAAAGGTATTTATTCTGCCAACTGGGTTTATTGTGTGATTACAGCTGCTATGTGACACAAAAACATATTTCATCCAGTCTAAGTTAAATGGAATAGCCAGGGCACAGTGTAATAATTATTCTTCTACTGACAGACATGCAATTTGCTGTGTTAATGGGTATTGCTTATCTAGCCCAGTTGAAGTAATCTGCCCTCGAAGTGGCTGCGGGGGGGACGAGACTGTCACACACCTCCTTCTGGAATGTGCCTATGCAAAGGAAGTCTGGAGAGGAATGCAGTGGTGCTTGTCGAGGTTCGTCCCGAGCAGCGCCGTGACGCGGGACTCCGTGCTCTACGGCCTGTTCCCCGGGACTCACACCGAGACGAACATTAACTGCGCCTGGAGGATCATCAACTCGGTGAAGGACGCTCTCTGGGCGGTCCGAAACCTGTTGATCTTCCAGCTGAAGGAGTTGACCCCGACCGAGTGTTGCAGACTGGCACATTCCAAGGTCCAAGACTACGTGTTGAGGGACGCGCTGAAGCTTGGGGCAGCTGCCGCCAAGGCGCGGTGGGGAAAGACCACCGTGTAAGATCGGCCTGCCGAAAGAAGAACAGGGGGCCCATACAGACGTTTTTTTGGGCTCTGCTGATGCCCCAGCCAAATATATGTATATATACAAGATTGAAAAAATGCACAGGATTGTAAAGGACAAGAATAAAGTCGAATCTGTGTTTGTAAATATGGACATATGTATGGCATGATCCAATGTACAGACCATCAAATCATTTATGAATAAAGTATATTTTTGAAATAAAAAAAAGCCCAGTTGAAGTAATCCATGTGTAAAATTTATTCCTCTATTTCGTCAGAGACCTTTAGTACAACCTGGCCAAGTATCTCACCTCAATACATGCCAAAGTAAATCCATGGATCAAGAATCTAGAATGGGAGAGTCTGTTCTAATACTGGATTAGTGGTGCTGGAAGAGCACAGCAGTTCAGGCAGCATCCAATGAGCAGCGAAATCGATGTTTCGGGCAAAAGCCCTTCATCAGGAATAAAAAGCTGTCTGTTCTAATGTTCAATTATATCACAACTAATTTGCATATCAGCTATACTGTATCGTTCACTTCTGAGTGCTGATAGTCTATTAATGTGGTACAATGTGATCGCTGTATCTGAGAAAAAATTGTCTTCCTTGTAACACAAAGGAGCTACAAAGAGTGTATCGAGAGAGTCATTGTTTTGGAAGACTTGATTTGCCTTTTCCATCCAAGCAAGAAAACGTAATTCAGTTCAGTGGGCCAAATGTAGAGGGTAGGAAGCCAAAAATGTTATAATTTCTGACACTATCCACCATGCAGTGCTGAAGATCTGTAAACCACAGAAAAGCCTTTCCCAATCTGCCCCTGTGATTCACCAGAATCACAGGTTCAATGCATCATTGCCATGTAAGTGAAAATTTCTCTAATGGCTGATTCTACTAATCTTACAAATAAATCAGCTTTTCAGCAGCAAAGTGCATTTGGTGTCAAGGACGGTGTTATCACCAATATGTTACATTCCCCTTTCAGCAATATTAAAATTTTTATATTAAAGGGCTATTTCATCTGTAAAACCTTGGGTCATATTTGAATTATGCCATTCATCTACTCATTCAATTCACTTTTTCATTCTAGTGCAGAAAATGGGCTAGCTGCCATTTCTCCTCCTGTATTCTCAGTATTCAATGGTCCAAATACTTGTTGGAAGTAAAAATAACAATCTGTTGTAGTTCTTCTATTGTGTGGCTGCTTCATGGAACAAGCAAAAGCCTGGATTCTAGTCAGCTGCCATTTTACTTTTTGTCCACACTTCTTCCTAAGAATATATATTTTGATTTAAAACAGAAATTACTGGGAAAACCCTGCAGGTCTGGCAGCATGTGAGGGTTGCATGGAGGCTTTGCACTGCTGCCTCACATTGCCAGGAACTTGGGCTTGACTCCAGCATTGGGTGACTGTCTGTGTTGAGTTTGCACATTCACCCCCCTGTCTGTGTGGGTTTCCACTGGATGCTCCCACTTCCTCCCACAGTCCGAAGATGTGCAGGTTTGGTGGAATGGCCATGCTAAATTGCCCTTAGTGTC
The DNA here is from genome assembly GCF_047496795.1 of Chiloscyllium punctatum. Taxonomy (NCBI): domain Eukaryota; kingdom Metazoa; phylum Chordata; class Chondrichthyes; order Orectolobiformes; family Hemiscylliidae; genus Chiloscyllium; species Chiloscyllium punctatum. Next base: position 52,385,358 of record NC_092778.1, read on the forward strand.
CAGGGATGTGCAAGCCACGGTAAATGCAGGGTTATATAGGGGGCTGGGTCTGGGTGGGATGCTCTTCGGAGGGTTGATGCAGACTCAAATGGTCTCTTTTGCAATGTGGGGAATTCTATGAGCTGGGGAGAGAAAGCAGAGTTAATGTTCGGATCCAGGGACCCTTCTTCAGAACTGATTATAGCTGGGAAAACGTTAGTATATTTGCTGATGGTAGGTATCCTGACACCAGCCCCTGAAAACTCTTTCAATCTGTTAGGAAAGAGAGCTGCATCATGCTTGCACAAACCAATGTTCTTTATGAAACAGAAGTCATAATTGGGACATCTCATTGAGTTGTGGGGACATTGGATTAGATGGAAAGAAGGCTAGCCAACATAGAGGAAGCAAAGAACGTGGAGTTAATGATAAAAAAGGGCATGGAAAGCAGATCTTCAACTGAATTCACAAGTATGGAGGATGGGATGAGGAAGAATAATGGAAAATTAACTTGAAATAATCCAGACAAGAGATAACAAACTCTGGAAAGAGTTGCTGCAGTTGGCAGGCAGAAGCAGACGAGATGGCAAACAATGCTGAAAAGGTCCAAATGAGCCCAGTGTGTGATAAGAAACTAAATTCAATGTCAAAGCTTTCAAACAATCTGAACCATTGGCCTTAGAGAGGAATGGACATGATCTCTCCGTCCAGTGTTTAGGCTGAGTCCAAAGTAAATGGCTTTCTTTCCTAATAACTATGTGTATGAAAGTTTTTGTAATCCAGTACTGGATATCAAATAAATTGCGTGAGAAATTAGCTCATAACCAGCAGCAATAGTGCTGTGATACCATTGGATGCCATCAACACACTTCAGAAAATGAACATCATCACTTGTGAGACTCACTCTAAGCAACACACCATCCTGACTTAATACTATATCACTGCTCCTTCATTGTTACTGGATCAAAATCCTGGACCTCCATTCCTAACAGCTGTGTGGCTGTACTTGCACTTCAACTACTGCAGTTAAAGAAGGCAGTTCTCTGTGACCTTTCTTGGGATTAAAAAGAAAATCAATCTGTCCAGGGATGTTATGAACCACCTGTGGAGCAGATTGGACTTGAGCCTAGGTATCCTCGTTCAGAGGTAGGGACATTACCACTGCACCGTAGGAGCCCTTTCAAACCATGTCCTTCTCAAAGATAATTAGTGATGGGCAGCAAATGCTAACTTTGTCAGCAATGCTCATATCCCACGAAAGAACTTTGCTAAGATCTTTTTCAACAAACACTGGCGCTTTGACGTTTAATAGCTAGTATTTGGAGTAGATTCCCTGCTAATTATCACCTCCATCTAATGAGGTAGCAAAGATCAGAAACTCACCGTGTAGATAATCATAATTCCAACAACTTGCATTAATGTGGTATCTTTAACGTAGTAAAATGCACCAAGTTTTTATAGGCTTCCTACCAAATAAAATTTGACATCACTCAAAGCTTGATCAAAGACGTGGGTTTTGAAAAATAGTTTCTAGAAGACAAGTGATGAATTAGAGAAACTTTCAGGAAAAAAAGCCTTACTCTTTAAGCAATGTACCCAATTACTTGAGGACATTTTGAGAGCAAATACATTCACATTGCATTTTAAAAGCCATTCAGTCAAAACACAAATTACAATTATAACATGACTTTGTAGGTGTATTGAGAATTAATCTATTGTTTACAGCAAGAGGAAATTGTTCTTGTAATTGAATTGTATTGGTAGCCCAGTCGATTCTAAGTATCAAATACATTTAACACCGTAATGTGAAAATGCATTTATATCACAGAAATCAGCATGCCAATTAGATTTGAGGGAGGGTTTGGATGAAGTTTGTCATAAATTCAATAATTAATTGAAATGAATTAGCTTTATTGTCACATGTACTCAGATGAGTAGAGTAAAAAGTTTATAAGTCGCCACTTTTGGCACCACCTTAAGTACACAGGTACCTAGGTACAGATTCTTCAGTGGAAGTTGATGTACAAGCAGCATCAATAATTTATTTAGCACAGAAGTCCAGACATTTGTGCCTTTAAAATGCTGCCTCAGAGTAATTTACCCTTCCTACAATCTGTTCTTCAAGTCAACACTTCTCCATTTGAATATGTCAAGAGTGCTGGGCAGGAGTACAGCAGCTATGAGTATCTTGCATTACATGTTGACAGACTTCAGGCAAGAGACTGGGAGTTATGAGTAGTAACAGTTGCTAGCATCACCTAATTAAGGTGACAGTGAGGAACTTGTCAGCTTAAAGCTGTAGCTTGGGAATAACTTTTTGAATCCAATCATTTCTTGCTTGTGCATTTTTCTCTGCAAAGGTCTGCACTTGCTTCTGTCTCTTGCAGGTCAATTCACCTACATCCCGTTCCCCTATTTGCAGACAGGACATGTAAAATAGCTCTTATAGTACAGTGGTAGTGTTCTTATCACTGGGTCAGAAGGTATAGGTTCAAGTCCAGAGGAGTGTTATAACATCTCTGAACAGCTTAATTGGAAAAATATCAGGGTTGCCTAAAGAGGTTGAGGCTTTTTTTTTACATGGGCAGTTACAAAAAACATTGACAAAGGTTGCTGGAGTCTTGAAAAAGACTAGGTTATAATGTTATGCTGAGAAAAGCCTTGATCAGAACCCATCAAGGTTTAGAAGTTTAGGCCCGTAGGCACATTGATACAGAAAACTGTGAAGTCCCACACATAGAAGAAAGTGAAATCTCACTATAAGAATGAAAGGATCAGGAGTCAGCCATTCAAGCCTTGAAGCTTCCTCAGTAAGAATGATCTTCTATCGTTATATCACCATCCCACATTATCCTAATGTCCTCGATTCCTTAGGTACACAAAAACCTCCTGATCTTTGTTTTAAAAAAACACAATGACCTAGCATCTCTCTGGGTACAGAATCCCAAAGAGTCACAATCCTTTCAGTGAAAACTTAAATTTCTCCTTGTATCAGTACTAAAAGGCCAACTTCTTATTCTTAACTGGGGAAACATCTTCTTAGCATCTAGTCATTTACACCCCTTTAGAATTTTATATTTCAATAAATCATCTCCTCTTCTTCTAAATCCCAGGGAATACAAAACCAAGTCTGCTCAATCCCTTCCTGTCAGATAAACCTTATTAGTTTATAGGATTTGGAATGTGCTGCTTGATCGAGTTATGGCTCAGTTATTATCTTTGAAAGGAAACTGGATAAATGGAGGATGAAAGATTATTGGGAAATTAGGAAAGAGCAGGGGATTAGAACAAACTGGAATGGTTTTCATTAGAGTGGGTGTAGACTTGGGCGGAAAGGCTTCCTTCTGTGCTGTACTATTTTGTTAGTTTATCAATCCTATAACTCGATAACAGATGGCACATGTACTGGTCTGATAAAAAGAGCAATGTAAACAAATTGAGAAAAAAAACTATATTCCCATACCTCTTTAACATGTTTTCAGGATATTCTTTGCCACTTTAAAACCAATGAATTCTTTTTGGCATGTAAATACTATTCTACTGTCTGACATTTGCATGAACATATCTTGGCATGACCAGAAAAGAACTACACTCACAGGTCTTCCCTGCCAACAAGTCAGCCATATGAACGGGTCCACTGCATTCAATCTATCAGTGCAAATTCACATAAATTAATAACTAAGCAGCACATGGTACAAATCCAGTAAATACACAAGTGTGATCCACGTTCAAATGGTCTGGGACAGTATTAAGAAAACTGTAGAAAAATCATACAATGTCAATTCATTTTGAATTAATCAATTAACATGAAAACAAACTGTGTTCATACCTTTTGTGAATGCAGGTTACAATGCCAATAACTAGACACTTCAAACAATTGCATCTGCTCTAAAATACAAAAGCACAAACATTTAGGTATTAACAAAGGGGACTGGCATTAAACAAAAGAGACATGAAACAATAATGACAGTCTTACAAAGAGAAGCATTTACTCTGTTCAGATCAATTTCTGTGAAAGATAATGAACCAGTGCATCACATAGCTAAGAGGATACTGTTCATATTTGCATTCATCTTGTCCTCCATTAGGCTTTAAAAGGTGAAATATATTAAGTACCACAAATACTTTTTTTATATATATATTCATTGGGGTGCTAAGTCTAATCCTGTAATTGGAATTTTGAAGGATAAGCAGAAAGCAATATCATTTCTAATGAGGAATGACTATTAGATTAAAAATAGTACCAGTTAATCACTGCAGACTGACCATTCATGCATAATTTGCGAAAAGTAAATAAATTGGTATTCATAGCAAATTGAACATTTAATGTATTTTCTAAAGTATTTGTTACAAGTCAGTTATAAGATTAATAGTTTTTCAATGTTTGCAATACAGCTAAAAGGGCTTCAAAGCTGATTCAAAGTTAATTTTCAATTAAAAATAGGAGCTGTAATAAAAATGACTGCAGGGGTCCTCATGATGGTACTGACTCATACAGATAGAATCACAGAATGATGCAGCATAGTAGGAGGCCATTTGTTTCATTCTCTGAACGGATAACAATTAGTTCTACTTGCCTTATTTTTCCTCATAGCCCTGCATATATTTTCAGCAAATTCAGTTTCCCACTGCAAGTCACTATTGAATTTGTTTCCACCAGCCTTTAAAACAGTTCATTCTAGCTCATAACAATTCACTGAAAGAATTCTCCACTTCGTACTAGTTTATTTCTTGCCATTTATTTTAAGTCAGTGTCCTCAGATTACTGATCTTGCTGTTCATGGAAAGAGTTTCTCTCCATCTACCCTCAATTTTGAACACTCTTATGTAATGGCATTTGGACCCTGGAGGAATCTTGCAATGATGTCACAGAGTTGTTCTCCATTCAGTATAAATAGGACAGTTTTAACAGAGTTAACTAGATTGGAAGAGGGTAGTATGAGATTGATAGACAGAAGCACATATAGAGAATAGACTTTTAATAACTGTGAGATTAGAACAGGGAATATCTCAGATTATTATGTAACATATGTATTAGTGTTAATATGCAATAAACAGTATTCTAAAGAAACCAAAGTCTGAAGAAAGTTCTTGACTTTGCCTTCTCCTTGATTAATCTTGAACCCAAACTCTTAGATGCAAGCAAAAGAGTAAATGACAAATACACTGCTACCAAATCTCCCCTTCACTGTTTCAGGAAAACAATATCATCTTCTCTAGTGTTTTGAGATAACTGCAGTTCCCCATTCCTGATGCCACAATTTGAATTTTCTCTGTCCCCTCTTAAACATTTTAATGTCTTCCTACATTGTAGCACTCAGAATTAAACATATAAAATTATTTGACGTCAAACCAGAAAGCACAGCAACTAGAAAAGATAACTAAGTGATTCTTGGACAAAATGAGACAAATAAAAAACAGACGCTGAGGTTTAATGTAAAATGTACTATGTGAACATTGGTGTCTTTAATAGTGATTAAATCCAGCCTGCACCAGTGAGAAAGCTTGCCAGATTCAGCACTGTTTAGATAGTTAAGTAATGTCCAATAAGCTTCTGGTCTCATCAGGAGATTTGGCACCTGCAGTTCTGCTCCACGTGAAAGTTCTGGCCAGTGGAAGCTCTAGAGTATTACTAGAGACCAAGGTTGATCACACATTAAGTTCTGCATCAGCAAGAAGGTGAGTGTTTTGTGTGTGCATGTGTATGGGAAGGGGGATTTGTTTATGGGGATCCTGGAGAGGGTTGGAGTTTCAGACACAAAGATGGGGTTGTGGCTTTCAGTGGCTACCCCTCCTCCACAAACTGTCCTCTCAATTGACCCCAGATTGGGGTAAATGAGGGCCTGCCCTTAACCTGGAAGGCAGAGTGCCCTGGACTCCCTATCAGGAAAGCAGTTATTTTTCTCATTTGCCAGGAAGGCAGGTGATCAGACCAGTGGCATTTTGAGGCATTTTAGTGGTTGATAACTGACCACTTAAGGACCTTAGTTGGTGGCATATTGTGAAAGTCGCCTGTGAACTTTCTTATGCAGAACGTGATTAAAGTAGCTATATGGATGCAGGTATCTTTCCAGTGGCAGGTGTTTCTCCAGTGCCAACCTGCTTTAATATTCATGTTTCCTACACCTGCTCCATCACTTTAAGAGAGGGGAACATTCTGCTCTTCATTAATCCTAATTGTTATCTAATGATCACCAGAAGGAAGAGTTTAGTGTGAGTATTGGAAGAGGACAGGATCAGGCTTAATTGTAATAAAAATACAATGCTGGAAATATTCATTAAATCTCCAGTGTCCATGGGTATAGAAACAGTTAAATTTTGAGTTAAATTTGACTCTTCTTCAGAAAACTGTCAGAGGATAGAAAGGTAAAATAAGAAGAATACTACACATGATGGAGATATAGCACATTTTCCAATCATCCCCAGATACAGGAAAAGTACCAGAGGATTGGAGGTCTGAAAATACTGTTCCATTACAAAATATGGTATGAAGGACCAGCCCAAATAATTACAGACCAGTCAGTCTGACCTCAGTGGCAAATTATTAGAATCAATATTGAGAGACAGGATTAGTTGTTACTTGGAAGGCAAGGATTAATCAGGGATAGTCAGCATGGTTTTGTCAAGAGATCACTAATTAACTTACACACTTAATTGAACTTTTCCGGGAAGTAACAAGGAGGATGAGAGGTGTAAAGTCATAGATACATAGAAAGCTGCAGAACAGAGAAAAGCCCTTTAGCCCATTGAGCGATTGATGAGGATAATGCAGTGGATGTAGTATACATGGATTTTAGTAAGGCATTTGACACACAGATTGGACCAACCTGCATTTCAGACGAACTTGCTTGCTCTCTGAGACTCGTTCACTTAGCACCTATCTACATGCTTACAGTTTTCATGCCTTGCCATGCCATGCCTGTTTGTGCTTCAGCAAGAGCCAAAGACTATCAATACTGTTATACTGACATGCTGTTTTGTACAGACAGCCAGATGGGCTACATTTCATAGGGTGAGGGGGAAGGGGTTGCTGAATATCTTCATGTATGGCACCCCAAGGTATTAATCTAACATCTGTGGCATGTACCAGCCCCACATATTCAAACAAATGGCCATGTCAGAAAATAGTTGATCCCAGTGCATTTAGTCAGGGCATTGCCCACACATTGTCCATGGGATTAGCCACAGTTATTCATCTGCTTTGGATGCTCACTGTCAGGGTATCTGCAGTCTGGGAGCAGGCAGTGGTCTGTCCTCTAGGGACAACAGCAGCCATCAGGAGAATTGCGTAACATCTGTTGGGGACCTGCAAACATGGCAGTCACATGTCTAGTCAGTCATGGGTGCTCCTTGTCTAAGTGTGTCAGAGTTCTGGAGTGAATACAAAGCTGTGAGTCCATCGATCGATTGTTGAGGGGATGCAAAGGGGGCCTGAAGGAGCAGCACCTAGGTTCACTGTCAAGTAGGTGTATTGGTATTCAGAGCCAAGGGTTGGGAGGAAAGTAGACACATGTGCAGGTTGGGACAAGGATGGTGATGGGTAAAGTTAAGTTGAATTGGGAGAATTCAGGACATATCAGAGGGCATGGAGAGCTGATTATCCAATAGACAATAGGTGCAGGAGTAGGCCATTCTGCCCTTCGAGCCAGCACCACCATTCATTATGATGATGGCCGATCATCCTCAATCAGTATCCTGTTCCTGCCTTATCCCCATAACCCTTGATTCCACTATCCTTAAGAGCTCTATCCAACTCTTTCCTGTAAGTATCCAGAGACTTGGTCACCACAGTCTTCTGGGGCAGAGCATTCCACACACTCACCACTCTCTGGGTGAAGAGGTTTCTTCTCAACTCTGTTCTAAGTGGCCTACCCCTTATTTTTAAACTGTGTCCTTTGGTTCGGGTCTCACTCATCAGCGGAAACATGCTTCCTGCCTCCAGAGTATCTAATCCTTTAATAATCTTATACGTCTCAATCAGATCCCCTCTCAGCCTTCTAAACTCAAGGGTATACAATCCCTGTCACTCCAATCTTTCAGCGTAAGATAGTCCCACCATTCCGGGAATTGACCTCGTGAACCTACACTGCACTCCCTCAATAGCCAGAATGTCTTTCCTCAAATTTGGAGACCAAAACTGCACACAATATTCCAGGTGCAGTCTCACCAGGGCCCTTTACAGCTGCAGAAGAACCTCTTTGCTTTTATACTCAATTCCTCTTGTTATGAAGGCCAGCATGCTATTAGCTTTCTTCACTGCCTGCTGTACCTGCATGCTTGCGTTCATTGACTGATGTACAAGAACACCTAGATCTCATTGTACTACCCCTTTACCTAACTTGACTCCATTTAGGTAGTAATCTGCCTTCCTGTTCTTGCCACCAAAGTGGATAACCACACATTTATCCACATTAAACTGCATCTGCCATGCATCTGTCCACTCACCTAGCCTGTCCAGGTCACCCTGCAATCTCCTAACATCCTCCTCACATTTCACCCTGCTACCCAGCTTTGTATCATCAGCAAATTTGCTAATATTACTTTTAATACCATCATCTATATTATTAATGTATATTGTAAAAAGATGTAGTCCCAGCACTGATCCCTGCAGTACCCCACTGGTCACCGCCTGCCATTCCGAAAGGGAGCCGTTTATCACTACTCTTAGTTTCCTGTCAGCCAATCAATTTTCAATCCAAGTCAGTATTTTGCTCCCAATACCATGCGCCCTAATTTTGCTCACTAACCTCCTATGTGGGGCTTTATCAAAGGCTTTCTGAAAGTCCAGGTACACTACATCCACTGGATCTCCCTTGTCTATCTTCAGAGTTACATCCTCAAAAAATTCCAGAAGATTAGTCAAGCATGATTTCCCCTTCATAAATCCATGTTGACTCTGACCTACCCTGTTACTGCTATCCAAATGTGTCATAATTTCATCCTTTATTATTGACTCCAGCATCTTTCCCACCACTGAGGTCAAACTAACTGGTCTATAATTCTCTGTTTTCTCTCTCCCTCCTTTCTTAAAAAGTGGGACAACATTAACCACCTTCCAATCCACAGGAACTGATCCTGAATCTATAGAACTTTGGAAAATGATCACCAATGCATCCACGATTTCTTGAGCCACCTCCTTCAGTACCCTGGGATATAGACCATCAGGTCCCGGGGACTTATCAGCCTTCAGACCTAACAGTCTCTCCAACACCATTTCCTGGCAAATATAAATTCCCATCAGTTCAGGTCCTTCAGCCACTATAACCTCTGGGAGATTGCTTGTGTCTTCCCCAGTGAACACAGATCTGAAGTACCAAATCAACTCTTCTGCCATTTCTTTGTTCCCCATAATATATTCACCCGTTTCTCTCTTCAAGTGCCCAATTTTAGTCTTTACCATTTTTTTCCCTTTCACATACCTAAAAAAGCTTTTACTATCCTCCTTTATATTTTCGGCAAGTTTACCTTCGTACCTCATTTTTTTCTCTGCGTATTTCCTTCTTCGTTATCCTCTGTTGTTCTTTAAAAGCCTCCCAGTCCTCCGTTTTCCCACTCATCTTTGCTTTGTTATACATTTTCTCTTTTGACTTTATATGTTTCTTAACTTCCCTCGTCAGCCTCGGCCACCCCTGCCTCCTCATAGGATCTTTCTTCCTTTTTGGAATGAACTGATGCTGCATCTTCTCCATTATACATCCAACTCAGTATCCTATTCTCACTTTCTCCCAATATTCTTTGATCGCTTTAGCCATAAAAATTTTAGCTATCTCCTTCTTGAAAATGTTCAACGTTTTGGCTTTAACAACTTTTGTGGCAGTGAATTCTACAAGCTCACCACTCTGGGTGAAAAAACCTCTCTTCATCTCAGTACTAAATAGCTTACACAGTATCCTTCCTCTGTGATCCTTGGTTGTGGACTCTGTAGTCATTAGGAACATTCTTCCTGTGGCTATGCTATCTAGTCCTTTTAAAAATTTATAGATTTCTATGCAAATCCACGCACTCTTCTAAACTCCAGTGAATCGGGAATGGGGGTTAGTGGCAGTGACCACCACTGTGGTGCAGGGTGTGCATTGTTAATGTTCAATGTCATATGTTAAAGGACAGGGAGACATTATGTTCAATGTGGTGGGGCTCCAGTGGGGCCGGTGGTGGAGGGTGAATGTGTGGAAATGGGCTGTCAGGTAAGTAGGGAGAAAGAGACTCAATGGGGCGGGTTACTAGTCAGAGTCTGGTGCTGATAGCATCCACCATATGCTGCATTCCTGCCATGACTTTAGGGTGGCACGGTGGCTCAGTGGTAGCACTGCTGCCTCACAGTGCCAGGAACCCATGTTCGATTCCAACCTTGGGCGACTGTCTGTATGGAATTTGCACATTCTCTTCGTGTCTGCATGGGTTTCCACTGAGTACTCTGGTTTCCTCCAACAGTCCAAAAATGTGCAAGTTAGCTGGACTGGCCATGCTAAATTGTCCACAGTATTAAGGTATATGTGGACTATCTGCATTAGCCACAAGAAATGCAGGGTTACAGGGATAGGGTAGTATGACTGATCTAGTTAGGATGCTTTTTGGACGATCGGTGTGGACTTGTTGGGCTGAATGGCCTGTTTCCATAATTTGGGGTTCTATAATTCTATTCCATGATACTTATTCTTTAGATGCAAAATGTAAATGGATAATTGCTGAGACTATGCCCAAGGTGAGTGGAGTCAGTGCTGGTTTGATGGGCAAAAGTGCAGGATCCACGTCTGCCTGATGCTAGGACAGTGAAGGCACAAGTACATGAACTTTCATTTGCAACCTCCAACTACATTTCCTTTACAATCATTTCTTTATCCATTTGCATTACATGCAGAGTGTATGTGCTGTGGTGTCAATTGTTGGTCAATGGCAAATTTCATCATGCCACTGGTGGTTGCAAATCAAACAATATTATCTCAATAATGCAGAAGTTAGCACCAATGACTTAAAAGGAGGTGAGCCATAGACTGAAGAACAATGATCTGAATATACAGCCTTTTGATTGAACTCAACATTGAGATCAACAATTTTAGACCATCAACTCTATTTTTTGCCACATGCTGACCTAAATCTTGCTTTTGCTTTCAGACCTATACTAAATTTCCCTCTTGATCTTTCACCTCCTCTACCTTCGCATAAAACCCATCACATTTCTACTCTTCTTCCACGCTGGATGAGAGTTGTCTTCAACTTGGAATAGTAACTTAACAGACTTGCTGAGTATTCCCACCACTTTGGCTTTTATTTCAGATTTCCAGCACCCACAGTATTTTATTTGTGTTTTGGTCAAATAGAATACTGACATCCCCCAGTGACAGATTGCCAATTTGGAGTGGACTGCCTTGGCTGCATTATTACAAGGTTGGCAGCAACTACGTCTCCAATTAGACATGATGAAATGCCTGAAATATTGCTTCTTTTTAGCTAGAAACAAATTTGCTGTACAGTGATAGAAAAAGTACACTGTGATTTGTGAAATGTAACTATTCCACTCTGACAGATTAAAAAGATGTATCATTAATTGGAAGAGTATCAAGAACTCACACTCCAATACTTCTGCTTACAGAAGGGATCAGCTAGATAAAGTAATGAACTATGACTGATCGATTTTCTCAAGTACTATTGTGTCTATAATAACACTATTTATCTTTGCTATTGCAGGAAGTAGTGAACATGCTGTACTTCACCACAACCTTAAAAAATACTTCATGTAGTTTCCAAACAGGTTTCTGACAATGGAAGATTTTATTTTGTATAGAAAGACCCCCCCACTAATTATTTTTGTTCATTTGGAAATTTATGATTATTTTGTGTTTCTTGCCATTGTGCTCATCTTTGCAAAGTGTGGAAATGCTATGTATTACACATTTTCAACCAGTGTAGGCATTATAAACACCTACAAAGAGCACAGAGCAACACAGGAGCTATCTGTGTGCGTATATTCTTAAAATGGCAGGACATCATGAGAAAGCAGTTAATAAAGTATCTGGAATCTTGGGCTTTATAACTGAGTACAAAAGCAGGGTAATTTTGCTGAACATCTATAAATTCTCATCAAATATTGTGATTCCAGACTTGACCACAACTTTACATTATGATTCTAGACAAAACCACCAAATTATGTTATGGTCTCATGAGGAACCAATAATTATTTATTTTCAAAATAGACAAAAGGTGGGATCTAAGAGACTTAAAGAAAATAAAGCCACATGTTTTCATGGTGTAGACCAGCAAGGAAAGTAGATTGATCTAAGAGGTAGTGCTGAAAGAGCCTCAACTTATCTAACAGGTTTGAGATTCACCTGAAGGAGTAGTGCTCTGAAAACCTATGATTTCAATTGAACCTGTTGTACTATAACCTAGTGTCATGTGACCTCTGACTCTGGCCAAACTCACAGTCTCCCAACTCTGCACAGCTCAGTTTTACCTCCTTTCACAAACAGGACTGTCTGGGTAGCCCCACTGTTTCTGCCTGCCCCACAGAACCCATCTCTTCCTACCTCAACTTGATTTTTTTCTCCCCTTGTCCAGTCCTTTCTCACTTACATCACGATTCCTCTGACATTTTACATCAGTTTTAGAATTTCCAATTTGCAGACTCCAGCTGCCTCGTTTTCACCATGGACATGCAATCTTTTTACACGTTCATTCTCCATCAGGATAGCCTCAGGTCTCTCCGCTTCCTCCTGGGAAAGAATGGCCTTACTGTTTGCATACACCACCACCGTCCTCTGCCTAGCTGAGCTTGTCCTCATCTTGAACAACTTGTATTCGAATTCCTCTCACTTTCTTCAGTTCAGAGGGGTGGCCATGAGTATCCACATGAACCCCAATTATGCCTGTCTCTCTGTGGGGTACATGGAACATTGCTTGTTCCAGTCCTATTCCAGACCCATCCATAATTCTAAATCTGGTCTATTGGTGATATCATCAGTGCTGCTTCACACTCTCATCTGGAATTGGAAAAATTTAACAATTTTGCTTTTAATTTCAACCCCGCTCTCACCTTTACCTGATCCATCTCTGACTCATCCCTTCCTTTCCTCTACATCTCTGTTTCCATATCTGGGGTTATTCACTATATACCCACCGATTCCCACAGTTACCTTGACTATACATCCTCAAGCTCTACTTCCTGTAAAGACTTTACTCCATTCTCACAGTTCTTCTGTCTAAGTCGCATCCGTTCTGATAATCCCAAATTCGACAAGGGGGCCTCCAAAATGTCCACCTTCTTCCTCAACTGAGGACTCCCCAGCACCATAGTTGACAAGGCCCTCAGCCAGGTCCAACCCATCTCCCACACTTCAGCCCTCACTCCCTCTCTTCCCTCCCACAACATTGGTTGGAACCCCTTGTCCTCACTTACTTTTGCACCAGCGTCAACAGCCAGAGGATCATTAGCTGCTACTTCCACCACCTCCAGCAGGATGCCACCACTGGCCACATATTCTCCTCCCCTCCCTTGTGAGCCTTCTGCAAGGACCGCTCCCTCCGGGACACCTTGGTCCATTCCTCCTTCACTCCCAACATTCCTGCACAACCACATAGCACCTTCCCCTGCAAAAGCAGATATAACATTTGCATGCTTACTTCCTCCCTCCTCAGTATCCAAGAGGCCAAACACACCTTCCAGGTGAAGCAGCGCTCTATCTGCACTTCATTCAATCTAGTCTACTGCATTTACTGCTCAAAGTATGGTCTCCTCTCCATTGGGGAAATGAAGCATAGACTGTGGGACCGCTTCACAGAACACCTATGTTCTGCCTGCAAAAAAAGACCTTGAGCTTCCAGTTGCCTGCCACTTTAACGCACCACCTCGTTCCCTTGCCAACATGTCTGCCTCAGGTATGCTGCAGTGCTCCAGCGAAGCTCAGCACAAGCTATATGACAACACCTCATTTTCTACTTGGATCCTCAACAGCCTTCTAGATACAGAATGGAGTTCAACAATTTAAGGGCTTGAGGCACTTTCTCCCATGTTCTTAACCCAACCCCAACCCCCAAACACCAGGCCTTGTTATCACATGGTCTGGTATTATAACCCATTGTTAGCCACTAATAGTCTCCATTAGTAGCTATTCATTCTCCTAATCATTATCATCTCCTTAGTTTGTCTAACTGTTCTTCTCTCTCCTTGGGCTCTATCTCCACCTATCATTTAATCCTTACTCCCTCCTCCAACCCAATCTTCTCTATAAAAAAAACTGTTCTGAGGAAGGGTCATTGGATGCGAAACATTAACTCTGATTTGTCTCCACAGATGCTGCTAGACCTGTAGAGCTTTTCCAGCAATTTTGTTTTTTATTTCAAATTCATGGGGCATTGGCATCAGTACTGGAGAAGAAGAGAGCTTTTCTAATGGGACAGGCCTCCTCCTGAATCATACTGAGACCAGAGTCCTGGCAAATTAAAGAACTATGTCCGTGGATAGGGCTTTAAACTAAATAGTGAGGTAGGGTGCAGGTGCAGTTGCATGGAAAATTATGGAAAAAGTTAAAGGGTATGGGTTGGGGGGCTCCGCGGAGGTTATTAAAGTTTCCAGAACAAGTAATAGGACAGAGTGTAAGGAAAGGGTCAGGAATCTAACTTCAGGCAGAAACACGATAAGTGAGCTTGTCGCGCAGATTAAAATTGGTAGGTATGATGTTGTGGGTATCACAGAGATGTGGCTGGAAGTGAGACAGGGCTGGGGACGAAACATTCAAGATTACATGTCCTATCGAAAGGATAGGCAGATGGGCAGAGGGTTGCAAGATGTGACATAGAATTTATGGTATAGAATCCATGTGAGTAGAGTTGAGGAAACTCAAAAGAAAAAAGACCTTGTTGGGAGTTGTGTATAGGCCTCCCAGCAGTAGTCAGACTGTGGGGAAGAAAATAAATTAGGCAGGTAGAAAGGCATTATTACAATAATTGTGGGGGACATCAAATAAGCAGGTGGACTGGGAAAATCAGGTTGGTAGCCAATCTCAAGACAAGGAATTCATAGAATGTCTGCGAGATTGTTTTTGGAGCAGCTTGTGGTAGAGCCAATGAGGTACAAGGCAATGGATTTTGTGATGTGTAATGAGGCAAACTTAATTGGGGGTTGAAGGTGAATGACAATGACCATTATAAGACAGAATTCACCTTGCAGTTTGAGGATAAATTAGAATCAGATGTAAAGGCATTATACCTGAGAAAAGTAACTACAAAGACATGAGGGAGGAGTTGGCCAGATTTGATTGGAAGGGAGCCTAGCAGGGAAGGCAGTGGAGCAGCAATGGCAAGGGTTTCTGGGAGGCAGCGCAGAAATTCATCCCAACGATAAAGGTTTATTCTAAGGGGAGGATGAGGCAACCATAGCTGACAAGGGAAGCCGGGACAGCATAAAAGCAAAATAATAAAACAATAAAATATGCAATGTGGTGAAGATTAGTCAGAATTCAGAGGATTAAGAAGTCTTTAAAAACTAGCAGAGGATAACTAGAAGTGCAATAAGGGGGGAGAAGATGAAATACGAGAGTAAGTGAGCTAATAATATAAATGATGATTTCAAGTGTTTTTAGATATCTACAAGATAAAAGAGGAGCAAGAGTGGACTGCCAGAACAAGACAATAGCATTAGGGTTCGGTTTAGGGAACAAAGAAATGGCTGAGGAACTGAAGAGGTACTTTGCATCAGTCTTCACAGTGGAAGACACTAGCAGCATACCAGAATTTCAAGACAGTCAGGGGCAGAACTGAGTGTAGTGACCATTACTAAGAAGGAGATGCTAGAGAAGCTGAAAGGTCTTGAAGGTGGATAAATCACCTGGACCAGGTAGATTGCACCCTAGAGTTCTGCAGGAGATTGCTGAGGAGACTGTAAGGCATTGGTGATGATCTCTCAGGAATCAGTGGAGTCAGGCAGAGTCTTGACCTTGGTCGTTGTTAAGATACTAGAGTCCATTATTAAGGATGAGATTGTGGAGTTTTTGGAAGTTCATGGTAAAATACATCTGGGTCAGCATGGCTTTGATAACGGGAGATCATGCCTGACAAACCTGTTAGAATTCTTTGAGGATATAATGAGCAAGTTAGCCAAAGGAGAACCAATGGACGTGACCTACTTGCATTTCAGGAAGGCCTTTGACAAAATTCCGCATAGGAGTCTGCTATGTAGTATAAGAGTCCATGGTGTTAGGGGCAAGATGCTGGCATGGATAAAAGATTAGCTGACTGGCAGAAAGAAGTGAGTAGGGACAAAAGGGTCTTGACCAGTGACTAGTGGAGTTCCGCAGAGGTCCATGTTGGGACCACAACTATTCATTATACACTAATGATATGGACAAAGGAACTCAGGGGTTTGTTGCTAAGTTTGCAGATGACACAAAGATTGGTGGAGTGACAGGTAATGTTGAGGAAGCAGAAGTACTTTGACAGGCTAGGAAAGTGGGCAAAGGAGTGGCAGATGAAATACAAAGTGGGAAAGTGTGAGGTTAAGTACTTTGCTGGGAAATATAGAAGCATAGACTATTTTCTAAATGGGAAAGTGCTTTGGAAATTTGAAGCATAAAATTACTCAGATGTCCTAGTGCAGGATTCTTCCAAGGTTAACATGCAGGCTCAGTTGGCAGTTAGGAAGGTAAATACAATTCAAAAGTGGTAAAATATAAGAGCAGGGATATACTGCTGAGGCTATATAAGGCTCTGCTCGGATAGCATTTGGAATATTGTGAGCAATTTTGGGCCCAGATCTAAGGAAGCATGTGCTTACCTTGGAGATGGCCCAAAGCAACTTCACAAGAATGACACAGCATGAAGGGTTTATCATATGAGGAGTGGTTGAGGATTCTGTGTCTGTACTCAATGGAATTTAGAAGGATTGGGGGTATCTGATTGAAACTTACAGAATACTGACAGGCCTAGATAGAGTGGTTTGGAGATGATATTTCCACTAGAAGGAGAGACTAGAACCTGATGGCACAACCACAGTGAAGAACTGAGATGAGGAAGAATTTCTTCGGACAGTGAGTGGGTAATCTGTGGAATGCATTATTTGTATTTGTCAGATACAGATAGGTTCTTAAAAAAACAAAAGAACTGTGGATGCTACAAATCAGAATCAAAAATAAATATTGCTGGAAAAGCTCAGCAGGTTTGGCAGCTTCTGTGAAGAGAAATTAGAGTTAATGTTTCAGATCTGGTGACTCTTTCTCAGAACTGAGTTTTGAGGAAGGGTAACCGGACCCAAAACTTTAACACAGATAGGTTTGTGTTTGATAAGGAGATCAAGGGTTACAGGGAAAAGGCAGGAAAATAAGATCGAGAAACATATCAGCTATGATTGAACGGTGGAGCTAACTCGATGGGCTGAATGCCTAATTCTGCCCCAAATCTTATGGTCTTTTTATTTTTTCATAACCTCAGATGTGCAGAAACCCTTTTAAATGCAGTAACATAGGCAATAATAAGCTTTCACAAACAGCAATGAAAAAAAAATTGGAGGGCAAATATTGGCTAGGATACTAGAAAGAATTCCTTTGATCTTCACTATGCTATGAGCCAAACTAAGTATGGATAGATTCTCTAGTTCAGTTAGTAATCTACAGTTTGATAAAATACAAGGTCATTGCACACATACTGTACATAGTTTTTCTCAGAGCAGCTCAACAGTCCAGATCCAATTGCATTACCATCCATTCTGTAGTCAGCGTCAATTATCAGAATGGTGCACCTCTGAACACTGCATGACATGCTTGGTATGCTTCCTTTGTGCCAAGTAAGTGATTGGGCTTTAACAGCACACTATTGTAATCCTAAATGGATAAGGACTGCAAAGTACTATTTAACCATTAAAATGTAGTTCTGTCAATGATGGAGAGGCTGTTACCTAATGTTAAATCATTTCAAGTTGATATTGATTTACTTTAAATTTTATTGTTTGTTCACTGCCTGAGAAAACGTGGTGAATAATCAGAAGCTAACAAGCACATTGGTGGGTGTAACAAGATGGAGGCAGTTTCACCTATCTCAAATGTAATGCCAGTATCTCCAGCAATGGATTTTCTACCTATTCATCAAATATTGTCTTTGAATTCCCTCAAGGCTTTGGTTATTGCCCTCACCTCCTCCATCTATATGAATCCCTTTGCAACATTATCCACATAGATAGATTTACCTTCCACACAACACCTCTATCTTTCTTAATTTCTTTACTATCGGCGTCAACAGAATGCTTGCAGAGGAGCAACATTTCCTCAAACATTTGGAGGACTAAAGTCATTAACTTTGGCAACAGTGACAGACTCTGATTCCTTGGCAATGACTACATCCCTCAAATGTCACTGTCACTGGTTTGATTAGATTGTTCACAATCTCAGCAGTCTACTCAATCTTGAATAGAGCTTCCAGCCCCACATCTGCTCTATTGAAAAGACTGCCCATATCCACCATGCCTCAATCCACCAGCCCTTCACCCATGGCTTTGTCATCTCATAATCAATTACTCCAATGCTTTCTCAAATAATTTCCTCTATAAATGTTACATCTCCCAAAGCTATACTGCTTTAATATATCTTGTACCAGGCCCTACTCACACATTTCTCATGCCTCTGATGCCCTAAATTTGTTCTCCATCCGCAATTTAAAATCCAAATTTTGCATTTGAATCTCTGCATGGTCTTGCTCTTCCCTACCTTTGTTACTTCTTCCAGCCTTGCACATCCTCATTCCATTTGCTCTGCACAAGCAATTATACCTTAAATGGTACGGCCCATGTGAAATTCACTCCTTAAAAACACTCACCTCACAATCCTTCATTGGTCATTTCCTCATTCTTTGATGGAGTCTCCATTTTTGTCTGGATACACAGTTCTGAAGCTGAGGGAACAATTTCCTTGCTTAAAGATTTTTTTTACAAATATAAGTAAGTGGTCATTGCACAGAAACTATTAAATATTCAAAATTACTAACTTAACGTGCAAGTCAACTTTTTTCCTGGTAAATATGCTGTAAATATGCTGTAAATAAACATTGTTTACTCTGTTGGCATGTTAAAACCTGCTGGGTGCACAGTGCACTTGAATACCAGGATTTTATTTTAAGAACATGGATGATTTTCCCATGGCAAATTGCTTATGGTTCAGAATCCCCTGAGACATTATTCAAAGTGTATTAGTCTTCCATGTGTAATTTTCTTCAGTATTGAGGTCATTTCCCATAATTTTCCATGGGACTTATGAAAGTACAAATAAATTCACATCAGGCAATCATAATTGCTGGTATTTACTTGACGACAAAAAAGAAATCACTGACCTCTTACGTAAATCCCTCATATCAGCATATTCCTTTCTTTGATTCAATGTCCACAGTACATAACAAAAAATATACATACAGACATTTAAAACTGTGATGCAGGATTTCAAATATTAAATTCAAAAGTATTTCTTGAAGTTTATTTGCATATTTGAAACCGTTTTGTTCCAGAAATATATTGGTGAAAATTGGTGAATATTAGTTATGTTTATAAAAATGTTTGAACACCAAGTAACAGTTTTCTTCATGGAAAACTCAAAAGAGAAAACTCATTTTATGAACTTGCACCTGTACACTATGTGTGCACACAATGTGTGTATCTGGAGTGTAGAACTATAGGTATGTGCATGAACATGGACGATGTATATACAGGTACTGTGTGTTTATTAAGGGATGGTGGTTATTTAAATTATGAGTACAATGTTTAAAATATGAATATAATGCCTCTTACAGTCTTTCATAACACAGCAGCAATGTCTGGAAGTATAGTGTACACACACACACATACATGTGCAACTCACCTCTCGATTCCCCAAAGCCAGTTATGGGTGTGATGGAATACTCTTCACTTTCCTTGTGACCCCCGTGATGTTATGACTGCTCAGGTGGGGATAATGGTGGTGGGACAGGGTGGAGAGCATGGGGATAGGAGGAGGAAGAAGTGTAAAAGGGCAAAAAATTGCAGGAAATTAATGAGGGGAATAAACAAGTATTTCTGCAGCCATTGAAATTACTCTAGGGTGGTATGGCCTCCTGGATGCCAGGGTCAAGGATGTAATGGAAAGGATGCAGGGCATTCTGAAGGGGGAGATGAACAAAGTGATTGTTCCATGTTTGAATGAATGACATAGAAAGAGAGAGAAATGAGGTCATGCAAGCAGAATTTAGGGAGTTAGTTAGGAAATTGAAAAGCAGGACATCAAAGGTTGTAACCTCTAGATTACTCCTGGTGCCACACAGTAATGATTTTTTTATTGCCCAGGGGGCAGAGTTAAACTACTTTGTTAAGGGTTGAGTCAAATGTAGGCCAGACCAGATAAGCATGGCAGTTTCCTTCACCAAAGGACATTGGTGAATCAGATGGGTTTCTCCAATAATCAGCAATGAATTCATGGTTATCATTAGACTCCCAATTCCAAATATTTATTGAATTTAAAAGCATCTGCTTTGGTAGGATTCAAACCCAGGTCCCCAGAACATTACCTGGGTCTCTGGATTAACAGTCCAGCAACTATACCACTGGGCCAAATGTTAATTGAGATAGTTTTATTTCAAAGTAGTGTGGGAACAAAATTCTTCAACTGCATTTTCAGCAGGTATATAAAAAGCCTAACATGGTATGGGGCCATTCTGGACTTTATATTCAGAAATGAGTCCAGGTTGGTACAATTACAACCATTAAAAGGCATCTGGATGGGTGTATAAATAGGAATGATTCTCTAACCCTATGATTCGTTGACAGGTGAAAGGCATAACAGTAGGGAAGTATTTTGGAGACAGTGATTGTAACTTAGTTAGATTTAGGATAGTACCAAAAAACATTACGAATAGATAAGGAATAAAAACTCGAAACTAGGGAACAGCTAATTTTATTAAGATAAGATACGGTTTAACCTATGCAGACAAGGAGAAGTTACCTGCAGGTAAACCTGCGTCAGAGCAGTGGGAGGCATTCAAGGTGGAAATAGCAGAAGTACAGGGCAAATATGTTCCTGTAAAAACAAGAGGAGTGACCAAGATCGGAGAATCTTGAATGTTGAGCAACATAAAAGTTAGGATCAAGGAAACAAAACTCATACCAAATGCTCAGGGTTAAAAATAGCAGAGTCGAGAAGAGTATAAAAAGTACAGATTGGAGAATCTTATAAAAAGGAAATTAGAAACACAAACAGAATGCATGAGAAAACATTGACAGGCAGAATAAAGGAAACTATTTTCTTTGAAAGAGAAAGCTAAAGAAAATCTACGGGTCTTAGAGGGGCAAAGGTAAACTGTAAGAGACCCGGAAGACATGGTCACAGTCCTAAATAAATACTTTGCATCAATTTGTTCAGTGTGGATAATTTTTGACAAGCTGAAAATGTGTTGCTGGAAAAGCGCAGCAGGTCAGGCAGCATCCAAGGAGCAGAAGAATCGACGTTTCGGGCATGAGCCCTTCTTTAGGCTCACGCCCGAAACGTCGATTCTTGGATGCTGCCTGACCTGCTGCACTTTTTCAGCAACACATTTTCAGCTCTGATCTCCAGCATCTGCAGTCCTCACTTTCTCCTAGATAATTTTTGACAAACTTGGTTGAATTTGTTTGAGGAGGTAGCAAAGACTATTGATGAGGCTGATGCATTTGATATGTTCCGCATGGATGTTAGCAATACTTCTGATAAGTTTCCTTATTGCAAACTGATCAAGAATGTAAGAGCCTCTGGGATCCAAAGCAAAATGGCACAATGGGTCCAGAATTAACTGAGAAGCAGGAATCAGAGGCTGATGGTGAGGAGAGATATTGTTATGATTGGAAGTTTGTTTCCAGAGGTGTTCCACAGGGCTCGGTGCTGGGGCCCTTGCTGTTTGTGGTATACATTAATTGTCTGGACTTAAATTTCAGGGGTGTGATCAAGTAGTTTTGGCTGACATGAAAATTAGTAGGATGATAAATAGTGAGAGGGTAGCTGTAAACTGAAGGAAGATATCGATGGACTGATCAAATAGGCAAAGCAGTGACAAACAGAATTCAACCCTGAAAGTGGGGGCTTATGCACTTGGTGAGGGCTAATAAAGCAAGAGATTACACTGTGAATAATAGGGCCTGAAAAATTCTGAGGTCAGATGGAAGATGGTGTACATATCCACAGATCCTTGAAGGTTATTGGGGAGGTAGATAAGGTTGTTAAGAAGGCAATTGTCCATATGCCCCTGTTAGGTGAGGCACCAAATATAATATCAGACAGGTTATATGGGAACTCTATAAAACTCTGGTTAGGTCACAACTGAAGTCGTTTGCTGTTCTTATGTCCATTTTATAGGAAGAATGTAATTGGACTAGAGAGGCTGCAGAAGTGATTTACCAGGATGCTGTCTGGTCTGGAAGTTCTGAGCTAGGAGGAAATATTGGAGAGGCTGGTGTTTTTTTCCCTGCAGTATTAGACGTTGAGAGAGGACCTGACAGAGATACATAGGTTTATGAGAGGCACAGTAAGGGTGGATAGGAAGGTATCTACAAAAGGTAATTATGAAGGACATTTACAACACTTAAATAAATGTTTGATTGGCTATAAAGAGCCAATTTGATCGTAACTTGGCCAAAAGTGAATTCGCAAAAGCAAAATTAACTTATTTGGCCCATGCTACGGAACAAGGCTATGTAATACCTAGAGAAGCAAAGGTAGGGGCTATTTTGGATTTTCAACAGTCAGGAACTCCTTGTATATATTTAAGACTGAGACAGATAGATTCGTGATCTGTAGGAGAATCAGCAAATATGGGAAAGGACAGGGAAACAGAGATGAGGAATGTTGGATTAGCCATGATCCTACTGAATGGAGGAGCAGGTTCAAGCAGCTGCATGGCCTACTCCTATTCATTTTTTTAATGCTCTCATAAGAACAAAATGAGAGACTTCAGCAAATTCCGTCAGAATTTTTTTTGAAGTTCAGCACTGTCGTGTTCCTTTGACATATTTGTTTTTTTTAGAAAAGCAAGAAATTTAAATAGACAGTAGAGTGTCGCACTGCCTTTGACAGCTTGAAAACTTGTATTGCTTACCACATTGGTTTTAACAGCACAAAATTATGCCAAGCCATTTAAACAGACTGTTGATGCCAGTGGTGTCAATATTAGAACAGTGTTTTTTTCAAACACGAGGATGAGATGGGATTCGAACAACCAGTCAGTTATTTTTCACAAAAACTAAGTTCAAGCCAGCAGAAATATCCAATTACATAAAAGGGTTCGGAATACAGCATTGTCTCTACAATATTTTGAAGTCCAACAACTCTGCAGAGGTTGCTATTTAAAGAGATCATAATCTGCTAACCTACTTAGTAATGATTTGTGCCAAAGAATTTGAGACGGTTTGATTGGAGTTTAATGCTAAAAACTTATAATTTGAAAGTCAGTTATATAGCAGGAAGCAACAATGCTTTATTGCAAGCAATTATGGAGGAAAACGTTTTATGGTTTTTTCATGAATGTACATCAACAGCCTCTTGTGAATGCATTCACATACTGACCTCCACAGTTTAAACAAAAGAAAATTTAAAGCTTATGGTCTATCAAGCCAGGTTTAATTCCAATATTAATATCAATTGGAATCATAACTACTATATTGCCATTCCTTCATTGTTGCTGGGTCAAAATCCTGGAACTTCCTAACAGTATTGTGGGTGTACCGATGACACCTTACCCCTTCACCATTGGACTTCCTCAAGTCAAAATGGCAGCTCATCACCCATCTTCTGGAGGATAATTAGCAGGTTGAGATGGCCACTGGAGTCATAGAGTCAGAGAGATGTACAGCATGGAAACAGACCCTTCGGTCCATCCCGTCCATGCCAATTATATATCCCAACCCAATCTCATTCCACTGCCAGCACCCGTCCTATATCCCTCCAAACCCTTCCTATTCATATAACCATTCCAGATGCCTTTTAAATGTTGCAATTGTACCAGCCTCCACCACTTCCTCTGGCAGCTCATTCCATATACCCTCTGTGTGAAAAAGTTGCCCTTTAGGTCTCTTTTATATCTTTTTCCTCTCACCCTAAACCTATGCCCTCTAGTTCTGGACTCCCCCGCCCTAGGTATGAGACTTTATCTATTTATCCTAGCCACGCCCCTCATGATTTTATAAACCTCTATAAAGGTCACCCCTCAGCCTCTGATGCTCCAGAGAAAACAGCCCCAACCTATTCAACAGCTCCTTATAGCTCAAATCCTCCTACCCTGGCAACATCCTTGTAAATCCTTTCTGAGCCCTTTCAAGTTTCACAACATCCTTCCAATGGGAAGGAGACTAGAATTCCACATGATATTCCAAAAGTGGCCTAACCGATGTCCTGCACAGCTGCAACATAACCTCCCAACTCCTGTACTCAATATTCTGACCAATAAAGGAAAGCATACCAAACGCCTTCTTCACTATCCTATCTACCTGCGACTCCACTTTCAAGGAGCTATGAACCTGCACTCCGAGGTCTCTTTGTTCAGCAACACTCCCTAGGATCTTACCATTAAGTGTATAAGTCCTGCTAAGATTTGCTTTCCCAAAATGTAGCACCTCACGTTTTTCTAAATTAAACTCTATCTGTCACTTCTTAGCCCATTGGCCCACCTGATCAAGATCCTGTTGTAAACTGACGTAACCTTCAATGTCCACCACACCTCCAGTTTTGGTGTCATCTGCAAACTTACTAACTATACTTTTTATGCTCACATCCAAATCATTTATATAAATGATGAAAAGTAGTGGACCCAGCACCAATCCTTGTGGCACTCCACTGGTCACAGGCCTCCAGTCTGAAAAACAACCCTCCACCACCTCCTTCTGTCTTCTACCTTTGAGCCAGTTCTGAATCCAAATGACTAGTTCTCCCTGTATTCCATGAGATCTAACCTTGCTAACCAGTCTCCCAGGGGAACCTTGTCGAACGCCTTATTGAAGTCCATATAGTTCAAGTCTACTGCTCTGCTGTAATCAATCCTGTTTGTTACTTCTTCAAAAAACTCAATCAAGTTTGTGAGACATGATTTTCCACACACAAAGCCATGTTGACTATCCCTAATCAGTCCTTTCCTTTCCAAATCTTGTAAATCCTGTCTCTCAGAATTCCCTCCAACAACTTATGAATAGGAAGGGTTTGGAGAGATATGGGCTGGGTGCTGGCAAGTGGGACTAGATTGGGTTGGGATATCTGGTCGGCATGGACAGGTTGGACTGAAGGGTCTGTTTCCATGCTGTACATCTCTATGACTCTATAATTTGCTCACCATCGATGTCAGGCTCACTGGTCTCTCATTCCCTGGCTTGTCCTTACCACCCTTCTTAAACAGTGGTACAACGTTAGCTAACCTCCAGTCTTCCGGCACCTCACCTGTGACTATCGATGATGCACATATCTCAGCAAGGGGCCCAGGAATCACTTGCCTAGCTTCCCACAGAGTTCTAGGATACACCTGATCAGGCCCTGGGGATTTATCCACTTTTATGTGTTTCAAGACATCCAGCATTTCCTCTCTAATATGGACATCTTTCAAGATGTCACCATCTATTTCTCTGCATTCTATATCTTCCATGTCTTTTGCACAGTAAATACTGATGCAAAATACTCGTTTAGTATCTCCCCCTTCTCCTGCGGCTCCACACAAAGGCCACCTTGCTGATCTTTGAGGGGCCCTATTCTCTCCCTCGTTACCCTTTTGTCCTTAATATATTTGTAAAAACCCTTTGGATTCTCCTTCACCCTATTTGACAAAGCAATCTCATGTCCCCTTTTTGCCCTCCTGATTTCCCTCTTAAGTATACTCCTACTGCCTTTATATTCTTCTAAGGATTAATTTGATCTATCTTGTCTATACCTGTCATATACTTCCTTCTTTTTCTTAACCAAACCCTCAATTGCTTTAGTCATCCATAATTCCTTTCACCCAAACAGGAATATACTGTCTCTAGACTCTTGTTATCTCATTTCTGAAGGTTTCCCATTTTCCAGCCATCCCTTTACCTGCGGACATCTGCCCCCAATCAGCTTTTGAAAGTTCTTGCCTAATACCGTCAAAATTAGCTTTCCTCCAATTTAGAACTTCAACCTTTAGATCTGGTCGATCCTTTTTCATCATGACTTTAAAACTAATAGAATTATGGTCAATGGTCCCAAACTGCTCCCCCACTGACACCTCAGCCCTGCCTTATTTCCCAACAGTAGGTCAATGTTTGCACCTTCTCTAGTAAGTACATCCACAAACTGAATCAGAAAATTTTCCTATACACACTGAACAAATTCCTCTCCATCTAAACCCTTAACACTATGGCAGTCTATGTTTGGAAAGATAAAATCCCCTACCATAACCTCCCTTTTATTCATACAACGTTATTCACTAGAGAAGTTCACATCACAATACACAAACACAGTTTAAGCAGCAAACTTATTTTGAAGTATGGAAAATGCAGGAGAGGAAAACTTTTAAGAACACTGCTAGCGTTTGGAGGAGTAAGTTGGCCGCATTCTACAGTTTATGTATAATTAAAAACAATTTTTCGACTGATTTCAGTGATTTGTCCACCGGATGCAACTTTTATTCTGAAAGTCATCTTGCAAACATTTTGAAAGACACCAGTGGACAAACAGGAAGTAGAAAGATTTCACATTGTAGCACAAAGTCCATAAGACCATAAGACATAGGAGTGGAAATTAGGCCATTCAGTCCATCAAGTTTGCTCCACCGTTCAATTATTACATTCTCAAGTGAACTTTAACAATAGGTGCCATGTTGGCCCAAATAATATATTGAAGGTGTGAGGTGCCCTGTGTGAGGCTGTCTGTACTCCAATGTTCAGACTAATTCACCACTAAAAAATGCATTTACAGAATCTTACATGGATTTATGGATATTTGAGCAAAATAAAATGTAATTCTGCAAGTACAAATGTACTTCACAAATGTACATGTGTGTGCATGTGGCTGTGTGCGCGCGGGGTGTATGAGTGTCTGTGAGAGTGTGTTTATGTGTGTGAGTGTGAGTGTAAAGGGATATAAATCTGTGAAAGGGTGCGTGTGTGAGTGTATGTGCGAGCGTATGAGAGAGAGCTTGTGTATTAGAGAGAGAGTCTGCGCGAGTGTATGGGTCTGTAGGAGTGTGTGTGCTGTGTGTGTGTGTCTGCCTGTGTGTAGTGCAGTGGGGTCACCTGTAGTATGACATGAACCCAAGGTCCCGGTTGAAGCCATCCCCATGGGTATCAAACTTGGCTATCAGCCTCTTCTTGGCCACTTTGATTGTCACCCGAAGGTCCGAGGTAGAATGTCCTGGACCGCTGAAGTGTTCTCCAACTGGGAGGGAACACTCTTGTCTATTGATTATTTGTGGTGTCCATTCATCTGTTGCCATAGCCTCTACTTGGTCTCACCAACATACCATGCCTCAGGGCATCCTTGCCTGCAGCATATCAGATAGACAACATTGGCTGAATCACATGAGTACCTGCCATGTACATGGTGGGAGGTGTCCCCATGTGTAATAGTGGTATCCATGTTGACACTCTGATACATCTTGCAGCATCTACTGTGACAAGGTTTGTATGGTGTTGTCCTGAAAGACAGGCAGTTTGTTGCGAACAATGATCTGTTTGAGGTTTGGTGATTGTTTAAAGGCGAGGAGTGGAGTCGTGGGGAAGGGGTTGGCGAGGTGCTCATCCTCATTGATAATCGGTTGCAGGCTGCAAAGAACATGGCGTAGTTTTTCGGCTCCTGGGAAATATTGGACAACAAAGGATACCCTGTTAGTTGCAGCCTGTGTCTGTCTCCTGAGGAGGTCATTACAGTTTCTCACTATGGCACATCGGAACTGGCGGTCAATGAGTTGAATATTGTACCCTGTTCTTATGAGGGCATCCCTGTCGGAGAACACTTCAGCAGTTCAAGACATTTGACCTCGGACCTTTGGGAGACCACTCTCCAAGGCGGACTTTGGGACAGGCAGCAACACAAAGTGGCCAAGCAGAGGCTGATAGCCAAGTTCGGTACCCATGGGGATGGCCTCAACCAGGAACTTGGGTTTATGTCACACTATACGTGACCCCACTGCACTATACACACATACACTCCTACAGACCCACTCAGACAGACCCTCTCTCATATGCTCACACGTACACTCCCACACTCACACACGCACCGTCTCACAGACTTATACCCCTTTACACTCACACTCTCAAACACACACACACAGTCTCATAGACACTCATATCCCTCCACGCACACACAGCCAAATACACATACATTTGTACTTGCAGAATTACATTTTATTTTGTTCAAAAACTGTATGAATCCATGTTAGATTCTGTAAATCCCTTTTTTAGATTAAAATTAGTCTGAACATTGGGGCACAGACAGCCTCATACAGGGTACCTCACACCTTCAATACATTATTTGGGCAAACATGGCACCTATTGTTAAAGTTCACTTGAGAATGTAACTTTAAGAAAGTTCTGGAATTTACATATGAAAGAACTGAAACCAACATGCCCATTCGAAAAGATGAGAGACTTAACAAACAATCCCGGTCTTTTTCAATATATAATTTTAGTTACATCACACTGTAAACCTTTGCTATGAATTCTGTGTCCTACAATCTTATACTCCACAACCACCTGATGAAGGAGCAGCACTCCAAAAGCTAAAGCTTCCAAATAAACCTGTTGGACTATGATCCAGTATTGTGTGATTTTTAACTTTGTACACCCCAGTCCAACACTGGCACCTCCAAATCATGAGTGAGGGAAATGATCTGGTACCTTTTGAGGAACCAATGGAGGCTTGATAAAATAACAAAAGAATTGCGGTGAGGAACTGAGAATCCATTGAAATGTGGACTGAATATTTTAAGGTATTTTGTATCTGTTATTTTCTGGATGCCACAGTAATCTTTAATGTAGGTGTTTATTCTCTGGCTGTAAAGTCAGTTCCTTATGATGCATTCTACAGTATCCTTGAAGGTTACATGTGATCTCTCCCCAACCCCACGACAAAGGACATGCCATCTGTTTGCTAATTCCTAATTAAGATGGAAGGGGCTGATATTGTCTGCTGCAAAGAAAATCCGTGGTGCAAATATGCATGCATGGAAATCAACAGCTTTAGTAAAAATTGACCAAATCTTAAAATGGTCCAAACTTAATTGTAATAAGCACAGCAGTATGAAAAGAACTTTGCAGCACTTGATGTGGCATTCATCCATCAGTGCACAGATAAAGAGAGTGGGTGAGAGGCGGAGGAGGCAACAGCAATCCAGTCATCACACTGCAGGATGCACCATCAATAAATAGAAACGAGATGCTCAACAAGGCCTGAATTCAATCAAGTAATGAGGCAGTGGAATTAGGTCTTTAAATATTAATCAAAGTTGCCGAAATACTTTATACAATGTTATCTTGTTGTAATGTCTATATTTTGCAGTCAATTTTATCATTGATATTTTATATTTAGGCTCATTCGTACTTTTAGAGCTAGCCCGTCTTTCAAAACAAAATCCCTTTGGACAAATTTTATTATCTGTTTTCATGTGCTTTCATCTCCTGCTATCAGACTGTGTAGTCTCACATAAGTAGCTGAAAAGTTAGCCTTTGGCCTTGTCTCAGGTTCTGCCAATCCCTCCTGATATCTGCAGCCTTGCAGAATACCCTTGCTGACTTTCTTTCTCTATAGTAGCTGAAATTGAACCATGTTGCATTCAGCTCACACTTTATAGAGTAGGATCTTTCCACATGATTTTGGTATCAAAAGTATCTAATTTCTCCAAAAGCACTTCAGACCCACTAATGAAACATGCTTTAGAAGCCCAGGTCACTTAGCTGAGAATCATAAGATTTTAAGCACAGAAAATGTCAATTAGGCTAATTCTGCTTGTGCTAGCTCTTTGAAACAAATATCCAATTAGTCTCACAGACTGTTATTTTTCTCCAAAGCCCAGAACTTTTTCTTCCCAATTATTGCTTCATTTGAATCTCTATTCAATTCTATTTTAAAAGTTATGATGGAATCAGCTTCCACCCATTTTCAGGCAGTGCATGTGAGATCAGAAGAACTTATGACTTAAAAAAAACCTCTCCTCATCTCTTTTGAGTTATGTCTAACTTTTATAACTTTATTTATAATATCTAGATATTGCAGCACAGTATGTGTTTGTCTCAGTAGGTAAGAGTCAGTCTGAAATAACCATTTCACATGAGGGAGGTACACTCCCAGAAATAACATTGCTTCAGCCATCTCCAAAATTCTGTCAAGAAAAACCTCAGATTTTAGACAATGAATGAAACAGCCTAAAAACATTAGTTGTGATGTCATTTACCGATTTGTTTTTACCAATTAAAATGAATGAACTGAAAGGTTCATGACATTTCTTATTTTAGAATCTGCTAAAATGGCTGGGACTGTGAAAGCACATCTGAAAATAGATTTGTCACATTCTCGCAAGAACAGACAATATTGAAATTACACCCTGACTTGCTGGTATTCATTAGTTCATAGAGGGAAGAATATTTCAAATCGCGCAGAGATTGAATCATAGGGTTTACACTTATTCCCATTTTAATCATCAGGGTCACTGCAAGCCAAATTTCCAATTTATTTTTGTCTTACATAGGATGGCATAGAAACAGCCTATCTCGGCCAATAGATCCAACCTATTACCCATGTGTGTCTTCTCCCTCAATTCATTTGACACTATCTATATTTTCTAATTTTCTACACCTTAAATGTTTATCGAGCTTTTTCCTAAATATATCTTTATTAATTGTCGCAGTTACTCCCTGCATTAACAAATTCCACTTTAGGACGACTCTTTGTGTTTCTCTTAAATTCATGACTGAATTTATTAACAATCATGAAACAAATCTTCAAGTCTCTCACTCATTAGATGTATAATATGCTTCAGAGCCCTCTGGAAATTCTGACATGTGGACCTACATGGGAATTGACCGGGAAGTTTGAACTTTCAATCGGCAATTCACTTACACCCTAGGATTGCTCTTAAATGTCTCCCATTCTTTGCCCCGACCCAATTATCCGCTGATCTAACTACCCCTCCCAGCCACTCAATTATCTTCCAGAACTGACCTAATTATCCACCAAAACACTAACCCACCAAACCCAACTACCCATTCAGTCGTTCAGTCATTTTCATGTACTCATACTAGACCTTTAAACTTGGCACATGGGTGTGTCCTATCATTTCCTGACCACTCTGCTCCAATGGAAGTTTTCCAGTTAAGTTCCCATTGGATGCTGCACTGCTCATTTCTGTGAAAACTGAGCTTGGAAGATCTCAGCAGAAATGAGCATATCCATTTAGTCAGGTGAATTTCGAGTACAGCAGCAATTGACAATCACCGTCACTTTTCAGAAGACTGGGGTCCATTTTATATTAATGGTACCTAGTCTTGCAAGTAGAAACACCTTCCCTACATCCACCCTATTAAATCCATTCATAATTTTGGGCTTTTATCCTCTCAAGAAAGAAGCCTCAACAATTTAATTTTTTTCCTTACAGACATAACATTTCAGTTCCAGTAATCACTTATTGTTTGGAATAAATGGCTTCAGCACTTTGGAAGGAAAGGGAAAGGACAGTCAACAAGGAAACGGGCAGGAAACTGATTTCATAAAGATTGGATAAGTGTAGGGTTATAATCAGCCCCTTTTAAACAAATAACTGCTGATTCTTAGGCACTGAGTCACAAGTAACTCTACCAGAAAACTTTGACATCATTCTGTGTTCAAACTCATTCATTTGTACTCACTTACAATGATATACATTCCAGAGAAATAATTTAGCCATCATTAATAGCAATCAATTGAAATTACTGATCTGAAATGATGTCATGCAATGCTTAGATCAATCAATTAATTCACAAACATTAATTTTCTTTCTAATCAGTTAGAATCATTCAAATAACATGGAATTGATATGGAATGAAGCTGAAATAAACAGCCAAAGCATCAAAGCACGAAGCCAAAGGCTTATGAACACTTGGAAAGGATCAAGTAGCTTGTTGTGGGAAACCTGTGAGTCAAAGGCCACAAAGTTCCAGAGACCTTTTTTTAAATCCAAGATACAGCAAGGGAAAATAATAATATGCAATGCTGTCACAAGGGTGATTTAATTGCACAGTTTCTCCCTGTCCCCCTACCTGCCCAAATGTAGCAGGTTTACTGGGAGTTTCCCTAAGCTCCAGTACCCTGACACTTAGCAATTCAAAAGCAATTAAGTTATGTTAAACCTGTACTGAACCTAGTTTAGACCAAACGTAAGGTTCTGGTTGCCAAGAAAAGGATATAGAAGCACTAGAGACAATGCAGAAAAGATTTACAATTATATTAGAAATGTATGGGTATACGGATCAAGAACAGGCTCGGTTTTGTTTCTCTTTAAAAATGGCTGAGTATTGACCCAATGAAGGCCTTTAGAATTTTCAAAGGTTTTGATAGGATAGATACAGAGAGAATGCTTCCCCGGTGGTAAAAAGCAAAACCAGAGGCCATCAATGTAATGATAATCATCAGAAAATCTAGAAAAGAATTCAGATTTAAACTTTTTATGCAATGAAAGTTAACAATGTGGACCTTGCTAATCACACAGGTAGCATTGAGAAGTGGATAGTGTAGATGGATTTAAAAGAACAAATGAGGGGGAAAAGAATAGAGGGTTACAATGATAGACTTAGGTGAAAAAAATGGGAGGAGACTCGAATGGAGCACAAACATCAGCATTGATTAGTGTGGTCAAGTGTCATAGAGATGTACAGCATGGAAACAGACCCTTCGGTCCAACCTGTCCATGCCGACCAGATATCCCAACCCAATCTAGTCCCACCTACCAGCACCCGGCCCATATCCCTCCAAACCCTTACGATGAATATACCCATCCAAATGCCTCTTAAATATTGCAATTGTACCAGCCTCCACCACATCCAATGGCAGCTCATTCCATACATGTACTCTGTGTGAAAGAGTTGCCCCTTAGGTCTCTTTTATATCTTTCTCCTCTCGCCCTAAACCTATGCCCTCTAGTTCTGGACTCCCCGACCCCAGGGAAAAGACTTTGTCTATTTATTGTATCCATGCCCCTCATAATTTTGTAAACCTCTATAAGGTCACCCCTCAGCCTCTGACGCTCCAGGGAAAATAGCTCCAGCCTGTTCAGCCTCTCTCTATAGCTCAAATCCTCCAACCCTGGCAACATCCTTGTAAATCTTTTCTGAACCTTTTCAAGTTTCATAATATCTTTCCAATAAGAAGGAGACCAGAATTGCACGCAATATTCCAACAGCGGTTTGTTTCAGCACGGTGTATATTTTGTGTAATCCTATGTCATATACTTGAGTTCTAATGAATGACTAATAGATGCAAAAGTTCATTATTTCTCTGCCCCATGTTTTTAAGCATCACTGCTTATTTGTAATTTTACTCACTCTCCTAGGTCTGTCTGTGAGGGCACAGATGGACTGCCTTCTGACCAACTCTTTGCTTTCTCTTGGTCAAAAGTGATCAAAATGATTAGAGACTAGGGATCTTACCCTAGTAAGATTGTATTTGTATTACAAAAGCAGTTGCCAGTCAGAATCCCCTTTGTATCTCACACCACAGAATAGTTGGATTTCGTTGAGGAGAATTACAGACTCGGGTCTGCATCTTAAGCCCACCTGTACAGCATGGTTGTACGTCACATCTCCACTCCGACTGGCTGTATTTCTGCCTTGGGAGCAATAAACAGGAATCATACTGGGTTCTGAACCTGGCTGTGAGGAAAATCGCTGTTTGGGAGTTTGACTGAAGTGCCCCCTAAATTGCCATGGTGACAGGTTACCTGGACAATTAAAGGCAGCACTGGCCTCTCAAAGGCTAATCAGAGTCCTTCCAGTTGCAGTAAAGGTTTGCTAACTGAAGTGTGTGCATCAGGCTCCAATTCACAAACTTCATAAAAATGTAAATAAAAATAGGGCAGCATGGTGGCTCTGTGGTTAGCATTGATGCCTCACAGTGCCAGGAACCAGGGTTTGATTCCTGCCTCAGGTGACTGCCTGTGTGGAGTTTGCACATTCTCCCCCTGTCTGCATGGGTTTCCCCCGGGTGCTCAGGTTTCCTCCCACAATCCAGAAAGATGTGCAGGTCATGCTAAATTGCCCATAGTGTTAGGTGCATTAGTCAGGGGTAAATATATGGTAGGGGAATGGGTCTGGGTTGGTTACTCTTCGAAGGATCAGTGTGGACTTGTTGGGCTGAAGGGCTTGTTTCCACACTGTAGGGAATCTAATAAAAAAATACAAAAAACATTAGTCATGCAGGTTATCACTGTGCTGTTTGGCAGTAGGGAGGTGAGGAAGAAATCTATAGAGTGGCCTTTAACTGCAGCCACACTCTGGTAGGCAGAGAGAGCCTCTCGACTTGCTCCCAGGCAATTGAACGGTGTCCTGTTGCATTGGGAAACCAGAGACCCTATACCCACCATGTGTAAGACAAGTATAATTTACAAGATTCCATGCAAGGCTGCATGAAACACTGTATAAGGCAGTCAACTAGCAATCCACATCCACACCAACTAACCACTAAATGCCACCACCAGCTGTCTGTAGTAGCCACACACACACATGACACGGACCACAGATTCAACGGGGACAATTTAACAATCATGGGACAAGCCAAACAGAGGGCAGCCAGAAAATTTCTAGAAGCATGGCACTCATTCATGGACTCCATCAAGCAAATAGACCTAGACCCAAAATAGTAACCACTACAATGAACAACTGGAACCGGCAACCGGAAGAAGCAGGAATGGAACCAAATAAATTCTGGAAGACACAGTACAGCAGCGGAGGCTACAAAGCACTGAAGATGTCACCCAGAAAGGGGACAAAACATCTGCAAATCAACTTCCCAGTGGGGCGAACACGCCCACAACTACGACATCTGGCACCTGAGCTACAAATCCTTATGCAAACCTTATTTTATTATTTCTGATCTATGTACCCGTACCTTTCAGATTTCACCAATGTAATTCTTCTCTCCATTTTGCATTAATTGTCCTAAAGAGCCTGACTGGCTGCCCATCTCATTGGAATGCACAAAGTTACCAACCCTGAACCTGCCTCTTTTATAAATAAATGCAAAGAATGCTGGGGAAACTGAACAGGTCTGGCAGCACCTGTGGAGAGAAAGAGAGTTGATGTTTTGAGTTTCGTATAACGTCTCTTCAGAACTGCCTCCTCAATGTGTTTTGATGCTAGAAACAGAACTGTGCAAGCAGCACACATCTAGTAGTGGTGTTTCTTAGCCTGGTACACTTCATTCTGGATCTTAGCAGATCTCCAAATGTTGTTTTCTATATTTTACAAATTAATTAATCATTTGGGGTTTTAACTTAGAAGCCACTAATATTATCAGACTGAGAAAAATGTCTTTTCTTCACATTTTATTTTAAATGTCCATACAGATGCCAGTTAACTCGAATAGTTTTGTCTGTAAATATGATTCTCAACCTTTGTTTGATATTTCAATTTTCTCTCTCCCATGTTCACTCTGATTTTCCACATGCGGCTTCCAACAGAACCTCTCTCTTTCAGAAACTAGTTGATCAATCCTAGCGCTGACTGCTGTCTTATTAAAACTGGGAAGTTTCAACAAGAATTTCACAATGACACAGCAACAGTGAGAGCATTCTTCAGTACACCATGATATTTCCTTGAGCTTCCCTGCCTTTACTTTGTTTTTCTACAATCCCTTTCACAATCTTACAATAGGTTGCGCTTCCAGTTTCCATCAGAGAGTCCCATCTTCCACAAGTCAATGTAAATAATCATTCAAAACCTCCCAATTGTCAGCACGTCATTAAAAACCTGAATCCCTTGAGCTACAAAGATCAAACGATATTTGCAGCAGGTTGGGAAGTGATAATTGTCTCCTAGGAACTGCTGATGTTATCTGTGCAGACTGACGTATCTCACTTAAATTGAGACTGACTTCATTAGACAGTATGAGGAAGCAAAGGAGAGCATTTCAGCACAGGATTGATTTATTCTTGAAGTAACAATATCAGTCTGACACTGTCAAGAGTATCAAAAGTAATCAGAAAATGCAAAATTGTATGCCTAAATAAATCAATGGAGCAAGGCACCCTGGGGTATGGATTGATCTTGGGTGGCTAAAGTGTGAAATGAGAAAGAAAGCTGTCTTTTAATACACAATACATCTCTTCTGCAGCATTCCTTCTGTACTGATTATTGTTTTGAGGCCTTCACTATGATCTACACCTGGTCATAGGCTGGGTTTATTGAGATGTTCGACAGAATTCCTGGTTCGCCAATACGCCCGACAATGCCAAAATTAGCTTTGTAACATAACAGGGATGGGAGGAAGATTTGAATAGCAGAAACCTAGCAGATTTAGTTCAATTCAAAATTACAGATCACCATTCGTTCGTTTCACTCCACTCCTTTGGATAATGCTGGTATTTATATCTTTAAATATTTTACAACACATTGAGCCCAATACATCTGTTAAGTTATTTGGTTCTGGGATTTTTCATGCTGATCAAAACAGTAGCACAAGCTCAGATATTGGAGGGAAAAGAGAAACAATTAAGGCAATATACTCCATAAAAATTCTGATAAAGGAAATATATCTTTGACCTGTGCTGATTTCTATCTTAATCTTTAACTTTCATTTCCATTTGAAGTGCTTTTTCCTTTTGGATTCTCTCATATCACTGCAACTCTGAAACTGAGCAGCAGGTTGGGAATTCACAGATGACTCCACAGTTCTGACAGAAATCCCATACTGTGGGCGAGTTAATCAGAATAATGTATTAATATTCGTGCAGCCAGGTCTCTTGATCTCCCTCTGGTTTGAGATTATCATCACCAATTCAGAACTGCTCGAGTTCATGATACACAACTTTAGTTCTATGCAAGTTTTTGTTTGCAATCTTGAACTTTGAAAGACAAACTTCTGGTTCAATTAGCCACTGAAGTCTTACAATACTTCCTGTTGAAGTTTGGCTTTGACAAGTGGCTATGTTCATCAGTCAACCTCTGACCCCATACAGCTGTGTGCAAAGAAATAAGCATTCCTAGCCAAATACTTTTACTGCCTTTCCCAAAACCAATTAAAAATTAAGCACGGTCTGAAGTGAAAATTATGCCCCCTGACTTATTGCTCATCTAGGATTTAGAAGGATATGGGCCAAGTGCTGGCAAATGAGACAAGATTAATTTAGGATATCTGGTCGGCATGGACGAATTGGACCAAAGGGTCTATTTCTGTGCTGTATATCTCCATGACTTTGTTTCTGCATCCACTTTTGAACTGTTAAAAAATAGTCAGACTGTCAGAGTATTATGTATGCTTCAGCTGGGGAAATCATAACATTGTGGTGTAAGCCCATACATTTTCCCATGCATAACTTAATGGCAAAAATAGCACATAATTTCACGTGACCATCCTAGATTCTTTTACCATAAAGGGAAAATGTTGGTTTATAGGGAGAAAGCTTAACTTATAGATGGAATGTTTGTGGCCAATTGGAGAAAAATTATTTGAAGTCAACTCAAAACCTCACATTGGTGACAAAATGCTCCTGTGCATTTTTTTAAAAACAAAAGTTGAATGGTTCTTACAGTGTCGCAATGTAATATATATATATATACACACTAGTAGTTGAGCAAGTAGGTCATATAGTTCTAGAACACTTCTGATTACTTTCCAGTTTTTCTGAGTAAGCTGATCTAAGGCTGGGTAATAGTAGAGGAATAAGAATGTCACCTTGGACAAAGGGAGAGGAAAGAAAAACTTAAAGTTACTTTTTTATTATTTCAGAATATCAAAAAGTGCTTTACTGCTAATAAATTAGTCTTCAAATGTATTCACTGTTGTATTGTAGGAAATGCTGCAGGAAATCTGCACCCAGTAACGCCTCCAAAAATCAATGAACACTTAGCCTAACAGTGCATTGAACTGATAATCAAAACTACATGTTGAAATGCAATAGGTAGACAGTGTTTGTACATGTGCAAAAGAAGGAATGCAACTTTCTAGGTACCTAGATACCTAAGCCAGACCATTATTTGTAATAGGTGGAATCGCCACTAGTGGTATCTCTAGCAGTATACATACGCAATAGGACACCTGTGCAGAGCCAAAAAGACCACCCATCTACAAAAATGTGTCTTAAGGACTTTAATTGTTTCTGCATTCATTGATGAACAACATCAAAGCGATTCTATCAAATTATCAATGCTTTATTTTTCGAGCATTAAAGAATCAGAATATCTTTTCTATTTGTTATGCCCATTAAGAACTTCCTTTCTATATTGGAAATAACAACGTTGCAAAATATTGGTGGCTGTCACCTTTTGTTGGAACAATGCATGTACAATAATTACAAGTGACAAGTCATTTTATCCCTGTCATATGTTGTGAGCATTCAGAGCCAAAGATCAATCACAGCTTCTTCCTTTTATTAATAAAGCAACCAATTGATTCTTCCTTACAATGACAATGTCACATTACTTGATGAATATGGGCCAAAATTCTTCGGCAAATGCTGTGTGTAATTTACACTAATAGTTGTGGAATCATTTTTATTATACATGATAATTAAAACAACTTGTAACAAGTTGCTGGATCATCATCGCAAATGCAAGTCAACTAGTATATTATGCATAGGGATCTTAGAGTCACAGAGTTATATAGCACGGAAACATACCCTTCAGTACAACTCATCCGCGCAGACCAGACATCCCAATCAGACCCAGTCCTATCTGCCAACAATGGGCCCATATCCCTCTGAACCCTTCCTAGTCATATACCCATCCAGATTCCATTTGATGTTGTATCTGTGCCCACCTCCACCCATTTCCTCTGACAGCTCATTCCATACATGTATCACCCTTTGGGTGAAAAAGATATTCCTCAGGTACTTTTTCAAATTTTTCCCTCTCACCTTAAACCTATGCCTTCAAGTTTTGGACTCCCCCACCCTAGGAAAAAGACTGGCTATTCACCCTGCCGGTCCTCCTCACAATTTTATAAAACTCCATAAGGTCACCCTTTAGCCTCCAATGCTCCAGGGAACAATGTCCAGGCCTATTTAGCCTCTCACTATAACTCAAACCCTCCAGTCCCAGCAACATGTAAATATTTTCTGAACCCTCTCAAGTTTAACAACCTTCATGTAGAAGGGTGATCAGAATTGTACACAGTATTCTAAAAATGGCCTCACCAATGTCCTGTACAGCCACAATATGGCATCCCAAACCACTGTATTCAATGTTCTGACCAATGAAGGCAAATGAGCCAAGTGCCTTCTTCACTGTCCTATCTACCTGCAACTCTACTTTGAAGGAACTGTACACTTGAATCCTTAGGTCTCTCAACAGTCCCCGGGGCCTCATCATTAACCATATAAATCCTGCCCTGGTTTGCCTTACCAAAATGCAGCACATTAATCTAAATTAAACTCCATCTGATCAAGATCCCATTGTAGTCTGAGATAATCTTCTTCACTGTCCACTATACTACCTAGTTTGGTGTCTTTTGTAAACTTACTAACCACACCTCCTGTATTAACATCCAAATTATTTATAAAAAATTATATAAGCAATTTATACAAATTGTACAAATGCAGTAGACCCAGCATCAATCCTTGTGGCACACCACTGGTCATTGGCATTGGGACCAAAAAGCAACCCTCTATGACAACCCTCTGTCTCAAACTTTCAAGCCAATTTTGTATTCAATTGGCTAGCTCCCCCAGATTCCATGTGATTCAACCTTACTAACCAGTCTACCATGCAGAGACTTGGCGAATGCCTTGTTGCAGTCCATATAGACAACATCTACCGCTTTGCCTTAATCAATCTTCCTGGTCACCTCTTCAAAAATCTTAATCAGTGAGACACGATTTCCCATGCAATAAGTCATGTTGATTATTCCTAATAAGTCCTTGCCTTTCCAAATGCATGTAAATCCTGTCCTGAGAATCCCCTCCAACAATGTGTCCGTCACTGACATAAGCTCACCGGTCTGTAGTTCCCTGGCTTTTCCTTACAGCCTTTCTTAAATAATGGCACCACATTAGCCAACCTCCAGTCTTCTGGCACCTCACATGTGGCTGTGAACAATACAAATATCTCAGCAAGGGACCCAGCAAATCTTCCCTAGTTCCCAAGTTTTGAGAAACACCTTAGCAGGTTCCAGGGACTTATCGACCTTTATGTTTTTAAGATATCCTCTTCTGTAATGTGAGCTCTTTTCAAGGTATCACCATTTATTTCCCCAAGTTCCCTAGCTGCCATGTCCTTCTCCACAATAATTAGGTTAGATTACTTACAGTGTGGAAACAGGCCCTTCAGCCAAACAAGTCCACACCGCCCCACCCATACCCCTACATTTACCCCTTACCTAACACTACGGGCAATTTAGCATGGCCAATTTACCTAACCTGCACATCTTTGGACTGTGGGAGGAAACCCACGCAGACATGGGGAGAACGTGCAAACTCCACACAGTCAGTCGCCTGAGGCAGGAATTGAACCCGGGTCTCTGGCGCTGTGACGCAGCAATGCTAACTACTGTGCCACCGTGCCGCCCACGAATTACTGAGGCAGAATATTCAACTCCTGTGGTTTCACACATAGACAGCCACACTGGTCTTTAAGGGACCCCATTCCCTTCTTAGTTACTCTTTCACCCTTAATGCAGTTATAGAATCTCGTTGGATTCTCAATAACTTTAATTGCCAAAGCTATCTCATTTCCCCTTTTTGTCCTCCCATTTTCCCTCTTAATGGCACTTCTACTGCCCTTATACTAATCTAGGGATTCATTCAATCCCAGCTCTGTATACCTGATATATGTCCCCTTTTTTTATCTTGACCAGAGTCTCAATTTTTCTAGTCTTGTCTCTTTTCTAATACCAAATTGTGCTTGTAAATGCTGATCCACTGGGTAGTTTTGATTAGACCACTCAGGCCTTAATATTAAAATGAATTTTAATATTCAGAGCCACAGGAAGCACAGTATTTTGTATCCGCATGTTAATTTTATTGTCTTTTCCATAATCTGCAGTTCTCCAGATGGCAGCATTTGAAATAAATGGCTGTTCATTAAGGCTTAGTGAGCCTAACAATATGTTAACTGTTGCAAAATCACACAATAATTACAACAGAGGAAGGTCATTCAGCCCATCTTAATAC
Source organism: Chiloscyllium punctatum (assembly GCF_047496795.1). Classification (NCBI taxonomy): domain Eukaryota; kingdom Metazoa; phylum Chordata; class Chondrichthyes; order Orectolobiformes; family Hemiscylliidae; genus Chiloscyllium; species Chiloscyllium punctatum. Next base: position 52,426,593 of record NC_092778.1, read on the forward strand.
TTCCATTCAGAGAAATGCCAATGTTCCCTTCTTTTAGTGCCCAGTTGTTTCTCAGATAATGGCAGGGCTTTTGGATCCATTAATCATAATCTATCTGGGCATTTATTCCAATTTGTACGACAAAGACTTTCTTGACCTTCATCTGAGAAGTAGTTTGAATCTAAGCCACCAATTAGATTATTAAAAATTAATGTAATACTCAAGCTGATATTTCCTCCACTCCTGGATGCCTGTGTAAAATTGCCACTTAGTTGCATCCTTTCTAGGCAGACAGATCCAAGTTTCCTCAGTCTCTCATTATTATCAGGAGCCTAGTACTAAAGATATATCTCCTGACTCTTCTCTGTACTTAAAGTTGTCTTGTTTCTTGATGACCAGAACTGGTTACACAGTGTTCATGGTGCACTCTGAGTACAGGACCACAGTTTGCACACAAACATACAAATTAGGAGCAGAAGTAAACCTTTGAAACCAGCTCCAATCTTCAATAAGTTCATGGTTGATCTGCTCATGTTCAAAATTGTCTATGCCTGATAAGCTTTAACTCTCTCACCTAAAAAGAATCTATCTACACCATCTTAAAATATACAACTACCCAATTGCCAGTACCTTCTGAGGCAGAGAATTTCAAAGTCCTCAGAGAAAAACTTTCTCCTCATCTCTGTCCAAAAAGGGCAATTTTAAAATATACCCTTGTTTGAGACTCACCCACAAAAGGAAACATCATCTTCACATACACTTCATGAAAACCATTTAACATGTTATAAACTGCTATAAAACCAGCCTTCTTCTAAATCAAGCCCAAATTGTCCTTCTTTATACATGGGGTCACATCAGCATTTTTCTCTCAAACTGTTCCTCCTTAAAAGCTGTTCATCTGTAACATGGTTTTAAAGGGTAATAGGACATGAAACATTACCCTATTCTATGAAAAATTTCTGATCTGCTTTTTCCAGCATTTTTGCATTGTTTTCAGATTTCCTGTGCTGCAGTATTATGTTTTTAATCTGTTCTAATGTGTCATTGTTACCTCCATTTTGGCCAATGTCTTAGACAGTCATGCTTGTAGACTGGGAAGAGGTATTCACATAATTTGCATTTGGTCTCCACAATATCAGGCAGATTGCATTGTGAGCAGTCAATTCAGTAAAGAAGAAGTGTATATAATTCACTGCTTCACTCGAATGAATATTTGGGACCCTGAATGCTGAGCAGAGAGCAAGTAAAAGGACAGTTGGCCCTGCCTCTTTTTTTGGAGAGAACAAACACAAATTGGCTCTATCCACAAGCATGAGCTTCCAACAGATTGCAACTTTAATTCTCCACTTTGCCCTCATGCAAACATCATGTAGCCTGTTGTCCTGTTCCAGTGAAGCTCATTGCAAGCTCAGAGAACAATACCTTCTCTTTCAGTTATGTACTTTCCAGCCTTTTTAATTCAACGCTGCATTCAACAATTTCAGAACATGAATCCTATCCCCCAATCTTTTGCTTGTTTTTGCATGTTGGTCTTTATGTTGCGATCAGACACAACTCCTCAATTTTCTGCCATTTGCACCACTTTGGGCAAAAACAGCCATTACTACTCCCTTTCACTTTTGGACCATGAAACCTTTTGCCAGTAAATCTTCTGAATACTATTAAAGGCCCTTTAGTTTTCCATCCACTCCGCCTTTCACTTGTTTAGATGTATTACAGAGTATTCTTCCTTCAGTTATAAAGGAACATCTTTGGCCTGAAACATTGGGCTAAATTTTATCTGCCCACCCCACCAGGTTTTGATGGGGAGTTTTAGGGAGGGCATGAGGTTGGTACATGAAATAGGATTGTTGCCTATGTCACCATCATCTTATCCCTGCCCACTACCCCACAGACCACCCCCACCTCCCCCAAGCTCATTCTTATAATATCAAGGGTGGAGAGGCAGTCTGCCCATCATATGTAAGGAAATAATTAAGGAATTTTGAGTTTGTTGGCATGGGATGCCAGGGAGGAGAGGGCAGCGAGTTTCTTTCAACAATTTTTAAAATGAAGGTGGGAAATTAGGTACTCCCTTCAAGGGTGCCCTTTGTGCATTGTGGGCACTCCAAGGGATAAAAACCCCTTTCCTTCCTCCTGCATAGTCTCCAAAACCCTCCTTAACTGGTTAAACCTTCCTGGCCCAATACCTTTCACTTACTTTGGTCTAGGATACAAGGCTGCCTTTCTTGTTGACTTTCCTAAAATACTGGAAACCTGGACTATTGGGTTCTTAACACAACTGGGGTTGCCAGACAATCAAATTGGCTGGCAGTTTGCAAAGCCAGGTCTCCCTCTGCATGGAGGGGTGGATGTCCCACATTGCCCTTATTAATTCTACTACAGCCTGTTACTGATGTGGGGCAGACTTTCTTTTAAATTTGGTTTCTGACACATTTAAAATCCAGGCTAATTAATTAAGTTTCTCTCTCCACAGATGCCAGAAGTGCTGCATATTTCTAGCATTATTTATTTTTGTTTCATATTTCTAGCATCCCCTCTATTTTTCTTCTGTTGACATATTCTTTAGTCTGATATTCAACTGAAGAAACATGGAAAGCTGCAAACTTTGCTGATTGAAGGAATATTTATATTTCAGTCTTTTAAAATTAAACTTGCTAGGCTGGTAAAACTAAACAAATGCTACCAGAAAGAAAAAAAGATGGGGTGGGTGAAAAAGAGACGCTGGCATTTGGATAACCTTTGGAGACTGTACAAATTAGATAAGATGGGTCAGCTACAAATATTGAAACCTATAATCATTAAGATTGTCCATGAGGGGCTCCTCGTGATAGGAAATTACTGAGCGGAAGCTTGATAAAATATGAACAGCTTCTGGGTGGGTTCAGAGAGCTCAGAATATGATTGGGCAATGTGATTTTAAGAGCAGAATCATAGATTTACAGAAGTCCCATCAATGTTGTAACCCATAACTATCCTTTTAAAACAGGTGTAAAAGATTGAACACATTGGAGACCATTGTTGCAATAGAGGCAGAATGCTGATTAGCATTGAAAGGAAAATTGAAAGGAAACCAACACGAACACAGCATGATCCAATGTCTAGCTTATTGGAAACACTAGAGAATTTGCTTGTCTGATATTGAAATATTATTTGCTGGGAATACTGCAAGAAAGCAATCTATACTTTATTTTTATTTCCCTCGTCTTTTTAAAACTATTAAACTATAATAATTTCTATAGTTTCTTTCCTCTTTTGTTCAACCTGTTAAATCTGTAATCATATTCAGAAATTATTTAAAATTTGTGCTCATTTTAATTTTGTAATACTGGGTACAAATAAAAACTAACCCCATTAATTATAATAACCTTTTGAGTGAGTCTTGAATACATTCCCTTGTAATTCACATGGCAAAGCAAATGATAAGCCTGAATAATGCTTGCAACCTGAATCGTCTCATTTTGAGTTCAATTAGTAGCTTTTTATATGAAACTCTATCAAAAGCATTTTGTAAGCCAGGGTGGGTAATTAGGTCATGGTGTACTAACAATCCTCAAGGCTATGCTTGACAATCTATCCCATTATTTTATAAGAAATATAAGTAAAACTAATGAGTCATTGTTCGCCAGAGTCTGTTTTGTCGCACTGTTTGTAACTGGGCACAGAATTAGCTTACTCCCAATACAGGGATATCTCTCTAGGGTCCATTGACTCACATATGTTAATTGTCAGTGTCTCAGCAATACTTTTCTTGGATTTTCTCAGAACTCAGGGATTAATGTAATCTATCAGTGGATTTATTTGTTCTGATCGCATTTAGACTCTCAAAGACATTTTTTAAAAGACTTTGTTTGGGAAGACATGTTTCTCATAAATGTTTTTGGTGAACATTGAGTGGGCAGTTGTGGTCATTAAGAATGCTCACTGTAAGGCATTTGTTCAGTTTTGAGGCAATTTACATATATTCTGATTACCATTGTGGTCGAAGGGAAATCTTTACTCTTCATTTCCATTGTTACGATATTTTTTAAACATCTATCTTTGTGTTGCTGATCACTATGACCCATTTTTTAAAACTTTTGTGTACTTATGAGCCCCTTCTCCTTTCTCCCTGTAGGATTTATAGATACCTTTGTTTCTCTTCAAATATAATTTAGTCAATCATCTTCAATGTCTAATGTTATTCTGCCAGTTGTCTGTTGTGATCAGGTAACCTTCAAATTGGTGGGTTCTTTATTATTGGTCCAGATCTTCAGGTCAGAATCAGAATCCCTATTTCTGACCCTGATCTAACAAGAGCAATACACAGTTACTGATAAATACCAACAAATGAAATGTTCATTGGAGACAGTTGAGGTGTTCTTTTTCAACTCACACATCATCAACTCTAACCCCGCTGACTACTTGTTCCTGTACATATACACAATTAAGTTTTCACCCAATTGTTCCCCAGTTCCACTTGACCCTGGGCAAATCCCCCTAAATAATAACACTTACTCTTAATTTTCTAAACGACTTTCTGGAAAATCTTTCAGAACTAACAAGCATAGAATTCTTACAAGCAGACAATTTGTACAGTCATCACACTCCCTTTTCATGACACTAGCTCCCAAATTCTATTAAATAATGTTCCAAAGCTTCTTTGAAAAGCTACTGAGGGTAGTTAAGGGGTCTATGAGGGTCAGATGGCAGATGGACAGTGTGGCAGGATGGCAGGTGGATAAGATGAGGTTAGCAGGTGGGTGAAGTACATTAGTTGAGTTCAGGGTTGTTGATTCATGTCAGGAGGGAAATCAAGTTGAGTTGGGTTTCAGAGACAGGTTGTTGGTGAGAATTATGAGGTGAATCATTAAGAGTGATTGAGGGATGATTTCTGACATGGTATTCTCCTATCTAACATTTCCTGGATAACTATCCAGATAAGTCCCATGTAACCATCTAAAGTAGCTGACGTTAACAGAGTTGAAGACCTTATTGGACAAGGAAGCAGGGGGAGTTGTCCACTGGATATTTCACCTTTCTGGGTAAGGCTTGTCATGCTTGTTTTCAGTCATCATTAGATATATCAAAGATCTGGAAACGATTTTCCAGATTTTAGAAGATCAGCTTAAACTTAATATACTTTAGGAAACAAAGGCTTGAGTTCATATCATTCTGACAGCAGCCAGATGAAGCAATTCACCAATTCATAGACAGGTGCCAATATGAAGGTAGAGAATGTGATTTCATCAATAATATAACTAAAGGCATGGAACTGTCTTTAAACTCATTAGATACTTCAGAAAAGTATTTCTGTATAAACCCAAAGAATGTACCACTGCTAGAAGGAGGACACGTTTGAAGAAACTGTAGCTGATCAGCAACATCTTCAGATGTTTGACTCTGACAAGTATTGCAGCATCAACACATTCAACAAAACATCCAAAACCTGAGCTGTGGTTCATTACTACCACCAGTGTGCAGTACTTTGATATATATGTCTAAAAGGCAAGAGAGAGGCAAGAGTGGACATTGGTCTACTGGAAAATGAGGCTGAAGAAGTAGTAATGGAGAACAAAGAAATGGCCAACGAAGTGAATAGGTAGCTTGCAGCAGTCTTCATGGTGGAAGACACCAGCAGCACACTGGAACTTCAAGAGAGTAAGGGTACAGAGGTGAGTGTAGTGGCCATTACTAAGAAGGTACTGGGGAAGATGTAAGGTCAAAGTTGGATAAATCACAGAGACCAGAGTTCTGAAGGAGAAAACTGAGGATACTGTGAAGGCATTGGTGCTTTTTCAGGAATCATTGGAATCAAGGAGGGTGCCAGAGGATTGGAACATGGTTAATATAACATCCCTGATTAAAAGGGAGGGAGAAAGCTGCAAATTAGAGACTTGTTAGCCTGATTTTGGTCATTAATAGGATTTTCAAGTACATTATTGAGGATGAGATTACGGAGTCCTGAAACTGCCTGGTTAAACAGGAAGGAGTCAGCATGGCTTCATCAAGGGGACATCAAGCCTGACAATTCTGTTAGAATTCTTTGAGGACGTAATGAGCACATTAGACAAAGGAGTGCCAGTGGACATTATCTTTTTGGATTTCCAGAAGGCCTTTGACAAGGTCCCATACAGGAGACTGCTGGGTAAGATATGAGCCCATGGTATAAGGGGGAAGGTAACAGCATGAATACTGGATTAGCTGACAGGCAGAGGGCAGAGAGTGGGCATAAAGGGGTCTTTGTCAGGATGGCAGACTGTGACTAGTGGTGTTCCACAGGGGTCAGTGTTGGGATAATAGCTATTTATGTTAAACATTAACAATCTGGATGTATGAACTAATGGCTTTGTTGCTAAGTTTACAGATGTCAGAAATATAGGCAGAGGTACAGGTGATGTTGAGGATCTGAAGAAGGGTTACTCCCAAAACATTGACTTCTCCACCTCCTGATGCTGCCTGGCTTGCTGTGTTCTTCCAGCCTGCTGCTTGTCTACCTTGGATTACAACAGTTTTTTTTTGTCTTAGCAATTCCTAATGGCAGATAATTAGCAAAGTAGGTGCTCCAAGACAGGTAATGTCTATTGAAGGTAATTTTATTGTTTCAGCACACAGAAAGAGCCATACCTGGTAGATAGATATACATCAGATGAGACATGGTGAAAAATAATGCATGAAGACTCCTACACGGACACACACATTCATAAATAAATATACAATGTATGAAACAACTCATTCAGTTGAAATTTTGACTTCTAATTTCATTAATTAAGGTCATATAAATTACATTGTAGCTTCTCTGAACATCATTTGACTTCATCCAATACAATACCTGTTCAATGTTACCAAAGCAACATTTTTCACCAAGCAACAGTACCAACAATACAACTTTAAGACCAATGTTTTGGAAAATAAATTGAGGTGCACAATGTAAGTTATAGCCCAAAGCTCCTATGTTTCCCAGGGTAAAAATAATAACTGCAGATGCTGGAAACCAAATTCTGGATTAGTGGTGCTGGAAGAGCACAGCAGTTCAGGCAGCATCCAATGAGCGCTGCTCGTTGGATGCTGCCTGAACTGCTGTGCTCTCCTATGTTTCCCAGCTCATCCATAGTCTGCTGCAATCTCAGATTTTTGAAATAGTTCTTTGAATGCATCTTGAATTCTGGAAGTGGACAACAAGTGGAGAAATATTACCCACCCATTGAATGTAATCTTTATCTCGTTGGTGGACCTAGCTAAATCATACTAAAGTAGTCTTATTGTTTTAGTAACACTTCATTGGCATAAGGTGAGAAACTGTGCTATTTAACTGCAAGTATTTAATTTTTATCATGTGATCAATATAGTTAAATGCATGTTACAACTTTTTTGTTGTCTCACATACATGTCTTGCAGATAGAAATAAGTACAGCAAAAGGCAAGTAATACAAACAAAAAGAATTAAACACAAGTAAACGGATATAACACCAGATTGTATTTACGTAGCAGTTTTCATGTAAGAAATCAACCAAAATTGCTTCACAAGAATGTTGTAAAGGATCACATAAGGATATTTTAAGGACGATGCAAAAATTGGTCAAAGTAGTACATTTTATAGAGTCTTAAAAGAAGAAACAGAGACAGGTTAAGCAGCTTAGGGAGAAAATACCAGAGATTTAGGGCCTTTGGAATTCAAATTTGGCCAACTAGATGTGAACAATTAAAATCACCAGAATCAATGCAGCAATAATATATCACAAGGTTGTGCAACTGAATGGGGGAGATTACAGAGATAAGGAGGAATGGGTCTGAGGGGAAAGTTTTGAAGTAAGGTGCTGATTGCTAGAGAAGCAGGAATCAAGAGCTGGGTTTATTCCCAGGTCAGAAACCCTGCCAGTGGGAAACTTAGATTTTTGCACAAGAAAGCCCTTGGTAGATTTGAAGACAGGTTTCTCATCCTTAATTTTAGAGACAGGAACAGCCAAAGGCCAGATAAGTTGTAGAACTCAATGCAGCACTAAAAGCAGCCATCGCTAAGACTGTTAATTATTCTGAAAGACTGATCTGCTGATTGTGCCAATGCCTTCTACTACACCAGAGGAAAATAAGATGCCACGGGAGACCTGGTACTCTGGCACAGCATTTTTTAAATCAGTGCCGAACTGGATCTATTGCTGCAGGTCATGAAGGAGAGGTGGGAAGTCCTGTGGGAGGCCACTCCACCATGCAACAGAGGCACCTCTCTGCTCAGATTCAGCTTCATCCATCTCTTCCCCTCTCACGTAACAACCCTATCCCCATTATGAGCTGTGCGCTTCAAGGATCTCAGCAACCTCAAGGACCATGCTATGGTGAGCACTATAAACTACCAGATTGAATGAGATCCTTGCAAGAGGGTAATGGAGGACACCATACTACATGTCCAGCAGTTGAAGGACGAAGGAGTCATCATGGCTGAAATACTAGGAATAGTGTCTTGGAATTAACATGCCACCACTGTCAAGACTTTAGTGGCCCTCCATTCTTTCCCTTGGAGTGGGAAAATTCAACCCAAAGGTGAAAATTTTTAAATCAATACATTCTTTAACCAAGAGTGAATGCAGTTCAGCAAGTACAATGGAATCTATGAATTGACTTGTTCTGAATTAAGACACAACAGAGTTTGGAGGACTTGATGTTTATTGTAGAATTTTCGTGGCAGGTCAACACTGAATTTGAATAGAAATTACAGAAATATAGTTCTGGAGTGGAGTTAGGAAATGTTCGAAGTGGAAGTAGATGGTATTAGTGACATAAGGTTAAAAGCTCACTTTGGAGTAAAACACGACAACACGTTTGCAAGTTACCATGTGGAGGGATGGATTTGCTGGCTAGGGAAGAGAGTTTGTAGCAGACATTAAAGAAAATGGCATTGGTCTTGCCAATATTTAATTGGAAGAAAGATATGTTCATCCAGCATTGGACATTGCACAGGAGTCTGACAATTTAGAGATAGTGGAGGGATCGATACAGGTAATGTAAAGTACAGCTTGTATAAAGAAAATGGTTAAAAAACAAACAACACCAGGTTATAGTCCAAGAGGTTAATTTGACATTGTAATTTCAAATAAATCTATTAGACTATAACCTAGTGTTATTTGATATTTGACCTTGTCCACCCCAGTCCAATTCTGACATCTCCACATCATATAGAAAATGACAGAGTGCATGGATGATGTCACCACATGCAGGCTGTGGATAGTAAACTGGAAGGAGCCAAGGATAGATCCTTGGGAGATGCCAGAGATTATGTCACAGTAATGGGAGGAAAAGCCATTGCAGCTGATTTCTTGGCTGCAATTAGATGGACAAGATGTGGTATGTCCTGAGATAGGCAGCATCCAAGGAACAGGAGAATCGACGTTTCGGTCGATTCTCCTGTTCCTTGGATGCTGCCTGACCTGCTGCACTTTTCCAGCAACACATTTTCAGCTCTGATCTCCAGCATCTGCAGTCCTCACTTTCTCCTCCTATGTCCTTAGATACCTTTAAGTTGAGATGAACAAGCTGTAACTCAGAGATACTAATTCACAGGCTACCTTTTTATGAGATTGTAGTGATAGAATAGTACAAGTTGTCCAAACCTTTCTAATAACTGTACGATGGAAATTCAATGTGCTTAAGAGAATAATAAGTACATATGTGGGAGAAAAGGAGTATCAACACATTCATCTAAACTTCAGGACATGCAAATTCCAAACAGAAATAAGATAGTGACACACCATCCAATACCTTATCAACACTGATCTCAATGCAGAAAGTGAAGCTGTTAACTCAAAAACAAACAGGAAATAAGTAGCTAGCTGTTCTTAACAAGAAGCAGCAATATGTACAATATGTTTCAACATAAGTGAAGTCAGCACTGAGCCGCTAGGGAAGAAAATACAGCAAGACTCTAATGAATAGCATGAAATAAAAACAAAGTCAATGTCAACCTTTTGGGAATGTTGAAATGCAAAATCCAACAGAGCAAAGCACAAATCAAAACATCTTTAAACCAAAAGGACAAGATACAGAGGAAATTGGAAACACTAAAAGGTGCACAAATAATCAACAAACTCCAGGAAAAAAACAAGCCCCATCAAAATGTAAATCAACATCCTCCCCTACTTAAACGAATGTGCTTAAATATTTTTATAAAGGCGCAGTCATAAAATTGCAAAGTTATCCCCCTACCTTCACTTTGCTGTACAGGTGATGTTCTAAGAGTTAAACAACTTGAAGGAATTAAGCTTTCAACTGGGATGATGTGAAGTATTTGTAAATATTTAAAACTACAAGTGCAGAAATGACTTTAAAAAGAACAACATTTTATAAAGTTTAGAAACTGCTCAATCTAAAAAATCTTGATATTATTAGAACATTTCTTGATGTCAGGAGTATGCAAGGTTTGACGAAGGATCAGGTAAGTGAATACTGCACAAAAATGCAGATTTTACTTATAATCTTAATTGTCATCTTACTTTCACAATTTTGTCATAATGTTTGTTTCAGCAGCATGGGAAGTTGTCCAGTTAAAAGTCAAGTTAAACACTTGCACATTTCCCTAATACTGCATGTTTCATTCAGCTGAATCCACCAATAGGATATCTGGTCAGCATGAGTGAGTTGCACTGAAGTGTCTATTTCTGTGCTGTACATCTCTATGACTCTAAATGGTGAAATTATATCATTGAGCCATTTTTTAAAGTATCTTCAGACACAATGGAGTGGATTTGAACTGCCTCAACTGGGTGTTTACGTGGTAAAAATGCGTTAAAAATATGCTGGTAAACTCACCATCAATGATTAGCCTGCTTCAGCAGCATCCCCTCCGTTGTTAAAAGCAATTCCAAAATGAAATTAAATGATTCTACAAATAATCATTTTTAATTTCACAGGAAATCTTTTCCCATGAGCTGACAGCTGTGCATTTTGGTACAGTTTGCTTTTATGATACATTTCTTGTGGAAATCATTTGACCACAATATCTGTTACTTACTCTCTGGTTTCTTTTGATATTCTACTATGAATGCTATTGGGGTTCAGTACCTTTCACAACAGAGTTCCAGAAGTTTTCCAGTATTACTTCCTTACCTGTAATTGTCCTAATCAACTGCCTCACACCCTCATTTCGCCATTTCTACTTATTTAGACAAAGATTGAAGAAAGGAACTTGCTTAATATTTTCATCATTCTTTCACCATTTTTCTTTTCCAGTTGATTCTGTGCTTCCTTTAAGTTTGTTTTTCACTTACCTTTTACTGGCTTGTATATTATTTCCTTTGTATTATCTGTTCTTCATATTTCCTTCTTTGTTTTCAAAGTTCCTTAGCACCCTGTCTATATTTCATATTTCCAGCGTGTTTTTCTTTTATATCATTAAACATAAATGTCATCTCAAACTTCTTTTTAATCTCATTTCTAATATTAATTTCTCTACTTGTCCAATAAGCTCCAGCTTTTGAAACAGTTCTTTAACTATTGAGAGAAACTTTATGCCTGATTTTCATATAATCATACAGGCCGTTTGGCCCATCGAGACTACACCAACAAAAAAACTACACTACATCACCAAAAAACTACTCTACATCAGTACTAATCCTACTTTCCAGCATGTGGTCCATAGCCTTGAATGCTATGACATTTCAAGTACTCATCCAAGTAATTTTTAAAAGATTGTGAGGTTTCCTGCCTCAGTTACCCTTCCAGGCCGTGCATTTCAGATTCCCACCAGCTCTAGATGATTTTGTTTTGCAAATCTCCTCCAAACCTCCTGCCTTTCACATTAAAATTATGTCCCCTTGTATTATGGGAACTGCTACTTCCTATCCACAACCCTCAATCTTATACATCTCATTCATCTTCTGAGCATTGTTTTATATTACAATTTTCTTTTAGTTTACCTAGGCAAGTTCCCTTTTAATCTCATTTAGATTAATTGAATTTTTGTGAGGAGAACCTTTATTATTTAATTTTCTCATGTTTTTTGCTGTTTCTATAGAGCTATTAAGTTATGACCAGTGTGTTCTATTTAAAACATCACTTTCATTGCTTTCTCCAATTCAATTCAACATCAACAATTACAACAAGTTATAAGGCATATTTAACATAACAAAATGGCCTAAGGCACTTCACAGGAGCATTATAAAACAAAATGTGATAGAGTGACAAGTTTTGATAATGTCCAAATTTTGATCAAAGATACAAATTTTAAGATGGGCCTTAAAGATGAATTTAAGATGGAGAGATCAGATAGTTAGGGTTGGGGAAGGGTGGGGATTTGGTATTCAAGAGTTTAAGGGCTGCACGACTGACAGTGTAACCAAAGGAGGAAAGGTTAAAATCAAGCATGTGTGAGTGATCAGAGCTAGAGGAATGCAGATTTCTTAGGCTGGAAGAGTTTACGAGATATACAGCGGCAAGACCACAGAGCAATTGTAAAATCAAGAGATCACTTAACTAGGAACCAATGTTGTCAGTGACAGATTGATGGGATTTGTTCCAGGTTAAGGCAGAAAAGTTCTGAATGACTTCAGGTTTACAGAGAACAAGGTTCAGAACTGTCTTTGTTGGACTAAATACAGATGGAGAATTTCTACATATTGAATTGCACTACTTATAAACCAATGAAAAGAAGATTCAGTGTTGATCAGCCACTGCTCCAAACAGATACTTAAACACATGTTTTATAGATTAGTTTATTACTCATTCATCACAGTAATAATTGGTTTAAACTAAAATTGACCACATCGAAACCCAAATGTAGGGGCATCAGAACAGGAAATTGCACGATAATTTGACAAAGATGATTAAAATTTCCTCATGCAGTAACATTCAACATTGTGCATGTGCTCACAGTGGATCTGCAGCATGTTTCCTAGGGAATTCCTATTGACTTCAAGATCCTTTAGGGATTGAACATTATAAGTTCCCCAAGTAGTTGGTGAGTGAAATAACAAAGATTGATAAACCAGAGGAGTCTTTGCTGGCCCAGAGTGTGCTGTCTCTCTCTGCACATCATCTTTTATCTGTGAAAACTCGGAGCAAGATTCAAATGTCAGGAAGCATCAGCTACTCCACAGTAAAGATTTTTGACACAGGATTGAATAAGTTAACCTACCTAGCTCTGCAAATGTAAACGATTACCTTTTTAATGAAATTCGTTAACAGTTAAGTTCCCTTCATCATTAGTCCACGGTCACCTGTTGACTGTGTGATTTTCAAATGTCAAAGCTTTCCTAGATGTAGAGAATTTGAAATTGTTTATCTAAATACCATTAATTGCAAGAATACCAAAACATAAGTCAGAATCAGAACTATGTATGTAAAGTGTATCCTTTTAAATTGTAATTTATAATTTTAAGCAAATGTTCTGCTGTTTACACTGTTACAGGAATAGGAATGATCTCCTCTTCCCCAACAAAAAACTTTACAGAGATCAGCAATAAAGAAATAATCACACATTCTTTCACATTTTTACTTTGCCAGGTTTAACCCTAAACTCTCATTACTACACTTACCTGACACTTCCAATGATGCATGTATCTTTTTTTCAATTAAGATGGGTTTATCAGTGCCGTTGGTGTCCAATTACTGCCAACTTTATCCTTGCTTAAAGTGGATTAGACCAATTCAAAGATAATTTCATTATGTACTTAGCAGGAAAGAAACTTATATCTCATTTGACTGTTGTTAAATCCACACAACAGGAAAGGGACAATTTTCTAATTCAGTGAACAACCATTCCTATCAGTATATTACATTTGTTTTCACTTCCATAAAACATTTGTTAAACTACCAAAAATTATGATGAGCAATTTGTAATTGTATTGTCTCTTAATCATTACTTGCAGTTGTATTCTGGATAAGCTCCCTGAAATATAACCATAATGTTATAAGCATATTGCAATTATTCCTTTCAAACTTCAAAAGACTACTAAATCTCTAATCGTGCTTTCCAACTTCTAATAGTTTTAGCCAGGTAAGATGATCAAACGTTTTCAAAAAAACCTCACACTAAAACCTGATCTTACATCAAGTTTCAGAACACCATTGAAATGTCAAAGTTGTTTCTCCAGATTTACTTGTCTGAATCAGGAAGAATGTTGTGGTACAATAGAAAGAAAATAACTTACCATATAGGTAAAAGTAGCCTTTCTGTTTTCAAGTTCATCTGTTATTATTGCTACCAAATCAAGGTGAGTATTACCCACAATGTAGTGAAAATACAAGATATTTTTAAGACAGAAGCGCTGATTTATTGTACATTTAGAAACAATTTGAACATATTTTTGTGAAACAGATTTGCCAAAAGCTTAAAAAAGTTAAGCACAGAAATAAGCATTTAAAAATGAAGTTACAGTTATTCCTTGCCTGATGGATGCAATATAGTAAACATAAATAGGTTTGCTTTCAGAGGTTACATTTAACACTATTGACCAAGAAATGTATGTAACTTTACAAATACCATTAATAACTTACCAAACTGTAAATAAAATGGAATTGAATAAATAACTTGCCATTAGATATTATCATTGTTTTTTTGTTTGACATGTCCCTAATATTAGTGTGCCTTTTTTCTCTATGATTTCTTTAATTTATTGCAATTTAACCTGGTTGAAGACTTAATTCTTTCTTTAAAAAATGAACAATGAATTAGTCTATTATTGCACCGACTACAATCCAGTAGTAATTTGGTTCTCAGTAAATGTTACATTAGAAAAGTAAACATTTAGAATGAGGCTAGCATGAGCAAGCAGAAAAGGAAAAAAAATCTAAATTATATACATTCCACTTAAACACCAGAAAACACCACTCAACTTGGAATTCGATTTTAAGTGTGCAAAACATTACAGTTCTATATAAAAATATGTGCATTATGAAGACATAATTAAATTATTTATCACTAATACATAATTATTTATATATACATTGCAAACATTACATCACTGTACAGTTCTCATCTTTTCTGCACTTCTGCATACTGTGGCTTTGCACAATAAAGTGCCTATACACATAAATCTGACTCAAATCAATGTGATTGAGTATGGGAACCTACTCAAGTTCCATTCAAAAAACATTTGCATATCCCTTTTTTTTGCATTCCCTTACAAAATCCTTAAATCATTGACAAGGGATCAAACAAGCATCATTAGACAGTAATAATTTGCATTTTACAGTGATTGATTGGCATAAGTAAGTCTTTTCTTCCTCCAGAAAATTTATCTTCCTCAGCTATACCACAAGATCATCCGTGTCTTCTTGTGTGCTTGTCATACGGACAAGCCCCCGTTTCCTAAGAGGCGTACTGGTGACGCTGAGCATCTCTTTACTATTTTCAGGCCTATGAATATCACGGTTTTCAATTGATGCTTTGGAATGGTCTATTTTCTTCCGTTCGGAGGCCAGTAGTTCTACCCTTGAATCTGCAGAGATACTAGAAGAAGGGGTTGAGTGATTGCTATCAGAAAACAAGTCAGATAAACTGCTTAATGAGCTCACATCTGAGTGATCGAATGATAGGTCTGGAATGGTAAGATGCTTGCTTTGACAGGATTGGGAAATTCGTTGATCTGTTATTGATGCCTGATTCTCAGACTGCAAATCTACGAGTTCTAGAGAATCTCTATGAACCATGGATTCAAAGGACAGTGTGCGCTTGCGTAAATGCATCCTGGCTTCAGACATTGCAGTATGAGAAGTTGGCCCACTTTCACTCTCCTTGGGAGGCTCTATTGAGATACAAGGTGGACTCATTTTTTTCTTTCTTTGAGCTGCAAGGATATACTCGGAATCTGACTGGGCATGGACAGAAGGCTCTCCCTTTTCTTCAGTAGAAAATGGAACTTCTAACTGTAGATTTGAATCTTCATCGTCAATTGAAGGGCATATTTCAATTGAATGCCTCCTTGGATCATCTGCCCAAGAAGGCTTTGCCAGTAATCCCTGTGCATCAACACTGTAGAACTTCTTCAAGTCTTTTTCCCTTCCAATTCCTGCCAAGCTTGCTGTACTGTTAGAGTTCTTTAAAGCCACAGCTGACTGATTAAGCGAGAGGAAAGGTGATAACGATAGGCTTCTCACTTCAGATTGTCGCTTCCAGTTTCTCATTGAGCTGTTGATGCACCTCACTTCTTCGTCAGCTGGATCCACAGAGTTGAAAAAGGAGCTTGCTGGGCTGTTGCTGCCACTGCTGTGACTGGGTGAGCGGCTCGGAATACTGCGCTGGCAGTAGACCTGCCTGTGTGTGTGAACACTCGATTGCTTACTGCGTTGTGTCAACAGTGGCAAAGGCTGAGCGGCGACCTTTGGAGACAATGGTGTGGAGTGCATTAATGGTGGAACCAAGATATGATGAGCTGAAAGTTTTGGTTGCAGACTGTCATTAGACTCTAGCTTCAAGCTGTTCTTAGATTCCACATTCATAACACCCACTGAGTCATTTCTGACAGACTCCTGGAATGTAAGCAGTCATAGAATATCAGAGCAAATTCCCACTGGTAGTGTTTCATCATAAATATTTTGCAAAACTTTTGATTCTGGCTGTATAGTAGCAAAAAGAGTTTCTCTGGCCTTGCATTACTAAACTTTACCGAGTCTCCCACACTAATACCCCCAGGTTTTCAATCCCTCTCATAAAGGCAGTAATTGCTGAAACGGTATTTAAAAAATGATAGACTTAAAACACAGCTTTCATGTCCTCAGGATTTCCAAAGGGTTTCAAAGCCAATTATTATTTTCTTAAAAATCTATTTGCAGGATTTGGGCATCTCTGACAAAGTTGCCATTTATGGCTACCTAAAATATGGTTTCACAAACTCAGTGGCTTTAGAAGTTAAACAGCAGTTAAGAGTCAACCAAGCCATTGAGAAATTTGGATCACATATACTGGCTCAGTTCATTAATGAACCTTTTAAGATAATCAACAGTTTCATGATCACTTCCACAAACAACTTCTTTTTAAGTTTCCATATCGTTAAAAAAATCTGCATTCACATTCACAAACAGCTTTGATGGTGATTTGAACTCATGATCAGTCCAGGACTTTAGATTGCCAATCCAGTTACAATTATTACACCATCATATCCATCCTTTGGAAAGAAATATGTAATTTTCATATAGGCTTATGAATGAGATAATGCCTAATTAATCTGAAAGCTTTCTTGTTGTAGAGGAATGGCCAGAGTTGAATGCTGGCTGGGAGATCTCTCCCACTGTTCTTTAAACCTTTTACATTTATATACCAGCTCTATAGAGGTCAACAACTACATAATAACTAAGAGCAAGAGAAGGCAATTTAGCCTGTCGGGCCTGTTCCGCCATTTGATACAATCACGGCTTATCCTATCTTAGTCTCAACTCCACTTCCCTGCCTGATGTCCAAAATCCTCCACCGAGAAGACATTGTAGTACTTCCTCAACATTATACTCAAGTGTCAGCCTATATTATATGCTCAAGTTTCTTGATTTATGTTTGAATTCAATGGTCTGGAATTTTGTAATGATAAATGCATGGCGTCAAGTGTTTATTGCACTTGCACACGTCCAGCCATTTTGTATGAGGTTTCGCACAGGAAGTCTGTTGTGATTAGAAAGCTATTTCTGCATGGTAGGAAACCTGAGTCCTGTGTGAACAAGACAGCAAGCTATGCATATCCGTAATCAGACTGAGGAATATTCTACAAAGATGCATAGGGTCTTAACCAGGAAGTGTAAGTTAGAACATTTCATTCAATGCCAAAACATATGCAAATAGTGGAAGAAAGAAAGATAGAATCAAGAGAGTATGGTAGAGATAATTGAGAAGTTAATTAGAAAAGGATTTAATTATTTTGAAATCTCCATAAATAAATAAATCTTAGGAAACATCCACATTCCATGAATGAATAAAAAATTTGAAGATAGTCATATTTTGCATGGTCACCAATACTGAGGCTGACTTTACATTCCAGATTGATTAACTGAATTCAAAGTCCACCAGCTGCCAATGAGAATTGAATCCATGTCGCCAGAGCACTGACCTAGGCCTTTGGAATCCAAGTCCAGTGACAACCACTACATTACCATCTGCCCCAATCAGATCCTGATTTCAGGATTTAACTGCTCATATGCAGTTGCTGCCTGACGTACAGTTAAAAGCAAAAATGGATATTGATAATTTCTCTCTAATTTTGACTCAAAATCCAGACTTTTTAAAAAAAAATCAACCTATTCAGATGTGTTGTGACACACCTATGGAGCAGGTGGGATTTGAGCCAATGTCTTTTAGTCCAGAGATAAGGACACTACCATTGCACCGCAAAAGCCCATTCAGGTCACTAGCTTTTTTGTTTGTATCCAGAAGTGCTCTTCCACACAACTGAGTGTTTATTTCCCCCTCACCAAATCATCCACGGTATTCTTGTTCAAGTCCATTAGAATTTCTTGTGGCTCAGGGATCCATTTCGAGTTTCACAGCATTTCCAGGCCCAAAGGTCACCAAGCAACCCTTTTCACATACACTGTCCCCAATAAAGGACATAAGGTCAGAAATGGAGGCTACGAAAGCTACTCACTGTCCTTATTCCAACTCCTTCAGTTCCCGTCCACATATTCTTCTCTGCAACATTCATCCCTTCTCATTCACTTTAGAACTCTTTAAGAATCTAACAACAATCTCTGTCCCACTCTCTCTAGAACAACTAGCAACAGTCTCCACTCCCAATGGCACTGCCTGTGGTCCTAAATCACAAGGAATGTTCCATGCCAAGCAATTAAGTGCCCGATAGGTGAGTAGGTCCAGCAGTGCAAACATTAAATCTAGCTGCAGGACCGGGAATTCTGATCAATTCCTTTCCTGCCACCGCCTCCTCCCAAAATAAGAGATACTGGTTTCTTAATAACTGTTCAAGCATTTCATATAACCGAATAAATACTGAAACATAAACTTAGAAACTTGGTGAGAGGGAATTACTTACCAAGTTGTAAAATGGGTACCAAATGCCCAAAATGGCAGGGAGCTTGCAAATGCAAATTCTGTGTCAGGATTAGACATGAGCCCCCTCCCCCTGCCTTGTTTGATACCAGGTAAAAACAATGACTGCAGATGCTGGAAACCAGATTCTGGATTAGTGGTGCTGGAAGAGCACAGCAGTTCAGGCAGCATCCAAGTAGCTTCGAAATCGACGTTTCGGGCAAAAGCCCTTCATCAGGAATAAAGCTGATCTGAAGGGCTTTTGCCCGAAACGTCGATTTCGAAGTTACTTGGATGTTGTTTGATACCACTTATCCCAAAGGAAAATTGGACAATTTTTTAATTAACCAGACAATTTGCTATCAACTAGTTTTGTGTAACTCAATGAGCTGAAATTGAATGCAAAAGTTACTGACTTTTGATCTAAGTTGAGTCAACAATACTTCAGTGCAAAATGGAAAAACGCCTTTGAATAAAATCTATCAATACCTGTCTACGTAGTAGCCTGTTAAAACTGGGTGATCTCGGTGATCTCTGTGGAGGAGGGATTTTAGGGAGAGTGATGTGGCTGGTCGAAGCGAAGCTATGATGAATTATCTCAGTGGGAATTCCAAGACACGTAGAAACTTCAGCAGGCTGGGACTGGACTGAAGTCACAGACCCTAGACAAAAAAATCCAGATTAAAAACAAAACCCTGAATGAAAATAAAATCTTGAAACCAAATAAATGCTTCATATAAAAGATTCTTTTAATTTTTCCATTTTCTTCTTCCTCTTTGAGAAAGTTTAAAAATTAAGCTATCAATTTGAATATCTACTTTGTGATTATATATTTTTAGGTTATTTGTGAGAAGCCATATTGAGTTACTTGGTTGCCTGTGCTTCCAAAATTAATGAGTTTAGATGAAGTCAAGACAGACTCCAAAAAGTTTGAAAGAAGATGTTAAGATTGTCAACTCAAGTCTGACTCAGACAAATTGCCCAACAAATCCATTGATAGATTGTACATATTTTTGTTGGCCCAGGGCTGGGCTTCCCTAAAGCCAGGTCTGAGGTCCTCAGTTGGGTTCAGGTGTACCACTGGTGCAAGCACACTTGGTTGAAAGCACTAAAAATAGGATCAACTTGGTGAAGATTGGATTTGGGGGTGCAGAGTGGGGAGGTGTCTAAACTTTGATAAATCTATGCTAAACTTCTGAAAATTGGGGTAGGCGAGCAAAAGACATTGTAAGAGTGGCTCCCAGCCACAAATTCACAGGGCCAGCCAAGTTCTTCTCTGAGGAGTCCAGGGGAATACCCACAGTTTTCTCTGTCCGTCCCAGATCACAGATGTACCCCTGAACCATTGAAGTTCTGCTTATGGAGGGTCTGACCCCTGTTTCGACAAACTATAGTAGAAGCAATGGTAGAGTTTTACAACAGCAGCAATCCTTCCATAACCCTCAGATATTCTAAGCTGAGTACTTCAAACTGACACCCATATGATTGGCTTTCTGATTAATTAAAGAAATGCACTGAATTTTTAAATAACTTTTGACTGATAGAAAAATGTACTAATTCCCTTTTATTAAATAACACATGTTGGTGACATACCCTGATGGGGATCCACCTCATGCAGCGGATAATGAGATTGGGCTGATCTAACTGGGCGAAACATATAGCTGTCGTTAGGTAAAGAATGCATTCGAGACACAGAAACTTTCCGAACAGTCAGCAAATTGTCTTTTTGTTTCTCTCCGATCATTTTGCTGTATCTAAGATCTTCCTGTTTAAAAATAACCAGAGAATATTGGAAATTATTCACACTGTTCAATATTACACTGGCATTATGCAGCATTGATGCATTCATAACCACATAGAATAAACCAGCAAGATACCAGTTTCTTCAACATGACTGGAACTGACTATTAATAAAATGCAGAGAACTGTATAGAGCACTAACAGAGCTAGGATATGGAATTAAACAAGAATATTTCATAGTAATTAATTAATCATAATGCTGCTATTACTAACAGTCCAGCTTAAACAGCTTAAACAGAGAAACCTATCAAGCAAAGGTGAGAATGAAAAGTGTGCAGTCCAGTTCTGACAAATATACCTCAGCAAATTTTATAAAGAGACATGGACAAAGGCTGAGCAGGCAGCATAGAAAATTAAGAACAGTGTATAGTAGCATTAGGGATGCAGAGGGGAGGGATGAGCTTTCCTTGGATGCTGTGACAGACCAAAAGAAGGAATTCAATTTCCTTTACAGTACAAACTTGCTGAATGAATTTTGTACAGAAATTAATGCATATGGCAAAAAAATTTAAATTAGATATGAGAGAAGCTAAGGTTGTATCCAGAAATCTTCAGATCATCCTCCATTAGACTTTGACACTTGTACTGTCCAAGCCGCAGAGTTTGAGGTCGATGCGTGCACATCATTCTAAACTATTATGGGTATTTCACGGGCACAGCTATTTCTATACCTTTAGACATCCTTTGGTTAGCAAATAGTGAAGACACTCCAGTCCTAACATTGGAAGACAATGGGGAAGACCTTCTATTTCTTTTGAAAATGGCATGGGAATCTTCAGGAAAAGAAGGCACTAAAGAAGGCAATTGCCAGCCACCAGATGGCCTTCTGGACAGTGGTGTGCATTTTTGAGATTGTAGATACAGAGAAGAAAACAGGTTGTTCATTTACTCCTAACTGAAATTTTGGACCTTACCGTATCTTTAGATTAAAGAGGCATTGTTCCTGAACTGCCAGATCTCTCTTTTGATGAGGATCAGTTCTTTTGAAGAAGGTAAAGCAATATAATCATCTATTTAATAGACAGAATCTGCCCAGGAGATCAGCAACAGTAACTGAAGTCAGGTGATGTGGTTCCTCCCCCAGAGTAGATAGTCAGATCACTTCTGGGAAACAAATAGGGTGCTAGCTCACTCTATAATGAAAGCAAGTGAAGATCTAGAAATTTCTACAGCTAGCAAAATGACCACAAAATCTCAATAATTATGAAGCTAGAAATACATTTTCAATAATGCCACAAAATAAATCTCAAAGTTCAAAACAAATTCCAGACTACTGAAGGTACAGTCAAGGTGGTGGTGCCACCTGCACTAGGCAGATGTCAACTGCAACAAATGTTTGCAGTTATGCATAGAATATATGAAAAAAGTGAGCTCGAATGTTTGGAGAAAAACATCAATTATCAGCAGAGGCTCACCAAGATGTACAACAATTTAAGTACTTAATAATACATTGTAAACTGAGAAAGAGATCCTTTTGTCCAAGCGGATCATGCTAATAGCCAAAGTCCAGAAATTGTTGATCTGCATAGTCGGATATATTTACATAGAAACCCATCAGCAAACCATGGAAGTAATAGAGAGCTTTTTTCAGCCAAAAGCTACAATATTAGATTATTGAGATTAAGGAGACACACAAATTATTTTTTCCAAGTTTACATTTGAAATAAGCTTGAACAACTCAGAATTCAACAAGACTTGGCATAGTCTAATTGCTTCATTGAGACTGTCAAACAGTGCAAACAAGCTTTGTAAGCGCAAATTCAGACTAATGACACAACAGAGATATTATATTCGAGGAAACAGCTGCACTGTTGTTGAAAAATTCAGAACTCAAAATGATCACAAATCTCAAATGACCACAAAAGTGAATGCTTAGCTGAAGAAAGTTGTTTGCCACTGTAAATAAGCTAATATCTTGTCCTACAAAGATGAACACCAGAGATAGAACAAGAACCTTAATTGTTTTCTTAACAACAGAGATCATCTTCAGAAGGAGACTGTCCTTTGACATAACTCTGCAAATCATAGTGTCAAACATAGGTTTCCCATTGGTCCTGTTTCGGCTGTTTACACTGCTGTACATGATGATACTTTTTTACTTTCGTATGGAATCCCAGAGTTGTCCTTGCTTACATGTCAGACAAGCAGGAAGTTGGATGAACACAGCAATTCAGGCAGCATCACGAGGTGGAGAATTCAATGTTTCAGGTGTAACCGTTACGCCCAAAATGTTGACTTCTCCACCTCCTGATGCTGCCTGGATTGCTGTGTTCTTCCAGCCTCCTGCTTATCTACCTTGGATTCCAGCATCTGCAGTTTTTCTATCTCTAGCCCTGCTTACATGTCAGCAGCCTCACTTTGCAGCAACTGTTCAATTGATAGCACCACCTTAAAAAAAAGAGAAACTCATTATGGCCTGCTTATTTTCCCATAGGCCAGGTCCAAGGAACTATAAAGATGGGAGACGGTGTTGTGAGGGAGATTGATTTGCTGGACCCCCAACATCCTGGCCGCACCCCCCCCCCCCCCCCCCACACCTGCCAACACCCCCCAAAGATGCATGGCCATAGATCAAGACATAATGAAAAGCGTTCCATTCCAAAAGGAAGTAGGAGTATACTTAAGAGGGAAATCAGGAAGGCAAAATTGGGACATGAGATAGCTTTGAGAGATTGAATTAAGGAGAATCCAAAGAGTTTTTACAAATATATTGAGAACAAAATGGTAACTAGGGAGAGAATAGGGCCCCTCAAAGATCAGCAAGGCGGCCTTTGTGTGGAGCCACAGAATATGGGGGAGACACTAAATGAATATTTTGCATCAGTATTTACTGTGGAAAAGGATATGGAAGATATAGTCTGTAGGGAAATAGATGGTGACATCTTGAAAAATATCCAGATTACAGAGGAGGAAGTGCTGGATATCTTCAAACGGTTAAAGGTGGATAAATCCCAGGACCTGATCAGGTGTACCCGAGAACTCTGTGGGAAGCTAGAGAAGTGATTGCTGGGACTCTTGCTGAGATATTTATATCATCGATAGTCACAGGTGAGGTGCTGGAAGACTGGAGGTTGGCAAATGTGGTGCCACTGTTTAAGAAGGGCGGTAATCCTGAGGGACAGGATGTACATGTATTTGGAAAGGCAAGGACTGATTAAGGATAGTCAACATGGCTTTGTGCATGGGAAATCATGTCTCACAAACTTAATTGAGTTTTTTGAAGAAGCAACAAAGAAGATTGATGAGAGCAGAGTAGTAGATGTGATCTATATGGACTTCAGTAAGGTGTTCGACAAGGTTCCCCATGGGAGACTGATTAGCAAGGTTAGATCTCATGGAATACAGGGAGAACTAGCCATTTGGATACAGAACTGGCTCAAAGGTAGAAGACAGAGGGTGGTGGTAGAGGGTTATTTTTCATACTGGAGGCCTGTGACCAGTGGAGTGCCACAAGGATCGGTGCTGGGCCCTCTACTTTTTGTCATTTACACAAATGATTTGGATGCGAGCATAAGAGGTACAGTTAGTAAGTTTGCAGATGACACCAAAATTGGAGGTATAGTGGACAGCGAAGAGGGTTACCTCAGATTACAACAGGATCTAGACCAGATGAGACAATGTGCTGAGAAGTGGCAGATGGGGTTTAATTCAGTTAAATGCGAGGTGCTGCATTTTGGGAAAGCAAATCTTAGCAGGACTTATACACTAAATGGCAAGGTCTTAGGGAGTGTTGCTGAACAAAGAGGCCTTGGAGTGCAGGTTCATAGCTCCTTGAAAGTGGAGTTGCAGGTAGATAGGATAGTGAAGGTGGCATTTGGTATGTTTTCCTTTATTGGTCAGAGTGTTGAGTACAGGAGTTGGGAGGTCATGTTGCAGCTGTACAGGACATTATTTAGGCCACTGTTGGAGTACTGTGTGCACTTCTGGTCTCCTTCCTATCGGAAAGATGTTGTGAAACTTGAAAGGGTTCAGAAAAGATTTACAAGGATGTTGCCAAGGTTGGAGGATTTGAGCTATAGGCAGAGGATGAACAGGCTGGGGCTGTTTTCCCTGGAGCGTCGGAGGCTGAGGGGTGACCTTATAGAAGTTTACACAATTATGAGGGGCATAGATAGGATAAATAGACAAAGTCTTTTCCCTGGGGTCAGGGAGTCCAGAACTAGAGGGCATAGGTTTAGATTGAGAGGGGAAAGATATAAAAGACACCTAAGGGGCAACATTTTCACGCAGAAGGTGGTACGTGTATGGAATGAGCTGCCAGAGGGTGTGTTGGAGGCTGGTACAATTGCAACATTTAAGAGGGTTTTGGATGGGTATATGAATAGGAAGGGTTTGGAGGGATATGGGCCGGGTGCTGGCAGGTGGGACTAGATTGGGTTGGGATATCTGGTCGGCATGGACAGGTTGGACCGAAGGGTCTATTTCCATGCTGTACATCTCTATGACTCTCTGACTCTAAATCCTCATTGGAGGAAGGGAGGACCCCTGTGTATGTAGCTTTCCTTCAGTGAGCAATGCTACCAACAGATGGCAGCATGGAACTCCATGGCATCTTTTGAGTATTAAATAACCAATGACTAAATAATTAGATGACCATTCAACAGTCCACTAACAAAAGAAAAGAATAATAAGAGACTTATTATATTAAAATAACATGACCAAGAGTATTTATATAAACATTTTTGAAAGAAAGAAATTAAAACAGGTTAACTGAATTAACTAGTGGTAGCCCTTTAAAAGGTCACTTTAACCAAAATCAAAAATTCAACAGAAATTTATCAAGCTGTTGTTGAGGGGAAGGGAGGGGAGAGGAGACTGTGAGAGATGATGCAATTCCTGCCTTTGTGGTATCCATTGTTCACTGAAGGCATCAAGCAGACCAAGAGACACTCATGTCAAGTGGCCCTTTATTCTCTTTTATTATTTAATTTATTTTTCTAATCAACCTGTTCAGAGATGTTATTGTACACCTCTGGAGCAGATAGAACTTGAATCCAGGTCTCTCAGTCTGGGGGAAGGGACACTACCACTGCACTACAAGAGGGCCATTCTTTTATCCTCTTGAGTAAACAAGAAATAAATGAACAAATTAACTGATTGACAGCTCATCAAAGGACCACTGCAACCAGAATGAAAACTTGAAAATAAATTTTTCAAATTATATCACAATTTTTATTTGGGGTGGATATAAGGCACTCCAGCCCCTTCAATGCCTGCTGAGCATAGGAATTTCTTTTTGTTTTCTATAATAATGCAACCAAATTAACTCAATAAAATAATTAACTTAAGAACCAGTTTTTAAAGGAGCACTTAAACAAAGCAGATGTTCATAGAAAGACATGAGAGACGGACATTGTGGCTTGGACAGCATTTGTTGCACAACTCCCATTGCCTTTGAGAAAGTGGTGATGAGCTGTCTTCTTTGACAACCACCTGATGAAGGAGTAGCACTCCAAAGGCTAGTGCTTCCAAATAAACCTGTTCAACTATAACCTGGTGTTGCGTGATTTTTAACTTTAACATACTACAGTCCTTCGTGCATAGTACATCTACAATGTTGTTAGAAGCTGAATGGCTTGCTCAACCATTTCAGAGGGCAGTTAATAGGCAATCACATTGCTATTGGTCTGCAGTCACATGTAAGCTAGATCAATGAGGATGGCACATTTCCTTCTCAAGAAGGGATTAGTGAACCAAATGAGATTTTACAACAATGATAGTTTCATTGTTAGCATTACTGAGTCTAGTTTTCAATTCCAGATTTTTATTAATTTGAATTTAATTTCTACCAGCTTCCATGGCAGGATGAGAATTTGTGTCCACATAGCATTAGTTTGGAATACCAGGTTGCTAGTTCAGTGATGTTATCCCGAGCTACTGGTCATAGAAAGCTGAAAGCAAACTAACACACACCACATGTCGAGTAAGAAAGACAGCCTTGTGCATAAATAATTATGCAATTCATGACCCTCACTTCAAGACACTTCACCCTAATTTTTGAAATTTGCATTGATGGTTGGATGAACCTAAATCCTTGCAAGGAGATTACAATCTAATGCGCCTTGGATATTACTTAACACATTGTCAAATGCGTTTTTCAGATCAGTTATTCATATTATAATGTTTGTCACTTCTGATCTATATTTTTAAAAAAACTTCAAAAAATATGTAAAGGGAACATGATTACTGCATGACTCAATGATTAAAATGATGACTGCTGCAGGTGGTTTTTGTCTAAGGAGGTTAAGTTAGCAATTTGTATAGAAACACAAGTAAAATATTATCACCTGGATACCTGGTGTTAAGGTGATGATGCCAAATCTAATGTATTTAAATTTACAACATTAGACTTACAACAATTAAATATCTTCAGATTTTATTGCAATCATTTAGCATTGATGGGTCCAAAAATGTGTGTGTAAATCAGGATCTCTGTAAATTGCAAATAAAGTGAGTACTTTTAAAATCTTTGACGTATTTAAGAATTTGTTTTACAGAAAGACCCCTAACTAAAACTAAAAGCACTGATCTAAAATTTGATGCTCTCTTCAAAGTAAAACGTGACAGTATGTTGATGATGAATTATGACCTGACCACTGATAATTTGATGATAATAAGTGAGCTCAGACACAGATTCTTGTGGAGGGATTCAGCCATGAGAATGTGTCAAGGCCTAGCTCAATGCTATCTGAGCCAGATATTTACTCACTAGCTATTTAGCAGGGGTCACAACACAGTAATCAGTTTGAGGAACTGTGGCTGATTTTACTTCTGTGTAGCCTGAGGGTGTGTGACCAAGCACAATATCTTTCCTACTGCTTTTATTTGGGACGACTATCAGAAATGGTTACCTTATAATGGGCATTCGTGACAATATCAAAGTCTGCATGAGGCAACGATCAATCTTCTGCTCATTGAACCATTCTACATTGCATAATGTGAAATCTGTAAATCAAAATCGCTTCTTCAAAGGATCTAACTGGAAGTGAACTGCAGCATACATTACAGTACAATTTCTTGCAAATTACCAGAAAGGCCTTTTTAACCAAGAAACAGCATAACAAATAATGTTAAACAGATTTAGAAACCTATTTAAGTAATTAAGCAAAGCAACGGTGCATGGTCTGGTGTAGAAATAAGCACATTCACCATGCATGCCTTAAGCTCAGGGCAACAGACTGCATAAAGTGGAAAATGTCATCTGTCTAGGCTGTAATTGGAGTAGTTTATGACTTGGAGATGCTGGTGTTGGACTCGGGTGGCTAAAGTTAAAAATCACACAACACCAGGTTTATTTGGAAACACTAGCTTTTAAAGTGCTGTTTCTTCCTCAGATGATTGTGGCGAGTAAGATACATTTTAGATTGATTACATTACTTACAGTGTGGAAACAGGCCCTTCGACCCAACAAGTCCACACCGACCCTCCGAAGAGCAACCCACCCAGACCCATTCCTCTACATTTACCCCTTCGCCTAACATTACAGGCAATTTAGCATGGCCAATTCACCTAACCTGCACATTTTTGGACTGTGGGAGGAAACCCACGCAGACACGGGGAGAATGTGCAAACTCTACACAGACAGTTGCCTGAGGCAGGAATTGAACCTGGGTCTCTGGTGCTATGAGGCAGCAGTGCTAACCACTGTGCCACCGCGCAGACGCTACGACAACAGACGGATGGACACCACACAACAATCACCAGGCAGGAGTGTTCCCTCCCAGTTGGGGAACACTTCAGCAGTCTGGGTCATTCAGCCTCGGACCTTCGGTGACCAACCTCCAAGGCGGACTTTGGGACAAGCAACAATGCAGAGTGGCCGAGCAGAAGTTGATAGCCAAGTTTGGTACCCATGGGAATGGCCTCAACGGGACTTTGGGTTTGTGTACATACACACACACACACACACACACACACACACACACACACACACACACACACACACACACACACACATTCACACACACACACAGACTCTCTCTCATACGAACATACATACACCCCCCGCACACACCCTCTCACAGGTATATACCCCATCACACCCACACACACACACTTAACCAAGCCTACACATATACACACTCAATCACACGCACTCACACCCACACACTCACATGCAGGCACTCACTCTGTCTCTCTGATACACACATGCATATAAACTTATGGGCTAAATTTGTTTTTGCAGAATTACGTGCATGTAAAATTTTGTAAATTCCACTTTAGAAATCAAACCAGTCTAACTCAACAGTGGGACCAGACAGACCTCACAACTTAATGATTGTCTGAGCTGAGATGGCACCTATTGTTAGAAAAGCTAGACCTTCCACAATAATTTGATTTTAAAAGAAGTTCTGGGATTTACATATCAAAAAACAGAAACCAACACATCCTATTCTAAAAGATGAAAGACTTGATCAAAAACTGTTTAATGAATCATCACATCTCCACAACATTGTTATCATTTGGTTATAAATTCTGTGTCTTATGATCTTATTCTCGATTTGGAGATGCCAGTGTTGGACTGGGGTGTACAAAGTTAAAAATCACACAACACCAGGTTATAGTCCAACAGGTTTAATTGGAAGCAAACTAGCTTTCGGAGTGTCACTCCTTCATCAGGTGATAGTGCTTCATCAGATATCACCTGATGAAGGAGCGACGCTCTGAAAGCTAGTTTGCTTCCAATTAAACCTGTTGAACTAGAACCTGGTGTTGTGTGATTTTTAAATTTGATCTTATTCTCCATAATCACCTGAGGAAGAAGCAGTGCTTCGAAAGCTAGTGTTTCCAAATAAACCTGTTGGACTATAACCTAGTGTAGTGTGATTTTTAACTTTGGAATCGTTTGGAAAATATGTTTCCAGCTTGCTTTTTCTCTTTTACATTGAGGCTAAACTTTGGTTAGATTCGATTTTGTTGGTCCTCAGAGTCATAGAGATGTACGGCACAGAAACAGACCCTTCGGTCCAACTCGTCCATTCCGACCAGATATCCTAACTTAATCTAGTTTCATTTGCCAGGACTTGACCCATATCCCTCTAAACCCTTCCTAGTCATATACCCATCCAGGTGCTTTTTAAATGTTGTAATTGTACCAAACTGCACCATTTCCTCTGGCAGCTCATTCCACACATGCACCACCCTCTGCATGAAAAAGTTGCTCTTTAGGTCCCTTTTAAATCTTTCTGCTCTCACCTAAACCTATGACCTCTAGTTCTGGAATCCCCCACCCCAAAAAACGACCTTGTCTACTTACTCTATCCATGACCCTCATGATTTGTAAACTCCTATAAAATCAGCTCTCAGCCTCCAATGCTCCAGGGAAAACAGCCCCAGCCTATTCAGCTGCTCCCTATAGTTCAAACCCTTCAACCCTGGCAATATCTTTGTAAAGCTTTTCTGTACTCTTTCAAGTTTCACAATAAGAGGGAGACCAGAATTGCACACAATATTCCAAAAGTGGCCTAACCAAACTGGTGTGCAATATTGAAGGCTACATTGGTGACAAGCATTTCATTTCTAAAAATAGAAAAAAAAAGGACAGTTTATCAAATGCTTCATTTGTCATTGCCTTCATTCCCCAATGCTTAGGCAGAAATCTAATCTCAAGACTTAGTTGCGAAGTAAAATTAGTAGAGGTGAGTGTAATGGAGATTGGATTTAAAGGTTAAATCAATTGGAAAATATATGGAACAGGCATGAAATATTCTTGTATTTCATTGAACAATAATGTTGTAATATTATAAATATAATTACACATTTTCTAGTTTCATGACAAATGGAAATGCAAGATAAATTCCTAGCTCAGCATTCAAAATAACACAAGATTATTACTGTGCAGAAAGCCATTCAGTCTATCCTGGCTGCACTAGTTCTCTGAATGTTCAGTTCACTTAGTCCCATTCCCCTGCCTTCTCCCACCTCGGGCTACATAATCTCTCTTTTCAGATAAGAGTATAATTTTGAAAGTTTCAATTGAACTTTCTTCCTCCACGCTTTCAGACGGAATGATATTGCCTTCCAGCCCTTAACTATTTGCTGCATTTGCTTCAGCGTGTTGTTTTTGCTCCATTTATCAGTTTCTTTAAATCTATAACCTCTTGTTGTTGATCCTTTCATGAGCTGGAATGATACCACATATCTATTGATCCTTCATGATTTTGAATTGTGTCATATTGTGGTTTGGGTAATTCCCTGTCACCAACACTCCGTTTTTATACTGTCTTTAGAACCTAACTAATTATGAGTGATAGAGGATAGGCCATTGGTGAGCCGACAGAGTGACACTTGTTGAACATTCCATCTTAGTTAAGAGGGAGACCAGAATTGCACACAATATTCCAAAAGTGGCCTAACCAAACTGGTGTGCACAGTTTACATTGCCTAATATGCACAACTATTTAGGACTATCAGTTGCTGTGAAAACATTTTGGCGTTTCTCAGGAACTCATACAAGTTTCAATTACCTCCACCCAAAGGCTGTGTGAAATCATCAGCTTGGATAGAACCCAAAGTAACATGAACGTTAACATCTCCCCAACCCCAAAGATCTTTTTAAATCATAATGAATCATTATACATTAATCTAGCAAATCTTTGAGCTAATCAGTACAGGCAGTCTGAATGTTTCACAATTTTCCCAGAACGCACTCTCTTCGGACTTGGGAAGATGGTATGTCTTTTGCTTGAAGACTGTTAACTTTGATTCTGAATAGCATTACATCAATAAACTGCAGGATCTTATATTCCTTGGATATCCATCCCAGAAGTCATTCCTGGTGGATAGAATCATTGGTTCTGTCATGATTGTAATGAGGTCAGCCAACTGGACTTCATAGAATATGAGATACAGGATTGGACCAGATTAACAACCCCAATTAGGGAGTACCTGCTAACATGAAAAGGGTGAGTGCTGACTCTGTATTAACGTCAACGACTGTCCATGTATAAATAAAGGGTAACATGGTGATGGGGTACTTGTCTCTGTGGAGCTATTTCAGGTTTGTTACCTTCTCTGGAGGATCTTTAATCTCCCAAATTCCGATTTGCAGAAGCGCTCTTCCTGCTAACTTCAGGAAGGACTGCAAAATATCATTGGGGGATCTTTAATTTCATGAATGAATACCATGGGAGATGGCTGTTGAAATTAGTACTTTATTTTGACTGTATCCTGTGTTTCTGTATCTCTTTTTCAGTGGACCAGAAACATGTTGTTTAAATATTCCTACACACACTCTAGGAACTCTTATTCCTACATTTACATTACTTTTTACATTACTACCATTCCAGTCTATATTTGGATATTTAAAGCCATTCATGATGGCATCCATATAATTCTTTGCACCTTGGTTATTTCCTTGTAAGCTTGTTGAACATAGAACAGTACAGCACTGTACAGGCCCTTTGGATCTTGATGTTGTGCTGACCTTTTATCCTACTCTAAGATCAAACTAATGTACATACCCTTCATTTTACTATTATCTATATGCCTATCCAAGAATCGCTTAATGTATCTGACATTACTACCACTGCTGGCAGTACATCCCACGCACTCATCACTCTCTGTGTAAAGAACCAACCTCTGACATCTTCTTGAAACCTTCCTCCAATCACCTTAAAGTCATGCTCCCTTGTGATAGTCATTTCTGCCCTGGGAAAAATTCTCTGACAATTCACTCTATCTGTGCCTCTCAAAATCTTGTACACTTCTATCATGTTGCCTCTCACCCTTCACTCCAATGGGAAAAGCCCTAGATGCCACAGCCTTTCTTCATAAGGCATGCCCTCCAGTTCAGGCAGCATCTCGGTAAATCTCCTCTGCACCCTCTCTTGAAAGCTTCCACGCCCTTCCGATAATGAGGCGACCAGAACTGAACATAATATTCCAAGTATTCTCTAACCAGGGCTCTATAGAGCTGCAGCATAACTTTGCGGCTCTTAAACTCAATCTCCCTGCTAATGAAAGCCAAAGCACCATACGTCTTCTTAGCAACTCTATCACCTTGGGTGGCAACTTTGAAGGGTCTATGGACATGTACCCCAAGATCCCTGTTCCTCCATACTGCCAAGAATCCTGCCTTTAACCCTGTAATCTGCATTCAAATTTTACCTTCCAAAATGAATCACTTCACACTTTTCAGATTGAACTCCATCTGCCACTTTTCAGCCCAGCTCTGCATCCCGTCAATGTTTCACTGCAGCCTACAACAGCCCTCCACATTATTACCACTCCACCAATTTTTGTGTCATGAGCAAACGTACTAACCCACCCTTCCACTTCCTCATCCAACAGATCCCTGCAGCACACCACTGGTCACCGTACTGAATACGTTCCATCTATCACCACCTACTGTCTTCTGTGGGCAGGCCGATTCTGTATCCTGACAGCCAAATTTTCCTGTATCCCATGCTTCCTTAATTGCTGAATGAGCCTACTATGGGGAGCCTTTTTAAATGCCTTGCTAAAATCCACATACACCACATTCACTGCTCTACCTTCATCAATGTGTTTTGCCACATCCTCAAAGAATTCAATAAGACTTGTGTGGCATGACCTACGCCTCACAAAGCCATGCTGACTATCTCTAATCAAACAATGGTTTTCCAAGTAAACATAATTCCTGTCTCTTAGTTACCTCTCCATAATTTGTCCACCACCGATGTAAGACTGACGTGTCTGTAATTCCCAGGATTATCTCTACTTCCTTTCTTGAACAAAGGAGTAACATTTACTACCTCCAATCATCTGGCACTACTCCAGTGGACAGTAAGGATGCAAAGATCATCGCCAAATGTGCATCAATCTCTTCCCTCGCTTCCCATAGTAACCTTGGGTATATCCCGCCTGACCCAGGGGACTTATCTATCCCTATGTTTTTCAAAATTTACAGCACATCCTCCTTCTTAACATCAACTTGTTCGAGCATATCAGCCTGATTCATGCTGTCCTCGCAAACAACAAGGTCCCTCTCAGAAGTGAATACTCAAGTCAAGTGTTCATTAAGGACCTTCCCTACCTCCTCTGAGGCACAAGTTCCCTCCACTATCCCTGATCAGCTCTAACCTCACTCTGGCCACCCTCTTGTTCCTTACATAAGTGTATGATGCCTTGGGATTTTCCTTAATCCTACCCACTAAAGATTTTTCCTGCCCCATTCTAGCTCTCCTAAGAGCTGTTCCTTCTGGCTACCTTGTAACCCTCTAGATCAGCCCTGTCTGATCCTTACTTTCTCAACCTTAAGTAAGCTTCTTTCTTCCTCTTGACTAGATGTTCTACATCCCTTGAAACCCAAGCTTCCTTCACCCTACCATCCCTTCCTTGGCTCAGTGGGGCAAACCTATCCAGCATTGTCAGCAAGTGCTCCCTAAACAATCACCACATTTCAGAGGAATATTCCTCTGCATTCTTCCCACTTGTTGCTGGCCTATAGATAACACCCAGAAATGTAACTGCATCTTATTTGTTCCTTAGCTCCAACCAAATTGCTTCCATTCTTAACCCTCCTGGGATGTTTTTCACTAGTACCGCAATGGAACTGGAAGGGTCCAGTAATCCAGCCAGTTTCTTTGGGCTCAATGTACAGCACGTACAGTTCAGGATGAACTCAGCAGCTAATTTACTGGATAAGGAGTTGCTCGGATGTAATTATTATAAACTTGACATCATAATTATGGTTGACACCTTCTCCAATATGGGGAGGAAAGATTTGCAAACCAACAAGCAAAGAACTGGGAGGTCTGCCAGAATCAAAGTTCTGCACCTGAAGCAGCAATACACAGGACAATTATTTATCACTTTGCCAATGGAGACTGAGTTGTCCTGGTACTGGATTATTATTTACTTTACAGGTCTGATGCCCTTTTCAGGGCATATCCTCAGCACCCAAAGGAGAGGAGGGATGGGGGCAAACTATGGCATAAAAGTAAAATAATCCAATTGATGGATTGATAAAATGATGCACTATCAATTCAGTAAACCATTAAAAAGCTCTTTTCATATTTTAATTTCACTTTTTGAAAACAAAAATGTAAGTTACAGCTACAGTGGGTAGGATTAATTTGACTGAACTCAAATTTGACCTGGTTGCTAATTTAAATTTCAAGTTCAGGTTATATATATTCTTATAAGAAAGTTAAATGGTTGTTTTCAGACAGTTTGAAGCCTTCTGAAAAAGATTTTTTTTTCTTAATCCATTTTTGTATTATATTATTCAGTTTTTAGCGATGGTTTAGTGATCAATGTAAGTTACAGCTTTTGCTATCTTAAACTAAAGATACCATTTGAAGAATGTTATTGTCTTTGGTCTGATATTACTTTAAAGGACAACTGAAGTTCACATTTATGGTGAGTGAAGTCTGCTGATATTAATGATGTCACAACATCACATACTCAAGAAATATAATACTACCACCGAGAGTGGCTAATGGCAAGATGTGATGCCAGAAACACTGGGTGACATATCCGTTTGTATTTTAATTGGTTGAGATCACTCTGATCTTATGGGCGGCACGGTGGCACAGTGGTTAGCACAGCTGCCTCACAGCGCCAGAGACCCGGGTTCAATTTCCGCCTCAGGTGACTGACCAGTTTCGTCCGGGTGCTCCGGTTTCCTCCCACAGTTCAAAAATGTGCAGGTTAGGTGAATTAGCCATGCTAAATTGCCCGTAGTGTTAGGTGAAGGGGTAAATGTAGGGGAATGGGTCTGGGTGGGTTGCGCTTCAGCGGATCGGTGTGGACTTGATGGGCCGAAGGGCCTGTTTCCACACTGTAAGTAATCTAATCTAATCTGATGCAAAACCACTCGCACAAAACATCCAAGACATGAATCAACAAGAAATTTCCTATCTGCATACTGGTCCAACATAATCAAAATGGCCCAGACTCATTCATCTGACAGCCACGGATGCATTCTGAAAATCATTACTACATGATGAAAATAATGCTGGGTTGGAAACTTGGATGAGCTCCAAAGTTCCAATGAAAGAGAGGTAAATCCTGTGTTTTAATCCAGCCTGGAGTTTACCAGCATAAAGGACTGAACTCAAATTTGACCTGGTTGCTAATTTAAATTTCAAGTTCAGGTTATATATATTCCTATAAGAAAGTTAAATGGTTGTTTTCAGACAGTTTGAAGCCTTCTGAAAAAGATATTATTTTTTCTTAATCCATTTTTGTATTATATTATTCAGTTTTTAGCGATGGTTTAGTGATCATACCCACATCTTTGTGACAGAAGATTATGGTTTCAAATTCCACCCCAGAAAGTAAAAAAATCTAGTTTTATAATCCAGTGGAGTACTGAGAGAATGTGGCACTATCGGGGGGGCATGCTTTGGTGAATATATCAAACTAAGGTTCCAACTGCTCTCTCAAGTGGACATAGAACTCCCTGTGGGAATATTTCAAAGGAACGGGAGGAGCATTGTTCCCAGTATCCTGGCCAATACACATCCCCCTACCACCAAAATAGATTTTTTGGCTATCATCACATTGCTGGTACAAAAAGCTGGCTCATCTCCTACATTACAACAGTGACTGTACTTCAAAGAGTACTTTTGTTTTACTAGGAAGTGATTTCAGACTTCCTAAAATTATTACAGGTGTTATACAAATTTAATCATCCTTAACACTACATAAGTAGTTAAGCCCCATGAACTAAATTCTTCCAAGCAGATGGAAGTGATTTGGGAAGTGGAGAGGGGACATGGAAAATGCAATTGGTTTGTGTCAGGCCAATCCAAAACACATACTGTATGATTTTCCTGCATGAAAACTCCCAGCAGGAATGGTACCTGCCTGAAATGGTACATAGCCAATTAGGGCACTCAATAGGGTAATTAAACTCAATTTTAAAAACGGATTCAAATTTTTCAAATTTCACACAAGAACCTGACTATCTCTGTGGGATAGGCAAAAGTGAGAACTGCAGATGCTGGAGATCAGAGACTAGATTAGAGTGGTGCTGGAAAAGTATAGCAGGTCAGGCAGCAACCGAGGAGCAGAAAAATCGATGTTTCAGGCAAAAGCCCTTCACCAGGAATGGCTGATGAAGGGCTTTTGCCTGAAACATCGATTTTCCTGCTCCTCGGTTGCTGCCTGACCTGCTGTGCTTTTCCAGCACCACTCTAATCTATCTCTGTGGGATGTTTAAACCATGAGGCCTTTCATTAAATGCTGGCATTAAATTTCCACGTCTCGGGTCTCCTCAAGCAAAAGACATATCACTGTAGCCAATTCATGGAGGTTGGCTGTCCTAACTAATGTAGCTCCCTCCTATGAAGGTACCATCCCTCTCACACCACAAAACAGGTCAGCAGAACAGACCTCTTGGCATTAGAACTCAGTCCCGTCCTTGATAATGGGTGTCGTTGAGGCAATGTTTTAATTGGCAACCTCTGTGAAGATTGTGCTCCACATCCTACTGTGGAATTGAAGCTTATGTCAGGATTGTGACATGCATGGGAAAATTCAGCCCCAAGTCTAATTAGTATGAAAGCAACAACTCTTTTGTTGTTGTACTTTTGAATGTATTATAACGATACCCCAAAAAGTTAACTAATAAGCTTGCTTGTGATCCTTTTCTATGAATAAAAGAAATAGTGTAAATTGCACTCACCACTAATTGTTTTACATGTACTGGTGATTCAAGTTGTACTGACTCCTGGCCAGCTCCCGAGGCTTTGCTGTCAAGGGTAGGAGTTTGTCCAATGTTGCTACTTGATGCTCCCTGGGCTTGTGACATTTCCAGCTCTATTTCTGCATCAAGCTCTGCATCCTCTTTGGCTTCTTTGTTGCTCTCCTCCAAATGTTTCATTAGAACAGCAACCACAACATTGACAAGCACAAACTGAGCGATTAGAACAAAGGTGACAAAGTACACAGGAGAAAAGAAAGGGAGGTAGGTGAGGCAGTGCTTATCTTCACTGCCACATTCTCGCAATGTATCCTGTGAAAATTCAAAAGAGTGTAAACAATGACTTGCATTTATGTACCACCCTCAACAAAGCAAGATTTTCCAAATTACAAACAATGGTAAAAATGGATGACCAGCAGTGGTGGTACAGCTTGCAAAGATGACAGAAGGAATGGTGAAAGAGGTTGGATTTGATGAGGTTTCTGATGTGGGAGGAGTGATATGAGGGTGATGGATCTAGCTATAAGTTGAGATCAAGATAACTGAAGACTTTGTCAGAGCATATGAAGCAAAGTTGAAGAACAAAGTGCATATCAGCATATTAAAGCAACATGTTGTGAATCTGCAAATCTAAAATAAAGACAGATAATGCTGGAAACACTTAACAGGTTAGTCAGAAAACCAATGTTAATCTTTTAGGTTAAAAAAGAACCTTTCATTAGTTGGGCAGAATCTTTTGAAACTCCCAACAGCAAAATGATCGACACTTAATTTTGCAGAAGGCCAAAGTTTAGCTTCCAAAGGCAGTATGAAACTACAGAACTAAATTGACAGTGGATTAAGCTTCTCATGGCAGATGTTGGGAACCGTTGCATGATGTGCATTCTTTCCTCCTACAGTCCAAAGATGTGCAGGTCAGGTGAATTGGCCATGCTAAATTGCCTGTAGTGTTAGGTAAGGGGTAAATGTAGGGGTATGGGTGGGTTGCGCTTCGGCAGGTCAGTGTGGACTTGTTGGGCCGAAGGGCCTGTTTCCACGCTGTAATGTAATCTAATCTAATCAAACAAGATAGATAGGCCTTCAGGTTCACAACCGGTTAAGCATGACATGCAGCGGGTGAGGTAGTCTTCCTGCTGGTGTTGGAGTGAGTAGTGCTGCTTTTTCTTGTATGAGAGCTTTGTTCAACTATTAGCAGGGAGGCATTGATGACTAAGAGTGGGTAATGGCAAGGAAAGGAGAACAACGCATGTGTAATTGAGGGAAAAGCTTCTTTAACAGTGAGAATGCTCCCCTTGACTTACAGAAAATTAACGCCTGTCTTAGCGCCTTTAATTTTGATACTCATACCTTTCACCTCTTGAGGAAATGTCATGCGTTTACAGTTCTGCCGCCAACAACTGTTACCGTTAACTCTGTTAAAAATCACATAACACCAGCTTATAGTCCAACAGGTTTAGTTAGAAGCACTAGCTTTGAGAGCGCTGCTCCTTCATCAGGTGGTTGTGGATACAGCAGCACTAGTGGTTCCAAATAAACCTGTTGGACTATAACCTGGTGTTGAAAAATGTGTTGCTGGAAAAGCGCAGCAGGTCAGGTAGGTCAGGAGAAACCTGGTGTTGTGTGATTTTTAACATTGTACACACCAGTCCAAAACCGGCATCTCCAAATCATGACCATTAACTCTGTTTCCATCCATAAATGTTACCTGACCTGTTCAGTAATTCCAGCACTTCTTCTATGCACTACCACATTGGATTAGGGGAGGTTTTAGAGACAGGAAAAATTAAGGTCTTGGAGCACCTGTGTTCCAAGTAAGAGAGCCACATTGGGCTTAAAATATTCACTTTGTTTCACTTTCAGTATAGGATGCCAGACCTGCTAGGTTCTTTCAGCACTTTTTGTTTTTAAAATGAGTACCAAAGTATCAGGGAGTTTATAAGTAATGATCAGCAAGTATTAGTCAGGGATAGGATGCACATACATAATTTTGAATGAGTTGTAATGCATTTAAGTTGGGAATATGTCACATGCATAAAGCTCTTCATTCTCTCGTTGTACTTTAGAAATGTGTAAAAATACCTTGTTATTCTCACCTGTGGATCTTAAAACTATATTATGAAACCAATCAAACCTCTTTGTTACAATCTAATATCCTACTAGGACCCTGATAATAAATCTGAAATCTACTGGTACTCTGTACAACTCTACAGTTATTGAGTATTTTTCTACATTGAATTTCCATTTAATAACCTATAAGAAATTTCTTTTGAGTAGGTGACTCCATTCAGAACTCTGATTGCTGTTCATCGCATGGGCATTGAACTGAGCATTTATAAATTGCCTCTTCCTGTGGCTCATCTGTCCAGCTCAATCATAATTATAGTGATTGTACTGAGACCTTCTGACATTTTAAAAAAGAATAGCCTCATCTCAAGTGAAGGTCACATCACATCCTGTGTTCACACCACACATGCAGCATCATTATTTTGAAAGAAGACTAATAGTTCAAATGACGATAAGGAAAGGTTGTGCAGTTTAGACCTCAGCAATACAGAAAGCATGTAGCTTGCAAGAACTGTACAATGATATTGAGAAGGGCATGATTACAATCACTTAATTTTTCAGTGCAAAGGCAGCCCATTGTATGGAATCTTGCAGAATGATCATCTAATAAACAAAAGATAAGAGATCTATTTTTTTTCATTAGAATCAGATGTATTTCAGCAGGTTGAGGGAAAAATATCAGCCTTAACCTCTATTGCTGTTATAGTTTGTTTGCAGACCTGGCAGAAATCACAATCAACCTGTGGAATACAATTAGTTTCTTCGGATTTCATTCAGTTCTTTAGTAGGAATCTCATTACTGTTGTATCAAACTCCTTTTCAAAAATTATTCCTGTCAACTTTAGAAAAAAAGAGGCATAACCAACTTAGATCTTTTTGCAGGCCTGACAGCAAAATCATTGATTACTCTTAATACATTTTAAAAGTATTTTGAAATCATTACTCCAATCCAACATGCACGCTCATATTTGGGTGGAGGTGTAATAAGCATTGTACCCCTTCCCAACAGTCAGTCTTGAGAATTCATGACTTAAGGTGCGAAAAATAAAATGAATCCTTGTTAAAAAGATTATCTACCTTTAAATGTGTATGTCACTCCAAGACAGCTATCTGGTGACCTGTTTC
Source organism: Chiloscyllium punctatum (assembly GCF_047496795.1). Lineage (NCBI taxonomy): Eukaryota > Metazoa > Chordata > Chondrichthyes > Orectolobiformes > Hemiscylliidae > Chiloscyllium > Chiloscyllium punctatum. The sequence continues at coordinate 52,467,128 of NC_092778.1, forward strand.
TAACTAGCTTTTGTCAGTGTTGATCTGTATCCAAACAAAAGGAATGTTCCTTTTACTTTATTCCTAACAACTGTTTCAGTTGCCTTGCCCTTCAGTTTCTCTTTTGTCCTTTAGGATGCTGGCTCTTTACCTTGCCTCTCCTCCAGACAGCCCACTGAGGAACCGGTAGTTATTAAAAAAAAACGTGAATTAAACCCCATCTTGAATGTTCAGCATTAAGAAACAATTATCTCAAATATATGTACTCAACAGAAATAGATAGAAATATCAACAGTCAATCATGTATCCTACAATTAGGATAAATGACTGACTGATGATATTTCCATTTATTTATATAATATATATATATATCCTCTTGAAGCATTCAAGTCTTGGTTGGAGAAGACAGATCTGAGCCTTTGGGCATAGAAACATGCTTGCTCACCATCCTGGCCTACAAGCCTTTGAAGCTGTCTATTCCTCTTTGAGCTGCACATTTCCTGAATGGCTGAGAGGTTCCCAACCTCATTATAATATTTAGATGACAAAATCTATCCCATGGGAGCTGTTTGACTGTTCCTACTCTGCTATTAAACCCAGAAGTGGATGACTTGGAGGCAGTTTTGGGGCTGTTTTGAGTATTTTATGAAAGTTTCCTCTCGCCCAATGCTAATCCACTCATTTATCATGGGGAAATAATCTTTGTTACGAATTGGATGATTCTTGTCAGTCAAGTAGCCCATTCCAGCCCTGTTAAAATTCAAAAATATCAGAAATATATGAAAGCATAAGAATATAAGAAATAGGAATAGGAGTAGGCCATCTGGCCTGTCGAGCCTGATCCACCATTCAATAACATCACGGCTGGTTCTTTTGTGGTCACCTGCTCACCATAACCCTTAATTCCTTTACTGTTCAAAAATCTATCTTTGCCTTAAAAACATTCAATGAGTAACCTCAACTGCTTCACTGGGCAGGGAGTTCCATAGGCGCTCAATCCTTTGGATGAAGAAGATCCTCCTCAACTCAGTCCTATATCTGCTCCCCCTTTATTTATACCTTATGAAGTAAATAACGTTTTGAGATGAAGACTGTAGGGAGATACCATTAATTACTGGTGAACAAAGTAAAGTGAATTGAACATAAATACAGATAAATTAGATCATTTAATTTTCCTGGGACATTCTAATGAATAGGTTCTTGGTGTATTAATAATGCTTGAACTGAACAGTTCAGTGGAAGTAATTACATACCTTCATTATTCCATTCCAGTTATCACCAGTAGAAACTCGGAATAAAGTTAGAAATGCCATTCCAAAATTCTCAAATGTTGCATGTCGACTCAAGCCTTCACATGGATTTTCATCATTACAAACTGAGAAGCAAAATAGTCCAATCCATTATTGAAGGTTATATAAAGTGTCTTTAATTGATACAACTAACAATTCCCTTTCATTTGAATTTTCATTGCTTGGTGCCAAGTTTTATTCTGGACCTATTTTAAAAGGCAGGTGATGAAGTTTCATAGTTTACATTGAAAATAATTTTAACAAAGGCAAAGTTACAACAGTTTTACCAAATCATTGGGCTGCTGTATCATAAGAGATAGATGACTAGTGGTGGCTTAACCTGAGGATCACCATAACCCAGGTGAGGGGAGAGGTTAGGAAGGACAGCCCTTCATGGTAACCTCAGCCATTCAGGAATTGAACTCATGCTGTTAGTACAATTCTGTGTTGAAAACTATCCATCCATGCTAAACTAACCCCCTTTATTTTAATAGTACCCATTGGTCTGTGTAAACTACAATAAGTGGGGGCATGAACTTCTACTTAAGCCTTGAAATAAACTCTGAAAATTGGGCTCATGTGGCAAAATGGTAGTGTCTCTACCTCTGAGCCAGGAGACCAGGTTCAAGTGCCACCTACTTCAAACATTTGAAATAATACTCCTGATTAGAAAATACCTAAGTTGGCTGTAACAAAGATATCAATTAAAATCTCACCCAGCTTTCCAAAGAGTTCAACTCCAAGAGCCGCATAGATAAAAAACAAAAGCATGAACAATAAACCAAGGTTTCCAACCTGAAAGGCAAAGAAAAGGATCTTTTATAGAATACAGAAACTCAGAGAATGTTAGTCCAAACATTCAGGGCTATGAGTTAGAACTGAGCTGTGGAGCTAATTGTATGGGTCTTTTAATAAACTAGGACTAACACTGGGTCAAATATCCTCCCACTCTGCTGTAAACTTAGAAGTACAAGGTTGCAGAATCATAAAGAGGAATTACTGGTATTCGACATATGATGCAAAGTCATAAAATCAAATCAATCAAAACATAATAGAAGGCCATTAGCTCCTCTAGCCTGCATCAGTGCTGGCACTTTAAATGCAGTATTTTGATTATCTTTAATCTGGGAGCTGTATAGTAAGGACAATTTAAATTCTTTAAAATGTCTATGGAGTGTGTAATTTATTTTAAGAACATTTGAAAAAGACGTTGAAGTGTTTGCAAAAATTGTAAAAGGATCAATTGTATTTTCTTGGCCACTACATGGCAACCATTGAAGAAGTGCTAACAGAAAGCAAGTTCATATATAAAAGCCTTGTGGCTGGCAGATACAAAGGACAGCTTTTGACAATATTGAGCTATAGCAGGGAATAAAACAGAGTATATACTTTTACAAGTGACTTTGTCCCATATGGCCCAAAAAGATAGCATTTACGAAAAAGCAGGCTTGATGACAAATGAATGAATCAATGATTTTTATCATTACCTGTATTTTACAGTGAGAAATAGAATATAATACAGTGAAAAGATTTCATGCGTCACCACAATATGGTGCCATTTTGATAGTTTAGGACTGAAGGCACTCAAGAGCAGGTTATAGTCCAACAGATTTATTAGAAATCACAAGCTTTTGGAACGCTGCTCCTTTGTTAGATGAACAAGAAATTCTTGCACTCTTCAATGTTAGAATTACTACATGAGCAAAACTGTGTCTCACTGATCAAACAGCTCTCGTGTAAATTCAACTTTTAATCCTTTTACATTTGACAAACACACAAAAATATTGTTAGGTCTAGTGGGGAGAAGGAGAATCAGCTTATCTCTCTTTAACACCTGCTTGTTTGGTCACAACAAATATTGCGGCTAACATAGTACATTGGAACACAGGAAAAGAACCAGGCCACTCAGCCTTTTCAGCCTCCCCTGCTATTCAATACCATCATGATTGATTGAACACATTAATGCCTTTTATCCATCCCATCCCCATACAGTTATACAACACGGAAACAAACCCTTTGCACCAAGCAGTTCACGATGACCATGTTCCCAAACTAAACTAGTCCCACCTGCCTGCACTTGGCCCATATCCCTCCAAACGTTTTCTATTCATGATCTTATCCAAATGTCTTTAAAATGTTGTAACTGTACCTGTACCCACCACTTTCTCTGCCAGTTTATTTCACACACAAACTACTCTGTAAAAAAAAAGGTTGCCCTCATGTCCTTTTTAAATCTTTCTCCTCTCACCTTAAAAATATGCCTGCTAGTTTTGATCTCCCCCATCCTAGGGGAAAGACCTTGTCATTCACTTTATCTCTGCCCTTCATGATTTTATAAACCTCAATATGGTCACCCCTCAACCTCCTATGTTCCAGTGAAAAAAGTCTCAGTCTTTCCAGTTTATTTTTATATCTCAAACCCTCCAATACCATGTATGTGATTGGTAGTTAGAGATGTATCAATCTCTATCTTATACTTATTCAAAGATTGAGTTTCCAAAGCCCTCTATAGTGGAGAATACAAAACATTCACAACCTTCTCAGTTAATACATTTCACTTACAATGTAAGTAATTAGATTAAAATGATGGAACCAGATTAGATTTTTTTGAGTTGTCCAGGCCTTGTTGCATTTGAACACGGGCTGCTTCAATAACTGAGGAGTTATCAAAGCCCACTACACATCAGCAAATTTGTTGGCATTTGGAAGCAGCCCTGCTTGGCCATGGAAGCAAAATGTCAGACAAGGGGAGACTGACACCACTCTCCTTGGAAAGGGACCAGTTGGGTCCTTGTGGATGGGTTGATGGAGAGGAGAGGAGTCATCTTCCCAGTTTCCTATGTTACACTGAGAAAATGTGCTTGACCTTTCCAGATGACTGGCAGAGGAAGCCATGCTACCAGACTATGACAACCTGGTCAGAGATGGCCACCGAGTCAATAACATCTCCAGGGTGAGGAGTACTGGGCTGCAGTGCGGGAAGAGGATGAATAACCTTAGTTCCGTTAGAGTGAGCGCAATACTGTTCTCTGTTACCTGACATCATATGTGCCATTGGACAACATCCACACCCGCTCACACCAATCCTTATGTTCTAATAGCCCCTCTTTTGAAGCATAGAATCCCTACAGTGTGGAAGCAGGCCATTTTGTATGCAACACATTCCCTCATTTGCTCTCATTACTGCCCCCATGCTTCCCCATTATTAACTTTGCATGTCTTCTGTGCTACAGGCTAACAAAAATATGTTGTCAATCAGTGTGACTACCCAGTGACTAGTTGCACTTGCAGCCCCCTCTCACACGTCAGCTCACTTTCCACTCCCATTGCAATGTCCCTTTGCAGGCGTCCTCCTCAATACCGTACGCTAGGCATGTTTTTCCTAATTGTTGTGGTAGTAAGTGATTCTCTGCCAGTGGCTTTCAGCCTCAGTGTCAATACAAAGGAACCTCGATTATCTGAAGGACATGGGCGAGCAGCATTTTGGTCGGTTAATTGAATTCAGGATAATTGAATGCCAAATAATATAGTTTAGCTGAGCATCGGGACCTTGCCATCTTGCCGGAGAAGCCGATATTCGGATAATCGAATGCCAGATAATTGAGGTTCCTCTACACGCTGTTGGGACCCTCAACATCACCTTCTCATTTCTAGGTGCCCATTCTATAAAACCCACAGGCGGCACATTTCCACAGCCACACAAGCCGTGTACACCTGCCTACCTGTCCCCTCCATCATCTAGTCCTCCGCTTCCCACTTTTGCCTTACTTTTTTGGAAGAGAAATGATGGGACCTTAATCCAACACTCTCCTGCGACCTGATCAGCCATCACGAGCCCTCATTGGCTCAGACCCTCAGCTGGTGATCACAAATCTCCCTGATGGCACATCTACCCCTCCCACCCCCCTCTGATTGATGTCTATTGAGAGAAAGGACCTACCCCTTGCAGCACAGAAGCATGGTCCCCCCCTGTGCAACACAAGCACTGACTATAACCAAAGCCTGGGACTGGTATGAGAGGCTGCCCCTGAATAAACCGCCCCCCCCCCTTCCCCCCTTGACTGAGAGGTGTCCTCTGTCAATTCAAAGATGGACTTCAAAGTGGACAATTCTCGTACGTCTTTTTGACATGTTCTACTGCTTGCAGTAGATTTTGTGTGTGTTGGATACAAACGCTAGGGCATTTGGTACAGGTTCTAAACTGACAATAGAACAATTATTTATGACACACTGCACACAGGTTTGGCTGAGGATTGCTGCACAGCATGCTGACCTGCCAGTTGAGCAGCAACTGCCAATTTAAGATGTGGCAGCTCAAATCACAGCAACACATGACAGCTGCTAGCATGACAGTAGGTAGCAGGCTGCAAGAACAAGTGAGCAGCCTTCATAGGCAGCCTGGTCTATGTTATGGACTGGGTTCCTGTCCCTGTGTAGTATTGTATCCAATGCAGTTGTATACTGCTAGTTGATGGAGTGCCCTGCTAGACGTGTTTATAATGCCAGTGTGTTGGAGGATGGCAGTATGATGGCAATGCCTCCCTGAAAGTCAATGTCTATGATAGAAGGATGTGTGAGGCTGATGCTTGGGGATTGTGTCCTGCTCTGCAATTTGGCCATGGGAAACATAGAAGTCATTGAGAGAAGGTGTTGAGTTGAACCTGCTCTGGTTTCCATGTCAAGATTTCCGGATAATTAGTTTGATAAGATTGCAACCTGTGGCCAGTTGGAGTGTTAACAATGTATCTAATAACAAACAATGAGCACCATGCGGATAGCAAAAATCTTGCTATGCAGCTTGAAAAAAAAAATGCGGCAAGATGATCTTGATATTTAAATGGATCTTCCTGAACATCTCATCTGTTTCTATTGCTCATTCCACCATACCCCACATTGCTCAAAGCCTGGTAAGATTCCACCCCATGTCGTCTGAAATTTCATTACAAATATGATGCCTTGTTCGACATGAATGTGGTTTAAACAATCGAGATGGGAACAATGCACTCAAGAGCTTCTGGTGATTAATTTTAATTTGCATGTTAGTAAAAGGGCTATCATAAAGTGAGCACATTGATCTTCGTGCCTGATTTTTCAATCCTTCACACTAATGAATGATGCTATCATTGTGATGCTAACATCACATTGTGAAGTTTAAGTTTGCGTAATGGTAAGATCAGTGAGTTGAATTACAGCCAAAAAAAGGATAAAATGAGTATGTATGTGCAGCCAAAACAAACCAAAACTGATTCAGCATTAAAATGGGACAGAGAGGTAACGGTAAAGGCTGGTGGAGAAAGTGAACCTAAGTCCTTTTATTACAGTTCCTCTGAGACAGAACAAGAGTAATGTGTTATTTGTTCAGACATCTCTTATGAATACATTCAGTCAGCAAAATATATATGAGCTATTATTGAGGCATTGATTTTGGAATTTGTTCGTAACTCAGTGGAGGGAATGACAAAAGCCATAATTAAGCACTAAATATCCTTTGTCAGAAGTGTGCAAAACAATAAACTGGTCTCAGTGATTAACTAGTGAGGCCAGAGGCCAGACTGTTTTATCAAAAAAATGGTTGCTGCATATCATTGAAGGTGCTCTAGACAACTGGAGATTGTTGTTATTACAGTGAGTTTCAGGTTGGAAAAGTTGAACACCACAAAGGAAGTGTCTTTATTTTCCTTGATCACGCTGTAATGAGATCATTGGTGCAGGGATTTCTCAATAATTCAATGTATTTCTACATCATTACACCTTAAACTGTTGCCATGCATGTCGGAGGTTCAGTGGCTAGACTGAAAATGTTATTTTGTTGTGACATTGTGATAAATTTAATGAAACAATATTTAAGTTTTCAAACACAAGTAATACATTTAATTCTACTATGTTAATCAGGACTATATTACCTATCAAGAATATTTTCAACATATTATTGCCCTTCTGATACACTTACATGCTTGCATTTTTTTTAAAAATTGGAACTTGATGGACAAACTAATTTGGTTTTGTGCCACTTGCAGAAATAACTGCTAGGTTTTCTAACTGGCAGAAACAGTTCCTAATTTAAAAGCATCAAAACTGACTTTGTTGTTTAAGATGCAACCAGATCAATCTATAAAATTGTTCTTGAGGGCAGCTGAATAATTGGCCCTACATGCTTGTCCACTATCTAGAAGGCACAAGTATGATGGAAAGCTATCCGCTTTCTGGGCTAAGTGCAGCTCCAACGAACAGCTTAACACCACCCAGGATAAAGAAACTGACTTGACCTATACTCCACCCACCACTTTTTAAAATTCATTTATGGGATGTGAAGGTCATTGACAAGGCCAATACTCATTGCCAACTCTTAATTATCCTTCATGCAGCCATAGTGAACTGCATCTGAAAGTGCTGCTGTCCATGTGGTATTGTTCTGTTAGGGAGAGATGTTTAAGATCTTTATTCAGGAACAGTAATAGGGTTCCAAGCCATAATTATGTGTGACTTAGGGGGGAATGTACAGATGGTGGCAATATGCTGCCTTTGTCAGTGTCGAAGTGGTTCCATGTGCCACTGAACAGTGCACAATCATCAGTGAGCATCCCTACTTCTGATTCTTAAATGGAGCGAAGATGATGGATGAAACATTTGAAGATGTTATGCTGAGGAAATTCTGCATCTGGGGCTGAGGTGATTGGCTCCAACAACCATAATCATCTTGCTTTATGGTATGAGCCCAATCAGTGGAACATGTTCACCTGATTTCCAGTGACTTCTATCATGCCGAAGTTTTGTGAGACCTCATGTGGTCAAATGCTGCCTTTATGTTAAGGGCACTCATTCTCATCATTTTGTTTCAAATTGTGCCAACTGAAGGAAATTAGGAATGTAATAATTATTTAAATTAATGAGAAATCTGATCTGTGAAACATGCTGTGCAGAAATTACTTTGAGGAAATCTCTGATACTAGTTCATTGTTAAATGGAATCAGAAACTTATTTATCTTCGGAAGGTAGTGAATAAAAGTAATAAAGTCACATAGTTATAACATAATGATTACGTTTCAAATTCCACAATATGTACCTTGCTAATATGATGATGGACCCTATTCAAATGTTTTTAATCAACCTGTTCAGAGATATTATTACCTCTGCAACAGGAGAGAAACAAACCCAAATCTCCTGGTTTGGATATGACCCCAAGAGCCTTCTTCACAAGGCTGCTCTCTCAATAGAGAGAGAGAACTGGCAGTGATTCTAACCTGAGGGTCATGAGGGATTTGGAATATCCATGGTACTTCAGCCAATGCAAGAATTGAACCTGTGCTGTTGGTGTTATTCTGTATCACAAACCAACTGTCCAGCCAAATGAGCTAATTGGCCCACGTGAGGTCTATTCATTTTTTTGAAGCCTATTTATGATAAGTTTGTAAAACTCGTTCACTTGTTTCCAAAACACCATTAATGGAATAATTATCAGAGCATGTGAACACTGGGTAGCATGGTGGCTCAGTGGTTAGCACAGCTGCCTGACAGCACTAGGCACCTGGGTTTGATTCTCCCCTCGGGCAACTGCCTGTGTGGTTTTGAACATTCTGTGTCTATGTGGGTTTCTCCCTGGTGCCCTGTTTTCCTCCCTGAAGAAGGGCTGATGCCCGAAACGTCGATTCTCCTGCTCCTTGGATGCTGCCTGACCTGCTGCGCTTTTCCAGCAACACATTTTCAGCTCTGATCTCCAGCATCTGCAGTCCTCACTTTCTCCTCCTTCCTCTCACAGTCCAAAGATATGCAGGTTAGATGGATTAGCCATGCTAAATTGACCATAGTGTTCCAGGGATATGCTGGCTAGATCAATTAGCCATGGGAAATGCAGGGTTACAGGGATGAGGTGGAGTGATTGGATTGGGTGGGATGCTCTTTGAAGGATCCGTGTGGACTTAATAGGCTGAATGGCCTGTTTCCACATTGTAGGGATTCTATGAGTGAAGTAAGGATTAGCCATACAAGAATAACTTGTTTAACATTAGGTAGCGACAGAAGGAAAACTTCTTGCCTGCCCTATCCGCAATTTCATAGAATCACAGAATCTCTGCATTGTGGAAGCTGGTTATTTGGCCCATCAGGTCCACACCAATCATGTGAAGAGCATCCTACCCAGACCCACCTTGTATTCTTCATGGCTAATCCACCTAGCCTGCATATTCCTGGAAACTATCAGTAATTTAGCATAGTCAATCCACCTAATCTACGCACTTTTGGAGTGCGGAAGGAAACTGAAGCACCTAGAGGAAACCCACGCAGATACAGGGAGAATGTGCAAACTCCAAATAGATAGTTGCCCGAGGCTAGAATCAAACACGGGTCTGTGATGCTGTGAGGCAACAATGCTAACCACTGAGCCAACATTCTGCCTTGGTGATTTATCTGATAAATCTCTCCATGTATAAGTTGTTTTTTGCTGCTTCTTTAAAACCTATTTCAATCACATTTTCTGTTCGCCCCTTCTCAGCTTTCCGTATCCTATGCACTTTCCTTCTCTTGCATGAGAATTACTTTAGAAAATTCACTTTGAAGCTTATTTTGTTCCAATGTTATTGTATGGCGAGTATTATCAGTAAAGTTGTATGTTGTGATGTTTGTGGAAATCAATACATGATAAACGCCAATTGTGTCTGAATCACTCCTATTGTACAGGGTATAATCAGTCACTTAATTGATCACATAATTGAGTGGCAACACATGGGAAAAGTCACTTAATTGACTGAGTTTGTTACTGGTACTGGATGTTAATTTGGCTGAACAGAACATTTTATTACATCTTTTAATCAGTCAGCCTTCCAATAAAACTGACAAGAATGGTTTACACTCAAGCCTCTATTCAAGTGCAGAACTTTAAAAAGTGGAACAGTTTGCCATTAACATTTCCAAGAGAAGGCAAATCAATGAAGACTTAGCAACAGACAACAACATAGGTGTTTTTTTCCAAAAAGACAATAAATAGTCCAAATGAAAAACAAGATTGTTCTGACAGCTGCCCCTTTTCATGGCAAAATAATTTATGACTACACAATTCTACTTTTAAAATCAATTTAGTCTGAAAGAAAACACAGCTGGTAAACTGATCTGAAGAAAAAAATATTATATAAGTCATGTTTCACTGGACCTTACAGAATTAGAACCAAAAACCATAGTTTTAGAAGTTCTATGTAGACGTACACAATCCGTTCTGTAATCTCTCAGAACAAGGACAGTATGTATAAGCTGCAATCTCAGGTTTATATTTTTTAAATTTAATCTGTGCTCCAAGATATGGACATTATGGCAATTTAAGCATCCAACATCAACATCAAGCTCTCTACTCAGTTCCTACATGGAGAGATATCATGTAAATCTCCTTTCCTTTTGCCCCTAAGGTCTGAAGGTCATCATTTCCTGAATCAGTGCTTTTTTCTCTTGGCATTTTCAGGTTTTTCAGATTTTACTGGCAAAGCTAGCTTTTATTGGTCATCTCTAATTGCCCTTAAGAAAGTACTAGTGGACGTTTTTGAAATATTGATATTTTCAAACTCTTAGCTACCTTCTGAAGTGTCCCAGCAAACCACTCAGTTGTAAATAAGCACTAAAAAGCCTCAAAAAGGAAACCAGACCTAGACACCAGGCCAAATCAGTCCTGTTGATCCTGTAAAGTCCTCTTTGCTAACATCTGAGGGTTGGTGTCAAAATTGAGAAAGCTGGCTTACAGACTCATCGAGCAATAACCTATCAAGGTCATACTCATGGAATCATACACAGAACATAGAACAATACAGCGCAGAACAGGCCCTTCAGCCCTTGATGTTGCACCGACCTGTGAACTATTCTCAGCTCGTCCCCCTACACTATCCCAAAATCATCCATGTGCCTACCTTATCGGTAACATCTATAGTGCAGGTGATATAATCCACATGGACTTCAGTTAGGCTTTTGACAAGATTTTGCATAGCAGACTGGTTAAGAACCTAAGAGTCTATGGGAACTAAGGCAATTTGACAAATTGGATCCAAAATTGGCTTATTGACATGAAGCAGAGAGTGATGGTCGAAAGTTGTTTTTGTGACTGGAAGCCTGTGTCCAAGGTTCGGTGCTAGGTTCCTTGCTATTTGCAGTATACACTAATGATCCAGATATGATCAGTACATTTACACATGATAAAATTGGCAAGGTAGTAAATGTTGAAGAGGGAAGCCTGAGACTGCACGATGATCAGATGGGTTGAACAATGGCACAGGATCAGAGCGACCTTGGTAAGCATGTCCATAAATCCTTGAAGGCTTATGCCCGAAACGTCGATTCTCCTTCTCCTTTGATGCTGCCTGACCTGCTGCGCTTTTCCAGCAACACATTTTTAAGCTCTGATCCCCAGCATCTGCAGTCCTCACTTTCTCCTAGGCAGCAGGATATGCAGATAAGGTATTTAAGAAGGCATATGGCGCACTTGCCTTTAACCCTATTGCGCTGAATAAAACAGCAAGAGGTTTTGATGGAGCTGTGTATAATGTGAGTAATGGGAGTCCTATGTGTAATGCTGGTCATCACATTATATAAAAAAAAATGATTGCACTTGAGGGGGTGCAAAAAAGATTCACCAGAAGGTTGCCTGAGCTATAGTAATTCAGCTATGAAAAGAGACTGGATAGGCTGGGATTGTTTTCCTTACAGCAAAGAGGTTGAATTGGGAACTGACTGAGGTGTCCAAAGTTGAGGGGCATTGACAGGTAGAAAGTTTTCCCTTTAGTAGAGGGGTCAATAACAGGGGAACACAGACTTAAGAAGAAGAGAAACAGGTTTAGAGGGGATTTGATGAAAAATATTTTCATCCAGAGGGTGGTAACTATCTGGAACTCACTACCAAAAAGAATGGTATTAGAAGGAATGCACAAGACATTTAAGAGCACTTGAAATGCCATAGCATACAAGGCTATGGACTAAGTGCCAGATAACAGGATTAGAATAAATAAATATACAGATCAGTGGGCACACAATGAGCCAAAAGGCCTTTTTGCTCATGCTATAACAATTTGAAACAAATTCTAATACTATTAGGTCATACCCAGAAAATGTGGCACACAGCAGTGAGCATTTGAAGGTACTGTTTTGTACTGTTCAGTTATTAGACTCCAATTAGAACCAAAGAACTTACAAAATAATTGTTTACTGCAATCCAACAGGGAAGTATCATTCCATAGCTCAAACAAGTCTGAATATGCCTGTAATCTGGCTGATGACACAAGGGCTCATGTGATTCAAAGTCATACAGTCATAGAGATGTACAGCACAGAAACAGACCCTTCAGTCCAACTTGTCCATTCTCACCAGATATCCCAACCCAATCTAGTCCTGCCCGCCAGCATCCAGCCCATATTCTTCCAAACGCTTCCTATTCATATACCCATCCAGATGCCTTTTAAATATTCCTTTGGCAGCTCATTCCATACAAGTACCCACCCTTTACGTGAAAAAGTTGCCCCTTAGGTCTCTTTTATATCTTTCCCCTCTCACCCTAAACCTTTGCCCTCTAGTTCTGGACTCCCCAACCCCAGGGAAAAGACTTAGTCTATTTATCCTATCCATGCCCCTCATAATTTAGTAAACCTCTATAATGTCACCCCCTCAGCCTCCGACACTCCAGGGAAAACAGCCCCAGCTTGTTCATCCTCTCCTGATAGCTCAAATCCTCCAACCCTGGCAACATCCTTGTAAATTTTTCTGAACCCTTTCAGATTTCACAACATCTTTCTAAAACGAAGGAGACCAGAATTGCACACAATATTCCAACAGTGGCCTAACCAATGTCTTGTACAGCCGCAACATGACCTTATAACTCCTGTACTCAATACTCTGACCAATAAAAAAAAGCATACCAAACATCTTTTTCACTATCCTAACCACCTGACTTATCTCATTAAGGGATATTGTCCCAGCATAATATACAGTAACTATAATATATAAAAGGAGTCAACTGCCTTGGAGCCCTCAATATTGAATATTCACTCCAAGAAGTCTCATGGTAACTGGTCAAACCTGGTCAAGGAAACCTGTTGATAAACATGCATAGTTCTCAACTCATGAATCAGTTTTCTCTCTTTTAAATATTCTCTCTATTAAATACCAACTGGGGGAAACATTGATGGCGTCAAGGGTGCAGAATATACTCGGCATAGAGGACATTGTCCATCATCAGGAGTGGCTCGGCAGCACTAAAACTGATTTAGCTGGTTGGAACCAAAAGGACATAGTTTTTTTAGATTAGATTACTTACAGTATGGACACAGGCCCTTCGGCCCAATAAGTCCACACCGACCCTCTGAACAGCAACCCACCCAGACATTCCCCTACATTTACCCCTTTACCTGATACTATGGGCAATTTAGCATGGCCAATTCACCTAACCTGCACATCTTTGGACTGTGGGAGGATACCGGAGCACCCAGAGGAAACCCACGCAGACACAGGGAGAATGTGCAAACTCCACACAGACAGTTGTCCGACAGGTCTCTGGCGCTGCTAACCACTGTGCCGCCCACCCTTTTCCTTTTATAGTGTGGAAACAGGCCCTTTGGCCCAACAAGTCCACACCGACCCTCCGAAGAGTAACCCACTCAGACCCATTTCCCTCTGACTAATATACCTAACACTATGGGCAATTTAACGTGGCCAATTCACCTAACCTGCACATCTTTGGACTGTGGGAGGACACCGCAGCACCTGGAGGAAACCCATGCAGACACAGGGAGAATGTGCAAACTCTACACACAGTCACCTGAGGCTGGAATCGAACCTAGGACCCTGGTGCTGTGAGGCAGCAGTGCTAACCACTGAGCCACCGTGCCATCCCATTACTCATTCGACTGAGTCTGTTGCAGGTGGCAAGACAACCAACAGGTGGTTCTGCCAGGGCTCTTCAGTCCCTGGGGTCACTACAGCCTTGGTTCAAACATGGACAAATAACTGAACTCAAGAGAGAAACTGAGAATGACTGTTCTTCACATAAAGGCTGATCAGTAAGCTTTGCAAGGTCAGGAAGGTGAGATCACATGCAGAGTGACATACATCCTGTATGAACACATAGTTCAGGGAATGTAGAGGCAATATGGTAATTAGATACACAGGGGAAGTGTTGCTTTATGCTTTTTTTTTGGCTCATAGTTTCTAAGGCTGTTTTTAACAGGTTAAAAGTGGACTACACCTCCTCCCACTCTGCATCCTGTAAAAACGCTATTTCTTATTCCCAATTCCTCCACCTCCACAGCATCTGTTCCCAGGATGACCAATTCCACCTTAGAAAATCCTCCTTTTTCAAAGATCACAATTTCCCCTCTCATGTGGTCGACAATGCCCTCCAGCACATCTCCTCCACTCCCCATACCTCCGCCCTTGAACCCCATCCTTCCCAATGCAACAAGGACAGAACTCCCCTGGTCCTCACCTTCTACCCATCATCCTCTGCCACCTACAAACAGACCCCACCGTTAGGGAGATATTTTCCTTCCCACCTCTATCAGCATTCCATAGAGACCATTCCCACCGCGACTCCCTCATCAGATCTACACCCCCACTCCTGGTACCTTGCAGGAACTGCAAAACCTGTCCCACCCTCACATCCGTCCAAGGCCCCAGAGGATCCTTCCACATCTAACTGAAATTTACCTGCACCTCCATCAATGTCATCTACTGTATCCGTTGCACCCGATGTGGTCTCCTTTACACCAGGGAAACTGAACACCAACTTGCGGATCGTTTCAGAGAACACCTCTGGGACACCCACACCAACCAACCCCAATATCCCATGTTGAATACTTCAACTCCCCTCACATTCTGCTAAGGACATGGATATCCTGGGCCTCCTCCATCAACAAACCCTAACCACCCGATACCTGAAGGAAGAACGCTTCATCTTCCACCTTGGCAACCACACAGGATTTATGTGGATTTCATCAGTTTCCTCTCCCCCATCTTATCCCACTCCCAAGCCTCAAACTCAGCATCACCCTCTTGACCTGTCCATCGCCTTTCTCATCTATCCACTCCACCTTCCTCTCCAACTTGTCACCTTCTTCCCCATCTTCAATCTACCTATTGCATTCTCAGCTACCTTCCCCCAGCCCCACCCACTCGCATCTATCTCTCAGCCCCCTGTCCCACAAGCATCATTCCTGATGAAGGGGCTTATGCCCAAAACGTCGATTCGCCTGCCCCTCGGATGTTGCCTAACTGGCTGTGCTTTTCCAGCACCACATTCTCGACCCAGGATAAATTGAAGCCCAGGATTAGGGGCCCAACACAAAGAATGATATCACAGATAAACCATCAGTTCATTGATTGGTGATAGCTACTAATCTGACTATCTATTACAGATTATTTTCAGATTGAAGGCAAAAAGGGGAAATATTTGCAGGCCATAAGCTAAAAGATCAGTATGTAATTTTAAAAACTAAATTGATAACTAAGAAATTCAAAAACAGATGTCAGGCCAGGCGAAGTTTTATGATTGCATGGCATGGAATTTGGTGGATGCCATTGTGGCTCATATTGACCACATCTGTAACAAGTGTTGGTTGCTTGAGGAACTCCAGATCAGAGTTGATGAGCTGACATCTGAGCTTCAAACACTGCAACACATCAGTGAGGGGGAGAGTTAGCTAGATGCTGTGTTTCAGGAGACAGAAGAAAGGAAAGATGTTCTGCTGAGGGAATATGAACAGCTAGGAGCTAAATTAGAAAGCAAAACCAAAAAGATAATCATCTCTGAATTACTTCCTGAGCTACAAGCAAATTGACACATGGTCAACAAGACTAAAGAGGTAAACACATGGCTGAAAATGTAGTGTGGTAGAATTGGGTTTGAGCATCTCTGGGAAACCCTCACCCACTGGTCCCACAGCCCCATGGCTGAACACTTCAACTCCCTCTCTCGCTCCATCAAG
Source organism: Chiloscyllium punctatum (assembly GCF_047496795.1). Taxonomy (NCBI): domain Eukaryota; kingdom Metazoa; phylum Chordata; class Chondrichthyes; order Orectolobiformes; family Hemiscylliidae; genus Chiloscyllium; species Chiloscyllium punctatum. The sequence goes on from NC_092778.1 coordinate 52,483,338, forward strand.
CACACGTAGGTCCTGGGCCTCCTCCACCGCAAAACCATTACCACCTGATGCCTGGAGGAACAACGCCTCATATTCTGCCTTGGGACACTGCAACCACAAGGAATAAATGTAATTTCAAAAGTTTCCTCATTTCCCACCACCCCACGTTATCCCAGTCCCAAACCTCCAACTCGGCACCACCCTCCTGACCTGTCCATCAATCTTCCCATCTATCTGCTCCACCCTCCCCTGACCTATCACCTTCTCCCTCACCTTCATCTACCTATCGCTTTCTCAGCTACGTTCCCCACAACCCCATTCCCCTCCCAATTATTTCTCAGCCCCCAGCCCAGAAGCCTTATTCCTGATGAAGGGCTTATGCCCGAAAAGTCTATTTTCCTTTTCCTCGGATGCTGCCTGACCTGCTGTGCCTTTCCAGCACCACACTCTCAACTCTGATTTCCAGCATCTGCATTCCTCACTTTCTCCTAGCAATCATGTAACCACTGATGCTTATCAGAAAAATCCATTTGTCCACTAACTCCCTTTATGGAAGGGAATCTGCTGTCCTTACCTGAACTGGCCTACATGTGACTCCAGACCCACAACAATATGATTGATTCTTAGCTGTCTTTCTGGGCAATTAGGGATAGGTTATAAATGTTGGCCTAGCCAGCAATGCCCACATTCCGTGAATAAATAGAATAAATCAACCTGTTTATATATAACACAAATTTAAATATTTCAAGGGAATCCAAGATAATGGTGACCTAGGAGAATCACGTTTGTTGGGTTCTCTGCAACAACATCAGCAGAATGGGTGGCACGGTGCAAAGTGGTTAGCACTGCTGCCTCACAGCGCCAGAGACCCGGGTTCAATTCCTGACTCAGGGGACTGACTGTGTGGAGTTTGCACATTCTCCCCGTGTCTGCATGGGTTTCCTCCGGGTGCTCCCGTTTCCTCCCACAGTCCAAAGATGTGCAGGTCAGGTGAATTGGCTATGCTAAATTGCCCGTAGTGTTAGGTAAAAAGGGATAAATGTAGGGGTATGGGTGAGTGGCGGGTCGGTGTGGACTTGTTGGGCCGAAGGGCCTGTTTCCACACTGTAAGTAATCTAATCTAATCTAGGACAGGCCTAGAACCTGTTCATTCCATGCTACTGTGAGTAAAATCACAGTAAAAGAGCTACAGAACTTGAAAATTTTACTTATCTTCATTTTTTTACTGCAGGAGAGTGACGAAGAAAGGAGCAAGTTCACCTGGGAGCGGGGCTGCGGCCCAACCCACTGAGGCAGCAGACTTGCTTACTCACCAGGCCTTGGTTGAGGGGCTTGCAAATCTCACGGGGTTCTGGGGAGGCAGACTGAAGAGAAAATTGAGGAGAAGCTGGTCCCAGTCTCTTCTATGCTGCAAGACCTGGTGAAAAGGACTGCTGAGCTTGAACACTGGAACACAGAGGTAGAGCCAGAGGCAGAAGCCCTGGAAACACAGGTACATGGTTTGCTGGATCTGGTCAATGATCTTGAGAACAGGAGCATACCGGAGAGGACGAAAGTGGGATTCTTTGAGAGGTGGTTCCCAGAATTTCTTAGTTTGGAGGCTGAAAAGGGAAGGGTAAAGATTGAGACAGCCCACTGGGTCATGGCACAAAGGCCAGGAATGGACCAGCGCCCTCGCCCTGTCCTGGTACAGTTTAGATCATTGTAAAGGCAAACAGAGAGTCATGGAAGCTTCCAGAGCCCAAGGGAACGATCCAAGAGCGTTGGTGTTCAAGGGTACCAGGGTCAAGCTTTTTCAAGATTTTTCAGCAGTGGTGATCCGGAAAAGGAAGTCCTACCATGGCATCAAGAAGAGATCGAGAAAGCTTGGGAGCCAGTACTCTCTAAGATATCCAGCGGTGTTTCGGATTAATTATAATGGACATGTACATTCATTTGACTCGCCAGAGAAAGCAAGGAACTTTGTGGACATGCTGACTCAAGCTGGAAGATTGAATAGGCACAGATGACAGAGCTGTTCGGGTTTGTCCTTCTTTAAGGAGGAGTTGGTGGAGTTCCCTTTTGTTGGTAATAAGTTGCATTAAATTATGCTCAGGATGGATAGAGTATCTACCTTTAATTTCTAAGTTATACCAAGGGATGGGTGACATATTTACTTTTAAGTTACTTGTGTGTATTACTAATCTTGCATTTTTCTACTGGGTTGTGTGTGTGGCGTGACCCTAGCTGGTAGGAGTTAAGAGGGTGGTGGAGATGGTTAGTAGGGCTTTGAGATGTGTAGGTGACCCCTTTGAATGGGGTGGGGGGGGGGGGGGGGAAATGAAGATTCCTCTAATCGGTGCCTTTGGCATTTTTTTGTTTTTCCGTTTTTGGTGTACATAGCTTTTGCAAGTTTTGTAGGTTTGTTGGTTGTAGCAATTTCAGTTTATGTAGTTTTTGTGTTTTGTGGACTTTCTTGAAGTGAAGGTCAACAATTCCCTCTGTGGGGTCTAAATAGTGCTGTAGAAGGTTATGGCTGAGGATGTGTTCAAGTGGTGTACCTAGAACATTAGGGGATTCACTCCCCAGTCAAGAGGAAAAAGGTACTTTCCAGTTTTAAAAGGGAGAGGATGGATGTTGTCTTATTGCAGGAAACACACCTAAATGATGTAAAGCATTTGAAACTGCAACAGAATGGGTATGATCGGGTTTATTTCTCATCTTTCAATAAGAGGAGTAAAGGGTGGCCATTCTTGTTAGGAAGAATCACCCATTTAAATTGTTAGAATGTATTAAAGAGATACATGGGAGAGTTGTAATCCTTAAAGCTTTGATACATGTGGAAGAATACGGGATCTTAAATGTTTACTGTCCCCCGGCCCACCCCCTCAAGTTCTTGATAGAAGCACTTTCTAGACTAGTTAACCTCACATCTCAGCATATTATCAAGGTGGGGGGGAGCATTTTGATTGTCTAATAGATCCTACAATGGACAGCTTGCCCAAAGGCCCCCCAATATCTTCTTCACAGTCCAAGAAATTAAGGGATTTGTGTATTCAACTAGGATTGGTAAATGTTTGAAGGCACATTCACCCTACTGGCAGGGATTTTACTTTTTTTTCCGAATCTGCACAAATGCCATACCAGGATTGATTTATTTTTGACTTCCTCAATGCATTTAGGCAATATCACTATTTCTGATCATACTCCAGTGTATTTAATGGTCAAGGGTAAGGATACTATTGTTGGTTCTAGGCATTGGCAATTAGATCCCTTTATCCTTAAGGATAGCAAGTTTACTGAATTCTTTTCTACTGAATTCAGGAAATTTTTAGACATTAATTTAGGATCAACCAGTAATCCATCCATTCTGTGGGAAACAGCTAAAGCCTTTGCTATGGGGTTAGTTATTTCTTATTCTGCCAGGAAGAAACGGCAGAAGGGTGTGCAACAATGCTTGATCGAGACATATGAAGGCATACTTTGACAGGCCCTTGTTGGCTAAACTGCAGAGGATTGTAGCGCTTCAGGTCTACACTGAACTCCGTGCTCACACAGACAGCTAAGAGGAAGCTTACATTTGTAAACTAAAGGCTGAGCATGGTGATAAGCCAGGCAAGTACTTAGCGTATCTTGCCAGGAAAAGGAATGCTCCCCAACCAATTACCTCGATCAGGGAGGATGTTGGAATTTTAACCTAAGATTCTAAAAGGATTAGCATGGCAAATCAGAAATTTTACGCTGAACTATACCAGTCTGAAAGTTGTGAGGATAGGCAGGTTAGGATGGCGTCTTTTTTAAAGAATTTGGACCTCTCAGGGGAGACCCCTGAACCAGAGTCTCTCCTTAATGCCCTGTTGTCAGTGCAAGAGGTACAGGAGGCTGTGAGGCAGCTTCAGAATGGAAAGGCGCCTGGTCCTGAAGGACTTCCCAGTGAGTTTTATAAGGAATTTATAAGCATACTGACCGGACCGATGCTTAGTATGTTTAACGAATCACGTAGTCGTGGCCTCCTCCTGTCACTTTTAAGAGAGGCAAACATCTCTCTTATTCTTAAAAAAAGACAGGGCCCAAGTGGACTGTGCTTCCTGTAGTCCAATTTCACTCCTGTATGTCAATTTTAAAATCCTACCTAAGACGCTGGCACTAAGGTTAGAAACTGTGCTGCCCTCTATCATTAAAGAGGATCAGACGGTATTTATAAAAGGTTGCAGGTCGTCGAATAATGTCAGGAAGTTACTTAATATGACCCAAGTACGTCAACAATGATCAGTATAGGGATAGTGATCCCTTTAGATGCAGAAAAAGCATTTGACTGGTTGAATGGCCATATCTTTTTTATACTTTAAAGCGGTTTGGCTTGAGTGAGGCCTTTATTAGGTGGGTAGAGGTTTTGTATAGTGACCCTCTTGCTGCTGTACTCACCAATGGTGTGCGCTCACGCAATTTCAATACTCTTAGGGGCAGTTGACAGAGTTGTCCCTTATCACCATTGCCTTTTACATTGGTGACTGAACCACTGGCTGAGGCTATACGTAGGGATCCCAATAAAACTGCTCCAGAAGTGGAGACAAAGTCACATAAGATTACATTGTATGCAGATGACGTTCTTGTCTTTTTATCAAACCCAAGAGTTACGGTGCCACATCTGATACAATACATTAATTCGTTTGGCAGTTTTTCAGATTAAAAGATCAACTTTGTGAAATCAGAGGCCATGCCGGTGGGTGGTCTCCCGAAAATGCCTGATCCTGAGGACGAATCTCAATTTCCCTTTAGATGTTCAAAGGAGGGCTTTCTCTATGTAGGAATATTCATTACTCCCGTATTTGATCGGCTATTTAATACCAATTTTGCCCATTTATTCGACAGAATCAAAAAAGACCTTCGAAGATGAGAGGTGCTTCCAATCTCCTGGTTAGGTTAAGTAGCCCTCATTAAAATGAACATTCTCCCCCGTCTGCTGTATCATATGCGAATGCTTCCTTTATTTTTTAACTAAGCAAACATTTAGAAAACTGAACGGCCGATTCAGTTCCTTTATTTGGTATCGCAAGCGACCCCTTCTTAAATTGACTAAATTGCAGCTACCCCACAGTCTGGGAGGAGTGGATCCCAAATATTAAAAACTATCAGTTAAGCTTGTTGCTATCCTGTGTGAATGACTGTGCCCAGGGGACTCTCGCTCACTGGCTGGACATCAAAGCATTAGGCAAGATGTCCCCTTACTGGCTTGTTGTTCTTGGACAAAATGAGGACAGTCAAGGAATATTGCCACAGCCCAATAGTAATTAATACTGTCCAGTCGTAAAAGGCAATATGTCAAAATGAGGGTAATATTGCCAAAACATAATCTTTTACACCCATAGTTGGTAAGCCGGGTTTTCAGCCAGGGATGATGGACTTGGGGTTTAAACTATGGGCAGCTAGGGGTGTGTCTTGCTTGGGTGACTTATTCGATGAGGATATACTGGTGTCGTTTGACCAGTTGGCTCGGAAATACGAGTTGCCCAGTAGGGACCTATAGATTCCTATAGATCTGACACGGAGAAGAGGGTGCTGAGTACTGAGAACACACTTTCTGTCTGTACTATCTATCACCTATTGAGAGAGGGTCCCTCGGAAGAGTCTGAAAGGCTCCATAAGGAATGGGAGATAGAGCCAGACGTTAAGATCTCTTCTGAAGTATGGGAGAATATCTGGGAAATGCAAGGATGATCTCAATCTGCAGCAGGACCCACGCCTTGCAATTGAAGATTCTCTACAGGGTCCACTTGGCTCCAGATTGCCTTTCAAAATTTAAAGCAGGAGTATCTCCAATGTGTCCTCAATGCAAGATGAGTTTGGTTATACTCACTCATTATCTCTGGTCCTGCCACAGGCTGAGGGCATACTGGAGCGCTGTGGTAGGTGAAATAGAGAGGGTCTTGAGGACAGAGATGGAGATGAACCCTGTATCTCTTATTCTTGGCCTTGATCATCCACTTCCATTAGATGCGCGCAAAAAAAAGGCTTATCAGTATCCTCACTTTTTGTGCGAGAACAAACATTCAGTTTAGGTGGGTGTCTGAAAACCCCCTGCGGCTACTGGGCTGGCGTAATCTACTCATGGAACACACCCCTTTGGACTTTCTTACAAAAATGGTGTACTGTAAAACTGAGAATTTTTATAAGGACTACTTGGGTACAGATTTGTCTGCCATACTAATGTACAGCCATAATGATTCTGTTTAATGAGTCTGGTATCCAGGGAGGAGGAACTACAAACACATCAATATGTAATTTATCCACTTGATGGTCGAGGATGATTACTTTGCTTCATTGAGCTGTATTATTATTATTATTATTATTATTATTATTATCATGATTTTGTTTAGTTAGTTATTAGTTATTGTTTATTTCTTTATGTAATTAGTGGGGGTTTTTGTATTGGTTTGAATTGTTTATTTTGTATTTGTTGTAATATCCAAAAACTTTTCTTCTCTTTCAATAAAAATATATTTATAACATTCAAAACACAATGTCAAAAATAATCCTATTAATCTCAACAGCACTCCGTTATTGTACTCACACCAGAAAGAATCCCTTTCTTTATCACACCCGCAGGGCTTAATTTGACCGTCATTCCAATTTCCAGAATTGAGTATTTGATAGCCCCTTACCCGAGTCTTCATAAAATGTAGCTTAAATTTCCTCAAGCTTCAAAGAACTCCTTCCGGGTTTTAACCAAGCATTTCTGGTTTAGAACTTTCAAACTAAACTCCTTATACTGTAGTATTAATAGTTCTAAACTATCACCCTTCTTTAGCAGCAACTGTCTTACCTATCCTGCTTCAGCTAAGACTTAAAGTCATTGAGTCATAGAATCAAATAGCACAAAAACAGACCCTTCAGTTGAACTTGTCCTTGCTGACCAGGTATCACACACTTAACTAATCCCATTTGCCTGTATTTCATCCAAATCCTTCTAAACATTTCTTATTCATGTACCTGTCCAAATGTCTTTTAATTGTTGTAATTGTGCCTGCCACTACCACTTCCTTTGGCAGCTCATTCCATACATTCATCACCTTCTGGGTGAATAAGTTGCCTCGTCAGTCGCTTTTAAATCTTTTCCCTCTCACATTAAACCTATATCTTTTAGTTTTGGATTACCCTTTTCTTGGAAAAAATTGTGGCTGTTTACTTATCTATGCCTTGTCATGATTTTATGAATTAATATCAGCCTCCCATGCTCCAGGGTAAAAGTACCAGCCTATCCAGCATCTCCTTATAGCTCAAACCGTCTGGTCCTGCCTACAACCTTGTAAATTTTTCTGCACCTTTTCTAGTTTGAGGATATCCTTCGTACAGCAAGATGACCAGAATTGTACGCAGCATTCCAAAAGTAACCTCACCAATGTCTTGTGCAGCTGCAATAAGACATTCCAACTTCTATATTGAATGCTCTGACCAAGGAAGGCAAGCATGCCAAACACCTCCTTCACCACTCTGTCTACATGTTACGCCACTTTCAAGAAACTATGAGCGTGTACACCTAGATTCCTCTCTTCAATTACACTTCCCAGTACCCTACCATTAATTGTGTAAGTCCTGCCCTAGTTTACCTAACCAAAATGCAACACCTCACAGTTATCTAAAGTAAATTCCATCTGCCACTTCTCAGGCTATTGGTCCATCTGATTAAGATCTCTTTGTACTCTTTGATAACCTTCTTTACTGTCCACTATACTGTCAATTTTGGTGTCACCTAGAAATTTACTAACCATACCTCATACATTCTCACCCAAATCATTGATATAAATGACAAACAGCAGTGGATCCAGGACTAATCCTTGCAGCACACCTCTGGTCACAGGCCTCTAGTCCAAATAACAACTATCTATCGTCACCCTCTGTCTTCTACCATCAAGCCAATTTTGTTTCCAATTGGCTAGCTTTCCCTGGTCCCATGTGATCTAACCTTACTAACCAGTCTACCATGTGGGACTTTGTTGAAGGTCTTGCTAAAGTCCATGTAGACAATGTCTATGTTCTGCCTTCATTTGCCTTCTTGGTAACCTCTTCAAACAACTCAATAAAATTTTTGAGATTTGTGATTTCCCATGCACAAAGCCATGTCTTAATCAGCCCTTGCATTTCCAAATGCATGTAAACCCTATTTCTCAGAATCCATTCCGACAACTTACCCACTACTGAAGTCAAATTCACCAGTCCATATTAAGATATGAGTGTTTCCCTCAGGCCAAAATCAAAACTTTGGAACCTGCTTACTGAAGCCTAATGCACAACTGTTTACTCTGTTCATTAGTAAAACTCACCCGGTGAAAACAAAACCTCATTACTGTTCAGGAAATCTCTGTTTTATACTGTTTTAAATTAAATCACCATCACTGCAGAAATACCTATGCGTCAATCACTAAAATCATTCGTAGTCAGAGAAATCCCACATACTATTTGTTCAAAATCTAAACTCTATAACAAATAATTTTGAAATATATTCGTATAAATAACGCATCTCACACACAATACCATATCAGCAACGGATTCTAAGATATGCAATCAGCTTAGGTTGTATGGCATTATTACCAATCATGGTACTACCTTGCAATGAACCAGTAGCCAACTCAGACCAAATGCAATGACAAGACAATAATAAACACAGAAACACAAGAAAAAAAGCCCAATGCAATGAGTGCATGACGCTGCTAAGTGATATCAACAAGCAAGACAATCAGGGTGTCAGCCAAGAGTAACTGAGAATAGCATGCACCTCTCCAAATGGGTAAATGATCACAGATCAAATGAGTGGGCAAATCTCCAAAATGTTCCATTGAAATTTGAATTATTAATCTTGTTATCTGTATAATTGTTAAATCGACAATATGCTTCCATAGCTGAAAATGTGTTGCTGGAAAAGCGCAGCAGGTCAGGCAGCATCCAAGGAGCAGGAGAATCAACGTTTCGGGAATGAGCCCTTCTTCAGGCTCATGCCCGAAATGTCAATTCTCCTGCTCCTTGGATGCTGCCTGACCTGCTGCGCTTTTCCAGCAACACACTTTCAGCTCTGATCTCCAGCATCTGCAGTCCTCATTTTCTCCTAATATATTTCCATACAAAGATGTATATCTGTTTTGGATTTCCTTTCTTCAAAAACAGGGGAATGTTGTGTTATGACTCGCAGCAGATATATGATATATCTTTAAAGAACTCGCTTACGATGGCATCACTATACCATGATATGTGACCTAATGATACAAAGATCTCAGTCTCCATCTTACTAAGTCCTCTTGCAGGATGACACACTGACAGAAGTGTGCTGCAGTACATTAAATACATCCAAATTGCTTTTGCTTTAGCCTAGACATCCAAGTGCCTGTGATTGTACCATATATTCATTGTATGGTATACAATGAAAAGTTCATTGTATTTTTAGTACTACATGATTCACATCTCATGTCAGTAATGTAAATGTTATCTCTGTGTAGTTGCCAGTCGTCAACAATTATGTCATGTCACATCATTTAACCCAGCAGAAAAAGTGGACTTCCAGCTCATTTGGTTTAAATTGTGCCCACACTGTGAATCAGATGAGCAAAAAACGGTACAATAAGCTACTGTACCATTCTATTCGACCAGTGGAAATCCTTCTATGAAAGAGTGCTTGCTGTTCCCAATAAAAAACCTCGTCCCATTTTGACCCTGATAAATCTTCAGATTTTATAATATTCTGAGTAAAATTTAAATATAGGTGTAATTATTCTACCTCAGTTCATCCTTCTTCTACAATATGATGCTAATTATTTCTGCATCCTCAGTCAGGCATGAAAACAATGCATTGAACTCTCAGTATGCTTGTCAAGGAAGATTTTTTTCACACAGTACATCTCATGCTAACCTACACCATTATCAATGTCTATAACTCAACTAGGTTGTGCAATAATTATAGAAAGGAAAATTAACACTAGTTACTTTCCCTTAACATCAACATTTTGCTTAACCTTCAATGCTTCAAATTCCAAACATATAATTTAAAATCACACATTACGTTTCTATATTTTGCATTTTTCTCACAAAGTTTGATAATTGCACATTTCTCAATTAATATTTCTGGCCGCTCTTTTGAAATTTCAAAATGTCAGTAACATTCAAACTAACAACATATAGGAACAATGTAGCAGATTTATGAAGAGAAGTACACAAGTATAGGGTCAGAGTTTTACATCAGGGAAAGAAGCTCTTCAGTCTTTATATCCTCATCGGTCATCAGGCAATATCTACTCTAGTCCCATTTTCCAGCAATTGGCCCCTAGCCTCATATGCTATGGTAGTTCAAAGTGATCATCTAAGTGATTAATAAATTTTAAGTTTAAATTTTGCAGAAAATTATATTTCCTCATCTATGTCTAAACGACAGTTTTGCATATACATTTGAACGTTGAGAGAATGAGAGTAACATATCAGTGTGAAATCACTTTTACAGACTTTTAAATCATGTTCCTCCAACATACCTGCGGCAAAGCTTGCACAACTGTATCGAGTAAAGCCCTCATTCCAGTAGCCATCTTGAGTAGTTTCAGCACTAGGGATGTAAAAATTAGTAAGGAACACTTAATATACTAGTTATTATAAGTAGTGAATACACATGAAGAGTAAAAATATATACTTGGTAAGATTATTTGAATAGATGGCTTAAGAAACACCATGACTGCACTTACTCCCTCCCTGGAGATGGTGAGGCAAGTTGTAAGAAGGCAAATAATTGGGAAGATTGGCTTCAATGTGCTACCAGCTTGATTACCCGCCATTCCTGGCAGGTGAGAAACGTGACTAGTTCTTTGAATCAGGAACCAGGTCAACCTGTCTGTTGCATTAATAGGTGGGTAGGATGAGGATGGTTGTCCTCCATTCTCTCAATCTAGGATGAATTGGGAGCAGGGATGGAGAGACAAGGAGGTCGCTACTGAAGGTCACACACCCTGGTCTCGACTCTAACCTCTTTGAGCACTCTCTCCTGAAGGAAAATTGCCTATCCATTTACTCTTGGATCTCTGCTGATTGGCCAAGAGCTTCAAGCAAAGTAGAACTTCCACATCAAGGTACGTGATTTGCCTGGATGCTTGCCAATCAACTCTTAGCGTTTGATCTGGTGAGTTCTAACATTGATGGGGTAGGGAGTCAGTCACTACTGGAGACGCTCACACCGACACTTAGTGTTTAAAGTGCTGAACAGCCAAAGCCAGATGTTTTGTTGTTTCTCTGGTTGTAAAGCATTCCCTGAGCAAAACTCAGAATTGAACATCAGTTCAGAAGGACACACGTCCATTACACAGCCCACCTAACTCTCCTTCTGTTTTTTTAGTTACAATCTGTACAAAATAGGCTCTGCCTCTATAGTATCTTTCCACCAGGGACAATACTTCTTCAGGTTGTATTGATAAAAATCAATTCAAATGTTTTAAACAAAAACAGAAATTGCTGGAGAAACTCAGCAGATCTGGCAGCATCTGTGGAGACACAAACAGAGTTAACGTTTCAAGTTCAGTATGACTTCTTCAAAAAGGAAAGGGCATAGAAAATGGGGAGCTGGGGAACAAATGGTGTGGAGGCCCAAAAGACAAAGGAGTTGCTAATTGGGAGAGAACATGAGAGAAAATCCACATTTACCACTAACAATGCCATGGACTAAACCACTTGTAACGTTTCATTTGTTCTTGGTATAAATGTCATACAAAACTTTTCCATTTTTCATAGAGTCATAGAGGTTTACAACATGGAAACAGGCCCTTCAGCCCAACTTGTCCATGCCACCTAGTTTTCACAATTAAACTAGTCCTATTGCTCCATATCCTCCCAGACCTATCCTATCCATGTACCTGTCCAAATGTTTCTTAAATGATGAAACTGTACTCACCTCTGCCACTGCCTCTCGCAGCCCATTCCAGACACTCATCACCCTCTGTGAAAAAAATGCCCCTCTGAACCCTTTTGTATCTCTCCCCCACACCTTAAATCTATGCCCTCTAATTTTAGACACCCCTACCATGTAGGCTATCTACCTTAACTACACATCTCATGATTTTATAGACCTGTATAAGGTTACCCCTCAGTCTCCTATGCTCCAGGGAAATAAGCCCCAGCTTATCCAGCCTTACCTTATAACTCAAACCTTCCAGTCCAGGTAGTATCCTGGTAAATCTTTCTCCACGCTTTCAAGTTTCATAATATCCTTTCTATGTATGGTGACCAGAACTGCACGCAATACTTTAAATGTGGCCGTACTGACATCTTGAACAGCCGCAACAAGACATTCCCACCTCCTATACTCAGTGTTGTGATCCATGAAAGCAAGCATGCCAAAAACCTTCTCCACCACCCTGTGACTCCATTTTCAAGGAGCTATGAACCTATAACACTCCAGGATTTCCCAGAGCCCTACTATTGACTGCGTATGTCCTGCTCTACTTCGACCTACCGAAATACAACACTTTGCATTTATCTAAATTAAACTCCATCTGCCATTGCTTAGCCCACTGCTGTAGTTGATCCAGATCTCATTGTATTCCCAGATAACTTTCAGTGTCCACTACACCAATCTTGGTGTCATCCACAGACTTTCTAAGCAAACTTCCTAAGTTCTTGTCCAAATCATTTATATAAATGATGAATAATATTGGATCCAGCACCTGATTCTTGTGGTAGACTGCTGGTCATAGGCCTCCAATCTGAAAAAACCCTCCACACCACCCTCTGTCTTCTACCTTCAAGCCAATTTTGTATCCAATTGGTTAGCTTTCTCTGGATCCCATGAGACTTAATCTTACCCAACAGCCTACAATGCAGTACCTTTCAAAAGTCTTGCTATGTCCATGTAGACAACATTTACCACATTGCCCTCATTTATTTTCTTGATCACCCCTTCAAAAAACTCAATCAAATTTGTGAGACATGGTTTCCCATGCACAAAGCCATGCTGAGTATCCCAAATGAGTCTTTGCCTCTCCAAATGCCAACATTAGCCACCCTCCAATTTTCGGGCACTTCACCCTTGGCTGTCCATGATACAAGTACTCAGCACCCTGCAATTTACTCACTAGCCTCCCACAAAGTCCTCGATCCACTTCATCAGGTCCTGGGGATTTATCTACCTTAATGCCTTTGAAGACTTCCAGCACCTTTTCTTCTGTAAAGTGGACTCTCTTCAAGATATCACTATTTATTTCCCTAATTTCACTAGCATGCATGTCTTTCTCGACAGTAAATACTGATGACAAATATTTATTTGGGATCTCACCCATCTCTTGTGGCTCTGCACATAGATGGTCTTGCTGGTCTTTAAGAAGTCCTATTCTCTCCCTGATTACTCTTCTGCCATTCAGGGATACTTGTAGAGTCTCAATGCATTCTTCTTTACCTTATCTGTCAAAACTATCTTAAGTCCCCTTTTAGTCCTCCTGATTTCTTTCTTTAAGTGTATTACATCACCCTCTATACTCCTCAAGGAATTCACTTTCTCCCAGCTGCCTATACATGTCACATGCCTCCTTTATCTTGACCAGGGCCTCAATAATTCTAATCATCCAGAATTTCTTACTTCTGCCAGCTTAACCCTTCACTCTGACAGGAACATACTGGCCTTGAACCCTCATTAACTCACTTTTGAAAGCCTCCCATATCCTCTCCTCCCTGACCGATCACCTTCATCCCCTCCCCCACTCACCCATTGTACTCTATGCTACTTTCTCCCCACCCCCACCCCCACCCCCTCTAGCTTATCTCTCCACGCTTCAGGCTCACTGCCTTTATTCCTGATGGAGGGCTTTTGCCCGAAACGTCGATTTTGAAGCTCCTTGGATGCTGCCTGAACTGCTGTGCTCTTCCAGCACCACTAATCCAGAATCCCATGTATCAAATGTCCTTTTGCCTGCAAACAGCCTCCCCCAATCAATTTTTGAAAAATCCTGTCTAAGACCATCAAAATCGACCTTGCCCCAATTTAGAATTTCAAATTGAGGACCAGACCTATTCTTTCCTTAGGTATTTTAAAACTAATGGAATTGTGGTCACTGGTCCCAAAGTGCTCCCCACTCACACTTCTGTCATTTGCCCTGCCTTATTTTCCAACAGGAGGTCAAGTTCTGCCCCTTCTCTAATCGGCCATCTACAGACTACATGAGAGATTCTTCCTGATCATACTTAATAAATTTGTCTCCATCCAAGCCCTTAAAACCATGGCAGTCCCAGACGATATTAGGAAAGTTAATATCCCCTACTATTACAACCCTATTATTCTTGCAGCTATCTGCATTCTCCTTCCATATTTGCTCCTCAATCTCCCACTGACCCTCTCAATCTGGTAATAGCAATCAGGTAATAATTGTAACAGGAGGCTCCATTCCTCTGCTACAGCAAGTGCTAATGTCCAGTATCCTGATTTCAATGGGTCTGCAGGGTGGGGTGCATTCTTTTCAGATATCTGGGTGCCACTCAGTCTAGATAGGCTTTGTGGGGCTTCAGGACCTGAGGAGACTGGGGATGCCCTCGGGGCTGCAGAATTGGTGATGCTATTGTGAGGTAGGAAGTCTATTATCAGATCATTTAAGGAGTGTATTCCTTCAGTTTTAAAGCTGTTTAGTTCCTGAGCTGGCTGAGGTCAAGTTGAGGTATTATGGGTATGCTCTGTTTAGCTAAAAACAGACATGGTTTCTGTGAACAAGTAGTAAGCAGGTAGAGTGATTTATTTTTCTCCCACAGTCACAAACAACAAAGATATATCCCAGTGAGGAAGAAGAATTCTAGGAAGGAGATAAACCAACCATGGTTAAGCAAAGAAGTTAAAACTTGCGTCAAATTGAAAGAAAAAAAACCAGAATAACGAAAATATTAGTGGTATTATAGAGGATTGAAAATTTTTTAACACAAACAAAAGGTAACTAAATAAATAATAAAGAAGAAGAAAATAAGCTTTGAGGATATGGGTTTCTCCCACTTTTCCTCTATTATTTTAGTATCCTTTTTTTTTTGTTTGACAGATGCAACAGCACTACTTTGTTTCAGTTGACCCTCAATTAAAGCTTGAAAAGCATTTGCTGAGGTCAGTTTGTTATGACAAATGTTGAAACAAAAGTGCAATTCAAAGGTCACAAGACAGAAAATAAAAATAATGTGCATGTCATACAGAAAGTTTTAAAAACTTTATTATGTATAGGTTCTATAGCATTACTAGGTTAATTTCATTGTAAAAACTAGCTGTACCTACAGTGAAATAAAAGTTTACTGGCCAGCTGGTCCACTCATTAGTTTCCTACTTCTTGCTTTGTCACTTAAAGTGAACTGAGTCAAAGGAATGCATTGCCAATTGGCACAGACAGCTACTACCGACACAATTCAAAACCAAAACTGATTAAGCTATATACAATTGGACCGATATGAATTGTAGCAAATAATCATACAAATAATGCAAAGATTGCCATTTAATATTGATGTTTAACTGTGAGTAGAAATGTAAATTACGCTTCTTCATCAGGTTATTTACAATAACTCCCAGGCATCCATTACTCTTTATGCAATGTGCTACTACTGATATAAAGTCCAAACAGATAAGAGGTACAAAGTTTGCCATTGCTTTTCAAAAAACAATCTAGCATAATGAAGATAATTTTAGAAGTTATACTAGTAAGGGATAATATTACCTCTTGCAATTCGTAGCACTCTCATGATGCGAATGATTGTGGGGTTAATGGGCAGGGAGGCATTAATTTCAATTTCTTCCAAGGTTATTCCCATTATTGAAAGCAGAACAATAGCAAGATCCAATTGGTTCCATCTGAAAAAAAGAAATTGCTTTTGCATTTGTGTATTCCACGCACACTCTAATTAGTGAGATAGTGATGGTATGGGAAGTTTTATGACATACCACCTGCAATTTAACCAGTGTTGGCCCAGATCTTCGGGGTCTCTGGATCATCAGAAACTAGACACAAGAGCCAAGAAGCACATCAGGACCTGATGGTAGTCCAAATATGCTAAATCTATGGGAATTGGTGGGATATTTAAACTTCCGATGGTCAGTTCCTCTGCTTCCCCGAATAGGTCAGATTTACCTATCTGGGTAATTTTGGGCACTATATACCTAAGTCTCTGGATGAGCCCTTAATCCATAACTCCGCTCCTGAGCTCCTTACTCATCTACCAGACTTCATTAGTTCCTGACTATCATTGAACTGCGCCAATACTCCAACTCCCATGACCCAATACGATAGTGCCTGCCCAACTGCATTGAACTGCGATGAAGCATAGAAGGCAAGTGAACAGCCGAAACTGATAGTGATTGCTACTTCATGGAAAATCTGAGTTTCAACTTAATCTATGCCATGTATTTTAAAACAAACAAGAACAAATCCTTGTCACCAGATTTTCTGTGAATACAGTACTCCTTTAAACCTTTCACTGAGATATATGTAAACTTTACCAAAATGCTCATCAGATAACATCTGTTTGCTAACTTTATTTTCTAGGATTGAAAAATAACATCACGTCTGTTCAACCAGATGTAACTCATCAGGGTCTTTTACTTCCACAATGACTGTTTGCAATTAACAAGAGGGAGTATTAACATTCAAAGCACAAGCATGACTTTGTTCCATGCTGCGAGCTTTTGAATCATTTCAATCTTTGATTTGTAAAATTTAAAGGGACTTGCAGAGAGCTGGACCAAACAATCATTCGGTCAAAATAGTCACACTTCCTATGTTTTGGGCTTGGACTGGAGAATTGGATGTTAATGAAAAACATTTTAGGTTTCATTCTAACAATTGTGAGTGGTAATTTACAGAGCAGTCTGCAGAGACTAAATGCCTACTGACAGTATAATACATTGAAGCAATTTTTATGACAAATTAACACATAAAAATTAGGTTCATGCTGAGTGACACCACGCCTTTCCATGTATCCTGAGCCAGCATTAGAAATATTACATCAATGGAGAGTTTCTCATGAAATCCAAGTTAGTAAGAAAACCTAAAAGATTAACTTAGCAAATTCAAGCAAATGAAATAGCTCAATAACATGTGCTGCATTTATGTATTTGTGATAATAACAAGAGCATAATATCAAATCCTAAACTACTTTGGTTAATGGAAGAAAAAGGAAGTAGTATATTTTAATGATGATCACATTTATTTTGTAATTTAGTTTTGGAATGTATCGGTCGTAACATCAACATTTATTGTCCATCCTTAGTTATCCTTGTGCAAGTAGTGATGAGCCTCGGACACTGAGTGGTATGTGAATCTGCCAAAGGTGCATCTGCAATGTTCAATTTTTTAAAGTGTACAACTGGACATGGCTTATGTAGGCCAAACGTCAAGTACATCAGGTACGTGGATGTTGCTGTCTGGGCCAGCATTTATTGTCCATCCCTAACTGCTCAAAGAGCAGTTATTTATTCATTCACAGCATGCGGGCATCACTTGTTAGGTCAGCATTTATTGCCTGTCCCCAGTTGCCTAGAGGATCAGTTAAGAATCAACCACATTGCTGTGGGTCTGGAGTCACATGTCGTCCAGACCAAGTAAGGATGGAAGTTTCCTTCCCTAAAGGACATGAGTGAACCAGATGGGCTTGCATTCAACTTCACTGCTGTGGGTCTGGAGCCACATGAATGCCTCATCAGGTAAGGACAGCAGTTTCCTTCCTTCGAAGATATTGGTGAACAAGAAGGGTTTCTCCCTGATAATGAACAACTAGTTCATTCTATTTTAATTCACTTCATTTTATTTCCAGATTTTTATTGAATTCAAATTCTACCATCTGCCATGGCAGGACTCAAATCCCAGAAAATATCCTGTGTCTCTGGATTGATCGCCTAGCAACAAAACCACTCGACCGTGACCTTGCCTTGAACTGATCCCTGTACCAATGAAGTATATATTTTGCTTACAAGGAAGTACGTAGACTCATGGAATGTGATGATTGTCTTTAGCTCATGGTCCCAAATAACCTTCTGGCCTTTTAAAAAAATGTAATCTTCTCAGAACTGAAACCAAAACTCATCGGCCCCTATTTTAACATCCATATCCAAAAGGGTAATAATATATTATTTGGAAATTTAGAACATAGAACATAGAAAAGTACAGCTCAGAACAGGTCCTTTAGCCCATGATGTTGTGCCGAGGATTAATCCTAATGCAAAATAAAATAACTTAACCTATGCACTCCTCAATTCACTGTTAACCATGTGCATGTCCAGCAGTCGCTTAAATGTCCCTAATGACTCTGGTTCCACCACCACCGCTGGCAACGCATTCCATGCTTTCACAACTCTCTGCGTAAAGAACCGTCCTCTGACATCCCCTCTATACCTTTCTCCTAATATCTTAAAACTATGACCCCTTGTGCCAGTCAATCCTGCCCTAGGGAAAAGTCTCTGGCTATTGACTCTATCCATTCCTCTCATTATCTTGTATACCACGATCAGTTCACCTCTCTTCCTCCTTCTCTCCAGAGAGAATAGCCTGAGCTTATTCAACCTCTCTTCATAAGGCAAGCCCCTCAGTCCAGGCAGCATCCTGGTAAACCTTCTTTGCACTCTCTCCGAAGCCTCAGTATCTTTCCTAAAGTAGGGTGACCAGAACTGGACACACTATTCCAAGTGTGGTCTCACCACTTACTTGTAGAGCTGTAGCAAAATCTCGGAGCTCTTAAACTCGGTCCCCTTCTTAATGAAAGCCAAAACAATATATGCTGTCTTAACAACCCTATCCACTTGGGTGGCAACTTTGAGGGATCTATGTACTTGAACACCAAGATCCCTCTGTTCCTCCACACTGCCAAGAATCCTGTCTTTAATCCTATATTCAGCATTCGAGTTCGACCTTTCAAAATGCATTGCTTCGCATTTATCCAGGTTGAACTCCATTTGTCATTTCTCAGCCCAGTCCTGCATCCTGTCTATGTGGTACTGCAGCCTGCAATAGTCCCCATTGCTATCAATGGCATCTCCAACCTTTGTGTCATCTGCAAATTTGCTAACCCACCCCTCAACCTCCTCATCAAAGTTATTTATAAAAACTACAAAGAGCAGAGGCCCAAGAACAGAGCCCTGTGGGACCCCACTCAACACTGACCTTATTACAAATTTCATCACAAACTTTGTAAATAACATTAAACTAAATGAGATTGGAGTTAATATAGTATTATGGATTGAGAACTGGTTAACAGACAGAAAGCAGAGGGTAGGATTAAATGGATCATTCTCAGGATGGCAGGCTGTTATTAATACATTACCACAAGGATTATTTCTAGGTCCATAGCTGTTCACAATCTACATGAACAATTTGGATGTGAGGTCAAATTATAATATTTCTAAATTTGTTAACGTCACAAAACTGGCTGGAAACATAAATTGTGAAAGGAGCTAAGGAGGTTTTGAGGTAAATTGTATCGGCAAACAGAATGGGCTAGAACGTGGTAGATGGGATACAATGTGACTAAGTCTAGAGTTATTTAGTTTGGCATTTAAAAAAAGCCAGAATACACATTGTGATATTTTAATTTGGAATATTAGCATTTCAAGTCACTAACTAGTAGGCCGCATCTTGTCTCCACATTAATGAGTTCCTAATTTTATGCAGGTCATAGAGTGATGAGTAATATGAGAAAGTAAACTCCAGGATTTTGCCATGACACTGAAGGATCAGCAATATAGCTCCAAGTCCAAGTTAGGATGGCTTGTAACTTCTGAGTCTTTGGAATTCCTTTCCTTTCCTTAACAGGCCGTGAATGCAGAGTCTTTAAATCTTGTTAAGGCGCAGGTAGATAAACTCTTGATTACCATAGGGTGAAAGCTTTATCGGAGGAATACAGGAATGTAGAGTTGAGGTTAAAATCAAATCAGCCATGATCCAATTAAATGGTGGAGCAAGCTCAAAGGGTTGAGTGGCCTCCTTTTGTTTCTTGTTCTTATGTTCAAAGTATGTCATTTGAAGGGTATTTCAGTTAAGAAAGCTAATTACCTAACTTTCTGTGACATATTTAATGGGAAATTACCATAAAGTCCAGCAAACATTTAGAAGTAATGGGAAGGCAAAATGTCTGATACAGTTTTTACAAAACAGCATGTGAATGCCACAAATCAGCCTGCAAGTTCTAAATAGATATCATTCATGCCATGTAGCTTAATCATCAGATTTACTAGTCAATGTACAGGCTAATAGTATTGTTGATATGGCATTAATTTTCTAAATAAAAATGGCTCACCCTCATTGTTTCTTTTAAAAATGTCATTATATCATCGTGACATCATATATTTTGGTTTGGCACACAGTTTGTTTTTGCAATGTTCCCCTCATGATTAACAATAGAAACGCTTCTTTTTTATATAGTCAAAGATTGATTTTGATTTTGTCAGCCCAGAGAAGCTTCGATAGACATCTCTATTCTGTGTTAATGAGCAATCCTTGATGTAACTTTCCAAAAATGGCAATTTGGATGCAATCTAATCACTTAAAGTACCTTTTAACAGCATTACCACACTGGGTTTCTTATGATAGGTTCCCTGGATACCATTAACTTCTGTTGCAACTTTGCATATAAAAGTTCCCAACTTCTCTACTTTGACATAAGTTTGACAGAGCAATGAACTAGCAATTAGCTATTTTTGATGTATGTATAATTAGCTGATCATACTCATACATCCTGTATGTGTGATGTGTACATCAGTATGTAATATCAGCAATATAATATCAATATAATGTCAATACACAAGAATTTCTACAAGCAAGCTCCAAATGTCCCTTAAAATAAATTCCTAATTAATCAGTGAACTCCAATTTTCCACTCCAACATAGTCTTAATTCAGTTTGCTTTCTTTACCCAAATTCCATTTCTCCCATCTCCAAATGTTCCTGTGCAGCATCCAACCAATGGCTTTTTAAAAAAAATCTGTGAATACCATGTCCATTGCATTTCCTTCCTTTCACCAAATGTTACTTTCTCAATGAACTGTATGGGTTCTATGAAACATAATCATCTCTTTTGAGATCTGTGCTAGTTACTTATAATATATTCTCTCTAATAACTCATGTCGAATTAATGTACCTGAAGTTATATTGGGACACATGTTGATCGAACTAGCCTGTAATAACTGTCTCATTCATCTAAATTCCTGCATCACATTGGTCCTCTGACTAAAAGCACACTCAATAGAGTCCGAAAACAGACGTTCAAGATTCTTTGCCATTTCCTTTCACAGAATCTCAGGATGTTTTACTGAGGTCCTGTTGGTTTGTTTTTCCCCTTTGGCCTAACTCAAAATTTATCTTTGATACATCATAATATTGCTCATCTTACTGTCAACCAATTCAGAATTCCTCTCCAATATCACTCTCTTAAAAACATGCAAAGTGCTCATTTAACATCTGTCAATATTCTACAAATTGAGAATTTTTTTTCTCTCATTTTTAACAGTGTTTGTTACTTTTTATACACTTTTAATATTCTTTCCTTATATTCCCTCCTGGCTTTGCTTATAATTTCTGACTCTTCTAAATTTACTACATATTGTAATCATTTTCTGTTCTTTCCCAGTTGGCAGTCAGGTTTGTGCTCTGTTTTGATGTAGACATTAAGTAATATAATTTAGAAAGTAATTAATTAATTGGAAATCAAGCATTTGAGAAAAGGAGCAGAAAAACAAGAAGACTTAAGATAGTTCCAGTTAAACTGTTAGCACCAGCACAAGTGTGATGTACTGAATAGAGTGTTTTTGTGCTGCCTTTTCTATAGGGAAGTAAGTAAAAAAGTGTCTTACCTGTCTTTAAAGAATCTCCTGAAGCCAAATGCAATGAGTTTAAGAATAGATTCGAAGACAAAGACGATGGTGAATACGTAGTTACAATACTTTAGAGCTTCTTCAAGCGACTGGTGGAAAGCAAGTCAATAATAAAGTATTACAAGAATACAAAAGTCAGTATTTTGCTTAATGGGTGATGAAATGTTATTAACACCAAAAGAACAAATACTAACAGCTATTGGACATGTCCCAAAATTGACAATGATTCGCTAGTTCCAAATGTATAAACATGTTCTTTCACATATGGAAATAAAAACAGTTGTTGCAGTAGAACACAACAATCTTATATTTGAGCAATGGTTACATTGTTGTGTTAACAATGATTTATCCTATACAAGAAGTTGGCCTTTCAATGTAGCAATGTAAGTTCTAGAAATAACTGGAGAAACTCAAAGTTCGAATCTAGCCATCTAAATGGTATGCAAGATACTCTTTGCCTGCTATTTGAGGAGAATTGGAATGACCTCAATCCGGTTTCTAGTTCAGCATTGCTTGCCATTTTACTCAATCAAAAATACAGCAATGAGCTAGATTCTGTAGAAGACCACTGCAGTTGAACTTTAGAAGTGGTGGAACATGAATCATGGTCATCCTATAGGCAACCAACAAAGAAACTGCATTCAGGAACCATGTCCAATTACGGATCCCTAAGTAGATGGCCTGTGGCCATAGGTGTAGCTCTTTAGTATCTAGGGTTCATGGATGAGATCTAAAGTAGCATTAAATGACCCTCATCTTCACTGGGAGAACTGTGTGCCACCAGGAAGGCCCTTGCCACATCATCAATTTTTCCACAAGTGGAAACATATTTGAAATTAACTAGCTACCCGCCTCTGCCAGGGAAGATTGCTTGGAGATGTGATCATGTTAAGTTATTTAATTTTCTATTGCTCCTGCCAGCAGATTCATTTCCCAGGAACCAGGAACATTCAAGTCCATTGTCCCTGGAGAGGTCAATGAAAAATGTCACATTTGTTAAAATGACAAATGCAGCTGCACTCTAAAAGCAGGAAACAACTCAAATTAATTGAGCAATGCAGCAAGAGTATTTTCTCCACTTAATGTTTCTGGACCAGCACTAATTGTGCTGTACATGAGCTTGGTAAATTTAATTGTTGCATTGCATCCCTAAAATATAAAATATTGAAAGAGTTGATATTTGTGTTTGCCAATCTTGATGAGAATAAAACTCAAATAAACATTTACTTTAAACTGTGCTTTTTAAAAGCTTATGAACAACAGGGCTATGTGTTATCACCAAATTATCTTTTTTATCATTATTAAGAAAACCAGAAGTTTATGTTCATTGGTTTATGGCCCATACAGACCATCTTATAGCAAGGTTATACATCTGCATTCCTCCACACACTTACAGGTGGCTGATGGTAGTGCTCCATGGACATTGTGATAACATTTATACCAATAATGAATGTGATGAATAGATCCAGATAGTGGTTGGTGCACAACTTATGGATGTAAAGTCGAGCAGGGGAGTAGTCAGCATAATAGGGTCTGCGTTGGGCTTCTGACAGAGAGAAAAATGGGAGAAAACAAAACTTGATTACTTTCAATTTTCACAGGGAAAGTAATAAACAACAATGTTCACAAATGTGCAGGGAACATTTATATATTTAATCTACTAAAATCATTTAACTTCTTGGCTATTTCTGGCATGAGTTAGTATCATCTAATGCCCATTTACAGGTTTAATCTGAATTAAAGTATAGATTACATTAGTGGTGGTGCAGACACACACTGGATTTTTTCATTATTTTGTAGAACAAGAAACTCAAAATTAAATTCCAAAATCTGTAGATATTTACTCATAGACCATAACTCCTCCAGGTCATCAATGTGAAACCTGGAAGGGAGGAATGGTCAGTGAGAGTGAAAACAGAGATGAGAGGCTAAAGTTATATCATTTTCGTGCACTTAAACCACCAGTTGAATGGCCTTAGGGTTGCATGCAAATAAGTATGTCTAGTCTAGCGCATCTTACAGCCATACAGCAATGTATGTGTGTAAGGTACACAAGAGGAGAATGAATTGTTTGTTTTAGAAGGATGGAAATTAATGGGTCAGTTGTTAAAAATTCACCCATGCAATGTTTTGGTCTTCCATTAAAGACATTTTCTAAATTATGTAATAATTATATTAGAATTGAACAACAACTTTGCTCTTAACACTAACTTTCACAGAGCAAGAGAAGCTTAGTCATGCTAATAACCCTGTTTCTGCTATGAAGACAAATAAAATTAATATAAATATTATCAAATGCATTAAAGCCAAAGCAACAATTACATGAGTGGATCTTATTCATGACATAGGTCTAATTTGTTATATTGCAACTATTGAAATGAAATATATACCATGCAATTAATACATGCTCATTTTGCATTAACACATGCAATTTACCACGCACTGCTGGATTGCACAGTGCGAGGTTAGGGAGGAATTGCTATGGGATGTTAAAACTAGGAGAACAGAGAATAAAGTAAGTTAATTATATAACAGGAGATTTATTCAGAGTCTTTCAAAACAAATGATGTAAGTGGAAGGACACTTCCCTTTCTAGCTCTTTAGGTGACGTAAATTTGCACTTTCCTAGTATTAAGGGTATCAATATAAATGCAAATTGTAAGTAACTATTATTATTTACAATAAAAGGTTTGTACTTAAACTGCTAATATAAAATATGGAAGAGACACTCAGAATCTAATTCGTTCAGAGTTCATCTGAAAAGCATTTTATTCTTGACTCAATGGAGAAGCACAAATTAAACTTGGATTTGTCATTGCTCTTATTGTTTAAGTTCCCCTCAGCTTGTACAAAACAAAAATTATGCCCTAATTCTGCCATTGTTTTAGCCAGTAATAAAAATTTTTATTTGCATAATGGTTACTCTTATTCAAATATATTTATTGATATCACTAGTCATTTTGCACATTATTGCACATTTCTGTATTTTAATGCTTTGACAGCAGTACTAAAATTTAACTAATTCTACAGTTTGTAGCAATAACACAAAAGTTGTTGATCTCTCCTTGCAGGGTACAAACTAGTATAGTACACTCTTTTCTAGTAATTATATTCCTAGTGAGAATGACAGGGATAATTCATAAAAGAATCAGGATTCAACATGCAGGCCCAAACTTCCACCACAGGGATTATGAAATAATAGCACAATGCCAGTTTTGGTAAGATTTTCGAGTTATAATTTTAAAGGAGAAGCAGTGGGTGAGTGAATGAGTGACCTTCATGTTTGACATTTCCAGTTTCTTCCAGGGGCAAGGAAGTGGACTGAACATCCTGAACTGTGGAGTCCAATTCTTCTTTAATGAAAAGTTTATGATTCTGCCATGCCTGAGCTAAAATATGTCATGAATAGTTTTATAAGAAATTATGTTTCACAGTTGTGATTGCAGAAGTCGACAGCACTGATCATACTATCCTCTGGGGAAAGAAGTGGGGAGAAGCAATTTTGTTTGTTATTTGTGATCAAAATAACTAAATGCAGAAATATAACATAAAAAGCAAAATTTTCAATAATTCAATGAAACTGCCTAGGAAAGATGCAAGAGGACACATTCCTTCTAACCACAACATCTATATGGTAGAATTTTATAAACAGATTGTGACAAAAGGACAGCACTAAAACGTACAGCACACACTACGTATCTTTCTGAGTCTGCCACATTCAGCCAAAACTTTGGGACTTCTCCAGGTACTGCTTTTGGCAAACGTGAACTGGAAGAAATAGTATCTTTTCTTTACAATCAAGTATGTTTTCCTATTTTTCTCTATCATTTAAAAATATCTTTAGATATTAAAGACATCAAGGGGTATGGAGAGAACGCGTGAATATAGAGTTGAGATAGAGGATCAGCCATGATAATGATGGCACAGCAGCCTCAACAGGCTGATTGGCCTACACCTGCTCAAAGTTTCAATGTTCTCTGTCAATGTCTAATTAAATATTTGTTGTACATTAGCATGAATTTTCTACAAATAGCAATCAGGCAACATACACTTGTGAAAAAGTTTTGTGAAGTCCATTAAATAGCTAGTTACATTATGTTTGAATATTGTCAGAAGATATAATTATTAACATCTTATTGGAAAATAAAACAGATGCTTTATACTTGACTGGCACTTAAGCTTCTATCACTTTGTCCCATGTCCCTTTGCTGCTCCCAGGACCAAAAAAACACTGTAGGTGATTTTATCTGAAAGAATTAGGATTTGGTGTCTGGTTTAAAACAAAATTGAAATAAATTCAACCTTAAAAATTGCAATGCAACCAGTCTTTTCAGGTCATCATGCAATGTGAATTCAGCATGCACTAGCATGCTACAGGAATCACATTTCCTTCCCAGTTTGGAAACAGGCAGGGCTCAGAAAGATTAAACGTACTACCGACCAGCCAGGCACAGTTCCTTACTCCTGCGCTTTTTTTCCAGCCTTCGCAGACGTTTCTCCTCCCGCCGGCGTGCCTCCTCAGCCTCCTGGTGCTGCCGGCACTTGTGGAAGTTCTCCACCACCACCCCAACGAACATGTTTAGCACAAAGAAACTCACAATCAAGAGAAAGGAGATGAAGTACAGGAGCATCCAGGGATTGTGATTTCTTTGCGGCTGTCGATTGGATAGGAATGTGCAGGACGAGGAAAGGAAGGAGTGGAAGTAAAACAAACAAATAGAACAAACCAATTAACTTTTACAACCATTTGTCATAAAGATAAAGGGAACATTTTTGATTTCAATAGTTTCCATTTACTGGAACAGAACATTTCACAAGATTAATGTAAATGAAGATTACACAGAATTTACAGCATAGTAACAGGTTATTTGGCCCAACCTGTTTGTGCTAGTGCTTATTCCATATAAGCCTACTCCTGTCCTATTTCACTTACCTATTGCTGTTTACCTTTCTCCACTGTACTGATTAAAATTCACAGACATGAAACGTTAACTCTGTTTCTTCCCTTTTAGATACTAGCCGATCTGATGAGCATTTCCAGTATTTTCTGTTTGTATTACTTCATGCACTTATCTATCTTCTACTTAGATGGATCAATGTTAAGTCTCTTTAACTTTGTGGTATCAAATTTAACATTCCCACAACTCTGTAAAAAAAGTTTCTGCAAGATTCTTTATTGGATTTATCAATAATTATCTTATATCTGTGAACCCAGTTTGGACTCCCGCAAGTGGAAATATTGCTAATAATCCTGAAACAGAATACCTTGTATTATTTCAAAAGCATCATTAGTTCTGGTGTATATGGTAAATATATTTTAACTCATTCTGAATTAAATGTAAATAAGCAGCATATTGAGCTTAAATTGTCACAAGGGGATGACATAGAGTGTTTTTGTTTTACCTGCTTATCAATTCCTATTGCATCGAGACCATCATACATTATATTTACCCAACCATCTTTGGAGGATAAAACAAAGAGTGACATCAATGCCTAAAAAACAAAAAAAGAAACAGTTATCAGTCTTTCTAAAGTATTTGGTTTTCTTTCAAAATGAATACAAAGATTAAAAATTAAAATATGTTCAAAACTGTCCAAAAACCCAAATGATATTATTTATTGAACGCCTCAGAATTATTACCGAATGACAATGAAGGATATACTGTGATCCTCATTTTCTGCATGTCCACATTAAATAATTTTGCAGAGAAATTAATCAAGTTATTACACCAATTTCAAATTCCACAAAACTATTACCAGTAATTTACTGGAAAATGAAATAAATGGAGAAGCAACCTTGTAATTTCTATGCTTTTCTCTGAATGCATTTGAAAAGAAGGTATATTTGTATCATGCCAACTGCAACTATTATTCCATTAAATGCAGAACTTAAACATACCTGTCCCAGATTGTCAAAATTGTATTTACGGCGCACCCATTTGTAATTAGCTTGGACACATTCTGACTTATTTGTAATATTCCTGGTATCATGTCCATCACAGTGGTAGAACTTGCCTTTAAACAACTGAAAAAAATGAACATATAGACTTATGAAGAAGAATTTTAGACCCATTCAATCCGCAAAATGATTAAAAAGCAGTCATGGTCCTCTTCAACTCCTTGGTCCAAAATGTTCCCCACCAATTTTCCAGGAACTTATTGAAATCTAATTATTGAAATTTCCTTTCAGAGGGGTTGTTCCTGGAGGGATGACTAACATCAATAACTCAGATTAAATGTGATCTGTGATTCAGATTAAACCCATCACACATTTTCTAAGACATTTTGAGTTTCTGGCCTGCAGACTCAGAGAAGGGCACGGATAAATCTCTAAGCCATAAAGTTTTCAAACTGATTTTTTATAAAGGCTTTCAGCTAGAAAGTAGAAAAATTCACGTAATCCTGGAAGGGTTAACAGGTAGGAACAGAAGAGTGTCCCCTCTCTAATGTTTGGTCCAGTTTATTGTGATTTGAAATAAGTACACCTTCAAAGGGAGTGTTTCTTAAAGTACTACTGTGCACCTCAGTGTAGTTTGATAGATGATGTGACATGGACAAGACACAGCAGCAGTTCTAGTATGGGTCTTATGTTCAAATAAAGAACCCACAACATTCATGTATTTATCCTCGTTGCACAACTGGTGCTAATAAACCAGAGAGATAACAACACATAAGTGAGAGAGAATAGAACAATAGGAAAGAAACTATGGTAACTATAAAAGCATTGCACTCATGATTCTGCTTTTCTTGAGACACTTCAAATCTTTTATAAGGAGTCATAAGTAAATATTTCCTCTGGCTAAATGTAGTATGATAATAATTTTTGCTTATAATTTCCTGTGACACAGTTTAACTGCTCTCTCAAGAGGCAGTATCGGTTAATACCTGTGATGATTAACTCCTAAAGATACACAGTGCAGTTGAAATAACCAGTTCTCAAACAATATAGTCTTCAGGTAGCATTGCAGAATTGTTATGAATTGGATCTTGCAAAAGAGCAATGCATTACTTTTTATCATAGTGATATTAGATGGAAGTGTAGTGATGTGCTAATTCTTTGTGGTTTAGACAGTTTTAATGCATGTTTGGAACGAAGTTGAGAGAGATCTTGATGTGCATACTTCTATGAAGGCAATAATCTTTTAGGGCATCACAATCTAGTTTACTTTACTGATTGTCAAATTCAGCTTTAGTTATTTGAATATATGAAGTCATATTTCTGGGGAAAAATACTTTGACCTTTCATTAACAATCTCATATTTACCTGGACCCCCAGGATTCCGAAGATGATGAAGAAAGCACAGCAGATGAGTACGATATTTCCGATGGGTCTCAGGGAAGTTATTAACGTTTCTACTACCAGTTTTAGGCCTGGAGCTCGACTGATGACTCTAGCAAAAGGGACAAATTGCTGTCAGGAGTTATAATCAATAGTTAACAGAGTTTCTAATAATAAGTGAGAGAAAATGTGCTGGGATAGCTTTTCCCATGTGATCATACAGAAAGTGACTGCAGCAAAAGTATTAAGTATGACTTGTGTGGCGAATGTAACTCGACCCATCCAAATTTGAGTCATATCATGCTTAAGGTTTTTTTAACAAGTCTCTTTGGACTTCTTGCAATGGAAAATCTGTCAGCAATTCACCCAAACACCTGAATTGTAATTTTCTCGCTTAAAATATTTCAAAGCATGCAGCAACTGTGCATGTTTGAAAGTAAGTTTGAATATAAAATATTTACCCCATGAATCAGTAGCTTCCATTTCAGCAGTGGGTCATGACAGAGCACGAGACAGGGGGCAGCCAGGAAGGTGTGTTTATTATAAATTACTTACCTCATTAATCAACGGAGCAAAGGCTGAAACAGGAGCGGAAATGGACACGAGGACTGCTGGGTAAGTGAACTAATATATTCAAGTGGTGGCTAAATGCGAAACATTACATGTGTACAGTTTCCCACCAGTCCTCCTCGTCTAACCAAAAAAAAACTCTTTGTGAAGGGTTAGTAACGTAAGGCTTTCTTTTTACTCTCTTTTGGCAATTTAAAGCAGAAGCGATGGAAGCTATGGCAGTTGCATGCTTCTCTTGCAGGATGTTGGAGGTAAGAGTCATCACTAGTGTCTTGCTGACTTCACCTGCGAGAAGTGTACCCAACTCCAGCTCCTCACAGACCATGTTAGGAAACTGGAGCTAGACCCGGATAACCTTTGGATCATTCGGGAGGCTGAGGGGGTGACAGAGAGGAGTTATAGGGAGGTAGTCACACCTAAGTTACAGGATAATGGTAGCTGGGTGACTGTCAGGAGAGGGAAAGGGAATAGACAGACAGTGCAGGGATCCCCTGTGGCCGTTCACCTTAATAATAAGTATACCGCTTTAGATACAGTCGGGGGACGACCTACCAGGGGAAACCCACAGTGGCCAGGTCTCTAGCACTGAGCCTGGCTTTGTAGCTCAGAAGGGAAGTGAGGAGAATAGGACTGACAGTGATAGGAGATTCAATGGTTTCAGGAACAGACAGGAGATTCTGTGGTCACGAATGAGACTCCCAGATGGCGTGTTGCCTCTCCGGTGCCAGGGTCAGGGATATCTCGGATCGAGTACACAGGATTCTTAAGGGGGAGAGCGAGCAATCAGAAGTTGTGGTACACATCGGCACCAATGACACAGGTAGGAAAAGGGATAGATCTGAAAAGAGAATATAGGGAGTTAGGTTGGAAGCTAAAAGGCAGGATGAGCAGAGTAGTAATCTCAGGATTGCTACCAGTGCTATGGGCTAGGGAGGCTAGGAACAGAGAGCAAATGCAGCTGAACATGTGGCTGCAGGGCTGGTGTAGGAAGGAGGGCTTCAGGTATGTGGATCACTGGGATATCTTCTGGGGAAGGTGGGACCTGTACAAGATGAATGGGTTGCACCTGAACTGGAGGGGCACCAATATCCTGGGCGGGAAGTTGCCTAGAGCTCTTCGGGAGGGTTTAAACTAGTTGGCCGAGGAATGGGAAACAGAGTTATGGATCAGAGGATGGGTAGCTGGTGAGCAGGCAGATACAGCGTGCAAAGAGTCTGTGAGGAAGGATAGACAGTTGATAGGGAAAAATTACAGTCAGTGTGAGGGTTGAAGTGTGTCTATTTTAACACAGGAAGTGTCAGGAATAAGGAATAAGCTTACAGCATAGATCAGTATTTGGAGCTACTATGTTGTGGCCGTTATGGACACTTTGATATCACAGGGAATGGTTGTTTGATGTTCCAGGGTTTAGATGTTTCAAAAGGAATAGGGAGAGAGGGAAAAACAGTGGGGGAGTGGCATTGCTAATCAGGGATAGTATCACAGTTGCAGAAAAGGGAGGTCGTCGAGGAGGGTTTGTCTACTGAGTCAGTATTGGTGGAAGTCAGAAACAGGAAAGGAGCAGTCACTTTATTAGAGTTTTCTACAGACTCTCCCATTAGCAACAGAGACACGGAGAGCAATTGAAAGGAAGATTTTGGAAAGGTGCAGAAGTAACAGGGTTATTATCATGGGTGACTTCAACTTGCTTAATATTAATTGGAACCTCCTCAGTGTAAACAGTTTGAATGGAGCAAATTTTGTCAGGTGCGTCTAGGAAGAATTTCTGACTCAATATCTGTGACAGTGATCACAACTCCCTGAACTTTACTATAGTCATGGACAGGGATCGGAACAGATGGTGTGGGAAAGTATTAACTGGCGGAGGGGAATTATACTGTTGTCAGGCAGGAACCATAGAACATAAATTGGGAACAGATGTTCTCAGGGAAATGCACTACTAAAATGTGGAGGTTGTTTAGGGAGCATTTGCTGCAAGTGCTGGATAGGTTTGTTCCACTGAGTCAAGGAAGGGATGGTAGGGTGATGGAATCTTGACTGACAAAAAAATCTAGAACATCTAGTCAAGAGGAAGAAGGAATCTTATTTAAGGTTGAGGAAGTAAAGATCATACAGGCTCTAGAGGGTTACAAGGTAGCCAGGAAGAAATGGAAGAATGGACTTAGGAGAGGTAGAAGCAGGCATGAAAAAGCCTTGGTGGGTCAGATTAAGGAAAACACCAAGGTGTTCTACAGTTATGTGAGGAACAAGAAGATGGCCTGAGTGAGAGTAGGGCCAATCAGGGATAGTGGAGGGAACTTGTGCCTGGAGGTAGGGGAGGTCCTAACTGAATACCTTACTTCAGTATTCACTACTTACAGGGTCCTTACGTTTGTGAGGACAGCATGAAACAGACTGATATGCTTGAACAGGTTGATGTTAAGAAGGAGGATGTGCTGGAAATTTTGAAAAACATGAGGATAGATATATCCCCTCGGCCAGATGGGATATACCCAATGTTTCAACAGGAAGCGAGGGAAGAGATTGATGCAATGATCTTTGCATCCTCACTGTCCACTGGAGTAGTACCAGATGATTGGAGGTCGGCAAATGTTATCCCCTTGTTCAAGAAAGGGAAAAGGGATAATCCTACAAATTACAGACCAGTCAGTCTTATGTCGGTGGTGGGTAAATTATTGGAGAGGATTCTGAGAGACTGGATTCATGATTACTTGGAAAACCATAGTTTGATTAGAGATAGTCAGCATGGCTTTGTGAGGGGCAGGTCATGCCTCACAAACCTTACTGAATTATTTGAGGATGTGACAAAACTCATTGATGAAGGTAGAGCAGTGGAGGTGATTTATATGGATTTTTAGCAACGTGTTTTGATACAGCTCCCCATGGTAGGCTCATTCAGAAAGTAAGGAGGCATGGGATATAGGAAAACCTGGCTGTCTAGAATCAGAATTAGCTAGCCCATAGTAGACAGAGATGGTCATGGATGGAAAGTATTCAGCATGGAGCTTGGTGACCAGTGGTGTTCCGCAGGCATCTCTGCTCGGGCCTCTTCGTTTCATGATTTTTATAAATGGCTTGGATGGGAAGGGTGGTTTAGTAAGTTTGCTGATGACACAAAGTTTGGTTGAGTTGTGGACAGTGTTGGAGGGCTATTGTAGGTTGCTTGGGACATTGACAGGATGCAGAGCTGGGCTGAAAAGTGGCAGATGGAGTTCAACCTGAAAAGTGTAAAGTGATTCATTTTGGAAGGTGAAATTTGAATGCAGATTACAGGGTTAAAGGCAGAATTCTTGGCAGTCTGGCGGAACAGAGGGATCTTGGGATCCATGTCCATAGATCCCTCAAAGTTGCCATTCAGGATAGTAGGGTTGTTAAGAAGGCATATGGTATGTTGGCTTTCATTAGCGGGGGATTAGGTTTAAGAGCCACGGGGTTATGCTGTAGCTCTATAAAGTCCTGGTTAGTCCACACTTGGAATATTGTTTTCAGTTCTGGTTGCCTCATACAGGAAGGATGTGGAAGCTTTAGAGAAGGTGCAGAGGAGATTTATCAGGATGCTGCCTAGACTGGAGGGCATGTCTTATGAAGAAAGGTTGAGGGATCTATGGATAAAAGTAAATTACTGCAGATGCTGGAATCTGAAACCAAAAAAGAGAAAATGCTGAAAAATCTCAGCAAGCATCTATAAGGAGAGAAAAGAGCTGACGTTTCGAGTCTAACTGACATTGGTTAGGCCACTGCGTGCAATTCTGGTCTCCTTCCTATGGGAAAGATGTAGTGAAACTTGAAAGGGTTCAGAAAAGATTTACAAGGATGTTGCCAGGGTTGGAGGATTTGAGCTGTAGGGAGAGGATGAACAGGCTGGGGCTGTTTTCCCTGGAGCGTCAGAGGCTGAGAAGTGACCTTATAGAGGTTTACAAAATTATGAGAGGCATGGATAGGGTAAATAGACAAAGCCTATTCCCTGGGATCAGGGAGTCCAGAACTAGAGGGCATAGGTTTAGGGTGAGAGGGGAAAGATATAAAAGAGACCTAAGGGGCAACTTTTTCACACAGAGGGTGGTACGTGTACGGAATTAGCTGCCAGAGGATGTGGTGGAGACTGGTACAATTGCAACATTTAAGAGGCATTTGGATGGGTATATGAATAGGAAGGGTTTGGAGGGATATGGGCCGGGTGCTGGCAGGTGGGACTAGATTGGGTTGGGATATCTGGTCAGCATGGACAGTCTGGACTGAAGGGTCTGTTTCCATGCTGTACATCTCTATGACTCTATGACTCTTTGTCAAAGGGTCAGTTAGACTCGAAACATCAGCTCTTTTCTCTCCTTACAGATGCTGCCAGACTTGCTGAGATTTTCCAGCATTTTCTCTTTTTTGGTTTGAGGGAATCTATGGCTTTTCTCCTTAGCGCAAAGAAGGATCAGAGGTGACCTGATAGAGGTGTACAAGATAATGAGTGGCATAGATAGAGTGGATAGCCAGAGACTTTTTCCCAGGGCAGAAATGGCTATCGTGAGGGGGCATAATTTTAAGGTGATTGCAGGAAGGGTTAGGGGAGATGTCAGAGGTAGGTTCTTTATACAGAAAGTGGTGGGTGTGTGGAATGTACTGCCAGCAGTGGTGTTAGAGTCAGATACATTAGGGACATTTAAGCAACTCTTGGATAGGCACATGGATGATAATAAAACAAAGAAATGAAGGTTAGTTTGCTCGTAGAATAGGATAAAAGGTCGGCACAACATCGAGGGCCAAAGGGCCTGTACTGTTCTATGTTCTAGTTCTAAACAGTAGTTTAAATAAGTGTTACAGCAAGCTTTGTTTGAACTGACACCTTATGAACTGGCACTCTTGATAAACCATTAAAAATTAAATATCATAAATACCGGAGGTTTACTTTATTATCACAATCTCAGAGTAATCAGTTGAGATTATAAGGGAGAAGGCTCTCAGCTGGTAGGTTTTATTTAAGGCAAAGTTGCATTATTATTTATGGTGTAAATAAAGTGTAGCAGTGCGTGTGACTACACCCTGCATTTCACCTCTATTACTCAGTGTGTTCTTTTAACATTGATTATGTGGACCTGTTGATCAACAAGCACACTCATTGTCTCATTGGCACCAGATAATAAAATAAATTCCTGTATTTCCAAGAGATTTAATTCCATGTGAGATTAATTGTGGTACCTTAGGGTAAAATACTACAATACATTCAAATATACTTAGGCTCAACTTTTCTTCCCATTATTTAATGAAGCATCTATTTATCCTATGGTAATATAGAGCTTTCTTTTCAATTTCAGTAGCAAAGGTAAATTGGCCATAGACTTACCAGACCATCAGACTGTCCTCTCCTTAGAGAAACAGATGACTGATGGGTGGTTTAACCTGGGGTTACCATGCATCAGGTGAGGGCAGAGGTTGAAGAGTGTCCTTCATAGTAACCTCAGCTGACATAAAAATTGAACACATGCTTTTAGCACCACTCTGCATGACAAACCAGCCAGCCAACCAAATTGAGCTAACCAAACTCCTGTTACCAGAATGTTCACCAGTTATACACCCTGCCTAATTTGCCTTCTTGCTAACTTCAATGGCAAGAGTCTTCAAGCAGGTGCATAATGAGTGGGATATAAAATGGACAGAAAATCTACTACCATCTATTCTCCAATATTAAAAGTTATCTTCACAGTCTTCTTCAAAAATATCTTAAGAGACCTCCTTTTGGGGTTCACCAACACCCACCACCTACAACAATGGTTTAGGACTGCAGCTAGGATTGCTAGTTTAACCATAAGTCTGAGAAATTGTCAGCTCATGGTTGATACTTCTTGGTAATTATAGCTTTATTTCACCATAAGGAATAATGTTGAGCTGAACTGAAACTCATTGCTTGCTAGTGGGTCTGATTTCATCTCGCTGTTCTTGTTCATGTGTTCTTCACAGACAAATGTGGAAGAGATTTCATTTGCTTGGTACTTGTTACAACATTGTGAATGTATTCTTCCTGAATGTATTTTAAGGCTCATTACACATATCAACTATTAGAAATCCTCTCATATTGATTACTAAAGAAGACCAATTCATCATAGAATCCTTACAGTGTGGAAGCAAGCCATTTAGCCCAACAAGTCCAAACCAACCCTCCAAAGAGCAAGCCACCCAGATCCATTCCCCGACCCTATCCCTGTATTCTTGCATTTGTCATGGCTTATGAACATAACCTACACATCCCTGAATACTATGGGCAATTTAGCATGGCCAATCCACCTAACTTGCACATCTTTGGATTGTGGGAGGGACATAATCCATGAAACTAAATGTATTTACTTCACCTTGACGAGATTAATGTAGTCTTAGTCCATCATTTTTCTTGCTTGTATTCTGAAGATACATTAAAACCTGCAGGCATAATTCCCTCTCATTCAAACAGCCAGTTTTTAAGCAATCAAATTGCCATGTTTCAAAATGAATCATATTTCCTCTATAGATCTTGGAAATCAGGAGGAAAAGGATTTTGAATGCATTAATTTTGACATCCAATGGTTTGTAGTTTTAGTTGCCTTATCTTTCACCCTTGTAGGAATGGACCTAGCCTGTCTCTGAAATATCTCCTCCTTAAAGGTCACTCATTGTTTCATTACAGTTTTTCATGTCAATATTCGGTTTTACTTCATCTGAGCTGGATCTCCTCTCAGTCCATTCAAGTTAGTCCTCTTCTAATTTAGAAGATTTTTAAAAATTGTTCTGTGCTCTTTTTCATTACTAATCTTAATCTTATGGTAAAATAATCATTCTTATATAAGTTCCCCCTGTCAAACTGGTAAATAGTGAGTGAATATCATACATCACAACATCTTCCACCACTTCCACCACCTACAAACGGACCCTAACACCAGAGATATATTTCCCACCCCACCCCTATCACCCCCACCTCGGCCCCCGTCAAACCCTTGGTACTCCTGAGTTGTCTGTACCCAGCACAAGATCTAGCAATGACTCCTTATCATTTAATTTAAGGAAAGAAAAGGATTTTGAATTTAATTTTAAAAAAAGACAATGTTAGAAAATACATCAAATTTCAAATTAAAGATGGAAGATGGAGAATAAAAGACAAGGAAGTGACAGAAAGAGTGAAGACCATTCCTTTTTCCAATTAAACTGATTTTTTTTCATTATTTAGTGTTCACATTGCAGTGCTAAAGTTGTCTTGATGTTTGAGTAGGTGACAACTCAAGGATAGAGGAGTTCTGCTTGCCATATTGGCTGTCTAAAAGTTGAAATATCAATGGAGCTTACCTCAGTGGTCGAAGGGTTCGCAACAGTCGTAATACACGGAGAATACCAAGGATCTTTGCTCCTCCCGCTGATGCCAGGGAGACAATTATGTCAATTACAGAAACAAAAACTAGGATGCCATCCAATATATTCCAACTGCTTTGGAGATATGCATTCTCACCAGAAAAGAATCCTAGTGCCACGACCTGAGGACAAACAAATGCTATTATAGCAGAGTATCAACAAAAACAATATTTTGCTATTGACTAAACTTAGATTCCAGCCTGAGGTGTAGTGGAAGTATCAACCACATTAGAAATAAAAACAAATTGGAAAAATAAATGATTTATATAATTTATCAATGGTAACGAAGCAGCTAATAAATTTTAAGGAGACCTCAGATTCTCAGCAGACATGTCCTTGGGGGTGGCTATTTGTGGACTGAATAGAGTTGACAGAGTAAGAGGTGACCAAAAGAAATAACACTGACAACATGCATCATGATGTCTCACCTTGTTCCTGAATCTACTGATTTTCAAGAAGGTGACAGAAGAGATAGAAAATGGTTGTTGAATTTATTTTTACTTGCTTGCCTTCCAAATGTCAATATTTCCATGGGCTGGGCCATGATTGGGAGCTGCATAAAGCTGAACAAGGGCAGTTATCGGATACAGGGTTAACAGTCTAGAGAAGTTTTATTTGATATAAAACAGTGCAAGTTTTAAATAAAAAGTATTCCACAGTAATGAATTTTTAATAAAATTAATATTGTCCTATTCTACCCTGGTCAATTTGAAAATTCAGATTATTTCACATTTTTGAAGACTATAGAAAGAGCAATGCATTGGGTTTAGAACATTGACTGTTTCACTGGAGTCCACCTCCAATCTTGCACCACTAACCCAACCCTTCCTGGTTGCGAACTGGCTGCCATTCCCATCTGCTCATGAAGCCTTGCCTTCAACATAATCAAAAACTTTGAGTTTTGACAGGGGCAGGTTCATGAACTGGAAATAAATCAGCCCTGTGATAGCTGCTTCTTCAGCCAAAATCCAGTCCCCAATATCTCAAGCAGACACAATGCAGCAACAGTAAAACAAAAGGGGTTAAATACAAGCCAAACAGTAGATTGGGAATTAGAGAAGATAATAATCAACTCTAGACTGCTCTGATTAAAATGGCATCCAGAAACCTGCATCTAGTTATGGTTCCCCATGAATCTAGGGGAACATTTAAGCAATACAGTTAGTGCTGAGAAAAGTCACAAAGCAGGCCCTCAGTGTAAAGACATTAAAGAGTTATCAAAATGGATAGAATGGACTTGGACTTACTGCCTGAAAAGAATGCACCTGAGAAATGCCCTTAAAAAGCTCTGTGAGACTGCTAAGGGTGTAGAAAAAGATAATTCAGCAATTTACTTCAAATGAAACTGGGAGCATTTTGGGAACAGTGGTCATAATTCCGTAAGTTTAATCAGGATGCAATGGCCTAGTGATGTTTCACTGGACTGATAATCCAGAGATCCACATAAAGTCCTGGGAACCCAGGATTAAATCCTGCCACAGTAGGTTGTGGAAGTTGAATTCAATTAAAATCTGGAATTGAGTCTACTGATTATCATTGTTGCTTGTTGGAAAAACCTATCCAGTTCACTAATGCCCGTTAGGGAAAGAAATTTCCAGCTTAACTGGGTCTGGTCTATGTGTGACTCCAGACCCTTAGCAATGTGGTTGACTCATAATTGTCCCCTGGGCAAATAGAAATGGGCAATAAATGTTGGCCTAGCGATGCCCTTATAAATTAATGAAAAAAAGTTTTAAGATAGTTATAGAAAAGAATGAGACTAGTGCTAAAGTGGTAAATTAAGGAATGGTTCATTCCAACAGCATTAGGCAGGAACTGGACATATTGGACTGGGGACAGCTATTTAAAGGCAAACCCACATCTGACATGTGGGAGTCTTTTAAAAACCAGTTGACATGAGTTTAGGTAGCCTGTTCCTTTGAAGATGAAAGAAAGCGAAGGCAAGATTTGGGAACCTTGGGTGGTGAGAGATGTTGTAAGTTTAGTTAAAAGAAGATAAAAGAAACATTTTTAAGGTTTAGGAAACAGAAATCAAATAAGGCTCCTGAGGAGTACGAAGGAAACAGAAAAGAAATTTTAAAATAAATTAGGAAGGTTAGAAGGGGTCATGAAATGACCTTGGCAAGCCTGATTAAGGTGAATCCCAAGGCATTTTATACATTTATTAGATGCAAGAGCGTAACAAGAGGAAGGGCAAGACCACTCAAGGACAAAGGACGGAATTTATGCATGGAACCTGAGGAAGTAGGTGAGGTCCCCAATGTGAACTTTGCATTGGCATTCACCAAAGAGAAAGTTAAAAATCTCACAACATCAGGTTAGAGTTCAACAGGTTTACATAGTAGCACTAGCTTTCGGAATGCTGTTCCTTCATCAGGTGGAGGACCACCACCTGATAAAGGAGCAGCGCTCTGAAAGCTGGTGCTTCCAAATAAACCTGGTGTTGTGTGATTTTTAACTTTGTAAACCCCAGTCCAACACCAGCACCTCCAAATCATGACCAAAGAGAAAGACATGGATGATGAGAGGGATGTGATGATACTCTAAAACATGTTGGTATAAGAAGGAGAAAGTTGTTGGGTGTCTTGAAAAACATGAAGGTAGATAAGTTCCCAAGGCCTGATGGGATCCATCCCAGGATACTGAAGGAGGAAAGGAAGGAGATAACTGAGGCCTTGATCCACGTATCATCTTTATACACAGTCGAGACCTCAGAGACAGCAGAATGGCTAATGTTGTTCCTTTGTTCAAGAAAGGCAACAGGGATATCCAACATAGAGTCATAAGAGATGGACAGCACAGAAACAGACCCTTCGGTCCAACTCGTCCATGACAACTAGATATCCCAACCCAATCCAGTCCCACCTGCCAGCACCCAGCCTATATTCCTCCAAACTCTTCCTATTCATATACCCATCCAGATGCCTTTTAAACATTGCAATTGTATCAGACTCCACCATTTCCTCTGACAGCTCATTCCATACACATACCACCCTCTGTGTGAAAAAGTTGCCCCTTAGGTCTCTTTTATATCTTTCCCCTCTCATCCTAAACCTATGCCCTCTAGTTCTGGACTCCCCCACCCCAGGGAAAAGACTTTGTTTATTTATCCTATCCATGCCCCTCATAATTTTATAAACGTCTATAAGGTCAGCCCTCAGCCTCCAACACTCCAGGGAAAACTGCCTCAGCCTATTCATCCTCTCCCTATAGCTCAAATCCTCCAACCTTGGCAACATCCTTGTAAATCTTTTCTGAACTCTTTCAAGTTTCACAACATCCTTCCGAGAGGAAGGAGACCAGAATTGCATGCAACATTCCAAAAGTGGCCTAACCAATGTCTTGTACAGTTGCAACATGACCTCCCAACTCGCATATTCAATGTTGTAACCAATAAAGGAAAACATACCACACACATTCTTCACTAACCTGTCTACCTGCAACTCCACTTTCAAGGAACTATGAACCTGCACTCCAACGTGTCTTTGTTCAGCAACATTCCCCAGACCACACCATTAAGTGTATAAGTGTATAAGTGTATAACACCCCTACACGCACCAGCCAATTTTAAAACAGTTTCTACCCTACTGTTGTTAGAATACTGAATGGATGCACAAACTCTTAGTATTCGCCTGTACCTGTGTTTTTGTTTTTGCTGCTGTTTACCTATTATTTACTTATTTATGTTACTTAACTACGTCATCTGCCTGTATTGCTCACAAGGCAAAGATTTTCATTGTGCCTCGGTACACGTGACAATAAATTCAATTCAATTCAATTCAATTCAATTTAATAAATCCAGCTCGGATTTGCCTTTCCAAAATGCAGCACCTCACATTTATCTAAATTAAACCCCATCTGCCACTCCTTCAGTCCATTGGCCCATCTGATCAAGATCCCGTTGTACTCTGAGGTAACCTTCTTTGCTGTCCACTTCACCTCCAATTTTGGTGTCATGTGCAAACTTACTAACCATACCTCCTGTGTTCACATCCAAATCATTTATATAAATGACGAAAAGTAGTGGACCCAGCACCGATCCTTGTGGCACACCACTGGTCACAGGCCTCCAGTCTGAAAAGCAACTGTCCACCACCACCCTCTGTCTTCTACCTTCAAGCCAGTTCTGTATTCAAATGGCTAATTCTCCTTGTATTCCATGAGATCTAACTTTGCTAACCAGTCTACCATGAGGAAACTTGTCGAACACCTTACTAAAATCAATACAGATCACTTCCACCACTCTGCCCTCATCAATCCTCCTTGTTACTTCTTCAAAAAACTCAATCAAGTTTGTGACACATGATTTCCCATGCACAAAGCAATGCTGACTATCCCTAATCAGTCCTTGTCTTTCCAAATACATGTAAATCCTGTCTCTTAGGATTCCCTCCAACAACTTGCCCACCACCAATGTCAGACTCATTAGTCAATAGCTCCTTGACTTTTCCTTGCCACCTATCTTTAGACGTTAGCCTGCTTCCAGTCTTCCGGCACCTCACCTATGACAATCGATGATACAAATATTTCAGTAAGGGGCGTAGCAATCACTTCCCTAGCTTCCCACAGAATTCTTGGTTACACCTGATCAGGTCCTGGGGAACACAACCACTTTTATGCGTTTCAAGGCATCCAGCACCTCCTTCTCTTTAAATGGATATTTCAAATTATGGACTGGTGAACCTTATAATTCTTAGGGACAGGATTTACTTGCATTTGGAGATGAACGGACTTATTAAGGATAGTCATCGTAGCTTTACGCAGGGGATGTCTTGTCCCACAAACTTAATTAAATTTTTGAAGAAGTTACAAAGGTAATTGATGAGGGTAAGGCAGTGGATATTGTCTAAATGGACTTTATAAAGCATTTGACAAGGTCCCTCATGGTAAGCTGGTTGAAAAGATAGATCGTATAGAATCTTTGGTGAGTTGGCAAGCTGGATATAAAATTAGCTTGGCTCGGAAAAAACAGTGTTGTTGTGGAGGGTTTTTTTTCTGACTGAAGATTTATGACCAGTGGTGTTCCAGAAGGATTAGTGCTATGATTGGTGGTAAATGTCAATGGTCTGATTGGTAAGTTTGTAGATGACATAAAAATTGATGGAGTTATGGATAGCAAGGAAGAGTATCAAAGGATGCAGCAGGATATAGATCAGCTGGAAAGTTGGGACAGGTGTGAGGTGATGCATTTTTGGAAGTCAACTGCAATAGGAAAGTATACTGTAAATGGTTCAAATTTCAGAAGCATTGACATACAGCGATCTTGGGGTCCAAGTCCATAGCTCCCTGAAAATCGCAACACAAGTAGATAAGGTGGTAAAGAAGGCAAATGGCATGCTTGCCTTCATAGGTTGTGGCACTGAGTATAAAAGTTGGCAAGTTATGCTGCAAATATATAAGTCTTTGGTCAGACCACATTTGGAGTATTGTGTGCGGTTCTGGTCATCATACTATAGGAACAAAGAGCAAAGGACCTTACACAGCACAGGAACAGGCTCTTCAGCCCTCCAAGCCTGCGCTGATCCAGATTCTCTATCTAAAGCTGCAGACTATTTCTAAGGATCTGTACACCTTTGCTCCCTGCCCATTCATGTATCTATCTAGATACATCTTAAATGACGCTATCATTCCCACCCATACCACCTCCCCTGGCAATGCATTCCAGGCACCCACCACCCTCTGCGTGAAAAACTTTCCATGTATATCTCCCTTAAACGTTTTCTCTCTCACTCTGAACTTGTGACCACTAGCAATTGAGTCCTCCACTCTGAGAAAAGTTACTTGCTATCCACCCTGTCTACACCTCTCATGATTTTGTAGGCCATAATCAGGTCCCCCTCAACCTCCTTCTTTCCAATGAAAATAATCCTAATCTACTCAACCTCTCTTCATAGCTAGCACCCTCCATAACAAACAACATCCTGGTGAACCTCCTCTGTACCCTCTCCAAAGCATCCACATCCTTTGGTAATGTGGCAACCAGAACTGTATGCAGTATTCCAATGTTCCAAAAGTCTTATACAACTTTAACATGACCTTACAACTCTTGTACTCAATACTCTGTCTGATGAAGGAAAGCATGCTGAGTGCCTTCTTGATCACTCTACTGACCTGCGTTGCCACCTTCAGGGAACAATGGACCTGAACATCCAGATCTCTCTGTACATCAATTTTCCTCAGGACTTTTCCATTTACTGTATAGCTTGTTCTTGAATTGCATCCTCCAAAATGCATCACAAAGGATGTGAAGTACTGGAGTTGGTGAAGAAAAGGCTCACCAGGCTGTTGCCTGGATTTGAATGTATTAGCTATAAGGAGAGGTGGAATAAACTTGGATTATTTTCGTTAGAGTGCCAGAGGCTGAGGCAATCTGTTAAAAGTATCCAAAATTATGAGGACATGGTTAGGGTGGATATTTGGAATCTCCTTCCTGGGGTGGAAATGTCAAGCACAAGGGGATAGGGGTTTGAGGTGAGAAGGGTCATATTTAAAGGTGATATGGCAGGAAAGTTTTTTACATAGTGCAGGTACCTGGAATGCACTGCCAGGGCAAGTGGTAAAAATAGATATGCAAGCATTATTTCAGAGACATTTAGAAAAACACATGAACAGGCAGAGAATAGAGGGGTATGGACCACATTCAGACAGATGAGATTAGTTTAGAAAAAAATAGCTGGTGGGATTTTAGCATGACATCACGGTCAGGACAAACATTGTGGGCCAAAGGGCCTGTGCTGTACTATTCTATGTTCTATGGAAAAGGAGATAACTTCAAACCAGTAAAATAATGTTAGAACTGATCTGGAAATTTCTTGGATAAACAATAATCAAATGTGTGGATTAAGTTTCCAGATACATAATGAGGCTCAAAAGCTTTGAAAAAATTAGATGTTGCAATGATGGTTGGGTGGAGTAAGAGAGAGAGGTTGGCGGTCAGGGGCATTTTGAGGCTGGATTAAGATGGATTGAATAGGCTCCCTCATCTCAGACTATCTTGTGATCAACATTTCCTTTAGAATTCAGTTGCTAAACAAATTCCATTCTTTTCAGTGCATGATTTTTTAAAATCTACTTGTTGGTTCTCACAGAACACATCCTTTGCAATTTTTTAAGGCGACTGTGTGGCTACCCACCCATGGGGCATGAGAACACTGGATGCAATCTTGCAGTTTTCCAGAATCTCAGAGATGATGAATGATCACCAAACTGGAATATTAACTCTTCTTTTTCCATGGATGCAACCTGACCTGTTCAGTATTTTCATCTTTTTAGGTAAGCTTCCAATTATTTCAAAAAAAGTGTCAAAGCACACAGGGGGCATTACCTTAAGAGCCATTTCAACAACAAAAATAGCAGTGAAGATATGATTTGAGACACTCAGAAACATCCGTTCCTGTTGAGGAAGGAAATAAAGCATTAAATGAGCTGTGAATCATTACATGACTAATTATTTTAAAAGATTTCT
Source organism: Chiloscyllium punctatum (assembly GCF_047496795.1). Taxonomy (NCBI): domain Eukaryota; kingdom Metazoa; phylum Chordata; class Chondrichthyes; order Orectolobiformes; family Hemiscylliidae; genus Chiloscyllium; species Chiloscyllium punctatum. The sequence goes on from NC_092778.1 coordinate 52,527,804, forward strand.
AAGCATCTGACTGAAACACTAAGAAGTCTTGAGAGTAACGAAAGCAATTAGCTGAGCGCTATTTATCATACACATAAAACCATATCAAGGGAAAATGTGAAAATTGGTAGCTGAGCCTGCATGACAGATACTCACTGTACTGTTTGGGTCAATCTCAGGTCTTTCAAGAGCAATTGTAATGCAATTGAGAAATATAAATACCAGGACTACATGGTCAAACATCTTGTGAGCAATGATCTTCTGGCACATGATGCGGAACCTGAAGGTGATGGAAACAAGGATATATCACTCATTCACTTGCAAGTTTTACCCAGAAAGGCTGTCACCTAAACGGTATTACATTGCATTTAGAGCACAATAATACGCCTTTCAGCCCAACAGTTATATGCCTGCATATGGGGCTACTCCCATCCTTTTTCACTTGCTCCCATCAATATATGTTTTTATTTCCTGGTCAATTATCAATGTCATTGTTTTGATACAGGAAGTATATAATAATGGGTATAAAGATGAAAAGCAGTACTCGTTCATTGAAGATAATTTACATATTTACATACTGAATACTGTATGACACAACTTGACAGCAGGTCATATCGGTGTATATATGTTATCTTTTATATCATTGATATTATGTCGCTAGTGTTAAAAGTATGAATGAAAAGAAATCAAAAATGAAATACAATGTACCGGTTTTGAGGAGCAAATAAATAGAGCGCCCAATCCTCATGCGTTTTACACCAAGTTGGTTTGTATGGCTCCAGAAATTGCCAGACTCTAAAACAGTAACTCTGTAATGAAAGGAAAATAGATAGTTCACTCTCAACACAAGTCAATAATTAACATTAGCTTGTAAAATACTAGTATCTATGCAGATTTTTACACTTAATTAATAAACAAAGTTAAAAGACAATTTTTATGAAAGGTATACCAAGATCAGGTTTTTAGAAACAACTGACTGTTGCTTTAAATTTTAAAACTATGTGTAAGCCTGAGACATTGGAAATTACAATGTCAACTAGGCTGAATAAAGAAGTGAAAGAAAACAGGAGTTAGTGATTTAATGATAGCTGAGTTGTGAAAAGTAATCATCCTTCAGTTAAAAAGAATAGACATGAATTTTTTTTCCCTTGTGACAACAACCAGGCATTCACTTGCATGTGTTTCAGTACCTACACATGAATGAAGTGTGAGAAATTTGAGCTTTAAGCTTACAAAAAATGGATATAGCATCTGTAATACTGCACTTTGGGAACATCTGTCACATAATAAGGGTGCAGAAGCTTTTGCCATAGGTGGCGGGTTTCCAAATGAAAATTGATGATACAGATGCACAGGCAAGAAAGGTCAGAAGTCACACGATACCAGTTATAGTCCAACAGGTTTATTTGAAATTATAAGCTTTAGGAGCGCTGCTCCTTCATCAGGTGGAGCAGCACTCCAAAAGCTTGTGATTACAAATAAGCCTGTTGGAATATAACCTGATGTTGTGTTACTTCTGACCTTGTCCACCCCAGTCCAACACTGGCACCTCCACGTCCTGGCAAAAAAGGCAGTCTATCAGCACATAATCTCTTGGGTGTGAAGTATTTTGATGCTCCTCAGAATAAATCAATAGTCTAGATGTTCAAGACTGGTCACATTGTCAGGCAGTTACAAAGCTGCCCCTGTCCTGTAATTTCCCTGAAAATCTTGCATGAGGGATGGTATATTTAAGATTTTGCCTCAATTGTGACTCATAGTTCTCTAATGCAAATTTCCCATGACATATCATGGTATGTGTCTTAATCATACACACAGGTTAAACTAATTACAAAATATTCTCTCTTTTATGCTTTTTTTCATCAGCAAATACAGAGGCATCCTGAGTAGAAAGTTTATGACTATGAATGTGGGACTAATGATATTGAAGGGACTATTTGCCAAGTTGCCAGAAAATGCATGGCAAAGAATCAAATTATTGGACAGAATCTTATACAAGTTGCTGACACTGGGACAATTTCAAGGCACAAACTTCCCAGAGACAGCCAATTTATAAATAATCTCCGATTTAGGTTCACCATCCAATCAAGGAAATCGGGAGGATTTTGGGGTGGAAAATGTAAAGGAGGCAAAACTGAGCTTGTCACTTTGAAGCTATCGCTTGGTACTTGTTGGACTTCAGACATAGTAGGGCCTGTCCAATATTGGGAAATTCCTAGCACTAGCAAATTGTTTTGAGTTAGTCCCTCATGTGGTCCTAACTGACCACCTGCCTCTGTTGACAAAATGATACACTGCACAACTCATAAAATTTGCTTCTGGTCCTACCTCTGAGAACATCCCATCTAATTAGTTTAAGGAGTGAACAAAATTTTCCCCAGCAATTACACAGGTTGCCTTTTCATTCCAAATTTCCTAAATAACAAAGTAGCCCATTTGGGCACCTCCTATTATACATGTGTGCACGGTGGGACAGTGGTTAGCACTGCTACCTCACAGTGCCAGAGACCCGGATTCAATTCCTGCCTCAGACAACTGTCTGTGTGGAGTTTGCACATTCTCCCTGTGTCTGCGTGGGTTTCCTCCGGGTGCTCCGGTTTCCTCCCACAGTCCAAAAATGTGCAGGTTAGGTGAACTGGCCATACTAAATTGCCCGTAGTGTTAGGTGAAGGGGTAAATGTAGGAGAATAGGTCTGGGTGGGTTGCGCTTCGGTGTGGACTTGTTGGGCCGAAGGGCCTGTTTCCACACTGTAAGTAATCTAAGTAAGTAATCTAATCTAATCTAAATTGTCACTGCATTCCCAGTGATGTGCTGAGGGTACAGGAGAAAGCAGATGTTAATTGAAGTATATTTGCATTGCCTAATCAGGGGATTGCTCAACTTGAGCACTCAAATCTAAAGTGACTGTATAATAACATACACTTTACTGCAGGTGATCTGTGAACTCGAAGCCTGTGCTAATATTGTGTATGCATCTTACAAAACGTTGTACTAGTGATGTGCATTAATAGTTTCCTTCAACTGACTTGAAAATCTGAGTAATTAAGTCAACACTAACCTTCTTTAAATGATCTATGTAACAGGACATTTTTTGCAAAGGTAATATGCAGTATGAAAATATTCAAATAGATATCTCCCTCCATCAGATATTTTGGTATTTGAATTCAGCTTCACTTAAATAGAGATGTTTAGTCAAAATATTAAACATCTATCTGGGTTAGCAATAGGTGTGTTGAGTAAAAATTAAAAGAATTGAAAATCTGAACTTGTGCTGTGTAACATTTGACACATTAATTGAGTTATACAAAATTTCTCCACTATTTCAACACAACATTATCCCATTTAAAATAATTGCAATTGGCATAAAGTGATTTGATATGGTCAACAGAACATAGCTTCACAAATTTCAAAGAGTTATAAAATTTGTTAAACTTACATTGTCAATTTCATCTTCATAATCATTTGGATCATCTTTGAGATTATCCATTCGAGGAAAGATCTCATTTGAAATATGCAAGGACTTGCCATTGCAATCTTGATAGTCACAAGGCATTGTGCTCATAGGATTAAAGGTCACAGGATGTCGCATTACTGGTACTTGAAGAAGCTCAGGCAAGTCTATGGATCCTTTGGTATCAAAAGACTCTGCACGATGGTGCAAGGAGCATCCACTGAGGCTGCCAGCTTTGCTAGACTTTGCATCTTCCGATTCATCATCTTCACCACAACTTTCATGTCCTACACCCGAGAGCAGGGATTCCCTTTCATCCGACTGATTCTTCCTTTTTAGGCTGGGTGCCCTTCCAAGACTATGCCAGCTTGAACGGCGACTACCCCAATTACTGTTGGTGCCCCAAGGGGCACAAGGTGAACTGCGAATGCTGGACTGGAAGACATAAATAGCAATGAAACAGGAAGAAGATAGTCAAAAATTGTGAAATTATCAAATCCATTATTTCGATCATTATATATGGTAAATGGATTATTTTGCTCTTCTCCTGAATCTCCTACCCACCTCTCAATTCCTTTCTCTTCCTTGGCAATATACTAGTCTCATCAACAGTTTTATATCATGGGAGCCAGTCCCCAAGTTTTATCAGGCCATTTCATTGTGGATGGTAAGAAGTCTAGTCGATTCCTTTCCTCATTGATTGTCCACAGATGGGGGTTTATAAATTGTGATCTGAGAGGGGAATCTTTTGATCACTTTCCTCCTTCCCATTCTGAGGATACAAACTGATTTTAATATCCAGATTGTCATCCTGACTGAGAAGACTGCAATCATCACAGCGGAACTTTTCTAATTCGCACTGTTCAATGTCTTATCAGGTGATGTGCTTACACATGCAGTCACTGGGCGAGCTCATGTCAGTGTTTCATTCTAGTCCCAATGCATGGCAATACTTTCTTTTCAACAGCACTGTCTTTCTCTGCATTTAAACATTTGGAGGTAGCATAATGTGTTTGAAGGTAAATTGAAAAAGGTAATATTGCTAATATTCATGAGTTAAAAAACATTCTCAACAGTGTCTTGACATAAACATTTACTCTTGTTGCCAATAGCAAGAGGATGGCTAAGCTTTCACTTCATCTGCTATTGGCAGAAATACTTTCATTGTGACAATTATGCACATAGGTCGTTCTGCTATAACGCGACGGCTGTTTTCCTCAGCAACCTCTCACTATAGAAAATCGTGCTATGGAAAACTGTCACAGAAAATCACGCTGTCGAAGATCGCTAATAGAACATTGTTATATCCATTCAGTAGAAAGTTTGCATTATCCAAACAATGCCCACAATTCATCAATCGCATTATAGCTAATTCAGGCTGACAAAACCTGCATTATAGAAGAATGACCTGAATGTTTATCAACAAGTAAAATAGCCAAGGAACCTATTTTTTCTTATTGTGTCTGCCATCACTTAGCTATTTATCACCTGTACATTGCTACTGTACTCGGTGACTGCACACAAAAGCTTTGGGATAACCTCCTGACTATTAACATTTTTGGATTATTTGTTACTTTGGTTAGACGCTCAGCATGTAACTCAGCTATAACCTATCATGTTATTCCAGCCATTTGACTTGTCTCCTGCACCATCTTATCTTTAATTTTTTTGTAATTATCTCTCTGCCTTAATTAATCAGATAATGGACCATCCCTTGACTTACTATTCAGCTGTTAACACTTCACTCACACCACCTGACATTCTTGATCACATGCAGAGACTTATTATTCAGTGTGTTGACACTCCATTCACACCATCTTTTGATTGATCTGATCATAAATTTTGTGCCTGTGTGTCTCTCCTCACTTCACCTGATGAAGGAGCAATGTTCCAAAAACTTGTGATTTCAATAAACCTGATGGACTATAACCGGGTGTCGTGTCACTTCTGACAATTAAAACAAAATCAGTTTTAGTCCTGGCCTAGCCGAAATATTTTACTTTCAATTCTGTTAGATAACAACAGTTGACTTTTTTAGTTCATCATGCTATACGTATTGTGTTCTTTGTAATCATTAAAAACACAGAAATAGAGAACACACCCCGATCATCAACGCCACACCCACAGGAATCCGATTCACTAGAGAGGAAGAAAAGGACAACCAACTCCCATTCCTAGATGTGATGGTACAGAGAACACCGAACGGAGAATTCACCACAAAGGTATACAGGAAAGCTACACACAGACCAAGTCCTAAACTACGAAAGCAACCACCCCAACACACTCAAAGGAAGTTGCATCAAGACACTATTCAAAAGGGCCACAACATACTGCAGTACACCAGAACTGCAAAAAGAGGAAGAAGAACACCTATACAATGTATTCGCCAAAAACAGATACCCCCGCAATTTCATCAACAGATGCCTAAGGGAAAGACAACGGAATGAGGACATGCCGCAACCCAAAGGACTAGCCACACTACCATACATCAAGAGCATTTCCAAACTGACAGCCAGACTACTGCGACCACTAGGACTCATAACAGCACACAATCCAACAGCCACTCTCAGACAACAACTCACCAGAACTAAGGACCCAACACCCAGCATGAGCAAAACCAATCTAGTGTACAAAATCCCATGCAAGGACTGCACAAAACAGTACATAGGACAAACAGGAAGACAGCTAACGATCCGCATCCATGAATACCAAGTAGCCACGAAACGACACGACCAGCTATCCTTAATAGCCACACACGCAGATGACAAGCAACATGAATTCGACTGGGACAACACTACTAGTATAGGACAAGCCAAACAGAGAACAGCCAGGGAATTCCTAGAGGCATGGCACTCATCCACAGATTCAATCAATAAGCACATCGACCTGGACCCAATATACCAACCACTGCAGTGGACAGCTGGAACTGAGAACCGGAAGCGGCAGATTCAAACCACTACAAATGCCGGAGGAAAGATCACAGAAGCGCTTCACAGGAGGCTCCCAAGCACTGAGGATGCCCCCTAGACAGGGGACGAAACGTCTGCAACACAAATTCCCAGCTCGGCGAACAGAACCACAACAAGGAGCACCCGTGCTACAAATCTTCTCACAGACTTTGAATTGGCATATACACCTGCCACCATTCAGGAGTCTGCAATATGTAGAAGAGGGTGCCAGTTTTACCACTCATGCACAGTATGGCATTCAGGTAATTTGATCAACTATATTGATGAACATAATGTTTCTTTGTCAAACATCTGACAGAACATGTTTGTTTCTCACATAGAGTCATAGAGATGTACAGCATGGAAACAGACCCTTCGGTCCAACTCGTCCATACCAGCCAGATATCCCAACCCAAATTAGTTCCACCTGCCAACACCTGGGACATATCCCTCCAAACCCTTCCTATTCATTTAAATGTTGCAATTGTACCAGCCTCCACCAGGTCCTCTGGCAGCTCATTCCATATACGTACCATCCTCTGTGTGAAAAAGTTGTCCCTTAGGTCTCTTTTATATCTATTCTCTCTCACCCTAAACCTATGTCTTCTAGTTCTGGACTCCCTGACCCCAGGGAAAAGACTTTGTCTATTTATCCTATCCATGCCCCTCATAATTTTGTAAACCTCTACAAGGTCACCCCTCAGCCTCTGACACTCCAGGGAAAAAAACCCCAGCCTGCAAAGTATACATATAATTCATAATCATTCTTTCAAACCAAAGGCACCAATGCCAATTGGTTTTACAGAATTTTCAAATCCAGCTTCTTCCAAAGATTACATGCTCTTGTGTAACCACTGATTGAATATTATACAGTTCTACATTTGCTGTGAGTTTTAGAAATAAAACTGGTTCTTTTACTGCAACAGTCCAAAATTTCATTTATCAATTTATTTTTCAAACAAAATATATGTAATGCTGTTATCATTTCTTTTTAGAAAGGGTGTCCTAGTAATGAGTCTCCTTTTGCTTTGTTTACATTTATATAGCACTTCTCATATGTAGGAAGGCTTTTCTGAAGTTTTAAAAGATGAAGAGAAGAAAGTACAGCAAGAGGCAAAAATGCATTTGGAGATTGTGAGCCAAATCAAATGTTTTTTTCATCACAAGATTTCTGAAATAAGGCAAGACGTTGGTTAAACTTGTACCCTGTTTACCAAAACCTTCCCCGCTCCCTACCCATCCACCCAGTCCACTTAACCTATGCATCCTAACTGTTCCTCCAGGTCTCCTTCCTAAATCAATTATCAAGCTCCTCCTCATCTGTTCTGAATACTATTGGGCAACGTGGACAACAATTCCTGATCTCAATGTGTAACTGTATTCAAATTCTGCCTGCAGGAAAATAAAGTAGGAGAGTGGGAGCAAGACAGTGGGCAGAGTTAGGGATAAGGCAAACTTCCAGTAACTTTGACTGGAACTCAAGTTATGTGACTGTATCCTGAACATGTTGATGGCTAGTACCTAAGAGTTTGGTGAGCAAAAGCCATTGGAAATGTGGCATGTTTTCAGTGCAAATATATTGTGGAATCAATGGCTGAGATGGTGGCAAGTGTTGCACTGCACTGTAACAGAGAAATTGAATGAGAATGGCAGGGAACATTATGAACATGAGTGAAAATGCTGTACGAGAGATGAAGAATGATCCACAGTGACAGCAAAATTGAGATTGAAAGAGAAAATTATCATGGATATGCTGAACCAGAATCTGAGGATAAGAACAGTTGGGCAAGAGTCAAGAGAAAGCAATTCCCGGGTGAAGAAAGAGAAAAAGTGTCAACCAGATATCATGTCAAGTAAATCTCAAGGGGAGGACAATAAGATAAGTGGAAATAGAACAAAATGTAAGGTTGAGAAAGTGTTTGTCACATGTTGGAAGCGAATAGAAGTGTGCATAATGGATACTCAAAACATTAGAAGTAAACAACATAGAAGGTATGGAGAAAATAACTAACAAAAGAAAGGAAATAAAATTAGAAAAATAGATTGAGGGAAAGTTCAAGAAAAGCTGAGACAAAAGCAAATAGAGCATTTCAGGGTGTAGGTTTGCTCGCTGAGCTGTAGGTTTGATATCCAGATGTTTCATTACCTGGCTAGGTAACATCAGTGGCGACCCCCAAGTGAAGCGAAGCTGTTGTCTCCTGCTTTCTATTTATATCTTTCTCCTGGATGGGGTTCCCGGGGTTTGTGGTGATGTCATTTCCTGTTCGTTTTCTGAGGGGTTGATAGATTTTTTGATAGATGGTATCTAGATCTATGTGTTTGTTTATGGTGTTGTGGTTGGAGTGCCAGGCCTCCAGGAATTCTCTGGCATGTCTTTGCTTAGCCTGTCCCAGGATAGATGTGTTGTCCCAGTCGAAATGGTGTTTTTTTACATCCGTGTGTAGGGCTACGAGGGAGAGAGGGTTGTGTCTTTTTGTGGCTAGCTGGTGTTCGTGTATCCTGGTGGCTAACTTTCTTCCTGTTTGTCCTACATAGTGTTTGTGGCAGTTCTTGCATGGAATTTTGTAGATGATGTTGGTTTTGTCCATGGGTTGTACTGGGTCTTTTAAGTTTGTTAGCTTTTGTTTGAGAGTGTTGGTGGGTTTGTGTGCTACTAGGATTCCGAGGGGTCTTAATAGTCTGGCTGTCATTTCTGAAACTTCTTTGATGTATGGTAAGGTGGTTAGGGTTTCTGGCTGTGTGTGGTCTGCTTGTCGTGGTTTGTTCCACTTTCAAGGAGCCCTATGAACCTGCACTCTAAGGTATCTTTGTTCAGCAACACTCCCTAGGACTTTACCATTAAGTGTATAAGTCCTGCTAAAATTTGCTTTCCCAAAATGCAGCACCTTGCATTTATCTAAATTAAACTCCATCTGCCACTTCTCAGCCCATTGGCCCATTTGGTCCAGATCCTGTTGTAATCTGAGGTAACCCTCTTCGCTGTCCACTACACCTCCAATTTTGGTGTCATCTGCAAACTTATTAACTGTACCTCTTATGCTCGCATTCGCATCATTTATGTAAATGATAGAAAGTACAGGACCCAGCACCGATCCTTGTGGCACTCCACTGGTTACAGGCCTCCAGTCTGAAAAACAACCCTCCACTACCACCATCTGTCTTCTACCTTTAAGCCAGTTCTGTATCCAGATGGCTAGTTCTCTCCTTATTCCATGAGATCTAACCTTGCTAATCAGTCTCCCATGGGGAACCTTGTCAAACGCCTTACTGAAGTCCATATAGATCACATCTACCACTCTGCCCTCATCAATCCTCTTTGTCACTTCCTCAAAAAACTCAATCAAGTTTGTAAGACATGATTTCCCACGCACAAAGCCATGTTGACTATCCCTAACCAGTCTTTGCCTTTCCAAGTACATGTATATCCTATCCCTCAGGATTCCCTCCAACAACTTTCCCACCACCAACATCTGGCTCACTGGTCTATAGTTCCCCGGCTTGTCCTGACCACCCTTCTTAAACAGTGGCACCACATTAGTCAACCTCGTCTTCTGGCACCTCACCTGTGACTATCGATGATACAAATATCTCAGCAAGAGGCCCAGCAATCACTTCTCTAGCTTCCCACAGAGTTCTAGGGTACACCTGGTCAGCTCCTGGGGATTTATCAACCTTTACCCATTTGAAGATATCCTGCACTTCCTCTGTAACCTGGACATTTTGCAAGGTGTCACCATCTATTTCGCCACAGTCTATATCTTCCACATCCTTTTCCACAGAAAATACTGATGCAAAATACTAATTTAGTATTTCCCCCATTTTTTGCGGCTTCACACAAAGGCCGCCTTGCTGATCTTCGAGGGGCCCTATTAACCCTTTTGTCCTTAATGTATTTGTAAAAACCTTTTGGATTCTCTTTAACTCTATTTGCCAAAGCTATCTCATGTCCCCTTTTTGCTCTCCTGATTTCCCTCTTCAGTATACTCCTACAGCCTTTATTATCTTCTAAGGATTCACTCCATCTATCCTGTCTATACCTTACACAGGCTTCCTTCTTTTTCTTAACCAAACCCTCAATTTCTTTAGACATCCAGCATTCCCTATACCTACCAGCCTTTCCGTCCACCCTAACAGGAATATACTCTCCCTGGATTCTCGTTATCTAATTCATGAAGGCTTCCCATTTCCAGCCGTCCCTTTACCTGCGAACATCTGCCCCCAATCAACTTTTGAAAGTTCTTGCCTAATACTGTCAAAATTGACCTTTCTCCAATTTAGATCTTCAACTTTTAGATCTGGTCTATCCTTTTCCATCACGATTTTAAATTTAACAGAATAATGGTTGCTGGCCCCAAACTGCTCCCCCGTTGACACCTCAGTCACCTGCCCCGCCTTATTTCCCAAGAGTAGGTCAACTTTTGTACCTTCTCTAGTAGGTACATCCACATACTGAATCAGAAATTTTCCTTGTACATACTTAGCAAATTCCTCTCCATCTCATCCTTTAACACTATGGCAGTCCCAGTCTATGTTTGGAAAGTTAAAATCCCCTACCATAACCACTTTATTATTCTTACAGATAGCTGAGATCTCCTTACAAGTTTGTTTCTCAATTTCCCTCTGACTATTAGGAGATCTATAATACAATCCCAATAAGGTGATCATCCCTTTCTTATTTCCCAGTTCCACCCAAATAACTTCCCTGGATGTATTTCCAGGAATATTACAGCACAGCTATAATGCTAATCCTTATCAAAAACACCACTCCCCCTCCTCTCTTGTCTCCCTTTCTATCCTTCCTGTAGCATTTGTATCCTGGAACATTAAGCTGCCAGTCCTGCCCATTCCTGAGCCATGATTCTGTAATTGCTATGATGTCCCAGTCCCATGTTCCTAACCATGCCCGAGTTCATTTGCCTTCCCTGTTAGGCACCTTGCATTGAAATAAATGCAGTTTAACTTATGAGTCCTACCTTGTCCCTGCCTGCCCTGACTGTTTGACTCACTCTGTTCTCAACTGTACCAGTCTCAGATTGACTTCTTTCATCACTATTTCCCTGGGTCCCACCCTCCTATCTTACTAGTTTAAATTCTCCCCAGCAGCTCTAGCAAATTTCCCTGCCACTATATTAGTCCACTTCCAATTTTGGTGCAATCCGTCCTTCTTGTACAGGTCACTTCTACCCCAAAAGAGATTCCAATGATCCAAAAATGTGAATCCTTCTCCCATACACCAGCTCCTTAGCCATGCAGTCATCTGCTCTATCCTCCTATTCCTGCCCTCACTAGCTTGTAGCACCGGGAGCAGTCCAGATATTACCACTCTCAAGGACCTCCTTTTTAAATTCCTGCCTTACTCTCTGTAATCTCCCTTCAGAATCTCAACCTTTTCCCTTCCTATATCGTTGGTTCCAATGTTGACAATGACCTCTTGCTGGCCACTCCCCCCTCCCCCCCACCACTGTGAGAACATTCTGCACCCTCTCTGAGACATCCTTGATCCTGGCACCAGGGAAGCAACACACCATTCTGATTTTTCACTGCTGGCCACAGAAACATCTGTCTGGACCTCGGACTAGAGAATCTCCAAGCACGATTGATCTCTTGGAACCCAATGTACCCCTCATTGCATTAGAGCTAGTCTCAATACCAGAAACTTGGCCGTTCATGCTACGTTCCCCTGAGAATCCATCACCCTGTACATTTTCCAAATCAGCATACCTGTTTGAAATGGGTATATCCACAAAAGACTCCTGCACTAGGTGCCTACCTCTCTTACCTGTCCTGGAGTTAACCCATCTATGTGACTGCGTCTGAGATTTTCCCCCCTTCCTATATCTGCCATCCATCACATACTGTTGCTGTTGCAAATTCCTCATTGCTTCTAACTGTCTCTCCAACTGATTCACTCGAACTGATAAGATTTGCAACCAACAGCATTTATTGCAGATATAATCCGCAGTAACTCTTAAACTCTCTTCAAACTCCTCCATCTGACAAGAAGCACATACCACTTTACTAAAGGCCATTTTTGCTTCTTCACAATCTACAGACCCAGAAAATAACACAGTCTTATTCCTCTGCAAACACTGCCCCAAGGCTAAATTAATAGTTATGGTTTATATTTTAAGGTTAATCAAGAGACATACCTCCAAAACCATATCATCAAGAAAGAACCCACTCTACTCACTACTGCAGACTTTCTGTAGGCTACTTAAAACAATACACTTACCTGATTCTCGCTGTGAACTTCACTCAAACAGTTCCTCTAAGATCAGTTGTGAATTTCACTGTTTGTTAATTTTCCCAGATGCACTTCGATGTCCAGTGATACATGAATTCAAACGGCAACGGCAGTGTCAGTTTCTTTCTATCTCGCTCACCTGCACTGACCTCACCATGTGCTTCCTTTATCTGTTCTTCTCCCTTTTAAAATTGCTGTTGTTTAGACCCTTTTTTCCCAGGTTCCAAAACAATGCAACAGCATATAAAACAGTAATTGCTGCTCCTGGAATTCGAGGAAATCACCTCCAGCACCTAAAATACCTCAAAAAGGAAGCAACTGTTCCAACCAGAAATTTTCCCTGTCCTCCATCTTGGATTACCCAGAATTCTGTTCATTTGTGTAAAATTAAAAGAGGGATCAATGAGTACAGATGTCATCATCTCAGCATAGTACACCCTCACCAATAATGCTGCTGACAAATGTGTGCGCCTCAGAAACGTTTGGAGCTCCAAATGCACATGTAGGCCTATATGTCACATGTAAATGGTCCCAATTTCTCATTGTCAGTGTTGAACAACAGCAGTTTGGCCTCTTTTAGAAAATGTAGTCAAGGGTGTTGTTTTATTGTTTGCTGAGGTGTTCAACATACTTCCTTTAAGAGTAAAGTCAACTTTAAAATGTGGACTTCAAAATGAGAAAAGATGCAGTTGAAACCAAGAAACTGCAGATGTTGTTACAGGTTTTTAATAAAAATCAAAGTACTGGAATATTGTATGTCGCATCTATAATAATGCCTTATTCAAGCAGTGGGCAAAGGATGCTTCAGCTCTGTGGGGTGTTTGTGGTGGTGCATGGATGTGGGTCGGAGGAGCAAAGTGTATGTGTACATATGTGCATGTGTCTGTGTCTAATTTAGAGAGCAAAATTAAAACTGAATTGAGAAGGAACTTCTTCACCCAGAGGGTTCTGGATCTATGGAATTCCTTGCCCAGTGAAGTAGTTGAGGATTCCTCATCAAACGCTTTTAAAGCTATGATAGATAATTTTTTGAACAGTAAAGGAATTAAGAGTTATGGTGAGAGGGCAGCTGAGGCCACAAAAAGATCAGCCATGATCTTTTTGAATAGAGGAGTAGACTTGAAGGGCCAGATGGCCTGCTCCTGCTCCTAGTTCTTATGATCTCGTTACCTTAATTTGTTTCTACAGTTTTGGATAATTTGTCACTTTAGTTAGACCCTTGGCATGCAACCATTATACTTACCGTGTTATTCCAGCCATTTGGCTTGTCTCCAACACCATTTTATTTTTGTAATTATCTCTCTGCCTCAATTAACTGGATCATAGACTATCCCTTCACTCGCTATTCAGCTGTTGACACTTTACTCATATCATCTGATACTTTTGAACACCTGCAGAGATTTATTATTTAGCCTGTTGATATGCCACTAACACCATTTGAACTATCTTTTGATCTATCTGCCAATAAATTCTGTGCCTGTGTCCTTCCCTTCACTTCATCTGATTAAGGAGTGGTGCTCCAAAAGCTTTTAATTTAAAATAAATCTGTTGGACTATAACCTGGTATCTGACCTTGTCCACTCCAGTCCAACACCAGCACCTCTACATCATCAGCCAAGATCAATCTGCTTGTGATAAATAATTGTTTCTTTTTATTGACTACAGAAACCCTGCTTAACAGAACTACTGAGGAACCTTGATTATCCAGCATTTGATAATCCGAATATCGGATTATCCAGCAAGATCGCAAGGTCCCGATGCTCGGCTAAATTATGTTAGCTGGTATTCGATTAACTGAATGAAATACTGTCCGCCTGTGTCCTTCGGATAACCAAAGTTCTTCTGTATCTAAAAATGCACTAATATTGCCAAAAAATAAATGCATAAATGTTATGCAACTCAGCAACTTACCAAAGACCTCTGGTCATAATTTGTAGGATCAATGGAAGCACTGCTGCCTCTTCTGGATTCTAAGTAAGTATGAACTGAATCCATATATGGTGAACTCTTTGGTGTAGGCATTGGTGTAGCAGCAGTATGCATGATAATTGGTGGTGGTATGCTGCTTCGTGAATCCAAATGTCCATTTGATGTCATGACGACCGAATACATTTTTAAATCTGCAAAGAATAGAACAGGTCATAATAAAGGCAGCAAGCCAAAAAGGGAAATTTCTCAATATACAATCAGTAACAGTTATTTATAGTCACTCTCACCAGAAGAATGATCTTTAAATCGTTCACACTCCTCATCAAAATTAGCAGATGTTTTTTCTTCATCTGTATCTGATCTGTTGGCATCACCCTGAAACATTAATTCAATATGTGAAAAGAACTGTCAAAAATAGATGGTAACTTGTCAAAACTAATATAAATTTAGAAAAACAAAATAGGTTAATACTTC
Organism: Chiloscyllium punctatum; assembly: GCF_047496795.1. NCBI lineage: Eukaryota > Metazoa > Chordata > Chondrichthyes > Orectolobiformes > Hemiscylliidae > Chiloscyllium > Chiloscyllium punctatum. Next base: position 52,542,830 of record NC_092778.1, read on the forward strand.
CAAAATTTCAGCCAAACAATTACCTGCTTATAGCTTACAGCCAAACCACCTCTCACAAAATAATTACCAAGCTCTAATGTTAAGACTTGCACTTGTCTTTTTTTCTACCCCATCAGAATAAATAATTTATCTCTATCTAATCATCTTAAAGATTTCAACTGGAGTACCCATTGTGGAATTTTTACAGATAACCACACCTGGTATTTTGTGGTATTTGCCAACTTTACTATGATGCGATACTGGGTAAGGGTTGCTAGAGGTAATTTGTAGCCACCAATCCCCCTTTGTCTCACCATTTTCTCCAGTTCTATAAAGAAGGGTTGGTTACACTGGAAAGTTTTTCACTGGAGAGTAGGAGGTTGAGAGATGACCTTATAAACATTTATAAAGTCATGAGGGGTAGAGATAGGGTTAATGGTCATTGTCTTTTGCCTAGGATGGTTTATTTCAAGACCAGGGAGCACATTTTTAAGGTGAGAGGAGTGAGATTTAAAAACGAAATTGGGCAATTGTTTTTACACAGAGGGTGATTCATGTTTGGAATGAACTTCCCCAGAGGAAGTGGTAGATGTGGGTACAATTAAAACATTTCAAAGACATTTGGATAAGTACATGAAAAGGAAAGGTTTGGAAGGATATGAGCCAGGAGCAGGCAGATAGGACTAGTTTAGTTCAGGATTATGGTCGACATGGATTGGTTGACCGAAGGGTCTGTTTTCGTGCTCTATGATTATTTGACAATGACTCTATATTCTTATTCAAATGAAACTTTTCCAGATCCATAATGCTGGTTCTGATAATCTCTTGCTGATTTCTTAAAACATTCGTCACAAACAGGAAGATGTCTCAGGGAGCAATCAGTAAGGAGGTAAGATGTATGGTTGGCACTAAGAAGGGAGGAAGGAGATGAAGAATGAAGAAGCAAGGATTGCGATCCGAAGATGGTTGGTTTAGGTTTTAAGGGAGGCTGTTGTACAAAAGGGACCAAATGAAGGGAAGCAAGTCAAGAATTCCAAAAGCCAAAGTTGTAGTAGCTAAATGCACAGCTACCATTAGTGGACTAGGAGACAAGACAGGAACAGAAGGCAGGTTCTCACTGAAAAAGACGAAGGGAGATCACACAAAGACTAAAAACAAAGTCTTACCTCTGCTTGGAAGCCTTCCACAAGAATAGCAACCAGTAGGTTGAAAAGCACATAGTTGCCAAAAGTCATTAATGCCACAAAGTAGAGGGCAGCCCAGGGTGAGGTGGAGGCCATTCCATTATACAGGACTACATTCCAGTCCTCCTGAGTAAGGATCTAAGGACAAAGATCTTGACATTACCACATGATTATGAAGCTATGGAGTGTGTGAGATTCTGTGTATTTTTACACCAGATTCCTTCCTTTTAGATTAGATTCCCTCCAGTGTGGAAACAGGCCCTTCAGCAAAACCAGTCCACACCGACCCTCCGAAGAGTAACCCACCCAGACCCATTTCCCTCTGACTAATGCACCTAACATTATGGGCAATTTAGCATGGCCAATTCACCTGGCTTGCACATCTTTGGACTGTGGGAGGAAACTGGAGCACCCGGAGGAAATCCATGCAGACACGGGGAGAATGTGCAAACTCCACATAGACAGTCGCCCAAGGCTGAAATCAGAACCTGGGACATTGGTGCTGTGAGGCAGCAGTGCTAACCACTGAGCCACCTTGCCGCCCTCTTTCCTCTTTTAACTTTTCCAAAACTGCACAGTTACCACAATGCTGACGAATCAATGATGTGCTTACCATCAGTTTCTGAATCAGGCATGTGGTACCTACTGTTAACCCTGCCTCTGTATTTGGGTAGGGAACCAGTATTGATATACACTGCCCTGTGTTCTTTATCCAAATTGTTAGAAAAAATTGATTTTGGGCTTATAGTACAGGCACATTTCAATCATCATAGACTTTATGTTATTTACCCATGCGGTATTATTCACCATCTCTGGAGGCAACTGCTGTAGTAGATCTGGTAATAATCATACGTTTATAAATGCAATAATAAATATGCTGATAAAATAAACAATGATAAAATTGTGCCTACTAATAAAAAATGAAATATGTATATTGTGACTAAACAACGGCGATCAAACAACATGCTAAAAATATGTAACACAAAGATTGCTACTGTAAAGAAGAAAACAATGTTATCAGTCACATCATTGATTCCAGATAGCAGCAGCACAACTTTTACTTTAGTGGAATGGCCTTACCTGAAATACAGTGACAATTGCCCACAACAAAGAATCAAAATTCTTCCTGTCTGGTATTGTGTCTCCATTCTCCATCTTCAAGCTGAATTTACATCCAAACAGATGCATGCCCAGAATACTGTGGGTGAAAGCAGAATAATCTTTACAAAATTTAGATTAACATAACAGATACGAGGCAAAAGCACATCACTGCTAACAACCAGAATGCTTTAAAATAAAGATTCTTAGATCACTAAGAACACAGACTTAATCTTTTTTTTGAACTTATCAAGAATGGCTAAAAGGTGAGGCCTTTATTCATTACAGTTTAGAAGAAAGATGGATGATCTTAATGATACACACAAGACTCTAAGGGGCCTTGAAGATGTTGAAGATTTATGGTGAATGGTAAAAGAACCAATGATGACATGAGGAAAGTCATTTTTAAACAAGTAATGGTTAGGATCTGGAATGCACTGGCTGTGATTGTAGGGAAGCAAATTCAATCAAGGCTTTCAAAGAGAATTGGATAATTGTTTCGGGGAAAACATTTTCAGACTTTGAGGATATGATCATTCCATGATTCAAGAAGAAGCTGATAGTGGTCATTCCTGAACAAAGATTCCATTACACTTTATTTATACTGAGGTGATGTAGGAATGAGCTCATGCACTTTGGGAGGAAGAATCAAAAACAGGTCATTATTTAAATAGAAAGAGATTCCAACAAGTAAAGTGGCTAGAGGTTTGGGTGTTTTGGCACATGAAACACAAAAAGCATGCAGTTACAGCAAGTAATTTAAAAATCAAATGAAATTTGGCCCTAAATGATAGGAGGTAAACATTTAAAATAAGGAAATCTTATTACAATTCTACAGTGTGTTGGTACAGTGTACACCTTAAGTACCGTGTACAGTTTTTGTCCCTGTATTTACCTGGCATTGGCAGTTCTTTAAAAGAAATTCACCAGACTGATTCCTGGGTCGAAGGAGTCAACTTATCAAGAATGGCTAAAAGGTGAGGCCTTTATTCATTACAGTTTAGAAGAAAGATGGATGATCTTAATGATACACACAAGACTCTAAGGGGCCTTGAAACAGTCAATATGGAGAAGATGTTTCCAGTAGTAGGGAAATCTCAAACTAGGTGGTCATCAATACAGAATAAGGGGACATTCACTTATAATGGAGATGCAAAGGAATTTCTTCTCCCAGACAATAATAAATTTCTGGAATTCTCTACCCCAGAGAATTGTGTAGACTAAATCACTGAAATTGTTTAAAGGAGAAGTAGGAGAAAGTGAGGACTGCAGATGCTGGAGGTCAGAGCTGAAAATGTGTTGCTGGAAAAGTGCAGCAGGTCAGGCAGCATCCAAGGAGCAGGAGAATCGACGTTTCAGGCATGAGCCCTTCTTCAGGAATTAGGAAAGTCCTCATTTCTCATTCCTGAAGAAGGGCTCATGCCTGAAATGTCGATCCTCCTGCTCCTTGGATGCTGCCTGACCTGCTGCACTTTTCCAATAACACATTTTCAGCTCTAAAGGAGAAGTAGACATACTTTTGAAATCGTAGGGAGTTGACAGAAATGCTGAACTGGCATAAAAGAAAGTTGACGCTTAGGGCAGATCAGCCATGATCTTATAGGCCAAATGGCCTACTTCTGTACCTATTTCTTATGTTATTATGTGATCCATTGAGGACATTGGAGACGAATGTTCCAAGAGAATGTCCTCCTTGATTGGGACTGGACTTTCCTTTGTTAAAGAGGTTCTATGGTTACAGTCAGACTGGCGTTGGGAGAGTGGAATGTGTATTGAATATAGGTGGGTAGCTGAGTAAGTGTCGAGTTATGATGCTCCAGTGATCACGAGTGTGGGACAGGCACCATTGAGCACTTGATCCTTTCCTATCTATCGTTTTCATGTGTTGCAGAGTGAGTAAAAGTTAAATAGGCATGCTGCAATAAAACACATTTTGCTCAATTACAATGCAAATTAATGTTTGTAATCACCTGAAAATAAATATGAACAGCATGAGCAGCATGCAGAATGTAGCCACGTTGTCCATGGTTTTCATCAGAACCACTAACTGGCGTCGCAGTGCAGGCAGGAAACGGACCAGCTTCAAAACTCGGAGCAGCCGGAATGTTCTCAGCACTGAAAGGCCACCATCAGACTGACCAATAATTTCCCACACACTAGTAATAACAGGAAAATAATGTTGATTGCCTTATTTTCAGGATAAGCAAAAGGATCAGTCCCTCCCTAAGACTTCTCTGTGTTCTTGTTTACAGATTAGTAGCTTCTCATGCTCAGATGAATGGGTCAGAAGGTTTTATAACAAAGTGGTATTTGCTCACATAGTTGTAATTGATCGTTATAGAAAATATGTAAAAGCAACTTATGAAAAACCGGGACCAGGCATGAAGAAACAGCTAATGACTAAATACAATGTAACAGTAAACATAACGTCAAACCATCAAATTTAAATATTTCAGGAATGAAATTGCACTGTTCAATTATAATATCAAATGAATTAATTGGTTCAAAATAAACGTGAAAGTGCTTTCTTTAAAAAAGTAGACAAGGGAATCTCAGAAAATATCTTTAGCAATAACATCATATATGATTATTTTACATTATTGATTTATTGCATTGGAACAATATCTAAAATTTGTGATTATTCTTCTTTCCTATCTTTGGAGTTCAAATTTTCTATCAATCTAACATGGCTCTCATTCTATGTTAAGATACAGGAAGTTACAGTCAGATGAGGAGTTCAAGATTGAAGAATAGAATTTGAATGTGAAGAGCAAGGCTTGGAACCAAAGAGAAAGTAGGTCTGGTGATGAACAGAGAGAACTTGAAGCTGGAGAGGAAGCAAATCCAGAAGCAGGTTATTAGACCAGCTCATCTTCCTCCTTCAATCCAAAATGTGGACTGCCAACTTACTCCAAAGAGAGAACGAGTGAGGAAACCAATGACCAGGAGCAGTCATTGAGCACACGGTCACGCAAAGCTACTCCTCAATTTCATGTGCAACATCTCTCTGGATACCTCTGAAATAGAATCAGCAATCTGCTCCATGATGCAACTCAGGCTTATCATTTGATTTTTTATTCAGCACATTTTTGTGCATATAATAGTTCTGGAAGGTTTAATATTGGAGACTACATTAAGTCTCACTCATTGGAGGATGACACACAGACATGGGAAGGGAAATCGAGAGAATGGCTTTGGATCTTGAAGAGAACAGATGTGTCATCTATGTCTCCAAGCATTGACAATATCAACGTAGCTAATGTAACTTGTACCTAATTGCTACCATGCAACAAGTTAAAACTTATTAAGATTCCTTCTTATTGAGACTTACAAGTGGCCATTCCTTTACCACTGTATTCCAAACAATCCCTTAAAATAAGTCAAGGGATGAGGAATGGTTTTAACATTCTTCTGCCTACAACCATTTGTTAAATTGAAGGACATACTATTACATCTGAACACTGAATTTTTTTTTATTAGCCTCTAATAGATAGTTGAAGACATGCTGAATCCCACATGGGGACAGTGAATGACAAACGTTTAATTGCCAACACATTGCTTTAAACCCCAATTTGCACGCAATAGCAAAGTACCTTAACTGAACAAGTAGAAATTCAAACATCTACCAGAAAAAAATATTAACGAGAGAAACAAATATTGTAAACCTACCTGATAATGACAACAATTCCATCAAAAATATTGTATGGATTTTTAATGTAACCAAAAAGACCAAATGCAAAAAGTTTAAGAATCATTTCCAAAGCAAACATGCTGGTAAATACAATGTTGCTGATCTCCAGGGCATTGGTAAGCTCTTCAGGCTGTGAAAAGATTTGAAATGATCTATTAGCAAATCATTTAAATAATTTCATTGATGGATATTAAAAAGAACATTGGTTATGCTTAAATGGTGTCATGATTTAATTCAAAATAATACTAGCCTTGCACTTTGTTGAGTGAAGAAAGTTGAGAGGTGACCAAACTAAAATGTTTTGCATGTCTATAAGATTTGATGGTGTAGAGAGAAACCACTTCTTTTCATAAGAAAGCTCTCAGGAGAACAATAGCAGCATTACATAATGCCAGTCCATAATTATGCTTCCTTAACCTAACAGCAGGGCTTGCTTGAAGAGCTTGTGGAAAAGGTCCTGTATGAACAATTTCCTCTTCACTTTATTATAGCTGCCCCCCTCCCAACTCAAAAGTGAGAACAGGAAAATAGTTAAATTAATGACTCTGTAAATATTTACTATCCATTCAATATTGATTGTTCATTATTTACTTTATGTTTAGCAGAATAATCTGTCCTAGCATGTAGGGTGGAGCTTCTAAGATTTTTAAAGCCTGACATTCTGTTCCATGGGTATATCAGTTACAATCAAAGCAATTACAGGATGGAGCAAAACTATTCAGATGTTGGAGCAGTTTTTCCATCTTGCTGATCAAAGGAAAGGGAAGAAAATCAGTACGACAATCATCTCAGCCAGCCCTTATGATATTGATTCACACAGTTTTACAATGATTTATAATTATATTACAAGCAGCCTTTACACATTAGCACACAACAGAAGAAGCTTAACTATGATTAAACATGATTCAGAAGCATGACGGATAGAAATTAGTGTGTATAAATCCGGTAAGCATTATTAGTACCTCATTGTCAACAGTCAAGCATCACATTTTCAGTCAGGCATCACAGTTTCTTGTATTAACCTAAATAATTTTTTTTATACAACAAAATTTACACATACATATATATTTGTGCACCTCAGCATTTAGGTGATATTTATAGGTCTGTTAAATAGCTTAGGCCATCGTAAAGTCTTTCCATGTGCAATTCCTCTTTAACAACTGTCAGCCTGTGTCAGGTACTAGACTGTACTTATTAAGGAGGAGTGGAATATTGAATCCACTGACACATCTCTCCAAAAGCAGCATTACAATTTTAATCCAAAATTCTGATTAATTATTTGCTCCCAAATTCTGATTAATTATTTCTGATGGTAGCTGGAACACCGATAATGGACAAAATCAACATTTGACTGCAAAAATCAACATTAAAAATGATTGGGATCATTGCTTTGAAACATCACAATATTTGCAATATAAATAGACTAAGTCAGAGAAACTCTGGAAAATCACAATCAAAATTACTAAGGGCTTCTGTTCACCCATTGATTGCACCTAATGATACTCAGCAGATGGATATATTCACATTCTATTAACATGTACCTGGTAATTTTCAAAAGTAAAATCCAAATTTAAACTTTTATAAAACTTATATATTTTTTGTCATGAATATCAATTTTGAGGTTGCATAAAGTCAACAACATAGTTTAAGATTTCTATTCCTTCCTGACCCCACAATAGTAAAACTTTTATAGCTGACGAGAAATATATAAACTAAATTGGTTAATGTAACTATCAAAATGGGAGTTGAAACAGAGATAAACATGAGAAAAAAACTGTGTACTTGTCTGACTAGATATAGTCAGCACTGCTGCCTCACAGCGCCAGAGACCCGGGTTCAACTGTCTGTGTGGAGTTTGCACGTTCTCCCCGTGTCTGCATGGGTTTCCTCTGGGTGCTCCGGTTTCCTCCCACAGTCCAAAGATGTGCAGGTCAGGTGAATTGGCAGTGCTAAATTCCCTGTGGTGTTTGGTTAGGGGTTAATGTAGGGGTATGGGTGGGTTGCGCTTCGGCGGGTCAATGTGGACTTGTTGGGCCGAAGGGCCTGTTTCCACACTGTAAGCAATCTAATCTAATAACTGGCATTACAAAAAACATTCAAAAAATATTCCCCTAGAAATTGACACTTCAAGACTATTTCATCAGAATCGCGTCATGCAATTCTATGAATGTGGCACAAAATGGGTATACTGAACACTAGTGAGAAATTAATCAAGAAGAATTATAACTTTGAATTAAAATGTTATGTGTTAGGTGAGAAAAAAAAGAGCCTAACTATTAAGGTGGATACTGATTTCAGAAATCTTCAGCTGCACGTTTTGTGTTAGATGGAAATGATATAACCAAATATGCTGGCGATGCATATAAATGTCATGAAGTGTTGAAATTCAAAATAAGTCTCATTTTCTCACCAGATACTTGTTAGTTACAACATATAATTTTTAATCCAAAAATGGAACCTTTGGCTTGACAATTAGTCACTCAAAGGAATAAACACTAGCTACATTGTCAACACAATGCACATTTGAATGGAAAGCTCGTGGTGAAATGTCAAGGAAAAGCGTATCATCAAAGACTTTAGATTGAAGAACCTTAATCATCACATGGCAGGTGATGCAGAATGTGTAGGATATATGATAAACAGAGAGTAGAAAGAGTGCTACCAGATGAAGGTCAAGTGTGTACCCCAAACCATGGTCACCAAAAGCCTAGAGATCATTTAAGATAATTTATTAAATTTCTTTCATGTTTTCAAACACATTCTGTGGAAGTATTTTCTACTCCTCGTTACTTTTTCACCGATAAAGCTAATGGAAATAGCAATAACAATTGCAGGGAACTGCTCACATCAAGTGGTAAATCAAATTCAAAATTCACTTGCTAAACAAGCTACAAATTAATTTGAGTAATTAATGAATTTAATTAATATTTCATTAATTAATTTCTGAAAAATATATACTTTGTTTAAGTATTTTGTCTTGCTTTCATCAGGACATTCAGAAGAAATACTGGTGCAAAGAACAATGTCTGAAACGATATAAGAAGACTATCCTGATTGGCTTGTAAATTGAGTCTGATTAAGATTAGTGTTGCCATGGATAATGCACCAGTTAGGTAACAATTGACAATTAAGCTTTGTAAAGTAAGCTAGGCAGGGGTCAAGTCATCAGTCTAAACCAAATAGTAGATGTTGTCTATTTTGTTATGATGTAATGGGTGCAATGTATGTATACTATCATGACTCACTGGAATAGTGTGCTAGAAAAGATCTCTGAGTTATCTGTTAAAGTCACAGCTTAAAACAACTGCTGAAGGAAAGATGAACTGCTTTTCTTCAATTTTAATATCATTTATGACTCCAGAGTGAAAGCCCTTGTGCTTATGGAAATTAAAATGTAGCTATTCAACTTGTTCCCAGCCCCAAGCTGTTCAGTTACCTCAGAGTCAAACATACAGTTATTGGCAGGCAAAACGCTTTTGTCATCAATAACGGGTCACTAGTCCATAGATCAATCGACTTCTTGCTGCCACTTAACTGTATCCGTACTCAAAACTCTTCAGTTCCTGTTCATCTGCAACTATTTCAATTACTGCTTGTTCAAACAGCTGTTTACACAATGCCTGTCACCTGAGTGTCAGCTTACTCGTTTTTAAAACCATGCAGAAATCCTTTAAAACAGGTCTATTTCATCTAAGATTTTAAAAAGCATACAAACAAAAGGATACAGTCCTTTCAACATGTTCTGATTGCCTACAATGAACAAGACCTTTCTACTAATACCCTGTATATGTCATTTCTGGTATCTACACATGTGCCACATTGTGAACCTGACTAACAATCTTAAACTCGAGATTAGAGTGGTGCTGGAAAAGCACAGCAGTTCAGGCAGCATCCGAGGAGCAGGGAAGTTGACGTTTTGGGCAAAAGCGATTCTGTGTAATTCTAAGCACATTCAGGACTATTTATTAAGTATTGACAAATTATGGGATCATGTGCAATGTTGAACATTTTTGTGGGTTTTGGAAACAGGATCTGCTGGGGTACTTCAGCGGTAGCTAAAGGGACATGCTATTTAACATGATCTGCAATTTTTAGGGCATACAGCCTACTTATCTTGTTCACTTGAGCAAGTTGCTGAGTTAATAAATTCAATGAATACTGATTCACATAATGGTGATGGGGCCAGAACACCATCAAGCTGTGCACAAGTACTATGGCTTCCCTGAGTGATATATTGACAAGTAGGCTATACTCAACCGACCACATGGATGTGGCTTTGCTAGCAAATGCAAGGCCTTTATGCTCCTTGCAAATGTGAAGGATTCCTCCACTGTATACATGGAAATCTTGTTTAAAACTGACTGTAGCAAATTGTCCAAACATTTGACTAAAACACGCTGTGTAGCTCAGATAGGATGTAAAGGGACATCACTACTAGATGCCTTGGGTAGCCCGTGCATAGGCAGGTGCATAGGAGTCATGAGAATGAAACGTTACCCAGCAGCCTATTGTTCTTGTGCAAGTCTGAGAAGCACTTTTTTTTAGCTTATCCTTGAGCAAGACTGTCCAATCATGTTGTAAAGCAGGTCAAATGGATATGGATTCAGCATGACATTAAGAATGACAGGCATTTTGCTCTTATAGCCATACCTGCTAAGGATGCCTGTTCTATTCCCACTGTCAGGCTTACAGATGTGAATGGCAAGATTAGCCTTAAGGACTTGCTGTGCTGCCAGACATGTGCACTGTACATAGAAATCATACAGTCACTCAGAATTTTGCAGAATGCATATGCTAAATCAACTAGGTGTGCTCTCAAGGATTTGGCATCTTCAGCAGATGCTGGTTTATGACAGGACAGCTGGGAATAGAGGAGTTGGGAAGTCATGTTGGGGTTATACAGGACATTGGTGAGGCCTCTTCTGGAATACTGCGTCCAATTCTGGTTGCCCAGCAATAGGAAGGATATTATTAAGCTGGAGTGTGTTCAGAAGAGATCTACCAGGATGTTGCCAGGCATGGAAGGCTTGTGTTATAAAGAAAGGCTGGATAGGCTGGGACTTTTTCACTGGAGGGTAGAAAGTTGAGAGGCAACCTTATAGAACAATGAGAGGTCTAGACAGAATTAATGGTCATTGTCCTTTCCCTAGAATGTGGGATTTCAAGACTAGGCGGTACATAGAGTCATAGAGATGTACAGCATGGAAACAGATCCTTTGGTCCAATCCGTCCATGTTAACCAGATATCCCAACCCAACCTAGTCCCGCCTGCCAGCTCCCAGCCCATATCCCTCCAAATCCTTCCTATTAATATACACATCCAAATGCCTCTTAAATGTTGCAATTGTTCCAGCCTCCACCACTTCCTCTGGCAGCTCATTCCATACACACACCACCCTCTGTGTGAAAAAGACGCTCCTTAGGTCTCTTTTATATCTTTCCCCTCTTACCCTAAACCTATGCCCTCTTGTTCTGGACTCCCCCATCCCAGGGAAAAGACTTTGTCTATTTATTCTATCCATGCCTCTCATAGTTTAGTAAATCTCTATAAGGTCACCCCCTCAGCCTCTCCTTATAGCTCAAATTCTCCAATCCTGGCAACATTATTGTAAATCCTTTCTGAACCTTTTCACATTTCACAACATCTTTCTGATAGGAAGGAGACCAGAATTGCACGCTATATTCCGACAGCGGCCTAATCAATGACCTGTACAGCCACAACATGACCTCCCGTACCAAACACTTTCTTCACTATCCTATCTACCTGCAACTCCATTTCCAAGGAGCTATGAACCTGCACCCAAAGGTCTCTTTGTTCAGCAACACTCCCTAGGACCTTACCATTAAGTGTATAAGTTCTGCTAAGATTTGCTTTCCCAAAATGTAGCACCTCACATTTATCTGAATTTAAACTCCATCTGCCACTTCTCAGCCCATTGGCCCATCTGATCAAGATCGTGTTGTAATCTGAGGTAACCCTCTTCCCTGTCCACTACACCTCCAATTTTGGTGTCATCTGTAAACTTACTAACTGTATCTCTTATGCTCGTATTCAAATAATTTATATAAATGACAAAAAGTAGAGGACCCAGCACCAATCCTTGTGGCACTCCACTGGTTACAGGCCTCCAGTCTGAAAAACAACCCTCCACCACCAACCTGTCTTCTACCTTTGAGCCAGTTCTGTATCCAAATGGCTAGTTCTCCCTGTATTTCATGAGATCTAACCTTGCTAATCAGTCTCCCATGGGGAACTTTGTCGAATGCCTTATCACATCTACCACTCTGCCCTCATCAATCCTCTTTGTTACTTCTTCAAAAAAAACTCAATCAAGTTTGTAAGACATGATTTCCCATGCACAAAACTATGGTGACTGTCCCTAATCAGTCCTTGCCTTTCCATACACATGTACTGAGAGGAGTGAGATTTAAGAAAGAAATAGGGGCAATTTTTATTACACAGAGGGTGGTTTGCATTTGTAATGAATTTCCCCAGAGGAAGTGGTGGATGTGGGTACAATTACACCATTTAAAAGACATTTGGATAAGTACATGAATAGGAAAGGTCTGAAGGGAAATGGACCAGGAGGAGGCAGGTGGGACTAGTTTAGTTTGGAATTATGTTCGGTATTGACTGGTTGGATCAAAGAGTTTGTTTACATGCTGTACGATTCTATGACTCTAAAACCATTTTTTAGCATTACTCAAGTTCTGTATTACAAATGACAATTAACAAATTAGTTATTAACTATCAATTAGAGACATACATTAGAGATGTACAGCATGGAAATGGACCCTTCGGTCTAATTCATCCATGCCGCCCAGATATCCTAAATAAATCTAGTCTCATTTGCCAGCATTTGGCCCATATCCCTCTAACCATTCCTATTCCTCTACCCAGCCAGATGCCTTTTAAACGTTGCAATTGTACTAGCCTCCACCACTTCCTCTGGCAGCTCATTCCATACATGCACCACCTTCTGCGTCAAAACGTTGCCCCTTAGATCCCTTGTATATCTTTCCCCTTTCATCGTAAACCTTTGCTCTTTAGTTCTGGATTCCCCCACCCCAGGGAAAAGACTTTATCCATTTACCCTATCCATGCCCTTCATGATTTTATAATCCTCTAAGGTCATCCCTCAGCCTCCAATGCTCCAGGGAAAATAGCCCCAGCCTTTTCAACCTCTCCTTTTAACTCAAACCCTCCAACCCTGGCAATATCCTTGTAAATCTTTTCTGAACTCTTGCAAGTTTCACAACATTTTTCCTATAGCAGAGGAAACCAGGATTGTGCATAGTATTCCAATAGTGACCTAACCAATGTCTTGTACAGCCACAACATGACCTCCCAACTCAATACACTGACCAATAAAGGTAAGCATACAAAATACCTTCTTCACTATCCAATCTATGGGCGACTCCAATTTCAAGGAACTATGAACCTCCAATCCAAGGTCTCTTTGTTCAGCAACCCTCCCTAGGACCTGACCATTAAATGTACAAGTCCTGCCCTAGTTTGCTTTTCCAAAACATAGCACCTCACATTTATCTAAATTCAACTCCATCTGCCACTTCTCAGCTGATCAAGATGCGTCAATGTTGTATTCTGAGGTAATCTTCTTTGTTGTCTACTGCATCTCCAATTTTGGTGTCATCTGCAAATTTACTAACCAATCCTCCTATGTTCACATCCAAATCATTTATATAAATAATTCACATAATTAATATTTATAAGAACAGAGAAGCAGAACAGAAATCAAAACTCCAAGTAAAACGTGAGCAAAAATGTTGTCAGTTCAGGTTTGTTTTCAATAAGATTTCAAGAAGCAATGAAGACAATTTTAATATAAAATAGAAAAATATTTTACTGCTGATATATTTACTGCATCATTATTTTATATTGTCCTGATGATAACATGCAAATTATAGTTAATTAGGCTGGATTACAACAGATTTATAAAGAATTCAGTCAAGTCATATCATATTTCAACTATTACGACATAGTTCAAAACAAAGTTAAAAATCACATAACATCAGGATATACTCCAACAGGTTTAATTGGAAGCACTAGCTTTCAGAGCGCCACTCCTTCATCAGGTGGTTGTGGAGGACACAATTGTAAGACACAGAATTTATAGCAAAAAACAGGCATGGGAGAGCAACTTGTTTCAGCCAGACAAAAGGCCAATGATACCTCGAGAAGTGGCAGTATGATGATGTCACTGGCACTGATGCAATTTTCAGAGATCAATTGAAATTGCTATGTCTAGGAAGTGTGTTTCAAACATAACAAGCCAAAGATGCCAAGCCAAATGCTTAAATTGCCTTTTCAAGTGTCAGAGATATAGAACATGGATATAGACCCTTCGGTCCAACTAGTTCACGCTGACTATGGATCTGAAAACGTAGTCATTTGAGTAAGAATACAGAGTCATTGACATATAAACATAGAGCATGAAAACAGACCCTTCGGTTCAACCAATCCATATTGACCATAATACCAAACTAAACCAGTCCCACCTGCCTGCATTTGGTTCACAACCGTCCAAACACTTCCTATTCATGTACTTATCCAAATGTCTTGTAAAGGTTCTAACTGTACCTGCATCCACCACTTCCTCTGCCAGTACATTCCACACATTTGTATAAAAATGTTGCCCCAATGACCTTTTTAAGCTTTCTCCTCATGATTTTATAAATCTCTGTAAGTTCACCCCTCAATCTCCTACACTCCAGTGAAAAAGGTCTCCCACAAGGGGACATAGCTTTAAATTGAGGGGTGATAGATACAGGGCAGATGTCAGAGGTAGATTCTTTACTCAGAGAGTACTAGGGGCACGGAACACGCTGCCTGCAACAGTAGTAGATTTACCAACTTTAACACATTTAAATGGTCATTGGATAAACATATGGATGAAAATGGAATAGTGTAGGATAGATAGGCTTCAGATTGGTTCCACAGATCGGCCCAACATCAAGGGCTAAAGGGCCTGTACTGCACTGTAATGTTCTATGTTCTAAGTCGCAGTCTGTTTTTATAACACTAACCTCCATTTCCAGTAATATCCCGCTAAGTGTTTTTCTCAATCCTCTCCAATTTAATAATATACTTCCTATAGCAGGATGACCAGACCTGTACGTAGTACTCCAGAAGAGGCCTCACCAACATCCTGTAGGAGCTCAACGTGATGGCCTAGATCCTATCGTCAAAGGTTTGAGCAATCAAGTCAAACATGCTAAATGCCTTCTTAACCACCCTGTCTACCTGTGATGCAACTTTCAAAGAACTATATACCTGAACCCACAGGTCTCTCTGTTCTATAACACTACCCAGGACCTACTACTAATTGTATAAATTCTGCCTTAGCTTATTTTATCAAAATGCAATATCTCACTTTTATCTAAATTAAACTCCATCTGTCACTCCTTAGCCCAATTGATTAAGATCTCTTTATAATCTTAGATAACCTTTCTTACTCTCCACTATACCACCTATTTTTGTGTTATTTGCAAACTTACAAACCATACCTCCTATATTTTTATCCAAACCACTGGTCACAGGTCTCTAAAATGAAAGAAAACCCTCCAACACCCTCTGTGTTTCACCATTAAGCTAATTTTGTATCCAACTGGCAAGCTCACCCTGAATCCTATGATCTAACTTTACCAATTAGTCTACCATGCTGAACCTTGCCAAAGGCTTTACTAAAATCCAAATAAACAACAGCTACTACTCTGCCCTCATCAATCTTTTTGGTTACTTCCTCAAAAAACTCAATCAAATTTGTGAGACATCATTTCCCTCAAACAAAACCCCGCTGGCTATCCATAATCAGTCCTTGCCTCTCTAAATGTATATAAATCCCATCTTTTGGAATCACCTAGAGCAACTTACCCACCACTGATATCAAGCTCACAGGTCTATGGTTCCCAAGCTTCTTCCTACAGTCTTTCTTAAATAAATTGGCCACCCTCCAGCACCTCACCTATGGTTATAGATGATATAAATATTTCTGCCAGTCCTTGAGGCTGAGGAAGAATTCAAGCTAGCAAGCTTCACAAGTCCTTGAATCTCAATCCGTACATCTCAAAACAAACTTCATGGGCTTCTTCTGGCCACAACCCTGATATTACATCCGCTTGGTTTCAGGCAGAGACCATGACTGATTGTTTAAAAATAAAGCACAAGAGTTGAAAAGATTCAAGTCTTTGTGGAGTATGTCACTCCCAGTCTATGCCGTCATTTTCCCTGAAAGCTTTTTGAGTTAAAATTGATCTTGTAGGATTCCTGGTATTCATTAGAAAACACTGATTTCTTCCAACACAATCAAATGGGACATGTTCCAAAATTATAAATCAATTCGCAAGCAGTTAATAATAAGACTACATGGGGAGCCAACAAGAGAAATCAGAAGCTTAATAAATCTATTTCATGCATGAGTACTGTCATTTAAAACAGACTATTGAAAATAACATCCAAAAGTATTTTTGCAGCTTCATTAACTTTGTTAAATAAACAAAGAAGCCTTGCATCAAAAGAATGAGTGCCCCTGTAAAACCTGTCACCTACATTCACTGAACATCTGCCCTGCCAATACAAAGTACGTCAGACTCAACTAGATGTAACTTCCTATGTTGTATATTGCAACAATTACATGTGATAACAAAGTGCTACAAACAAAATTAAAATTGTACTTAACTATATATAAACTAACTGAGTAATACATTGAAATTAAATTTACTCTATATAGGTCAGCTACAGTAACAGAAACATGCAGGAAAATGAACCATTTAAAATTAATTTGATAACACAGTTAAGATTCATGCTAGAAAAAAATTGTGCTCATGGAATGTTAAACTATTGCAAATATAAAATTAATTTATCATGGTTGTAGTTTCCAGCTAATTAAAAATTTATGCTATGAGTCATCTAGTAATGTATTCCCCTTAGACAATACAGAAATAATGAATCTTGTCAGCATTGAATGTCAATAGACTAATTCCTGCTAATCTATATACTTCAACAAATGATATAGTTTAATGATATGCTGCAGCTTTGTTCATTTGGCGATGATTATGAGACCTTTACTATAGCCTGCGCTGAAGAATAAAAAATAAATTGCTGTTAAAAAAAAACTAAAATCCAATGATGAAAAAATACTTGTTTAAAAAAAAGGCTCAATTATTTTGGGTGAGCAATGGGATTGAACACTAGCAGGCTTCTGGACATTATTCGGAATATATCATCTTATGATTGCCTGAATAAATGCCCTGTCCCAAATAAAATTACAATTCAACAATTATGGCAATAATCTTCATTTTAAAATACAAAAATTCCAGGGTTTCTGATACATATGAATTGTTAAAATGTTTTATATATGTATTAATTAACACAAGAAAAAAAGTTTCTTCCAAAATAAAAAAGCTGACATTTTGAAAGCCTGTCTATAAAATAAACTGAACCTTAAATGTTATTGTACTAGCAAGTGTAGACTGAAACTCAAAACGGATCTTCAAATTCAATGACGGGCTATGCTTTTGTTGACAATCATCTCTGAACTGATGGAAGCAGCAAAATGCTGAGAACTACACATAAACAGATTTGTTTGTGAAACAGAGTCAGTACTGGAGGGCTGGAATGGGTTAGATATTTTTAACCACCAAGGGCACAATGTTCAAATAATATCTTTCTAAGCAATGCTACCTCTGAAAAGCCACTAATCAATCACACACTGTATGTGTATGCCAATAGCTCAAAGTCAAAGGGTACAGAATTACCATATCACAAAAGAAAACATTTTGGGGCTAAAACAAACTAAATGTTATAAAAATGTCATACTTGATGTGTTTTATCTACACTTGTGTAAACTGCAGATAGCACAGCAATGGAGTTTACAATCTTTGAGTCCCACTCAGTTGTAAAGTAAAAGAATAGGGGAGTGCCATCAATTTTTCAAGACCAGTTTTTCATTTTAATAAAGCAATGCCAGAAAATACAGAAAAGCATGCATGTGGTGGAAATTACAAACTTCTGGATATGGCTTATGTCATTATTTAATAAGCTGAGGAGGATAACCTGTTACCAGAATGATTGAAACCTACTGTAACTCCCCACTCCCCCATGGCACTTTCCCATGCAATCACAGAAGGTATAACACCTGCTCGCTCACTTCCCCCCTCCTCGCCAACCAAGGTCCCAGACACACATTTCAAGTGAAGCAGTGATTTACCTACACTTCACTGAATCTAGCCTATTGTATTTGCTGCTCACAATGTGGTCTGCCTTACACTAAGGAGATGAAATGCAGACTTGGCAATGGCTTTGCAGGACCCTGCATGAATGACTCTGATCTTCCAGTTGCCTGCCAATTCAATACATCACTATGTTCTCTGGACAATACCTCTGTCTTGGGCTTTCTGCAATGCTCCAGCAAAGTTCAGTGCAAGCTGGAAGAACAGCATTTCTTTTTCCACTTGGGAACGCTGCAGCCTCCAGAAGTCAATATCAAATTCAATAATTTTAGAGCCTGAGCACCTTCTGCCCTGTCCTTATCCCAACCACCACACACTAGACCTTGTTATTACATGGGTCATCGACCACAAACAATCCATTGTCAGCCACTAATGGTGCCCATCTGCAGCTATTGATTCTCCTAGGTTGAACTTGACTCATTTCTTTGTCTGCCCAACTGTTTTTCTCTCACTCGGAGCTCCATCTTCATTAATATCTTTTTCCTCCCCCCTCCCCACCCACCCAATTATCAGCATATTTTCCAAACTTTTCCTATCTAAAATGAGCTCTTAAGATGCTGACTGGACACCTTACGATGGCTGACTGGACCCAAAATGCTAACTCTGCTTTATCTCCACAGATGCCAAATATACTAAGTTTTTCCAGCAATTTCTGTTTTTGCTTATTATTTCCAGCATCCAGCATCAGTTCTTTGATTCAATTGCAAATTATTCCTGTAGAGGGAGTTAGTCATGTTGCTAATGGCAATTCTGTCATTCACTGGTTAATATGTAGTGAATCAACAAATTTGCAATTGAAGAAAGAACAAGACAACATTTTACTTGCAATAGGAGTGCAAGTAAGTGAATTCTGAATAATGATATTTTTAATTCCATTATTTTATGTGGAAGAAAAAATACTAGTTAATGGTAAGGCAGATATAGTCATATCAGTGTCACAGAAATAATTCACTTCACCATATCATAAAACAAAGAGCAAGAGTCTGTGGCAGATTGTGACAGTGCCATCTATAAATGATGGATAAAACTAGTCAATAAATTGTGCATGGGAAATCATGTCTTACAAACTTGATTGAAATTTTTGAAGAAATAACAAAGAGGATTGATGAGAGCAGAGTGGTAGATGTGATCTATATGGACTTCAGTATGGCATTCGACAAGGTTCCCCATGGGAGACTGGTTAGCAAGGTTAGATCTCACAGAATAAAGGGAGAACTAGCCATTTGGATACAGAACTGGTTCAAAGGTAGAAGACAGAGGGTGGTGGTGGAGTGTTGTTTTTCAGACAGGAGGTCTGTGACCAGTGGAGTGCCACAAGGTTCGGTGCTGGATCGGTACCATAAGAGGTACAGTTAGTAAGTTTGCAGATGACACCAAAATTGGAGGTATAGTGGACAGTGAAGTAGGTTACCTCAGATTACAACAGGATCTTGATCAGATGGGCCAATGGGCTGAGAAGTGACAGATGGAATTTAATTCAGATAAATGAGAGGTGCTGAATTTTGGGAAAGCAAATCTTAGCAGAACTTATACACTTAATGGTAAGGTCCTAGAAAGTGTTGCTGAACAAAGAGACCTTGGAATGTAGGTTCATAGCTCCTTGAACGTGGAGTCGTAAGTAGATGGGATAGTGAAGAAGGTGTTTGGTATGCTTTCCTTTATTGGTCAGAGTATTGAGTACAAGGGTTGGGACGTCATGTTGCGGCTGTACAGGTCATGGGTTAGTCTGCTATTGGAATATTGCGTGCAATTCTGGTCTTCTTCCTATCGGAAAGATGTTGTGAAACTTGAAAGGGTTCAGAAATGATTCACAGGGATATTGCCAGTGTTGGAGGATTTGAGCTATGGGGAGAGGCTGAACAGGCTGGGGCTGTTTTCCCAGGAGCGTAGAAGGCTGAGGGGTGACCTTACAGATGTTTACAAAATTATGAGGGGCATGGATAGGATAAATAGACAAAGTCTTTTCCCTGGGATCGGGGAGTCCAGAACTAGAGGCATAGGTTTAGGGTGAGAGGGGAAAGATATAAAAGGGACCTAAGGGGCAACGTTTTCACGCAGAGGGTGGTACGTGAATGGAATTAGCTGCCAGAGGAAGTGGTGGAGGCTGGTACAATTGCAACATTTAAAAGGCATTTGGATGTGTAAATGAATAGGAAGGGTTTGGAGAGATATGGGCCAGGTGCCGGCAGGTGGGACTAGACTGGGTTGGGATATCTGGTTGGCATGGACGAATTGGACTGAAGGGTGTTTTTCCATGCTGTACATCTCTATATCTGTAACACATGCGTTAGCCAGTTTCAAGTGCTTCCATTGAACCATGTGGGAATTCTGGATACAAATTCATGATGTGTTACAATCTCGGACATCAGAATAATGCAACAGAAAGGCTTGCAACCCACAAAGAAAAACTCTTCTTCAGAAAATGAGAAGGTACTATTCCGATTAATTTTAAAGTCATCAATATAAATGTTAAATCTTGAACATGGTAGACCAGTGGTATTCAACCAGTGTGCAGTGGTTCGCTGTGAGAACAGTCCAAATGTGCTGTGACATTTTGTGCAAGGGTAATCAAAATCAATATAAAACAAACATTGTTTTGTCATTAACAATTTTCTATCCAAACAAAATTACTGTTCATAAAACTCATGAAAATTAATTATCGAATTAAATGTGTGGCATTGCCCTTCTGATTCTAAAATGTGAACATTCTAAACGCATGTGGCCAAAAGGCAAATTTAACATGATCTGAAAAAGGTGGGTTTGCTATGGAATTGTTTGCCTCATTGAAGTGTGTCACGCTACTGAAAAGGTTGAAAAACATCACTGTAGACAAGCATGCAGCCTTTAAAACTAAAGCAACTGTGAATGCTGGAGATCTGTAAGAAAAACATAAAGTGCTGGAGAAATTCAGCAGATTTAGCAACATCTGTGGAAAGAAAATCAGAGTTAATATTTTGAGTCCTGTTCGAACACAGGATCACCAGACTTGAACCATTTATTCTGTTTTTCTCTTCACAGATGTTTCTTCAACACTTTCTGTTTTAGTTTCAGCCTTTAATAATACTGTTGCGTTTCTTCATTGTCTGTCCATTTGTCTCCATGTCAAACACTGAGTAAAGGCAACAAAAGCCATTTGAAAACAATCACATACTGAAAAGGATATACATCAAACCTTTGTGAGAGGGACCTCCAAGTGGAACTAGAATCCAGGTTTGATCTATGGTCATTAATCAACCAGTTAACAAATATCATGTTTATATCATCAACACAGTACCAAATGACACTGCTGAAAGTCTGGAATCTCATCAATAATTGTTATAGCAACAACTGTATGTAGGATTAGGAGCAAAACTGCAGAGGAATTTAAATTATGCAGAACAAAACCTCCCTTTCCTCCTAAAATATGTACAGCACATTTTATGAACACGTTGAATATATTTTAGATTGTTGAAAAATTGAAGATCTCTAGTAAAGACATTTTTAAAATCAATGAGGCAAGGTAGTATAGCACCTTCTAACCCTAATAAAAACAGAGTAATAGTGTATTAATATTGAGGGACCTCAGTCCTAGCAACTTGGATTGGTGTGAACTGAATACTGGGTGCTTTTTTTATGACGTGGAGGGTTCATTGATAAGCTGCTTTTGTGCATCCATAAGCAAGCAATTAGGCAATGATTATTTAGCTGATGGATTTGCATGGAGCTCAATGTCAAGAAAAGAGAAGCAGCACCACTCAAATCACAGGACAGAATATAAATAGTTTGGGTATAAGCTCTTGTGTCATGGTGGTGCCCTTACTGCTGGGACAGGAGGACTGGATTCAAATCCCATCTAGTCTAGAAGTGTGCAGCAACATCTTTGAGCAAATTGATTAGGAAAATACCCAGAAGAAAAACCAAGCTGTGACTTTAAGGTTGCCTGACCAAGTTGAGTTCAGCTCCATTTTGGCCTATTATGATGCTATGGTAGTATCCTTACCTCTGAATCAGGATGCCTGGGTTCAAGTGCCACTTGTTCCAGAGGTGTATAAAAAAAGTAGCAGGCTGACTAGAAAACAGCTACAAATTACCTGGGGCAAAGTAGCAAGATTTTTTTACTTCTTCCTACTAAAGCTTTGTCGAAAATATTCCTACTATAACATGAAAGTATTCTTAGGTTTGAAAGATGGGACTTTGTAAAATTTCTAAGAATTTACTACACAATAAACTTCAGAGACTTAGGTTAACAATAATCTTTAAAAACATTTTGTGTTACACAAAGAACGTTTTTTTACCATAAACCTTTTCACTCCCAGTGGTGTGTAGCTTGTTGTGCATGGAATCGGTGAGAACTTTTCAGACCAAAAACACTACAGACTACAAAGAAAAATGCCAACACTAGGGAACATGAAGAAGTGAAGTTCTGAGTGCCTGGCTATGTTAATTGCAAACAGACCAGCCAAATATGTAAAGAAAACAACTGGAAGGTTGCCAAAAATAATTCCAAAACAAAGTCACAGCCAAAGATAGTTATCAGTAATTGTGATTGACAGATTCTTTCAGAGTCTAACTTCAGATCTTCAGCATCTCCAGCACAAAGCCCTTTAAAACATAAAGTGAAGGGGTGACTACTACCTTATCAAACCTATTTTTAAATTGAATATATTTTAAAAATGGAAGTCGGAAATAATTGTTGGAGTTAAGAAGTTCAGTACTGAATGTAATTTTGATGACATCATTGAGGATAATAGCTCAAGAGGAGTTTCAATGCTTGACACTGGAACAGAATGAAATCTCTCCATTATCACATCCAGAATTCAATCAACAATCTGTCTTGACTCAATATTTTCTCTTTCAGTTACTGAAAATGGTTCTACTTAGTAACCCCTTCTGCTCGATCTTCTGTTATTATGCCTTACTCTTAATGGCAACAGAAACTCAGCATTAACTGTTTGATTTAATGTTGGACTTCCTCTTGAAACTGCTTCCATCATTGTGCACTTAAATCTTGCTATCATGCTCCTGTCTGTAAACTAATACAAGACTGAAAATGCTTAACTGAGTGTAAACAAAAAAAGTCTCAAGATCTTAAATTCATTTAAACTACTAGCTTCAAAAAACAACTGACTGACTGATTTCAGAATCAACTAGTGAAAAGTTGTCAACTTTTCCAAGACCAGAGCAGGGTCAGGATTAAGATAAATCATGGTATTTAATTCACCATTCATGATCACAGTTCTCATTTAGATTTCTGCCAAGCTTTCAACATGCCTTCACAGTAAGTTATCTGGCCAACATGGAACTTGCTTAGTGTATAAACTGATGATGAAATTACCCAGACTAATTTCATGATGATTACATCCAAATGAACAACACAGTGATAGGTGAGCATGCAAGAACAGGTAGGTTTCAGTGGTATTATCCTGTACAACAAACTTAAGTGACTTGAGGCCTACCCTGTTTTGCTAGCTGTTCCATCTCCTCTGCTCTTTCTTATGGTTACCTGATTTTCAATAGTCAGAACAAAGATACATAGACGATTTAGAATTGGGAACCAAATATAGTGTCCCAAAGTTTGCAGATGACACGAAGGTGATGGTATAGCAAAGCGTGCAGTGGACATGGAGAGCCTGGAGAGTGATTTAGATTGGGGAAGTGAGTGGGCAAGGGTCTGACAGATGAAGTACAATGTTGAGTAAATGTGAGGTCATCCATTTTGGTAGGAATAACGGCAAAATGGACTATTATTTAGACAGTGAAGAACTGCAGCATGCAGCTGTGCAGAGGGACTTGGGTGTCCTTGTGCATGAATTGCAAAGGGTTGATTTGCAGGTGGAGCAGGTAATTAGGATAGCAATAGGGAGATAAGATGATGGTGAGGCCACACCTGGAATACTGAGTATAGTTTTGGTCTCCTTACTTAAGAAAGGATGTGCACTGGAGGGTATGCAGAGGAGATTCACTAGGTTGATTCTGGAGTTGTCTTACGAGGAGAGATTCAGTAGACTGGGACTATACTTATTAGAATTTAGAATGAGTGGGGATCTTACAGAAACATATAAAATTATGAAGGGAATAGATAAATTAGAAGCAGGGAGATTGTTTCTGCTGGCAGGTGAAGTTAGAATAGGGCATAGCCTCACAATAAGGAGACGCAGATTCAGGACTGAATTGAGGGTGAACTTCTTCACCCAAAGGGTTGTGAATATGTGGAATTCCCTGCCGATTGAAGCCACTGAGGGTACCTTGTTGAATGTTTTTAAGGCAAAGATTGCTAGATTTTTGAACATTAAAGGAATTAAGGATAATGGTGAGCAGGTGAGTGGAGCTAAGTCCACAAAAGGGTCAAATGTGATCCTATTGAATGTGAGAGCAGGCTTGAGGGACCAAATGGCCTACTCCTGTTCTTATTTCTTATGTTTTTAACCAAGACACATTAAAAAGTCTTGAGAAGGTAAGGCTCCATGGTGAGCATGTTAGGCAATTATTAGCAGGAATCGGAATGAGGGGCAATTGAAGCTAAGAAGTCATGTGATGACATCCCTGGAAAATGTCCAGTCAGAGTTAATAATCTTATTAAAATACTCAAACATTGAAAATAACATTTATGAACCACAATCTTTCTCCATTACTTATTCCATTACTATCAGCTGAGATTAAAAAGTTAACTGAAAACTGAGAAAATCAATTCAAGCAGACTTTCAAGCTACTGTGTTGTGGAGGATCCCATAGATATTGTACGGATCCCATAGATATTGTACATGCAGAGATCTCCAGACTGAGCTTATCAGGTCAATTCTCATTGCAATGCCTTGTGACTACTGACTGTGAAAGGCTCAGTATGAAGGATATCTGATACTGAAACTGTCATCATCGGCGATCCCTTGCAGACGAGGATGACTCTCTTCCACTGTCAGGTTGAGTCCATAGGTGGCTTTACAGACTGATGCAGCTACCGCAGGCTGTTACCCATAGGGCAGGTGGTGTTCACGGGAAGGAGTGGGTGGGGCAGCATGCTCTTTTCAACGTTTTTGCCTGGCTTCCATTTTTTTCCCCAATGGCAAGTCTTGAGGTGTTCAATGTCTTCCCAGATGCTCCTCCTCCACTTTGGATGGTCTTGGGAAATTGTACGCAATTGCTAAAATTGTGACAAGCGACAATTTCTCAGTTCAGATCAGAGTTCTCTAAGACCTCCCGGTATCTCTGCTGCATGACAAATCCCTCACTGTACATTTTCTGATTTGCAACAGTCAGCTTTTAAAAGAATGTTGCATTGAAAAAAATTTAGAAAGTCAGCATTACTTCTACTGACCCTCAAACTTGGGTATTCTGCAAATGTTGTCAATGACAGTGGTAGAGGTGATTGGAGAGTGTAACAGTATACAATATTGGTGCTTGTTCATCTCTCTCACTGTGGAGCTTCTTCAGAAATGTAGGCTCCATCTCCCATTACTAACTGAGGTGGTGCTGCAGAATCCTTTAATAATCTTACAATTTTAATATAAATCTGCTGGTATGTACAGTCTTGTGAATTACTTTCTGCATGGTTAGGGCTGGAAGGGGGAATGAGTAAATGACACTGTGGTCTTCACTGTGCAGAAGAAAATAAATATAATAGGTCTGTGAGATATTGCTCGCATTTGTTAACACTTGCATAATGCAACTTTTCCAAGCATGAAATGAAAAGGTTTTGATAATATTTCTCCCAGCTTTCAAACAGATAACCTTAGAATGAATGTGTTAATCGCTACTCTACAAAAACATTTGAAACATTCCAGGAGCAGAGCTAGAATCTTAAACAGTGAAGACAAACTGTTCAGTAAATGGAATGGTATAACATCTGAAGTAGACAAGCATGAACGGCCCCAGTTGGGGTTTGCGTTTTCAGTGAGCAGGCAGCAAACCAATTGACCAAATAGTAATTCAGAACTGCACTCCTAAATACTTACTACTTTTTAATTAAATACTTTTTTATTAAATATTTTCATTTCAAAAGTAATCAAATTTCAGAAAGCAGTAAGCTTCTGCAGATGTTAGAGTCAGAAATAAAAACAGAAAATCATAAAGAAATTCCGATCTGATAGCACCCGTGGAGAGAGAAATACAGTTAACATTTTGAGTGTAATATTCCAAAGAAAAGTCATTAGACTCAAAATTATAACTCTGCTTCTGTTTCTTCAAATGCTGCCAGATCAACTGAGTTTCTCCAGCATTTTCTGTTCAAATTTCAGATACTAAGTCACATTGCTGAGGACCATGAGTAGTTTATATAAATGAGAATTATAGACCATTATTGAGAAGCACTGTGATCACCAAGGACACATTTAGTATGAAATGGGCTATAGATCCCATATCTGCTTCTTTCTGTTACATATTTGACTGTAGTTCTTTACAGATTTGTAGTTAAGCAAATGTTACCCTCTCGAGTTGCCTTGATTTTGTTTCCTGTCCTCAACTTTAATTTCTCTGTTCCCAGCTCCTGGGATTCCCACTGTTCCAAACTGGTTTACTTGTTTGATCAGTGCATTTTCAATGGTAGGTGGTACTACCTCTATAAGTGCAGTTTCTGTTTGGTGGTCACTGTTGTCATATAACTGATTTCCCCAGATGGATTATGATGGGTGGGAGTTGAGGTTTAATGGGGAAACACTTCGAATTAAAGGGAAAATGACTCAGCAAAGTTAAAAAAAACAGACATTTCAGCTTTCTGGAGAAAAGTGTTTGGACAACAATTCACTGATGGTGAAAAAGGACATCTTGAGCCACCCTCACTATTCTGCTTAAGGTTTCACTCATTATCTGCACCTCTCTCTTTTGGATCAACATTAAACTAAAGCCCCATTCAATCTCTCAAGTAGACAGAAAATATCTTGGGGCACTACTTCAAAAGAATGGCAGAGGACTTTTGTCTCCTAGCCAATATTCATCTCTCAACCAATATTAGAAAATTGGTGACCTGATCGTTATCACATTGATGTTTGTGGGACCCTGCCAAGGGTATATTATTCCCTACATTACAACAGTACACATCAAAATTACTTTACTGGTTGCAAAATGCTTTGGGACATCTCAGGTTGTGAAAGACTATATATAAAGAGAAGTCTTTCATTTTTTTCTATGTGAATTTTACTTCAATTATTCTCACTTGTCTTTTTCATTATCATTTCCACCAGTTAACGAGATCCTTCACCTGCCTACTTTTGCAGATTAGTTGATTTACTTTTTATTTGACTTTTGAAGTAATGCAGGAAGGAAAATTTATAATTTAAGATACTTGTATAATTTGTAATTATTCTAAGAATATTTGAAAAAAGTCTTTTTAAGAGTTTGCATCAATCGTAGAGGGAACAATTGTAATTCCCTCCAATAAAAAAAAGAAAAACTCGCCCATGTAAATTGGTGATCCTTGACCTGGAAGCAGAACTAATAAGAATGACATTTTTGTGGATTAAAGAATTTTGGTTGATTAACATTTCTTACACTGCAACAGTAAGTCAACTTAAACACATTTTAGTGAATTGTAAAGTACTTTGGAATATCATGAAGTTGTGCAAGGTGCTATAGCAATGCAAGCTATTATATTTTCTTTCAAGATTTTGAATTGAAATGTGCACAATATCTGATGAATGAGAACACAAAACCGTTTTGTCCCAAGTTGTGCTTATCTTCACAGTCATTACACTTGCAAATAAGTTACAAAGTACAGTTGGTTCTGCTATAACGCATGTTTTTTCAACGCAAATTGGCTTTAACACAATTGAATAATTTACACTGTTATCTATAGGATGCGATCTTTCCTTACCAGTAATTGGCTATAATGTGATTCTGGCCCCACTGGTTTAAAATGGCATGCATATTGCACAATTTTCTTATAATGCAAGATTGCATGAGAATGGAACTATCACATTATATCAGAATTGACTGTAGCTGATTTTTGAGTATAACACATTGGTCTGCTTGTCATTTTAGTCAGAAAAATTAAAACAAAACTCAAGTCTACCTCAGCATATAAATTCAGCTATTGTGAAAATTAGATTATAAATAATGATTACCTCCCCTGGTTATTTAGTCAATTAATCACAGAAGCAGATGGCATTGCTATTAAAACTTTATCCTAGATTCAATCTACTGCTTAATTTACCACGTACAACATATAAAGAATTCTGGGTGTGAACACTTGTTTATTCACAAGATAGCAACTCTCCAGGGCATACAGCAACATTTGTGTGCCTGTTGTTATTGTCAGGGAATTCTACGAGAGAAAGATAAAGATACAGAAATGTGTTCATCTTGATTATTGTGTTATTTTCAATGGATGTATTTTGAAATGCTTGATTAATACTCCATGGGAAGGCGGCTTTCTTGTTTCTAAGTAACTGTTCCCAGCTACCATAAATTATACAGTTCTTAGTTGTCACATTTTGTAATCGTTAAGTACAATATTTATTCCTTATGCTCAACCATTGGTACTTTTCTACAGACTGTTAGATTAAAGCTTGGCAACTGCCTGCTAATTCATTAATAGAGGATAATTAGACAGGTCTCTTGATCTCCACAACTTGTTTAAAGAACTTACAGTGCCTGCTGGAAGAAATTCAACTGTTTGTTGGGGCTATAAGTTGATTACAACTTTCATCATACTTCATTGAAGCAATGACATCCTGATGGATGGGGAGTAAACATGAAAGGAATCCTATTAACCCAAGTTACCCAATGCTGATAAGATTGGACAATGTGATGCTATGACAGTCCATCTTATTTTACACAGTCATATCGGTTTCTTCACTGGGTGGGTTAGATTAGAGGTGCCTCCAAAGGTTCTAACATGAAGAAAGAAAAAAATGTTCAATAATGAACAACACAGAAAATAGATGCAAAATGAAGATTGAAATTATAAATGAAAAGGTGGTTTTATGAAAGTCAATGAAAGAGACCTGTTGGTAATGAATTAAAATTCAAAGCTAAAGTAAGTCAACTGGGGGGCAGCATGGTGGCTCAGTGATTAGCACTGCTGCCTCACAGCGCCAGGGACCCGGGTTTGATTCCAGCCTCAGACGACTGTCTGCGTGGGTTTCCTCTGGGTGTTCCAGTTTCCTTCCACGGTCAAAAGATGTGCATGTTAGGTGAATTGGCCAAGCTAAATTGCCCATAGTATTCAGGGACGTGTAGGTTAAGTGAATTAATCGGGGAAACATAGAGTAATGGGTCTGGGTGGGACACTCTTCAGAGAGGTGGTGTGGACTTGTTGGGGCAAAGGGCCTGTTTCCACAATGTAGGAACTCTAATTCTAAAAAAAAACTATAGTAATCCTGTGTTCTACATGTAAACCAGTTGATAATAAATTTTTCAACGATCTGATGAATTATCCTGAAGATCTGTGCATGATGTTCTACATTATTATTTCCATGTTATTGCACAAATATCCCACTTGCAGACATTTTAAAATCATTTAATCCTCCACCTGTCTTAATATTACTTTTTGTGCTCATCCCTTTTCCTTTGGTACCAAAATGCATTTTATCATTTAATCATTCATCCCCTCTACCACAATGTTGACTGTCTTTTTCTCTTCAACACCCCTCATGAATAAATGCTGCCTCACAGTGTTCCCAGAGTTTTCCATTTTTATTTCAGATTTCTAGCAAACAATGCATTTGTTTTTGTGATATTACAAAGATATTTCTATTATATTCATTTTTAGTGGCTTCAATTCAGAATTAAAATATCATGGAATGCTTACGTCATAAGACAGTATTATTCCTAAATCTTTACCAATTGTACCGAGTCACGAAATTAAACAATATAACTAAGACATATTGAACAATACTAAAAGAGTCAGTTATGGGGCCAGGGAGTGTTAATTTCTATAAAGTCTTTCATATTGACTCTTTGATACCAAAGAATCATAGAGTCATACAGCACAGATGCAGGCCCTTCGGCCAACCATATCTATGCTGACCAGGAAATACTAAATATACAATCCCATTTACCACAGCCTACTTCTAAGTGCTAATCCAGATGCTTCTTAAATGCTGTGTAAGTGGTGTAACCTGCTTCCACCACCTCACTGGCAGCATGTTTCATATTTCTACCACACTTTCAGAGAAAAAAAAAAGCTTTCCTCAAGTCTTGTCTAAACCACATACTCCTCACTTTAAATTTGTGTCCTCTGGTCTTAGACACATTTGCCATGGAGAATAGATTCTCACAATTTACCACCAATGCCACTCATAATTTTGTATACCTCAAGCAGATCCCTCCTCAGCCTCCTCTGCTCCAAAGAAAGCAAATCTCACTTTCCAGTCTCTTCTCATAACTGAGACTTTTCATGCCATGCAACATCCTGGTGAATCTCCTCTGTTCTGTCTCCAGTACAATCACATCCTCCCGATAGTGTGGCAACCAGACCTGCACACTGTATTACATTTATGGCCTAACCGATGTTTTAATTAAGTAGTAACAAGGCTTCCTTTCTCCTTTATTCTATGTCCTGGCTAAGGAAGGCAAGCATCCTGTATACCTTCTTTCCCACCCTATTTACCTGTGCTGACAACTTCAGGGATCTATGGATTTGTACATCCTGTATTCCTCAGTACTCCCTTGGAACCTACCATCCATTATGTATATCCTTCCCTTATCAGACATCACCTCACACTTATCAGGTTTAAATTCCATCTATCATTGCTCTACCCAATTTACCAGCTGATCACTATCAGACTGTAGCCTGAGACCATCATCCTAACAACCAACTATCTGGCAAGAGAAATCACCTCAGCTTTTCCTTAATTAGCATTCTTCATTTGCACACTCTTACATCATGCTCAACATTTTGATAACCTGTATGTATTTTGAACTAGCATAACACCGACATTATATAAGCTAACTTACATCATTTGCCTTAGCCAATAAAACTATGGAGTGGAATCTTAAAGAGTCTGAGGCGACATGGGTAATGACAAGATTTGGAACAGAATCAGTTGATAGAATATGAAATGTTTAATCTCAGGGTCCTGGGTTCGATGTTGGGTGCCTTTATTTGGGGCAGTACAGTGGCTCAGTGCTTAACTCTGCTGCCTCAAAGCACCAGGGACCTGGGTTCAATTCCAGTTTTGCATGACTGTCTGTGTGCAGTTTTCACATTCTCACCATGTTCCACCAGGTACTCCAGTTTTGTCCAAAGATCTGCAGGTTAGGTGAATTGGTCATGCTAAATTGTCCATAGTGAGTAGGAATGTGCAGGCCAGGTAAATTAGCTATGGTAAATGCAGGATTACAGGCATAGAGTAGGGAGCTGGGTTTGCGCTTTGGATGGTCAGTGCAGACTTGATGGGCAGAATTCCTCCTTCTGCACTGTGGGAATACTACGATTCTAAGTCTGGCAAGACTTAGCTTTGGGAGCATCTTCCGGCATCTTTCATGCTATTGCTAATTGGTGTGGCGAGTTTCTTGCTAGGTAGTGAAGAGTTCCCAGATAAGGAGGTTTACAGCTTATTAACACCACAACCACCTCATTAATATTCAGCTTCCTGACTTACCCAAAGAAGCTAGATGTCAAGAATTCCTGACCTGGAAATCAGAGTGAGTACCTGATGATTTAGCTGCAATACCAGCCTCTAGGATGGATATCAAGCACCAGCATTTCATGGCTTGACAGTCACATGCATCCCATGTCCAAGGACATTGGCATTCGACTAGCCTCTGAGAACCCTCATGGCACATCTCTAGTCCACTTACAGGCACTTGTGCAATTCAATGTTGTGCCTTGGGCTGCACCTGCAACTATCATTGTACTACTGTTTTAAGGACGTTATGCTCTCAGAGACATGCACCCAGCATATCAACTGGACCATGCTGCATCTTCGTGCACTTCATTTGCTGTCAGAGTGTTCACTCCCCCTGAGGCTTCCTGGGTGCTTGCAATATCCCTGTTTTTCATTGTATGTGTTCAGCTTGCCCCTTCAGCCAAAGATGAAAATGTGTTGCTGGAAAAGCGCAGCAGGTCAGGCAGCATCCAAGGAACAAGAGAATCGATGTTTCGGGCATCAGCTCTTCTTCAGGAATCCCCTCAGCCAAAGATACCAGGCTTCTATTACTTCGGTCTTGCCTTGCTGTTTAGCATCTTGTTAAAGGTTATGGAAAAAATGTGGTAAAGTAGACATGAGAATTCTTGGATCAGCCATGACACTAATGACTGGTGGAGCAGGCTCTTGTTCCTACTTATGCTTTCTGGTCAAAGCCAGGAAGTTGTCATAGTTGTTCACAAGTCTCAGTCAATTCAAGGGTAATATCCTTCATTCAGGGGTCAAGGGCAGTATCCAATACCAGTCCTGAGGCTTGGACATGTTCAGTCAGCTGCTCAGTGCAGCCAGAATCAGGAACCTTTTCACAAAACGGATGAGGAGCTGAATGTTGGCAGCCCACTACCTGTCTTGACTCTTTCTGCCCTGGAACAAAAGAGAGGCCGGTGTTAAGGGAAATGCAAGCAGGTGGCTTTTGGTGCAGGTGTGGAGTTGTCCCAAGTCAGTGGATAGGCAGTGGTATGGTACAGCAAGAAATCTTATTGGTCTCACAGCAAGAATTCCTCCAAATAACTTGACATATCTCATAAATAACAAAAAGAAACATAATCTTCAGCCCTAAGATTTTCTAATCATCAAGGGTATATATGTTAGCTTGCAAAGATCTTTAGTACTACTTTGGAGGCTGAAACTATTCCTTGAAAAGCTGGAATTACAACCATGCTACAAAGAATACTTTCTCAATTGCAGTTAACAGTTAATTTTGCTTTACATAATTCTTATTAAATACACTCTGGCTATCAGCATGTGTACCAGTATCATTTGAGTTTTAGATGAAAATGTGTTGCTGGAAAAGCACAGCTGGTCAGGCAGCATCCAAGGAACAGGAGAATCGATGTTTCGGGCATAAGCCCTTCTTCAGGAATGAGAAAAGTGTGTCCAGCAGGCTAAGAAAAAAGGTAGGGAGGAGGGACTTGGGAGAGGGGCATTGGGAATGCGATAGGTGGAGGGAGGTCAAGGTGAGGGTGATAGGCCGGAGTGGGGTGGGGGCAGAGAGATCAGGAAGAAGATTGCAGGTTAGGAAGGCGGTGCTGAGTTCGAGGGATTTGACTGAGACAAGGTGGGGGGAGGGGAAATGAGGAAACTAGAGAAATCTGAGTTCATCCCTTGTGGTTGGAGGGTTCCCAGGCGGAAGATGCGGCGCTCTTCCTCCAACCATTGTGTTAGAGTTGGGAGAGAAAAGGGAATGGATAGGTGGCTCTGGTCTCCCCACTGGTAGGTCATGTACATGTGAGATTGCAAGAGAAATGCCAAAGAAATTTGGAAAATGCACCTGAAAAACTCAAGAGTCTCCTGAGTTAAATGCAGCAGGTTACCACCTGAACATGTCTATCCATAAATTTAGAGCTGAGCTGACCATCCATTCAGCATGAGATGCTAGATGTGAGATATCCTGGAGGAGTTGGCTTCACACTGACTGTAGCTCAATCTGCTAACTGAATTTAGTGCCGAAAATCCAGCAGACACTTTATATTAAGATTTTAGCAGTAATTAGTGGCTCCTAAGTATAGTGCTGTACATTAACTACACATTCATAACTGTGTTGATTAAATAGTGAGAAAACAGTGATGATATTGCAGTGTTGCCCAATCACACTGCTCTGAAAGTTTTAATGCCAGTATAGGTGGGTAGCTACAGGATTATCCTTGGAACAGTACACAAATCAGGGAATTAGAGATACAAAAAGCAGTACTATTCCAAAATTAGGATCTTTTCCAACATCCTAGGACAAGCCAAACAGGGACACACACGAGAATTCCGAGAAGCATGGCATTCCAACCGGAATTCTATCAACAAACACATTGACTTGGACCCCATTTACCACCACCTGAGAGAAAAAAAGGAAATGACATCACCATAGGAAATGATGTTAAACACAATCCAAGGAAATCCAAACATAAAAATAGAAAGCAGGAAACACCAGATGTGCTTTGTCCGGAGGTTCACTGAAGATGTTACCTAGTATAGTGATGAAACATTTGAAAATGAACCTTCCAGCTCAGTGAGCAAATCTAAATTTAGTACCTGAGCTTAAAATCTTCTCAAAACTTACTAATATATTATCCTGTATACATCAGAGGTGTTCATCCATTTAAGTGTTTGAACACTTTAAACTTCAAGCCATGTCCTTATGACCCAATAACTGTGACAGTGCAGCCTTTGGTGTAAAATTTATTTGGCAAACACAGATTTCCAGAGTAATTATATTTTTCTTTGCAATTTGAACTGGATAATCATTTGTATTACATGTACCTGCCCTGACAAACCTACAATGCATAAATGTGTCTTACAGGAAGTCAAAAATAATTAAAATGAAACAGCACTTTTTAAAGGTAGACAAGGAAATACTTGCTCAGACAACGTCACATATAAATTTGAAGCTGCTTATTTCAAAGCAAGTGAATATGCACATCAATAATGTGATCAGACTGATTTCAATTGCTACAAGTCATCTTCTCACAACAATTTAAAAATAACATACTTGTTATACTTTCACATCAATGGATAATTTTTCTTTGGCTTAAAATAAAATCAAGATCTTTCTTTTGATAATTGTGAAAATGGCCATTCTCATCTTCCTGTCTGAAGCTCTGTCTAACTAGATATATTGCTAGGAGAAATGTTTAAGTCTCCTTGATCAGCAGGGAGGAGTTAAAATGGAACAATACCATTAATGCTCTTGTCCCACTGATTTCCATTTTAGCAGCACTACTTGTGACAGCATACAAGTCTTTTGCTAGGCTTTGGTCTCTTGAGTATTTTAAATCAGAACTAGTTTTAAAATCAGCCAGGTCATTGGCAAAGAATTTTTGCTGGATTGCTTTTGGTTTTCTAAAATTTTTTTTGTCAAGTAATAAAACCAGCTTTGCTATCTTGTGTAATTTGTTCATCCTTGCATCATTGACCAGAAAAAAGGGTGAATACCAGACAAAACGCTTGATACTGGAGCTATCCTAGTACAATGTTTGTAAATTGGTTATCATTTGCTGAGACACGTTGAAGAATGGTTTGTCTACACTATTTCATGCACACCCTGTAAATGGGCATACAGGAATATAAAGGATATGGCAGGGCATTGCAGGTGGACAGGGGGAGGTGGTGGGGAGTGACCATTAATATATTGTTATGACTCCATTAAAATCCAGAGAGAAGGGTCCTTCATCATATAACACAAATCACTGCTTTTAGATTAGATTAGATTCCCTACAATGTGGAAACAGGCCCTTCGGCCCAACCAGTCTGCACCGACACTCCGAAGAGTAACCCACCCAGACCCATTTCCCTCCGACTAATGCATCGAACACTATGGACAATTTAGCATGGCCAATTCACCTGACCTGCACATCTCTGGACTGTGGGAGGAAACGGGAGCACCCAGACTGAATCAAGATTTCAAAACAGTTTTATGACCTTCGATTTTTGCTGTATTTAGGTTAACTGTGAAAAAAAGTTCTCAAGCTAGGTCTTGATCCATCAATAGCTACTGTAAAAAGGATGGACATCCGCACTCATTACACAATGTGACTTGCTTGGTTCTGCTGACTGATCATCTGAGCTGACAAGACAAAGGGGAACAAAAATTAGGAAACAAAATAGCCCGTAGAAATAAACATGATAATAATTCTAATTCATTTTACAATAATATGAAAATAATAATCAGACACTTTTAAATCACATATGCTGCTTGAAGGTGCTGAGGCATTATTTTTATTGTTAGGGTGCTAGAGTTTAAAAATATGGAAGTTTTGTCCAAGTTGTTGGTGAGGCTCCAGCTGGAGTAATGTATACATGTTTTGGTCCACATACTTATGAAGGATATACTGACATTAGAAGCAGTTAATGAGATTCACTAGGCTGAATTCTGGAATGAAAAAAATCTACTTATCAAGGATGTCTAAACTGGTTAGGCCTTTATTTATTAGAGTGTTGAAGAATGAATCTTACTGAAACATTCATAATTCTGATGGGGACAGACAGGGGTAGGTGTTGAGAAAATATTTCTACTAGTGGGGGAATCTAATACTAGGAGATTATAACTAATAATAGTTATAGAATAATGGACATTCACTTAAACCAAAATGTGAAGGAATTTCTTCTTTCAGAGGGGAGTGAATGTTTGGAATTCTCTATGCTGTGGACGCTAGGTCATTGAAAGTGTTTAAAAACCAAGGTAGATTGATTTTTTAAGTTTTGAGGATCTGAGGGCTGAGGGCTATGAGGAGCTGGCACAAAAAAGGAATGTGCCACAATCTTATAAAATGGTGGACGAGGCTTGAGGTGGTGAATGGCCTACTTCTGCTTCTATTTCTTATGTTATTATGTAAATCCTTGTCCAGAGTCTTGGTTAAATTTACTTAAGGGAAAATAACAATAAAATAATTGTTTTCTACATTAGACAGTGACTGGTTAAACAGTCGTTGTTTAATTTTAATATTTGCTACTCTGGGGACTAGATACGCAAAACCTATAAATTATCATGCAAAAAAAAGTCAGGCATAACTGTGAGAGCTCTATTTTCTATATATCTATATAGCAAACTTCCTGTTTAGCAAAAATGTGATTGTACTTATAAGCAATTTAATCCTTTATGCCAGGAGAGCTACACTTGACAAATTAATTTAGAAATTGATTAGCTTTCAAAAGATTGGAAGCGTGGAGCACTGACACCGACTGAAGAAAAGGCCTGCACAGAAAACGTTTACGATATGAAAGGCATATTAACCAAAGAGTTACAAGAGGCAAGTCTGTCCAAATTACTTATTTAAACAAACTTGACACATTGTTAGCAAAATCATTTAGCATCCATGAATGTCTTATTAATCTGTACTCATAAGTCACTCTCAAACTAAGATAGAAGTGACTAGTTACCTCTGCCATGCTGTTAGAGCATCAAATCAACCCCATTGAAGTTAGAAATTATCTTGTATAATTGTTACCTTGGTAAACTATCCTTTTTTGACTTCCTCAATCTCTGTGCAATAGTTGACGGTATCCCTTCGAACAGCTTTCCTCCCTTGCTCAGTGAGTTAGACTGTACTTACTTAGTTGTGTTCTCACCCATCCAGTGGTAAGCAGGCAAATCACTGATAATATCTTCTCTTACCATCCCAGCACTGCTACACTTGGTGTTTGTCAAAGATCTACCTACTTTTGGCTCCATTCTAGTCATCAACTACATGCTGCCTCTTACCAATGCTATTTAAAAGCACAAAGTTAGGTTTTACGTCCAACCTGATCGCACCCACCTTTCCCTGAGCACCATGCCTTTCCAGTTTTATACTAATAGATTCCAAGCTAGTTGATGTCATAGAGTGATTGAAATATACAGCACGGAAACAGATCAGATATCCTATAGAAACCCAGTCCCGTTTGCCAGCATTTGGCCCACATTCCTCTGAACATTTTCTATGCATATACCCATCCAGATGCCTTTTGAATGTTGCAAACGTACCAGGCTCTACCACTTCCGCTGGTACCTCATTGCATGCATGCACCACCCTCTGTAAAAAAACTATCCCTTAGGGCCCTTTTATATTGTTCCCTCTCACCTTAAACCCATGCTCTCCAGTTTTGGACACCCCATTCAGGGAAAAGATTTTGCCTATTTACACTATCCATGCTCCTCATGATTTTATAACCTTCTATAAAGTTACTCTCAACCTCCAACGCTCCAGGAAAAATATTCTCGACCTATCCAGTCTCTCGCTATAGCTCAAACCTTCGTGTGTATTCAGGGAAAGCGATGGGACCAGATGGAGTACCAGGTTGGTTGTGCATTCAGAGCATGCGCAGATCAACTGGCAGAGGTTTTCTTGGACATCTTCAACCTCTTCCTGCAGCAGGCCACTGTCCCTGCCTGTTTCAAGAGGGCCAACATCATCCCTGTGCCTAAGAAGGCTCATGCAATATGTCTCAATGACTACCGCCCAGTGGCCCTAACTTTGGTGGTCATGAAGTGCTTTGAAAGGCTGGTCATGACACTAATCAACTCCAGCCTCCTCACTACTCTTGACCCACATCAAATTTGTCTATCAGACCAATACATCCATGTCAGATGCCATATCGCTTGCTCTTTGCTCCTCCTTAGAACACCTTGACACCAAGAACAGCTCTGTAAGAACCCTACTCATTGATCACAGTTCAGCCATCAACACTAGGGTGGCATGGTGGCTTAGTGGTTAGCACTGCTGCCTCACAGCGCCAGGTCCCATGTTTGATTCCAGCCTCGGGTGACTGTCTGTGTGGAGTTTGCGCATTCTCCCCGTGTTTGCGTGGGTTTCCTCCAGGTGCTCCGGTTCCCTCCCACAGTCCAAACATGTGCAGGTCAGGTGAATTGGCCATGCTAAATTGTCCATAGTGTTAGGTGCATTAATCAGAATGAAATGGGTCTGGTGGGTTACTCTTCAGAGGGTCAGTGTGGACTGGTTGGGCTGAAGGGCCTGTTTCCACACTGTAGGGAATCGAATCTAATCCCCACGAGATTGATTACTAAACTTAGCGATCTTAGA
This sequence comes from Chiloscyllium punctatum, assembly GCF_047496795.1. Taxonomy (NCBI): domain Eukaryota; kingdom Metazoa; phylum Chordata; class Chondrichthyes; order Orectolobiformes; family Hemiscylliidae; genus Chiloscyllium; species Chiloscyllium punctatum. Next base: position 52,581,600 of record NC_092778.1, read on the forward strand.
CTAAGTCCCACTCTCTGCACCTGGATCCTCAGTTTCCTGACCCACAGGCCACAATCTGAAGATTGGGGACAATATTTCATCCTCACTATCACTCAACTGTGCAGCCCCCTACTGTACTCACTGTATACCCATGACTGTATTGCCAAATACCAGACTAATGCCATTTACAAGTTCGCTGATGACACCACTATAGTTGGTCAAATCTCAGATGACGATGAAACAGACTACAGATGGGAGGTGGAAGACCTGGAAAAATGGTGCACTGAGAACAACCTAGCTCTCAATGACAGCAAAACCAAGAACTCATTGTTGACTTTCGGCGGGATGTTACTCATTCCCCCCTATACATTAACAGCACAGAGGTGGAATGAATGGAGAGTGTCAAGCTCCTGGGAGTGGTCATGCACAACAAGCTTTCTTGGACTCTTCATGTGGATGCACTGGTTACAAAGGCCCAACAAGTCTCTTCTTTCTCAGGCAAATGAGAAAATTTGGCATGATAACGAATACCCTTACCAACAAGGGGCGCCATTGAGAGCATTCTGTCTGGATGTATCACTACCTGGTATGGTAACTGTACCATTCAAGATCAGAGATGGTACGGGGACTGGTGAACTCAGCCCAGACAATCACAAAGGCCAACCTCCCATCTACAGAATCCATCCACCGCACCCGCTATCAAGGAAAGGCCACCAGCACTCTCAAAGATCCATCCCACCCTGGCAATGTTTTTCTATAACCTCTGCCATTGGGGAAAAGGTACAGATGCCTGAACGCACACACACCAGCCGATTTCGTAACAGTTTCTACCCTACTGTTGTTAGAATACTGAATGGATGCACAAACTCTTAACATTTGCCAGTATCTGTGTTTTTGTTTTTGCCGCTGTTTATCTATTATTTACTTATCTGTGCTACTTTAATATGTGATCTGCCTGTATTGCTCGCGAGACAAAGCTTTTCACTGTGCCTCGGTACACGTGCCAATAAATTCAATTCAATTCAATTCATCCTCATAAATCTTTTCTAAACCTTTTTAAATTTCACATCATCCTTCCTGTAGGAGGGAGACCAGAACTACTTGCGGAACGTTTCAAAGAACACCTCTGGGACACCCGCACCAACCAACCCGACTGCCCTGTGGCTGAACACTTTAACTCCCCCTCCCACTCCGCCAAGGACATGCAGGTCCTTGGCCTCCTCCATCACCAGACCATGGTAACATGACGCCTGGAGGAAGAGCGCCTCATCTTCCGCCTAGGAACCCTCCAACCACAAGGGATGAATGCAGATTTCTCCAGCTTCCTCATTTCCCCTCCCCCCACCTTTTCTCAGTCCCAACCCTCAGACTCAGCACCGCCTTCTTGACCTGCAATCTTCTTCCCGACCTCTCCGGCCTATCACCCTCACCTTAACTTCCTTCTACCTATCTCATTCCCAATGCCCCTCCCCCAAGTCCCTCCTCCCTACCTTTTATCTTAGCCTGCTTGGCACACCCTCCTCATTCCTGAAGAAGGGCTTATGCCCAAAACATCAATTCTCCTGCTCCTTTGATGCTGCCTGACCTGCTGCACCTTTCCAGCAACACAGTTTTAAGCTCAATACTTCAAACCGAGATGTATATACATTATCTTTGTGGAGAGATAATTGACTTGCTCAGTCTGATCTCTATCATCCTATTCTTGTTGTAAATGCTCCCTATTTGAAAATGATGTTAATATTCACTATCGTTTTCTCTAAACATTAATACAGATTATTACAAGCTTTAAATTTGTAATTGACCAAACATTCATGTTCTGAATTATTACAATTCTTATCTGAAATCTATTACTGAACATGGAGAAAGTTCCTCTAACTCATTAATGTAAAAACCAAAGTAATTGTCTTCAATTTTTGCCCCTGGCTCCATCCACCTTCCTGGCAACCTTGTCAGTTTGCAGAAAAGTGTTCATAACCTTGGTGCCATACTTAACTAAAAGGTGGGTTTCTCACCACATTTTTGTCTTAGATACTTCCATTGTTATTCCCAGGCTGTCCAGGCCGCACCCTCACTTTCCATTCTCCATAACTTTCTGTTCAACAAAAATTCTGCTCTCAGTATCATACCTTCAGTCCTGTTTACCCATTGTCTTAATTTTCACTGGGCTACATTTGTTCCTGGTTCAAGGACATCTTAATTTTGAAACTTCCATCCTTGTTTTAACATTACTTTATGGCTCATATTTCTCTGTCTCTGTAACTACCATCAACCTTGACTTGAGATTTCAAAGTTCCTTCTGATCCAGTCTCTTGTATACCCAACTTGTTAACATCTCCAGCATTGGTTGCAATTTCTGCTGAATATGCCTCTCTTCAGCTGCCTCATGTTTTGACCTTACAGAAAAGCAAAGTACTGCTGATATTAGAATTCTTAAAAAGTATTCTGGTTCCAAAGAAGATTCATACTGAACTTGAAATGTTAAATCTACTTCTGTCTCCACATACGCTATCAGACTTGCTGAGTTTCTCCAGCACTCCTGATCTCACCTTGCCACCTCTCCTTCCTTGAAATACATCTCTTTATCCCATGTATGCAGCAGTCCCTCTGTTGCCTGCTCTGTTACAGGAACGGATTAGTCAATTATCCCACCCACATGCATACAGCCAAAGACACACAACCCAATGTACATCATTTTGGTTCCTTACCCAAGAACATATGGTTCACAGGACATTGTGAGAGTTGTGAAACACAGGGAAACCTCAGTGCCAAGCTGAAAACTAATAAGAGTCACCTACTCCTCGAACTGTTTCATTGACTGGCTTTGAAATACGAATAAAAATCTGTTTCTTTGAGTGGCACATCTGGATCAACCCTGGCTTGTGTCCTGAACCATTTCAGCCAACTGTTCTGTCTCACTGCTGTAAACTCAATGTAATCAATTCTGCATTCTTTCCTAGGCCTGTGAACCAGCATCTGCCCAGATTTGAATATGTGGTCCATTTTAAAAACAAATTAAACAGGACAGGAGAATTTTCTTTTAAATACCAGAGACACAGGCTTCTTTGAAAGATCCATGTTTTCACAAATGCTTTGAGACCATAGTTTTGAAATCCACATGCCAGACATCTCATTAGTTTGCCCTTTACCCATTTCTAAACACTTTGCAGTACTTTTGTCTTTTTTTTGTTTCAGTAAGGGGAATAGAGACAGCAGGCTCTGTCTACTGCTTTCCCTATTAAAATTAGAGACTGGTTGTCTGCCATAGTCTCTGGAAACAGATAAACAAAGGCAGAATGTTCTGCCTCAGTCTTTCATCACACAGTCACAGATATTACAACTTTGGTCAAGATAATTTATTTCTTCAATTGAGAATTTTTTTAACCATGCTCACATTCTCTCTCATTTCCACACATACTCTGTATTTTTCCAACAATCTAACATTACATGCTCCTTTGCCTCCTTGTTGAATACTCAGTTACCGAAGCCTCCTAACACATAAGGATTACGTTTTGTCCCTTGCTTCCTGCAAAACTGTACTGAGCTCAAATATAGTCCAGATTTTCTAACACATTATGTATTAGACAAATACTGACCTGCCAAGCAGAATTATGTAGGATATACAGCTCAGAAAAATATCATTTAGCACAACCAGTCAATTCTGGTCTTTACACTCTTTTCGAGCCTCCTGTCCTTTTTCCTAATCCAAGTCTATTATTATAGCCATCAATGCCTTTCTCCCTTTATACTTAAAACAGAAATTGCTAACGAAACTGAACAGATCTGGCAGGATCTACTGAGGTTCTCCAGTACTTTGGTTTTATTTCAGTTCTCCAACATCTATGACAATATTCTGCTTTTCATCCCACCTATTTTTCCCATAATTTAGTTTCCCCTTAAAAGCTGAACTATTCACTTCACAATAAGCACACAATGTTCAAACATGTTTTTCATTTCTCCTGACTTCCTTGTCCAGAGTTCAAATACTTACCCACACCTCCAGATGCTGTGCATTGAACATGCTTCAAATATTATGTTTTGTTTCCTGACTTGACTGTATATTACTCAGGTAATATTGCATGCACAAAAGAAACTCTCCCTTGTTTTCCAATACATGCACAATGAGCACTCTCTATCCTCCTCTTGGAGCTCTCATTCAGCAGTCAAACATTCAAACTCATCTTCTCAAGTGCTGTAAAGTACTCAAGTATCATTGAATGGAATAATAGAAAGGTTACAAAATCAGGGCATTTGACCCATTTATCCAATTCCAGTTCTTTGCAACAGCAATTTACTTAACATCCCATCCCTTTCCCCATAAACCCACAATTTTCTTTCCCTTTCAGGTGCTTTTCCAATTTCCTTTCAAAACATAATTGAAAACTCATCCTTTCTTTCCTAGTTAATCACTTTCCATGACCATGTGCCACTCAGCAGAGTACTCATTTTCTGCTGACTCACTCTGCTATTTAACCCACTGCTCAGTTCTCAAACATTCTCTGTCTTTTCACATTTCCCAGTCATCAACTTTTTGCAGGTCCACACACATAGGTAGTAGACATGAATCCACTTGATCTCACATGACAGATTTTCACTAACATTAATAGAAGAACACATATCACATTATGTTTTCATTCAGAATTTTGCACAATGTGCTGAGTACCAGTATGCAATGTCATAGAATATCCTTGCAAAATAAATGCTTTATAACTACATTACAGCTAGTTCTGCTGTCATTACATTACAGTCAGTTCTGCTAGTTCTGTTCTTATGCAATCCCATGTTATAAGAAAATCTTGTAATAGCAGCACCATTTAAACTAATGGGGCCAGAATCACGTTATACCCAATACACGCTGTAGTTCATACTGTAGAAACACTGTCCCCAATTCGTCAATCACATTATAGCAAATTCATGTGAACGGAATGTGCATTATAGCAGAACGACCTGTACAACAAAAGTCATAAATACATAAAACTTCATGTTAATAGCTGCAATGTCATGTTGCTTATTCACATGAGGCCAGCCTACTTTATTCAATGGTGACACAGTCATTTGGAAGAATTGAACCTAGATTTATTTATTTGATAAGCACCCACTACCTTAACTTTCCCATATTTCACACGTTGATTTGACGGTTAGCAGTACAAACATAAAATATTGGATAACCTGTAGCTTAACACTTTGCATACAATTTATACTTAAATTAATAAATGATGTTAAATAATTCTTAAATGCTTAAACAAGGCAACTCAATTCAATTTCCATGTGTTCCAATTGGTATTTTGCCCATTAATGTGTTTTGTTTGTTCATCACTTAATGGATAATCAATTTAGAATGTAAGTGATGCATAAAATACAAAGGTTATACCATTCAGATTTTCTGAACAGATGTATGTGATTATTGTATAAAACATTAAAGGAACTTTAGACAACTTTGAATGATGAGTGCAACCAATGAATTAATGAAGAACATCTATCACATGTATATGATGTATAACTTCATATCCATAAGTGACACAGGAATGAGAATCTCATTACAAAAATGCACTAGATGAGGAACACAAAGCTTAACTAGCTGCATTAAAGATGTAATGTGTTGCATGTAAGTTTCAGTTAAGGCTATCCTATGGGACATGTCAAGATCAGCAAGAGTAGGGGGGAAAGTAATAAAGTCAGGATTACTGCGCATATCTATGAACACAGAATATGATCAATAAGATTGATGATTTATACACACGAATTGCCACTCCAGCACATGACTTATATGAGAGAAGAGAGTCTTACATTTCTGACAGGAGATTCCAAAAGGGCTCTTTCAGAGATTCAGAGTCATAATGCGATGGGACAGTAATTTCATAGACCCTGTCAGGTTATGGGCGAAGGTGTGTCGGGTCAGTGTAGCAGCAGGGAAAGGTATTTGGGTACAGAATGGGGGAAGGGGGTGGGTCCTGTGAGGGGCTTGGTGTCAGGGTGCAGGAGTGGTGTAGTTGGGAGATGTGAATTAAGTATGGGGTCTGTTGAATAGTTGCTCAGGATTTAGAATATGTATTAAATAGTGGTATATATCCGTAGTAACTATTTACATTATTTAATTAGAAACCTCTGAATTCTCCTATTTTAATAGCAACGTTTGGAGGATTCACCCAGCAATTTCTTGGGCAATTGCTTCAGAATCTATGGCAGGAGATTCTGTAGGGTCCCTATACTCGATTTTCATCTCTGCGGATAATGACTGTCAGCACATCAGAAGATCTGAGATGTGATTTTGTAGCTCAAAGAAGGGCAGGATTGTTAAATATTCTTGGGTACAAGGTGTTCAGCAAAGATAGGAAAGGAAAAAATGGATACAGTGCAATAATGATGAAGAATCACATTGCTGTGCTGTAGAGAAAGGATGGACAAAATGGAACAAGAAAACAATCTGTTTGACTAAGACTAAGAAACAAAACAATTACCAATACATTGCTTTTTATAGACCATCAACTAGTGGGTAGGTAGTAGAGGGGCATATTTGCAATAATTATAAAGCAGTTGTAATGGAGGACTTTAATTGTCTGAATATAAACTAAGAGTAGTAAAGTACAAGAAGAGGGAAGAATTATTACAGTATAAGCGGGAAACTTTTCTACATTAGTATGTTACCAGTTCAATGAGGAAGGAGGCATGAGAATGAAGTGGACCAAGTAAATCAGATGCCAGTAAAAGAACATGTGGGGACAGCAATAGTTGTATCATAAGAGTTAAGTTAGCTGTAGAAAAGGACAAAGAATAAGCCAGAGTAAGAATAATTAATTGGAGGAAAATCACCTTTGATAGGTTATGAACGGATCAAGGCCAATTAAATTGAAGTCAGAAGGTGGAAGGAAAAAACAGTAGCTGAACAAACAGGAGGTATTTCAGATCCAGTCAAGGTATATTCCCCAAAGAAGAAAGATAGTATAAACAAACCAGAGTTCTTTGAATGTCAAAAGGGATAGGCATGAAAATGAAGTATGCTCATGACAGATGTCAGATGGATAAGCCAATGGAGAACCAAGCTGAATATAAAAGGGTCAAAAGGAAGTGTAAGAGCAAATAAGACAAGCAAAGAAAGAACTTGTAAAGAAAATGGCAGCTAACATAAAAGGGAAAAGGTGTGTGCTAGGGACCAATAGAGTGTTTATACATTGAAGCAGGTAATAGAGCTGTGATATTAAATTAATATTTTGTATCTCTCTTTTTCAAGGAAGATGCTACTACCCAGACATGATGAAAGATGGAGCTACGGTGGAGGAGTTAAAATTGATAAGGAATAGTATTACATTGACTGTCTGTACTTACAATAAGGCACCAGGACTAGAAGGATAATGAGGGAAGGGTAAGTGGAAATTGTGGAAGCACTTACTGTAATGTTTCAGTTTTCCCTCCACTCATGGGTGGTGCAGAAGACTGGAGAATTGATACTTACCTGGCAGGGGAGCTGACATGATCAGTGCGGTGGCGCTCCCAGGCCTTTTGGCTAAGATCAAGTGTCTGTTCTTATCAGGACAGGTATCGAGTTGCGAGCCATCAGAGCTAGTGAAGAGATCATCGCTGGATCGTGATTGGACGTTGCAGGATCGTTTGGTTGTGCTGACCTGCTCATGGTGGATCTTCATGCTGGCTTCGGCCTAACGCCAATTCAGGGACCAGCCAACCTCAGAGCTATGGCCTCGACAGCTGCCCGCAGCCCTGGGCAGGGGGTTCGAAACACAGTCAGGGTGACTGTGAAGAAGATTGAGGATCGTACACCGCTCGACCGCACCCTGTTTATTAAGAAGGTACTGTTGGGATGCTGTGGGTTTGCTGCTGCGGACGTGTACTGCCTGCAGGATTTCCCGGGGGCAGGCTACTTCAATGTGACCTTCAGAAGTGTGAGCAGCTCCTGAAGGTCTTCAAGGAGAAGGAAGAGGAGCCGCTGTTTTCCATCTTGTCAGCGACCCCATTGTGTGTGCTTCCTGCACAGAGGAATCGGGTTGTTACAATCCATATGTACAACCCTTATGTTTCAGCGGCTGATGTCCTGACCTTCCTGGGAAGGTACGTCCAAGTTGAGGGAGAAGCCACTGATGTGATTGACCCCTTTGGGATCTGGACCAGTAAGCAGCAGGTCAGGGTAACTCTGAGGGCCGATGACAGTGGGAACATCCTCCACCCACCCTCGAGCTTCGCAATTGGAGGGAGCAGAGGCTCCCTGACATACGCAGTGCAGCCGAAAGTGTGCCGAACCTGCGGAAAGTCGGGACACGTGGCGGCGGATTGCAAAGGGACCATCTGCAGGAACTGCAAACAGGAGGGTCACTTGACTAAGGACTGTCAGGAAGAAAAGAGCTGCAACCTGTGCGGAGAGGCGGGCCATATGTATAAGACCTGCCCAAGACGGGGGGGCCCCACTTACGCACAGATGGCTGGAGGTGGCAATGTGAGCCATGGACCCCCAAAGACCAGTAAGGTCCACCCGGACAGCAGGGAAACGGAGTCTGGTGGCACCCAGAAAGAAGAACAGGCTGGAGTGGAGGAGACGGCAGCCAGCGGAGAGACACAGCAGCTGATCCTAGCTCTAGCAGGGCAGATGGAAGAAATGGAGGAGGAGGTAATCAAGCAGGCAGAGGAGTGGATACCTGTTAAAAACAAGAAGAGGAAATCTTGCCAGGCTCCCAAAGCCTCCCAGCAAAAGGGGAAAAGACAGCTGCATGAGGGAGGGACGGCCAGCTCTTCGGAGGGGGAAGATGGACGCAAAGAAGGCCATCACCACCAGAAGAAGAGACAGAGCGCCGTCGGTAAAGAGGAGGGCATTTCCTCCCAACTAGGAAACAACGGACTCCCCGAAGTCCACCCTCCACCCAGTGAGAACCAGGAGGTACCCACTGCCCCACAACTACAGGCAACCGAGAGCTGTGATCCTCTGACAGTCCCATTGTTAGACACAGAACTGGACAGTGAGGACCCTTGCCTTGGCTCAATGACACCAGAGAGGATAAATGACCCCAGTGAGGAGCTGGATAGCTACCTCAGCCCAGCGAAGGTCCAGCAATTCGTGCTTACCATGGGATGTAGACAAGCTACCCCAGAGACAGGACAGTCAAATGGACAATGGTAACCCCATAAACTGGGGGTTAAAGAAGTTGCATTTGCTTTCATATAACCCACTTAGTAGGTGGGTTCCGCTGAAGTCACAGCCAAATACCAAGAGACTGGATAGTTAATAAAGGTAACTGTTAATAGGATAACTGTGAATTCGATTAATTCAATATGTTCTTTGTAACGTTAAGACATGCAATGTATATAACTATGAACGACATGGAAAATTGTACAAGTACCAGAGATTTATTTACATGAATAAAGTATATTTTGAAATAAAAAAAAGAAGACTGGAGAATTGCAAATATTACGACTGTTTGTTCAAAAATGGCTGTGCAGTTAAACTCAGCTACTTGAGACCAGTCAATATAGCTTTGAGGGTGAGGAGATTTCTGGAAACAGACTTTTTACACCCATTCCTCACACTGACATGTTTTCAATGGGGAGGCATAAAACAATAAAGCACACCTAAGCAAATCCACCTATAAGAAGGCAGGTAGGAAGGAAACAAATCAGTAGTCTGTTCACCTTTTAAATAACTAGTTCAGGTTCATCTAAACTTGCTACCAAGCTAATTTATTTGGATAATATGCCCCCCACACTATAATACAGCTGGTATTGGCAGGCAGGCAGGAATCATCAATGATTTCTTTTTAATAAAACTGCTCAAAACGTAGGAAGGAATGTGAGATATGTCCTTATGGGATTCCTTGAGCACATTAGCTGATGCTTCACATAAATCTGCCCACTTTGTCTTGTTCCTTATTATCTGCCCTCCCAAACTAGCATTCTCCAACCTCCACCCTAGGCTGTGCAATTTCCTTCCACCCTTGAATGCCCAATTACATGGCTGTAGTATAATTTCTTTTTTGCCTGTACCTCCTTGCAGACCCAACAGTTCCCACTCCCAAGTGTTATCGCTGTAGGGACTGCTGCAGCTATTGACTACTTAGACTGCCTGGCATTCTTGAGGGCAAGACCTCTTCTCACTAAGGGTGAGAAGCTCCACTTATAGCTGCAGGTGGGCTTCCTTTGGGTGTATCAGCTACTGGGTAACTTTCCATTATGGAGTGGTTGGTAGAAAACTGTCATTTTCCCAAAATAATTAGAGACAAAATGATTGATCACATGAACAAATGTGGGTTAATTTATAAAAGCATAGAAGCAGCACAGATTTGTTAAGGGAAAATTGTGTTCCACTAAACAACTGGAACATTTTGAAGAGGTAAAAGAGACAATTGATGATCATGATGTTGAACAGATGTACATGGATTTCCAGAAGTGATTTTTGGAGTGCTAGCTTTAGCTCATGGAATAAATGGACCAGTTGCAACATGGACATGAAATTAACCAAGTGACAGAAACAGAGAGTAACTGTTCATGGATATTTTCCACACTGGAGGAAGTTCTGTCGTGAAATTTCCTCAAGTATCAACATTGGAACATTTGCTGTATGTTAATATGTTTATATGTTAACGATCTAACAGGACACAATTTTAGAACTTGTGTATGATTTTAAACTTAGAAAACTTGTGAACTGAGAGGAGGATAGTGTTATACTTGAAAAGGACATAGGCAAGTTGTGGGATTGATACAAGTAGCAAATAAAGTTTGATACAAAGAAGTGAAAAGTGATTCATTTTGGAAGGAAGAACACAAATGAGAAAACATAATATTAACTGTTCAATGCTAAAGGGGCAACGGCACCTGGGTATAACTGTGTATATGTCACTGAAGGTGGCAGGACAGTTTACAGCACCCTTAATAAAGCATATGGCATCCATGCATTATTAACAGGGGCATGGAGAACAAGAGCAAGGATGGTGTGTAGAACTTATATAAGATACTCATTCAGCATCAGCTGGAGTATGGCATCCAGTTCTGGATAGTCCAGCTTAGGAAAGATGTGAAGGTATTGGAGAAAATGCAGAAAAAATCTACAAGTATCATTCCACGGAAGAAAGGCTTCAATTACTGAGATATACTCGAGAAATTGGTACTGTTTTCCTTGGAAGAGAGAACAGGAGATTTGATGGATGGAAAAGAATGGACTTATTAGACGCAGTCAACATTGCTTTGTGAAGGGGATGTCTTACCTCACAAATTGAGGAAGTGATGAAAATGATTGATGAGGATAGGGCAGTGTATGTTATCTACATGGATGTTACTAAAGCATTTGATAAGATCCCTCATGGTAGGCTAGTCCAGAAGGTTAAGTCAGTTGGGATTCATGACAAGTTAGTTAGTTGGATACAAAATTGGTGTGGTCATAGAAGATGGAGTGTCGTTGTGGAGGGATGTTTTTCTGACTGTAGAAATGTGACCAATGGTGTTCTATAAGGGTCCGTCTGGGACTTCTGTTGTTTGCAATTTATATAAATGATTTGGTTAAAATGCAGGTGGTCTGATTAGTAAGTTTGCAGTCAACATGATAACTGGTGGGTATGTAAGTAGTGAGGATGTTTGTCAAAGCATATAGATCAGTTGGAAAATTGGGCACAGAAAAGGCAGATGGGGTTTAATCTAAATGAAGGTAAAGCAATCCATTTTGGGAGGTCAAAATGCAAGAAAGAAGTATGTGATAAATGGCAGGACCCTTAGAAGCATTAATATAAAGAGAAGTCATATGTTCCAAGTACATAGCTCCTTGAAAGTGACAACACAAGTGGAAACGGTGGTAAAGAAGACATACAGCATGCTTATTTTCATTCGTCAGGGCACCAAGTATAAACCATATTGCAACTGTATAAAATTTTAGTTAGGCAACATTTGGAATATTGTGTACAGTTCTGTTCCTCACACTAAAGGAAGGATATGGAGGTTTTGGAGAAGGCGCAAAAGCAATTTTCCAGGATGTTGCCTAAATTGGAGTGTAATAGCAATAAGGAGGTATATAAACTTGGATCATTTTCGCTAGAGTGTCAAAGGCTGAGGGGTGATCTGATAGAAGTAGATAAAACTGTGAGAGACTTCAATTTTAGATAGTCATAGCCTTTTCCCAGGGTAGAAATATCGAATATTAGGGGGCATAGATTTAAAGTGAGAGTGGGTAAATTTAAAGGAGATTGGCAAGGCAAGTTTTTTACTCAGGGGGTGGTAGGTGCTTGGAACATCTGCCAAAGGAGATGGTAGAAGCAGAAATCATAGCAACATTTAAGTGGCATTTGAACAGACACATGAACAGGCAGGGATAATAAGGATATGGACCACATGCAGCCAGTTTACAAAGGCAATGTGTTTTGCACAGCCATGGTGGGCCGAAGGCTTGTTCCTGTGCTGTACCATTCTGTATTCTATACACATATCAGCATGAGCTGTCTGGAATGAGTAGAAAGAGCAAACTGTTCTCATTCAGGAAATGATCCAGAATGAGAGGGCACAAGTTTAATCGATAAAAGAGCCAAAGGCAACTTGACAAAAAAACCTTTTCACCCAAAGTGATGGAGGCTGCTTCAATCAAAGATTTCAAAATGGAATTGGATTCCTATCTGGATAGGAAGAATGCACAGAATTACTGTGAGAAGGCGGGTGAGTAGTACCTGTTGAATAATTTATTTGGAGACCCAGCACGAACATAATAGGCCAAATGGCCACCTTGTATGCAGCAACAATCCTGTGGAAGAAAATTTGATACAACCTATAATGAAATGAGCTTTTGAAGTGAATATGTTTGATAATAACAGCGTTATAGTGTGATTGCAGTAGTCCTCTTTTGATACATATTCCCAATACTTTTGGGTCTGATACTACCTAAATACCTTTATCTTCAAGTAAAGTATGCTATGGATGCTATTTATGTTTTGTAAACCCATTTTGGAATGGAAGAGATGGATCACTTCCAGGAATAATGAAATGATGAAAATCTATATTTACTCATGATCTAGCACCTCGCAGTATCCAAACTTCCTCAAATGTAATCTGCACTTTGTAGTGAATATGTCAGCTAGCCTTAAAGATTTACATGCATGATTTTATAACGTTATTGCTTCCTTTAAAAGGATACTGGGTGTGCTGAGGATATCCCTGTGAGTGAGCTGTGCTGGCTACAAATATGTTAAATACTATCTGTTGTTCGCACAAGCTTTCAGCAACTTGCTGCATTTAACTTGTGAAGCCAAGCTGCAGCCTGCTCTCCTGATGCTGAACTCCCCTTACAAATGGGCAGCACTGTGCTTTCAGGTGAGATTTATGGAACACTTGCATCACTAATTCCATTTGCAGCACGGCAGTAACATCTATGGGGTGATTGACTATTATTTTTCTTGAGTTACTATGTGGTTTGTGACAGCTCAAAGATCATGCATACTCATATATTATCAAAAGCAAACATAACGAAGGATAACAATTCCAAATGAAGCGAAGTACTTGATTTATTCTATAGGATAGGCCTGAAAGTCAGAATTAAGATTCCAAAAAAAAGAGTCTTTGATGTTCTATACACTCCTCATGCTGGACTAACAATAATCCTGCCAATTTGTAGTGAAAAAACTGAGTGAGTTTGAAATACACAGCAGGTCCATCAGCATCTTAAATGATAAAAGACAGGAAAGCCTTTCATCATAGCAGATTATGATGAAGGGTGTATACTTCAACAATCTGTCTTTGTAGGTTTCAACCAGCTTTGTACTTCTAATACATTTTATTTTTAGTTTCAATGTCCTGCATTTGCACTGTTTTTATCTCAGCTATCTTGTTTTGAAAAGGAGCTGTTTAGTCTTTGTTGGGAGTCTGTTCAACATGCTCACTAGTCCAGAGAAAAAGATATGTCCCCATTTAGTGTTTCACTTGAAGCTTCCCAATTTTACATCTATCTGTAATTTCCCAGCACAGAATTCAAATTAAATATCCAGTTGAAAAATTATTTAGATTTAATTTTTTAAATGTAGCATATACTAAGCTCTTTTGAAGTGCAGTATCAAGTGAGAATGAAATCCATTGTTTAATATTTTATATGTTATTTGAGCTTAGTGACCAGAATCTCTTAACTTGCATTGCTTGGCAGGGCCTGAAAGGAATTTTTGACAAATGTCATTTTCACTTGTTGTGGAAAATGAATGTGCTTCACATAGAGTAACTGTTTAATTCTAAATGTTTTTGAAGAATCATAAATTAATAATCTGTCAAGCAAAATAATTGCTTTTGTGTCTTTTTCTGGTATTACTTGTGCTCCAAACTTTCCTTTTCATTTCTTTGTAGTTTTATTTATTACAAACTGATTTAACTTTTCCTTGCACATTCTTTTAGCAACAATGACTTGCATGCAATTGTCACTTTTGAAGCATGATCCTTGACAAAATTTACAGAAACAAGAATTGATCCTAAGATCAAGAAAATATTATGAAATAAACCAAAGAACTATAGATGCTGGAGATCTGAAACAAAAACAGAATTTGCTCAAAAAACCCAGCAAGTCTGGCAGCAAATGTTGAGAGAAAACATTTTTAAGGTTTCGAGTCCAGAACCTTGCTTCACAACTGATAGCAGCTGGGAGTAGGTGGTATTTATGCTGATGATGGGGCATAGGGTGGGGTGGGGAGAATGGTAAGGAGGAGAGGGTTGAGTGAATAGATGGAATTAGAGCCCAGAGACAGAGAAATAAAAGGGCAGGCATACATAGGGACTTTTCCAGCACCACACTCACGACTTTAGTCTCCAGCGTCTGCAGTCCTCTCTTTCGCCTGTACAGAGGGACTGTTGACAGTAAGCCAGGGAAGAAGAAAAGTTAAATAGATAATAATGGAAATATGAGTTGGTAAAAATGGTTTGGCTGTGCTAAAAGCATTCCATGTCAAGAACAGGATCCGGATATTGGAGTGGGTGGAAAACATGGAAGGGGGTGTTCAGGTTCTAAAAGTATTGAACTTGATGTTGAGTGCTGAAGGCCACAAGATCCCCAAGCACAAGATTAGATGCTGTGCCTCCAGCTTGTGCTAAGCCTCATTTGAGGATTGCAGCAGGTCTGAGGCAATACTGTGGTGTGTTGAAATAGCAGGCAACTGGAAGCTTGGGGTCATTTTTGTGGTCAGAATGTAGTTGATCTGTAAAGCGGTCTCCCAGTCCGTGTTTCATCTCCCCTGTGTAGAGGAGACCATTTTGTGAGCAACAAATACAGTCGATTAGATTGAAGTGCACATAATTTGCTGCTTCACCCAAAAGGTGCTTCTAGGACCTTAGATAATGGGGAGGCAGAAGACAAACAGGCAAGTGTTACACCTTGTGTGACTGCATGAGAAGGTGCCTTGTGATTTTGGAGAAGTGTTGGGAGTGAAGAAGGAATGAACCAGGGTGCCCAGAAGGGTACAGTCCCTGCAGAATTCTGACAAAAAAGAGAAGGGGAATGTGTGTCTGGTGGTGGCATCCCACTGGAGGTGGTGGAAATGGCAGCATATGATCCTTTGGACAGAGACTGGTCAGATGGAAAGTGGGGACTAGCGGGATCCTATTATTGTTGAAGAGAAGAGAAGGGCTTAGGTCAGAGTGAGGGAAATGAATTAGACAGGGCTGAGGGCCCTGTCAACTATGGTAGTGGGGAATCCTCAGTTGAGAAAAAAGTTGGACATTTCTGAGTCCCCCTGCAGAAGGTGGCATCATCTGAATAGATGCAATGGAGACAGAGAAAGTGAGAGAAATTGAATGGAATCCTTCCAGAAAGAGGGCATGAGGATGCAAAGTCCATGTAACTGTGGGAGTCATTGGTTTGTAATGGATGTCAGTGGCCAGCCTAACTCCAGAAACAGAAACAGAGATGTTGAGGAAGGGAAGGGCGAAGTGAGAGATAGACCAGGTGAAGATGAGAGCAGGGTGGAAATTGGAAACAAAATTGATAGAAGAAAGCAGCACCAATGATGTCATCAATTTACTACAGAAGGGGTTGTGGGGAGGGACCTGAGTAGGATTGGAACAATAAATGTTCCACATACCTCCCAAAAGAGAAAGGCATACAGGGGCCCATGCAGATACCCACAGCTACACCTTTGATCTGAAGAGGAGTCTCTGGACTCAAAACATTAACTCTGTTTTCCCTCCACAGATGTTGCTAAACCTGTTGAGGTTTTCCAGCAATTTCTGCTTTTGTCCAAGAAAATATTAGTGTTTTATATTACCAAAGGCTTGAGCACAGAGGTGGGTTTTAAGGATGGCCTTAAAGAAAACGTAAGATATGAAGTTTAGGAAGTAAATTCCAGACTGTGGACCTAGATTGCTGAAAGCATAGGTGACAGTAGTGCATTGAAGGGAGGGGCTTATGCAAGTATCAGATTTGAAGATTTGAAGAGTTTGGTGAGGTGAAAGATGCAGATGCAGGAAGTTCAACTTAAATGGAGAGGCTAGACCTTAAAGTGATTTAAACATAATGATAATAACGGTAGACTTTGTGTTTTGACAGACTAAGAGATAATGTTTACACGGGTTATGTCTAAGTGGGACTTGATGTGAATATGAACTGTAAAGTTTGGATGAGCGGAGACTGACAGAGGGTGGTTAATGGGGAACTGGTGACTGCACCAACCACGTCTTGAAATGACAAGGACATGGATGATTTCATCAGTAAACAGACTAAAGGAAATTGATGTCTAGGAGTTGAAAATAGGTTTTTGTGATGGCAAGCATTTGGAGTTTAGAAGTCCTGCTTGGGGTCAAAAGAGACACTAAAGAGGAAGAAATTTATTCAGAAGGTGCTGTAGAGTTGCACCAAATCATCATGGCAGACAGTGCCATTAATCGCAACCTGCACACTATTAATCATTGAAAATATTAAGACCAGAAGTGGCATTTCAAAGACAAATATTTTCCCACCAGCATTGGCCCCCTCTCAAGATTGTGAATATTACAGAGGAAATATTGGCCAATTAAAGGAATTAAATCAGTGGCATGAATATGGAGTTTGTGGTGGGGCTGATGATAATGACTTCAGTATTCACAAAGTTTAACTGAAACAATGGGTCATCTCAGGGTGTATTTTGGGAAATCTCCCAGAACAGAAGCAGTCAAGAGAGATGAAGACATGGACCTATGCATTATCTCCACAGACCTGCAATCTGATCCCGCGTTTATGTTATTGTAATCAACAGGTGACTTCCTTGGCTATGGTGATATTGTTAATAGGTAGCATGTCATGAGCAAGACAAGCAGGCTGAGAAAAGACCATTTGTGGATTCCAAGAGTGGTGCTGTAAGGGTGGAAAGAAAATGTTTTCCTGACAAATGGACATGTGAGAATGGAGCCAAGCAAAAGCAATCTACTGAGTCACGGAGGACATGAGTTGACATGTGGCTGACCCCATCAATGTCTGCAAATGGATTGAGGAGAACAAGGAGAATAGTGCACTACGGTCACTGAAAATGCCATTTGTTACTTTAGTTGGGGCTATTACAGTATTGTGCATTCACATCCAAGCAATATATCTCAACAGGAATGGACAACATCCATTAAATGCCAAGATTGATACTGGTGCAAGCACAAGTGTCATCCTTTATGCATCTTACATGAGATGTACTCAAGAAATTGGTAAGCATGGTGCAGTCTACATGAGATAAGATAATTGCTTTCAATGAGTCTGACATCCCATATATTTTCATAAGCTCTTTTAAATGCCAATTTGGAACTTTAGGATAGACAACTGAAATCTAAACTGTTGATAAGGGTGATCATTTATTAATGGTTTGCCAGTGTGCACAGATCCAAAGATTATCACAATCCTAAAGGTGATAAATCTCAGTTCCAACACCAAAGATTCCAGACTGCAAAATCAAGACTCTCCTTTATTTGACTAACTTTTGTCCAGAGTGGTCTGATACTAGTGGCAACTTTAAAAGTAATGCAGTGTTACATCTAGAAGTTGATGCCTATCCCAGTAGCAACCCCGCTTGTAATTCAGCATTTACATTCATGAAAGGCTCAAATTGAACCAGATTCCCCAGTACAAAACAACAATGTCTGGAAAACCAAGAATCACACTGATTGGTGCAGCTACATCATGTGTTTTGAAGAAATATGTTACCCTACACTTTTTTTTTGATTCAAGGCACCTGAACATTGCACGAAAAGATGCCCACATAAGATTCAAATTCTGGAAATTCTTAATCCCAAATTCTCAATTGCCAAACATTTTTCAATGCTTGAAGCAAAGAATAGATATTCATCTACATATCTGTCCCCAAGGCATTTCCTCTTCAAGAGCTTCTTCACTAAAAGACACAATATTAATGGTAGGACAATCACCAACATGCTTTTTAATGTCTCAAAAATGCTCTATCATACAATAAGTGTACACGACAATATTAAGATATCTCTAAACTCACTACATTGAAGTTTGATGCATCCCAAAAGGACCTGAGTATGGCTGCTACAAGGCAAACAAACTGTTTGGTCCTAAAGTCCCTATGATAGCTCATGTTAACTACTCCAAGTAGAAAGAGAAGCTCTTGCTCTAGTTTCTAGGATACAACTGCTTCATATATATATATAGTGAAGAAACATTATATATTTTAAAAAGCATTTCATTATTCACACCTCTCAGAAACCATTACAAATGTGTTGAAAATCTTTCACAAGTGCACCTTCCTGACTACAATATTAAGTTGTGAAGATCCAGGGTTACAATCTAGAAGTATAATACAAGCAAGATTCCCAACCCCTTAGCCAACCTCCAAACTGCGCTAAAAACAAAGACCCTTTAGACTTACAAGTTGATATTACTGAATCAACTGAACTTGAAGATAGCCTTTAGATATCCCAAAGATACTCGAAGATCTTCTATAATTTGGTCATAAACAAGCAAACCAGATTCAGCAAACTACGTCATACGATGTCCAGCTGTTGCAGCTGAAAATGTTCGTCAGTTGGTGATCTGAATGCATCCAAAAGGTCTTTGAGAAAATATGTGCATTTTAGCCAATCAGAGCCAAACTAGAGCTGTCCAAGAGTGATCAAGACAAACAAATCATTACTCCACAAGCTCTATATCAAGGCATGTTAGATGATATGCATGAAAAGCATATAGGCACAAAAACATATCGAGATTTGTGAATCCCACCATTACAAGGACATCAATTCACAAATCAGAGACGTGAGCCATGTAAATTCCATCAACCTCAACAATTCAGAGGATCTCTCCTCCCACATGAGACTCCTTCTAAGCAACAATGCAAGATTGTGACTGATATTTTCCATGCCCAGAAACATGGTGGTCTGACTGTTCCATCAAATTTGTGTGAAAAATCAAAGATGTCATTAATTTCAATGGTTGTTGACACACTAACCACCACATTCAGGGTGTTTGATATACCTAAGCAGATTGTAGCTAACATCAGTTTGCAGTACATTAGCGCATCCCTTCAAGTTATGTGCAAGTGGGGTGATCGACATATTACCACTCCTCACTGCCCTCGAATCGAACATTATCACAGAATGCCTTGTTCATACCATAAAATCTACAATTTTCAAGTTTAAAGTGATTTGCCAAGATTTTTGGTAGCTATATTAAGTTTGCATGCTATTCCTCTGGTTAGTTGTCTACCTTCATAAATGGCTCTTATTTTCCACATTTTATGTTGGAAAGAAAGTGGTGCAGAGCATGTTCAATCAGAATGCAGATCACTATCCCAACTTGAACCAGGAGAAAGCATACAAATTTGAGATTTTCAAACTACACATGGTTCATAGAAAGCTGTTATGTTGTTGTGTCCACCCTCAGTCATACCATAATGGGCAACAGTCAAGTCCTGCAAAGAAACCGATGACTTATTCGAATGAGATATCAACCACACATCACACAAGATGACAACTCAGATACTGAAGATATCATACCAGTCAACAATCACGTTGACAAGTTATACTCATTCACCTCAATGACAAATAGCACACCACAAAGTGAAGTCACAAAGTCAAGTCATGATAATTGCATAAGGACTAGGTCTGGTCCTGGTACCCAAAGGCATTAGCTGAATGTACAGAGGCATATTTATAGGATAAAATGGTTCCCCTTGTTTAATAACAGATAGGCATGAGGTATCATGGAAAAATTCCTATCCAGTCAGGACTGAATCTTTAATTCAGTAACATGACATCGCAACAAGTGACATTTAGGTATAAAGATACCTGCCTCATCTTTAATTACTCTTTCTATGTAATGGAGTCGGTGTTGTGTGTTTTGTCTATCAACAACATGAATGCAATCTTCATAAAATGATTGAACACAGAACCCCGACTACATATGAAAATCTTAGCTATTGTAGTTTTCTAAAGAGTTAATTTTATGAATAACTTCAAGATATCTGAATCAACAAATACCCTTCTATCTGTGGTAGACGTTACACAGGCTAACATATTAAAAAAAACAAAAATAATATGAACCTATGTGACATATCTGATGAGGTATAAATATTATCGCTTATGTGTCTTCAGCTGCAAATTCCTAGCATTTGTAACAAATTAATAACTCCTAAAACCATGTATGTTTTTGTTTCAGTTCCAGCCACAATGCCTAATGATTGTAGCTTGCTAAATACACTGTGAAATATTTTAAGAATTCTTTGCACACCTGAATTCCTTTGAAACACATTCAAATAATAAACTGGAAATTCTTATTAAATAGGTTAAATACATGGCCAGAATTTTACTATATACAATTTTTAATCAGACATGATTTTGATACAAATGTATTAATTACTCATCTTATAACATCATACAGTTCAACTTTGTTCCCTGACGCAATTCCAGAAATTATATATTCTAAACAACAAATAATAACTCTCATCTTTTCAGGATAATATTTCATTGTAAATATTATGCAATCATTTTGGAGCAAACGTATAGACTCTTCAGGCTACGTACAGCCTATTTATTGAACATCAGTCCAGACATTTTAAATCATTCTGAAATGTACAGGACATGTTTAAAAACACAAAAATGCTTATGAAAGTATGATGTAGAGTACACCAAGTACAGACAAGTCTAAGACTTATTGTTGGTATTGGAGGCAGCAGTATTCCTTGTATTAGGAAATCTCTGGAGCCAGGATTTATAAACACATGAATATGGATAATTACAATGAAGCACTGGTTCAACTTTAATTGGCAGAAAATACTGAGCTGAGCTTTTCCGGAATCCAAATACAAAGAACATCCCACTAGCTTCTAGAATTGCAGAAATACAAAAGTGATTAGCAACTGCACTATGGATTTGAGTACTAAATTAATAATTCTGCCACTAACTAACCCTGTGCATTCTTCCTAAACCTCTAAAAAAATGCTTTAGCAAGTACGTAAAAATAAAGCATTAATGACCAACATCACCCAAGGTTCTGGGATCCCTGAAGTCAAACAAATAGCAACAAACATCCAAAAGATATTACTTTTGTTCCAAGCAGTCTTTGTGGTTATGCTAATTCCCATTAATCTAATAGATGATTTTACTTGACTTGCTTCTTTCAATCAATAGTAAAAGCTCCCATTTAATTGCCCGACTGAACTGAAAATCTGTAAATTTACTATGTACTTACTGAATGCAAATTTATGAATAAGCTATTCTATCTTAGAAAACTATTGTACCAAATCTGAGTACTGCTGAAAAAAAAGAGGCTTTTTGTCTTGTATTCATTAGGACAAATGCAGAAACAACAAATTTCAAACAGAATAAGAACCTGTATCATATGGATAAAGGGATGTTAATTTGTCGAGGCATTGCTATGGAGGATGCATACTCTCCACCTTTTTTTCAATCATATCCTGAGTGGTTAGGACAGGTTCCTAGTGCTTTTTCTTTTTCCAATGGTTCATTTCTATCATGAAAATGGAATATCTTTTCCTCAATTAAGTCAACAGAAAATCGAACGAAGCAAAACGAATACATTAAATAATGAATGGAACACTTAGTGTATTTCCCTATTTAACTATAAAATGTAAAAGGTAAAGGACAAAACCTTGCTAGGACTGCAACAATTTCGTTGCTGGGGCTGCCAGCAAGAGTTGATCACCTTCAGCCAATGGCAGAACCTAAGAAGAAATATTCTTGGCACAGGCAAATTAAGCAGCTTGTCTCGAGATGTTGCCAACCCAATCATACACCCAGCAACTCTAGCAACAGTAGTGGCTATAACAAAAAAGGGCAGATAAATCAATGGCTGAAGGGATTATGCAATTTGCAAGGATTCAGATGCTTGGATCATTTGGATCTCTTTTGGGGCAGAAACGATCTATTAAAAAGGGATGGGTTTCACCTGAACTGGAAAGGGACCATTATCCTGGCAGATAGATTTGCTAGTTCCATTTTGGAAGCCTTTAAACTAGTGCGGAGGTTGGTGGGATTTCCTAAGTGGCAGCAAAAAGAAAGGCAGATGAGCATGGTTCTGAATAAATAAAAAAGGCATGTTAATTAGAAAAGACAGACAAGAACAAATCAGAGAATGAGGTGACTCTGAAGAATTAAACAGCATTTATTTCAGTGCAAAGGTCTACAGTATGGCTGATGAGCTCAGGTGTGCAAGGGAACAGAGGACCAGAATATTACAGCTATTACAGAAACTGAGGGAAGGACAGGACTGGCAATAGATTTCAGACATATGTAAGATTAATATTGCTGTAACAATAAGGGATTTTAATTTTCCTAACTGACTGGGACTGCCATAGTGTTACAGGCTTGGATGTAAATGTACTTACCAGGTTACCAGGTAAGGAGCAAAGCTTGACCTTCTCTTGGGAAATAAGGCAAGGCAAGTCATAGAATCATGAAGTTGTACAGCATGGAGACAACCCTTTGGTCCAACTCATCCATGCCAACCAGGTATCCTAAGTTAATCTAGTCCCATTTGCCAGCATTTGGCCCATATCCCTCTCAACCCTTCCTATTCATTTACCCATCCAGATTCCTTTTAAGGCATCCAATCTGAAAAGCAATTCTCCAACACCACCCTCTGTCTTCTACCTTCGAACTAGTTCTGTATTGAAATGGCTAGTTCTTCCTGAATTCAATATGATTTAACCATGCTAATCAATCACCATGAGGAACCTTGTCGAATGCTTTACTAAAGTACATTTAGATCACATCCCCCATTCTGCCCTTATCAATCCTCTTCGTTACTTCTTCAAAAAAGTGACTGAAGTGTTAGTAGGGGAACACTTAGGGAGTAGTGACCATACTTCTATTGGTTTTAAAATAGTTATGGAAAAAGGATAGGCCTTCCATAAATATTAAAGTTTTTAATTGGACTAAGGCAAATTTAAAATGGTATGAGACAGTAACTTTCAAAAGTTAATTGGAATAGACCTTTGCAAGTAAAGGGACAACTAACAAGTGGGACACTTTCAAAGTGTGAAAACAAAAGTTCAGAAGCATTATGTTGCTGTTAGAGTGAAGGGTAAGGCTGGTAACTGTAGGGAACAATGGGTGAATAAAGATATTGAGGTTCTGGTCAAGAATAAGGAAGAGTCAAGTATTAGATGCAGACAACTGGGATCAAATGAATCCCTTAAAGAGTATAAAGGGTGCATGGGCATTCTTCAGAGGGAAATTAGGAGGGCATAAAAGGGATATGAGGCAGATAAGGTTAAAGATAATCCAAAGAGATCCTATATGTATATTAACAGCAAAAGAGCAATTAGGGAGAGATTAGGGTCCCTCAAAGATCAAAGAGGTCATCTATGTTTTGAACCTCAGGAGATGGGAGTGATAGTAAATGAATATTTCATGTCAATTTTTAATATGGAGAAAGAAAGGGAGGCTAGCGATCCAAATATCAATGTTTTGAAAACAGTTCACAGAACAGAAGAGGAAGTGCTGGGGGTTTTAGAAAAAATAAATCTTCAAGACCTGATCAAGTGTATCCCAGGACACTGTGGGAAGTTTGGGAAGAAATTGCAGGGCCCCGAGCAGAGTTATTTGTATCACCTATGTGATGTGCCAGAGGACTGGAGAGTGGCTAATGTTGTACCTTTATTAAGAAAGACTATATGGAGAAGCCTGGCAAGGACATCAGAGGGCAACATTTTTACAAAGAGAATGGTTTGTACGTGAAATGAATTGCCACAGGGAGTGGTGAATGGGGGTATAGTTACAATGTTCAAAAGTCATTTGGATAAGTACATGAATAGGAAAGGTTTGGGGAGGATATGGGCCAAATGCAGGCAAGTAGGACTACTTTAATTTGGGAACATGGTCAACGTGGCGTAGTTGGACCAAAGAGTCTGCTTCCAGCCTGTATGACTCTATGTTCAAGCTGCAGCTGCACATTTACAACACATAATGGCCAGCCACCCTCAAGTGTTGCTTAACTGGATTAGGGAATGTCAGTGATAGCTTGACAGGCAGGTCTTGGTAATCGGAGTGTGAGGATGTGGGAAATCATTAAGCATCTTTGTTACCTAGGGGGCAGTCATTGTCAGTAGGGCTTCTCCATGGGTCATGAAGCAAACAAAAAGGAACAGAAATGCCTAGAATATGCAAGGAAGCTACTTCCAGGTTTCACTCAATGTCTCCTGATATTGCAGTGCCCTCCATGACCCCATCCCGCTTCATGGCCGTGAAGTGTGAAGCAGTGGAGAGTGGCCAATCTGCCTAGCTGTGTCATAATGATAGCAACTTCCTGGATATCTTTTGACACCATTTTTCCAGCACTTATAATTCCCAACCTGTTCCCTAGGGCTGGTAAAATTCTGGCAATGTTATTAATCAGTTATGAAAAACTGTGCAATACTTTATTAAAACAACTTGTCAAATCATAATACAATTACCATAAAATTTAATTACCAGAAAATGTTTTCTTAATAGCACAATTAATCAATTATCCTTCATTGTTCTCTGCTTAAAATGTACTTGAACACTAAAAGAACCATTTCAAATGTCAAACACAAAGGGTTATCTCAAATGAAATTGTGACTAACAAATGCTAATGCACTAATAATGGATGTGAATCCTCGAAGTGTGACCAAATCTTTTTGCTGAATGTCAGATATGAATTAGTGTCTGTGATGAAGAATGTTGTATGCAGACAGCAAGCACAATTTGCTTTATTGTGTGATTAATTTAGATACTTTGGGCTGAATATTACTTATTTTTGGCCAAGTACAAGTCATGTTGAGTTTTCTGGAGGGATTTTTTTGCTACAAGGCCTGGTAGGTTTTCTTGCTGTATCTTAACAAACTCACCTCATTACCTACTATCCCACCCTTTGGTATCCCAATATCTGATTCTCGCCCCATCTTACCACAGAACTCATCAGTGCCAGGATATGCTGGTACTAACCAACACTTCTTTCACCTATGCCATTTTAGAGGCCAGTTGTACACCCAGACAAACATGGTCAGTCTGATACTGCCTTGCCAGGTTCCTGGTATTTGCCCTGTTCGTGACAGATGGGGTAAATCAGCGTTCTGCTTTGCAAGCAGGAAAATGAAGGTCCACCTGCTAGAAGGGTGATGCAAAGGCAAGACTTTCTCTTCTCCAGACCAATAGTGGAGGTCACAACACCAAACTATGCCAGTCTGGCCCACTGTTGCCACACAGGGTGGAGCAGTCTCAGGCATCTGAAGGAATGAATAGCTGGGGAGGAAGGAGATCAATAACTTTCTCCATACTGCCAGTGTAAGTGCCACTATCTTCCCTCTGCCACTTCACACACATGCTTTCTCTGATACTACACACACTTCAAACAAGGCGTATATTCTATCACCCTCACTTTTCCTTCAACATTTTCCCTCACTCACCCCATAATCCACCCCAACCCCCAACACCACAAACAGTGCTGTCTGCACTGCTTATCCACTTGCTCAGGACAGCTGCCCACCTGCACGATAGGTAACAGCTGTGTCACCAACTTTCATCACCCTAAATATCTGCCTCTCTCTCATTCCAGGAGAAAAACAGCCCCAGGTATGGCAAAAAGATTCAGGATGGGTGGTGGGCAGCCTGGCATTTGGCTCCTCATCCCTAATTTGGACAGCATCCTGACACTGACCACCATGGACTGACCGTGTCCAAGGTCATGGATTGGTATCAGAGGCTGCCTTTAGCTTACTTTGTCAGGACCCACTGAGTAAAGGCCAAGCCCTTAACTTGACTGAGGCTTGCTGACAACTATGACAAGCTTCCTGGCTTTGTGTCCACACTAAACGGTATGGCAAAACAGAAGTAATATGAGCATGATAGCTCAGCCTGAGAGAGAAAGAATGCACACAAAGGCAAGACATGGCAATGCAAGGCCGGGATGCTTTAACTCAGAAGAGCACTATGAGAGCGAGCAAAGAATCCAGAGATGCAGTCTTGCCCAAACTATGGGCTCAGTGCTGGTCCCTCAGTGCAAAGCCTCCTTGCCGCAGCATCACTATGATAGCTGCCAGTGTAGACTGAGATGTAGTACTGAAGTTCAGAAGCATCCTGCAAGAGGATTGGAAATGTGTCTTAGAAGCTGGCATCTGTGGTTGTGGGAATACTTGTGAACAGTGCCCACGGAGTGTATCCTGAAATTTTGATAGGTGAAAATGAGGACTGCAGATGCTGGACATTAGAGTCAAGAGTGTGGAACTGGAAAAGCACAGCAGGTCAGGCAGCATCTGAAGAGCAGGAGAATCGACATTTCAGGCAAAAGCCCTTCATCAGGAATGAGGCCTCATTCCTGATAAAGGGCTTTTGCCTGAACCATCAATTCTACTGCTCCTCAGATGCTGCCTGACCTGCTGTGCTTTTCCAGCACCACACTCTCGACCCTGATATTTGGAGCTCTTTTAGAACGAACGGCAAGCTGAAGGCACCAGATATCCACTCTGATTTCCACAATGAGAATTCTTGACATCCAACTTGTTTGGCACATTTATTATGATAAAAAAACTGTACATTAATGAGGCAAGTTGGGCTGTCAACGAGATGTTTAACAAGAAATAATTTCCCTTAATTGGCAATTGCTGCTGTCTAGTGAGAAGCTTGTTGCATCACCTGTCAAAAACATTAAAACATGGTGCAAATTGCTCTCATCATTAATGTAGGCCACACTGGACTTGTCATCCAATTCTGCCACAAATCTCATAAGATGCTGCTGTTCATTTTCAACTCCTGTTCTACACTACATCATTTAATCCAGGAATTCTGAATTACTTAGTTTCTGAAGACTTCTACAATGTTATCTATCAACTCTCCCTGTACGACAAAAGGGCTTCTTTTAATGTAAAAATTAGCTACTCAACTTAAAATGTATCGTTATTATTTTTGCTTCACATTATTATATAATGCTGGCCAAGACTTGGATGAGGTCATGGACATCAAATCCAGGCTCAGTTGAGCAGTGGAACAACAATGAATCATGGATTCTTATAGTGCAGAAAGAGGCCATTTGGTACATCATGCCTTCTGAACAGCATCCCACCAAGACCCAGCCCCTCTCCTATCTTCCTACCCCCACTAGCATGGCTAATCCACCTAACCTCCACATCTTTGAACTGTGGGAGGAAACCACAGCATCTGCAGTCCTCACCTTCTCCTAGGAAACCAGAGAACCAGGTGGAAACACATGCAGACACAGGAAGAAAGTGCAAACTCCACATAGTCACCCAAGGTTGGAATCGAACGCAGGTCCCTGGCGCCTTGGGACAGCAGTGCTAACACTGAGTCACCATACCAACCCTCATTCATGTTGCACCTCTGACCTTTCTTGAATCCTTATGAGAACTGAAGTTCAGTATTGTTTGCTGACAAAATTGAATGATGCGGTTGTGTTCAAGCACATTTTGAACAGCATGACAGAAGGAAAATGGGAGCCAAGGAACATTGCTCAAGCCCCATGTTTCCTATGTTCCCTATATTCCATGGACCCCTCTAAATCCGTCTCATCTTCTGGGCTTTGTGCCTGACCACAGACCCTCTGAGTTCAACTATAGTGGATTCATTATTTATAACCTCTTGCTAGCACAAACTTTTCCTTGACCATGGGCAAGTGCTATTTGTGTCAATTTTGACTGAGTTTTTTAAAGAACTGACAAAGAAGATTGATGAAAGCAGAGGGATGGACGTTGTCAATAGCGACTTCAGTAAGATGTTTGAAAGGTTCCATATGATAAACTGGTTAGCAAGGTTAGATCCCATGCAATACAGGAGCTAGCCATTTAGATACAAAATTTGCTTGAAGATAAAAGACAGAGAGTGGTGGTGGAGGGTTGCTGTTCAGACTAGAAGCCTGTGACCAGTGGTGTGCGCAAGGAGCGGTGCTGAGTCCATTGCTTTCTGTCATTAATATAAATGATTTGGATGTGAATATAGGAGGTACAGTTAGTAAGTTTGCAGATGACACCAAACTTGGTGATGTAGTGTACAGCGAAGGAGATTCATCATTCCTTGAAAGTGGAGTCACAGGTAGACAGGGTCATGAAAAAGGGCTCATGCCCGAAACGTCGATTCTCCTGCTCCTTGGATGCTGCCTGACCTGCTGCGCTTTTCCAGCAACACACTTTCAGCCCAGGGTCATGAAAAAGGCATTTGGTACACTTGCCTTTATTGGTCAATGCATTGTGTGTAGGTGCTGCAAGGCCATGTTGCGGCTGGACAGGACATTAGTTAGGCCACTTTTGGAGTACTGCGTTCAATTCTGGTTTCTCTGGTATTAGAAAGATGTTGTGAAAGTTGAAGGTGTTCAGAAAAGATCTACAAGGATGTTGCCAGGGCTGGAGGTTTTGAGCTATAGGGAGAAGCTGAATAGGTTGGGGCTAATTTCCCCGAGCATCGGAGGCTAAGGGGTGACCTTATCGAGATTTATAAAATCATGAGGGGCATGAATAGGGTGAATAGCCAAGGTCTTTTGCCCCAGGATAGGGAGTCCAAAACTAGAGGGCATAGATTTAAGGTGAGAGAGGAAAAGATTTAAAAGAGACCTAAGGGGCAACTTTTTCATATAGAGGATAGTGTGTATATGGAATAAGCTTCCATGGAGGTAATGGACAATGGTACAATTACAACATTTAAAAGGCATCTGAAAGGGTACATGAATAGGAAGGTTTACAGGGATATGGCCTACATACTAGGAAATGGGACTAGATTAATTTAGGATATCTGGTCATCATGGACGAGTTGGACTGAAGGATCTGTTTCCATGCTGTACATCTCAATGTACATCTCAGACTAAACCTCCATAAAAGGAAATCCTTATAAGGACTGCTTTATGAAACTTAAGTTTGTAAAGAAAATTGATTTGTCATTCAAAAGCCCAAATGACTTACAGATTACAAGGTATTACCAATAGGAATTCATTTCGCTGAAGCCTGCTGCCAAATCTTATTGACGACAGCATTCAAGAATTGTTGTCCAAATGTATTCTTTTCACCGTAACCCTCCTCAATTCTCATAACAGTTAACATCATTCATAAAATAATACATTTAGCTGACAGTAAAGCAGGACTGCCTACTTCAAACCTTTCTCTATGCTCTTAAGTAGGCTGCTTATGATAACAGGCTTGTGTCAACAAATTCTAATTCCTCTCATGTTGCAAATCAGTAGGACTTAAATCAATACATGACTACCAGTGATATTCATATAGACAGTTAATTTTAAACCTTAGCTCCACAGCTCACTGTAAATGTCACATCATGAAGTTTCAGCAGTATCTGTACGTCAATAAATTAACCTTTAATTGTAAATCATGTTTAATCAAATAATAAATGGATTGCATTTGTCCAATTAGCTTTTGAGGCTTGTCAAGCAATATAATACAAAGCCATAGCCAGGTCAGAAAACATTAGGTGCAAATCATTTTTTTACAAGAAATTCCAGTCACCAGATAGAAAAAAAACATTAATTATTGACACTTACCTGTTCATGGTATTCAATACCCATACTCAGTGTATTGATCAGAATGGCAATCATAATTCCACGGTTAAAGTATTTACTTCCTACAATTCTTTTCATTTTTTCAGAGATTAGTGTACATAGCAGGATTAATTTATTCTTTTCTTTTGGTTTATGTTTGTTCTTGTGTCTCTGATCTCTCTGATCACCTTGAGTGATGTCTTGCGTAAATTCGTACACACAATCAGCATCGGAGTCGCAACTTTCTGAATCGCTGAGCTCCAGGTCTGGATTTTCCAAAGCATGAGCACAATAAGGGCAGTTCTGGAGGTCACAAGTCAAAATACCAGCCTGTGCATTGGGTGTGGAACATGACACATTGAGTCCTGACAACTTGCTTGCAGCTTGAAAGATTCCTTCAATAAAGATATCCAAACAAAGATATTAGGATGCAGCAAATATATATTATTTGTGGCTACCTCTTACCTAAAACCTCAATAAGAATATTTTTTATTTTTGAAGATGGTCTTGCAACTCTTTTAGACTGTTATTTTTGACATGAGATATTGATTTATTTAATGTATGCTATTTGCATTCATTTAGTATTATGGAGTAATGACATAGCTAATTCAGATTACTAATTGAGCAAGTATGATTGACTATGATTCCATTTACATGTCAAAGCAAAAAAGCCAAAGGTTAATCAAATACTGCAACAAAATCAACATAAATTGCAATTGTTAAAATTCCTTAAGATACGTTTCAATAGTCATTTAATTATTAAATCTGCTGAATTAAAAATATGAAGTCAACATTTTTATATTCAAACTATATCTACCTTTATCTTTGGATTCAATTAAAGAGAAGTCAATATTGATGAAAATTTAAGCAAGTCCTTCTAAGTGGCTAGAATAACCATAACCATGGTGATGAACATGAATAAAACATTTTTTTTTATTTTATTGTATCTCTGAATATTATGTGGGAACTTTTTAACTATGAAAGATAGAAACAAAAAATCAATATAACCACCGTTTCTTTACAAAACTACCTTCTATTAGGCAAAAGCGGTAAAGGATGCCATTTGGTCTCATAACCCATTGTTTTAGTTAAAAAAAAAATGGCATTAGCCCTTCTAAAGATTAAACCATAATTTTGGCTGTGGAGTAAGTAATTATCCATTGTAATTTTCAATAAATGGTCAAATATCTTATTTCGTCAGCCTAGTTTAGGTTTACTAACTGCAGAATTGAATTTGGTAAAATTTGGACCACGTTAGATTCTTGACTGCAGATGCTGGAAACCAGATTCTGGAGTAGAGTGGTGCTGGAAAAGCACAGCAGTTCAGGCAGCATCCAAAATGTCGATTTTCCTGCACCTCGGATGCTGCCTGAACTGCTGTGCTTTTCCAGCACCACTCTACTCCAGAACCTGGTTTTCCTAGACATTGATGATTTATATCTACACACATCTACTGATTGACCAAATGAAACATACACACAACAATTAAGCATAGGTAGACTATCTCACCATATCGTTTTGTATGTACAAGCAGTATGACACTAAACAGTTTTCTCAATGGAAGACAGCATTTATGTCTAGGGCTTTTGCAAGGAAGGTTTAAAAGATAAATATTATAAAAGTTGGAAGATTTAATCTACACATATGCATGTCAAGATTGTAAACCTATTCATAAATATGCAGGTTTAAAATTTCACAGACAGTGTAGGGCGGCATTCTTTCCCCCAAATCGTCTAACTTCAGAACATTCACACCTTGTGACGGTAATTCAGAAGCAATATATCATGGGTTGTGGAAGAAGAAACGTCAATAATCTAAAGTCACAGTGAAGGCCCAACTGATTTTTCATGGGAAGATAGTAGAACTTGAATACGGCTTCAGTTCAAAACACTGGAAACAGGTGCACCTTCAGGTCATAATCAACCTATTTAAGATTGATCCAGCATTTTGTACATCATCTTAAATTGCTTCCAGTGGGATGTTCCAATGAAGAACTAATTGGTTCTATATATGAATAATGATTACAAATCTGGGCAATAATATAGCTGACGATTGCAAAATTGGTTTACTTCAGGGAGCTAGGCTTAACACTATTTCTCAGTTACTGGCTTTCAGCAAACAGTCAAATTTCTTATTTCTTTGACCTTTTTAACCATGGTTCCATTCTATAAATGATAGTTAAAGCTGTCCTGCTTTCCAAGACAGTGTTTTAAAAAATTTGAATTCATTTTTTCACTTTGTTTCTATTCTCTCCTTCAACATTAATTTACATTTCCATTTTATTTCCTATGCCTTTACATCTATACTTTCAAATCTTGTGTTGAAATTCATGTCGATACATCGATTTTCAAATTAATTACAATGCTTTGATATTATGTTAATACAGACTGATTTAATAACTGTTCCAAGTGTTGGTCCAGCCTGATCTTCTTGATGCTGGGAATGTGGTATAAATAAACTTGTCATGTGTTTAGCAACAACCTGAAGGTGGTAACTTATTAATTAAACAACAGATACTGAATAAGAAGTTAGAGACATAAAATTAGTCCAATTAGTCATTTCCCCATGCAAATGGTTTAAAAAGATTAGAGAATTCTAATAATCAGAAAAAAGAAATCTCATAACAAACCTCCTAACATTCTTTAAAAATAGCCTTATGATTGGTTTTGCAGATATGACTATAGTGTGAGAGGTTATTATTAAAATGACATCTTAGTTTGGAGTACAAATCCTAGGAATGAACAGGAGGACTCCAATTTATTTCACTTAATAGTAATAATAGTTAGTTATTGTTATATGTATTTATGAAAATATAGTAAAATGCATGTAAGTCACCAAAAGTCAGTGCCATTCTAATAACACAATTTCGAAAAATGAATAAATCATACAAAATTAGGACAAATTTCATTTTTTGTTCCATACACAGCATCTTGATTTCCTAAGTGACTATGGGCTACTGCTACACCATGCAACTGCCAAAGCAGTCCCTGAGGCCGCAACACCAAGGAGGAAGCATGCTGAAGCAGCCTGAACCACCGCTGACTGAACCCAGATGTTTCCTCTGCCATAGCCGCCTCATTGCTGCCAATATTCCAGCCACCATCATAGCCAAGAGATTGTCCCAACTCTTAAGGACCAGGATTTCCATCTTAACTTCCAAGAATCGACTGAGCATCCAAATTAACTCCCGAGGACCAAAAGATCACTCACTCTGTCGGCATTGCAGACACCACCACAACATCAGAAGGAAAGAATGTACCCCAATTCATTGACACTGGTACAGTTGCTTAAGCTGTGACCACCTTGGCCACAAGGAAGGACTGGATCTGGCGCTCAACACTTCCCCGCAAATCTCTTCACAACCACAGCCGCAGAAAGAAGGAAAGGTTAATTCGATTCACAACTTAAACGAAGAAAAATAAAATTTTTTTAAAAGGTTGCGGTTCATATGTAAGAGGCATCAGATGGGCGAAAATTACTAGAATCAGGAAGAGTTCCAGAGGACTGGAAAATTGCTAATGTGACACCTCTGTTTAAAAAGTGAGTATAGCAAAAGATGGAAAATCACAGACTGATTAACCTAATCTTGGTCATGGGTAATACCCTGGAATCCGTTGTGAAGGATGAGATTGCTGAATACTTGGTAGTGTATGGTAAAATAGGGCAAAGTCAGCATGGTTTCATCAAGGGGAGGTCATGCCTGACAAATTTTCTCGAATTCTTTGAGGAAGTAACCAGCAGATTAGACCAAGGAGAGCCAATATATGTTATCTACCTGAACTTCAAGAAGGCTTTTGACAAGGTGCCACACAGGAGGTTACTGAGTAAGATAAGAGCCCATGGTATTAGAGGCAAGATGCTAGCATGGATAGGAGTCTGACTGGCTGGCAGAAAGCACAGAGTGGCAATAAAAGGGTCCTTCTGAGGGTGGCAGCCGGTGACAAGAGGTGTTTCGCAAGGCTCAGTGCTGGGCCACCACTTTTCACTTTATACATTAACAATCTAGATGAAGGAACTGAGGGCTTTCTGTCTAAGTTTTCAGACGATACAAAGATAGGTAGAAGGACAGGTAGCATTGTGGAGGTGGGAAGGCTACAGAAGGATTTGGACAGGTTAGGAGAGTGTGCAAAGAAGTAGCAGATGGAGCACAACATGGGAAAGTGTGAGATCACACACTTTGGTAGGAAGAATAGAGGGATAGACTATTTTCTAAATGGGGAGAAAATTCATAAGTCTGAAGTGTAAAGGACCTGGGAGTTCTAGTCTAGGATTCTCTCAAGGTAAACTTGCAGGTTGAATCAGTATTTAGGAAGGCAAATGCAATTATGGCATTTATTTTGAGAGGACTTGAATATAAGAGCAGGGATGTACTTCTGAGAGTCTATAAGGCTCTGGTCAGACCACATTTGGAGTATTGTGCACAGTCTTGGGTCCCATATCTCAGGAAGGATCTACTGGCCTTGGAGTGTGTTCAGAGAAGGTTCTTGATTAGATTAGATTAGATTACTTATAGATTACTTACAGTGTGGAAACAGGCCCTTCGACCCAACAAGTCCACACCGACCCGCCGAAGCGCAACCCACCCATACCCCTAACCTAACACTATGGGCAATTTAGCACAACCGATCCACCTAACCTGCACATCTTTGGACTGTGGGAGGAAACCGGAGCACCCGGAGGAAACCCACGCAGACACGGGCAGAATGTGCAAACTCCACACAGTCAGTCGCCTGAGGCGGGAATTGAACCCGGGTCTTTGGCACTGTGAGGCAGCAGTGCTAACCACTGTGCCACCGTGCTGCACAGTGTGGAAACAGGCCCTTCGGCCCAAACAAGTCCACACCGACCCGCCGAAGCGTACCCACCCAGACCCATTCCCCTACATTTACCCCTTCACCTAACCCTACGGGCAATTTAGCATGGCCAATTCACCTAACCTGCACATCTTTGGATTGTGGGAGGAAACCGGAGCACCCGAAGGAAACCCACGCAGACACGGAGAGAACGTGCAAACTCCACACAGAGAGTCGCGTAAGGCAAGAACGATCTCAGAAATGAAAAGCTTAACATATGAGGAACTTTTGAGGATTCTAGATCTATACTCGATGGAGCGTAGAAGGACGGGGGGTGGGGGTGGGGGTGGGGGGAACCTAATTGAAACATACAGAATACTGAAAGGCCTAGACAGATTCTGGGAAGGTGTTTCTGTTTCCATAAGAGAGACTAGGACCTGAAGGCACAGCCTTACGGTAAAGGGAAGATCTCTTAGAATGGAGATAAGGAGAAACTTCTTCAGCAGAGAATGGTGAATCTATGGAATTCTTTGTCACAGAAGGCTATGGAGGCCAGGTCATTGAGTATATTTAAGAGTGAAATAGATAGATTCTTGAGTATCAAGGGGATCAAGGGTTACAAGGAGAAAGCAGGAGAATGGGGTTGAAGAACTTACCAGCCATGATTGAATGACGGAGCAGACTTAATGGGCTGAATGGCCTAATTTCTGCTCCAATGTCTTATGGTCTTATGGGCTGGGAACCTGAATACCTCCACCCTGCTGTTAAATATCAATAGCTCTGAAATCATGGCATCTTTGTTTGAAGTTTAGCCCCAAAAGGATATTGAAGTTTTGGTAAGTCATGAAGATCACAGTTCCATTACTTCAATCAAATCGAACAGAGTGCGAGCTCTTAAGCATTTCTAGCACAAAGGGAATGGTTGGTCCAATTGTTAAACAGGACGCATTCTAATTTTGAATAGGATACAGGTATTTACAGAAAGCTTTTGATAAGGTCTCACATAGCACACAAAAACTAAGGTGCATTGGAGGTAGTGTACCACATCGACAGAGAACTGATTTGCAGACAGGAAATAAGAGTAGATCTTTATCCAAGTGTCAGTCACCAACTGCTGGGGTACTGCAGGAATCAGTGCTTGTCCCCCAGCTATTCACAATATATATTAATGCTTTAGATAATGGAACTAAATGTTTTATCTCCATGTTTGCAATCACTAAAACTAAGCATGCAGATGCATCCTACAATAATGAAGGAATTGAGACTGGAATTGCAGTGGGACTGGCAATAAGCTTTCAATCTTCCAGAGGACTGAACAATCGCAAATGTAACACTTTTATTAAAAATAAAATTTGTAAAACTAAGCCCAGAAATTAAAGACCAGTTAATTTAACTGAAGTGGTGGGAAAACTTCTTGAATATAGTTATTCGGCACAGAATGCAGTCTTGTGGAAAATGTGAGTTGATTAGGATGGCTTCTTTAAGGGAAAGTCATGTTTACCTAACTTGCTGGAGCTTTTTGAAGTGAGAGACGATGAGGTAATGCTGTTGATGTGATGTACGTGGATGTCCAAAGATGTTCAATGCAGTGCCACACAACAGACTTGGGAGAAAAAGTTGAACGTAAGGAATAAATGGGACTGTAGCAACAAGGATGCAAAATTGGCAAGAATGACAGGAAACACAGTAATGGTTAATGAATACTTTTCAAGCTGGAGGAAGGTTTGTAGTGAAAACTAATGGGGGTCAATGCTTTTTAGTAATTTTAATGATCTAGAACCTGGTGTGCAGGGCATAATTTCAAATGATACACAAAACCTGGAAACCTTGCAAACTTTGAGGAGGATAGTAAAAAACTAAATGTGGCAGGACAGGTATAGTGAGTAGTTAAAAAGCATACAGCATTCTAGGCTTGGTCAATAGTGGTTCAGATACAAGAGCAGGAGTTATACTGAACTGTATAAGGTACTAATTAGACTTCAGTTTTGGCTACCACATTTTTGAAGGATATGAACGCAATGCAGGGAAAGTGGAAGAGGTTTATGTGATTGGTTCAGGGATGAAAAACTTCAGTTCTGAAGATAATACTGGAGAAGTTGGCACTCTTCTCCTTGAAGAGAGGGCTAAGAGGATGTCTGATAGAGGTTTTCAAAATCAACCTCTCATAAAAGGATCAAGAATGCGAGAGCATGGACACTACGATAATTTGCAAAACGAGCAAACGTGATGTCAGAAAAAGTTTCTCAGAAAGCGAAGAGTTAGGATCTGGACCACACTGCCTGGAAGTGTGGTGGAGACAGGAGAATGGCACTAAGTCAAATGCTCATCCAGTAAGCCTATGCAGATGTGATGAGCGAACAGCCTCCTTATGCAGTGTAACCGTTCTGTAATTCTGGGGGTCTATCAGGCATGGAACATGCTAAAGATAGTTAATTCTCACATTTTTTGGGAGATACATCAATCAATATACACAACCTTTAGCCTTCGGAGATTCAAGAATCATTGACTGACATATTTAAAATGATGATGGTCGAGAGTATGGTGCTGGAAAAGCACAGCAGGTCAGGCAGCATCCGAGGAGCAGGAGAATTGACATTTCGGGCACAAGCCCTTCATCACCCCTTCTCATTCCTGATGAAGGGCTTATGCATGAAATGCTGAAAATGTGTTGCTGGAAAAGCACAGCAAGTCAGGCAGCATCCAAGGAACAGGAGAATCGACATTTCGGGCATAAGCCCTTCTTCAGGAAGGGCTTTCAGCTTATGCCCGAAACTTCGAGTTATGCCCGAAACGTTGATTCTCCTGTTCCTTGGATGCTGCCTGACCTGCTGCACTTTTCCAGCAACACATTTTCAGCTCTGATCTCCAGCATCTGCAGTCCTCACTTTCTCCTTATGCATGAAATGTCAATTCTCTTGCTCCTTGGATGCTGCCTGACCTGCTGTGCTTTTCCAGCACCATACTCTCGACTCTGATCTCCAGCATCTGCAGTCCTCACTTTCCCCATGTTTAAAACGATGAGAAAATGAAAACAGACTACTTTGGACTCTCAGTCTAAGAGATGTATAAGATTAAATGTAAGATGATATGACAAAGGAATGGAAAGACTTTTATTCACATAGAATTGTAAGCCTGTTGAACAAACTAGCAGAGTTAAAAAGTACATCATACTTGCATTTTTCATTCATGGCACACGAACATCCTGACTGGATAACTGCATTTATTGCTTATCCCTAACTGTCCATGAGGCAAAGTCACCATGGTATTACCAGACCATAGTGTTGCTCTCTCATTAGGGAGATGACAAGTGGTGGTTTAATGTGAGAGTCAGTATGCCTCAGGTGAGGGGTTGAGATTGAGAAGGTGAATCCTTTGTGGCAATCTCAGCTAAGGCAGGAATTGAATTCCACTGTTGCATTAACCTGCATTACAAACCAGCGGTCAAGCCAACTGAGCTCACCAGGAGGTGGCAGTGAACTGGTTACTGAACTGCTGCAGTCTTTAGGGTGTGGGACATCCACAGTTCTGTTTGAAAGGAGTTCCAGAATTTCAACCCGTGACAGGGAAAATGTAAACATTTAAAAACTGATGATTGAAGGAAAGAGAAATAAAAGGATTATGTGGACAGACTACGCACATAGAATACATCCTCCATACATTTAATAGTCCTAATCCTAACATAGAGAGTCTGTTTTCATGTTACAAATTCTGAACAATTCCACAACATGATCTTCTGCCCTGATGCACCAAAGTCTTTCCTGAGTCAATATTGCTGTGGCTTGTCCACCCTGACACATGGTCCAGTCTGTTTCGGTTTTAGTGGTTTTTTGATAAGTAATTTATTTCAGGACTAGTAATTCAAGTCAAGTCCAAACCCAGCACTGAACTTGAAATTCTAGTATTTCTTCTTTTGAACTTTATGACAGCTACAAAAGCTCTCCATCTAGATTAGTGACAAGTTAATCCCAGTTTCTCAGCCAACAATTATATAACCTCACATAATGGAAGCTCTGAGCATGCTAATACAGTAAGCCTCTGGGTTGCAAATGGGTTCTGTTCTTGAGTCCATTCACAAGTCGATTTGTATGTGAGTTGGAACAGTATGCAAGGCAATAAAAAGTAGGCATTTGTAAGTACAGGAAATGTTCTTTTGTCAGATATTTAAAATGATGCTCCTATATGGGATCACTTTTGTAAGTTCAAATCTGTAAGTTGGATACTCATAAATCAGGGACCCTTGTATTGGTTTTGTGTTCTCGTTTACCAAGGGCAAACAGACTAAGTAATTTTCTGAATTGATAAATGAAATGATTTTGCAGTAAAAAAGATTTTGTACAATAATGTTTGAGATGTTTTGTAAATTGCAGATTGTTTGTTTAATTTTTAGCAAAGTGAAAATGATAGCTAGACTTGGTGGTAAAAATATTCACAGCTAATAAAGCAATCAAGGCCTTAAGAAATTTAGCCCAAAAGTAGTTCAAAACTATTGAGGTATAGTGACCATTCTGTTGCAAACTGTTGATCATCACTTAAATTGTCAGGATCTGAATTCTAATTATTAATCCTTCAATGTAGTCATCATTATAAAAAAACACACCGGTCTTACATATCTTTAACTAAACCTGTATCCAAAACACATAATAACCCAAATTCATAAAACCAGAATGGTATATACTAAAACTATATATATTCTAAGCAACTTGAAGTTTGCTAAAACTATCCATCATTTGGAACACCCTAACAAGTTAACAACCAGGTAATCAGTCAGAGGTATGTGTTAATCTTAAACTTCTAATTTTTCCAGTTTAAGGCATTTTAAATATCAGTGCATTTGTAAAATTAAGTGGCATTTGCAAGCAGCTTTTAACATATTAGAATTAATTTTGAACAGACTATTAAAGAATCATTGCAAAATAACAGTGATATTTCTTACCGTGTTCTCCCACAAAATGGTGCAGTTTGCCATAGGAATCTGCCAAGTTCATGTTTGGGTTCCCTCTGCCCACAGTAATGGGTGTATTCCTGCTACTGTTGCCTTTTAGTTTTGGTGTGCAGCTGCTTCTACTAGTCACAGATGGAACTATTGTTGGATAGTTCATGCCTCCATGATGTGTAAGGCCAGTCATTAGTTTAACATTAGTTGTAGCGGAAGACTTGTATGTCATTTGTGGGCCTTCAAAGTGGCAGTCGGCATGGTAAATACTGTGAACGGACTCAGTACCTGAAGAAGGACTCTGATGGTTTAGTGCAGATGAAGGAAGCATAAGCTTACTGCCAGCTTGTAACGAGTTGATCTCCATTTCACAAAGTTCTGGACTGCCCTGCTGTGCCTTTGAATTACCATTGCTGATATGGTAATGATGATGATGATGATGATGATGGTGATGAATTAAATGATGGATTGACCTTACACGACTTTTATTCTGCCATTTCCTCTCTTGACCATTTGAACTGTTTGGGGTGACCTTCTTGTGTTGTTTATTCTGCCAAATGTTGTAAAGGCGCAGTGTCCGCCGCTTCACTTTTCTAAAGAGGTGGCAAATGTATTTAAGGAGCTCTTCATAGAGGCTTCCAGGTTCTGAGAAACTGGCAATTGTGCTATCATTTGAAAGAAAGCGGGCTCGCTGCTCCTGCATTAACTGGTTTTCACGTTGCTTTGTTTCTGAAAACTGAGTTGCTATGACAACCAGGCACAAGTTAATCATGAAGAATGAACCGACCTAAAGAAATTTTTTTAAGGACATAAATACACAACGTCAATTTTACATTCACAAAGACAGCAAAAACGTTCATCCTTCTGCACTGGCAATCATTCCAATTGTGTTCATTAAATCATCTTGTTTTGTTGTAATGCAGGCATTAAGAAAATAACTCATCTCAGACTCAAGAAAGACTTAATATCTCAGTTTCCACATTATCAGTGATTTTACTTAATAATAAATATTGTATGAAGTATTATATTAAAGTGATATTTTAAAATTAATATAACTGAAAGAAATCAACTCTTAACGCTTCTTAATGTTTGTGGGAGATGGGATTGTCCAATAACTGGGATACTGCCTTTCAAACAATTCTCTCTTCAATAAGTTGGGAAAGAAACTTTAAAAAGGAAATATTTTTTTCCAATGCAAGAACTTTACAGAGAGTTAATTTTCCTGATGTAACCAAATACAAAAGTTGAAGTTAATCTATTGTCTTATTTCTGTGATGGAATAACATCAAATGTTAATTTTCTGTTTGGCTTTTCAGGTGGCCAGACAAAAAGGTAGTAAAGCAATATAAATTACTTGGAGACAAGTGCCTGCTGCCTCCATCTGCAGATTACCTAGCTAAGCACAGAGTGGGGACCAATTGCTATTCAAAAACATTTGTCATCCCTGCTTTCAGGTGCTGTCCATCTTAAGGGGCACCAATGCTGTCTTTAGGGCACAAGCTGATATTTTGGCTCTGGTCATTCAAACTGGTGTGACAGTTACTTGTTTCGGAATGTTGCTCTTAAACTTAATCTCTACTCATTGTGATAGGTCCTCTCACATCTTATTGCAAGACTGCATATTTAAAGGCACAGATGTACCCTTAACAACTACTAAAAATAGTGTCTGTTCTTCAGGTTATAAGACAGGAATGTTCCTTGCCATCCCCAAACCCCAATCGTGCAAGAATTTTATCACATGTTGAATAGAAATAAAAACCAAATATGTACTCATATTCTTTTTATTATCTACACCTACAAATTAGTTTTTCTGTTCATTAACATTCAACATGCCAAAGAGACATGGAAAAATATGTGCTACAATCCATCAAATGCTTATCACTACAGTGTGGTATTGCCCTTTTACAGGGCATCCAGGGTGCATCTGCCTCTTCAAGAGTTCATAGAGTCATAGCGACGTACAGCATGGAAACAGACCCTTCGGTCCAACCCGTCCATGCCGACCAGATATCTCAACCCAATCTAGTCCCACCTGCCAGCACCCGGCCCATATCCCTCCAAACCCTTCCTATTCATATACCCATCCCAATGCCTTTTAAATGTTGCAATTGTACCAGCCTCCACCACTTCCTCTGGTAGCTCATTCCATACCCGTACCACCCTCTGTGAAAAAGTTGCCCCTTAGTTCTCTTTTATATCTTTTCCCTCTCACCCTAAACCTATGCCCTCTAGTTCTGGACTCCCTCACCCCAAGGAAAAGACTTTCTCTATTTATCCTATCCATGCCCTCATGATTTTGTAAACCTCTATAAGGTCACCCCTCACCCTCCGACCCAGCCTGTTCAGTCTCTCCTTAAAGCTAAAATCCTTTAACCCTGGCAACATCCTTGTAAATCTTTTCTGAACCCTTTCAAGTTACACAACATCTTTCCGATAGGAAAGAGACCAGAATTGTACGGATGCTTTTACAGATGCAAACACAAGACTCCCCCATCTGAAAACATTCTAAATGATTTATGTCTAACTAAAATCAATTCCCAATCAAACTATTGGATACTCTCAAAAACACATTTTAATTTGCCATCAGTTTTTAAATGCTGCCAAGCAGTGTTCATTTGAATTAGAGCAAAGCATGAAGTTAACTGTTCTATATTCCATCAATAGGACAATCAATCTCCTGAGGTTGCTATTTACATAATTTTACAGATTAACACGTTTACACTGATAACGCACAAGTGTAAGACTAAAATTAACTTTTTTGATTGATGCAGCAAGGCCATATTTTGGTGGATCAATACTGGTCAATCTCCTATGTCAATGTACATTTGGAGGTCATATT
This sequence comes from Chiloscyllium punctatum, assembly GCF_047496795.1. Lineage (NCBI taxonomy): Eukaryota > Metazoa > Chordata > Chondrichthyes > Orectolobiformes > Hemiscylliidae > Chiloscyllium > Chiloscyllium punctatum. The sequence goes on from NC_092778.1 coordinate 52,624,022, forward strand.
TTTTTCAAGTATACATGGTCCTCATTTTATATTCCAGCTATAAATTCTCTTGTCCATATTTACCAATTTGTCACAATTTGCAATTGCATCATGTCAAGAGGCTACAGAATGGCTTAATCAAAGGTTCTGGACAGAAAACAAGTTTAAGAGGCCTACAATGAAAGGAGTTGAAAAGTGCAGCTCTAGAAAAGCACAGCAGGTCAGGCAGCATCTGATGAGCAGGAGAATTAACGCCCTGGGCACAAGCTCACCAGGAATTGGGGAAGGGGGGGGCGGAGTAGCTTGGAAGGCGATAGATAGATGCAGGTATGGGGGTGACGGTGAAAGATTGGAGTGGATAGGTGGGAAGGACGATGGACAGGTGGATCCATGAGGGCAGCAACAAGCCTTTTTCTAAATAAATTCCTACTGCCAAGAGAGCCAAGTTCATGCTGTTGGTCCCTGATCTTTTTATTCATGGATCACAGATGGTCTTTCTACAGGTTGTGAATGATCTCCCACTCTGAGAATTGCTTTGCCCAACCTGCTTTTGATTCTTGGGATTGTCATAGTGAGTTATGGTGGAGGAGTAGTATGGAACCTCTGCTACAAAAGAGAGAAAAACATCTTTGCCAAACTGACTTCTATTCAGATTATACTTGGAGCCTCCATAATTCATTTGAATCTGCAGCTGTACAGCCTTTGTGGCAGCAATGACATTGTCATTACCTGGCAAGCTCATCAAGTTATCATGCCCACTGCTGCAGGATAAGGCCTGAATAGCAGCTGCTTAAGCAGAGCATTGCAGACATCACTCAAATTCTAGTCAAGGCTGTCTGTAAGTTATGCTTGATGGAACTTAGCATTTCATTCACATGACCACAGGACTCCTCCATGCTTACTGGTAAATCTCCAATAAGCCCAACAATTTATCAGCATTTAAATGTATTCTTCTCTTGAAATTTGGGCATGACCTAACAGCTAGGCAGAAAGATGCACCATCCTTGAGCAACGATTCTCTGGTCCTTCTCTTCCAACTGGTTCCGCTAGTGTTCAGCAGTGCTCTGAATTACTCATGTGCTTCCTCACAGTGGCATACCTGCTCTACTGAAGTACATACCTCTGAACTGGTGAGTTAATAAGGTGCAAAACAATGTAGAACATGCACTACTAGATTTGTAGCTACTACTACTACTATGAATTCTATATTCATAAGATACATTTCTGTCTATATTGTTCATAAATCAAATAAAACCTTTACTTGATTTATCTATTAAAACAAACAAGCTTGTTTTATCTTTTATCCACATGCTATAAAAATTATCTAAATTTTCTAGTCCATAGCGTAACTTGAAAACCCATCCCAATAAGTAATATTTTAATAAATGCATATAGTGGAGATATTCACTACTAAAGGAAACATTGACTTTTAAGCTCTTAAAATGCACATACTTACTATTATAAGCAGTATAAAATATATAAAATTGTAAAAAGAATGTGCATCCATAACATAATACATGATGTCTACCCATCCTTCCAGGGTAATAACCTGGGGAGAAAGAAAAGAAACATTACATTTTTATAATTTATTTTGAATGGTAATAACTGAAAAATAATTTCAAGATGTATATTCCAATGTATTTTCCTATTAAATAACACCTAAGGATTTTAAGTATTGGGCAAATAAACATCTCTGTCTTCACTCAAAGTTGCAACTGATTTTACTAAATGAGCATACTCACAATTTTTCACCTTAATTTTGAAAACTTACATATAAATGAAATCATCTAAAAATGTAATCTATATTTCTCATCGTTTTTTTAATAAATAGGGCATTTTTAGTCTGTTCAGTAGTAATAGTTTAGGTTCCAGCCAGCCAAAACTTTGTTTAGGCTACTGTCAGGTGATAATTTTCACCATATTGTTTAAGACAGGGTTCTGCACAGGCCTGATTGTATTTATGGCCAGGTTAGAGTGGTACTGGAAAAGCACAGCAGGTCAGGCAGCATCCGAGGAGCAGGAAAATCGACGTTTCGGGCAAAAGCCCTTCATCAGGAATAGAGGCAGGATGCCTGCAGAGTGGAGAGATAAATGACAAGGGATGAATGCAGATTTCTCCAGCTTTCTCACTTCCCCTCCCCCCACCTTTTCTCAGTCCCAACCCTGATACTCAGCACTGCCTTCTTGACCTGCAATCTTCTTCCAGACCTCTCCGCCCCCACCCCCTCTCCAGCCTATCACCGTCACCTTAACCTCTTTCCACCTATCGTATTCCCAACGCCCTTCCCCCAAGTCCCTCCTCCCTACCTTTTATCTTAGCCTGCTTGGCATACCCTCCTCATTCCTGAAGAAGGGCTTATGCCCAAAATGTCGACTCTCCTGTTCCTTTGATGCTGCCTGGCATACTGCGCTTTTCCAGCAACACATTTTTAACCACTACCTCTTACCCAATCTCTCTTTTCCTATGTCTACACTTCAAAACAGGTGTTGTGGTTCTGTGCATGCACGCATGGTGGACCAGCCCACAGCAGCAGTGGCCAAAACATGGGGTTGCACGAAAAAAATCTAACAAGCATATTTCTAGCTCTATGTCTATACAAACAGAAAGTATATAGTGATAAGTATATAGTCCTGACAGAACTTTTTTTAGCATATGATGGTGGAAACTCTGCAGAAATGAATGGAATACCCTAAAATTTGCTTTGCTTCTGTTTTATGCACATTAACAGCTTAAAACAGCTCAACAAAGCCCGACAACCTGCTGAACAAATTGCCAAAACAAAAATTTGAATGAAAAGTATATATAGTTGTCAAAATTGCTCTGATACTCTTGCAATGTTTTTCAAATGTGGTTCGCTAATAGGGAGAGAAGACTTTACCAAGAAGTTGTACTTCTCTTTCTAGATGCGCAGCACTAAGTTGGTTTATGAAAATATCATCAGTGTAATTCACCGAACTAGTAAATAGCAACATAAAAGTGAGTATGCTCTCCTGCCTCCCTTCCTTCCCACCCTTACATAATTACTGGCTGATGTATTGATTTAAAACATATAATGGAAACTTGTTTGCTTAATTAAAAAATTCAATTTATAAACAGTTTCACACCAAGAAACAGTTGAATTAGCAGCTTCCTTGACAATCTGATCAAGTTAAATGAGTGAATGCACATTGAATTATGGAAAACTGTCAGTTCAAATTGAAATTGTTCCATTCTAGACATTAATGGGGAGATGAACTCAGAGGCTTCTCACAGGCTCCACCAGCCTGTAAATTTGAACTAAGAACATCTCTACACTTGGCAAAACTGATTTGAGATTTTAAAACCGAATCTTTTGTTTGGTGTAATTAAAAGATCCAGTCAGCACAGTAAGCACATTGCAAGTAGTTTTGATCAATGCACTGCACCACTCTTTATCGAATCCTAGAAAGGTTACAGAATAATACTATTTGGCCTGTCTTGTCTATGCTGGCTCTCTATGAGAGCAACTCAGACAGTTACTCACTCCTATCTTTATCCCAACAACACAGAAAGTCACTTCTTTTCAGGTGGCTATCACATTACCTTTTGAAAATCATGATTGAATTTTCCTCCACCAAAGTCAGTTACTTCAGATTCTAACTGTTCACTGCATATAAACATTTATCCTTATGTCAGCTTTGGTTCTACCTTAAATTGATGTCCAATGGAAACAGTCTCTTTCCAGTAATAGCACACAAGCATGCATGGGTAGTGCAATGTTCAACTGGTTTATAAGTTTTAAAAGGCAATCGGCATACCTTAAAGAGGAAAGTGCTCTCAAGGCACAACAACTGTTAGCACTGCATCGCAAAGTATTGCATGGAGGCATGGACAAAAGAGATTCTCTGGTGGGGCACTGAAGACCTTAGTCCAAGATGTTGAGAGAAGTGCAAGCAGATTTTAATATCCTCTCACATGGTAATGCTGAGGGCAAGTTGAGGGTTTATTGGGCAGCAACACAATGCCAGGTTCTAACAGCCGCATTCTTCTCATCTCTGACTTGATTAATCCCTGGGTGGAATGGCACATAGATGGCTGCCGCAACGCATCACCAATTGAAGTCCATAAACACTTAAAGGGCTCACCCTACTGCTGCTTATATTCACTGGTTGCAGGAAAAGGTCTTGACATATGGAAAGTTTAGACCATAAAGAACAAAGAACAATACAGCACAGGATAGGTGCTTCAGCCCACCAAGCCTGCACCAACACATGACACCTTTATAAACTAAAAATGTTGCCTTTATGTGGTTAGTATCCCTCTATTCCCTGCCTATTCGTATATCTGTCAAGATGCCTCTTAAATGTTGCTATTGTTCTTGCCTCCACTGCGTCTTCTGGCAGCATATTCTGAGCACTTACCACCCACTGTGTAAAAAACTTAACTCGCACATTTGCTTTAAAATTTCCCAATTTTACCGTAAACCTATGTCCCCCAGTAACTGACATTTCTACCCTGGGAAAAAGATTCCAATTATCCATTCAATCCATACCTCTCAGTGTTGTAAACCACTTATCAGGTCACCCCTCAGCCTCCAATGTTCAAGTGAAAACAAACTAAGTTTGTCCAATCTCTCCTCATAGCTAATAACCTCTAAACCAGGCAACATCCTGGTAAACCTCTTTTGTACCCTCTCCAAAGCCTCCATATTATTTTGGTAGTGTGACAACCAGAAGTGTACACAATATTTCAAATGTGGTCTAACTAAAGTTTTTACAGCGGCAACCTGCCAATTTTATACTCTATGCCATGACTCCAGAAGGCAAGCATGCCATACATCTGTTTGACCACCTTATCCACTTGTGTTGTGAGAACTGAGGATCTGTACGCCTACATCCCTCATGTATGTTAATATTTCTTAGGTTTTTGCCATTTACTGTATATACTTCCCTCCCGTAGTAGACCTTCCAAAATGCATCACCTCACATTTGTCCGAATTAAACTCCAACTATCATTTCTCTGCCCAAGTATCCAGATTCTCTATATCCTGATGTACCCCTCTGGCATACCTCCTCACTATCCACAGTAATTTGTGCTCAGCAGATTTCCAAGGAGCTGCTCCAGGAAAGTGCTCTCACAGACTAACATTCTATGCCCTTCCACTGCTTTACCAGTGTCCTCTACCAGTTAACAGACCAAGAATGCTGTTGCCCATATCCAGCTAATGCAACCCAAAAATGAGCCCTCAAGTCCTAAAGCTGCTTAACATCATACTGAGAGGCTATCTACAATTTCTCTGGTGAAAATTATCATCTTTCCGCCAGCCACTCTGCAGCCACTGATCTATATGGCCAGGCAAATGTACCTGTAAGACTTAGGCATTTCCTAAGTGTAAATAGTTCAGTTTTGCATGCATTGTTTCGAATTTGTTGGATAAAGCTGTTATGGAATGTTTTATTTTAAGCTTTTGGCCAAGTGGAAATGTGATAATAGAATCCCTATAGTGTGGATTTAGGACATTTGGTCCTTCAAACCCACACCAACCATCTGAAGGCACCCCACCCTGACCCACACCCCTATCCTATCCCCGTACCCTGCTTTACCCATGGTCAACCCACCTAGCCTGCAGAGTCAGGACACTATGGGCAATTCAGCGTGACCAATCCATCTACGTTGCACATCTTTGGACAATGGGAGGAAACTGGAGCACCCGGAGGAAACCCAGACAGACACAGTGAGAATGTCTGTGTGGAGTCTGCACAGTCACCCGAGGGTAGAATCAAAGCCAGGTGTGACACTGTGACGCTGCAGGGCTAACCGCTGTGCCACCATGCCACCCATACAGAATCCTTACAATGCAGATAGAGGCCATATGGCCAATCGAGTCTGCACCAAGCCTCCAAAGAGCATCCCAACTAGAACCATTCACCATGCCTAATCCACATAACCTGCACACTACAGGACAATTTGGTGTGGCATATCCACTTAATCTATACATCTTTTGAATGTGGGAGGAAACCACAGCACTTGGAGGAAACACATGTAGACATAGAAGAACATGCAAACTCCACACAGACAGTCACCCAAGCCTGGAATTGAAACCGAGTTCCTTCGCTCCGTGAGGATGCAATGCTAACCACTGAACAATTGTACCATCCTGAATGATAAATGGAGTGGTGGAATTGTGGGACTTGTAGAGTACGGTGATGTTGTGATGAGACCTCAGACCTGAAAGCTGCTCACAGCCTACCTAATGTAAAGAGATTCTTGATGTGTTTTTACTTCTTCTTTCTCCTCTCAAAACGTCTGTCAGAGACCTGGAGACAAGGGCTGATGGGGGGGGGTTTGTGGAAGAAACAACATACCTTCTCAAATTTGGAGACATGCTCCATCAAATATAGGAGGACTCTCCACTATTAGCCCAGCAACAGAACTGTTGTTTCGCAACAAAGTTCCACAACGTTCTTGGAATCTGAACAGCTCTCACCGAAGGTGCACTACCCAGGCATGACAGAAAGGATTTAGTCATCAAGCAGTATCTCAGTGGTACACACTGACGCAAGAAAAAAGCATTGTGATTTTGGACATTCAGCAACTTGATGTTCTCAACATAATCAAATGTACATTTAGGGAACAGTAGCTTCAATGGTTGCTGTACATCTGCCCTTAATACTTGAGCCCCACAGCAAAATGCAAACGGCTGAATGCTTCTTGAACCACTGGAAATCTATGTAGCCTGCCAGATTCACTTGACTACTCCTTCTGCGTTGGCCTAAAAACACAGGAACCTATGAAGCTCCACCTCTGGCATGGAGCGCCTCCACCTGATCCAGTGATTTATGATATACTAACAGATGTTGATAAGAGAGCTTGCTCTCACTTAGAAAAATACACTGGCGCAGAAACTGAGGGCAACAGTGATTTTCACAGTCACTGGCAGTACTGACCTCAACCTGCTGTATACTTGTCCATCTGGTTGGAGGATGTAGCATAGTTCCATGACCACCTCCTTGATGGAAAAAAAAACACCTCAGACTGCTCCTGGTTGAGATGAAGGTAGGATCAGTGCTCCCCTAAGAGCCTTAGTGGATGTAACCCTCAAATGAGAATACACACTGTTTGACATCACATTGTTTGTCCACTCTAAATGCTTATGGTGCATGTTTACTGTGCTGCACAAGTATATATACAATCATGGCATACTAAGAGGACCATGAAGTTTGTGATACAATTGACATTGTATGAGCTCGAATGGCCACATCACAAGATGCTCTATAGAGCCACATCTTCTGACCATGACTTCAACATCTGCGTGTGTAATTTCACCATTGCTATCAGGCAACATGTCGAATTAACAAAGATACCTATGCAATGCAGTAGCACAACTTTCACTAATTATACACAAAGATAAACATGACCAAAGAAACTATAACTTATACATACAAACATTCAGCTCTGCTGAAGCTCAGCGCTCATGTCAACAACTGTTTTCACTTTGTGAAGCAAATGCATGAGATTAATCTTTCTCAAATTAATGTTAGTTTGTTTGGTAGTTGGTGTGGTGAGTACTAATGGAGGGTCTTGTCAGCTTGACTCAATTGTTGTAGATGTACTGCTGGGAGATGCAGGCAATCCTACCTACATATATACAGCCTAGCACATCATACATCCAGGCAGGTACATCACATGGCAAGATCTACTAAAAGCCTTAATGACAACATAATAATCAAATAATGACAGATGCTGATAACAGATGTTGATTGACAAAAAAAAGCAGTCAGTACTGTATGCAGCATACTGTAGCAGCTGTGACAACAGGTGCGTGCATCCTGTTTACAGTTAGTGCTGAAAAGTCACTTCAAATACCCACAGCATATTGTGTGACATTTATTTATTGGATTTGCTGTCGTGTTTCTAATTTCTAATGGGTAGCAATGACACCTGAATATTTGAATAACTGCAAATGTCTATTTTGTTCCCACTGCATCTATCAGCTTTAGCATGGAGGACAGCATAGGGACTTTAACTTACAAAGAATATTGGTTGATATTGAACTGCGACTTTATTAACTGCCTCTAGGAGATTGTGAATCAGTGCTGTCAATCTCTGTTAAAGAAAAACAGAACAATTAAAGTGATCATTTTGGAATCTCTAGCAGTGAAGGTGATTGCAGAAATCACTACGGATTTAGTGCTTTGCCAGAACAATTATTTTAGCTTTCATGGTAGCAACCCAATTTTTGCTGAAGTGCATTATTCTTGGATACCAATAGGTTCTCGCCTCTTCTCGGAGTGTCGCTATCTCCTGCTGGTTTTGTAATAAGAACCACAGGAAACGGATCTGCTTAACATTCACAAACACTATTTAACAAATTAAGCTGAACCATGGCACCCTGTAGGTGGTCGCTAATTATTTATTGGTGTGGTGTAATTTTGTAGTAAAACTGCTGAATATTCAGCAAAACAGAACATGAGCAGAAATGTTCCTGGGCAAAATGTTGTTTGAAGGGGAAAAAAATTGCCTAAAGCACTTCTTTGATGAACACAGGTACTAAGTTTGGTATTGCTCAATGTTTTCTTTTGAGAAATATTCAGTTTATTTTAATAAGGGTATCCATAGTAAAATAGGAATTAGGAGCAGGAGTAGGCAATTCAGCCCTTTGAGCCCACTCCGCATTTAACACGACCATGGTTGATCTTATTGTGGTCTCAAATCCACTTTCCTGCCTGCTCCTCATATTTCTTTATCCTGCTTTTCATTAGAAACATATCTAATTCTTTCTTGAATCTGTTTATTGATTCAGCCTGTATGGCAATGAGTTCTATAGATTCATAACCGTCCGAGAGAAGTAGTTTCTCCTCATCTCAGTTTTGAACTTGCCTCCTTTCATTCTATATTTATGACCTTTTGTTCAAGAGTGTTCCACAAGGGGGATCATCAGTTCAATGTCCATTTTACCATTCACCTTTAGCATTTTATATACCTCATTCAGATTCCTCTGTCATTCTTCTGAACTCCAATGAGTACAAGCCCAAGCTAGTTAACTGCTCCTCGTATGACAGCTCTTTCATCCCTGGAATCAACCTTATGCACCTCCTCTGAACTGCCTCCAGTGCAACCAAATCCTTCCTCAAGTAAGGAGACCAAAACTGGACACAATATTCCAGATGTGGTCTCATCAATGCTTTATACAAATATAACAGCACTTAGAACATAGAACATAGAACAATACAGCACAGAACAGGCCCTTCGGCCCACGATGTTGTGCCGAACTTCTATCCTAGATTAAGCACCCATCCATGTACCTATCCAAATGCCGCTTAAAGGTCGCCAATGATTCTGACTCTACCACTCCCACGGGCAGCGCATTCCATGCCCCCACCACTCTCTGGGTAAAGAACCCACTTCTTTACTTTTATAATCCAGTCCTTTTGCAATAAATGCCAGGATTCCAATTGCCTTTCATATTATATGCTGCACTCGCATACCTAAGTTCTGCAATTCTCCCCTCTGCACTGATGGACTTTGAATCTGCTTCCTATTTAAATAATAATTTGCCCTTTTAATTTTCCGGCCGACCCCAAATGAAACCTTACACCTATCCACATTAAATTTCAACTGCCAGATTCTGGCCCATTCTCATAACCTATATCCACCTGTAAATTCTTTATGTCCTCATCACTGCCTGCTTTTCTGCCTATTTTAGTATCATATGTGAACTTTGCTATGTTACATACACTAATTCCCTGTTTGCAGATAATTTATGCATAGTAAATAGCTGAGGATTGAGAACTGGACCCTGCAGTTACAGTTTGCGATCCAGAGAAGGGCACATTTATCCCAACCTTCTACTTTCTATCAGTCAGCCCATCCTCTATCCAAGCCAATATTCTATCCTTAATCCCCTGGGATCTAACCTTCTGGATCAGTCTTTTATGCATTGAGAAATACAAAAAGGATTAAAGGCAGGGAACTAGGATGGCAAAGCTGAATTGAATGAACAAAAGAAATGAAGGATAATAACACAAAGTTGTCAATTAGATTAAGAGCAGAAGGGATGGACTCAGGTCACTAAAAATTGGATCAGGTGACGATAGTGAAACTGATGGTGCACAAGCTGACAAAGTGCTAAACAACATTTTTGCCTCATTCCTCATTAGAATGAGATAGCTCATTTATTTGATATGGGAAAGGTTCTGTAGAAAAATGGTCTTGCAGATATATGATGCCTTTTGAAAGGGGAGCTCTTCAAGCGTTTTACAGTCGATGTAATACTTTTGAAGTGCTGTACCGATTGTAATTAAAGGTAGGGATAATAGAGACAAGAAAAATACATAGTATAAAAAGCATCTTTGTTGAACAGTACTCTCTTACTACTATTGCCCCACACCATTTGACCCCCTTAGCAATACGAACTATATCTAATTCTTTCTTGAAACATTCAATGTTTGGCCTCAACTGCTTTCTGTTGCAGAGAATGCTATGGGCTTATCATTCTATGGGTGAAGAAATTTCTCATATCAGTTCTAAATGGCTTATCCATATGTGTAGACTGTGACCACTGGTTCTGGGTTCCCCAGTTCTCAGGAACACCCTTCTTATATTTACCCTTTCCTCCTATTTCCACTTTATAGGTTTCTGAGAGATCCTCCTCATTCTTCTAAACTTCACTAATTATAGTCCTAATTAAACCAGTCTCTTGTCATATGCCAGTCTTTTCATCCCAGGAATCAGTCTGTGAATTTTGTTGCATTCTCTCCATATCCAAAACATCCTTTCTGAAATAAAGGAGACCAAAACATACACAATACTCCCATGCACAACTGTAACAACACTTGCCTATTTTTAAACTCTGACCCTTTACAAATAATGGCTAAAGTTCCATTTGCTTTTTAATTATTGATGCAAATGCAAACTCACCTTTTATGTTCCATGTACAAGAACACTCAGATTCCTTAATGCTGCACTTTTTTGAAGGTGCTCTTTGTGTAAATAATAATGGTCTGCCTTTTGATTCTTCCTATTAAAGTCCATAACCTCTTACTTTTTTACATTGAACTTCATTGGTCTTATTTTTGCCCACACACTCAGTCTATATACCCTTGCAGATTTCTTGTGTCCTCACCACAACATGCCCGCTAACCTTTTTTTAAAATCATCAGCAAATCTAGATACATTTTAAGTGAAGTTCCCCAGAACTTTATGATTTCTTTCATTTCATATTTTCATAAATAATCTGAAGCTGCAAGCCCCAAGAAAAATATTTGCATGTTGGTTCAAAGTTTATTGAAGTGGTAGATTCACAAACCTGTACAGGATTAGCTACTGGAGGATTTGAGTATACTTTGAAATCGGGCAGATGAAATCCAATTTGAAGACATGCAAAATGCTTCAAATGGAGGCAAGAATCTAGGAATGGCTGGTTACTTAAATGTAAAGTAAACAATGGCATAGGAAAGGAAGTGATTGGGTAGCTAGGGGAATTCTGGTTTACAAAATATTGAAGCTGTATTTCAAGACTGCTCGAAGGCAGTGAATTAAAGTAAATCAGATGCGGGGCTAATTATAAAAGATCAATATTGCAATCCCTTATTTCTTTAAGGATATACAGGTAAATCTTATGCAGAAATTTATTAAATTTATGTTCATATCATTGTTTTGTAATCATCCTGGCAATAATAAGAGTCGCATATCAATCCACCACATTATCACCACTCTGACATTATAAAATTGATCACACTTTAAAAGTTCTTAATTGGCTGTAAAGTGCTTTGGAACATCCTTGGTTATGGAAAATTCTATATAAATTCAAGTCTTTCTTTTCATTTTTCTACAACAGTTGGAGATGGTAGTGTGATGGTAACATCATTCCATTTAGTAATCTAATACCTCAAGCTGAAGACATGGATTTCAATGCACAGCAGACAAATCAGATTTAAAAAAACACTAGAATAATGGTGAACATGTATACACTGTTGATTACTGTTAAAAATCCACCTCACTGACTCATGTTCTTTACAGAAAGAAACCTGCCAACATTACATATGACTAGTGATCCACAACAATGAGGTTGACTGTTAACTGTTTTCTGGGCAATTGGAGACAAGCAATAAATGCAGGCCGTGCCAGCATGCCCACAGCCCATGAACAAATTATAAAACAAAATCTCTCGTTCCCATTCCACATCAAATAAGTTAGCTGAAACAGTAAGGTTAGCCTGCCACTTTATAAGTCATTGATGGGACAGCATTTATAATACTCTGTATGGTCACTTTAGTACTACATAGGTATTGTAGTTACTGAAAGGATGTGAACAATCAGAAGAATTATGTGATAGGTCAGAGAATACAGTTAACTTGCCTCAGACAAGTCATTGTCCTGTATATGTGGACTGACCACATTTCAAAAACAATGATGCTAATTTGCCATGCAAAAATGTAGATGAAAATTAGTTCAGCTATGAAGGAGAAAGTAATTTATGGAACAAATGTGTTCCTAAGGAGGAAGAAGACATTCTTCCGATCTCTTCTAAGGACCTGAACAATGTGGACTCTGGCAAAAAATTTGGGAGAATTGTGTGAGACGTCAAGTGAGGTTTTTCTAGATAACGAGAGTAACAAGTCACATTTTCCAACTAAGTTCCAGACATCGAGACAAATTTCTCATTAGTTATCAGCAAGAGGCCTATGAACAGGGATTATCACATGGTCACCCTCATTATTCTTAATCTGGCCTCACTAAATTGCACTTTCATATCCTATCACTTGTTGGATAGAACCTGAACACTGAGCTTTCCTTTGACCATGTACCTGGTGACTCCAGTTCACTGCTTGCTCCTCTGAGAAGTCCTCATTGAGACCAGGAACCAGTGACTCAGGGCATGTTCCACAGGCAGTGGCTGCATGCATTCCATGCCCACAGACACTGACATCTTATAGGCTTTCTGCACCATTATGGCATATCTCTGATACACTTATAGTATGCTTCTGCACTTTAATGCCACAATTTGAAGCACAGCAGCAACTTGTACATGGACATTTTGCAAGGATAAGTACCCAGATCACTGATTGGACGTGGGTGCATCCCAATGTTGCTTGCTTTCTTAGTGCTCAATCATTTAGCACCTAACTGGATGCCCATAGCCGGCCTTGCCTTTTAAAGCTTTGCTCCCTCAGGCAGAGCTATCAGGGACATGGTACTTCTGTCTTCAGTCAAAGAGTCATACAGCATGGAAACAAACCCTTTGGTCCAACTCGTTCATGCCAACCAAGCTCCCCAAACTAAATTAGTCCCACTTGCCTACGTTTTGGTCCATATCCTCCAAACCTTTCCAAGTCAGGTACCCGTCCAAGTGTCTTTTAAATGTTGTAACTGTACCTGAAACCACCACTTCCTCTGGCAGTTCATTCCACATTTGAACCAGGGTGACTATGAAAACATTGTCCCTCGGGTCCTTTTAAATCTTTGTCCTCTCACCTTAAAGTATGCCCCCGAGAGAAAGACCTTTGCTATTCACCTTATCAATGCCCCTCATGATTTTATAAATTTCTACAAGATCACCAATCAATTTCCTACGCTCCAGTGAAAAATGTCACAACCTGTACAGCCTCTCCTTATAACTCAAACCCTCCAATCCTGGCAACATCCTGGTAAATATTTTCCAAATTCTCTCCAATTTAATAACATCCTTCCTACAGTACACTTGTCTTTCAGTGCAGACACAAAGCCGGAAAGTTGTCTGCAGTCATCAAGCAAGTAATTATATTTACATCATCTAACTGGACTCAGGTTAACCATATAAGGTGCAAGGGCAAACATTCTGCAGTAAACTCTATGTGGTTTGTGGAAGGAATAGACTTCATGATTTCATTTTATCCTTTGCAATATTCTTAAGTCATAAAGTTATAACAATCAAATTTACCTTCAGTAAGTAAGGACGGTTCATTTAGCATAAATGACAACTACTTTTCCAAATATTTATTGCAAGGCCAGTAAAAGCACTTGCGGGCTGCTGTACGTAAGACAATATTTATAATATCTAGTTTCTCATAATGCCAAATTTCTCCCGTAGTCCTCATTATCAAAGTTTTGTTTATTTAATAATCAAGATTTCAAATAATTTGAGGAATTTTAAACATACTCTTGCATCATCAAATTTGGAGTAGCTTTCACTAGTTTTAAATCTAAGATTACATAAGACTCTAATGTTTGATAAAATTTCAAATTTCAGCATAATGAAACATGTAATACAACTTTTTTTTATCAGAATCAATATCAATTATTTAACATTCCTAAGATAAACAATTTTAAGTCTTTTAGGTTAATGAAATAATAACATCAATTAACCTATGAAAACTCAAATCATAAGAAAATTCATTTTGAACTTAAGTAAAAACATCTTTGTTTTATTTTAATTTCTAATTTAAATTTCTAAGGTCAGCTGATAGCTGATCCCATCAATGTATTTTATGTCCATATTTAGGTGTTGGCTCTGGCTCAGCACTTTCGACTGAGTCAGAAGTTTGTGGGTTCAAGCCCCACTCATATCCAGTGACTACCACTTTGCTGGTTTTGGAAACTTGTACTGTGCAAGTTGACTGCCAAGTTTTTCACAGCAGTGACTAACTACACTTCAAAAGAAGTACCGCATTCTTCATCTTCAATTTGTTCCACCATATCAGTTTTCCATGTCATCTCAAGAGTTCCCACATATTGTTTTGCATTCTATTTTTAACCTAAAAAGTATCTTCCTGGCACTTACTAAGGCAAAGAATAATAATTGTGGAGAATGGAAGTTCAAGCAATATATTGTAACCAAAGTTCAAACTAAATATATACACTGTATCAAAATCCTTTTAATTCCTTGGGGTGGCAATGCACTGCCCCAAGGGGTTTCTGCTGGAATTCATTGTTGCTCCAAGCCCTTGATGATGATCTCATCATCTCCCTGAGCTTACACCTAGTACTGCAACTGGTCTTCATCCTAAAAGTACAGGGATCAATAAGAACTTTTTGTGATTCTGAATTGATAACACCTTTCAAAGCAAAATAACACTTCCAGATAACTAGGGGCTTTGGGAGAAGGTTTTGGAAGATGCTTTGTTAAGAGATTTCGCTGACTTTTCAGCAAAAAACAAAAAAGAAATTGAATTTTCAATAACTCAACATTTCAAATAAAAAGCTGTTTGTAATGGTCAATTATCAAAAAGTGATCAAACTTTGCATTTGAGCATTCCAGGGAACGTGGAAAGCCTAACAGACACATTTGATGACTTCTTCAATGCACAGGCAGCAGACTGCACAACAAGCATGGTTCTCTAAACTCTAGAACTGTCAATGTACCAACAGATTTGAAGCCATTGTTTCTGAATATGCTCCAAATACATTGAAAGTGCAAATCCCAGAGAATGTTTTCTGATTGAAGTGAAATTGACTTGATGAAACCAGGATGTTGCCCATCAAAACCACCTTCATATGTTAATTGGCAATTCATAAAATTGTTACAAAATACTAGGTGACAGAAATTTGAATGCTAACCTTTGTCACTAGTGTGATTTTTGTGTTTAAGAAATGTATTTTTCAATGCACTAGTAAGCAGCTGAAGCTGACAAAAGTGGCAAGAGCTGGATAGTAGAGAGCTCTCCGGGAAGTGTGTGTACTGTCAGGGACAAAAGTCATATACCCCGGTGCTGCTCCTGGTCAGGGCTCCTGGTCTTGTGTATAGAATATCCAATCCCATTTGGGCAGCACAGTTTTATCGATTTATTTCAGTTTAATGGGTATCAATGCCTGATAACATTTAACAACTACATTTTGGACTACAGTTGCAGTATTTTAGAAATATGTCCATTCCACCTAGGCCTTGTTTGGTAAATTAAGCTGTAAGTAATTATCTATCTTCCAAATGAGCAGGATTACAAAAAAAATGAAAACCAAAGATCATGGAATTGTCAATGGTTTTGCTAGTATGAAGAGATCAGAGATATTGGACTATTACCTTGGCCTATAGATTAACTGGCATTAAAAGACTGATGTGAAATGAAGAAGCAATTCAGTGAAGGATCGACTTCTTTATGGAGGTTATTCCATATTTAGACTCAAGCAGCTCAATCTTCACTTCTTCCATACATAGAAGAACAGAAATATCACTGCTAAATATAAGCAAGAATCTAAAGAATGACTCAAGTTATAAATGCTGCCAAACAGACATAATTATCAAGTCAGTTTCAGTTCATCAAATCAAATTGATACTTACAATTTAAAACTGTTATAACTGTTAAAGTATTTAGTTCATCAAATCAAATTGATACTTACAAAATCAAGCTATTATAATTATTAAAGTAGGTTAGTTGTGAATTCAGTGTGGGTAGAATGTAAATCAAGATTTTTTTTAGGGAGCCATTCATTAGAATTAGATTTCACTGTCATGTGTACTCAAGTACAGGAATACAGGTGTCCAGTGAAAAGTGTACAAAGTCGCCATTCTTGGCACCATCTTAGGTACAAGGTAAACAGTAGAAAAATAAAGAAATGAGTTAAAAGTTCAACATCATAGTTCTTGTCAGTATAAAATAGTAAATATGAAATAATGTTAAAAGTTCCAAATTACAGTCCTTCTTTTGCCATGGATCTGCAGTCACACCATGCTGGGCTCTCCTCACACAGCCGCGATCTCTCCCATGCTGGGCCCAATCTCTCTCCTCCAGTTGGGCTCAACCTGTCAATCCCTGTACCTCCGCCCACTCGTCTCCAACTGCCACCCGAGCTCACCAGTCACATCGCCACAGACCGCCAGAGTCCCACTCTGGTGCTGCTCCAGCCCCCCCAGCCATTAAGATTTCATGAATACCAGATGACCACTGCCTGCTTTGAAAAAATACTTGTTCTTACTAGAATTGTCATCACTTGATTCAACTATGGAGCTCTGATCATTTTTCAAGCCTCTGCCAAACTGACTGCTTGGTATCAGTCTCAGGAAATCTCAACTGATTATGAAGAAAACTTCTTATTTTGTTGAATACAGAAAAGCTAAGACTGTGCTTTATGAGGTGCCCTCTTTCACTGGATTTAGAATCAGCGAGTTTGACACATCTGTCAATTTTATAATATGATTACTATCTCTAAAGACCCTATGCAAAGTACATAAGTTTGAAGTATTGTATACAGTTTGGGTTACCCTGTTATAGGAAAGACATAGTTAAACGAGAAAGAGTGTAAAGAAGATTTACGAGGATGTTGCCAGGACCAGTAGGCCAGAGTTATAGGTAGAGGTTGGCCAGGACAGGACTTCATTCTTTGGAACGTAGGAGAATGAGGAGTGACCTTATTGAGGAGTATAAAATCATGAGAGGCATGGATAGAATGCATATAGTCTTTTTCACAGGGATGGGGAATTGAAAACTAGAGGGCATAGGTTTAAGGTGAGAGGGGAAAGATTTAAGGAGGATCTTAAATCATGCAGAGAGTGGTACATATATGGAATGGGCTGCCAGAGAAAGTGGTTGGGGCAGGTGCAATAGCAACATTTAAAAAACATTTGGATAGGTACATGGATGAGAAGGGTTTAGAGGGATATGGATCAAATGCGGGCCATTGGAACTAGCAGAGTGGGCACCATGGTCAGCATGGACCAGTTTGGGACGAAGGGATTGTTTGCATACTGTATTACTCTATGACTCTAAATTGAAATGATAAAAACCTTAAAATGTCTAATCCCTAAATTAGTAAAATAAAATTTCAGAGCATGGACTCTACAACCCTTGTACCTAATGTCTTGAGAGAAGGCACCCAGCTTCAATTAAAACTTTCAAAAGAAACATACTTCTAGCAGTTACGCATTTCCACCCTGTTGTGATCTGCCATGTGTTTATCTAACATTAGTTATTTGTCCAATTCTGACCTGGTATACACCACTGGTGACACCTAAACATTTTTGAAAAAACATTCTTATTCATAAAATATCCAAAAGCACATTTGAAACATTTCAAATAGACAATACATCAAATGTGATGAAATACAACTCTTCAGGCTGCAAAATCTTTGACACCTCAATCCAACTGCAGTATCTATGACATTTACTATATACTTTCAATGACCATCATACACCTCAAGTGGCTCTATAAGTTATCACTCCCTCACAACACAATAGGTAAAAGGCCTTATACAGTTGACTTTCTCCATTATGCCTTTCACAGTGGCTGCTCAAGCTTCAATGCAGATAGTGCAGGACCATGGAATGTACCAGTCTGCAACATTAAGTTGAGAGCAACTTCTTGCACTGGAAGACCAGTACGTTTTGGGCAGACCAAAAAGCATCTTCACTAAGTTGATGGTTCTCCTGACACAGTGGATGGTTTTTCTGGGAACAACCTCCTTTCTAGCAACACCAAAATCAAAATGTTCCATTGACTATTTGTTATGTACATTAATAATTTGGATGTAAATGTAGAAGGTATAATTCATAAGTTAGCAGATAACTTGAAAACTGGTGGTGTTGTTGATAGTAAGGAGGATGATCTCAGACTCAAGTCTGATATAGATCAGCTGGTGAACGGGCAAAGCAATAGCAGATGGAATTTAATCTCGGTAAGAGTGAGATGATGCATTTTGGGGGGTCAAAGATGGGGAGGATTTACACAAATAACGATAGGTCTCTAAGGAGTTCTGAGGAAGAAAAGGACCTTGGTATACAGATCCATAGATGCTTTAACGTGTCAACACAGGTAGACAGGTGATGAAGTAAGAATATAGATTGCTTATGTTCATTAGCTAGGGCATAGAATATAGGAACAAGGAAGTCTTATTGTAACATTTTAAAGCTTTGGTTAGGCCACAGATAGAATAATAAGTGTAATTTTGGTTGCGATACTATCAGAAGGATGTGATTGCACTGGAGAGGCTGCAGAGGAGAGTCACCGGGATGTCGCAATGTCTCGTTACGAGGAGAGACTGGATAGGCTGGGTTTGATCTCCTTGGAGCAGAGAAGCCTTGGTGCGGGGCGGGGGGAAGCGGTTCAAATCTGATTGAGGTATACAAAACTATGAGTGGCATCGATAGAGGAGATGGTGAGAAACTTTTCCTCATGGCATACGTGACCAAGACCAGAGGGCGAAGGTCGAGGTGAGAAGTATGTGGCAGAAGGTGAGCACCAAGAAGGTGAGCAGAAATATGGAACATACTGCCTGAGAGGATGTTGGAGGCAGGTACTCATGCAACACTGGTTGCGCGCTTAAAATGCCTCGGCATAGTAGGCTATGGACCAAGTGCAGTAAATGGGATTTGTGTAGTTTGATGATTATTGGGTGGTGCAGAAAGGCCTGTTTCAATGCTGCATGATTCTAATTATCCATCTGAGTCAGACAAGTCCAAATCCCAACCTTAGTTAGACTCCTTTTTAAAGAATTGGCAACAAGCTGCAAGTATATTCCAGTAATTTGCTCACAATCAAAGTTTAAAAAACTTAGATTACATTCCACTTTTTGCTCTTTACTGGAATTAAAAAGTTCAACAAGCTTGCTGGTTCATCTTTCTTCATGCTTATTGAATGGTTGTGCTAGTTCATTCATCCCCACTGACTATAAAGATTAATATTCTTGTTTGAGGACACCAAATTTAGTGGCTGAGCCAGACAGATCAGAAACATGTCAAACACAATTATTTGTTTCATTCTGACTTTGTTGATTGACAGACAGGAATAGTGGTATTACAATTGGTGATCACTATTCCTGATCACCATTCAATAAAAATAAAAACAATTTGAATATGCGTAGCACCTCAATGCATTTCAGAGCAAAATTTGATACTGAGCCACAAAGGAAAACTTGAATAGACAAACCAACATTTGGACAAAGAGGTGAGTTGAAAGAATGAACTTTTTTAAAAATGGAAAGTGAGCTAAAGAAAAGTTTAGATTGGGGAATTTTAGAGTTTAGGACCTAGACAGCCAAGGGGACAGCCTGAATGGTGAAGAGAAGGAAATCAGGTCATGCACAAGAGGCCAGAATCAGAAGAACAATGGATTTCAGATTGTTGGAGGGTCAGAGGAAGTTAGGGACCAGGGATTTATAGTATTCTGATACATTTGAACCTTGTCCATGTGTTGGTAATGATCATTTGGGGAAAGGTACAGCAAAGACCCATGGAACAGCAGATATGATTAGATTACTTACAGTGTGGAAACAGGCCCTTCGGCCCAACAAGTCCACACCGACCCTCCGAAGAGCAACCCACCCAGACCCATTCCCCTACATTTACCCAACACTACGGGCAATTTAGCATGGCCAATTCACCTAACCTGCACATTTTTGGATTGTGGGAGGAAGCCGGAGCACATGGAGGAAACGCACGCAGACACAGGGAGAATGTGCAAACTCCACACAGACAGTTGCCTGAGGCGGGAATTGAACCCAGGTCTCTGGCATTGTGAGGCAGCAGTGCTAACCACTGTGCCAAAGGTGAACATTGATAAAGAGATCTGGGTGTAAAAATAACTTCGAACCACAAGTTGTTTGGTAGTACAGAAATGGAGTATTGCTGAAAAAGGTCATATTGTTTAAGAGATTTATAACAAGATTTTTCTTTTCTTTTCATAATCAATATGTCATTGGGAGCTAAATTGGATAGTTGCAGAAAACAGGGATGGGGATCACATTCAACTTGTGCCAATTCAATGCTATGCAGGCATCAACTCAACTTTGTGCAGCCTGTTCATATGCCTGATTAGAGCATGCTGCTGGCCCTAACCACACAGTAGAAACAGAGTCAAAACTGTAAATTGGTCGGAGCACTTAAAAACGAACCTGCATGGCCAGTATTCCCCTCTTCCAGGGCAAACACTGGAGCAGGTTATGCAGGACGTAAATCTGATCTGGAAAATAACAACAAGTAAATAACTTCATGACTATTGAATGCTGCACTGCAGGCATTGTTGGATAAGATAAGAAATGGGATAGATGTTCTGCATCCTCAGGAAACCAGAAAGTCCTCCAAAAGGTAATAGAACAGATAGATCAATGATGGGTACAGTAAGCTCAAAGAGTTGCAGAGCCCTGTGAAGTTCAGTTACCTCACACAAGTGGTCAAATTTGATGAATGCATTATCCAATGCTATATCCCATCAACTGTATGACTTGCTTCACTCATTGCTCCAAACAATATATCCTCAGCCAATGTGAGGAGCGAAACTGTTAGTGAATGAGAAAGTGGTGTTGCATTTACTGTGAGTTCTTTACAAATAACCCAAGCAAAAGGTTATTGTCTACCTTCCTTCTTCCCTTCTGCTTCCTATTCGTCATGTGCTACTGGCCGACTTCCCGTTTAGCTAGTGACAAGGGCTATCCTCTCATGATGGTTAAGCTGTACAATGTGCAGCAATCCACAACACACCCTGATATTGACTCTGCGAAGTAGCTGCAAGGCTTCCTCCTTGCAGAAAGCGAGGACTGCAGATGCTGGACATCAGAGTCAAAAGTGTAGCGCTGGAAAATGACAGCCGGTCAAGCAGCATCTGAGGAACAGCAGAGTCGATATTGTGAGCATAATCGCTTCATCAGGAATGTGGGTGGGTGGGCAAAGGGGGCTGAGAGATAAATGAAAAGGGATGGAGCTGGGGAGATGGTAGCTAGGAACGTGATAGGTGGATGAAGGTGGGGGTAATAGTGATAGGTCGGAGTGGAGGGTGGATCTCTTATCACCATCACCCCCACCTTCATCCACCTATAGCATTCCTAGCTAGCTACCCCCCAGCTCCATACCCCTCCCATTTATCTCTCAGCCCCCTTGGGCCCCTCTACACTCATGACAATGAGCTTATGCTCGAAACATCGACTCTACTGCTCTCAGATGCTGCTTGACTGACTGTGCTTTTTCAGCACCATACTTTTTGAGGCAAGGCTTCTTCAGAGTGGAAGCAAACTCAAATGTTTTTGTAGGCAAATACTTTGCTGTTTCAATTTTCATGTGTCAGCATGTTCAGTACATGCGCACAGATTACACACAAAGTCATGAGCCACATCTGCAAACATTGGCTTATCATTTGGAAACATGCTTTGGTTTGCGCTACTGGCACAAATGCAGGGAGAACAATGGACTGTTCCCAAACAAAGGCATTAGGAATGTTTTCAGGATACTGGTCATTGAGCTACATGATTCACTTGTTATGATCATTTAATGACTGGAATTTGAGGAAGTTGAATTCTTTTTCACACCAGAACATGGCAGAGGTGATAGTGCATGCCTGTAAAGTGATGTGTGCGGAATGAACCACAGTGAAGCCTGTAATCCTAACAGTTAGATATTGTGTGCTCTGTCACCTTCCACTGGCGGGAGGGAATTAACTGCTGGGAGTGCTAGTTAAATAGAGCACCTTACACAACAAATTCAAGGCCTTAAAATATTTCCAGCACCAGCCTGTAAAGACCCAAGCACAAGAAAGCTAATTTTCATCATCACATTCACAGCAACTCATCGGTTTCTTCATACACTCATGTTGGAATTGTGGCTGCAAATGGTGGTTGATTTCAGTGAGGAGGACACAGAGTTTGGACACAGTGTTCCTTACTGAGCTTCAGCTCTTTAAAGGCTAAAAGGATATGCATCCTCTTGCTCAGAGCTCTTCTCTCCATTTATCACGTTTAACCTTTTGAGCAGCTTATACTGCTATGCATGGCCTTTTTTTATTCTCCCCAACTGCTGTGTTCAAAGAGGTATTCTACTAATAAAACCATAAGTGACAGCAAATTGTCACAAAGATACCTTGAAGTCAATTAAAAAAAACTTCAGGACCTGACTTACCATTTCTTGCACGCTTTTATTGAAGCATTAACAGTTGTGAAGTTATAGCAACAACCAGACAAAAAAACATACTTGAAAATTATCCCTTTAAATAATGGTGTACAAACTCAGAAGACCTGACTGGAAAGAAATATTTATTGTTGAATACCAAAGTAGAGTGATTACTCGTGGCAACTCCAAGTCCAGGACAGATAGTTCTGCACTTTTAAAAAATATTTCCTAATCTACCTGTTCAGAGATTTTTTTTTCCTTATTCATTCTCAGGATGTGGGCATCTCTGGTTCGGCCAGCATTCATTGTCCATCGTTAATTGCTCAAAGGGCGTTTAAGAGTCACTGACATTGGGTCTGGAGTCACATGTAGGTCAGACCAAGTAAGGGTGGCAGTTTCCTTCCCTAAAGGACATTAGTGAACCAGATGGGTTTTTCTGACAATCGGAAATGGATTCACAGTCATTATCAGACTCTTAATTCCAGATTATTTTTATTGAACTCAAAATCCACCATCTGCTCTGGTAGGATTCCCAGAACATTACCTATGTACAGTCTCTACAGTCCAGCAATAATAATACTAGGCTATCACCTCACCTCTGGAGCATTCTTCTGGATCAGAGATAGGGACACTACCACTGCACCACAAGGAACCTAGTTCTGCCCATTATAACATTTTCAAATCAATCTGTTCAGGGATGTCACAACACATCTGTAGAGCAAGCGAGACTTGGACCCAGGCCTCCTGACTCAGGAGACACTACTACTACTGTGCTATGAAAGCTCCAGCTCTGCCCTTTGTTAATATATCCAGAAGTGTTATCACAGACAACTGAATGACTTTTCCACCACCAAACCGTAGTGACTTTTTCTTTTGTATTTAGCTATTAACCACCAGCAGTTATCATCCATACAGCCAGTAACAAGTTTACGTGCAAAGCCTATTAAGGGCGGTTCTGCCCTTTTTTTCCTCGGTTTATACCCAGAAGTGCTATACCCAATTAAGCAGTTTAACTATCACTACTAATCACCTGTGTAGCAAAATCAATATCTACATGCAAAGTCCATTGAAGGCAATGCACACAGAAGTGAGGGGGAGGTAGGGAGAGAGGGGACTAAATCAAAATTGAACTGGAGTGGGGGGAAAAAAGCACAGTAACCCCCAGGGTGACCACCTCTCTCTAAAGGCATTGAGAGTATTGACGGACTGTGCGTGCTCCCTCTCCAATGACACCGGACAAGTTCTGCCTTTTTTTTTCTTTTATACCATTCTTCCCTTTAGTAATTTTTTCTTTGAAAAAATATTTAACCTACTTTTCTAATCAATCTCTTCAAAGATGTTATTACACACCTTGGACTTAAATCCGAACCTTCTACTCCAGGGGTAGGTTCATGACTACTCTGTAAGAGGGTCTCTGTTCTGTCCTTTTTTTCGCTTTTATTAACCGAAAGAGAGATCCAATCAGGATAACAAAACTATTCATGTTTGAATGACACTTTGTCCTCTTCTACCTACTGTATTTGTGAAATATCACATTGAATAAAAGTTAGTCTAACACTGTCAACTGGAGTGAAAGCAAAGTGTCTTGTGGGAATTCAGAGTTCAAATACCAGTACTGCAGCATTTATTAGGGTATTTTATTATGCAGGGTGAATCAACTCAATCCCTATGGTACAAAAACAAACAAGACAGTTCTGGATGCACTGAAATTTAAGAAGCTACAGAATATATAGTCATCTCAAACTTAAAAATTCATGATCTTTCTGCATGCTATTATTCTACTGAATGATACTCTGTCACCTTCAAAGTAGAGAAACTTTCCAATGAGTTCAGGGATCAATTTCATGGATAACTTCAAATGTTTAATTAGAAATCAATTCGCAATGATTCCATAACTGTAGGCAATTGAAATGGGAATGTTAACAGTAAAGAATATTCATGCACGCTGCTTTTCAAATTGCTCAGTCAACATTTCATACAGCTCTGATGAAACCCTGACACATTTGGGGGAATTTAATGCCTTCCTCTGGGAAGGTGGAGTGCACCACTATCCTTGCTGTTGTCGTCCTCTTTCCATCACTTCCCTGTAGTATGAGACTCAACAATGATATCGGCCGTGTGTGGTTAACATACAGATAGCAGCCACCACTGTTGCTTAATAGAGCGGCCAATGCTTGCAATGTTTGGCAACTGGGATCTCTGCTCCCGGTGTCCTTGATCTCAGCTAACTGCCTGAGAATCACTTAATTCAGTTGGTCTTCCTGAAAAGGGACACTATGGCGCTCTTACCACCTCTCCAGCCAGCAGGCAAAGCCCCAATGGCCTCCATTAAATACCATCCCATAACTTTTCCTCGCTTCAAATATGGTGTCAGAGCAGCTGAGTGTTTCCAGCTATTTTTATATCTTTATCACTTTAGCTTTGTGAAGAGTGTGAAGATGATAGAAAAAGCACTTCATTACAAATGTTGGAATAATTTCTTTATGTTCTCATATTGTTTTGAACAAGCAACCTTCCTGTGAACAAAATACCAGCTACACAGATAATCAGGCTTCTTCCAAACCATGCTAGTAAATGTGTCATACTTCCAAAACTCACCCCCCACTGCTAGCCTTGAAATCAGACCAATTCTGTGGCCTCTTTAACAGAGATCAATCGTTTCATCTATAAATTTTAGGAATGAGGCTGAGATGGTCAAAACTCATTTTGTGCAGGCAGTTGAGAGGGAATGCTCACACAGTTTGGAGTGCTTTTGAACTCTGATCCCAGTCAGTATCCTAATACATTTAAATTAGATTCTTCAAAAATACAAAGCTCATTTTCCTTTGAAACAGTAAAGGTTATAAGTTTTGGAGAGTAGGTATAGGTATTTGGAGTATAGGTATTTAGAGTATAACAGTATAGGTTTTAGAGTTTGGTCTGTTTAGATACCAAGAAAAACTACAGCTTTTGTCAAAAACATCCACTGCCCCAACATTATCTTTCAAGCATTTGTAGTTGTCGCACTGCCTTGAATCTCTGCAGTCAGCTATTCCATTTCCTTTCAGTTTTTGTGAGCTGCAGGACAGGAATGGTGCTTGGTTTCATTAAGGAAAAATTACCCTTTAAAGAGTTAAAGAGTCCTTATGGGCCAGTTTCCAGTTTCTTTCTCCATTCTCTAAACTAAGGTGTAGCTGATTCATCTGCCACTGTAACTCAGAAACAATAAATATCACCCAAAGGAAGCAGCCTATTTCCAACATTACACAAGGCTGCCTTTCATAATCAAGGTCTTTTGAGGTGGAGGTTAAACACAAGTTAATTGGCTATATCGTGTCCAATTTCTTTAATCACTTCATTTGCCTTTCTCTGTGCAACATCCTCATCATTCTGAACTAAAATTTAGAAAAAGAGCTTCCAACTCAATAAGCATGAATTTCAGAAATATATTGCTCTTAGCTTCTAAAGATTATGGGGCTCAAACAAGAATTGAAAATCATGCACTACTGTGGTGCTTTTCACAACTGTTGTCTAAAAGTGCTTTATAACCCATGAGTAATTTTGATGTGTCATCATTGTTGTAATGGGAAGACTGCTGTGCCCAATGTGCCAAGCATCCACAATCAAAAATTCAATAATGACCCAATAAACTGGTTTTTTTTGTGATTGTTACTGAAGGATAATTTCTTTGCTCTTAACTGAAATACTGTAGAGCCAAGGGATCTTTTGCAAGGACCCCAACAAGCAGATGTCATTTTGGTTTAACATATCAGAAAGGCAGTGCTTATGATACTGCAGGAGTCCTTTGGTATCACACACAAGTGTTAGCCTTGGAGTTTGTGCTCAAGCCCTGGACTAGGGCTTGTACCTTGAACTTCATAGCTTAGGTAACAGCCCCACCACTTAAACCATGGATTAATTTCAATTGTTGCCTCGAGAATAAATCTTTTCATTATTAAAAACAATGTTCAACTTTTAAATTGAATTCCTATTTTATATATTAAGAAGTGGGATACACGTTTTAGTTTCATTTTTGAGTGTTTTGTGGGTAGGTGCGAAGTCTGAATGTCTGTTTTGTTTATGTGCATTTTATAAACTTTTAAACCCTCGAGATGAACAGCTACATGCATTAAAAAAAAGAGATAAAACTGTGTTGGTTGTTTAGCATTATCAGTTGAATAGTGTACAGAGAAAGACAGAACAACCTGGAAAATAATCTAGTCAGTATGGCGTACATCTGAGAGATTTAGGGAACTCATGCAGTTGCTCTGATATTAAAGTACTAATAAGTTTATTCTGCAGTTTGTAATAAGGATCTCAGAGAGAGGCACTAGATGAAGGGAAAAAGCAGTCATTCAGAAACTGGAAACTGGTTAGAAATATGCAAAAGGAAACAGGTTACAGCTGAACCAACCTGAATCTGAGCAAGGAGTCTGAGTTTGCAGATGGTGGTAACTTCTTCCTGACATTTTTGTCTTTGTAAAGATATTACAAGGATGAAAGGTATAATATGAACTGGAATCCTTTTTGGTGTCAGTAATGAAATCTTTTCAACATTTCATTCTGTCTAGAGTAATATAATTCATTTTTTGCTTGCTTAATAAAGAGAATAAACTACATATTTAATAATCCTTGTATTTGAGGTATAAAGGCAACTTCTTGTGAATGTTTGCAGTAACTGGTCTCCATGGTTAAAAACAAAGACAACGTTAGGAGTTAACAACTCAATTTTTCACTCTCAGATTTGACGTGTTCAGCATTCATATCAGCAGGGATCATAATCCTACAGTCATTCAGAAGCAAATTCCAAAAGAAAGTAGGAATGAACTGAACTTTGATTAAATCTAAGTATGAAAAAATATATGAAAAGCAATAAGCTTTTGTCAGGCCACCTTCCTGACAAAAATCATTCATAGGGTAGCAAGATCAGCAAATGACCCGCTGCTGCTCCTCTAACAGTGAGATTTGTTTTCAAGCATAAGGAGAGGTACAGAAGTCTGGTACAGTTTGCCATTTAATTTTACCCCAACTGGCTACACATGACCTTCACCTCTTCCAAAGACACGGTTAACTGGTTTAGTATAGGAATTCCTCTTGGGCCATAGTCAAACTTGCCTCTTACTATTGTATATCAAAGCCTGATGCAATATCACATATTATGTCTAACTGTGGGAAGCACAAGAGTGTGACAAGACCTCAAGGAATGCAGGTACTTGTGCTAACTTGGGAATTCTGTGCAGAGATGGAGAAAGGTGTTATTCTAAAAATCTTATTTCACCCTCCAGATGCTCGTGAATATTTAAGAATTTAGGTGAGCATATAGGTGATTTTTCTTATGATTGCATTCCTCTAAACTCAGGCAGTAGTTTAAACTGGTACTGGGAACAATTGCATTAAATCTAATAGTTTAGCTAGCTTATAACTAGGTATAACCACAGAAACCAGTTAAATAATATTTATAAACTTGAAACCAAATTAGGTACATAAAGAGCTGCAAGTGTGGCATGTGTGAACTGGTAGACACCATGTGAGAACTGGTGGACACCACCATGTGATTCATGACAACTGCATCTGTAGTTAGCATCAACTACTTAGTAAGTTCAGTTCTGAGTTGATGAGCTGATTCTTGAAATTTGGCCCCATTAAATGCATGAGTAAAGGAAAATTTACCTCAACAATTTCTTCCAGGAGGCAATCTTAGGCTAGACACATCCGACCTATGGTCAAGGGCAGGAGACAGTGACTGTGTGAGGCAAGTATAGCATTCCAGAAGGTATCAAAAGAGGCTCTTTTACAGTCATACAGCATGGATACAGACCCTCTGGTCCAACCAATCAAAGCTGACCATAATTTTAATCTAAACTAGTCCCATCTGGCTGCACTTGGCCCATATCCCTCCAACATTGTACTGACCCAATTTTTTTAAAAACATTGTAACTGTACCCACATCCACGTTTCCTTTGGAAGTCCATTCCACACATGAACAACTATGCGTAAAAAATGCCCTTTATGTCTTTTTAAAATCTTTCTCTTCTCACCTTAAAAATATGCCTTCTCATCTTGAAATTCCCCTCCCTAGGGAAAAGATGCCTACCATTCACCTTATAAGGTTTAGAAATTCTTGCAATTTGCGTCAAGGAGAACAGGGACTGTAGGATAAGCAAAGTGACTATGGCACTACGGTGCAAAGAGCCACTCAAGTGAAGGAAGTACAAAGTAATGTAGTTAGAGCTAGGGGTGGTATAGTTAGAGAGATCAACACTTAACAGTATTCTCAACAACTAACAGCATGGGCTTCCTGCCAGGGGTAAGGACAGTTCTTTACAGTTGGAGGGGGAAGATCCAGTTGTCATGGTACATCTACTACCAAAAACATAGTTAAGTCTATGGAAGAGTTTCTGCTGAGGTAGTATAATCAGCAAAGGACTAAATTAAAAAACAGAATCACAATGACCCATGAGCAAACTGGCGTTGGACAAATAAGATTAGAAAGTTGAATGCATAGCTTAAAATCCATTATGAGAAAGAAACAAGCGTAAATTCTTGGGAAAGCAGTACAAGAGGAAAAAGGAATCGCACCAGCAGGATGACTTTCTTTTGACTCACCAGAAGACTTCAGATTAGGCAGATTTGAAAATTTAAAGTGAATGGAAAAAGCAATAGTGCAGGGTAGCAATGCTTGAGGGCGTGAAATGTGGTCTGAAACTAGTGTCTTGAACTTAAATAAAAGTTATTGAACTGGAAGATAGAGTTGGCTAAAATGAAATAAAATAACAGCTCAAAAGCCAAGACAGTCATGAAGCAGTGGCAGGTACCCAAAGTGAAATTTCATGACTAACAACCAAGGTAATTCCACTGAGAAACACAACTGCTATGAGAATGATTTGTCAAACATGACTAGCTAAGTAAGGCAAAGATGGTACAAAATTGAAAGAAAAGATGTGCAATATTGCAAAAGTTAGTCATACCTTAGAAGCTTGGAAAATGTTAGATTGAAGAATGGCCAAAAAAGGTGAGAAATTGAAATATGAGAGTTAACTAGCAAGACACATAAAACCAAATGGTAAAAGAAGTTTTTACATGTATATAAAAGCTCACTCACAGTTAACATTAGTCCCTTAAATGATGGGACTGAGAAACTAATAGCGGGAAAGGAGAAATTACTACAAGCTCTCAATAAATACTATAGGCTGAAGCTTACTTTTTTAGGATAAATCAGAGCTGCGCAGGGTTTTTTTGCAGGGATAGAAAGTTTTTAACCATATCTTATCAAACTTGTCTCATTTACAAATACTCGATTCCTATGGCATTCTTCATGTCTGATTCTGCCCCAGCTTACCACATGCCACTCTGATAACAACTCGCGTCTCACCAGAATTTCGAGAACTCACTGGTATTCCTTGTACTCTTGCCATTTTTACATGTCTGTTATACACCCAGACAAGAGCTTTCAGTCTGGAGCTGCCCCCACACTGTCTCTGACATTTGTCGTGGACATGATGGACAGAGGAAAAAACAACAATCTGATGTGTGGGCAGGATCTGGAGTTCCCTCATTCCTTATGTGGCGAGCACTCTGACCCTGACTGCCCTGAGTAGCTGACTATTTCTAACTGGAATTGGAGGATGCCCTTGCCTTACTGTGCCAGGACCCCTAAGTGAAGGCTACACTCCTTGCTTTGACTGAAGCCTGCTGGCAACCAATACAAGCTTCCTGGCTATGTTGTGCTAAACAACATGGCAAAGGAGAAGAAATAGAACATAGAACATTACAGCACAGTACAGGCCCTTCGGCCCTCGATGTTGCGCTGACCTGTCATACCATCTAACCTACACTATAGCAGGTACGTCCATATGCTTGTCCAATGACGACTTAATTACACTTAAAGTTGGCGAATCAACTACTGTTGCGGGCAAAGCATTCCATACCCTTACTACTCTCTGAGTAAAGAAACTACCTCTGACATCTGTCTATATCTATCACCCCTCAATTTAAAGCTATGCCCCCTTGTGCTCACCATCACCATACTTGGAAAAAGGCTCTCCCTGTCCATCTATCTAACCCTCTGATTATCTTATATGTCTCTATTAATCACCTCTCAACCTTTTTCTCTCTAATGAAAACAGCCTCAAGTCCCTCAGCCTTTCCTCATAAGACCTTCCCTCTATACCAGGCAATATCCTAGTAAATCTCCTCTGCACCCTTTCCAAAGCTTCCACATCCTTCTTATAATGCGGTGACCAGAACTGTACACAATACTCTAAGTGCGGCCGTACCAGAGTTTGTACAGCTGTAGCATAACCTCATGGTGACGGAACTCGATCCCTCTATTAATAAAAGCTAAAACACTGTATGCCTTCTTAACAACCCTGTCAACCTGGGTGGCAACTTTCAAGGATCTGTGTACCTGGACACTGAGATCTCTCTGCACATCTACACTACCAAGAATCTTACCATTAGCCCAGTACTTTGCATTCCAGTTACTCCGACCAAAGTGAATCTCCTCACACTTGTCCGCATTAAACTCCATTTGCCACCTCTCAGCCCAGCTCTGCAGCTTATCTATGTGTCTCTGTAACCTACAACATCCTTCGTCACTATCCACAACTCCACCGACCTTAGTGTCGCCTGTAAATTTACTAACCCACCCTTCTACGCCCTCATCCCGTTCGTTTATAAAAATGACGAACAGCAGTGGACCCAACACCGACCCTTGCTGTACAGCACTGGTAACTGGACTCCAGGATGAACATTTCCCATCAACCACCACCCTCTGTCTTCTTTCAGCAAGCCAATTACTGATCCAAACTGCTATATCTCCCACAGTCCCATTCCTCCGCATTTTGTACAATAGCCTACTGTGGGGAACCTTATCGAACACCTTGCTGAAATCCATATACACCACATCAACCGGTTTACTCTAATCTACCTGTTTGGTCACCTTCTCAAAGAACTCAATAAGGTTTGTGAGGCACAACCTATCCTTCACAAAACCATGCTGACTATCCCTAATCAAATTATTCTTTTCTAGATGATTATAAATTCTATCTCTTATAATCTTTTCCAACACTTTACCAATAACTGAAGTAAGGCTCACTGGTCTATAATTACCTGGGTTGTCTCTACTCCCCTTCTTGAACAGGGGAACCTCCAGTCTTCTGGCACTATTCCTGTCGACAACGACGATTTAAAGATCAATGCCAAAGGCTTGGCAATCTCCTCCCTGGCTTCCCAGAGGATCCTAGGATAAATCCCATCCAGCCCAGGGGACTTATCTATTTTCACACTCTGCAGGATTTCTAATACCTCTTCCTTGTGAACCTCAATCACACCTAGTCTAGTAGCCTGTATCTCAGTATTCTCCTCGACAACACTGTCGTTTTCTAGAGTGAATACTGTCTAAAAATATTCATTCAGTGCTTCCCCTATCTCCTCTGACTCCACACACAACTTCCCACTTCTATCCTTGATTGGCCCTAATCTTAGTCTTGTCATTCTTTTATTCCTTAAATACCTATACAAGGCCTTAGGGTTTACCCTGCTCCTATCCGCCAACAACTTCTCAGGTCTCCTCCTGGCTCTTCTGAGCTGTCTCTTTAAGTCTTTCCTGGCTACCTTGTAATCCTCAAGCGCCCTAACTGAGCCTTCACATCTCATCCTAACATAAGCCTTCTTCTTCCTCTTGACCAGAGATTCCACTTCCTTCGTAAACCACAGCTCCCGCGCTCGATGAGAGCCCAATACATCTGGCTGAGGCATTAAAAATAAGCAATGCAAGGCAGAGATGCTGTAAGCATCATATAGGATTAAACTCAATGTGGACTACGTCAGTAGGCAAAGAGCCCAGAGACGCAGCCTGGACCAGTCCATGAGCTAAGCGCATATCTTGAGCATAGTGTCTTTGCAGCAGCATTACAATGAGAGCTGCCTGTGCAGCCAGAGGTACAATATTAAAGTGCAGACAGGTCTTATGAGTGGATCAGAGACGGTGCCATGAGATGCTATGAGGGTTCATTGAGGTGGTAACATATCAGATGCCAACGTCCATCATCGAGGTCCTATGTAGCAATCAGCAAGCTGAAGGTGCCAAGTCTTCACTCTGTTTCCATGACATGTTGTCTCAATATCTACCTTGTTGGGTGAGTTTTGTAAGACAGAAATCTGAATATTAATGAGGCACCTTGGACCATCAACAAAGCGTTTGACAAGCAATAAGTCTCCCTGATTGGCAAGTCACTGCTGCCTAGCAAGAAACTCTCCAAAAGTATATAACATGGAGTGGGATACTGCTGACTTTGAAATAGCCTTCATCGGATTTCTCATCCACTTTTGCCACAAATCTCGCCATTTTCCACATGCTCAAACCCCTAGAAAAATCTGCCTTTTGTATCTGTTTTCACAGCAGAAGACACAGAAAGCATTGTAGACAATCAACAGGCATAAGGGAAAAAAAAACTTACAACAATTGTGACCATGAGCTAAATACCAGGAAAACTAATGGAATCAAACAATGACCAGCTCCTTGAATCTAACAGCCTTCATTCTATGATCTTTTACAGTTTCCATAGTAGTCACATGAATGTCACGGCGAAAGACACATAAGCAATGTCTCAACTATAGTCAAATTTGCTTTGAATCTAGTAAAACTGAATTATTCATTATACCATTGAAAAGTTAACATGAAAGACTTTGTTATCATAACCTTAGTGGTATTCCCAAATTGTTCCTAGACTATAGAACTTAGTCACGTGGGATTAAATTGTAATAGGAGTAACTTATTTATATAAATGTCTAAAAAAAATGAATAGGAAAATAAATATTTATGATAAGGGACCTTACCTGAAAAATGGCAATCCAGGCATATCCTATATTATCAAAATTAATGGCACCCTTATGTGGGTTTACATCTCCCGTTCTGCACACATTGTAATATTGATTCCAGTTTATGCAACCACTTGCATTGTTCATTTCCAGACTATATCTTGGGTGGTTGTAAGAATCCAAGGTAAGAAAACATTCGGCTCCATTTTCTTTCAAATTTGGAAGGTCCTGACATTTCTGCATGCCATTGTCCCGTGGCAGTGAGCAAATAAATGGAGTTTCATCACCTTCTATCTGATAATTTGGAGGTAAAGAAACATTGTAATACCTAAAAAATAAAGTGAGAGAATTAGCCTGTATTAATGGTGTAATTATTTCTTTAGTATTATTTGGTAAATTAAGACAGAAAGGTCATAATTCACAAACAAAGAAAAACTGTGGACACATCCCTTATTGTTAAAGTATGCATCATAAAATGGATACTCAGTTTTACAGTTTCAAATGAAATTCAATGTTTTTAAAACATTTTCTTCTAAGCAAGGGTTGTTAGCATAAATGTTAGAGATTTATTTTATTGTTCTTCAAGATCTAGGTATTTTTGACAAGATTAGCATTTATTTTACATCTGTAGTTGCCCTCAAACAGGATCTGTTGGGCTTCCGTCTTGAACCACTGTATTTCAAATGGTGAGGGTGTTCCTGCTTTGCTGCTTTTTGTGGAATTCTTGTGAGAGTGAAGGAGCAATGATAAATTCCCCAATCAGAATGATAAGGGATTTGAGGTGATTGTGTTTGCAGGTACCTAATGCCTTTGTGCTGGAAGTCATGCACTTGGAAGGATTTTTGTAACATTTGGACCTGTGTTCGGACGGTAATAACCTGATTTAGAGAATAATGCAAACATTGTTCAACAGTATTCTCCATGTTCCATATTTGGCACTTGAGACAACAGCTCTTCTGAACTAGTGTGCAGTGTCTATCGCCCACATGGGACTGAGAATGGGATTTTCCATTTTGGAGTTAAAGTATCACCACAGATGGTGTCACATTTAGGGCGGCACAGTGGCTCAGTGGTTAGCACAGCTGCCCAATAGCACCAGGGAGCCGAGTTCGATTCCCGCCTCGGGCAGCTGTCTGTGTGGAGTTTGCACATTCTCCCCTTGTCTGTGTGGGTTTCTTCCGGGTGTTCCGGTTTCCTCCCACAATCCAAAGATGTGCAAGTCAGGTGGATTGGTCATGCTGAATTGCCCATTGTGTTAGGTGCATTAGTCAGGAGTAAATACAGGGTAAGGAAATGAGTCTGGGTGAGTTGCTCTTCAGAAGATTGATGTGGACTTGTTGGGCCGAAGGGCCTGTTTCCATACTGTAGGGAATCTAATCCAATTACATCTTCCATTGCCTGTAGAAAGTGCTCCAGAGTAATCACAAACTCTTCTGCTCATTTCATAGGAGAAAGTGAGGACTTCTCAAGTGGGTTCTAGGGTGACTTAGACAGTGAACCACATATGAGTGGTGGGCAGATGTTCCTATCCCCACCAGTACAGCCCTAACTCAAAGATTCTGGAGACACATTTAAAAGACATTGAGACATCCATTTCCCTGCTACAAACCAGTTAATCCCTCAGACATTGATCTTTGCCACCACACACTACCAGAGATTTCTTATCTCTCCACCCTTCAGGCTCTCTGCCTGTATTCCTGATGAAGGACTTTTGCCCGAAACATCGATTTTATTGCTCTTCGGATGCTGCCTGAACTGCTGTGCTTTCCCAGCACCACTGTAATCTAGACTCTGGTTTCCAGCATTTGCAGTCATTGTTTTTACCAGAGATTTCTGTCAAGCCTTAACAGATGACTCTATGCTTTAATGAGACCTCATTGAGCATCTACTCCAAATCATCTGAGCCAGAAATGAGGCTTGTTCCCCTATAGAAGGAAAAGGCCCTGCCATCAGACCCAGACTGTCTGTTCTCAGGTTTGTAATAATGCTGCTTCTTTAACAAGGTTGTGCTATATTTGGCTTTCTCTTCAGAGAGGTCATAAAAACAGTGATTCCAAAAGGTCTGGGTTTAAACACTTGAGCATGCTTTCAAGGTAAAAAAAACACTTGTACAACGAAAGGGTAATGGTCAGTTCTCTCAGCTTTTCTCGGTGGTTTGGTTTTAGCAAGCAGAGTTGTGAAGCTGCTGGACCCAACGAAGCAGGTCCATGCTGATCCTCCCTCTCTCTGACATCTTTGCTGTAAGAATCGGTATATGATTTTACATTTTTTTTGCAAAGGGGTGTTCACGGGGATTGTTGCAAATATTTGGGACAGCATCATGAAGTTAGGATAATCTGTTGGGTCTTCAGATAGGTTGTTATTCTGTATTTTTTTTTAGTGTTTCCTGCAAATATGTTCTGTTTTGTTTGAAACTAAACTGTTGAGCCAGCTGCCTCACTCCTGGAAAATCCACTACACACTTGCTTAAAACAACGAGGAACGTTAGGGTCCAGACTACTTTCTTGAAATATTTTAAGGGGGTTTGACCTAGTCAATAACAGTTTATACATGAGGTCAACACCTCCAGCAGGTATCAGTGCAGTGGCATCCAATGCAGGAAGAGAATCAACAATTCCCTATGCTTGGCAAGGCTAAGTACCACGTCTTCTCATAATGTAACCTCATACACATACAGCTTTCACTTTATTTAACTCTACCGCGGCACAGTCATGTCACATGGGCACAACCACCTCAACATCACATGCATGTGTGCATTGAAGTGCTTACACTCAGTATACTGACAATCTTCTAACACTTTCTACTCATTTACTAGAGAGGATTCACTTCCTGGAAAGATTATGCATGCTCATCAAGAGCCCATGAGCACACTTTCATCACACACATCTTTTCCCTTTCTTTTACTGCAGGACAAGCTGGTACACAATAGGGAGGAAAGGACCCAGACAGACAGAGCCCCTTACAATCCTCACTTCATTCCAGGAAGATGCAGTTTAGCTGGTGGGTGAAAACCAAGACTGGTCCAGCGCCAATGGGGAGATCAGCATTGGAGAAGCCAGGGAGCATTGTTGATGTCTGCTCTTCTCAAAGGTCAGGGTAGTAGGGAAATGTTAACATTTGTACACCTTGTAATACTGGAAGCTCATTCATAGGGAATACTCAGTCTTTTCAAGATGTCACTCAGCTAGGTGAGGGGTGAGGGTACTGGAGAGGGAATGCATAGGTTTAAAAGCAAAAGGTTACAGCAAAATTGCAAGCAGTGTTTGAGTAATGACACCCAGAGTGGGACAGGAAAGGACAGAGCATACAAACAGGGAAAGAACAGCAGTAAAAGCATCAAAGGGAGAAAAATGGCAAAAAGGAAATAAAAGTAATGGCCCTTTACTTAAAGACACAAAGTATTGGGAACAAAATAAATGAATCAATGGTACAAATTGAGGTTTTTGGGTATATCTTAAAGCCATTATAGAGACATAGATGGAAGGTGGGAAGGAAAGGGTGTTGAGTGGCTTTCTGGATTAGTGGTGCTGGAAGAGCACAGCAGTTCAGGCAGCATCCAACGAGCAGCGAAATCGACATTTCGGGCAAAAGCCCTTCATCAGGAATAAAGGCAGAGAGCCTGAAACGTGGAGAGATAAGCTGGAGGGGGGTGGGGGTGGGGAGAAAATAGCATAGAGTACAATAGGTGAATGGGGGAGGGGATGAAGGTGATAGGTCAGGGAGGAGAGGGTGGAGTGGATAGGTGGAAAAGGAGATAGGCAGGTAGGACAAGTCCGGACAAGTCATGGGGACAGTGCTGAGCTGGAAGTTTGGAACTAGGGTGAGGTGGGGGAAGGGGAAATGAGGAAACTGTTGAAGTCCACATTGATGCCCTGGGGTTGAAGTGTTCCGAGGCCAAAGATGAGGCGTTCTTCCTCCAGGCGTCTGGTGATGAGGGAGAGGCAGTGAAGGAGGCCAGGACCTCCATGTCCTCGGCAGAGTGGGAGGGGGAGTTGAAATGTTGGGCCACGGGGCGGTGTGGTTGATTGGTGCGGGTGTCCCAGAGATGTTCCCTAAAGTGTTCGGCTAGGAGGCGCCCAGTCTCCCCAATGTAGAGGAGACCGCATCGGGAGCAACGGATACAATAAATAATATTAGTGGATGTGCAGGTAAAACTTTGATGGATGTGGAAGGCTCCTTTAGGGCTTTGGATAGAGGCGAGGGAGGAGGTGTGGGCGCAGGTTTTACAGTTCCTGCGGTGGCAGGGGAAGGTGCCAGGATGGGAGGGTGGGTTGTAGGGGGGCGTGGACCCCCTACAACCCAGGTAGTCACGGAGGAAACGGTCTTTGTGGAAGGCGGAAAGGGGTGGGAGGGAACTATATTCCTAGTGGTGGGGTCTTTGTCAATACAAGATGGAATACACTTACTGGCAAAAAATGATCTTGGATCCAAAGATACAGAATCCTTATGGGTGGAGATAAGAAATAAAAAAGGGAAGATGATACTGGTGGGATTACTCCAGTTAGGCTCCCAAACAGTGATCATACCATGGAACAGAGAATAAATCAGGAGATAATGAAAGTTTGTTAAAAGAAAAGGTAGTACATTAATCATGGATGAATTTAATCTTCATGTAGATTGGGAATATCATATTGCAAAGGTAGCCATGAAGAAAAATTCATCAGGGATATTTGGGACAGTTACCTAGAAAGATATATTGACAATCCAACGAGGAATCAGGCTATTTGAGATCTGGTAATGTGTAATTAAACACTTTTATTAAATGATCTCAAAGTGAAAAAGCGCCCCCAGGAAATAGCGACTAAAACATGACAGGATTTAATACTTAGTTTGTAAGCGAGACACATGGGACAGAATCAACTGTGCTAAACTTAAATGAGGGTAATTAAAAAGACGTGAGGCAAGTGTTGTCTGGAATGGACTAGGAAAGGAGTTTAGCAGAACACATAGTTGTTGAGCATAGTTGTTGACATTTAAGAAAATAATTCATGACTCACAACAAAGATATATCCTTGTGAGGAAGAGAGATTCCAGGAGGGTATTAATCAAAAATGGTTAACCAAGTTAAGAATAGCATCAAATTGGAAGAAAAAAAAGTCACACAATATAAGGATTAGTGGTAAACCACTGGGAAACCTTTAAAAAACAACGAAGGATGACCATAAATAAAGAAAACAATCTAACTATTCGAAGGTTGAAGTTGGAATAAAAGAAGCAATTTCAAGATGGCAACTGATGGAGTTCCACAGGGATCAGTGCTGGAGGAACAATTATTTACAAATTATATTCATGACTTGGATGAAGTACAATGCCAATTTGAACATAAAGACTGATGGGTGGATAAGTGGTGAGGATCACTCCAAGTTTACAAAAGGATATAAACAAGTTAAGTGAGCAAAAACATGACAGATAGAATATAAAGTAGGAAAATATGAGATTTATGCATTTTGGCAGAAGGAATGGGGGAGCTGAAAATTATTTAAATAGAGAAGGGCTATAGAATGTTCAAACTCAGAGGGATTTGGAGGTCCTTATTCATGAATTCACAAAGCTAGCTTCCAAGTTTAGCTTATAAGAGGTGAAGCAAATGGATTATTGGCCTTTATTTTAGAGGGAATGGAGTACAAAAGTACGGGGGGCCTTTTTAAAACTATACAAAAGTGAGAAAACACCTAGAATTTGATAAACAAATTGAGTCCCCTTATCCGAGAAATGATATACTGGTATTGGAGGCAGACCAGAAAAGGTTCATTAGGTTGATTCCAAGTATGGAAGGATTTTTTTACAAGCAAACGTTGAGTAGTTTGGACCTATCCTAATTGGATTTTACAAGAATGAGAGGTGGCGTTATTGAAACAAGTAAGGTTATTAGGGAGCTTAATAGGGCAGATACTGAGAGATTATTTCTGCCAATTGGAGTCTAGGACCAGAAGGCAACGTTTACATTAAAAGTTGCCTGTTTGAGACAGCGATGAAGAGGAATTTCTTCTCTCAGTGGGTAAGCAATCTGTGGAATTCTTTACCATAGAGGTAAAGCTGGGTAATCAAATATATTCAAGGCTGAGAAATGGACTTTTAATCAGGAAGGGAATCAAGGGTTATGGGGGAAACACAGGAAAGTGGAGTTAAAGATAATCAGCCACGATCTAATTAATGGTGAAACAGACTTGATGGGCCAAATGGTCTACTTCTGCTCTAACTTAAGGTGTTATGGTCCTCCCTAACAATCACACATACTATCAGAGGCTGCATCCAGTGTGACTTCAGATGACAACTCCTTGCTGGCAAAATGACATGCCCATGGTTGGAATGTGCATTGCCTGGGGTTCAGAAAGCATATCAGGGCACCTTACCAGCCTCATTGGCAATAACCAGATTACTTTCAGAGAAGGTGAAGCAGAACCAGTCACATGTGGCCAAGGCATGGCAGTGATGCCAGACACAGTCACCCACAACTTAAAACTCTGCTTTTGCTCACTCCCTCCCCTTGGATGGCTGTGGCATCACTCCAGAATGACAGAACATGTATTGTTTGAGATCTTTGGCTTATGCCAATAGTGCAGCTGCTAGATCATTTTTGCCTTCTTTGCTGCATTACTTACTGTATAGTTCAGAGATTGCAATGTGTTGAGAATTGGGCAAAATATTCTTTAGATCACTGAGTGTTTGAGATCTCACTGGTATGTGATTATTTGAATACTGTTATGTTGGCAATCCTACAGTTTTGGGCAGCTGAAATAGATTGTCCATCATTTGGACTTTTGATTAATCTGAGGTCAGTTCAGTTCACCAAAATGTGATGCAACTCTGCAAACCCTTCCAGCAGAAAAACTTTTCAGCTATAGCCATTTCTACTTTGTTAGAATGTTGTGCAGTAACTTTGATACTGTTTCAGCATGTGCGATTCAGTTATGTCTTGGGTCATTCAAGTATCAGTAACTCACCAGCTCCTCCCTATTCTGTTACATCCTCACCATTTTGTCATCCTTGTTGGATCTGTAATCCTTTAGTATCTCCTCTTTAATTTGCCAGCAGTTACTGTCCCCAACTTTCCCTGGAGCTCCTAGCCATTGAGATCTTACTGCCCCTTTGGAGCTTGTCTCTCTCCACCCCACCTTACACCACTCCGACCATTCAAAACCCCAAGAGCTTATGGTTGCATCTATCCTTGTAACCACTGCTTATACAACAGCAAGCCCCTAGAGCTGAGCTGCAGGTACAAGATGGCATTCATATAGATGATGATTTGGATGGACATCTCACAAACCCAGACTGACTGACTGTAGGCCAAGATCCACATACACTACGGTAAAATCCCTATCCCCCAGAGGAAGGTTGATTGATCAGCATTGTGGATATCAAGTAAAATGGAAGAAGCCAAAATCAGATTGCATAAGTCACACAACAGAAAAGAAACAGCATTTGATTTAGGGTGCCCTCTTTGAGATAACTATCTAATTCGTCCACTGTCCTGCTATTTCCCCACACACCTTCAAATATTTCCTTTCCAAATAAATAAATATGAGGATGTAAAAGCTCTATCGTACCTCTATCTGCTAGTTTCTTACATCACATGAGTGCCTGCAAATTTATTTACAATCCGGTCTCCAACATATTCCAGGTTTGGAAAAGTAGGAAGCCCAAAATTAATTTCAAGTTAGAATATTGTCACCTTTAGTTTTAATTTCAACTGTTCAGTGCCACAATTTACTCAAGATTTTTTTTTGAAATTCATATTCAGGCCTTTGTTTCTATGAACATTCTATTTAGTAACTACCTATTTTTTGATCTGAAGGCCTGAAGTCTTTGCTGGAATATGACTGCACAGGCAATAGATGCAAGCTATGTGATCATACAGACCAACCCTTTTATCACCTGTGTTATGAAGTTGAAGGTATATACTGCACCTTTAAGAAAGAGTGAATGCTGTTCTGAACTGATAGCAAACAAGCACCTATGATGACTAGCTAGCAATCACATAGTGTACTGGAAAATTGAAAATATGCAACATTTGGCTGTGAAATGGATACCTGAGTTGGTTGCTGTTTTGATAACAATTCGAATTTAACCAGTTTAAATTATGCCCCAGGATATTAAAACCCAATCGCGTTTGAATTTATTATTTTGCCAACATCGAACCAATGAAATGATCCAATACTGGGGGTGTAAAAAAAGCAGGCATGTTGAAAGTCAGACAGAGTAACTGCTATCGTATGAGAGAGAGAGAGAGAGACCCAAAAGATTGAAATACTATCAAAGGTATCTTTTTCATGTGAAACATCTTCACAGTAAAAAGAAAGAAGACAACCTGGGGGGGGTCGTCAGCCGGAAGAAGACAGACACCGCAGATGACAGCCACTTTATGGTTTTGAAATTAAGTTGACATAACTTTAATAACTGTTTTTATTGGAACAGTATATTGTTATAGAGTTGGAGGCAGATAATAAACAGTTAAGAGAAAAGGAGGCTTAGAGTTGTGAATAGCTGTTGTTTAATTTTCATGTTCAGAGTTAAAGAATAAATTGATATTATTTTCTTTAAATAGTCGAATTTGGGAGCTCTCTGTTACTCATATTTTAACAGATTATAAGGCAATGTGAGCTTTTCTGGGTGTTTGGTTTAATTAACAGAAGGGTTCACCAGCGTGACATGACACCTGGTTCCAGCAAGTACGGAGTTGCAGCAGGGGTTGCTGATAATAGCAGGATTTCAGACAATTTTCCGAGGTGAACCACAGCACCTGACTTTAAT
Source organism: Chiloscyllium punctatum (assembly GCF_047496795.1). Taxonomy (NCBI): domain Eukaryota; kingdom Metazoa; phylum Chordata; class Chondrichthyes; order Orectolobiformes; family Hemiscylliidae; genus Chiloscyllium; species Chiloscyllium punctatum. The sequence continues at coordinate 52,666,294 of NC_092778.1, forward strand.
CTAAGTAATGAATTTAGCACAGACAAAATATCAAATCTTCTATAATTTTTAAATTTGTGTAAAATGTTGCAGTTCACTCAGAATCTATTATAGGAATATGCATGCGCCATTTGCTCAACTTGTTATTGTACTCCACCTCAGCAGGAATATTTTGAAAAATTCCATTCAACAGAGAAAGTGACGAAGTGTTTACTTCAAAGGAAGTCATTTTCAAAGGCTGTGAGAAACATAATGTATGCTTGCTGTTATCTGCTCGAATGTACTTTCAACTCCATTTGAAAGCACACAGTTCCACACACTATGCATATTGTCTAAATGGTTCCTGCATGAGTCTCAGAGTTTCAGCAGGCTGTCAAAATTGTGGATTAATGCTGGCAGGAAGTGAAGAGACCACTATTTTAAAACCATTATTAATACACAAGCTTCTTGCAATAAGGGAAGCAATTAGATCTTGTTCGACAATGGAATCCTTGATGATCATCAATTCTTCAACTTGGAGGTGACAAAACCAATTTCAGTTATGCTACTGCTGTTCAAAGTATCTACAAATTATACACTGTTCTGAAAGGTTCAGAATTATTAGATAAATTAACTGAGTTACTGGATCATTGTTGAGTTTAACAAATTTTGTGTCTGCTTTTGACAGCCTTCTCACTAAAGCTTTTACCACAAGCAACTATAGTATCATGCCATTGGTAACGATAACCATTCACTCATATACTCAAAGTTGGATTATCAGATTTTCTATTTTTCCAAGCATATTTAATATCACCCTTCTGAACTCTACATCTGTGACTTTAATATAGGATAAACGAACTTGCAAAAATAGAGCCTTGCTTGTGGAGCTACCGACAAGCCTCTTAGCAAAGCATCTCTGTTCATTTGGAAGTAATTTTTAAAAATATGCAATATTTCTCTTTTTTAAATGCATGTAAAATGAACATTGCATATAGAAACATGATGTATTATAATCAAGGTTTCTTTGACCAGGAATTTTCCAAATTAACTAAGGGCTAGATATCTTTATAGGCTTCATATATTACTTGGGCCATAAGTTACACTTTAACTAAACTCCAACAATAAATCTCAGAATTCTTTTCTAATGGTGAATTAATTAACAAAAAAATTATTTTCCCTCACAACTAAGAAAACTTTAACATTTTTCTTATTGTATTTAAACGTACACACTCCACATTTATACCGTCCACATGGACTCTGTTTAAGCCACGTTGGTATCAGTGAGGCACTTACTTTCAGAATTAACTTTTTGCAATTAGAAAAACAACTGCTATGTCATTTGTTCATTTGCTTCAAGGATGGCTGGATCTTCTTCATAAATTTTAATAAATAACTTATTATTACTATAATTTTATACGTGAGCAAAATGTCAAATCTTCTATTCATGATTAGATAAGCAGCAAGGGTTACTGTGCAGTGGCACAACTAATTCTCTGATAGTCCCTTGATGGTAAGATTCATCAATAGTTGACTCAGGTCACACACAAGGACACTGCAGAACAAAAGCAAGATTATTACGACTGCTATATTAATGATCTTGAATCTTAGGCAGTCCCTTACGATTAAGATTAACTTTCTTCCATTCTGGTTTTATGGGTTCTGAGATAGCTGATAAGTCAAGTGGGTGATTTCCAGACTCAGGGCATGTGATGCTTGAAGGGTGGGGTAGATTGGTTGTTTGGAGGTTTGTGCACTCTGATGCCCTGACTTTGCCTCTACACATTCCTGTTGAAGTCTCTCTATGCGATCAGTGACATTGTGGAATGATCTTTTGTCACTTTGGTCAGTCACAAGCCATTGACTCCCAGAAGTTGATGGGGATGTCTGACCTCTTGAAGGTTGCTTTGAGAATGTCCATAAACGATTAAGGTGTCCACATGGAAATCATCCATTGTGAATGCGTTTTAGGTACAGCAGATGCTTTGGGAATCCGGTGTCAGGAAAGCAACCTACCTGTCCAGCCCAGTGGAGCCAGTTTTAAGTGACTGGTGCCTTGATACTGGACAGATTTTCCTGGGGCACAACTTTGCCATTGAACCCTTTTCTTGCCACCAGATTGGTGCCTCCAATATTATTACATTCTTCCATTACTATATCACAGAATCATAGAATTGTTACAGTGCAGAATTAACAATTCAGTCCATAGTGTCTGCACTGCTTCAGAAACAAGCATTATGATTTACTGCCATTTTCCTGCCTTTTCCCATACCCTTGTACATTTTACCTAATCAAATAACCTCCAATGCCTTTTTCAATGCCACAGCGACTGTGCTTCCACCAAACTTCTAAGCAGTGCATTCCAGACCCAAATGACTCATCAGATTAAAAAAATTTGCACATCACAATTGCTATTTTTGCAAATGACTAAATCTGTTCCGTCTTGTTCTCTACGCTTTTACAAACAGTAAATTTCTCAATACTCTATGCAGACATCATGATTTTGAAATCAGACTTGTCAGATCGCTTCTTAGGTTTGTTTACAAGGAGGGAAGTCCCACTTTCTCCAATCTACCCTCACAGGGGCAGCATGGTACTAAGTGCTCTCTCTGTCATGCCACCTTCAGTGATATATGTCTAAATACATTCAGGTCCCTGCTCCTAAACACCCTTAAGTATTCTATCTCTTATTTTATATTTTCTGTCCATGTTCTTCTGACCAAAATGTTTCACCTCACACTTCTCCATGTTCCACATCATCTGCCACCTATATGTCCACTCTACTGACAAGTTCTGTACTGTCATCTTCAGAGTTCGCAATGATTCCAAACTTCATATTATCTGCAAATTATAAAATTGACCTCTCAACACTAAGATTGTTAATTTATACATAAAGTCAAGGGTCCTAACTGACTCCTGGGGAATTCGACTAAAGACTAAAAAGATAGCCATGGATGTCTACCTTGTTTCCCATCATTCAGTCAATTTTGTATCCACTTTGCTCCTGTTCCTTTTATTCTCTGAATTGCAATGTATCTCACAAGTCTGCTGTATGGCATTGTATCACATGCCTTTTGAAAGTCCTTATACATCACATCAACAGCATTCTTCTTATTGACCTTTCATGTTAATATCATCAAAAAACTCTAGAATGTTAGTCAAACACGATTTCCCCTTTCAAAAATGGATTTCCCTAAACATGTCAGTTTTTTTAATGTGAATACTAATTCTAAAATCATTTTCTTGGAGTCATAGTTATGTACAGCAAGGAAACAGACCCCTCAGTCCAACACGTGGTTTTGTGCATGGAAAATCATGTCTCACAAGCTTGATTGAGTTTTGAGTTTTTTGAAGAAGTAAACATAGAGGACTGATGAGGGTAGAGTGGTAGATGTGATCTATACGGACTTCAGTAAGGCGTTCAACAAGGTTCCCCACGGGAGGCTGGTTAGCAAGGTTAAATCTCACGGTATACAGGGAGAACTAGCCATTTGGATACAGAACTGTTCAAAATTAGAAGACAGAGGGTGGTGGTGGAGGATTGTTTTTCAGACTGGAAGCCTGTGACCAGTGGAGTGCCACAAGGATCAGCGCTGGGGCCACTACTTTTCATCATTTATATCAATTATTTGGATGTGAGCATAAGAGGTATAGTTAGTAAGTCTGCAGATGACACCAAAATTGGAATTGTAGTGGACAGTGAAGAAGGTTACCTCAGATTACAAAAGGATCTTGATCAGGTGGGCCAATAGGTTGAGAAGTAGCAGATGGAGTTTAATTCAGATAAATGTGAGGTGCCGCATTTTGGGAAAGCAAATCTTAGCAGGATTTATACACGTAATGATAAGGTCCAAGGGAGTGTTGCGGGACAAAGAGACCTTGGAATGCAGGTTCATAGCTCCTTGAAAGTGGAGTCGCAGGTAGACAGGATAGTGAAGAAGGCATTTGGTATGCTTTCCTTTATCGATCAGAGTATTGAGTACAGGAGCTGGGAGGTCATGTTGCAGCTGTACAGGACATTGGCTAGACCACTGTTGGAATACTGCATGCAATTCTGGTCTCCTTCCTATCGGAAAGATGTTGTGAAACTTGAAAGGGTTCAGAAAAGATTTACAAGGATTTTGCCAGAGTTGGAGGATTTGAGCTATGGGGAGAGACCGAACAGGCTGGGGCTATTTTCCCTGGAGTGTGGGAGGCTGAGGGGTGACCTTATAGAGGTTTACAAAATTATGGGGGGGGGCATGGACAGGATAAATAGACAAAGTCTTCTCCCTGGGGTCAGGGAGTCCAGAACTAGAGGGCATAGGTTTAGGGTGAGAAGGGAAAGATATAAAAGAGACCTACGAGGCAACTTTTTCACACAGAGGGTGGTATAGTTATGGAATGAGCTGCCAGAGGAAGTGGTGGAGGCTGGTACAATTGCAAAATTTAAGAGGCATTTGGATGGGCATATGAATAGGAAGGGTTTGGAGGGATATGGACCAGGTGCTGGTAGGTGGGACTAGATTGGGTTGGGATAACTGGTCAGCATGGACGGGTTGGACTGACGGGTCTGTTTCCATGCTGTACATCCCTATGATTCTATGACTCTCTGCCCTCTAGTTTTGGACTCACCTACTCTGGGGAAAATACCTTGACTATTCACCATATCCTTCATGACTTTATAAACCTCTTTAAGGTCACCCCACAGTTTCCAAAGCTCCACAGAAAATAACCCCAGCCTATTCAGCCTTTCCCTATAGCTCAAATCCTCCAAACCTAGCAACATCCTTGTGAATCTTTTCACAATAACCTTCCTATAGCAGCAAGTCTAGAATTGAATGTAGTATTCCAAAAGTGGCATGACCAATGTCCTCTACAGTTTAGATCAGAGTGGTGCTGGAAAAGCACAGCAGGTCAGGCAGTATCCGAGGAGCAGGAAAATCGACATTTCAGGCAAAAACCCTTCATTAGGAATAGAGGCAGGGAGCCTCCAGGGTGGAGAGATAAATGGGGTGGGGGGGCTGGGGAGTAGGTAGTAAGGGACACAATAGGTGAATAGGCGTGGGGATGGAGATGATAGGTCAGAGAGGAGGGTGGGGCAAGGTAGCAAAGAGTACAATAGGCGCACTGTCCTCATAACCTGTCGTACCTGCCAATCTCCCTTCCCACCTATCCGCTCCACCCTCCTCTCTGACCTATCACCTCCATCCCCATGACCATTCACCTATTGTACTCTTTTCTACTTTCTCCCCAGCCACCCCCCTGCTCCATTTATCTCTCCATGCCTCTATTCCTGACAAAGGGCTTTTGCCCGAAACATCAATTTTCCTGCTCCTCGGATGCTGCCTGACCTGCTGTGCTTTTCCAGCACCACTCTGATCTAAACTCTGGTTTCCAGCAACTGCAGTCCTCACTTTTCCCAAGTCCTATACAGCCACAACATGACCTCACAACTCCTATACACAATGCACTGACCAATAAAGGCCAGGGTATCAAACACCTTCTTAACTAGCCTGCCTATCTGTGACTCTGCTTTCAAGGAAATATGAACCTGCACCCAAAATCTCTTTGTTCAGTAATAGCCTCAGAATCTTACTATAAAGTAACATGCTATCCCGAATACTTGTTTCAAGAAGCTTCCCCTCCATTGAAGTTAAACTAATTGATCAATAATTGCTGGACTTATCCACACAACCTTCTTGAACAAAGGAATGGAGCAGATGAATGCCTACTAAACCTTTAGTCATTTTCCCCATTAGATCTTTTTGAATGGTGACCTGTTGAATACCTTGGAGGTGCTGTCTAAGTACAAGTTATTATTCACTGTATATCCTGGATAATTTAGGAATTTAGGAAAAAGTATTATATGTAAAAATGTAGAATGTCCTATAATAATGGCTTTCAGTTTAAATGTTTAATGCACAGATTTTTCCTGGTAATAGCTGATAAGATAGCAATGGTATTAGTGTCTTCTGATGTCAAGGAAAAGCATAATGTAAATACGCTCATTGTATTGTCTCAAGATGCATTTACCTTCACAAAGGATTATGCAGGAGATTACAAACTAATGTACCACTTGCAAGAATTATTGTTGGCAATTTTCTTTGTTTTCTGCCAGTTTGTACAAGATGGTAAGTAATTGCACAGGTTTCAGCTACATGCTTTATGAAAACTATCACAAAACCTTAAAGGAAATTTTCTATAAAGGAAGTTCATATGTTTTGCTTTTTATTTTAGTTTTTTGTGAGTAGCAAGTGACATTTTAATGATTGCTTGGTATTTCTAATCATAGGTCTGTGTTTAGTCTTCTTTACACTGAGACAAGCTATAATGATGGCCTACCTTGTATTGAGAATGTTCAATATTCTGTGTCGCGAGAGCAGATAATTAGTACCTCAAGCAGTTGTGCTGCTTTATACTGTGTGGAAATGTAAGTGAATGGTAACATTCTTCGCATAATATTTAATCTTTCTTATACAAACTTGGAAAATGCCTTATTCGTTCAACACAAAAACAATTCTCCTGAGAAGAGGAAGGAGTTTGTACATAACAAAACATGAAACTGACTTTATTTCATACTGGTTCTTATATGGGATTCTAATGATCATGTTCCATCCTAAAACTAGGGGCAATTCATCAAGAGGAAAATGCAAATCTGCATATGTCAACTTGTGTTCTTGTTGGTTATCTCTGAATTAATTCATACTGAGAATAGACCAATCATCAAACTCTAATTCAGATCTCAAGATAATTTTACTTTTTCCTTAGTTACAGGTAAAAGAAAACAGTTCAACTGCCTATTCTGGGGCTTCAGCCCAACCTGTTTAAGATGTAACTTTAGGAGTTAGGTAGAATCATAAAATTACAGACTGTTTAAGATGATGCAATTTGTATTCAGATTTTTTTTAACAAACATTCTCCATTCTCAGAACTTGAAGATTTAATTTTTGAAATAGCCATTGCCTTTCTGAACCTTACCTTGAGGTAACAAATCAATGACACAGACAATCATTGAAAAGGGAATCATTATGTCTTCAATTACACAATTTAAACATAAATATTAGTAGTTATAACTCAAGAAATTGGACTTAAAAGAGAACAGAGCATGATAATAAAAGTAGGAATTTAAATGAAAAAAATGACTGAATATTCAACAAAATCTACATTTTCATCACATAGAATCTATGGATATTTGTGTATCTAGCATGCACAACAAGAATAGCACTGTAAAATGAAAACAAGATGTTTCTGCTTTGTCTGTATCCACTGATAATGTCAATTGCTCAAAGATCAAGTATTGTATGGTAAGACAGTTCCACTGATAGTGTGCCAACCACACTAACAGATGTACAGTACACAACCCATTGTGCCAATATGCCATTGCTTAAACTGCCAATTTTTCTAAATTTGAGTGACATTGCCAAGTTAATGCAAATCCTGCCAAGTTTAAAGACAGCTTTATACTTGTTGGGTGATGCCACTTGGGAATTGGATTGAGATTTTCCAAAATATTTCACTTACAATTGTCACAAGTACAAGATTACAACCTTTTCAGTCTGACAGAGAATTTGAATACAAATGTCATAGATTGATCTAACCAAGTCCTGTAATTCAAATAAAAACATCATAAGAAAATGATGCTTTCTTTGATCAGTGTTTACTTTTGCATTGCACTGGCAAAAGTGTTGCCTTCTAAATGTCCCTGAATTTCCCTGGGATACTGTGAACTATAAGAACTCAGTCTTAGTCCAGAGTATGGATTTCAAAGAGTGTTCCTTTTACAAGCATTAAAAACTGGCAATGCCTAACCATCTGTTACATGAAATGATTGAGGCAAATCATGTTGATGTAGTTAAGAAGAGCCTTGATATTTATTATATACAAATATACATATAATATTAAGATGACAGACAAGGAAAGGGCAGACAAGAGGTTCAGTAATTGGCCTTGGAGGATGTCTGAGTGCAAAATACTAGTACACACTAATTGGGTCAAATAACCTGTTTCTATGCCATAGATTCTATATAATATTTGAGCTTCCTATTGGGAAACAAGTAAGCTCTGTCTCTAAAATCATCCAATCTGCTCCAAACATATGAGTCATATTCTCAAAACGTCCACGTGTACTTTTCAATGATAGTGAGTGAGCAGAAACTGGAATCCTGACTGACAGTTTTTCATTCATACCCTAGAGGCGCTGAGAATAATTATGCCACTGTTCCCATAGAGACAAATGGGCTTGGCAGAAATTAATCTGAGAACTTTATAACCTGTATGATTCAGCTTGAATCTTGAGCAAAGCATTTTGGGGTTTATCGTACTTTGACAGTGTTGCTAAGCAGTTAACTTTCTCCATGGTATTGAGAACTTTGCAGCAGTGGCATAATTACACTTCCAACATGTTGATTTTTAACAAGATTTATTTGGCCAGGAAGTGGCACAAGTTATTTATGATTCCATCCTCACTTTACAGACAGATAAATTACTGTCAAAATGCCTCACATAACAGGTTTGATCCCAGACTTTGTTAATATCAGCCAAAGTTATTTTGTGTCTCAGTGTTGAAAGGAAGGAAAGGGAGACACCCACAATCTGGCTTTCATAAAGAGGTTGAAACTGCAAAGAGCTATGCAGATTATCACATTCCAATGAATGTTTGTTTGAAGATTTTAATGAAAATGTCACTCATTTACATGCCATATGATTCTCTAAGTAGTCAGGATTTCCTTAGGGAATAAAAATTAAATAGTGTCTGTTGTAATTTTAAAAAAATACCAGTAACTTACTGAAATAGGGGAAAGAAAACAACAGTTTATTTGAAGATTAAGCTAAGTGTAAATATAAACTGTTGACAAAGGGGAGAAGCAGAGGAAAGAAATTGTGACAGCTACAAAATCTACAGACAAGTAAAACAATGCAGTACATGAGCTACATAATTCCAACTAAATTCTAATAGAAGAAAAAAATCCTATAGGAAGGATGTTGTGAAACTTGAAAAGAGTTCAGAAAAGATTTACAAGAATGTTGCCAGGGTCAGAAGGTTTAGCTATAGGAAAAGGCTGAATAGGCTAGGGTTGTTTTCCCTGGAGCTGAGGGGTGACCTTATAGAGGTTTATAAAATCATGAGGGACATGGATACGGTAAACAAACAAGGTATTTTTCCTGGGGTGAGGTTTAGGGTGAGAGGGGAAAGATTTAAAAGGGACCTAAGGAGCAATTTTTCATGCAGAGAATGGTGTGTGCATGGAATGAGCTGCCAGAGGATGTTGTGGAGGCTGGTACAATTACCAACATTTAAAAGGAATCTGGATGGATATATGAATAGGAAGAGTTTAGAAGGATAAGGGCCAAGTGCTGGCAAAAGGGACCAGATTAATTTAGGATATCTTCTAGTCAGCATGGACAAGTTGGACTGAAGGGTCTGTTTCTGTGCTGTACATTTCTATGACTCAAAGATGTTTCTACATTACTTCTGTCAGTAATTACAAGTGAACTTTAATAAAATTTTACACTGCCAGTTAAGAAATGATAATCAGTTACTAGGACATGGTTGCATAACGTTTTCTGCATTGTATAGACTTGAATAATTAGAAGAATCTGCTTAGCATTTCAACGTCTTTCTTTCAATGGCACTCTTATAAGTGAGTGGAATTCCCTTAACCTTGTACACAGTAAATCCAATTGTGGACTGAGTTAATTACAAATAATATAAATAATAAGCATGAGTTATTCTGTTAATTTCAATTTAGGAACAGGAGCAGATTGTTCAGCCCCACCTGTTTGTTCCACCATTTAGCTGGATTGCTGTCTTACGACCAACTCGACAGGTTAAAGAGGGCAAACAGTTCATCCTTCCTCACCTGACTGGAATAATTTGGCTGGAATTTACAGTTGGCTGCATACTAGAAATACATCTATCACTCTTTGCATTTGGAAGTATTTCTTACCTTTTCTCTTGTTACATCCTTCTCTAATATTTAGACTATGCCCTGTAATCTTTGACTCCCCAACTAGCAGGACAAGCTTCTTTCTTTCTTCTCTATTTATTACCCAAAATTAAAACTTTCATCAAATCCATCCCTTAGTCTCTTAAATTCTAATGAACACAAACTCTCAAATATAATCCTTGGATTCCTGAAGACAGGCTTCCTGTCAGAGGTGGGAATCAGGACTGAGCCCAAATTGCATCTCTTTTCATTTCCAGCTTGCTGGGAATGCAATTTTGCCATCTCCGAAGCTTTTTCTGTGCTTAATGCACATATGACTCTTTAGAGCAACAATATAAATATTCTTAAAACTTATTAAACTTTAAAAAGATGGATTTAATTGAAAAGCCCCTGAATCGTTATTCCTCCATGTTGAACACTGCTTGAAGGAAGGACTGAAGTTGGCAAGGGCACAGAAAATACACTTGGTTGGGGGGCTTCAATGTCCACTACTAAAACTGGCTTAGCAGTACCATTATTGACCAAGCTGATCAAGTGCTAATGAACATAGCTACTAACCTGGGTCTGCAGCAACTGGCAAAGGAACAGATACAAAGGAAAAACATTCTCCACCTCATCTCTCTTCCAAACGTATGCCTTTCAGGGTGAATTGACCATGCTAAATTGCCTTGTAATGTCCAGATGTGGGATGCTTTTTCTAGGATCAGTGATAGGTGAACACTCAATATGCCAAACTGCCTCCTTCTGCAATGTAGGGATTCTATGATTCTCATCCTCACTAATCTGCAAATTGCAAAATGCATCTGCCCATAACAGTATCCTAAAAGTGACCACTTCACAGTCCTTATGGAGATGAAGTCCCACCTTCACATTGAGAATACTCTCTACTGTGTTGTGTGGCACTGTCACCATGCTACATGGGACAGACTTCAAACAGATTTAAGAACTTAGCACCGGGCATCGATAAAGGTCTGCGGACTCTCAGAAGCAGCAGGATCATACTTGAATGCAATTTGTAAGCTCATGGGGTGGCATGTCCCAATTCAATAATTATCATTTAGCTAATGCATCACGGTGGCTCAGTGGTTAGCACTGAAGCCTCACAGCACCAGGGAACCTGGATTCGATTCCTGCCTCGGCCAACTATCTGTGAGAAGTTTGCACATTCTCGCTGTGTCTGCATGGGTTTCTTCTAGGTGCTCCGGTTTCCTCCCACAATCCAAAGATGTGCAGGTTAGGTGGATTGGCCATGCTAAATTGCCCGTAGTGTTAGGTGCATTAGTCAGGGAAAATGTAGAGAAATAAGGGAATGGGTCTGGGTGGGTTACTCTTCGGAGGGTCGGTGTGGACTTGTTGGGCCAAAGGGGCTGTTTCCACACTGAAGGGATTCTAAGTTCTAAGGGAATCAACCTGATTCAAAGAAGAATGCAGGAGGTCATACGTAATAGTAGGTGGTGACCTATGAGCCTGACAAGATTCTGGCAAAAGTACTGAAGACGTGCGCTCCAGAACTTGCCACACTGCTGGCTATGGTGTTTCAACAGAGATACAATACTCTCATCTACCCACAATACGGGAAATTGCTGATATGTCCTGTACATACAAAGCAGGAAAATTCCAACCTGGCCAATTACCAGTCTATTAGTCCACTCACAATCATTAGTACACTGACAAAAGGTGTCATCAACAATGCTATCAAGCAGCACCTGCTCAGCTCCAGCTCACAGACACTCAGCTTGGTGCACACCAGGTCCACTCAGGTCACAATCTCATTACAGCTTTAGTTCAAACATAAACGAAAGAGATGAATTCCAGAGGTGACACAGGAATGACTACTCTTGACATCAAGGCTGCGTCTGATAGAGTGTGAAATCAAGAAGCCCTTGAAAAACTGGAGTCAATGGGAATCAAGAAGAAAAAAATCCCCATTGGTTGGAGTCATACCTGGTACAAAGGAAAATGGATGTGGTTGTTGGAGGTCAGATATCTCAGTCCCAGGGACATCCCTGCAGGGTAATGTCCTAAGCCCAAACATTTTCAGCTGTTTCATTAAGGACCTTCCCTCCATGATCAGGTGAGAATTGGGGGTGTTCGCATTGCAGGTCCTGAAGAAGGGGTACACACAAAATGTTGACTTCTCCACCTACTGATGCTGCCTAGCTTGCTGTATTCTTCCTGCTTGTCTACGTTGGATTCCAGCATCTGCAGTTTTTTTGTCTTGAGGCAAACCTAGGACCTGGCTGGCAGGGTCTTCCCTTGGACAGCACCCATTGCCTGAAGGAGTACTCACCAAGTGGAATAAAGGAACCCAGACTAAGATCCTCCTTCCTCTGTTCTTTCAATCGATACCTCAGCCACATCAAGGACTTGCCATCTGGGGTCCCAACAGAGTCACCCAACCCCAAGCATCCCATGATCTCCCAAAATGCACAATTATCAAAATTAAAAATAAAAATATAACAATGCTACCTCGATACCTTTGACGCTGACCAACATCCTCTGTATTTATTTATATTTTTTTAAAAAATCATTGCAGCGTTTCTCAGATTTCCAAAGGAAGAAATAATCTTAACTATGCCTTTTTAAAATGTACTAGTAGAAGGACAAAATAACACAGGTGTTAGTTACTTAGCATGTAGCAATGTAAGACCACTTGGAAAGAGCACAGCTCTGGCAGAACTAAGGAATAGTGTGCTGAATGCAGCATATTTATTAAAGTGACTGTTCAGAGCCTACTGAGCATTTCTCTGTTGTCAAATTCAGTACAAAAAAATTCCATTTTCTTTGCCACTGGAGACAGAAGAATAGATTTATGTATGATTGTTAATTGAGCATCCTGATAGCACAGAAACATGAAGTAACTCCAGTATTCCTAATGACTGTCATCCGTGTTGGATTTCTACAGCTCATCTCTGACAACAGCATCAGGTAGGCTGCGGACTAATCAGGTGGGGAATCTTGAGCCTCCTATCCAAACATTGGAACTTCACTACATTTCACCACAATGGGACCATCATATGTAATCTGTCAATATACAGGTAAAGACAAATAAAGCAAAGAATTACATCAACACATTGCATGTGTTCAAATGCAATGACAGAGATTGCAAGTCACTTCTTTCTACCAGATATCAGGATCTTACATGAAGGAAACTCTTTTATTATCCACTGATAGCCTGCAGCATACTCCTATACCCTCCATTAAAAAGCACATCTAACACTTTTGAAATGTCCTTGACAGATAGGGCCATAGCATCTTTTCTCTTCAGTCTATCTATCCTTAACACTCTGTAAATGCTGGCAATTCAGGGATGCCTCTGAACTGCATAACTCAGCAGTTTATTCAGAAAGATTGCAAAGACAGCCAGCGATAGTAAATGTTGCTACATAAGGAGGTGCTCTTATGAGTTTGGTGTGAAACAACAATGGTCATCAAAAAGAAAAGAAGTAATATACTGTCTGGATTGTTCTACAATAAAAATAACTTTACTGGTTTTGACACCGATGGAACAATTATAAAAGCATCCCTGATTTTAACAAGCACACGTATAGATCTGTGCCTCTGTTAGCAGATCAAAATTGTATATATCCCATTATGATTTAAACTGATAACAAGTCTGACAGAATGAACTCTGAAAGTACACCTTTGACATTTAGGACAAGCTCAGCAAGTTTGAAACTATTTAACGCTTTCTCAAATTATAAGGAATTTGACACTTATGACCAATAGTTCATAAAAGGTAATGATGCTTTAAATGTTCACTTTTAATTGAATGTAAAGATTGCTCTTGAATAGAGTATAGTGTAAAGTTGTATTGAAGGCTGTCTGGTGACATGCCTTTGAGGCCAAATTTTGAAAATGGACTGAGGGTCCAAGTTAATTGCTATTGAAAGTGAAGTAAAAGCTTTGACACTTGAAAACAAAACGCGAAAACAACTGATCTGGATATAGGTTTGCTTTGGGTTGGTGACGTCATTTCCTGTTCTTTTTCTCAGGGTGTGGTAAATGGGGTCTAACTCAATGTGTTTGTATCCTTACATACAGATATGGAAGGACATCACTTAGACTGGGACAACACATCCTGCCTAGAACAAGCCAATCAGACACACGCAAGAGAATTCCTTGAAGCATGGCATTCCAACTGGAACTCTATCAACAAACACATCGAGTTAGACCTCATCTACCACCCCTGAGAAAAAGAACAGGAAAGATGTCACCACAGGAAATTATGTCACCACAGGAAATTAACCAACTCAAAGAAACCCAAACATATAAATAGAAAGCAGGAATCATGTACAGTACCTCTCCTGGAGGCCCATTGAAATGTTATCTAGTAGGGTGACGAAACATCTGGAAATGAACCTTCCAGCTCAGCGAGCAAACCTACATCCAGAATCTCAACCTGGGCTACAAATCTTCTCAAAACTACTCAAGCAACTGATTTTACTGCTTGCAGACTCAATGGGTAAAAAGTTCCAGTGTCACTGGATCAAAATCCTGGAACTCTCTCCCTAATGCAATTGTGAGATAACCTACCACCAAATAGACTAGTGATTCTACTGAAAGCTCACAAACACCTTTTGAAGGCCATCTAGTGATGGGTAATAAATGCCGGACCAGTCAGTGAGATTCCACGAATGAGTTTGAAAAAATACACAGAGGGAGGAAAAACACATGCCTGTTACTCTAGAGATTTGTTTTAGCACACCCCCACACTAGGTGAGTAGCCCGTCCTCCTCTCTGCCATTGAAACCAATTCCTCTAGTTAGGCCATGGAGTGTGCTCTTGTACCTGTACATAAAACTCCAGTAGACCATAGCCTCTGTGACCTCGGACCTCTGAGAGACACCCGGTCATCAAAGGCAATGGGGCAGTGCACTCAGCAGATTGCCTCACACCTTAGCTGTCAATGTCAGATGTTGGAGTTGCATCAAGGTGTAATGGCTGTAAGAAAGATCTGAAAATTTTATGAAAACACAAATGTGGCACAGGTGTTTTAAAAAACTCAATCTGTGCATCATATTGTTTCCACTCTATTCACATTGTCACAATTAAAGTGAAAATGGACTATCAACAGTCAAATCTTAGAATTTGACTTTAATACTCCAGGCTTTCATGAACTAAAAATGGTCTTAGAAAGGACACTGTTGACCTAAAATGAATTTTGAGATTACCTGACAAGCTCAGGTAACCAACTGCCTTAGAATTACTATTTTAATCAAGAGACACTGAAACTCATTCAGGCATCATGGAATTATGTGCTCATGTTTATTCACACTTGCATGATAACGACATATCTTTGGAGACGAAAGATGGCTAACAGATATCCAGCTTGAAATGAAACAATGACAAAGACACTAGAATCCACAAGTGAACAAATTATCCACAGCAGAATTGAGCAAAAAGTGACGGAAAGCAATGTGGAGTGATAACAGCAAGGATACTGGAAGCTTTTCACTTGTTGGATCTCACTCTCAGAAACCAGTAATGGTGAATCAGAACGTGGACGATTCACATTTCCACAGAACTTAAGATTTGAACATTTTCGAACTAGCTGTACTAAGGAAACAGGACAACAGCTACACAGTTGGATTCAGGCTTTCTCATTCTCATAACAAAAGGAATTCTAAGATGTATAACTGCAGTTGCCTTTATCCTCCTGCCTATACTCAGACTATCTTTCCCCATTCACAAGCACCTCACCTTCTTTGCAAGTTCAATAGTTGTGTACTTCTGTGTGTTTGATGTTGCTTTATTATTTTCATTCAGGATAGTAGGTAATAAAACACCACTCTTTCATTCAAGAAACATTTGTATTTGCACTCCTTAATTTCTGATTTGGTTAACTAAATTTCAATTAATGTTGGCAACATGCTAAAAGGGGAAGCAAAAGACAAAACCTGCAGTGATAGACCAAGAGAAATGTTAAAAAAATACCCTCCTGATCACTCCTTGTTGTAACAATATGCCAATGATAATTTTTTGGGACTAGCCAAGAAAGAGAGCTAAATGTCCTGACATACCTCATAGTTGCTGCCTATTGATGGCTATAGGAACATATAATTTTCCTTAAAGTAAAAAAATGTGTTTTTGTCATCAAAAATTATGAACAGCCATGCTGTGTGGCTGACCTCATCTTTGAAGATTTGATAAATTAATTCACATGATAGGTGGCGGCATCACTGAACTCTTTCATGAACCTCTGTGTGGCAGCCTGAAAAATCCCATGTATGTTACTACTGAAGTCCTAGAAACAATAGCTGGCAAAAGATTAAGTGTCCCAGGCACAGGGTTCATGCCAAGTCTGTGTGTCTGCATGTCTTGCTATAAGATCCTACACATCTCTTACTGTGACATCCCAGTGCCCACCTTCTACGCCTTCCCTGTATGCTTGCTTCCTGGCTAGATCTCCCTCTGATGCAATTGCCCTGGTCTTGCAGCCTTTTACATCTCCTCTCTTTCTGTTCCCAAGGATGTTAGAATATTGGTTATACCAAACCCAAAGCAAAGCTATCAAGTAGGTGTGTGAACTATAAAGAAGGCAGACATCTTTGAGTTGATGGCTTTCATCCAAACAACTGCTGAGCAATGACATCTTCAAATCCTCCCATGGTCCACACCCATAACTTATCCCCTCTGTCCCAAGGTGGCCTTCCACCACTTTGATCTGGATACTTGCCAGTTTACTCATTTGTTCAGAGCAATGATCAGACATAGAAACAGAATCATCCACTCACCGGGAACCCATCACCATCTTGATTCCTTTTTGATGCATTCGCATTTGAGTCCATCAACACAGACTCTACAGATGTCACTGTGTACCTTCCCTCTGTCACCCTTGAACATTTAGCTATCATCTTTGACACTGTGACAGTGACGATGGACTAGCTACTTGCCCCCACCTATACCCTAACACCTCACCTCCCCACAGACATTACTCTTCTGGAAGGCCCTGCTCATTTCATTCTTGACGTATCTTTACAAACCTTTGACTCACTCTGAGGCGTCCCACTATCCTTAGCTCAAAACGAACTTGCCTATACACATCAAGCCCCACTCACAATCTACCTGATGTAACCAGGACTATAGGAAAGGAAAAACTGTAGGGAAGAGATAATCAGTCATGGATAACTAAGGAAATAAAGGATCGTACCAATTTGAAAGCTAATGCCGACAAAGTGGTAAAGATTAGTGGGAAACTAGAGGATTTGGAAATCTTTAAAGGTCAACAGAAAGCCATGAAGAAAATCTATTAAGTTAAGACAGATTATGAGAGTGAAGTAGCTCTGAATAAATAAACAGATAGCAAACGTTTCTTCATACATGTAAAACGAAAGAGTGGCTAAGATAAACACTGGTCCTTGACAGGATGAGAAAGGGTATTTAATAATGGAAAACAAGGCACTGAACATGTATTGTGTGTCAGTCTTCACAGTAGAAGACACAAATAGCATGGCAATAATTGATGACAAGGAAGCTATGGCAGGTGAGGACCTAGAAATAATCATAATCACTAAAGAGGTAGTATTGGGCAAGCTAATGAGCTAAAGATAGACAAGTCACCTGGCCATGATGGAATAAATCCCAGGGTACTAAAAGAGATGGCAGGGGAAAATAGCAAATGCACTGATGGTAATTTACCAAAACTCACTTGACTCTGGGGTGGTTCCAACAGGTTGAAAAATAGTAAATGTTATACCAGTATTTTTTTAAAAAAGAGGAAGACAAAAGGCGGGTAACCATAGGGGCGTAAGCTTAACTTCTGTTGTGGGGAAAATGCTTGAATCTATCATCAAGAGAGAAATAGTGAGATGTCTGGATAGAAATTGTACCATCGGGCAGACGCAGCATGGGTTCATGAAGGCAGATGATGTTAAACTAATCTACTAGAATTCTTTGAGGACATTATGAGCACAGTGGACAAGGGGGGACTGGTGGATGTGGTGTACCTGGATTTCCAGAAGGCATTCGACAAGGTACTGCACAAGATATGGGTAATGCATAACGCTATGGGTAATGTATTAGCATGGGCACAGGATTGGTTAAGGAATGGGGATAAACGAGTGTTTTTCTGGTTGGCAATCAGTAGATAGTGGTATGCCTCAGGGATCAGTGTTGAGACTGTAATTGTTTACAATTTACATTAATGATTTGGAGTTGGGGACCAAGTGTAATGTGTGTGTGTGTGTGTGTGTGTACGTGCAGAGGACCCTGAAAGTTTGCAGAGGGATATAGATAGGTTAACTGAGTGGGCAAAGTAGATAGAGTGCAGTGTTGGTAAATATGAGGTCATCCATTTTGGAAGGAAAAATAGCAAAATGGTGAAAAATTGCAGCATGCTGCTGTGCAGAGTGTCCATGAATCACAAAAAGTTGGTTTGCAGATACAGCAGTTAATTAAGGCAGCAAGTGGAATGTTGTCCTTCTTTTTTAGATAGATGGTGTTTAAAAACAGGGAGATAATGCTGCAGCTGTATAAAATGCTGGAGTACTAAGTGCAATTTTGGTCTCCTTACTTGAGAATGGATGTACTGGCACTGGAGGGGTTGCAGAGGTTTGCTGGGTTGATTCCAGAGTTGTAGGGTTTGGCTTACGAGGAGAGATTGAGTAGACTGGCACTATATTCACTGGAATTTAGAAGGTGCAGGAATCTTAGAGAAACATAAAATTATAAAGGAAAAAAATAAGAAAGAAGCAGGAAAGTTGTTTCTACTGGTGGGTGAAACTAGAACCAAAGGGCATAGGCTCAAAATAAAGGGAAGAGATTTAGGACTAGTTCAGGAGGAACTTCATCACCCAGAGGATTGGAAATCTGTGGAATCCCCTGCCCAGTGAAGCAGTTGAAACTACCGCGATGAATATTTTTAAGGCTAAGATAGCTAGATTTTTAAACAATAAAGGATTTAAGGGTTATGGTGAGCAGGTGGGTAAGTGGACCTGAGGCCATAAAAATATCAGCCTAATCTTATTGAATGCGGAGCAGGCTCAAGGGGCGAGATGGCCTACCATCTCTTATTTCTTATGTTCTTATGCTGTTATGTAACCCTCACCAGTTTCATTCCACCATATATATCGCCACGGAACACCCTGGGATTCAGAAAATGTTTTGCACCAAGTGTTTATGTTCTACTTCATGCAGATGACTTCCAATCATACAGTCCTAAGTCATAGACTGACTCTTTAGTCCAACTCATCCATGCCAACCAGATATCCTAAATTAATCTAATCCCATTTGTCAAGATTTGGCCCACATCCCTCTAAACGCTTTCTATTCATATCCCCATCCAGATGTCTTTTAAATGACGTAACTGTACCCAGCTTCACTACTTCATCTGCCAATTTATCCCATACATACATCATGCTCTTCTTGAAAAAAATGCCCCTTACAGGTTCCTTTTAAATCTTTCCCATCCCACCGTAAACTTTTGCTCCCTAGTTTGGGACCATCCTACTCTGGGAAAAATCCTCAGCTATTGACCCTATCCAAGGGCCTCATGATTTTATAAACATCTATAAGGTCACCCCTCAGTCATGACACTCCAGAGACATTCCTCCAACCCTGGCAACATCATTGTAAATCTTTTATGAACATTTTCAAATTTAACAACATCTTTCCTATAGCTGTGGGACGAGAATTAAATTCTAAATTGAATTCTAAAAGTGGCCTCACTAATGTCCTGTACAGCCACAAAATGAGATCGCATCTCCAACACTAAATGTGCTGACCAATGAAGGCAAGCATGCCAAAGGCTTTCGTCATCACCCTATCCTACCTGCAATTCCACTTTCAAAGGAATTATGCATCTGCACCCTCGGTCTCTTTCTTTGGAAACACTCCCTGGGCTCCTATGATTAACTGTCTAATTCCTGCCCTGGTTTGCCTTACCAAAATGCAGTACCTCATGTTTTTTTCAATTAAACTTCATCTGCCAATTCACGGCCCAATGTCTATCTGATCAAAGTCCCTTCGTACTCTGAGGTAACCTTCTTCCTTGTTCAGTACACGTCCAATTTTGGTGTAATCTACAAACTTATAAACCATACCTCCTATATTCGCATCTAAATCATTCATATAAATATGAAAAAACAGTGGACCGAGCACCGATCATTGTGGCACACCATTGGTCATAGGACTCCAGTCCGAAAACTAATCCTCACCCACCACCCTCTGTCTCCTACCTTCAAGCCAATTTTGTATTCAACTGGCTAGCTCGCCCCACGCCCCCCAACCCCAGATTTCATGTGATCTAATCTTGCCAATCAGTCCACTATGCAGAACCTTGTCAAAAGTCTTGTTGATGTTCACAACAATAATGTCCATCACTCTGCCTTCGGCAATCTTATTTATCACTCCTTCAAAAAGCTCAAATTACTGAGACATGATTTTCCACACTCAAAGCCATCCTGACTGTCCTTAATCAGTCCTTGCCTTTCCAAATACATGTAAATCCTGTCCCTCAGAAACCACTCCAACCTACCCACCACTGACATCAGGCTCACCAGTCTATAGATACTGGCTTTCCTTACCACCTTTCTTAAATAATGGCACCACATTAGCCAACTCCAGTTTTCTGACATCTTACCAATGGCTATTTATGATACGAGTATCTCAGCAAGAGGCCCAGCAATCTCTTCACTGGCTGCCCACTAAGTACTAGGTTAAACCTGATCAGGTCACGGGGTATATCCATCTTTATGCATTTTAAGATGTGCAGCATCTCCTCTTCTGTAATATGATCACTTTTTAAGATATCACTATTCAACAAGGTTCCGCATAGTAGACTGGTCATCAAGGTTAGATCACATGGAATGCAGGGAGAGCTAGCCATTTGGATACAAAATTGGTTCAAAGGTAGGAGACAGAGGGTGGTGATGGAAGGTTGTTTTTCACACTGGAGGCCTGTGACTAGCGCAGTGTGCCACAAGGATCAGTGCTCGGTCCACTGTTTTTTGTCATTTATATAAATTATTTGGATGTAAATATCGTAAGTCTGCAGATGACACTGAAATTGGTGATGTGAAGAACAGTGCACAGTGAAGAACGATACCTCCGAGTACAACAAAACTTTGATCAGATGGGCCAATGGGCCAAGGAGTGCAAGTTGGAGCTTAATTTAGATAAATGTGAGGTGCTGCGTATTGGAAATGCAAATAAAGACTTACACATTTATTGGGAAGGTCCTGGGGAGTGTTGCTGAACAAAGAGACCTTGGAGTGCTACAGCGGGCCCACAGAGAGGGGAGCCGGAAGGTAAGCGGAGACCAGTTTAAATTAACGTTTTTCTTTTCGCAGTCTGTGTTTTTTTTACAACTAGAAGCAGGAATCCGGAAGTCATCAACAGAGGCTTCTGGGAAGGTAAGAAGTTTGATTTAAAAGCCCGTACCTCCGAGATTTCGACCTCAGTGCTACAGTGAGCGCACAGAGAGGGGAGCCGGAAGGAAGCGGAGACCAGTTTAAATTAATGTTTGTCTTTTCGCAATCTGTTTTTTTTTTAAAACTAGGAGTGGGAACCTGGAAGTCGTCAATGGAGGCTTCTGGGAAGGTAAGAAGTTTGAGTGGAGAAGGAACCCGAGACACTACATGTATAGTGTCTCCCACCCTCCCTCCTCCTCTAACCTTAAAAAAGGACTCAGTCGGCTGAACAGGTAAGCTACTTCGTGTTCTTGTTTTGGAGACTAAGTGTAGAGTTATGGCAGCGCAGGCAGTGGAATGTTCCTCCAGCAGGATGTTTGAGGTAGGGGTGACCACCGATGCTCCTGCCGACTTCACCTGCAGGAAGTGCATCCAGCTCCAGCTCCTCACAGACCATGTTAGGGAAATGGAGCTGGAGTTGGATGAACTGGGGATTATTTGAGGGGCTGAGAGGGTGATAGATAGAAGCTACAGGGACATAGTTACGCCAGAGAACAGAGGTAGGTGGGAAGGGGAGGAAGCAGGCAGTGCAGGGATCCCCTGTGGTCGTTCCCCTCAACAATAAGTATACTGCTTTGGATACTGTTGGGGCGGGATAAGCTGCAGTGACCGGGTCTCTGGCACGAGGTCCGGCTCTGAGGCCCAGAAGGGAAAGGGGGAGAGGAGGAGAGCACTAGTTATAGGAGACTCTATAGTTAGAGGGAGAGACAGGCGGTTCTGTGGACATGGGCGAGACTCTCGGATGGTTTGTTGCCTCCCGGATGCCTGGGTCCGAGATGTCTCGGACCGTGTCTTCAGAATCCTTAAGGGGGAGGGTGTGCAGCCAGAAGTTGTGGTGCACATTGGCACAACGACATAGGTAGGAAGAGGGGTGGGGAGGTCATTCAGGAGCTCAGGGAGTTAGGCTGGAAGCTAAAAGCTAGGACAGACAGAGTCGTCATCCCTGGGTTGTTGCCAGTGCCACGTGACAGTGAGGCAAGGAATAGGGAGAGAGTGCAGTTGAACACGTGGCTGCAAGGATGGTGTAGGAGGGAGGGCTTCAGGTATTTGGACAATTGGACTGCATTCTGGGGAAGGTGGGAGCTGTACAAGCAGGACGGGTTGCACCTGAACCAGAAGGGCACCAATATCCTGGGAGGTAGGTTTGCTAGCACCCTTTGGGGGGGGGGGGGGGGGGGGGGGGGGGGTTTAAATTAATTTGGCAGGGGGATGGGATCCAGACTTGTAGTCCAGCAAGTAGGTTAGCTGTTTTTCAGGATGTCCAAGAATGTAGGGAGGCTGTGGAGAAGGTATCACTGACAGGGAATACTTGCGGACACAGAGATGGGCTCAAGTGTGTATACTTCAATGCAATGAGTATCAGAAACTCCTTGGGTGAACTTAAGGCATGGATCGGTACTTGGGACTACGATGTTGTGGCCATCACGGAAACGTGGATAGAAGAGGACAGGAATGGTTGTTAGAGGTTCCTGGCTACAGATGTTTCAGTAAGATTGGGGGGGTGGTTAAAAAAGGAGGTGGGGTGGCGTTGCTAATTAGAAATGGCATAACGGCTCCAGAAAGGCAGTTCAAGGGGGATCTGCCTTTGGAGGTAGTATGGGCTGAAGTCAGAAATAGGAAAAGTGCAGTCACCTTGTTGGGTGTTTACTATAGGCCCCCCAATAGGAGCAGAGACATGGAGAAACAGATTGGGAAACGGATTTTGGAAAGGTGCAGAAGCCACAGCGTAGTAGTCATGGGCAATTTCAACTTCCCAAATATTGATTGGAAGCTCTTTAGATCAAGTAGATTAAACAGGGTGGTGTTTGTGCAGTGTGTCCAGGAAGCTTTTCTAACTCAGTATGTAGATTGTCCGACCAGAGGGGAGGCCATATTGGATTTGGTACTTGGTAACGAACCGGGACAAGTGATGGGCTTGTTAGTGGGTGAGCATTTTGGTGATGGTGACCACAATTCTGTGACTTTCACCTTGGTTATGGAGAGAGATAGGTGCGAGCAACAGGGCAGGTTTTACAATTGGGGGAAGGGTAAATACGATGCTGCAAGACAGGATCTGAGGAGCATAAATTGGGAGCACAGGCTGTCAGGGAAGGATGTCATTGAAATGTGGAACTTTTTCAAGGAACAGATACGACATATCCTTGATATGTATGTACCTGTCAGGCAGGAAAGAGATGGTTGTGTGAGGGAACCTTAGTTGACGAGGGAGGTTGAATGTCTTGTAAGGAGGAAGAAGGAGGCTTACGTAAGGTCGAGGAAACAAGGTTCAGACAGAGCGTTGGAGGGATACAGGATAGCCAGGAGGGAGCTGAAAAAAGGGATTAGGAGAGCTAAGAGAGGGCATGAAAAATCTTTGGCGGGTAGGATCAAGGATAACCGCAAGGCCTTTTATGCGTATGCCAGAAACATGAGAATGACGAGAACGAGGGTAGGTCCGATCAAGGACAGTAGTGGGAGACTGTGTATTGAGTCGGAAGAGATAGGAGAGGTCTTGAATGAGTACTTTTCTTCAGTATTTACAAATGATAGGGACCGTATTGTTGAAGAGGAGACTATGAAACGGACTGATAAGCTAGAGGAGATACTTGTTAGGAAGGAAGATGTGTTGGGCATTTTGAAAAACTTGAGGATAGACAAGTCCCTCGGGCCTGACGGGATATATCCTAGGATTATGAGGGAAGCAAGAGAGAAATTGCAGAACCGTTGGCAATGATCTTTTCATCTTCACTGTCAATGGGGGTGGTGCCAGGAGACTGGAAAGTGGCGAATGTTGTGACCCTGTTCAAAAAAGGGAACAGGATAACCCCGGGAATTACAGGCCAGTTAGTCTTACTTCGATGGTAGGCAAAGTAATGGAAAGGGTACTGAGGGATAGGATTTATGAGTATCTGGAAAGACACTGCTTGATTAGGGACAGCCAGCACGGATTTGTGAGGGGTAGGTCTTGCCTTACAAGTCTTATTGAATTCTTTAAGGAAGTGACCAAGTATGTGGATGAGGGTACAGCAGTGGATGTAGTGTACATGGATTTTAGTAAGGCATTTGATAAGGTTCCCCATGGTAGGCCTATGCGAAAAGTCAGGATGCACGGGATAGTGGAAGGTTTGGCCAGTTGGATAGAGAACTGGCTAACCGGTCGAAGTCAGAGAGTGGTGGTAGATGGTAAATATTCAGCCTGGAGCCCAGTTACATGTGGAGTTCCGCAGGGATCAGTTCTGGGTCCTCTGCTGTTTGTAATTTTTATTAATGACTTGGAAGAGGGAGTCGAAGGGTGGGTCAGTAAATTTGCAGATGATACAAAGATTGGTGGAGTTGTGGATAGTGAGGAGGGCTGTTGTCGGCTGCAAAGGGACTTAGATATGATGCAGAGCTGGGCTGAGGAGTGGCAGATGGAGTTCAACCCTGTCAAGTGTGAGGTTGTCCATTTTGGAAGGACAAATAAGAATGCGGAATACAGGGTTAATGGTAGGGTTCTTAGTAAGGTGGAGGAGCAGAGGGATCTTGGGGTCTATGTTCATAGATCTTTGAAAGTTGCCACTCAGGTGGATAGAGCTTGTAAGAAGGCCTATGGTGTATTAGCGTTCATTAGCAGAGGGATTAAATTCAAGAGTCGTGAGGTGATGTTGCAGCTGTATAGGACCTTGGTAAGGCCACATTTGGAGTACTGTGTGCAGTTCTGGTCGCCTCATTTTAGGAAAGATATGGAAGCTTTGGAGAGGGTGCAGAGGAGATTTACCAGGATGTTGCCTGGAATGGAGAATAGGTCGTTCGAGGATATGTTGAGAGTGCTAGGCCTTTTCTCATTGGAACGGCGAAGGATGAGAGGTGACTTGATAGAGGTTTCTAAGATGATCAGGGGAATAGATAGAGTAGACAGAGACTTTTTCCCCGGGTACAACAGAGTGTTACAAGGGGACATAAATTTAAGGTGAAGGGTGGAAGGTATAGGGGGGATGTCAAGGGTAGGTTCTTTTCCCGGAGAGTGGTGGGGGCATGGAATGCGCTGCCTGTGGGAGTGGCAGAGTCAGAATCATTGGTGACCTTTAAGCGGCAATTGGATAGGTACATGGATATGTGCTTAAGCTAGGACAAATGTTCGGCACAACATCGTGGGCCGAAGGACCTGTTCTGTGCTGTATTGTTCTATGTTCTATGAGTGCAGGTTCATAGTTCCTTAAAAGTGGAGTCACAGGTAAGTAGGGTGGGGAAGAATGCATTTGATATGCTTGCCTTCATTGGTCAGTGAACTAAGTATAGGAATTGGGAGGTCATGTTGCAGCTCTACGAAACATTGGTTAGGCCACTTTTGGAATACTACATGCAAAGGTTGAGTGTAGGGAGGTCCAAATCAAGTTTCAGGGACGCAAGATGGCACCGGCAAGCAAGAAGTTGATTTGAAGTGTGTCTACTTCAACGCTAGGAGCATCCGGAATAAGGTGGGTGAACTTGCAGCATGGGTTGGTACCTGGGACTTCGATGTTGTGGCCATTTCGGAGACATGGTTAGAGCAGGGACAGGAATGGTTGTTGCAGGTTCCAGGATTTAGATGTTTCAGTAAGAACAGAGAAGATGGTCAAAGAGGGGAAGGTGTGGCATTGTTGGTCAAGGACAGTATTACAGTTGCAAAAGGATGTTAGGGGACTCGTCAACTGAGGTAGTATGGGTTGAAGTTAGAAACAGGAAAGGAGAGGTCACCCTGTTGGGAGTTTTCTATAGGCCTCCGAATAGTTCCACAGATTTAGAAGAAAGGATAGCAAAGATTATTCTCGATAGGAGTGAGAGAGACAGGGTAATTGTCATGGGGGTTTTCAACTTTCCAAATATTGACTGGGAACACTATAGTACGAGTACTATAGATGGGTCAGTTTTTGTCCAGTGTGTGCAGGAGGGCTTCCTGACACAGTATGTAGATAGGCCAACAAGGGACGAAGCCACATTAGATTTGGTACTGGGTAAGGAGCCCGGCCAGGTGTTAGACTTGGAAGTAGGTGAGCGCTTTGGTGATAGCAATCATAATTCTGTTATGTTTACCTTAGTGATAGAAAGGGATAGGTGTATACCACTAGGCAAGAGTTATAGCTGGGGGAAAGGCAATTACGATGTGAATAGGCAAGATTTAGGAGGCATAGGATTGGGAAGGAAACTGCAGGGGATAGGCACATTAGAAATGTGGAGCTTATTCAAGGAAAAGCTACTGTGTGTCCTAGATAAGTATGTACCTGTCAGGCAGGGAGGAAGCTGTACAGCACGGGAGCCGTGGTTTATGAAGTGGAAACTCTGGTCAAGAGGAAGAAGAAGGCTTATGTTAGGCTGAGATGTGAAGGCTCAGTTAGGACGCTTGAGGGTTGCATGATAGCCAGGATAGACGTAAAGAGAGAGATCAGAAGAGCCAGGAGGAGACATGAGAAGTTGTTGGCGGATAGGATCAGGGTAAACCCTAAGGCTTTCTATAGGTATTTAAGGAGTAAAAGAATGACAAGAGTAAGATTAGAGTCAATCAAGGATAGTAGTGGTTCTGTTCGCCGAGCTGGGAATTTGTGTTGCAGACGTTTCATCCCCTGTCTAGATGACATCCTCAGTGCTTGGGAGCCTCCTGTGAGGCACTTCACAAGAGGCTCTCAAGCACTGAGGATGTCATCTAGACAGGGGACAAAACGTCTGCAACACAAATTCCCAACTCGGCGAACAGAACCACAACAACGAGCACCTGAGCTACAAATCTTCTCACAAACTTTGAATAGTAGTGGGAAGTTGTGTGTGGAGACAGAGGAGTTAGGGGAAGCACTTAATGAATATTTTTCAACAGTATTCACTCTAGAAAATGACAGTGTTGTCGAGGAGGTTACTGAGATACAGGCTACTAGACTAGGTGTGACTGAGGTTCACAAGGAAGAGGTAGTAGAAATCCTGCAGAGTGTGAAAATAGATAAGTCCCCTGGGCAGGATGGGATTTATCCTAGGATCCTCTAGGAAGCCAGGGAGGAGATTGCCAAGCCTTTGGCATTGATCTTTAAATCATCATTGTCTACAGGAATAGTGCCAGAAGACTGGAGGATAGCAAATGTGGTTCCCCTGTTCAAGAAGAGGAGTAGAGAAAACCCAGGTAATTATAGACCAGTGAGCCTTACTTCAGTTGTTTGTAAAGTGTTGGAAAAGGTTATAAGAGATAGAATTTATAATCATCTAGAAAAGAATAATTTGATTAGGGATAGTCAGCATGGTTATGTGAAGGGTAAGTTGTGCCTCACAAACCTTATTGAGTTCTTTGAGAAGGTGACCAAGCAGGTAGATGAGAGTAAACAGGTTGATGTGGTGTATATGGATTTCAGCAAGGCGCTCGATAACGTTCCCCACAGTAGGCTATTGTACAAAATGCGGAGGAATGGGACTATGGGAGATATAGCAGTTTGGATCAGTAATTGGCTTGCTGAAAGAAGACAGAGGGTGGTGGTTGATGAGAATGTTCATCCTGGAGTCCAGTTACCAGTGCTGTACAGCAAGGGTCGGTGTTGGGTCCACTGCTGTTCGTCATTTTTATAAACGAACGGGATAAGAGCGTAGAAGGGTGGGTTAGTAAATTTACAGGCGACATTCAGGTTGGTGGAGTTGTGGATAGTGACGAAGGATGTTGTAGGTTACAGAGATACATAGATAAGCTGCAGAGCTGGGCTGAGAGGTGGCAAATGGAGTTTAATGCGGACAAGTGTGAGGTGATTCACTTTGGTCGGAGTAACCGGAATGCAAAGTACTGGGCTAATGGTAAGATTCTTGGTAGTGTAGATGTGCAGAGAGATCTCAGTATCCAGGTACACAGATCCTTGAAAGTTGCCACCCAGGTTGACAGGGTTGTTAAGAAGGCATACAGTGTTTTAGCTTTTATTAATAGAGGGATCGAGTTCCGTAACCATGAGGTTATGCTACAGCTGTACAAACTCTGGTACGGCCGCACTTAAGAGTATTGTGTACAGTTCTGGTCACCGCATTATAAGAAGGATGTGGAAGCTTTGGAAAAGGTGCAGAGGAGATTTACTAGGATATTGCCTGGTATAGAGGGAAGGTCTTATGAGGAAAGGCTGAGGGACTTGAGGCTGTTTCGTTAGAGAGAAGGTTGAGAGTTGATTAATAGAGACATATACGATAATCAGAGGGTTAGATGAGGTGGACAGGGAGAGCCTTTTCCAAGAATGGTGACGGCGAGCATGAGGGGGCATAGCTTTAAATTGAGGGGTGATAGATATAGGACAGATGTCAGAGGTAGTTTCTTTACTCAGAGAGTAGTGGGTATGGAATGCTTTGCCTGCACCAGTAGTAGATTCGCTAACTCTAAGTACATTTAAGTCGTCATTGGACAAGCATATGGACGTAGATGGAATAGTGTAGGTTTGATGAGCTTCAGATTGGTTTGACAGGTCGGCACAACATCGAGGGCCAAAAGGCCTGTACTGCACTGTAATGTTCTATGTTCTATGATACATTGCCAAATAAATCCTAATTCTTTCAACCCAACACTTGCTCGTCATTCCGTAATGTTGACTCTCTCATGTTTGCTACTTACCTACTTGACAGTCGAGCTCATGGCTTCCCTGTCCATTTATCACACTCGTCGCTCCCCTACATGATTCTCATGCTCATCACCTCTCCCTTGACTGACTGGCTTGCTCCTTTCTCTTCTGAAATCTTGCTACGAGTAACAGCTCAAGAGAGGAATGGGAGAGGAAAAGTGAGGAAGCAAGGGAAAGGAGTTGCAAGGAGAAGTAAATCTAGGGGGAACGATAGGTGCCATTTCAATCTAGCACCATTTAGGTCATGCACACTCCAAAATTATCACTCAATAAGTTGATCCCAACCTTTTGCCCCAACATTTAGTCTCAAATACTCAAATTTTACTTGGGTAGATCGGGTAACTTCAAGCTTAAGAGCAAAATACGAACTGTGATACTGAGACTCTCATGTAGACAAATCTTTTTCAAATATGGAATCATCACTATATCGTACTGACAGTCAGAGTTTTGGTGTTGATATATCATTATCTGCTGATAAATTTTAATGCAGCTATTCACCTTAATAGCCCCATTACTTTTAATTCTGCACTGTTGCTTGATTCAAAAATGCTGCCTACTGAAGTTCCTGGGTTTCTGTCATGAATCTTCATGTGATAGACCGGGCAATCTCAACACACAGATCTTTGGAGACGTGGGGCAGGATAACACAGGAGGAAGTGGAATCCAAAGTTCAGGACTTGTTCCTTTCTTCCTTTGTCACTGCTCTGTCTCATTATTAAGGTATTTGGACTCAAAATGTGATGGACAAGTTGCTGCCATTTTCAATGACCGGTAACAAACTCCTCTCAGTCATTAATGTTATAGCCGATAGACTTTTAGGGGAGCTTCAGAGTGTTTCTGAAGCAGTTTAGAACATAGAACATAGAAGAATACAGCGCAGTACAGGCCCTTCAGCCCTCGATGTTGCGCCGATCAAAGCCCACCTAACCTACACTAACCCACTATCCTCCATATACCTATCCAATGCCCGCTTAAATACCCATAAAGAGGGAGAGTCCACCACTGCTACTGGCAGGGCATTCCATGAACTTACGACTCGCTGAGTGAAGAACTTACCCCTAACATCAGTCCTATATCTACCCCCCCTTAATTTAAAGCTATGCCCCCTTGTTTCTTTGTCTTTGATTGAAACATTGTTCATTTGAGAATTGAGAAAACAAAATCTGGCTTGGGAATTAGTTTTCAGCCATTTGACCAGTGTCCAGTCCATTGAAATTGAACTGAAATGAAACTGAATGGAGTTTTGCCTGAATATGTTTGGAACTGGCTTCAAAAATGACAGGAGTATTTGTTCAGTGCTCCTCCCATTAAACCTGGAGGATGCAGCGGAGACAGTGCAGGTACAACTTTTCAGGCACTCTTATGTGTCACATATACACAGTCCCAGTCTTGCTGCAGTACAAGTATTTGGTATCAAACACTGTTGTTCGCGTATGCCTTTGTACTGGGTGAATGCTCATCATCGAATGAATAAGGCAATGATCTTTTCAGCAGGCACCTGTGCCCTGCATTTATTGAGTGACACAAACAGCACTTAAATCTCTGAACTAAGGAAGTGCCAAAGGTTTGATCCAGGATGCCTGTGTACTTGTCCTTCTGGCCTTTAGTATATTTGTTATCTTGAGGCCACACAGAGTATATTTTCTTTCAGCGAAAGGATACAGATGGCGTTGGCTTTTCCAACCAACATTTTCCCAATAATTCCTCTCTAGACTTCAGAATCACAGACAACCCGAGCATTTAAATTTCCATGTATGGTAACCATTTCTTCTTTGAGGATGACAGTGAGGACTTTAAGTCAGAACAGAATTTTTCCTTAACATCTTCATCAGAGACAAAAATCTGGGGATAAATGCTGATGATGGTAGCATATTGATAATGGCTGAACTGTAAATGAAGTCTCATGAGACTTTTGTTATACAATTTGGGAGTTATGACACCCAAGATTCTACTCCAGATGGCAAAGCCAACTCTGCAAACACAAGGGTTGTTACCATACTTCCCTATTCAGTAGAAAGTATGATTGAACTACTTTTAAAAATAATTTTGACCTAATCAAACAAGTGAGAAATTAAGTCATATTCTATTTGATTATGGATAGTTATAAAACATTTTCTGTAAGGAAGAATAGTCGTATGGTCCAGGTTAGAAGTAAAGTGAGTAGTTTATGATTTACTGGCTGTTTTTATGGCCCAAGCTAATGTAAAAGCTAACAAACATGAAAATACTTTGAGATATAAAGCTTTTACTTAAGGACACAGTTGCATTTAAGTTGCTATAATATTCTAACTTAAAGTATTTAATGGATCTACATTTTTTAGATTGTATGGTTATTTTGTATTTACTTAATCTTGCAATGGCACTTTGTGAACTCAGTATTAACAGACTTCAGTACTTTAAGAAGGTGTGATTTTTGTTAATTAACTTTATTCTTTGGAGAAGAAAAGAAACCCGTATGGCAACCAATGTGGATTCCATCTTAAGCTCGGTTTCTGATTATAATTGACTTTAAGTCTTATAATCAAAGATGAAGTGAATGACAGAGAAACAACTGAAGCAACATAAAGCAACAGTTTGTTCCTCCCTAATGTGGCAGTGTCAGGACTAGGCCATGCCCAGAAATCAAGTATGTTCAATGCACCAGAACTTTAAAAGAAAGACCTCACATTAATTTGTATCAGTCACATGCCTAATGGATGATTTAGTTTTCGATTGGACTCCAGTTACAGGAATTACAGCATTTCAACTAGATAAAGCGTAACAAAAAGCAATATAAATAAAAATCGATGCAAAGCCATTAAATGCCACTATAGGGAAAACCAGTGGTTGAGGATACCAGACCACAAGGTTGCCAGACTAGAGAGTATTGTATTAGGGAGCTACAACCTCAATATGATCATTAAAGAATTTTAGAGCAAGTGGTTTGTTTGAGAAAATATATAAGCTTATATTTTGCAGTCAGCAGAGAAGAAAGGTTGCTTACTGCTAATTTCAAAGAAATCTGCTCAAAAGATCAAATGACCAGTGTGGGTTTCAACTTATCCTTTCCTGGTAGCAGTTAAAATATGGCATCAACTCAGGAGGATCTCTTGGTAGCAGCTAAGCCAACAATTAGGCTAAATATTTGTACACAGAAAGCCTGAAAGGTGAAAACATTCAATGTTCTTTGTTTCTAATTTAAATTTTCCAAGATAAAATAAGTGGTAATGATTTAATAAAGATAGAAGCTAGAATAAAGATAAAGAAACTTTAGAAGTAAGTATCTTAAAAATGTGGACACGTTTAACCACTGTAAAGAAATTTGTCATTCAAGAATATAAACTTTCAGGGCCCGGAAGCTGCTGAAAAATAATTGTGAAATCATTATACAGCTAAAATCTGGAGTCATTCAACAAACATCCCATTTTTTCCCCCAAGGGTTTTTACAGTGAAACTAATAGCGCAATAGGTGTCTAGACCCTCAATGATGTATCATCTTGAGAAGTATAGAATCACTGACAACAAATTTTGAGATTTCTAGCTATGACACACATGCAGCAACGCCAAACATGGCTGTCAATTTAAGTAAGGAAAGAGAATGTTGACAGTTACACCATCATTACCACTGTAAAGTCCAGACCATTATTCAATGGCTTGTGTCCTGCTTCAATAACCTGAATAGCCCGAGTGAAGCAGATTAGATGTTGCCATCTCACTTGCAGCTGACATTTTATGTAAGCTGTACATGTTTCAATGTCTCCAAAGCTTACAGCAACATTTGTAGGCATTTCAGCTCAGGATTGAAAATGTAAGAAATTTACATTTTTCAGTGTTGTGATGGAATCTATGGGAAGACAAAATTTCTATTTGTTTCAGACAGACTCTCATTGAAAAGGAAAAACAAATAGAGGAAAAAAGAAAAGAAATTAACCCTCCCAACTGCTGAGGTGCTGGATTTTATGCACTGCCTCTCTACTCCTGAAACATCACTGACAAAATATTCTACATGATGGTGTCATATTATCAGTACCTTATTGTGCCAGCTGGTCAAATTATAGAAGGCAAGCTGGACAAACAATTTTCAGCCCATTTGCTATTTTGAACTTACTAGTTGACAAGCTATTAAATGTATTAACAACCCTATCCTCTGCAATTTTCTTTATCGCCTGCTGCATTTTTTGAGCATTGAATGAAAGTAAGTTTGTAAGTATCTTATCCCAGCTATAATAACACGGCACAAGGCAAAATGCAAGAAAAGACATGACTTTGGGACCATGATTGAAGGTACAAACAGCTTTGGCAATACTAATAAAGATAGATTGAGAGTAGGCTTATACAATTCAAGTTTTGACAGACATTTGCAGCAGTACCCCTCTGCCAAATGGCATCTTTGCCTTCAGTAATGATTGGGAGCAAAACATCCCTTTGCTTTTCACCTAATGTCTCATAATTGGCCATTCAATGCTTGATTGTACAGTATGGATGGAACACTCAGCTTCTGTTCCTGATCCACCTTATCATGTAAACTTCAGTCCAAGGTGATACCGAGATTGAAATTCAAAACTTCTCAGAATCACAGGAATGTCATGCACAAAAGGAGACCATTTGGCCCATCTTGCCTGCACTGGCTTGTTAAATGAGCATCTTTACCTAGAGCCAATCTACTGCTTTTTCATCATACTTTTGCACATTTTATCCAAATAATCAACAAAAGACCTTTTGTTGCATTCTATACCTGACTACTTGCTGAATGGAAACATTTTACTTGTTTAATCCTTGCTTCTTTTGCAGATCATTTTAAATCTATGCCCTCTTGTTCTTAGTCTTATCATGAACAAGAACAATTCTCCCTATCTACTCTATCCAGTTCACTCAGATCCATTTCCTTCCTATAATGCGGTGCTCAGAATGGCACACCATATTCCAGCTGAGGTCTAACAAGTGTCTTGTACAAGTTCAACATCACCCCCTTATTCATGTACTCGATATGTCTATTGATAAAGCTGAGGCTACTGTGTACTTTACATACTGCTCTCTCTGCCCATCCTGTCACTTCAATAATCTGAGAACATATACACTCAGGTCCCTATGCTTCTGTATCCTTTTGTTTGAAACAAGACAAATGAGATAGAGTCAACTGAACTCAGTAGAAGTTGATAAAAGTCTACTGGTTCATTCCAGGCAACTGAGGATGACAATGGCAGGATCCAGTAGCTGAGAAAAAGTAAATATTTGCTGCAGTGATTTCTTCTTATTTGAAAGTAACATATACCAATCAGGGCAAGTTGAGAAGGTTCAGCAGTATGTGCGATTTTTGACAAAAAATTGTGCCCTAATGTCAACGTACTATTGTCAGCTGTAGATCAGGAGCTGAAATTCCTTATGAGGAAGACAGAGTTCTGAAAGACTTTGCAATTGAGAATGATTACATATAGTCTGAGTGAGCTACCAAGCTGATTCATAAGATTTGCTTTTTTTGCATTGGCCATGTAAAGTTATTATTTTCAACTGAGAAGATAATGTTCACATTAACATTGTTGTCAAGTTCAAGTTCATCATGGGCTTACCTGGAGGGTAAAGATTTCTATTCAATCCAAATCTTCACATGACCCAGAAATCTTACATTTCAGAAACGTAAATCACCTGTCTGTCAAGCACATTTTCCCACTGTGAATCATACTTAGAAATAACAACTGATTTTTGGCTGACGTTAAGAAGTTACAGAACCACAACAGGTGAAGCTCTCACTTACTTTAAAGGAAAGATCTTGGATTTTCTGATCTAGAAATCTGACATGTAGATTTTTAGTGAGGGTAGTGAAGAACAATTTTATGAATACTGTATTGGACTGGTCTAATATTATTCAGTCTATATAAGAAATTCAAATCTTTCAGGAAAAATCTACATCACAGAAAAAAAACCTTCATGTGGCTTAATGATTGTAAATGGTGTACTTACATTGCAAAGCTGTCTTCGAAAAAACATCTGTTCCTTAGCAGCCCAGCCCACAGCTGCACACCAACAATTCCAAATATAAAGAAGACAAAAAAACAAAGGAGAAGGACATTGCCTAACATAGGCAGAGTATCTAGTAGTAAAGTCACTAGTATTCTCATACCTGAAAAATACAGAAATGCAAATACACAATTAGAGTAAATTTTCTTTCAATTCAAAATAACTAATGACTAATTCAACAGCCGTTTCCTTCTGGTTCAGTAGAAAATGTCGAATTAAACCTTGTTCTTCAAAAATATAACGATATGTGTTTCTATAAAATCCAGTCTACTACAATATGATTGCATTTTAAAGGAACAATGATGCATTATAATGACAAGTTAACTGACAATTAATCCTTTGTCTTCTACTGAAATGAAAAATCAATATCAGATATGATCATTAACTGATGGCATAATAATCAACACAGTAATCCTTTTCCTGTAATACATTTGTGTTGCCATGCAGAACTTGGTGAAATTTAAGAACATTTTCAAAGTATACAGCTCAGCTAACAATAGATAGCACAGATTAATCACAACCCCACACTGGTTAAGATGTGGCAAAGACAATTCTCCTCCATAAAACAAGACAGCATTTAAAACTTGGATCCTAACTCACACAAGTTCCATTCATCTATACTTGCTTGCATACACCCGCTCCTGGTTAAGCAACAATTTGATTTTAAAGTTTCCATGTTTGATTTCACATCCCTCCATAGTCTCACCCCTGTCTAATTAAGAGCTCTCCAACAAAATGATAATAAGCCTCTTAAAATATTCAGGATTTCAATTGTTCCACTATTAGCTTCTATGCTTTCAGCTACGAAGGTGCTAAGCCCTGGACTTCCCTCCATCAATACCTGTACCTCTGTTTCCTTAAGATGTTCTTAAAATTTACATTTTTGCCAAGCTTTTGGCCATTTGTCTAGATTATGTGGCTTGGAGGCAAATGTTTTTAAGACCTTTCTATGAAGGGCCTTTGGATTTAATTCATTACATTAAATATAAGTTGTCCTCATTTTTATGTGACAGGATTTTTTAGGTGTTGGCAGGTGAAGTCAAACCACCTGTGATGTCACAGCAGCTGAAATTGTTTACTAAATTACCTGGGGTACGTAGCTTGAGGTTGCAGACCCGATGAGCTGAATGGCCTCTTGCTGCACTGTACAGATTGTATGATTCTAGTAGTTTGGGGTGAAGGATGAACAACAAATAATGTTCAGCAGAAGAAACAGTTAACTTAGGTAACATCTTAGGGTTTATTGCACCTCAGTAACTGTATATTAAGTTAACTCTTCCATATTCACAACCTTATTCAAATAACCAAAGTTAAATTTCACTAGGGCGATTTAATAGTCAGAAAAAAAGTTATTATTACAAATAAATAGGTTGGAATTAAATCCTGAATTGAAAGGAATGTCATGACCACTTTATACTCTCAAATAAATCAAGAATGTGAAAGCAAACATGCCTTTGACCATTCTGATCTACAGCTTGAAAAAATCAAACAATAAAGAGGTGCTGTCTTTTTAAAGTCAAAATAAAGCAGAGACAAACAAAATGTTCTAATGCTCTCTATTTATAAATGATTTATTTCAATAATGTGCTGGAATATCTGAAAGCCCATGGACAGAAATGCTAACAGTATTACTTTTATTTGCTTTTAAATGATTAATTCCAACCATCTAGACTGTCCTCAATCTGACCTGATGTTTATACGAGGAAAAAGTTGGCACACTTGATCTTATTCAGTAAAAATTTAGTATGAAAGACACAAGGAAGAAAGGGCCTTAAGTTCATGCTATGAAGTTCGGAGTAAGAATACAAAAGCCACCTTTCTATTTATGATAAAATAAATAATCCTTCCAGACTATTACATAGATATCCTCAACACACTTTTGAAAAGAAATCTGATGCAATAATGTAAAGTAATCTATTCATTTAAAATGAGCTGACAACTTATGGAGACAGATCGATAGCATTATGTAGTGAAGATTCTTGAAAGGAAAGAAAATCTTTGAATGCTGCAATGAAAATAGAACTAAACACTGTCTTCATGGTCAGTACATAATTATGCCTTTCAAAGACATACTCATGACATTATAACTATAACATATTAAGTGATCTGCGGTCTCAAAAGGTTTCAAACTCCATCTTACATCAGGGTAACTTGAAGCATGACATTTTAGAATAATAGCATCCCTCTGCAGAAAAAGGCCATTGATTCCAATGAGGTTGCACTGACCCTCCAATACCCATACCCACCCTATCTCCATAATCTTATATGTAGCACAGCTAATCCACCCAGCCTACATATCTCTGGCTCCTACAGAACAGTTTAGCGTGGCAAATGCACCTGATGTGCACATCTTTGGACAGTGCAAGGAAACTGAGGCACATAGTGGAAACCGACACAGACATAGGGAGAATGTGTAAACTCTACAGAGGAAGCAAACGTGTCTATTGTAATTTAGCAGGTTAATATTCACCCAGATACTTGAACAAGAGGGATACAATGTTTATACAAAATATTTGCTGGAAAAGCACAGCAGTCAGACAACACCTGAGGAGCAGGAGCATCGACGTTTCAAGTATGAGCCCTTCATCTCTTCGACTCTGATCTCCAGCACCTGCAGTCCTCACTTTCTCCAAAATAGTTAGTTGTCAAACATGCAGTACCACAACACTCGTGCCCAATTTGTCATGATGTGAAAGATAACACAAGCATTGCTGCATCAGATTAAACATTCTGTCGGAGGCAATCTCACACTATGAATGTTTTTATAGCCATTTATAAAAGGCTTCAATATTTTAGTAGTAGATATTTGGAAAACTAAATGAACACCAACTGGACAACACCTTTAGACAACAGAGAATTTGAACAAAGAGAGAGCTTTTCATCCAGAGGAAGCATCATTAGTTTCTGGACAGATCTGTAGATAGTGCAATAACTGCCTAGAAAACAGAGTTCATTTCTTTTTCATTAGAAGGCAAATTCTTCCAAAACAAAATAACTTTCTAAGATTGCCTTACCTAAAAATTTAAATAAGTAAGAAGAATACCTGAATTGAACTTGAGATGGAACACAAAGGCCATTGAATACAGTACAGAAAGCTGTAATGCCTCAATGTTCTGTTACTGAAAGTTGATATTAAGTCACAGCCTCTCATATTAGCAGCTACAAAGTCTCTGCTTGTAAGGAAGGAGTCATACTGTCATAAAGCATGAAACAGACACTTTGGCCCAACACATCCATGCTGATTAGGTTTCCTAAACTGAACTAATCCCACTTGCCTGCATTTGACCCACATCCCCTTAAACCTTTCCTAACCATATACCTGTCCAAATGTCTTTTAAATATTGTAACTGTTCTTGCCTGTACAACTTCCTCTGGCAGCACATTCCACATATGCACCACTCTCTGTATGAAAATGTTGTCCCTCAGATTCCTTTTAGATTTTTCCCCTCTCACCTTAAATAAATGCCCTCTAGTTTTGGACTCCCCTACCCTGGGGAAAAGACCTTGGCTAATCATCTTATCTATGATAAGATTCTACAAACATCTATAAGGTCACCTCTTAGCCTCCTTCACTCCAGGGCAAAATGTTTCAGCATCTCCTTAATAGTCAAATCTTCCTGTCTCAATAACATGCCTGTAAATATTTTTTGTATTCTTTCCAGTTTACCAACATCCTTCCTATAGGAGGGCAACCAGAATTGCACACAGTACTGCAAAAGTAGCTTTACCAATGTCTTATACAAATGTAACATGACGTCCCAACGCCTGTACTCAATTCTCTGAACAATGAAGACAAGCACGTCTTCTTCACCACCCTGAGTACTGTGACGCCACTTTCAATGAATTATGTACCTGCACCCCCAAGTCTCTTTGTTCCAACACACTCCCCAATGCACCTACTATGTAAGTCCTGCCCAAGTTTTTTGTAACAAAATACAACACCTTGCATTTATCTACATTAAAATCCACTGCCATTCCTTAGCCCACTGGTCCAGTTATCAATATCCCGTTTTACTCTTAGATCATCTTCACTGTCCATTATACCACCAATTTCGGTGTCATCTGAAACCAACTGTGCCTCATTTATATAAATGATGAGTAACAGTGGACTCAGTACCAACTCTTGTGGCACATGATTCGTCATAGACCTTCCATCTGAACAACCCTCTACCACCATCCCCTGTCACCTACCATACTTTAATTTACATTGACACAAAGTAAGGATTTCATGGTTAAATCGTGGATAACAGAAATTTAGATTTAGATTACTTACAGCGTGGAAACAGACCCTTTGGCCCAACAAGTCCACACCAACCCACCGAAGCGCAACCCACCCAGACCCATCCCCTACATTTACCCCTTCACCTAACACTACGGGCAATTTAGCATGGCCAATTCACCTAACCTGCACATTTTTGGACTGTGGGAGGAAACTGGAGCACCCGGAGGAAACCCATGCAGACACAGGGAGAATGTGCAAACTCCACAAAGTCAGTTGCCTAAGGCGGGAATTGAACCCGAGTCTCTGGCACTGTGAGGCAGCATTGCTAACCACTTATCATGGAATGGGCATCCGGTGATATCTTAATGAAATACAAACAATATTCAAACAATGCATGCAGTTTTATTTTACAGACCAAGTCAACAGTGACCCTGAGGAAAAAGCTTGAAAACTCTTTGCTTTGACATTGGCAAGGTGGCAGAATTAAATAGGAAGGATGTTATTAAACTGGAAAAGATGTGAAAAGTTCTCAAAGACCTAATCAAGGTAAGAACCTTATTCAGAATTGATAATATCCATCCCACAATCATGACTCCTGATAAAGTCTGTGTGTTCAGATAAAAGTATGAATCATTGTTTTAGCACAGCTTTCATTGCAGCAATGTTGTACTAAAGACCCAGTTGTAGTTGACTT
Organism: Chiloscyllium punctatum; assembly: GCF_047496795.1. Taxonomy (NCBI): domain Eukaryota; kingdom Metazoa; phylum Chordata; class Chondrichthyes; order Orectolobiformes; family Hemiscylliidae; genus Chiloscyllium; species Chiloscyllium punctatum. Next base: position 52,706,061 of record NC_092778.1, read on the forward strand.
GTGGGTATTAATTTTGGGATGGGTAATGTCAAGAGTCACCCCCAAAGAAGTGGAGATGTTAACACATACTTTTTACAAAAGGGGATGAACTCAAACCTTCTGTCCTCATAAAACATTAACCCATCTCTTGCCCTCCAATAAGTGTTTGATCCTTTCAGTTGAATATGGTACAGCACAATATGGTACATTTAAGAAATCCTGAGTGGTAACATTTTCAAGCAGAGGGTGGTAAGTGTGTGTAAAAAAGCTACAACAGAAAATGATGGAGGTGGGTACAATTACAACATTTAAAACATCTAGATGGGTAGGGTTTATGAAGGGTTTAGAAGGATATGGGCCAAGTGCTGGCAAATAAGACTAGGTAAGATTTGGTTGTCTGATTGGCGTGGATGAGTTGGACGGAAGGGTCTGTTTCTGTGCTGCATGATCTATGACTCTATAACATGAAACGGAAAAGTAGAAACAAGAGTTAAAAAGACTCAACCAAACCAACCACAAATACACAAATAAACTAATTTTGGAAGCTTTTAAAAAAAACAATTCTCTAACTTATTTTATTATTCTAATTTGTTCTAACACTGTGGCTTTGTAATGTTTTGCTGGAATGCTATCAAATTAGGATAATGGCATTATAGAAATTATTTTCCAAAAACTTTGATAATGGTTCTGCTAGGCTTCAGGATATAATAAAATCAAAGAACACAGGATACAGTTAAAATTAATATTTGGATCCTTAAGAAAAAGGGACAAAATGCTTAAATACCAAGGGACACTTTCCTCTGCTCCAAGCCATAAAGAAGACTACAAAAACTAACCTACAATTTGTTCTACATCACTTTGATTTTCAATACAATAGTACAGCTCCAAAGTGTGAAGGCATACAGTGAAATCATACAGTGTCTGATGAGACTAGTTGGTTATAGAAGCGTAATGAATTACAAAAACAAATGTCTGCACTACTAAAATTTCAAATGTTTAATTTATTTCTTTGCCTTCCAGAGCAGGGTGGTAAAGGGGAATTTGTAGCATCTTTCTTTGTGGGCTTGCAGAAACTAGTGTTCCCTCTTGTCCCACGTGAAAGGCATTTTTTGTTATATGAAACTTAACATTTGGGAATGTTGTGACATGGATTCCTTTCTTTGCGAGCTTCATATGGCTGAGGAAACTTATTGCAGGTTTGATTTGAAAATGCAAAAAGAATAATAGGGCCTGCTGGTGCAGTTGTCTTTTGCTGTATGCTCATTTTATGTAAATAAGATTTGGGAAAAGTCAATTCCTGGCTTGCCAAAGTAGGTGAAGTGATATGAAAAGCTTTAACCCTCACCTAATTATGGTGAATTTTTTTCTTTTCCCAATGACTGTTAAAATGCTGAGAGCACTCTCACCCTGCAGGCTGTTTAAAATAACTCAATTCATGAGATTCATTTAAACCTTTATTGTAATTCAACTCAATGCCAAAATAAAATACATTCAAAAGATATTGAAATTGCATGGATCTTGGTGGAGAAAAATAAGAAAAAGGAAATCATAAAATATCAAAAATATGATTTGGGGGTACACTGTCCCTCAAATTTTTGACCGAAAATTTATAAATCGCTCATCACAGGAATTTCCATAAATTGTTCTCTATCATGGAGCATGAGAGCAGTGGAGCTATGAAAATGAGTCACTGAGGTAAGGGCACATATCTTGAAGTATGGTGTTACAGGTCAAGAAAAATGTGATGCATTAAACTACGCTTTAACTCCTGACATCGAACATGCAAGTTTCACAGACACACACAGCATCCATTCCATCTGCCAGAGCTTGCATAATTTTTCTCACTATTGGCATCACTATGGTGTGCCTATTGTGGCAAAACATGCTTGGACGTGTGCTGTTTTGTTCATTGCTTACCTAAGCCCTCGCTGTTGGCATGTAATGTGATTGCATCTGCATGCACTGTGGGAGCACACTTTATTGTGGTCACCAATTTCTGTCTTGTATGCACATTATCTACCTATATCTCAATTTTCTAGATAATTATTACTAGAAATTGGCTATATGTGACAATCACTCACGTCTTTGAACAGAAATTAACAAGAAATTCCTGGTCTGAACTCCAGTTTAATTGGAAAAAAAATATATTTGTGGTATTGCATATTTCTTTTATTCATTCTCTCAATTTGGGTTTAGTGTTTAAGAACTGTTTTACATTAAGTTAAACACTAACAGTGGTCATATGTGGTAATGAAATCAAACAGGTTATGCATAACTCTTCACAAAGTATGATGACCTTTTAAATTTTAGAATTTTTAAATTACCTTGAAGGACTGATTCCTGATAATGTGCAAGGAAACTGGATTATAATCCCTACAACTGATTACTATAGAAAAGCTTCGTAATAAATGGCTTTGGCATCAATGGATTCAATTGCTTTGAAGCTAATGAAAGGGATTTGTAGAACCCTGGAGTCAAAATCACTAACCACTCTTAATAGATCAAACAACATCTGATCTCAATAATTCATAAAATAACATAAAATGCTTATATATTTTCAAATCAATAGGCCAAATTCTAATTAGAGCTCTTTAACATTAAATTCTGATGTCAAATTTAGCTGTTTAACTTAATGTAAAACAGTTCTTAAACACTAAACCCAAATTGGTCAGTAATAAACTGTATCAATTATATTGTTTGTTAATTTACTGAAGTATGTTCAAATGGAAAATACTCACTGCAAGATTCAAATAAAAAATATTAATAATTTTTCATAAACTGTCAGTAGATGACGTACATTTGCAAATGGGCATTTTGGCCTAGCCACTATTCCTCTGGCTGTTTAGTTCTACTGACAGGATATAATTGGGTTCCTCAGTTATCTTTGAAACTCAGAGCATAATTTTACACTAAAATGTTGTGGTTCTGGTATATTGGGTCCAGGTCGATGTGTTTGTTACCAGCCACTGCAGCGGACAGCTGGAACTGACAACCGGAAGTGGCAGAGACAAACCACTATAAATGCCGGATGAAACATCACAGAAACGCTTCACAGGAGGCTCCCTAGCACTGAGGATGTCACCTAGACAGGAGATGAAACGTCTGCAACACAAATTCCCAGCTCGGTGAACAGAACCACAACAACAAGCACCCGAGCTACAAATCTTCTCACAAACTTTTACACTAAAACGTTACGCAGCTGTTTCAATTTTATTGAAAAAGTGTGGTGCTGGTAAACACAGCTGGTCAGGCAGCATCCAAGGAGCATGAGAATCAACGTTTCGGGCATAAGCTCTTCATCAGGAATGATGGAAAGCTTAAGCTCAAAACATTGACTCTCCTGCCCCTCAGATGCTGCATGACCAGCTGTGCTTTTCCAGCACTACACTTCTTGACTCTGATCTCCAGCATCTGCAGTCCTCAATTTCTCCTGTTTCAATTTTATACACTTTTCAAAAACATGCAGTTAAGAAAGTCTACTCTGCCAAAATTCCTAATGTTTAGTTCATTTTGTTGCCCTCCATTACATTGTATTTAAGTGCAATTTGCCCATGTATGCTGCTACTTAATTGTACACATTACTGCAACTGTAGAAGCGATTTTAATTATCATAATAAATGTTCAAAGGGATAACATAATTACCAGCATATCCAGGAACAATGGAAGTCATGTACAATTTTCTCTATCTATAGTAACTGCCTTTAGCAAGATCTAGTCAAACAGATAGGAGTGGAAACAATATGACTCTGCATCTCATTTTCATATCATTCTGAATTGCTTCCCAAAATAAATCAACTTCAAACACAATGATTCTTGGCGTCTGTTTCTTAAGTTACAGCACTGAAAATTTGAGCAGCGTTGCCTCGAAATAACACTCTAATATTTTGTACAATGTAGAGATAGCATCTGAACTAATGCACTTACATAATTCCAAAGTCCAACACAATGTTATGATAGAGCACAGATTTTCCCTATAGGATAAATGTGATGAGAAATTGAAGAAGGGCACCAGAACTATCACACAATGGTTAATAGGACCCCATCAATATGCCAGCATTGCTAGAAATCCATAACCATTAAAACATAACCAGCATTATACACTTTCCTATTTATACTATAAGGTTTGTTATTAAACAGTTTTCTTTTTCCCAGACCTATTCACTTGGGAGGCCCTGTGGTTCAAATACTGAAATTGCATCTAATGTCTTTGATATCAGGATAGTAACTCTATTCTTGAAATAAAACCTTGCTTCTCTATCACATTCCTTATATGCAAGATGATGTCTAAAATCACCTTCCAAATCAGGAGACAGAGAAACTAAAAGGTACAGCCAAAATTCTAACTGTAGACTTTGCCTTCTCTACTGGGAACAAGATAAAGCGTAGAGCGACCACCACTTAGGAGGAAAAACATAGCCTGAATAATTTTTAAACATGTAGATTTTATTCAACTTATTTCTAGAGCTGTGGGGAATACTGTAGTTACAATTAAGGTTATGGGGTTGGATTTAATGCATACCAACAGAATGGAAACAATGATGGCCTTGCCCACTTAATTGTAGGAGTACGTCCATGTAAGTCTCCTGGCAGTGGCAAAAGCACCCTTGATTAAGTCACAGGATGGAGAGGGCTGATATAACACGCCTGTCCACTGGCAGCACAATGTCAATTACATTTATTAATGAGAAATTGAGACCAATTATTCCTGAGCACCCTGCAAATAAAAGGGTACTGCAAAGCTGTTCTCATGCCTCAGATGACTCAACAATGTAGGGCTGTCATGATGCAATTGTAATGTCGCTGCCTTTGAGCCAGATGACTATGATTCAAGTACCACTGTCATAAGTTCTCTGAACAGACTTATTGGAAAATATCTAGACCTGACCAAAACCAAAAGAACTGGACATGCTAGAAATCGGAAGTACAAACAGAAATTGCTGGAAAATCTCTGCAGGTCTGGCAACATTTCTCCATAGAAACCTCCAAGGCTCCAAGCTGCCTCATTATCAGCAACTGTGCCCATCAGATGAATGCATTGGGGAGGGTCCCCTTGCCCTAGTCTCTGTCATAGTTGAAGAAAATAGCTCACCACCACCTTCAAAGGTAATTAGGATGGGTAATAAACAGCAGTCTTCTTATTGATAGCAATATCCCATCAGCAAATAACAAAACTTTGGTACAGAGGTCTCTTTTGGTGCAGTGGTAGTATTCCCATTTATTCCAAAAGGTCTGTAATAATATCACTTGACAGGTTGATTAGGAAATATCTAACAAAACTTCGATGTAGTTAAATTGAGTCAGTCATGGGTCAATTTCATTGCTCCACAAGAAACCTAGCCTGAAATATTATCTTTATTCAATAAACAGAACAATTCCAGTCTTGAAATTTAGTGTTGAATTCCAAGTGATAAATGAACAAAATCTCATCACAATAAGGAGAGAACCACTTACCACCAGCAGTGATAAAGTCAAAATCGAATGTAAAAAGCAGAAATATACACCAATTTTGAAAATAATGAGCAATCATAAACTTACTAGGAACTCTGTTAATGGCTCTTAATGGCCTGAGAACCCGGACGGTTCGGATTGCTGACAGACTTGCATTGTGTCCATCCAGTGAATATTCTAGCATTCTAGAATTAAAAATACATGCATAATATAAATATAATTCAAATCATGTGATATAGTAAGTTATTCTAAGCCATTTGGAGTAAATAATCATTTCTTTAAAAAACGTTATTCTAAAGGCATTCTTGTCGCTAATATACTCAGGGCAGATGCTCATCCATTTATCAAGGGTAATTGTATAGCTGTGAACTCCCTAATTTGCCTAGCTTGCCAAAACTGACAAGCAGTGATCACAACATATGTATTTGGGTATTGGAACAAACAAGTATTTGAGCTAAGTCAATATCATGGAGCTCCCTTCCAACCCACAGTATAGGTGTACCCATATCTCATTGATTGCAGTGGTTCTAGAAGGCAGCTCACTCCGCCACGATCTCCTGGGCAATTAGAGATCGGCAATAAATGCTGGCCTGGTCAGCCATCGCCAATATCACATTAACAAATTTTTTAAAAGTGCCTTAGTATTTAACTAGTTTGTCTTTATTTAGTATTTGCTGTTGATTTATAAACATTGCACAGTAAAATTTCAAATTATTTTGTTAATTATACCAATTGATGTAAACAAATAAGAGCAAATTGATAAATTGATTCCCTTCTAAACAGATGTCAAATTCACCTTTTCATACAATGAAACCATGCAGATTTGATAACGGGTATGAAATACAGATTATTTTATTGGGCCATTTTATTCTGCAACAAAGCAGAGAAGGAAAAAAATTAATCACTCAAATATGAGAACTAGCATTATCCTGAGAAAAAGAAAAACCATAAAATGAATGCTGAAGCATTTCAGATGTTATTAGCAATTGGACTTTCAGTACCTTCACTACCTTGCATAGTGTAGATTTAAAATCTCTCAGCAAGCTACTACAATACTCTTGTATAAAATGAAATTACTGGCTTTTGAAAGACCCTGGATTGTTACTGCAGCGCATCCAATATGTAGTACAGGTACTGCCACTGTGCATTAGTGGTGGAGGGAATAAATCGTTAGGTCGATGAGTGAGATATCAATTGACTGTATACTTTATCCTGGATGATATCAAGATTTTTGGAAATTCTTGGAACTGAGTTTACCCAAGGAAGTGGAGATTAATCCATTGCAATCCTGACTTGTGCCTTGTAGCACAGGCTTTGGTGAGACTGGAGGTGTGTTATTCATTGTAACATTCAAACCACTGTCCTGCTCTTGTAGTCTATAATATTTATTTGGATAGTCTATTCCAGTTTATAGTCAGTGGCAACCCCAAGTACGCCAAGCATTAATTTAGGGGTAAATTCCAAAATTTCTGTTTGAAGTGATGCTAAATTTAGGAATTACTGATGTGGATGTGAATAATGAACAGACTAATGTTTGCACACTAAAATAGCAAGCAGAGGAATGTTGAGCAAAAATGTTTACTGATTTCTGGTATTATTGTCAACAGTAATTTATTGCTTATATTTCCTTTATGAACTTTCCACCATAAAGTAAAATTCATTATGTCATTAAACTCAAAAAGGCATTCACAAAATGCAAATGAAGGAGTGAACAAAGTGCATTAGAGACATCTGCCAAACTGCTTCTATTCAGGGGAGGCTTTATTACACTTACTGATGGTTAATGTAAACTCTAACGTATAAGCCTGGATGTTGATTTCTCTAATACCAGTTGTCAGGTTGATTGCCAAGTTACCTCACAGAAAAGAAAACGGTTTGAATTCTCCCAATCACAGAGATGAAGCCCAAATCTAGAACTCCCACTGCTAAGCATGGTTGTTTCCATCTTCATTGGGGAAGGAATGCATATTGTGGTTCATGAGGTGGCTGCCGATATAAAACAGCAGCCTCCTTTTTTTAATGCCTTATTTGCCTTCTCTCATTTCAGATTTTTCAGAAGCCAGATGTGGGAAACATGATGTCTGCATATTGGACCTCATAGGGATAGTTCTAATATTAGTGGATATGCTTAGATTGGTAGGGTACCATTTTGGACAGATAAAATAACCCTTCATTATGGTCTTGGAAGACTTTTTGTGGAGATAAGGTCTCTTTTAGATTTATTAAAAGTACCATGTGAATGCACTCTAATAAATACAGAACCTCATTGATACTGTCAATGGCAACTGCCATACCATTTTAAATTCTTCCCCTTTAAATATTTTTAAAATGTCTAGAATGTTAGAAATATCATTGCTTGCAATTTTACACTATTGGTATTGGCCTGAGGACAATCATTACCAGATTAGAGCTCTATGATTGACTTTACAATCTTCCATTATCACAATGGATTGCCTGCCATTTCACAGTTTGATGGTTACTGTAACCGGGGGGTTACAGTTACCTAGAATTGCAAGTCCCACTTCAAATTCTTTTTATAAGAAATTGCAGAAGTTATAAATGGTGAATGGGTTTTCAATAAATGAGAGTTTTTGTTTGAAATCTACACTTAATAAATTTATTTTATCTCAACATCAGCCTCAATTCTGCTTATGGTGGAAACTGGATGAGTTGCTACAGTAGTTGTAAGAGCAAAGGGTATTGACTGGGGTTCATGGCTTGTTATGAGTCAGCAATAATTTGGCATAGGGCCTAAAAGGGGCAATGGGGAGTTGTTAGCAGGTCTGCTCAAGAGCACCCTTCTGCCAAGTTTCCATGGAAATGGAATTCCATATCATGTTTTCATTTTTTTAAAAAGATAAGATACTAACCCTGCCATTACAATGAAGAAATCCAGACGATTCCATGTATCTCCCAGGTAACACTTCTGCCCAAATATTCCAAGAGCCACCATCTTTGTGACCATTTCCACAGCAAAGAATGCAAAAATAAAGTCATCAAATGCCTGATGGTTTAAAGAAAGCCAAAAATTTTTTAAATTTAAAAATTCAAAATCCAGACATTTTACTTTCTCACCTTATGCATTAGGATCGTAAATCATTCTAAAAAAAATTGCAAAATATAGAATTGTAGTCGTTTTTACATTTCAAAACTCTGCTTTGAATTTTATTTTTTCTTAAAAATTTGAACAATATGCAAGTAGCATATAGTAATTTGAGTTGGGAGACACTCAATACATTTTGGCGTTTAATTTACAACAAAGATGGGACATCTTACCTTAAGAATTGTACATCTTTCAGACTTACATTCCACATCTTCACATGGTTGAAACATGCCCAGCGTAACACAATTCAAAAGGATGACTAACATGCTGACATGCTCAAACCATGTAAGTCACTGAATTAAGGAAAATATATAAGGAAAATATAAGAATAATTGTAAAATATGTTAAGAAATTTACAGGAAACAAATTTGAAATACAGAATATATGACTCCATCAAAACAGCAACCCAAAAACTGAGATCAGGAAAATACAAACAATTGTAGAAAGGAAATTATCATATAAATGATCATAAAATAGTTACAGAACAGAAGATGGCTATTTTGGTGATATCTATGATGAATTGCTACTGCCACTCCTTTTCCCCATATCCCTGCAAATCTTTCATTTTCAGATAGTTAGCCAATTCCCCTGTGAATGCCAAGGTTGATTATACATCTGCCACATTCTCAAGCAGTGCATTCCAGATCTTAAACATTTTTTGCATAAAAAGAGATTGTCCTCATGTTGCCATTGCGCTTTCTGCTAATTATCTTACATCTACACCCCTAGGTTCTCAATTCTTTTACCATTAGGAACAGAGTCTCTCTACTTTCTCTGTTCAGGCCATTCACAATTTTGAATATCTCCATCAAATCTCCTCTTAACCTCTATTTATATTTATAAGGAAAAACTACAGGAAGTCAATACTAAACAATACAAGCTCTATGGAGAGAACTCCCAGCTTTTGCAATGCTTCCATGTTGCATGTAATATGCAGATTTTGAAATTATGCCCAGTACACCAATTTAATTCATTAATCTAATCAAGGACTCCAAAGAACCCAAATCAAATACCTGGGTATCTCCACTATAAACTTCCCTCCAGTCTTAAACAACTGTACCTCTCTAGTCCCTATTTCCTGTCATTCAGCCAATTTTGTATCTATATTATCACCATGATGCTACAAGATGATGAACCCTATTCATGCTTTTATGGGATGTGGCATCACTGGAAATGACAGAATTTGTTGTCCATTCTTATTCAGTGGGTTGCCATGCCATATCAAAGGGAAGTTAAGAGTTAACCTCATAGTTGTGGATCTGAAGTTTCTTGTAGGACTGACCATGTAAGGCAAACAGATTCCTTTCTCTAAAGGATATTAATGGATCAGATGGTTCCATAATTGCCTGCAAAACTCAGTAATTCTATTTCTTTTAAAATTTGTATTTTTTAAAATTGAGCCCTTAGAATGAGTCTAAACATAACTACATTATTGAGCAAAATGATTCATAATGAGGATTTTATAATCCCTGTGTCCAAAAATTTCAACTAATTGTTGTCAACAGTCAACCACCTAAGAGCTTGACAGTGTCATTGCAGATTATAAAAACAGAACATAAACAAGGGTCTCAAAACAATTTGAGCTGAAAGTGTGTTGCTGGAAAAGCGCAGCAGGTCAGCCAGCATCCAAGGTACAGGAGAATCGACGTTTCGGGCATAAGCCCTTCTTCAGGAATTCCTGAAGGAGCAGCGCTCTGAAAGCTAGTGCTTCCAAATAAACCTGTTGGACAATAACCTGGTGTTGTGTGATTTTTAACTTTGTACACCCCAGTCCAACACAAGCACCTCCAAATCATGACTTGTTGAAAGAGTATTATTCTATAGGTAAATGAAATTGCTGTTCTATTCATCAGGATAAAGGAAAGATTGCTCCACTTCATTGGTTCTGATACTTTTGGTACAGTTATTCGTCAGCAACTCAATGCACCATTTGAAGCTCTATCCAAACATACATTATAATCTTCAAAATACATATTGGCCCTTTTCTGTCAGAGTGTTAAGATTAATGATATTTTTGTATGTACGAATGTTTCCTGGAATTCACCTATGTACTAGCTTGACAACTGGAATCAATAGATGCACAGTCAATGCAAGAATCTTTAAATGTACATTTCACCTTAAAGTTGACCTGGGAAGCTCTCATGATATGAATGGAATTTTAACATCCTTGATAAGAAACTTGTACTCAACCCAATTTTTTTATTAAGTCTGTTATTTTCGTTTGTTTGATTTTCAGCTGCAAACTCAATTAAAAACAGTAATTTTCAAAGAGTTAAACACAGGTGCTTTTATTCACACCTCAAAAATATTACTGAAATCATTTTGTTTCCCAAAACTCTAAAATTTCATTGTTGTGCATCAGCACATTGTCTTGCACTTTATTTAAACGAGTGTTTTGATTTTTTTTTCTGTCAATTTCTTCACATGAAACAGTCAAATCACATTTTTTTTCTATGGAGCTAAGAAGTGAATATGAATGTGAAAACTGATGTAAAAGCTAACTAAAAATAACATGTTTCAGAAATAATGGGACTTTTACCACTTCTCTGCCCATTGTCCTGGTACACTCCTCCTAGCTCAAGCAGTGATTTATTTATCTTATTAATGTAACATAGAATGGTGCTATGTTCACTGTTTCCTGTGCAATCACTGTGTCAACTTAGATTCTGTGATTCTCGTGATGAGTCCCTCTTCAGTCCGCAAGAATGACTCTGAGCTTCTGATCATTTACTATTTTAATGCTACGTCCCACTCCCATTCTGTCCTCTTTCTTCAGGCTCCTACACTATTCCAAAGAAGCTTAACACAGTTTTTAATTAGGAACACTATATCTTTTAAACTCAACACAGTTCAAAATGTTAAACTATAACATTTTTGGACAGTAGATGATAATAATGGTTTATTGCCATTCACAATTCCTTTACAGCTTTTTTTGTATCTTGTACCTTTACAACTTCCTTTTGTTTGCATCATCCTCCCTTGTATTTAATCACTGTCGTCTTCTATCTGACCAAATACTTTTCCCTTTGTTCTTTTGACATAGCTCTTCCTGCTCTTTGTCCCATGGCTGCATCAGATGCCTGCTAACTCCCAACAACACTACCGCCACTCACCGCTTCCTCCAGTGTCCCCACCCAAGGAGCCTCTCCACAGATTCTGCCAGACCTGTTGAATGTAGCTGCCATTTTCTGTTTGCATATTATACATAGGATCCTATGCCACAACATAATTTTACACCATTAGAGGTTAAGTGTGCTACACAAAAATGAAAGATCTGAAGAAGAACAAATTCAAACTTGTTGAAGTTGAAGTATTTAACCCAAACAAAATCATTCTTGAATCCAGCTGATACTTTTTTTAAAAACTCCTTATCCTTTCTTGAAAACCAAAGTAAGCAAAATATACGGAACCCCTGCACTGAATATATTTTAGTGGTTTCTGTTGTGGCCATTTGGTCACAAATTTCTTTTGTAGAAACTAAGACTTAAATAGTGGTTGAAATAAATGGAAGAAGTGTGATTGTGTTGCAAACTTTGGATCTAGCTGAGACTTGAGTTGCAGAACAAAGTTCATTTCTGTATATAGAAAACTTTGAACACTGAAGTTGAAATTACTTAAATATTTTACATGATACATCTCTCCAACACTAGAAATCAGTAACAGGAAAGAGATAATGGGCACCTTGGTCTGGAACTTGAATAAGGCAGAGTTATTTTGTTGCTTAAAAAGGCATCATGTTGAAAATTAAAACAATGGTGCCATCAGGTTATTGTAAGAAAGGAGGACAGATCTGTATTTTTATAATGCCTTTCATGATCACAAATTGCTTTACAGCCTGTTGATTATGATTGCAATGTGGTCATTGTTGTAATGTAGAATCGGAGGCAAGTTTTACTTATTATGGAGGATGCCAATGATTGGTCCAGAGAGTGGGATTAACACCCTTATCATTCTTGGAAAAAAGTCATGGGAGCATCTGCATCCATGTGGGAAGGCAAATGAGGAGACTACTAAACATCTCATCTGAAATGCTGCACCCTCCGAGTAATGAACTGAAGTATCAACCTTGAGTTCTGTGCTCAAGTTTCAAATGGGGGCAATACTCTCACATTCTGACTGAGTATTACCCACTGAGCTATGACTGGTAAGCAGGCTGATTTGCTCAGTTGGCTGGACAGCTAGTTTGTAATGCAGACTGATGCAATCTGCATGGGTTCAATTCCTAAACTGACTGCGGTTACTATACTTCAGTTCATTCTCAACCTTCCCCTTCACCTAAGGTGTGGTGACCCTCAGGTAAACTATATGAGTTGTCTTTCTCTAATTAGAGAGCAGCCTTAAGGTCCAGTAACACTTTGCCTTTATTACTCTATGGCGGATGCATTAATAATCACATATTTAGCCTTTTAAACTTATTTTAAAGTTGCCACATGTAAAATAAAATGTTCTTCATTTCTAGACTTATTTGCATTTGTCATTAGCATTAGTGTCAGTATGCAGTGCAACAGTTGCTAATTCCTTTGCACTTTAAACTTTTCTGATGACAGTTTTGTTCTATATAATTGGAATTTCACTTCTATCTTCGCCACAGCACTCCTCTGCATTTTTGGAAACAATTCTTACCGCAACAGCTTTCTCCCAGTTCTCTGGCATCAAGTTCATCTCTCTTGTAATTCTTCTCCCATGAGTTTAATATCTTGTGTCTGGCCATTTTAAGATAGAAACTCATCTATCCCAATAGTATTCAAAGAAAATATAAATATCAATTTATTTCTTGACTTTGCAAGATGTCTTAATGGTTAAGCCAACAATTTATCATATGACAGGACAAAAAAGTCAAGATCATACAGAAAAAAAAACATGGCTTAGAGCCTAGATAGAGTCATAGAGATGTACAGCATGGAAACAGACCCTTTAGTCCAACTTGTCCATTAATTTGTTGAAATAGATGTACACATGGGAAAACTTTGCTAGATCGCCAACGTTTTTAATTCAATCTATTTTGTCAATTGTTCAATGTCTACTTACACAAGAGAAAGAGGTGTCAAGTGCTTGTTGTATCTGTAATTGACTCTTTAAAGGTATGTTGATTTACACTATTAATGTTGTTTAGATTAAATTCCCTACAATGTGGAAACAGGCCCTTTGGCCCAACCGACCCTCTGAACAGTAACCAACCCAGACTCATTTCCCCCTGACTAATGTACCTAGCACTATGGGCAACTTAGCATGACCAATTCACCTGACCTACACATCCTTTGGAATATGGGAGAAAACCAGAGCACCCGAAGGAAACCCACGTAGTCACAGGGAGAATGTGTCGAACCCAGGTCCCTGGCACTGTGAGGCAGCAGTGCTAACCACTGAGCCACCGTGCCACCATAAGGGTTGATTTCTGAGCTGATTTTTAAATTTTTCCATACATGCCATTATTACCATTGGGTTTGTTGGTTTAATACAGAATATATACTGGGTGAATAGGCATGAAATTGCTTTGAGTTAGCAGGGACAGTATGAGATATCAAGGGAGTAGGTGGAGAGACACGGGCTGTTAGGTATTGATATAGATGTGACATGGGATATGGTGGGCTGGGTAAAAGCAAATTATTTAAACCATTTCGCCTCTGCACTTGCCTGTTATCAACATATAGGATTGGCAGGTTCATGTCCAGCATATATCCACCTCCCTGGCACAAAAATCATTTTCTGTAGTAGGTACACCAGTTAAGTCATTTTCTAACTCCAACATGAAAATTCAATCCATGTGAAGATACATTCATTGATCCTGACCACTGGTATGGGTCACTGAACCTCTTTCAACATTGCAGTCATGTTCTTGGAACCAGATTCCTGGAAATACCCTCCCTGCCTTCTTGCAGCCATTGTCTTCTCAGGGTGTGCCTTATGTCCAACAATCAAATTCCCACTCCACTTCACCCTCATATACCTACTAATTCTACCAGCAATGTACCCACTTCTGCCTGATTTCCACATATATTTAGGAATTCAACTATGCAAAGCACATCACCTAAATACACTGGAACCCATTCAATGAAATTCTTCCCTCTCAGCTCAACTGTCTAGAAGCTCTGGGTGCTCCAAACTGTAGAACAGGCTGTGATTGAAACATTTGCATTTAGCATAACTGACAACATTCATGATGACAATATCTTCCTACTTTATGCTCCTCCTCAAATTTTATTTCAGTCCAGTCCCAATCTTTCTACACTTGTCACTAGTCTTCCAAAACTGAATAAGAAAAAACTGGGAGCTCTTTCTCTTGCTTATTGCTGCAGTCTCTGTGTTTTTTCTTTCATCCAAGTCTTCCACAAACATAATGAAGGAGCTTCTGTGCAATGGGTATGACTCCCCTTGAAGAAGAGTGTGCTACCTTAAAGAGTTTCTGTTTAGCCTGGTGTCCTGCCAAGCTCTGAATACAGCTGTGTAATCTCTTGAGTATGTAGTCAGTCAGCAGCCTATTCTACACTAGGTTGCACACTGAAATCATTTAGATTAGGAGAAAGTATGAGGTTTGTGTGCCTACCTGCTTTGATGTGACTAGGCACGGGACAAACACACATCGAGACCCACTGTTTTGAAAATCCACTTTGTACCAATAGTTTCTTAGAAAGCACAGAAGTGTTGTGTTCACTTATATCCGTAAGTCACTTGCCTTTTCAAATTTTCCATTAGTAATCCAAAAGCTAATGCTACTTAACTGTAATGCTTGAACAGTGCATTAGTTATTGGCTCTCTAGAGAATTGTGTTTTGGACAGGATTGCCTTTTAGTAAGCTGGATGAAATGTTTTATTTTGCTGAAGTAAAAGATGAAGGTAAGGTTATGATATAATGATAAAACTGATCACAGTTCATCAGAACTGTCTCCTCAAATCATTGCGTGTGCAAAAACATTTGTTCTATCATTTTATGCAATAACCTATAATGAAAAGAAATGCTGTGAAACCATAAATTAGACTGTTCACATTTGCCATCTCTCAGAACTGTAAACCATAAAACCAAAATTACTAATAATCACAAACAAATTAAAATCAGCAATTTAAAATACTAATAGAGCAGAAGTCATACATATTTTTAATTAGATGATCAACTTAAGTAATAATGGATAATAATAATAATAGTAATAATAAGTACTAGCAAATGAAAACAAAATAAGACTGAAAAACAACCATATGATCTTGGGGGTACTTCAATCAAACAACCTACCAGAAGTCAGGAAGTTCAATAATGTAACTTGATCATACTTTACCAAAGCAAACATTTTACACCTTTTACACCAATCTTTTTGGCAACAATTATAGAATGCAAGATCAGGGGCACTTGAGAGATGCTAAAACAAATGAGCAACCTCATTCGCCCTTTTTGGGTATTAGCTATCAAAATATGATTTCAGAAATTTCTAACAGGTATGAACTACATTCATGTCTCATCACTGATGCTCTGTTTAACTACCTCAGATTTTACTCCTCAATGGTGAATAACATGGAATGCCTTTAACTTGAGTATCAAGTATCCCTGTATGAACAAACAGCAGTGAGTAAAGATACAAAATAGTGAATTGTATTCTAAAGTAAGTCAGCCATTATTACAAATGCCAAAAATCCACTTTCAATGATTCATAACTTGGAAAAACAGTAACAAGACTGAAGGCGGATATTGATTCACTGTTTGTATATCGACTCAAAAGCTAAATCTTTGGGTATCACAAATGTAATCATCTACTCAAAGTCTATAGAGTAACATATTTGGCAAAATCTTTCCCTCAGTCAGCATGGTATATGTTGTGATCTCCTCTACATTGGGGAGACTGGGCGCCTCCTAGCAGAGCGCTTTAGGGAACATCTCCGAGACACCCGTACCAATCAACCAAACCGCCCCGTGGCCCAACATTTCAACTCCCCCTCCCACTCTGCCGAGGACATGGAGGTCCTGGGCCTCCTTCACCGCCGCTCCCTCGCCACCAGACGCCTGGAGGAAGAACGCCTCATCTTCCGCCTCGGAACACTTCAACCCCAGGGCATCAATGTGGACTTCAACAGCTTCCTCATTTCCCCTTCCCCCACCTCATCCTAGTTTCAAACTTCCAGCTCAGTAACTGTCTCCTTGACTTGTCCGGACTTGTCCTACCTGCCTATCTTCTTTTCCACCTATCCACTCCACCCTCTCCTCCTTGACCTATCATCTTCATCTCCTCCCCCACTCACCCATTGTACTCTATGCTACTCTCTCCCCACCCCCACCCTCCTCTAGCTTATCTCTCCATGCTTCAGGCTCACTGCCTTTATTCCTGATGAAGGGCTTTTGCCCGAAACATCGATTTCGCTGCTCGTTGGATGCTGCCTGAACTGCTGTGCTCTTCCAGCACCACTAATCCAGTATTTGGTTTTCAGCATCTACAGTCATTGTTTTTACCATGGTATATGTTGTGGTCAAGGTCACCAGAACCATCCAAAATGCCTTGTCACTGCCACCAATCCTTCTGGTTGATATTAGTCGAAGTTACTGATATATGCAAAGAAGGATACCCACTTAAAGTTTGTTCAATCCTGACAATACAGAATAAGTTTATTACACCTACCTGACAGCTAGTTACAGAACAATAATACATGATAGTGTCCAAAGAGACGACTGGGGTCAACTGAAGTCTAAGTACATATTACATTAGCTACATTGCTCTTACACCAAGTGCTACAATACTAGAACATGAATTGGCACAACTAGCTAGCTCTTTCCAGAATCAGTTCTTTCTCTTCTGATGGATGGAACTTATCTCATGATGCCAGGAGTGCCCACTTCCAATGAATGAATAATAAAACATTGACCTTTACAGGTACTGATTGCCTTAAACAACAGTCATCATCATCCGTGTTAAATAAATCATCAAATTCTTTCACTGCAACAGTTACCGGGTTATGGAAAAAGTGCTATAAAGAGTTGTAAATTGATAGTCCAAAACTATTTACACATTGAAGACAACTTAAAATATCTTACATAACATATACAGCAATGATTTACTTTCAGTTTGTTACACTTTCTTTTCAAACTCAGTCTAATATGCATTGCTGAATAATTTTAATGATCTTTCTGTGCCAATGCTGCACTGACATAAGGAGTATAAAACTGTAAAATATTCTATAATTTAGTTCACTTTCTTTTTTCTGAATTTTCACAGCTCCTCACAGAATCACTGAATCCCTACAGTGCACAAAGAGGCCATTCAGCCAATTGACATCACACCCGCCATCCAAAAAGCACGTTACCCAGATCCATAACCCCACATTTACCATGACTAATCCACCTAGCCTGCACACCATTGGACTGTGGCAAAAACTCATACAGACACAGGGAGAACACGCAAACTCCACACAAACAGTCACCCAAGGCTGGAATTGAACCCAGGTGCCTAGCACTGTGAGGTAGGAGTGCCACCCATATCCCCTGCACAAATAGAGCATAGCTTCATTCATAATTCTTTCAACAACAACAGAAGATGATGGAGAAACTCAGCAGGTCCCGCAGCATCTACAGAGAGAGAAAGAGTTATTGTTTTGAATTCAGTGATACAATGTCTGTTTTATTCTTCTTTTAATGTGTCTTCCAGCATTCTGCAAACTCCCACAAACAACAATTTGATCATGAAAAGACAATCTGCTGTTTGCAAAGTTATTTGGAAGGTTGTTTGAATGACAAACATTGGTCAGAACACGAACAATAATTCCACTTATATACTTCAAAGTAGTGTCATAGCATCTTCAGCATTCACCCAATCAAGCAGATGGTGAAAGGAAAGATTTCAGTAAATGAAATCAACAAATAATTGTGCAGATTATATAATCCAATGTGAAAGATAGAAGTCATCAAGCCTATCAAGCAAAAATAAGGTATTTATTTTAGGTCCTCCAGTGAAGTTATGGTTCACATGTTCCACAGGTTCTTAAAACAAATGTAACCATAATTAAGTATCAACTTTTTCCATTTTTTGTCTTGAAGCCCCACATAGCAATTTTCAATGTAGTAGCTTTAAGCAAAAAAGACAACCTACAAATACAGCTGTACAATCAATTGTCGTAGATTCCCACTGTTTATATTGGTTAAAGGAGACCAACTATATTAACGTTAAAAATAACAAGCTAATGACTTAGCACGTAATTTTGTCTTTGATCACTCATGATTAAAGAAAAATTTTATTTCAAACCAAAGTCTGCAAAAAGCATTTGCTGTATAATTTGATCTGAGATACTAACAGTATTATATCTAGAGGATAACAATCATACTTTGGCAGACCTAGGGATTTGGGATTTCGGGCAGAGACAGCTAGCAATGATAAAGCTGTGTCTTGATAGAATTAAACAAGAAAGGAATATAAAAAGGAATAAAACAGTCATACAATGCTAGAAATGCACTACAAGGAACCAGAAAAAAAAGAGATAGAGAGAAAAATTTCCAGACAGTTGAGGGACTTATACAAAAAAGGACAATAAAGCAATAATATTTTAACCACCCCCAAACTGATTGAGATAAAAGTCAAGCTGGGAATTATCTTCTATTTTCTCTTTGTTTACTGAGGAGATTCTTATCCCCTGGTTACATTTTGGTTTTTTTTAATGTAAATCCCCACACTATTGCCAAAAAGCGGTAGTGCCTATTCCTCCCCAGCACCCATGTCGTGTGC
This sequence comes from Chiloscyllium punctatum, assembly GCF_047496795.1. Taxonomy (NCBI): domain Eukaryota; kingdom Metazoa; phylum Chordata; class Chondrichthyes; order Orectolobiformes; family Hemiscylliidae; genus Chiloscyllium; species Chiloscyllium punctatum. Next base: position 52,725,282 of record NC_092778.1, read on the forward strand.
TTGCAGGTGTAGGATACAGTGAAGAAACAACAAGCGCAGAAAACTTTATTAACATTCCATCACCAGGAAAAAAAGAAACACCCAAGTGGTCAGTGATAAGCAGTGCCCCTTCTCATCAAAGGCTAATGCCTAAGTGATCGAAAAACTGATGTGGGGGGTGTGGGTAGGGATTAAATCGAAATAAAATCAGAGGGGGAAATAGAACAATCCACACCCCGCAGTTCCCATGTCTCCCTGAAAACCTTGAGGGTATTGGTAAACATCGTGTGCTCCTTCTCCAGGGACACCCGGGCCCAGACGCAACTGCGGAAGAGGGGTAGGCAATCGGCTATAATGACCCCGTCCACAGCTCGCTGCCTGGACCTGTTTACGGACAGCTTGGCCAGGCCTAGGTAGAGACCCACGAGGAGATCTGACTTACCCTCCCTCCTCCACACCGGGTGCCCAAAGATCAGGAGCGTGGGGCTGAAGTGCAACCAAAAATTTAGAAGAGAATCCTTAAAGAAACAAATAAAGGGAGTGCAGACGCCTACACCCCATATACACATGGTCCACAGACTCCACAGCACACAGAACAAACAGTTGGACTGGCAGACTGTGAACCACCACAATCTGCATTTGCAGGGGACTGCTTCAGCACCTTCCATCTCAGATCCCCAAGGAAAGGAGGAGTACTCCCGCATAGAGAACCCTCCACTGGGGAAGGATTCTCTTTTAAAATGTTATCAGAATTGCATCCTGGATCTATGTAATCTAATCTAATAAAGAAAGAAGCATTACGCAATTTACTTTTAGCAGTGAAACTGGCAAAAAAATAGGGACAGAGCTGGAGAACAATTGAGAATTAACAGCCACAACATCGCTTCAGTGTGAAAAGGGAATAGGATAATGAAGTGTCAAAAAAACTCTAAAACTGAAAAAGGCAAAAATTACAATAAAAAGATATCCAGACCAAATTAGTTACGAGCATGTTAAACTGCCAATCACTGTGCATGAAAAGCTGGAAGTGAAATGTCAAGATTTTATCTTACTGTTTAGTTAAAACTATCGGAAGGACAGCCAGCAAGAATGATGACAACAGATATATTCAGAAAATGCACTGTATTGTCAAGCCTTATACGAGACAAGAATAAAACGGAAATAACAGTTTTTTTTAGTTCTCGTGGCTTGCTGGCACATATTAGTTATTTTCAAGGAAGAATTATATTTGATCAAGATGTGAAGAAATGAAACAATGCATTGTTGACTGAGATTAACAACTGAAGACATATAACAATTTTCAAATAAAGTTTGTTTAAATTTTAAAACTATGAAAAAAAAGTATTTAACTGTTTTACAAGTTCCTAAAAGAAGAGAACACATCTGGTGGAATTTTCCCAGCCCATGGTGAGAGATTTCAGAGAATTGGGTGAGATGTCGAATGAGGCCTTCATGGAATTCGAGAATCACAAGTCATTTCCAATAAAATCTAGAGGTTGAGATGAGATTCTTTCTAGAGAGTGGAGAAAGGCCGATGAGGGGATTATTGTTTACTATCACCCTCATTAATACCTAATCTCAATCCATTGATATGCAGGCTCACATTCTCCCAACCACAGGATAGAAACCAGACACCTGAGTGGGTACCTGGCTATTTCAGTTTACCATTTTCTCCTTCTGAACTCCATCCAGGACACTAGACACCAACATATGCTCCAGGGCAGAAACTGAACACACCCCACATCCATGGACATTGGCATCCAACACCAACCAGTCTAAATGCATCATCTCTGATAGACTCGCAGCACATTTCCGCACTTCAATACTGTACTTCGAAATAAAGCTGCATCTCACTGGAACATTGCTGCAAGGATGTATTGCACACTGGGACTAGCACCCAGTTCACTGACTGGATCAGGCTTCATCTCAGGGATACTCATGTGCTGTCAGCACACACTCACTTTGTGCCTACCTGGTCACTCTCAACATCTCTGCCTTTTTCCACTTTAAGCCTTTAACATCTGGCTGTAAGGATACAGTACTTCTGCTTTATTCTGCAGCTTAATGTTCAAAGGATTTCTGTTTTGCCTTGTGGTTTAATGCAGCCAAAAAACCAGGCAGCATCTCATGACTCTCAGTACTCATCAGTCAAGAGGGTCAAACATGTTGCTGTACGGCACCATACTATGTCATGAGACATGAAATATGTGACAAACATACTACATGTGCATCAACCAGATGATCATGTTTCAAAATTGAGGGGAATAGCCCTCAGTCAGGTCCAGAGGGGCTGCTGTCAGGGGGCCCAGGTACAGTGCTGAAAAGTAATGTTCACTGACAGTCAAGAGTCTTGGATACAATCAATCAGTCATCCATTTGGAGAAATCAGGGTCAGTGATTCCATCTCACCACTGTTTGGGGAGTGGGTCACAGTCAGTTCTGCAGGTCCACGGGAGGTACTCAGAGGTTTCTCAGATTGTCAGTCAGGGATCTGCATGGAAAGCTTGCAGGGATATGGTCAGTTGACTGTCAGAGTTCACTGTCAGTGAAGAATGTGCATAATGGTCAGTCCTGAGATCTATAGAATGAACAAAAGGAAGGGCGAGTTGAGAGCATACTGTTGTGGTAAGGAAATTAAAGCTGTGGATTGGAGGCAGCAATCAGGGATGTCCAGCAGAGAAGGATGATAAACAGAAGAGGAGGCATTCAACATATAAGATAGGAAGCCAGTAGTGCTTGGGAATGTGGGTGGGTTTATAGGTGGTTACCATCCCCATGGCATCAACAGAGTGAGTATACCTTGCAGTGGTGGGTTGGAGCAAAACTGGATGGATGGGGCTTGAGGGTAAGGATAGGTCTTACAGTTGTAATTCCAAGTGGAGGATGAAAGCATCTGAGAGATCAGTAGTGATGAGCCATTCAGGGATTTCCAGGTAGAAAGGGACAGGAAGGTTTAGAGGGAGATCTGATAACAAGGCTGAGCCTGGGATTCTAAATGCCAATCGAACCCTGCATTGCCTTTGTTACAATGTGGAGGTCGAACCCCTCTGCTAATTCAACTAAAACACCTTGAGAAGATTGCCTTGCCTCATAATCTGTTAAAAATATGTGTATCAGATCCCTGATTTCCACAGTATATATAAAAAGTAACAAATTATTTATTTAACCCTAACAGTGAATACTAACAAAACTATTAACAAACCGAGCACTCTTTCCCATAACTAACCAATATCCCTTAGCTGACCACAATTCTATTAATGTGCTGTTCCAAAACACAATCACTAATAACGGCAAACTAGTACTTAATCTCTTTAAAGGTCCACACAAATGTTCTTCTCTTTTTCCTCCAGCCTTCCATCCTCTTCTTTCTGAATCTACTTCTTCTCTGGGTCATCTTCTTACTTTCTACTGCAAGTATTTTTAGCTATCAAATGCCTTGGTACCTTTTAAATAGATGGTGCCTTCTTAAGAGATTTATTTGAGAGCTTTTCATGTTAGCTCTGAGCAATTTTCAAAATGCCCTCCTTTGTAAACCCCAATACTCCTGCCATCTCATTGTCCAATGTTGTCAATACAATCAAATTTAAATTCAATCGTTTTTTTGTATTCCCAGGCATATTTTAAATCAATTGGTTAAATTCAAATCCATTTGTCTTAACTTCAAAAGAAAACCTATCCTAAGCTAATGTTAATAACCCTACTGCCAATTGTTACATACTTTCAATTCTCAGTACTCTCTATGACTCTTGTCAGCTAGTCAGACACGTTATCAAAATCTCTCAGCTCCGAAAAGTACCCTCTCTCTCACTTAAAGGGATCATACACACTTTCAACTTCATAACACCCTAAATAATCTCCCAACTCCTCAATGCACCACACAAAACAGAAAATAGCTATGACCACATCCAGAGTGAACAGAGTCTGTTCCAATAGGTAAATGCAACTTATAATTGCCTGATTTCTGTTCACTTTTAATGTTCATGGATAAAGGTGAATGTTTTGAACTGTTTTAAGTCTTTCCTGTACTTGATCCCATATTGAACAAAGATAAGATGCTGAGCTATAGTGCACAGAGAGAAAGAGGAGCAGTGATTTTGAGAGAAAATGCAACAAAAGGTCATCTAAGTTCTATGGCCTGGTTTTACTAAGGACAAGTAGAAGTGTGCAAGTGTAAGCCATGCCACCTACATGCTGTGAGCAATGTTGGTTTGTGGTGCTGTGCCACTTCATTAACAGTGCAGGGCAACTCCAGAGTGCCAACAATCGACTGCTTGCATTACTGGGGTCAAAGATAATGCTGGCACCAGGATGTCAGGAAATCTTGTGATATCCTGCTGTGGCAAGCACCTCCAGCTACTGTGAGTGGGGATCAGAGTGGAATATAGTTAATTAGGTAAGTTTGGGGCAATCATGCAAGAAAACCTGTTATTCCTTAAGAGAAACTCCCATTAAAACCTGACGAAAATGAAACAGCCAAAATATGGGAAGATTCAGCCCCTAGATTCTATTAGTAATGTTTCTTCCACCGTTATATAAGAATTGCCCTTTCATTTCGCAGCATTTTAGCTAATATAGTATTTCAGTCATGGATACTATAGTCAAGATAAGATACAAACCAGTAGCAGTTGATCAATCTTAGTTTACATTGCAAACCATTGCACATTTTTCATGTAAATGTTGTCGCCAATAAGAAAAACAAAGCATAAAATTTATAACAACAAGTTTGATATTACTGGCAAGAAACTTGAGACTTTTCTTGCCAATTTATTCCATTCCTTTGAAGCAAGACTATGTCATACAGAAGAATTTGCAAAACACAGTAGATTACCAAAACACTTGGATACTTTGAACAATATTTATCAAGATTGGCTTAAAGGAGAACTCTGCCTCCTCCTGCTCCCACTTAAGAGCTCAAGTAATTTATTTCATTATTTCATCATTCATTCTCTCCACTGAATGATTATGACATTTTTAAAACACTTTGTCATACCTTGGATCAGAACACTGGATTTGCCCATCATCAGAATTACCATTATTTTCTTGCTATGGTTACAAGTAAACATAATTTTGAAGACAAAAACTCCATTATGATGGTGTAAGGTTTATTTCTTAAAAACATCTCAAATCTTCAAATATCTTATCAATTTGCAGTAGTGTGAATCACAAGACCATCTCAGCAAAACTACCTGCTCTACTATGTTTTATATTCATTCAATAATTCTCTCTAATTGGCTTTAAAATTTAAAAAAAAGTTGAATCAATTTTCAAATTCCCATGTAAAATTCTCTTGGAGAGGGCACAAGACATCTGTCATTAAAAGTTCAATGTACTGTTTTCCCATTATCTTTTATTTGTCATCTTTTTTCTCTAGGCCATTTAACAGCTATGTTAAGCATTAATGAATAAACAAATGAAACAGTAAAGTGATTTGAAAATACAATGCATTTTGACCACATGTGTACCAAAATTGAATAAAGCAATATATCAACCAAAGAAATTTCCTGGAAATAGTAATGCCATATGCGATTTTTAAAATTTATTTATGGCTGGGGTATAAATAGTAAGAGCAATTTAGCAAATATTTACATAATCACACAAAATATAATCATTTTAAGGGAACAAATGAATTGAGAGGAACTTTGTATGATACACACATCAATATCATGATGTCAGTGGGCTGCTGAAGACACTTTAAGCAACTGATCACTCTCCCACAATAATGCAAGGGAAGAACAAAGGGGCAAAAACAAAGAGGAACAAGAAGGGAAATGGACAATAGTTGAGGGGACAGGAGAAACAGGAAATGGAAGCTACAGGAAAAACAAGACAGTTATCTGCCGATGGATATGAAGGGACAGCGAGGAGAAAGGGAAAGAGGGTGAAGAGAATTCTTTGAGAGGAGAGAAGGAAGAACATAAGGAGGAAGTGGTGTAGAGAATATTTTCCTGATTGGTCAGGATGTACTTGAACATTTTGTCAGGATTCATGTAAACGATCTGTTAAGGATGGAGTGGGATTGATGTAATGGTTGAGGATCATTTCCTTTAAATATGGTGTGAGTTCAGTAACATTAATTTTTCTACTCAACAGAAAGATGGAGAGTGCACCAGAGCTGATTCCCTCTACCCAGTGTGAAATGCTAGATGATGATTTAATAAAAAGGGAAACAGATTGGGGGAATTAGCCCAAGTATTGCAAAATATTCAATGGGGTAAGCCAGTTCTCAATAGGGTTGGAGGGAGAGGAGACAGGGAAAATGCTAAAAGGGAAATGGATGCAGCATCTATTCTATTTGTTTTTGTATGTGCACATGCATGTGTGTGGGGAGGGGTGAGTCATCAGAGTGATAAGGAAAGAGCAAGTGACCTGAAGAAAAGCTATTACATCCCCAAACAGGGCAGTGACATAAATGGATCACAAGTGTAGGGAAAACAGCAGGCAGGGCAGGCAAGCAATGAGCCGGATGAACTGAAAGATGATGAATGAACAAGAGAATGATCGTGGAGGCTGTCAACAACCAAACAGGCAATATGAGCAGATCTGGTGTTTAGACAGCCAAGGTTCTGGAAGCACATTCTAGCAATGTATCAACTGAATCTGTAATCAGCTAAAAGTTTATAATTTTTGCAAAAGGGGTGGTGGGAGTGCATAGCAAGGTGTTTTGTGAAGAAAAGCAGGAAGTGGCACAAAGGCATTTTGTCAGTGGAATCAGGAATAGGAATAGCCAGGATTCAGAAGGAAGCAGAAGAGGTCTCAGAGGGCCTATAAAGGGAGAATCAATTCATGAGGATAATCCAATGTATCTGTACATATTATTGCTTGTATTATTTTAAGTAATTAAAAAACATGACTGATGGCTAAAAGAATTTCATTTGTGCTGTATTTTCCCATCTTTGTCACTATTACCCACATAATTCAGAGGTTGAGAAAATTCTGTCCTGTATTTCTGATCTTTTATGAAGTACTAAACAACATCAACAGCTCTGGTTTCTAATTCTGCCTGTGCCTTGATGGCCAAGCAAAGTGCATTTAAGGTTACTGAAATAAGCTTAAGAATAAAACCGCAAATTCCTTGATAATACACCAAGACCTGATGGTAAAAGTGAAAAAGATAAAAGTAAAATAAGGTACACAGTAAACATGAAAAAGTCATTAGCTGAGTGAGACAAAGGTAAGACAAAGATGAACTGGAAATTTACATCAAATTGGAATTTGATTGGTACAGTATATCTTTTCTATGTTCAATGTAAGGGTTAAAGTCACATTCAGGAAAAATCATTTGAGTAAGTTCATATATAGACTAATTGAAAGAGGAAGCTGCATGATAATAGCAAACAGCATTCAAACCACTGAATTCCTTTTTCTAAATGGGTGCTTATTACTGCATCTGAACAGATCCACATAAGGAAGGGATTTGTTTTTACTGTCAAGTGAGTAACCTGGAAATTTATTTCAAGTGGGAATTTGGTGCAAAGGGGAACTGAAGAACTAAGATTTATTATAAAGAGGTAATCGCTCTGGAACAAAAGGCGATTGGGAGAGGATAAAGGGAATGGATTGAGAGGTCTACCTGCACGAAGACCAGCAGCAGCGTGACATTACAAACCTAGCTGAACATGAGTGCAAAGAAAGAATCCTAAGTAGGAATGGTGATTATTTCTAGTCTTTAAAGTAAAAGTAAAATCTTTGGTCTCTTCTCTCTCTTCTTAAAAAAAATGCTGGTTGAGTATAATATTGATCTGATGAGGAGGTGGGCACTGCAGATGCTGGAGATTAAAGTCAAGATTAGAGTGGTGCTGAAAAAGCACAGCAGGTCAGGCAGCATCCGAGAAACAGGAAAATTAATGTTTCGGGCAAAAGCCTTTCATCAGGAATAATATTGATCCTACCAGGCCCATGTTGTTAGTGGTAGTTTATTAGCATGTATAGAAGATTGCCCAAACAATAAAAATCAAAATTGAGTAATTTCAAGATGGAAGTGGACCAGGGATTAGTGCTCAGGCCTCAATCATTGACAATATTATATTCATGACTTGGACACTATCACCATGAGGATGATTTATGACACATATAATCTAAGCAGGATATAGAACAGGTTAAGTGAGAGGGCAAAAACTTAGCAGATGGAATATAATGTGGGAAAATGTGAACTTTGGCACTTTAGTACGAAAAAAACAGAGGAACTGAATATTATTTAAATGGAGAAAGACTGGGGAATGCTACAGAACAGACACTTGGGAGTGCTCAGGCATAAATTGCAAAAAGTTAGCATCCAAGTTCAGTGGGTAACAGGGAAGGCAAATGGAATGTTGGAAACAAAAACAGAAATTGCTGGAATAACTCAACAAGTCTGGCAACATCTGTGGAGTGAATTCAAAGTTAACATTTCGAGTCCAGTGACCCTTCTTCAGAACTGATGGTAGCTAGGAAAAGGTTGGTACTTATGCAGCAGATGGGGTCGGGGATGGGGTTTGGGGGAGGGGGGGCACAGGTTTTGCAATTCCTGCGGTGGCAGAGGAAGATTTATGTTTTCTGTAAAGATCTTTCCTTCTGCGACTACCTGGTCAGGTCCATGCCCCCCAACAACCCAACAGGGGGCACCTTCCCTGGCACCGTAGGAATTGTAAAACCTTCACCCACAAACCCCCCTCGCCTCCGTCCAAGGCCCCAAAGGAGCCTTCCACATCCATCAAAGCTTCACCTGCACTTCCACACGTCATTTACTGTATCCATTGCCCCCGATGTGGTCTTCTCTACATTGGTGAGACTGGGCGCTTACTCGCAGAGCGCAGCAGAGAACATCTCCAGGACACCCATTCCAATTAACCACACTGTCCCGTGGCCAAACATTTCAACTCCCCCACCCACTCTGCCAAGGATATGCAGGTCCTGGGCCTCCTCCATTGCCACTCCCTTACCACCTGATGGTTGGAGGAAGAATGCCTCATCTTCCGCCTCAGAACCTTTCAACCCCATGGCATCAATGTGGACTTCACCAGTTTCATTTCCCCTCCCCCCACATTACCCCAGTTCCAACCTTCCAGCTTAGCACTGTCCTCATGACCTGTCCGACCTGACAATTTTCGCTCCCACCTATCCGTTCCACCCTTCTCTCTGACCTATCATCTCTACCCCACCTTCATCCACCTACTGCATTCTTAGCTACCTTGCCCCAGCCCCAACGTGTGCCTATTTATCTCTCCACCCCCAAGGTTCCCAGCCTCGTTCTTAATGAAGGGCTTTTGCCCAAAACGTCGATATTCCTGCTCCTCGGATGTTGTCTGACCTGCTGTGCTTTTCCAGTACTACTCTAATCTTGACTCTGTTCTTCGATCATAGAAATTACCCAATTACCTTAGAGGACTTCTGCACTGGAGATTCCTGGATTGGGCTTCTTGTTATAAATGTATGCAGGAATCCAGTAGTGAAGATGATCTAACATAGAAACAATGCCTCCTTTTGCAGCAGTGTTACATATTCAGTGACTTAAATGCCCACCAGCACGATCAGCCAAGTTGCCAGTTGCTGTGAAAAGGTATTATGTAAGTGTGGGTTCAAAGTGGCAGTTGGTTGAGGAGGTTAGTGTGCCAGGAAGATGGAATACCAGATGGGTGAGGAAGGAGTCGAACAGGTAGCTGAGGTCAGTAGGAATTTAGATGGGTTGCATGCCAAATGGGTGAGGTGCCGAGCACATGATGTAGTTAGGATGCCAGGGTGAATGAGTGTTGGTGTAGGGTCAGGATGGGGGTGTTGGGTCTGGTGATGTGTGGGGTAATGTATCCAGCCCAGTAGTTCAGAGAGGGACCTGGTTCTGGGGTGAGGAGTCAGGTAGGTGGCATAGTGTTATTTTGTTAGTGGGAGTGCTGGTGTCCAGTCTGGCAGCAAGGAATGATGTCAGGTCCGACAAGTGGTGTGTTTGTCTAGTCTGGGATCTGTCAGACAGGAGTGAGGAAGAGGATGTTGGTACTGGGGGGATGGGGTCAGGCTGACAGAGGGAGTGTTGGGGTCTGGGCCTAGCATCAGTTCAGATCCAGAGGTGTTAGGTTTAGTGGCAAGAGATGGTGTTTGGTCCGTAGACTAGGACCTACAATAGGTTTAATCTGGCATTTTTCCCTGGATAACAAATAAGCTGAAAAGAGTCAAAAGCATCTGAATTCTCTGACTTTAGCGGACTTTTTCTGAGGGTTCCAGACATGGGAGAATTACCTGACAGACAATTCCATTTCTCAGGCGACTGCCCTGGAATCAACTGCATTGGGGACAACTCCAGTCTATAGTGCTTCAAAGATTCTTTGGCTATCAAAATATCTGGACCATTATTTTAACCATCAGTTCAAAACAGCAATTCCAAGAAAACATGCAACTTTAGCTGATTGACTAGAAGATAGTTGAACTTTTATGACTAGAGAAAGAAAGGTCAGAGCCAGAAGCAGGTTCAATACACCAACGAATCTATATGAACAACTGCTCCATTTAGCAACCTTAAAGTAGTCAGAGTAATTGGATAAAGCCTTAGGATTTTCTTGGGAGTCAGTGAAGAAAGGTCAGTGTGTCAACCCATGTCTGTATATTACAGGAAGAGCTGAAGAGAGTCACATGTGGTGAATGTGCAGAACTTCGAATAAAAGGAAATTATTTTGTCACGCCAACTGAGTAAAAAATTAAAGAGTGAAGATAGGAGTTATACTTCAGTGGAGTGTCTGTAAAGAATATTGAACAAAAAAAAGTTGAATCTTTCTTTTTGCCATTTATGAGAAGTTCTTTCCAAATTGTCTAATAGCTTTTTAATTTATTTTGTGAAATAAAGTTTTGTTAAAAGTACATTGATGAATATGTTCAGTGACTGATCACTGTGGAAACCAAATTGCAAAATTAAGTATTATGGTTTGTCAAGCAAGGCTTCATTTTGTAATCTGACTTGTCCAATGTTACGATTGGCTGGTTCATAGCACTTTCTGTACCTCCTACACACAGAACTGCAGTACAAACATATAAATTGGAACATAAGGCAATATTATAATTGTTTGATTACAGACATTATGTATGATCTTATAATTGTAGGAAAAATGACAGAGCCAATGAAATAATTTTCCACAATTGGTACTTAGTTTAAGGTATGCATTGCAATTTTGTTGTTCACAATAGGTGCTTGAAATAGAAATCATATCTGTGCTTGGTAAAAATAGATTTGGCACCTTATTACACAAAAATATCATTCACAATCAAAAATAAAGTGCAATGTTCTACATATGTTCCTAGGGAAATCTGGTTTGTCTACACATTTAAATTTCTGACAAATTAAAAGACAAGAAGTGAGATTCCTGGTTTATGGGAATAAAAATATTATGAAATGTGTCCACGTTTAATCCACGTTCAATATAAAGCAACATTTTCCATTTTGAAGTAACTGTAAGAGTTAGAAGCTACCTGATCTATTATGGCAAGAGCAGGAAATTATAGGAACATTTAGCAACTTGATTACATTAACACATTTCACCATAAGTGATTAACATTACATGAGACACAATTACGAACTAGTTCTCAGATGCTATGGGTAGCAGTAAAATCATGGCCACACAATCATTGTAGGGTCATAGAGTCATATAGCACAGAAAGAGATCCTTCAAGTCCAAGTAGTCCATGCTGACCATAATCCCAAACTAAGTAAGTCCCACCTGCCTGCACTTGGCCTATATCCTTTCAAATATTTCTTTTTCATGCACTTATCCAAATGTCTTTTAAACATTGTAACTGTCCCCACATCCACCAATTTCTCTGGAAACTCATTCCACATATGATCACTCTGTTTAAAAATTTGCCCTTGTGTCTTTTCTAAATCTTTCTCCTCTTACCATAAAAATATGCCCTCTAGTCTTCAAATCCCCAACTCTATTATCTATACACCTCATAATTTTATAAACCTCAATAAGTTCACCCCTCAACCTCTTATACTCCAGTGAAAAAGTTTCAGCCTATCCAGCCTCTCCTTAAAATTCAAATCCTCCATTCCCAGCAACATTCTGGTAAACCTTTTTTAATTCTCTCTAGCTTAATAATATCCTTCCTATAATATTGCTCAGGGAAAAAGATCCATTTTCAAATAATTATGTAGGAAGTTGCAATGAACATGTATTTCTCAATCCAAGGGTTAATTTTAATACATTCTACAATAACATCTTTTATTACCCTATATTACAATTTATTTAAATATAGGAAAATATCCCAAGGCATTTTACGAGGGTGTAATTAGACAAAGATTGACACCTAGTCAAAGGAGGAAATATCAGGTAGCTAAAAACTTAACAGTCATAGATGCCTACAGCACAAAAAAAAGGGTCCTGGTCCAATCTGTGCCAGTCAAAATCAAGCAAACTATTTTCCAACACTTGGCTCATGGCCTTGCATGTCTTAGCATTGTAAGTGCATATCTTTAAAAGGACTGTGAATATAACAATTGGAGAAACAATAAGACTTAAATAGAGAATTTTAGATCATGGATGGGTGATGGTACAACCACCAATGGTCATAAAAAGCGAATAGAGATTGTGCAAAAGGTCAAGTATAGGAACAACTGCTAACTTTTGCAAGGATTAGATCTGAAAGATTTATAGATGTATGGACAGGTGTATGGAGGAAACAACACAAGGATGAGAATTTTAAACTTAAGACATCAGTGGATCAAATTTCGTACAAGCTAGCAAGCACAAGGATGATCGATATAAGAGATTTGATGTAGGTTATAAAAAGTGAGAGAAGTTTTGAAAGAGCTTCAATGTATGAAAAGCTGAAGATGAGAAGTCATCCAGGAGAATATTGGAATAGTAATACGTTGTAACAAATCTAAAAACTGAAGGGAAATAACATTAAACATAAATGCCTGAGTGCTGTGGTATTCCACTGATGACAAATAATGATGCTGGCAGTTGATTACCACTTAGAATGTCAAATTATAGCTATATAATTGCTCTTCAATTGATGTAACTGATAGCTGTAAGATTATCTTCAATGCAAATAAGAGCAAGTGATGCTTGAATGATTGATTGTTTTTATGAGCAAATGAAAGCTATTGAAGTGAACAACGTAAAAGGTAATGTCAAAGATTTCTGGCAGTTATGTTATTCAATCCAATCCGAGATAGCCACCTTGGTCAATGCCACTTCCAGAGTGTGAATGAGCAGCCGGTAGTATCAAAAGAAGGTCAATGACCTTCTTCACTTTGCTATAGTAAATGCATACTCTTTTTTCAGCCAACACATTATCTCTGCTAGTAAACGTTTTTAATTCTCATGCTCTACCACTCTCTCTATTGCCTGCAAAATCCCCCCAACACCCAAGCCCCCAAAAACCCCCAACCTTGCATTCCCTCTGTGCTGCTTACTCACTTACTTCAATAATCTTTCAACAACTTGCACCAGCATTAACAGATGTGCCACCCACGTTTAGCTTATTCATCCCTCCCAATTCAGGAGAATGCACCTCATAATAGGAAGGGAGAGAAGCCATACTGTGGGGGGTTGCCCGATGTTCATCTCATCAGCCCCTACATGGACAGAATCCTGATTCACGCATGAGAAGACTGGGACCATTTACGCAGGTATGCAGTGGCATTCACATCCTGACAACTGAGTAAATACCACACATCTTTCTACTGCAATTCTTACATTAACCCTGCAGTGAACCTCATTCATTGCACACCAACTCACTGGCTGTGATACCTCTCTTGTGTCTTGCAAGCACAGCCAATACCTTGGACCTCTGCAGAGAAACTCCTGGCTGACCCAGAAGCCAACTCCAGGATCTCTCACAAAAGAAGGCTTACTTGACCTCCATAAGCACAGTTACTGACACCTTGTGGGTACATTAGAGGGTGTAGGAGCACAGTCTGATGAGTATCACACTGTGACAGTTCTGCAGCTGGCTAAGGAAGAAATACTCCAGGTCACACTCAAAAGGGCTGCACGAGACCAAGTACCTGCTGTGCCTCAGGCAGGAATGGATGCTGTAATTTCAGTAATCAGGGACTTTAGTCGCACACAGGGAGGAAAAGGGGGAACAAACAGGAGTGAGGTGTTATTGTTCACCAGGAAATAAGTGATTGTCTGACCACCTCCATGGACATGTTAGAGGCTGCCATAGGGAGGCAGGTTGAGCAGCCACAGGGTCTGCTGGAAAGGTATATACACCTGCATTTTGTCACCCCACTCATTGGTCCTCAGGACCACAGGCATGGCAAAAGGTGGATGGGGAACAAGATATGCAGTGCAGGTGTCAATTCTTCACAAGGAAATATGCCAGGAGGCACCCAGCTGGTGGAGGTATCTGTGGCAAGCCCTGCAGAAGTTACCATTCAGGGCATACCAGAGGCCAGATGAGTGGCACAGAATCTTTGTTTGTTGGGGTGAGTCCTGGTTTTGGGTCTGGGAGGATGGGATGTTTGTCTAGCCTGGCATCTATCAGAATGGAATAAGGAAAAGGATATTGGTACTGGAGGAGTGGGGTCAGACTGGCATAACAAGTGTTGGGGTCTGGGCCTAGCATCAGTTCAGATGCAGAGGTGTTGAGTTTAGTGGCAAGGGGTGGTGGCTGGTTGGCCTGGTCCCCCATGACCATTGGAAGGTGAGCCTTCCTCTGGCAAGCAGACCTTCTGTATGTCTGACCTATCTAGACACAGACACCCCCAGGTCACTGAACAATCTTTGAGGGTCAGTGGTCTCCATGATAAATAGACTCCCAGCTGAGAAACCCAGGACGATATACAGCAGGAGGGAGAGGAAGAAGACAACCTAATTGTTGGCATGGGCAACAAAGTGATTACAAATGTTTCTGTAAATTTATGCACTTTAGCCATATATCTGGTTGTTAGGCTCAAAAGGCCCTGTTACATCAGCTAGCATCGTCAGTGCATGGAGGGCAGGTGAGGAGTATACGCAGGTTTGAGGCAGGCTATGCTTTAGGATAGCCAGCGAATAAGGACCCCACAAGGTTATGTCAAGTACAGTGCATGGGTATGTGTACAATGTTTTCTTTAACAGCCATATCCTCAGTATGTGCTGCAGCTTCCTCCAGAACAGGGCTGAGTCACTTGCCTCAAAGCTATTTTCTTCATCATTGTGCACAATGAAAGTGCTCCTCGGTCAGTGACTTCAAGCCCCCACCTGAACATGTTGGGCTAGCCCCTGAACATCCCAATTTTCTTCTCCGTAGCCAATCCCACTGGCTTCACACATTACCAGGGACCCACAAAATTTCTCTTCATTTTCCTACCAATCTTCCTACCCTGGCCCTGGGAATATGCTGGTGACCATACCATGTGTACCATACCACCCTTGTAGTAAGGGTGCCCCTGACTATGGATAATAGTCCTCCCATACTGCCCCCCTCCCAACCATGCCTTACTGTTTCTCCACATTGCTGATAATGTTGCCCACTTTCACAATTGTAATCCTCACTTTCCCAGAGCTTGCAGCCCCTAGTCCAGATTAGTAACATGCCGAGTCTCATTTCTGTGGCAATGGCCTCCCTTGAACACACCCCCTCAACCTGCTTTCCCCTTAGCTAATGTGGAAAGACCTGATTGACTGACCATACCCCACCATATCGATTGACCTGACTTGAACAAGAAGTGCCAAGGCCCCTGATTCATGGCTCTGTATTTTCACAACTATTCCCTGAATTAAGATTAAAGTGGTGCTGGAAAAGCACAGCAGGTCAGGCAGCATCCGAGGAGCAGGAAAATCGACATTTTGTGCAGGAGTCCTTCCTCAGGAATAAGGCTGGGAGCCTCTAGAGTGGAGAGATAAATGGGAGGGGGGTGGGGCTGGGGAGAAGGTAGCTAAAAGTACAATAAGTGGATGGAGCTGGGGATAAAGGTGATAGGTTGGAGAGGAATTTGGAGTGGATAGATGGGAAGGAAGATTGGCAGTTAGAACAGGTCATGAGGATGGTGCTCAGCTGGAAGGTTGGAATTGGAGTAAGGTAGGGGGAGGGGAAATGAAGAAACTGGTGAAGTCCACATTGATGCCCTGGGTTGAAGTGTTCTGAGGTGGAAGATGAGGCGTTCTTCCTCCAGGCGTTGGGTGGTGAGGGAGTGGCGATAAAGGAAGCCCAGGACTTGCATATCCTCGGCAGAGTGGGAGGGGGAGTTGAAATGTTCGGCCATGAAGCAGTGGGGTTGATTGGTGCAGGTGTCCCGGAGATGTTCAATAAAGCATTCTGGGAGATAGCGTCCAGTCTCCTCAATGTATAGGAGACTGCATCGGAAGCAACGGATACAATAAATGACATTTGTGAAAGTGCAGGTGAAACTTTGACGGAAGTGTGCATTTTTGGGGCCTTGGATGGAAGTGCTCCTTTAGGGTCTTGGATGCAGATGAGGGGGCAGTTGTGGGTGCAGGTTTTGCAATTTCTGCGGTGCCAGGGGAAGGTGCCCCCTGTTGGGTTGTTGGGGGGTGTGGACTTGACCAGATAGTCATGGATGGAACAGTCTTTGCAGAAAGCAGATAAGAGTGGGGAGGAAAATACATCCCTGGTGGTGGGGTCTGTTTGTAGGTGACAGAAATGTTGGCGGATGATGTGGTTTATGCGGAGGTTGGTGGGGTGGAAGGTGAGGAATGGGCGGTTCTGTCCTTCTTGCGGTTGGAGAGGTGGGGTTCGAGGGCAGAGCTGCAGGAAGTAGATGAGATGCATTGGAGGGCATCTTCAACAACGTGGGAAGGGAAATTATGGTCTTTAAAGAAGGAGGCCATCTGGTGTGTTCTGTGTGGTGGAACTGGTCCTCCTAGGAGCAGATATGGCAGAGGCGGAGGAATAGGGAAGATGGGATAGAACTTTTGCAGAAGGCAGGGTGGGAAGAGGTGTTATCCAAGTAGCTGTGGGAGTCGGTCAGTTTGTAAAAAGTGTCAGTGTTGAGTTGGTCGTCGTTGATGGAGATGGAGAGGTCCAGGAAGGAGAGGGAGGTGTCAGAGATAGTCCAGGTGAATTTAAGGTCAGGGTGGAATGTGTTGGTGAAGTTGATGAACTACTCAACCTCCTCGTGGGAGCATGAGGTGGCGTCAATGTAGTCATCAATGTAGCAGAGGAAGAGGTGGAGAGTGAAGCCAGTGTAACTATGGAAGATGGACTGTTCTACATAGCCACCAATCATGATTGGCAGTGGAGAATTAATAATTGGAGGAGCAAGCTCCACAAATATCCCTATCCTCAATGAGGGAAGAGCCCAACACATCACTGCAAAAGATATGACTTAGGCATTTGCAGCAATCTTCAGCCAGAAGTGTCAAGTGGATGATCCATCTTGGCCTCCTCCAGTGCCGCTCAGCATCACTGATACCAGTCTTCAGCAAATTTGATTCATTCCAGATAACATCAAGAAATGGTGGGAGGCATTGTATACTGCAAAGGCTACTGATCCTGACAACGTTTAATAATAGTACTGAAGACTTATGCATCAAAGCTTGCTGCACCCCTAGCCAAACTGTTCCAGTACAATTGTCCACATATGTCCTGTACATATCAAGCAGGGCAAATCCAACTCAGCCAATTACTGTCCCATTAGTTGACTCCCGACCATCAGTAAAGTGATGAATTGTGTCATCAACACTGCTATCAAGCAGCATCTGCTCAGCAACGACCTTCTCACTGACGGCCCCCAGTTGAGGTTCTGACAGGGCCATTCAGCACTTGACCTCATTGTAGCCTTGGTTCAAACATGGACAACAGAGATGAATTCCAGAGGTGAGATGAGAATGAAAGTCCTTGACATCAAAGTTGCATCTGACTTAGTGTGGCAACAAGGAGCCCTAGCAAAACTAGAATCAATGGATACCAAAGGGCAAACTCTCATCTGGGTGGAGTTAAATCTGTCACAAAGGCGATGGCTGTGGTTTTTGGAGGTCAATCATCTCAGCTCCAGAACATCTCTGCAGGGGTTCCTTAGGGTAATGACATAGGCCTAATCATCTTCAGTTATCTCATTATTTCCTCTATCGTGGAGTGGAGATGTTGCTGAAGATGACACAATGTTCCGCACCACTCATGACTCTTCAGACCCTGAATTAGTCCAGGTTCAAATGCAGCAAGATCTAAACATTATCCAAGCTTGGGCTGACAAGTTGCAAGTAACATTTGCACCACACAAATGCTAGACCTTGACCATCATCAACAAAAGACAATCTAATCACGGCCCCATGACATTAAATGGTGTTACCCTCACTGGATTCCCCACTTTTAACCTTTTTTTTGGGGGGGGGGGGGGGGGGGGCGCGGAGGTTACTGTTGACCGGAAACTCAACTGGCTTGCAACATAAACACAATGGCTACATGAGCATGTCAGAAACTACGAATACTGTAGCAAGTGATTCAGCTTCTGACTCTTCAAAGCCTGTCCACCATCTACATGGCACAAATCAGGGATGTGATGGAATGCTGTCCACTTGCCTGGATGAGTGCAGCTCTAACAACACTCAAGAAGCTTGGCGGCATCCAGGTCAAGGCAGCCCCCTTGATCGCATCGCATCCACAATCATTCAGTTCCTCCATCACTGACACTCAGTAAATAGCAGTATGCACTATCTACAAGATGCTCTGCAGAAATTCACCAAAGATCCTGAGACATCACCTTCCAAGCTCATCACCACTTCCATCTGGAAGGACAAGGGCAGCAGATGCATGGGAAAACCAAACCTGTAAGTTCCTTCCAAGCCACTCACCATCCCAACTTGGAAATATACTGCCACTCCTTCATTGTCGCTGGGTCAAAATCCTGGAATTCCATTCCAAAGGACATTGTGAGTGTACCAAAAGCACATGGACTGCCATGGTTCAAGAAGACTCATCACCACCAATTAGGGACAATTAGGGTCGGGAAATAAATACTGGCCTGCGAGCAATGTCCACATCACATGAGTGAATAAAATAAATAATTTTTAACTTGCTTGAGTTTTTTTATGATATTAAAGAAAAGGAAAACAACAGTATTATGCCTGTGGTATGTAGACTTCAAAAAAGTATTAAAGTGCCACAAAGTTTGGATTGCTCACAAAGTTAGAACTCATGGTATAAATGGAACCACAGCAAATTTTCACTGAGTGAGAGAAAACAGAGTGGTGAGCAGTTGATTTTAGATTGGGGAAAGGTAGAGAGAGAGAATGTTCTTCAGGAGTGATTGTTTGGCCCATGGATTGCCTGATATGTGTTAAAGACCTAAACCTTTGGCGTACGGGGCAGAATTTTAAAGTTGTGGATGACACAGCCCAGAAATATAGTGAACTGTAAGGAGGATAAAGATGGACTTCAGACGGATCTGGACAGATTGATGGACGAGGTTGACAAGTGGCACACAAAAATCGAAATGATGCACTTGAGAGAAAAAATGAATGTCAGATAGTACAAAATAAAGGATACAAGTCTAAAGAAGTAGCAAGTACAGAGGGATCTCAGGAATGAATGTTCAAAAATTATTGAAGCTTTAGGGCATGTTCAGAAAGTGGATACTGTGTCCTGTTCTGGGTTCACACAGTTTAGGAATAATTTGAGAGCATTAACACAAATA
Organism: Chiloscyllium punctatum; assembly: GCF_047496795.1. NCBI lineage: Eukaryota > Metazoa > Chordata > Chondrichthyes > Orectolobiformes > Hemiscylliidae > Chiloscyllium > Chiloscyllium punctatum. The sequence continues at coordinate 52,744,810 of NC_092778.1, forward strand.
TAGAAAAAAGATATAGAAAAATAGTTTCAAGGAAAAGGAATGTCAATTATGTGGATATATTGGAGAGGCTGGTGCTCTTCTATTCGGAGAAGAGAAGGTTTAGAGGATATTCAGTAGAGGTATTCAAAATCATGAGGGGTCTTAATGGAACAGATAGGGATAAATTGTTCTTGTTGATAGAAGGATCAAGAAGGCACATATACTATATAATGTCAATGACCTAAAACAAAAGCAATACGAGGAAAATCTTTTACTGCAGCATGTGATAAGGATCCCAAATGCATTGCCTGAGAGGGTAGTGGAAATAAATTTTCAGCATGACTGTCAACAGAGAAGTAGATAATTTATTTGAATGAAAAAATCTTATGGGCTATGGGACAAAGTGAGTGAATGTGACTAAGTAATTCACTCCTGTTGAGAACACAACAAGCTAAATAGCTTACTTTTTTATAGTTATCATTCTGTGATTTTGATTCTAATGAGACCACCGATATTTTTTTCTTTTGAGAATGTTTCAATTAGAAATAAGTTGGCAGAATTAGGAATTTGAATACAGATTAATGATGAACAGCCCTCTGAGTGTTCTGGCAATTGTGTGGCCTACAACTAATGGATCAGGAAAGCTTACTTGTTCCCATAACAGTTTCTTTTCTTTGGTGTCCACTGTTTACGCAACCATTGTTAAATCTGGAACTGGGCCTCACTCTATAGAGCAGGAATGTGAAATTTCCTGGAGAATTCCCCAAAAGGTTCAGCTGGTTACTAATCACGTGAAGTTCAAAAGTCCCTTGACCCTCTATCGCTACCTCGTTTACAATGCAGACATTTAAAATCTTCATCCTACATATGTTCCAGAAAGGTCATCTTCCCTGTTAGTGACCAAGACCAAACAGCTGTAGTTCTTTCTCCTTAACATAGATGAAAGAGCTTATAGCATATGAGAAAGATATAGTGACTTTTAATCATGGGAGTACATTTTCTGTACATTGATTTGTAGTTAAGCAGAGAGTCTAGACCCACAAATATGACAACACGTCAGAGCCAAGTTTGAACATTTGAAAATGATGTTGACATCGCTTGCAGGATGGAGATTTGCACCAATTCAGCCTGGATTTTCTAACTAACATCACTCTGAGAATTATGCTGGCATTTCATTTATTGTAAATTGGTTATTGAAGACATTAAAATGAACACACATTTGAAAATCTAGGCGACAGTTTTACATTAAAACAAAACTAATACTCTTTTATGATGTAGGGGAGAGTGGCTGGGGTTTCTGGACAGGTTTTGTTTGCTTGTTTGGGTTTATTGCTGAGAAATTGGTGGACTGTGTTTATTGGATACCCATTCTTTTTGAATACATGGTATAGGTGAATTTCTTCTGCTCTGCGTATTCCTCTGTGCTGCAGTGCGTGGTGGCTCGTTGAAATAATGTTCTCTCCTACATCAAAGACATCTCGGAAATGACTGCCAGACTACTCAGACCCCTTGGCATCATGGTAGCCCACAAACCCACCAACATACTAAAACAGCAGCTATTGAGCTTGAAAGACCTAATACAGACAACAAGCAAAAGTAATGTCATTTAAAAAATATCATGTAAGAACTGTAACAAACACTACATTGGACAAACAACCAGAAAACTAGCCAACAGGATACATGAATATCAACTAGCCACAAAATGACATGACCCTCTCTCACTAGTATCCTTACATACCACTTCAACTAGGACAACACATTCATCCTAGGACAAGCCAAATAGAGACATGGCATTCCACCCAGAACTCCACCAACAAACACACTGGTGTGGACCCAATTTTCCACCCCCTGAGAAAAAGAACAGGCAATGACATCACCATAGGAAATGACAACACAACAGAGAATGACATCACCAACCCAAAGAAACACGAACATATAAATAGAAAGCAGGAAACATTAGCAGTGCTTCATCCGGAAGCTCACTGAAAATTTTACCTAGTATGGTGACAAAACGTCTGAAAACGAACCTTCCAGCTCAGCGAGCAAACCTACACCCAGAACCTCAACCTGAGCTACAAATCTTCTCAAAACTCGCTAACACCTATGGGCGCAATACGCTAAAACTGGCCCGAAAATGGAAAACAAATGCCATCCGACAGAGTGCCACCTGCGAACAGCTGTACTTCCTGCACAAATGCCTAAGAAAACAGGTACGACCTAAATATCTTAAATACAAACCTCCCTTTAACACCCCACTAGCCAAAAGAATAGCAGAGCAAAATGGCCACAGAATGCTTAGAGAAATGATTAATGATGCCCACAACAGACTCCGTAAATACAACCGGAAAAGTTTGCACCAAAAAATCTTTACTCACTCATGCAACAGACCATGAATGGACAGACAGAGTACAACAAGCCATAGATATTAGACAGCGACACAGAAAATGAAAAAAAACTATACCTGCAGAAAAAAAACTAGACAAATTTACACAAAATAACAACATTGACAACACAGAAGCATGGATAAAAAACTTATCGGACCACCCTTAACAGACACTGAAAAAACCACCCGAATAAGAGAATTAAATTACAACTTCCAGGATGTGGACAAGAAAGGTTTCTTAGCAGCATTAGAAACAACACTGAAAGACAACCAACTCACAGAAGAAACCCAACAAACTATCACCAAAATTAAGCAGGAAAAAAGGAAGGAAACACACTCAATACACATAAGAACGGAAAGAACTAGAAAGACTAAAAAAAGATTTAAAAATTGTTATCTTACCTGCAGACAAAGGACACTTGACAGTCATTTTAAATCAAAGAGACTACATTGAAAAAGCAAATGCACTACTTGCAGATACCAACACTTATCAACAAGTGGTGATAGACCCGACCCCACAACTAGAGAACCAAATCACAGCCCTACTCAAAAACCTTCAGGAATCTGGAGAAATAAATAAGACCAACTTCCAAAAAATGAAACCAGATGGATCCAACACACCATGCTTCTATGGATTACCCAAAATTCAAAAACCAGGAGCCCCCCTCAGTCCCATAGTCTCACTACCTGGAACACCAATTTACAGATTGGCCAAGGAGCGACACCAAAGACTAAAACACTTAGTAGAAGACTCATGCCACTCCATCCACTCCACCCAAGAATTCCTGAGGACCATTAATGACACTAAGATAGAAGAGGATGAAATAATGACCTCCTTTGATGTAACAGCCCTGTTCACAACAATCAACATCAACCTGGCCAAGTAAACACTGACTACACTATTAGAAGAACCAAAGACACATAGACTAAACACCACCAATTTCATTAGCAAGGATAGTATCGTCAAGCTGGTGGACCTATGGTTACACACACACTTCACCTTCAACAACAAAACTGACAGATAAACCAACAGAACACCCATGGGATCTCTGATATCAGGGTTCTTAGCAGAGACAGTAATGCAGAGACTCAAACAAACAGCTCTGCCAAACATCCAACCCAAACTTTGGGTCTGCTACGTGGATGACACCTTTGTAATCACTAAACGAAGCAAATTAGAGGCAACCTTTAAGACCACCAATAATACCCTTATGGGCATAAAATTCACTAAACAGGAGGAAAACAACAACAAACTGCCATTCCTAGATGTCACAGTAGAGCGAACAGCCAATGTGGAACTTCAAACTTCAAATAGGAAATGACATCACCACAGGGAATGACATCACTAACCCAAAGAAACACAAACATATAAATAGAAAGCAGGAAACATCAGCAGTGCTTCATCTGGAGGCTCAGTGAAGATGTCAGAGTATGATGACGAGACATCTGAAAATGAACCTTCCAGCTCAGTGAGCAAACCTACATCCAGAACCTCACATGAGCTCCAAATCTTCTCAAAACTGGAACAGTCCATCTTCTGCAGTTACACTGGCACCATTCACTACCTTTTCCTCCACTACATTGATGACTGTATCAGCACCACCTTGTGCTCCCACAAGGAAATTGAACAGCTCATCAACTTCACCAACACATTCCACCCCAGTCTTAAGTTCACCTGGATCATCAGACACCTCCTTCCCCTTCCTGGACCTCTCCATCTCCATCAATGGTGACCGGCTCAACATGGACATCTTTTACAAACCCACCAACTCCCACAGCTACCTGGACCACACCTCCTACACCCTGCCTCCTGTAAAACACCATCCCTTATTCCCAATTTCTCCGGCTCTGCCACATCTGCTCTTAGGAGGACCAATTCCACCACAGATCAGATGGCCTCCTTCTTCAAAGACCCCAATTTCCCCTCCCACATGGTCGATGATGCCCTGCAGTGTATCTCATCCACTTCCCACACCTCCACCCTTGACCCCCACTTCTCCAACTACAAGAACAGAAGCCCCTTGGTCCTCACCTTCCACCCCAACTTCTGTATACATTGCATTGTCCTCTGCCATTTATGCCACCTACAAACAGACCCCACCACCAGAGATATATTTTCCTGCCCTCCCCTATCCGCTTTCTGTAAAGGCCATTCCCTCCGTGACTCTCTTGTCCAGTCCACTCCCCCCACCAATGCACCCTCCCCTGCAGGCACCTTCCCCGGCCACCGCAGGAATTGCAAAACCTGCGCCCATACCTTCTCCCACACCTCCATCCAAGATCCCAAAAGAAACTTGCACATCCATCAAAGTTTTATCTGCAATTCCACACATGTCATTTTCTGAATCTGTTGCTCCCGATGTGGTCTCCTCTACATTGGGAGACAGGATACCTACTTGTAGAACGCTGCAGAGAACAATCCCAGGACACCCACATCGCCCCATGGCTGAACATTTCAACTCCCCTTCCATTCGGCCAAGGACATGCAGGTTCTGGGCCTCTTCCATCGTCACACCCTAACCACCGAACGCCTGGAGGAAGAATGCCTCATCTCCCGCCTTGGGACCCTCCAACCACACGGCATCAGTGTGGATTTCACCAGTTTCCTCATTCCCCCCTCCCTTATCACAATTCCAGCCTTCCAACTCAGCCTAGCCCTCATGACCTGTTCTACCTGTCCATCTTCCTTTCTACCTATCCACTCCACCCTCCTTTCCAACCTATCACCATTACCCCCACCTCCGTCTACCTATCACACTCTCAGCTACCTTTCCCCCAGCCCCAGCCCAATGCCCCTCTCATTTATCTCTCCATCCCCTCAGCTCACAAGCCTCATTCCTGATGAAGGCCTCTTGCCGAAAACATTGATTCTCCTGTTCCTCGGATGCTGCCTGACCTGCTGTGCTTTTCCAGCACTCCACTCTCCAATCTAATCAATCCAGCATCAGCAGTCTTCACATTCTCCAATTATTAAGCCATTATTGGTGTTGCAACTAACTGAGACATTTAACCCAGAACAATCCTGTTAATGTCAAGCAAGATGCACATCTATAGAATGAAACTGTCTTCAAAATCTGAATCTGGAATCATAATTGTGTGAGTATAAATGGATGATGGTGGATCATCACAAATCTTATTGGAGCTAGATGCTGTCATCTTATTACTTTGGGGTGAAGACATGAAGCATTCTTCAGCATCAGAATCTACAGACTCAACGTCACCGCTGCAAAGTAAATATTTTCCAAATTCAGTCTTTTGGATGATACTTCATGATTTTAGAAAGCAATTGAGCAAATTGATGAGATTGCACAGCTCATTGCTAATGAAATGGTTTAATTCAAATGTTTTGAACTTTATTTTATTTGAAGTCCCCCATTCAAGTGAATTATTAATCATGGAACCCCACTTCCATGATATATGATACTCACAATATGAAATTGGTGCATGAAGGATATTTTATTTTTAGAATTTGCTTTCAAATATTGTAATGCAAAGTGATTAGAGCTCTGAAGCAACATTGTGATGATGAAATGAAGCTGCACATCACTGAATACAAATACCACGAAGTGGACAGAGTTAAAACATTCTGGAAGAATCCTAGACTATATTACACTAGCATTCTCGACTTTTTTGAAGAATCACAGGTAACACATAAGAAGATAGGTTAGTCATTATCTAAACTAACCATAAACTGGAATATAGTATATCTGTGATTATCACGTATCACAGTGCTTAGTATTAATGTATACTAAATAGCGTTACTTAGAAGTCCAAGCCCAAAGGCAGTCCTCAGCCTTGCCTTCTCCTTGACAAGCGTATAAACAACCCAAACATGTACTGTAGTACCAAACCATTCAATAGCAGAGCTATCAGAGTAATTAGATGTCCATGACCACATCCCACTGGAAAGTCTGCCTATCCTTGGTATCGTGCTTCACAATGCCACTCACGAATCATTCTGCATAAACATTGATGTTCTTCAGCAAGAATTGAAGAGTATAGTCCCCAAAGCACATAATAATTGCGCAAAATTATCCATGGATCTTGATTTAATCAGTCTAGTAAAACAGTGGTCCTGCTGAGCACTGGGGTCTTTCTGAAGGATAGTCTGACACCAGTTTAACAACTTTATGCACCTCCTTGAGTGACTGAATATCAATGCAAGAATCAGCAGACTCTGTTAGCATGGAGTGGTGCATGCACTCTGAATGCATGCAGTATACTGAAAAAGCAGGAGAAAGTGAGGACTGCAAATGATGAAGATCAGAGTCAAGAGTGTGGTGCTGGAAAAGCACAGCAAGTCAGGAGAATCGATGTTTCAGGCATAAGCCCTTCACCAGGAATGAAGCCCTCATTCCGATGGTCCAAGGAAAACAGAGCTAGCCTATTCAATCTTTCCCTCGAGTTCAAATCCTCCAACCCTGGCAACATCCTTGTAAATCTTTTCTGAAACCTTCCAAGTTTCACAACATCTTTCCAATAGGAAGGAGACCAGAATTGCACGCAATATTCCAAAAGTGGCCGAACAAATGTCCTGTACAGCTGCAACATGACCTCCCAACTCCTGTACTCAATACTCTGACCAATAAAATAAAGTATAACAAACACCTTCTTCACTGTCCTATCTACCTGCAACTCCACTTTCAAGGAGCTATCAACCTGCACTCCAAGGTCTCTTTGTTCAGCAACACACCCTAAGACTTTTTTTTAGATTAGATTACTTACAGTGCGGAAACAGGCCCTTCGGCCCAACAAGTCCACACCGCCCCGCCGAAGCGCAACCCACCCATACCCCTACATCTACCCCTTACCTAACACTACGGGCAATTTAGCAGGGCCAATTCACCTAACCTGCACATCTTTGGAGTGTGGGAGGAAACTGGAGCACCCGGAGGAAACCCACGCAGACACGGGGAGAATGTGCAAACTCCACACAGAGAGTCGCCTGAGGCAGGAATTGAACCCGGGTCTCTGGTGCTGTGAGGCAGCAGTGCTAACCACTGTGCCACCGTGCCTCCCACTTACCATTTAGTATATAAGTCCTGCTAAGATTTGCTTTCCCAAAATGCAGCACCCCACATTTATCTAAATTAAACTCCATTTGCCACTTCTCAGCCCCATTGACCCATCTGATCAAGGTCCTGTTGAAATCTGAGGTAACCTTCCTCGCTGTCCACTACACCTCCAATTTTGGTGTCATCTACAAACTTACCAACTGTACCTCTTATGCTCACATCCAAATCATTTATATAAATGATGAAAAGTAGTGGACCCAGCACTGATCCTTGCAGCACCTCACTGGTCACAGGCCTCAAGTCTGAAAAACAACACTCCACCACCAACCTCAGTCTTCTACCTTTGAGCCAGTTCTGTATCCAAATGGCTAGTTCTCCCGGCATTCCATGAGGTCTAACCTTGCTAATCAGTCTCCCATGGGGAACCTTGTCAAATGCCTGACTGAAGTCTATGTAGATCACATCTACCCCGCTGCCCTCATCAATCCTCTTTGTTACTTCTTCAAGAAACTCAATCAAGTTTGTGAGACATGATTTCCCACGCACAAAGCCATGTTGACTATACCTAAAAAATCCTTGCCTTTCCAAATACATCCTGTCCCTCAGGATTCCCTCCAACAATGTGCCCACCAACGAAGTCAGGCTCACTGGTCTATAGTTCCCTATCTTGTCTTTACCACCTTTCTTAAACAGTGGCACCACGTTAGCCAACCTCCGGTCTTTCGGCACCTCACCTGTGGCTAATTGTCATGTTGTAAAAGAAACTTTTGGGAAAATGATCATAATGTGGTTGAGTTTCCCATCAATTTTATGGACAATATATTTCAAATCAGAAATTAAGGTTTTAAATCTAAAAGCAAAGGTAACAATGAAGGGGTGAAAGGTAACTTAGCTGTGCCAAACTTGGAAATATTGATAAAAAGGTATAGTAGTAGGCAGGCAATGGCTAGCACTTAAAAGATTAATACATCGTTTACAAGAAACACACATTAGTTTAAGGCACAAAAACCAATAAGAAAAGTGAGACGACCATTGATAACAAGCCAAGGTAAAGATTGAATCAGATCAAAGGAGGAAGTCTTCCAAAAAGTAACAAAGTCTGCCTGAGGATTGGATGCATTTTAAAATGCAGCAAAACAAGACGAAGAAACTGATAATAAAAGGGAGACTACAGCATGAATGCAAATTAGCAAGGAACATGAAATGGACTACAAATACCTCTACGAGCATGGAAGAATGAAAAGATTATCAAAGAAAAATGTGGACCTTTTGCAGACAGAGATAAGAAAATTTATAATGGAAAATTGTGCAGAAGCTAAATAATTACTTTATGGCAGTCTTCAAGGAGGAAGAAATAAAACATATTCCAGAAATGACAGAGTTCCGAGGAGCAAGTGAGAGTGAGAAGCTGAAATAAATTATTAGTCAAAAAATTAGTAATGGAGAAATTATTAGACATACAGTTGACAAATATCTGATACCCAATGACCTCACATTCCAGAATTTTGAAGCAGGTGACTAAAGAGAAAATGAATATATCGGTGAACATCTTTCAAAATTCTACTGACTCTGGAATATTGCCTGCAGATTAGAACGTTGAAAATATAACCTTGCTGTTTAAGACAAATCAGGGAATGATGGATCTTTCGTCCTAACATTAGTAGTGCAGAAAATATGAGAGTTTAATGCAAAGGATTAGGCACTTTGAAAATAATCATCTAATTATACAGAGTCAACATGGTTTTAAGGAAGGGGAAATCATATTTCACAAATACGTTAGAATTTTTCAAGAAGGTACCAGTTAGGGAGATGTTATATATTTTGGATTTTCAGAAGGGTTTCATGAAGGTCTTACTCAGGAGCTTGGTAAATAAAATTAGAGCACAATGGATTGAGGCTACATACTCATATGGATTAAGGGTTGGTTCATGGAAATTGGAAAAAGTGGTTCATTTTCAGGTTGGCAAGCTGTGACTTGTGGAGTTTTTGAGTATCAGAGCTTGGGCCCCAGTTGTTCTCAATCTACATCAGTAATTTGGATCTGGGGACCAAATACAACATTTCCAAATTTGTAGAGGTTACAAAATTAGGGTGTGGGGGCTCATGTGTTGTGAGGATAATGCAAACAGGCTTCAAGGTTTTGATCACACTGAGTGGGCAAGAACTTGGCAGATGGAATATAATTTAGATAATGAGGTTATCCACTTTAGTAGGGAGAACAAAGCTGCATTTGTTAAAATGCTGAGATTGGGAAGTGTTGAGGCTCAAAGGAATCTGGATGTTTTTGTTCATTGAAAGCTAACATGTAGCAAGCAACTAGGAGAGGAAAAAAATTGGCCTTTGTCACAACATGTAAGGAAAGACTAAGAAAACATGAACCTCTTTAAATATTTTCTAAGATGAACATTAAGTGATATAATAAATGATGACTTAAATACACACAGGACAGAGAATCCGCTACATGATAAGTTAGTCTCTCTTATCTCTATTATATTTCCACTGTTGAGAAAATTACAACGTTCTCTATTGTGCAGTGTGAATGCTTTACATAAGTATAGTATCATTTATTTTCAAGTTTGGGTTTTAAACTAGTGCCATGTGGGTTTTGGTCTGTATGAGGGGGTTTAATGATTAACTACCAGCATTTCTGGAGCTGTGGATTTTGAAACCAGTTGAAACCCACGCAGACACGGGGAGAATGTGCAAACTCCACACAGAGAGTCGCCTGAGGCAGGAATTGAACCCGGGTCTCTGGTGCTGTGAGGCAGCAGTGCTAACCACTGTGCTGCCCACTTACCATTTAGTATATAAGTCCTGCTAAGATTTGCTTTCCCAAAATGCAGCACCTCGCATTTATCTGAATTAAACTCCATCTGCCACTTCTCAGCCCATTGGCTGTAACCCTCTTCGCTGTCCACTACACCTCCAATTTTGGTGTCATCTGCAAACTTACTAACTGTACCGCTTATGCTCGCATTCAAATCATTTATGTAAATGACAAAAAGTAGAGGGCCCAGCGCCAATCCTTGTGGCACTCCACTGGTCACAGGCCTCTAGTTTGAAAAACAACCCTCTACCACCACCCTCTGCCTTCTACCTTTGAGCCAGTTCTGTATCCAAATGGCTAGTTCTCCCGGCATTCCATGAGATCTAACCTTGCTAATCAATCTCCCATGGGGAACCTTGTCGAACGCCTTACTGAAGTCCATATAGATCACATCTACTGCTCTGCCCTCATCAATCTTCTTTGTTACTTCTTCAAAAAACTCAATCAAGTTTGTGAGACATGATTTCCCATGCACAAAGTCATGTTGACTATCTTGAATCAGTCCTTGCCTTTCCAAATACATGGACATCTTGTCCCTCAGGATTCCCTCCAACAACTGGCCAACCACTGAAGTCAGGCTCACCGTTCTATAGTTCCCTGGCTTGTCTTTACTGCCCTTCTAAAACAGTGGCATCACATTTGCCAACCTCCAGTCTTCTGCCACCTCACCTGTGACTATCGATGATACAAATATCTCAGCAAGAGGCCCAACAATCACTTCTCTAGCTTCACAGCTCTTTCTTGTTCTCTTAATTCTCTCCTTAATTTATTTTCTGCTTTCTTTATATTTCACATGGACTCTGTCCAATTTTAGCTTCCTAAACCTTATATACACTTCTTTTTTCTTTTGACTAACTTCATAACCTCTCTCGTTTTCCAAGGGTTCCTCAACTTGTCATCCTTGTTCTTCTTACTAGAAGATGCTGGTCCTGAACTCTCATCAGCAGGTCCTTAAACAATTCTATGGATACAAAACAAAAGTAAAACAATACATTAAAATTTTTCTTCTGACTGAGTCATAAACAAAATACTGGCCAAACTGAACAAAGTACTACCACTGGTAGGAGACTTGCAAGTTAATTATGACAAATGCTGTCAAAGAACAGCATTGAAATCCAGATTTCCATCATCAATATATATTAAATGACATGTCCGATAGAACATAAAATTGTACTACTGCTTGTGGTCACTAAGTGACTACTGTACACAATGGCCCACACTTTTTGATGGTTAGTCATTATTCCAGCATAGACCATAAAACCATAAGACATAGGAGTAGAAGCAAGGCCATTTGGCCTATCAAGTCCACTCCGTCATTTAATCATGGCTGATGGGCGTTTCAATTCCACTTACCCGTACTTTCCCTGTATCCCTTAATTCCTTGTGAGATCAAGAATTTATCGATCTGTTCTTGAAGACACCCAACGTCCCCGCCTCCACTGCGCTCAATGGCAATGAATTCCACAGGCACACCACTCTCTGGCTGAAGAAATGTCTCCTCATTTCTTTTCTGAATTGACCCCCTCTAATTTTAACACTGTGCCCACTGGTCCTAGTCTCCCCGCCTAATGGAAGCAACTTCTCAGCATCCACCCATGCATTACCTTGTAAGTTTCTATTAGACCTCCCCTCAACCTTCTAAACTCTAACGAATACAATTCCAGGATCCTCAGCTGATCTTCACATGTTAGGTCTACCATCCCAGTGATCATCCGTGTGAAACTCCGCTGGACACGCTGCAGTGCCAGTATATCCTTCCCCAGGTGTCGGGCCCAAAATTGGATACAATATTCTAAATGGTGCCGAACTAGATCTTTATAAGTTCTCAGAAGCACATTGCTGTTTTTATATCCCAAACCTCTTGAGATAAATGACAACATTACATTTGCTTTCTTAACCACGGACTCAACCTGAAAATCAACATTTAGAGATTCCGGGACTAGCGCTCCCAGATCCCTTTGTACTTTGGCTTTATGAACTTTCTCACTATTTAAAAAATAGTCCAGGCCTGTATTCTTTTTTCCAAAGTGCAAGACCTCGCACTTGCTCACGTTGAATTTCATCAGCCATTTCCTGGACCACTCTCCTAAACTGTCTAAATCTTTCTGCAGCCTCCCCATCTCGTCAGTACTACTTGCTTGTCTGCCAAACTTTGTATTGTTAGCGAACTTCGACAGAATGCCCTCAGTCCCTTCATCCAGATCATTTATATATAAAGTGAATAGCTGCAGCCTCAACACTGAACCCTACAGGACCCTACTTGTCACCAGCTGCCATTCTGAAAAATAAACTTTTATCCCAACTCTCTGTCTTCTGTCAGACAGCCAATCCCCAATACATGTCAGTAGCTCATCTCGAACACCATGGGCCCTCACCTTATTCAGCAGCCTTCCATGAGGCACCTTATCAAAGGCCTTTTGGAAGACTAGTTAGATAACATCCGCAGGGTTTCCCTGGTCTAACCTACTTGTTACCACTTCAAAGAATTTGAACAGGTTTGTCAGGCACGACCTCCCTCTTCTAAATCCATGCTGACTTGATCTAATCCAACCCTGCAATAGACAATAGACAATAGACAATAGATGCAGGAGTAGGCCATTCTGCCCTTCGAGCCTGCACCGCCATTCAATATGATCATGGCTGATCATTCCTAATCAGTATCCTGTTCCAGCCTTATCTCCATACCCCTTGACTCCACTATCTTTAAGAGCTCTATCCAATTCTTTCTTAAATGAATCCAGAGACTGGGCCTCCACTGCCCTCTGGGGCAGAGCATTCCACACAGCCACCACTCTCTGGGTGAAGTAGTTTCTCCTCATCTCTGTCCTAAATGGTCTACCCCGTATTTTTAAGTTGTGTCCTCTGGTTCGGCACTCCCCCATCAACGGAAATATGTTCCCTCCTACCAGAGTGTCCAGTCCTTTCATAAGCCTATACGTTTCAATCAGATCCCCTCTCAGTCTTCTAAACTCAAGGGTATACAAGCCCAGTCGCTTCAGTCTTTCCGTGTAAGGCAATCCTGCCATTCCAGCAATTGACCTCGTGAACCTACGCTGCACTCCCTCAATAGCCAGAATGGCTTTCCTCAAATTTGGAGACCAGAACTGTACACAGTACTCCAGGTGTGGTCTCACCAGGGCCCTATACAGCTGCAGAAGTACTTCTTTGCTTCTATACTCAATCCCTCTTGTTATGAAGGCCAGCATGCTATTAGCCTTATTCACGACCTGCTGTACCTGCATGCTTGCCTTCATTGACTGGTGGACAAGAACACCCAGATCTCTCTGAACAGCCCCTTTACCTAATTTGATACCATTGAGGTAGTAATCTGCCTTCCTGTTCTTGCCACCAAAGTGGATAACCAGACATTTATCCACATTAAACTGCATCTGCCATGCATCTGCCCACTCACCTAACTTATCCAGGTCACCCTGTAATCCCCTAACATCCTCATCACATTTCACCCTACCACCTAGCTTTGTGTCATCAGCAAATTTGCTAATGTTATTGCTGATACCATCTTCTATATCATTTACATATATTGTAAAAAGCTGCGGTCCCAGCACGGATCCCTGCGGTACCCCACTGGTCACTGCCTGCCATTTCGAAATGGAGCCGTTAATCACTACCCTTTGTTTCCTATTAGCCAACCAATTCTCTATCCAATCTAGTACTTTGCCCCCAATCCCGTCCAAGAAATTAGAAATCTCATCCTTAATGATAGATTCTAGAATTTTACCTACAACCGTGTTTAGGCTAATTGGTCTATAATTTTCCATCTTGTGTTTTGATCCTTTCTTGAACAAGTGGGGGGGGGGGGGGGGGGGATGTTCCAATCATCTGGGACTTCCCCTGACTCCAGTGATTTTTGAAAGATCACAGTCAGCGCTTCCACTATTTCCTCTCTCAGAACTCTAGCATGTAGCCCATCAGGGGCAGGAGATTTATCGATTTTTAGACCTTTTAGCTTTTCTAGCTCTTTCTCTTTTGTAATGGTTACCATACTCAACTCTGTACCCCGACTCTCCTTAATTGTTGGGATATTACTCATGTCTTCCACTGTGAAGACTGATACAAAGTATTTATTAAGTTCTTCAGCTATTTCCTTATCTCCCAGCACCAGCCTTCCAGCATCAATTTGGAGTGGCCCAATTTTTACTTTTGTCTTTCATTTGTTTCTTATGTATTGAAAGAAACTTTTACTATCGTTTCTAATATTACTGGCTAGCTTTCATATTTGATCCTCTCCTTCCTTATTTCTTTCTTTGCTATCTCCTGTTTATTTTTGTAGTCTTCCCAATCTTCTGGTTTCCCAGTGCTTTTGGCCATTTTATAGGCTCTCTCTTTTTCTTTGATACATTTCATGACTTCCTTTGTCAGCCATGGCTATTTACCCCTGCCCTGGATAATCTTTCTTTTCTTTGGGATGAACCTCTGTACTGTGTCCTCAATTACACCCAGAAACCCCTGTCATTGTTTCTCTACTGTCCTCCTCACCAGGCTCTGCTTCCAGTCAATTTTCGTCAGTTCTTCTCTCATGCCCCTGTAATTACCTTTATTTAACTTTAACACCATTGCATCTGATTTTGCTTTCTCTCTTTCAAACTGCAGACTGAACTCTACTATATTGTGATCGCTGCCTCCTAAGTGTTCCCTGACTTTAAGATATTTATAAAGTTTGGTTCATTACATAGAACTAAGTCCAGAATAACCAACTTCCTTGTGGGTTCCATCACAAGCTGTTCCAAATAGCCATCTTGAAAGCATTCCATGAATTCCCTTTCTTCGGATCCACTGGCCACATTATTCACCCAGTCCACCTGCATATTGAAGTACCCCATGATCACCGTGACTTTGCCCTTCTGACATGCCCTATCCACTCCCTGGTATATCTTGCATCCCTGGTACTGACCACTGTTAGGAGGTCTGTACATAACTCCCATAATGGTTTTTTTTGCCTTTATGGTTCCTCAACTCCACCCACACAGACTCCACAAGATCTGACCCTACGTTATTTAGTGCCATAGATTTATTTTCATACTTAACTAACAAGGCAACCCCACCCCTTCTGCCCATCTCCCTGTCTTTTTGATAAGCTGTAAATCCTTGAATGTTTAACTGCCAGTCATGAACCCCCGTAACCAAGTCTCTGTGATGCCTACCACATCATCATCATCATTCACGATTTCTGCCGTTAATTCATCTGCTTTGTTACAAATACTACGAGCATTTGGATAAAGTGCCTTCAAGCTAATTTTCTTATCCTCATGATTTTGAACATTCTAGTAATATGTCCTAAGTTATTATTCCTTTTTGCTTCATTCCTAACCTGCCTTGAACTTAAACCCTGCACACATGCTAACCTGCTGCTTATCTTTCTACTTGACTCCATACTCTCTTGTTGCTTTCCCTTTCCCTTCTCCGGACTCACAAGTTTAAAGTCCTAATGACCACCCTACTTATCCCTTTCGCCAGAACACTGTTCCAGATCGGTTCAGGAGGAGACCATCCCATTGGTACAGATCCCTCCTGTTCCAAAACTGATGCCAATGTCCCATGAAATGGAATCCCTTTTTTCCCACACCAATCTCTTAGCCACCTGTTTACTTCCCTAATTTTCTTATCCCTATGCCAATTAGCACATGGCTCGGACAGTAATCCAGAAATTATGACTCATGAGGACCTGTTCTTCAATTTCCTTCCTAGTGCTTGATAATCCCCAAACAGGTCCTTCTTCCTAGCCTTGCCTATGTTGTTAGTGCCAACATGGACCACAACAGCTGGATCCTCCCTCCCACTCCAATATCCTTTCAAACCGGTCGGACATGTCCTGCACCCTGGCACTGGGCAGGTAACATACATTGCAGGACTCCTAATCCAGCTCACAAAGAATACTACCTGTTCCCCTAATTATAAAATCACCTATAACAACTACTTGTCTTTTTGCTCCCCCTTCTTGAATGGCCTTCTGCACCATGGTGCCGTGGTCAGCTGGCTCATCCTGTCCACAGCCCTTTTCCTCATCCATACAGGGAGCAAAAATCTCATACCTGTTTGACAAGGTCAAAGGCTGAGGCTCCTCCACTCCTGAACTCAGAATTCCCCTACCTGCGTCACTTACAGTCACACCCTGTTGTCCCTGATCATTAACTGAGTTTGAATTACTTAATCTATGAGATGTAACTGCCTCCTGAAACAAAGCGTACAGGTAACTCTCCTCTTCCCAGATGTGCCACAGTGCTTTTAACTCAGACTCCAGATCATCAATTTTGATCCGGTGTTCTTCCAGCAACCGACACTTGCTGCAGATGTGGTCACTGCCATTCACAATGGGAATAGCCAGCTCCCACATTATACAGCTACAGCACATCACCTGTTCAACCATCTCTACTTATTTAATTAATTTATACAAATTTATGAGTTAAATAATTTCTAGTACTTCTCTATGATCTTATTTAACTAACCAACTTATAGTAAATTTTTAATCTATCACACGATACACAAGAAATATAAATTGAAATGCCTTACCTTAGCAATACACCAGAGTCCTTTTTATTGGTTAGAGAAGGAGGACGAGTGGGAAAAACTACAAGTGTAGTGTCTCAGGATTCAGCCACTGCCCAAACATATATGCAGCAGTCCTCTGCTCCTCATTGTGGCCTCTCCTTCTGCTGCGCCTTTAAAAAGAGAGAGTGCTCCTCACTCTCACCTCTCGACAAATGGGGGTTGCACATGGGACTCTGTGGAATCCCCATTATAGCATGTTCCAAAGGAATTGCTCGGGGAATTTAATTTTCTGTTGATAAATTGTTCTGCGCCTGAATCCTCTGAAAGTCTCCATTTAAATTAATTGTGGGCGGCACAGTGGTACAGTGGTTAGCACTACTACCTCACAGCGCCAGAGACCCGGGTTCATTTCTCGCCTCAGGTGACTGACTGTGTGGAGTTTGCACATTCCCCCCGTGTCTGCGTGAGTTTCCTCCAGGTGCTTCGGTTTCCTCCCACAGTCCAAAAATGTGCAGGTTAGGTGAATTGGCCATGTTAAATTGCCCGTAGTGTTAGGGGCAGTGATAAATGTAGGGGAATGGGTCTGGGTGGATTGCGCTTCGGCGGGTCGGTGTGGACTTGTTGGGCCGAAGGGCCTGTCTCCACACTGTAAGTAATCTAATCTAATCTAAATCTAAGAAATTGGGGAATTCCAATTAAATTGAGAAAAATAGTTACTCAGGAAAAGTTAGATGATATATTTAATAGTCTATGTCCTGACTGATTAATCAAGTGAATCCATATTTAATGCACATAAAAGACACCTCTCCCAGATACTGCTGCACCCCCTACCAACACTCCTGTGGACCCAACACTTCTATTCCACTGCTAGACCCAACCTTATCACCAGACGCAAAATCCTCAAACCCAACACCCACCCTTTCCCACTGGATCTAATTTTTTTCCATTTATCCATTCTACCTGAGACACTGTACATTGTGTCATGTATTTTACTTCTTTGCACCCTTGCAACCTACTTAACTGTCAACCGAGCTGGCAGCCTACTCACCTGGTACTTAACCCCCGACACATCTGGCATTCTACCTTGACACCCTACCCACTCTCCAACTGGCACCCTACCCATTCACAAACAAGCACCCCGCACAGTTAAACATTCTTATTACCTGCCATGCCAAACTGTCACCCCCATCATGTTACCTTCTATCTTTTTGGAAAATTCAATCCTTGGAAAAATCTGGCTCAATATTTGCGAAATGGATAAATGGATAAATGCACTTTAGAAAAAAGAATACAGGCATGGACTATTTTCTAAATGATGAGAAAATTCATAAAGCCAAAATACAGAGGGATCTAGGAGTGCTAGTGCAGAATTTTCTAAAGGTTGACTTGCAGGTTGAGAAAGCAAATGTAATGTCATTTATCTCAAGAGGGTTGGAAGTAAAATCAGCAATGTCCTACTGAGACTTTATAAAGCTCTGGTTATGCCCCATTTAGAATACTGTGTCCAGTTTTAGGCCCCACACCTCAGGAAGGACATCCTGGCACTGCAGCGTGTCCAGCGGAGATTCACACAGACGACCCCTGGAATGGTAGGCCTAACATACGATGAACGGCTGAGGATCCTGGGATTGTATTCACTAGAATTTAGAAGGTTGAGGGGAGATCGAATAGAAACTTAAAAGATAAAGCATGGCTTAGAAAGGGTGGATGGTGGGAATTTATTTCCATTAGGCACAGCCTTAGAATTAGAGGGGGTCAATTTAAAACGGAAATGAGAAGACATTTCTTCAGCCAGAGAGTGGTGGGCCTGTGGAATTCATTGCCACAGGATGTTAAATGTCTTCATAGCAGAGATTGATAAATTCTTAATCTCGCAAGGAATTAAGGGTTATAGGGAGACTGCGGGTAAGTGGCGTTGAAATGCTCATCAGCCATGATTGAATGGCGGAGTGGACTTGATGGGCTGAATGGCATTACTTCCACTCCTATGTCTTACCTTCTTATGGATGTCAGTGTTGTCACTGAAGATAATCATGAATATATGTCACTTATTTTATTAAAATTATTCATTAAGCATAAGTGAAACCAACTTTTTATTATATTGTTGACTCACTGCTTTTTCCATTTAATTACATAGTAATTACTCATATTCTGGGTCACTACAATTAATGTTTATGATTTTGGGAAGTTGCCTCATACCACTGACAACAGAAAACTAAAACCAATACAAAACAAACCTTTTAAACGTGCAAAGGTTAAGAACAACAAACTGCCAAGACAGAAAATGAACTAGCCTTATCTTTTCAACATGAAAGAGATGGCAACCAACCAACTCATTTCTAAGATTAAAAACCTCACTTGCATTTGAAAACTAGATAGGTTAACTCAGGGTTCATCTTTACTTTCTAGAAGCTTCTATACCAAGACAGTTATCATATATATTGACTACACTGATATTTTTTTTCAACTTATTACTGGTCAGTTAATCATAATGCAAAATTAAACAGAGTTTGCTACAAAAACAAATGCCTGTTAACTATAGCAAATGGCAAGGCATGGCAGACATCAGCTATAGGGTCACTTTATAATGCAATGACCATTTAATTTGTAAAAGGGCAAAATCATTGAAAGCTTAGAAAACAGATTCTTGTGTTGCTGCAAATTGTAAAATGAATTAGGTACAATAAACCATGATACAATAAGGCATTAAAACTAACAACCATTTGTGACTCCATATTACTGAGGCAGTTCATGCCCAAATACAGCAAGACCTGGACAATATTTAGGCATGGGCTAATAAGTGGCAAGAAACTTTCATGCAACACAGGTTCCAGGCAATTACCATTTCCAGCAAGAGAGAAGCTAGCATTCAAAAGGCATCACCATTGCTGAATTCCCCACTATCAACATTCTGGGGGTTACCATTGACCAGAAACTGAACTAGATTCATCACATAAATACTATGACTGCAAGAGCAGATCAGAGGCTAGGAATCTTGCAACAAATAACTCATTTTCTGACTCCCCAAAGCCTGTCTGCCAGTGACAAAGCACAAGTTAGGCTGTGATGGAATACTCCCCACTCATGTGAGTAAGTGCTTTTCCAAGAGCGCTCGAGAAACCTGACACCATCCAGGACAAAACAGTCCCTTTTACTGACAACATATCTTCAAACATTCACTCCTTCTTCTGCTGATGTTCAGTAATAGCTATGCATACTATTTATAAGAACTATGCAGGAATTCACCAAGGAACCTGCCAAGTCCATGACCACTACCACCTCGGAGGAAAAGGCCAGTAACAATGTTGCCCTCCAATCCAGTCATCTTCAGGCTTGAAATTATATTGTTGCATGTGGGTGGGTGTTTGTGTGTGGGAGGGTGTGTGGGGTTATGAGTGCCTGTGTGAGAGTGTGAGTGTAAAGGGTAATAAGTTTGCGAGAGGGTGCATGTGTGAGTGTGGGAGTGTACGTATGAGTGTAGAGAGAGGGTCTGCGTGAGTGTATGGGTCTGTAGGATATATGTTTGTGGGGTGAATTTGTACTTGCAGAAGTACATTTTACTTTGCTCAAAAACTGCATGAATCCATGTAAGACTCTGTAAATCCATTTTGTAGATTAGAATCAATCTGACCATTGTGGCACAGACAGTCTCACACAGGGCAGCTAACACCTTAAATGCATTATCTGGGCCGACATGACACCAATTGTTAAAGTTCACTTGAAAATGTAACTTTTAAATGTTCTGCAATTTCCATACGAACGAACTGAAACCAACATGTTCATTCTACCAGGCCAACGCCCCCAGCATTGAGGCACTGATCACCCTTGATCTGCTATGATGGACTTGACACATCGTCTGCATGACCGACATGGGATACCATAAGCAGGTCTCCACTCCCTGATTTGAAACAGCAGGGGAGCCCCTGGTAGACAGAGGAAGTCCTTCAGTGATACCCTCAAAACCTCACTGATAAGGTGTTGCATTCCCACAGACATGTGGGAATCACTGGTCCAAGACCAGCCAGGGTGGAGGAAGAGCATTAGGAAAGCATTGCGCACCTCGAGTCTTGCCATCAGGAAAAAGCAGAAGCCAGGGGAAAACAGCAAAAGAAGCATGCTGCCACACCAATGCTCACACACCCTTTTCCGCAATCACCTTCTGAACCAAGTGTAACAGAGCCTGCGGTAGCTGAGTCAGTCTGTACAGCCACCTACAGATTCACTCTGCATCTGCAAGGGACCACCAATAAATGAATAAATGATGGTTATCATTGCCATGGAGAGACCTTTGAAGACATCTTCAGAGTCTGCTGCTCCTAAATTATCATATGGGCAATTTCTGTCATTTCACCTTGCTGGACAAATAGATCAAGTAGGATGAAGATGATTATGATCACCATCAACTCTCATGCAGGTTGGCATCTTCATCCTCCTGAATGACATCCTCGTTCCAGGTGGTTAGTGAGGTGGACCAATGAGTACCTAAACAGAACCTCACTTCACGACCCACTGCACAGACTAGTCAATGTTGCATGGTCTGGAATGTATCCTCTGCACTCCAGTGTAAAGTTTCTGGGTTAGGAGGCTGAGGGGTGGGTTAGTAAATTTGTAGATGACACAAAGGTTGGAGGTGTCGTCGATAGTATCAAGGGCTACTGCAGGCTGCAGCGTGACATAGACAGGATGCAGAGCTGGGCTGAGAAATGGCAGATGGAGTTCAACCTAGATAAATGCGAAGTGATGCATTTTGGAAGGTCGACCTCGAATACTGAATATAGGATTAATTACAGGATTCTTGGCAGTGTGGAGGAACAGAGGGATCTGGGTGTGCAAGTTCATAGATCCCTCAAAGTTGCCACCTAAATGGATAGGGTTGTTCAGAAAGCATATGGTGTTTTGGCTTTCATTAACAGAGGGATCGAGTTTAATAGCCGCAAGGTTTTGCAGCAGCTCTACAAGTCCCTGGTGAGACCACACTTGGAATATTGTGTCCAGTTCTGGCCGCCCTACTATAGGAAAGATACCGAGGCTTTGGAGAGGGTGCAAAGGTTTACCAGGATGCTGCCTGGACTGGAGGGTTTGCCTTATGAAGAAAGGTTGAATAAGCTCGGACTTTTTTCTCTGGAGAGAAGGAGGAAGAGAGACCTGATCAAGGTGTACAAAATAATGAGAGGAATAGATAGAGTCAAAAGCCAGAGACATTTCCCCAGGGCAGGATTGACTGGTACGAGAAGTTATAGTTTGAAGATATTAGGAGGAAGGGATAAGGGAGACATCAGACATAGTTTCTTTATGCAGAGAGTTGCGAATGCATGGAATGCGTTGCCAGCTGTGGTGGTGGAAACAGAGTCATTGGCGACATTTAAGTGACTGCTGGACATGCACATGGATAGCAGTGAGTTGAGGGGTGCGTAGGTTGTTACTAAATTTTACATTCGGATTAAATCTCAGCATAACATCGTGGGCCAAAGGGCCTGTTCTATGCTATACTTTTCTATGTTTTAAGTTCAATGATGCTTTTAAATATGGCTTCACTTGAGATTGGCCAAAGCAGGAATTCATGCAGTGAAGGCCTTGAGTCATTGGAGCACGCATCAGCTAGATGGACCTCTCCACTCAGTCCAGGAGCAGATTCTACCTCAAGGAACTCTGCTCCTGCTAGTGTAGATACAATCTCTTTTCCTCCAAGGGAACTGCCCACAGGTTCCAATGCCACTGGCACCTTCTTCTGTACATTAGTACTGTGCTTCCCAACTAGTGTAGTCTTATCTAAGTATATGTAAGGACACAAAGTGGGTGCATCAGTACTAATAGAAAGTGTATTTGCAAAGTGTGACGATACTTTTTCAGATTTCTACAGGTCCTCATGAACCAGTATTGGCAAGAAAAAAGGTCTCCTTTGGAGATATGATCTGGAGATGCCTGATGAAGGAGCGGTGCCCCGAAAACTAGTGCTTCCAATTCAACCTGTTGGACTATAACCTGGTGAGGTGTGATTTGTTCTTTTGGAGATACCAGTCTTGGAGAGCAGTTGCCTCTGCAACACTGGAGCTCTCTAATGTAACTCAGTTCTCAGCATGCTGTTAGATAGGATAAAGTGCAATGCATTTCCTTGATGAACACATTAACCTCTTAAACCTACAGCTCAGTGAGCAAACCTAAACCCTATACCAACTCCACCCTCACCGCCCACCTTGCCATCACCAACTTCCTCCTGGTCTGCCATCTGGTTATTTCCAGAGCTCCTCACCTTTGGTTATGATTATGTGAATGCAGGGAACACCTCCATCCATTTGTTTCCTCTCTCAGATAGTACGTGCCTATTTCCCATTATGACAAAAGAGAGTGAAATAGAGGCACTGCTGTCCTCAATGGCCAATGGTAGCTGCTCCAATTCATCAAAAGGCAGCACGATGTCTCTAAGCCATTGACAATGTCAGTGAGTGGGTTGTGCACACCCTCCTCTGACGTTCAGATATGGCACATGCTCCACGCTACTATTCTGGTGTGTCTTTTGGACAGTGACCTGGCCTGAGGACTAGGATTGCATTCATTTGATGTAGCATATCAGGTCATTGAACATTTTCCCTCACTAAGCTTAAATTCTCATAACCAGAAATCTACTGTAAACTATAATAGCTGTGTCCACACTGACGTACATAGCCAACCTCCTTCTGCAACTGTTACAAGGTCAGTTTAAAATCAGGTTTTTGTATTTGAGTTGTCCTGCTTCCATCCCCAGCCCATGGATATAATTGGCTGCCAAATCTATCTCAGTTGCAACTAAGGTGTTATACCATGAAACTCATGCTTCCTACACCCCATCAGGTTCAAGATCCCAAATGGTCCTGGCTTCCACTTCCCAACCCTTCAGTTAATATCCAATCCAAAGAGTCAAATATACCCTTCATGATTTGACTATACATCTACAGAATATTATATCAGCTCATCAATAATAAGCATAAGGGCTCTTGTGACACAGCAGTGGTATCTGTACCTCTGCGCCAGAAGGCCTAGGTTGAAGTTCCACTTGTTCCAAAGGTGGATTTCTGAACAGGTTATTTAGAAAATATAAAATTCTAAATGTAAGAAACAGAATCCATTTTATTTTCTCTCGCACCTTTCAAAGTTTTACTGGAATAACTGTGAAGGGATTGGGGTTTACAGAACAGGGAAAACATAAACAAATAAATTATTGCATTTTCTATAGCTTTGTTTTTTACTCACGTTTGTCAGTAGGGTCTTTGAGTTATCACTCCTTATCTATACTGCACTGCTGTATGTTTATTACAGTTAAATACCAACAGGGATATACCATGGCATTCGGCAGAACATATATCAGTCAAGGACCCCTCACTATTTGAAAACCTATAGCAGATGTTCTTCTCTTCTAAAGCAATGCTTATGTAAATAGCAAAGACACCACTGTTATCTATAAATACTCCATCTGCAAACTGTATATCAGTTTCATCGCTTTTTTTAGAATAGGTATTTTTAACTGTCTTAGTTGAATATTCTGACTTTTCTGGCAAATTTGAAGTTTACAATCCAGTTTTCATTTTGATTAAGCAGCAGTGCCTATATTGTCATGCATTTCTACAGAGCAGGCTCAATAATATTTCACTGTAGAATTTATGTTTGTAAAATGTTTTTCAAATTTGACACAATAACCATTTTTGTATTGATGCAAAGACAGCACTATAAAAAAACCAAAATCTTAAATTCCAATACATTTATCAAAATAATTTACAAATTACAAGATATGATTTAATAACGTAAAGTATGGTTATGTCATGCTACTGAGATTAAAGACTCTTTTCAACTTGCTAGTATAGCTTCATACCCTGGTACAAAAAGCATTTGCATTGTCATAATTTCAGTTCAAGTTTTAGTATACATATGGTCTAAAGCATATGTACATTAAATATTACATTGGATGATATCAAAGTTTCATACTTATATACCATCTAGATAGGGAATCATTCCCTTTGAACGTTATCTGAGAGGGTGGCTCTTTTGTCAGGCAAAGTCCTCCTGAAGGAACTGAATCAGTGCCATTGCTGCGTTAATAGAACTGGAGAGACAATGGTAACAGAATTTATCTTGGAATTGCTTGGAACCTCTGCACAAAACTGAAGGTTTTAAAAAAAAAATCAGGTGGCCTTTCTTTGATTTATTGTATTTACAAACTAGAAAATGAGTTGATTTCATTTCAATAATCTGTATACTGTAGCATCATGCATGTCAAATGAACTGATTTAAACATTAAAACATTCTCAACTGTAATAATTACAATTGGAGATGCTACATTCCAGAACATGCATTTACAAATGTATCACCAGTTAACATATTGTAACAGTCTACATGTGAATCCTTCAGCGCTGTCAACCTACCTTGCATCAAGACTTTTATAGTTTTAAATCTAAACAACACCAGGGGCGGCACAGTGGCTAGCACTGCTGCATCACAGCACCAGGGTCCCAGGTTCGATTCTGGCCTTGGGCGATTGTCTGTGTGGAGTTTGCACGTTCTCCCCATGTCTGCGTGAGTTTCCTCCGGATGCTCTGGTTTCTTCCCACAGTCCAAAGATGTGCAGGTCAGATGAATTGGCCATGTTAAATTGCCCATAGTGTTAGGTGCATTAGTCAGAGGGAAATGGGTCTGGGTGGGTTACTCTTCAGAGGGTCGGTGTGGACTTGTTGGGCCGAAGGGCCTGTTTCCACACTGTAGGGAAGCTAATCTAAACATCAGATGAGTTCAGCAGGCTTTAATTATTTTTCAAAATTCCCAGGAAACTATGAACCTGGTCATGCCCATGTGGTTGACTGAGTTCAAACATGAAGTGAAATGTATTTTGTATCATTATGACATGAAAGCTAAACAAACAATTTCCTTTTATATAATTTTCTTTCAAGTTATATCTATTTTAGCACAGTAATGCATTGCTAACAAAATTGTAAGCAGCTCAAAGCAGAGCACAAACACAACGAAAGATGAACATTGCAGATATCTCTCTTCAATGTTTTCACCTAAATCTCCATTACAGCAAATCCCAAATTGAGGAGTGTAATTCCAATCACATCATAAAAACAGCAAATAGTAATTAATCAAATTAATGAACATAACAAAAACAAAAGTTCTTTTGTTGAAAAGTTTGTTTTCTTCACTCAAATCGAATATCACTTTTGTGAAAGCCAACAAAGGGACTGGAATAGTCATCCTAGAACGGGACTGTATCCTTTTAAATGTTACTTTGTGTAAGAGAATCAAGTTGTTGGATGATGCATCTGGATAGGATTCATCCTAACAACTCACCGTGTCTGGGTTGTCCAAAACATACAAACTGTACTCTATTTTACCTATGAAGAATTCTGCAACCTATTACCTTGCCAAAGGTTGAGTGAATTGCTACAATCCCCACTCCCCTTTCAATTTTGAGCAAGATTTTCACAGACATAGTGAAGGATTTGCAAAGACTGTACAGGATTTGCATATTTATAGCAATGCCGTGTACATTTGCGCATTTGACATTGCTAGCCTATAACCAATTTCTCTTTGAAGGAAACCATAGACAACTGCAATGCAGCATTGTATCATGTTAATCCAAATCCAACACTGTTATGACAATCAGTATTAACTCAACTCATGAATTCACCAACTTTTGCAGTTGAGTTCAATTTTATCAATATCATCTACGGCCAAATACATAGCATTAACATGAATCCCAGTGGCAGACAACTTTGTTGGGTGTCATGGGAAACGTAGCCTCACTGGGAAGACACCTAATCTCCTATGCCTTCCATATTTCTGACATATAGATGATATGTTTTCTACATTTGAATCTGTAGCTACATGTAAGAATTTTCTTACACATTTCAATGTGCTCAATCCGACACACACATTCAACTTTAAAATGGAACAGACTATTAGAGTTCTGAAGCTGCAGAGAAAACGTTGAGTCCAGTGATCCTGTTTTGTTCTCGAAAGGTGCTGCTGGAACTGCCAAGTTCTCCAGCAATTTCTGTTTATGCTTCTTTCAGATTTTGAGCATCCACAGTTCTGGACAGCCTGCACGATCCTGGATGCAACACCACAAAATTTTAATTACCTTAAACAAGTGGCCAAAGTCTGTTAAGATAGGGTATTAGTGAGTACAGTGGGTGCTTTCTTGATTATATGTTTTTGGAGATAAGTCTCTTGATCAAACTTAAAATATAAGCCATCTTAATATAACCTGGTGCAGTGTTTTGTAGAGGAGTAAGACGGTGTTATTTTCTGGGTCTGTAGATTGTGAAGGAGCAAAAATGGCCTTTGCAGTGATATGTACTTCTTGTCAGATGTGGAAGTATAAAGAGAGTTTAAGGGTTACTGCGGATTATATCTGCCATAAATGCTGTTGGATGCGAATCTTATCAGATCAAGTGGATCGGTTGGAGAGACAGATAGAGGCAATGAGGAATTTGCAACAGCAACAGTATGTGATGGATGGCAGTTAAAGGAAGGGGGGGAAAAGTCTCAGATACAGTCACATAGATGGGTTAACTCCAGGAAGGGTAAGAGAGGTTGGCATCTAGAGCAGGAGTCTTTTGTGGATATACCCATTTCAAACAGGTATGCTGTTTTGGAAAATGTTGGGGGTGATGAATTCTCAGGGGAACGTAGCACGAACAGCCAAGTTCCTGGTATTGAGACTGACTCAAATGCAACGAGGGGTACGTCGGCTTCCAAGAGATCAATTGTGTTAGGGGATTCTGTAGTCCGAGGTACAGACAGACATTTCTGTAGCCAGAAGAGAAAAAGCAGAATGACGTGTTGTTTCCCTGGTGCCAGGATCAAGGATGTCTCAGAGTGGGTGCAGAATGTTCTCACGGGGGAGAGGAGCAGGAGGTCATTGTCCACATTGGAACCAACAATATCGGAAGGGAAAAGATTGAGATTCTGAAGGGAGATTACAGAGAGTTAGGCAGAAATTTAAAAAGAAGGTCCTCAAGGGTAGTAATATCTGGATTACTCCCAGTGCTACGAGCTAGTGAGGGCAGGAATAGGAGGATAGAGCAGATGAATGCATGGCTGAGGAGCTGGTGTATGGGAGAAGGACTCACATTTTTGGGTCATTGCAATCTCTTTTGGGGTAGAAGTGACCTGTACAAGAAGGACGGATTGCAGCCAAATTGGAAGGGGACCAATATACTGGCTGGGAAATTTGCTAGAACTGCTCGGGAAGATTTAAACTAGTAAGGTGGAAGAGTGGGAGCCAGGGAGATAGTGAGGAAAGAGATCAGTCTGAGACTGGTACAGTTGAGAACAGAAGTGAGTCAAACAGTCAGGGCAGGCGGGGGCAAGGTAGGACTAATAAATTAAACTGCATTTATTTCAATGCAAGGGGCCTAACAGGGAAGGCAGATGAACGGAGGGCATGGTTAGGAACATGTGACTGGGGTATCATAGCAATTACGGAAACATGGCTCAGGGACGGCCAGGACTGGCAGCTTATATGCTCCAGGATACAAACGCTACAGGAAGGATAGAAAGGGAGGCAAGAGAGGAGGAGGAGTGGCATTTTTGATAAGGGAAAGCATTATTGCTGTGCTGAAGGGGGATATTCCCGGAAATACATCCAAGGAAGTGATTTGGGTGGAACTGAGAAATTAAGAAAGAGATGATCACCTTATTGGGATTGTATTATAGACCCCCTAATAGTCAGAGGGAAATTGAAAAACAAATTTGTAAGGAGATCTTAGCTATCTGTAAGAATAATAGGGTAGTTATGGTCAGGGATTTAACTTTCCAAACATCGACTGGGACTGCCATAGTGTTAAAGGTTTAGATGGAGAGGAATTTCTTAAGTGCGTACAAGACAATTTTCTGATTCAGTATGTGGATGTACTTACTAGAGAAGGTGCAAAACTTGACCTACTCTTGGGAAATAAGGCAGGGCAGGTGACTGAGGTGTCAGTGGCCAGTGACCATAATTCTATTAGATTTTAATTAGTGACGAAAAATGATGGACCAGATCTAAAATTTGAAGTTCTAAGTTGGAGAAAGGCCAATTTTGATGGTATTAGGCAAGAACCTTCGAAAGCTGAATGGAAGCAGATGTTCGCAGGTAAAGGGACAGCTGGAAAATGGGAAGCTTTCAGAAATTAGACAACAAGAATCCAGAGAAAGTATATTCCTGTCAGGGTGAAAGGCAAGGCTGGTAGCTATAGGGAATGCTGGATGACTAAAGAAATTGAGGGTTTGGTTAAGAAAAAGAAGGAAGTATATGTCAGGTATAGACAGGATAGATGGAGTGAATTGTTAGAAGAGTATAAAGGAAGTAGGAGTATACTTAAGAGGAAATCAGGAGGGCAAAAAGAGGACATGAGATAGCGTTAGCAAATAGAATTAAGGAGAATCCAAAGGGTTTTTACAAATACATTAAGGACAAAAGGGTTACTAGGGAGAGAATAGGGCCCCTCAAAGATCAGCAAGGCGGCGTTTGTGTGGAGCTGCAGAAAATGGGGGAGATACTAAATGAATATTTTGCATCAGTATTTACTGTGGAAAAGGATATGGAAGATATAGACTGTAGGGAAATAGATGGTGATATCTTGCAAAATGTCCAGATTACAGAGGAGGAAGTGCTGGATGTCTTGAAATGGTTAAAGGTGGATAAATCCCCAGGACCTGATCAGGTATACCCGAGAACTCTGTGGGAAGCTAGAGAAGCGATTGCTGGGCCTCTTGCTGAGATATTTGTATCATCAATAGTCACAGGTGAGGTGCCGGAAGACTGGAGGTTGGCAAAGGTGGTGCCACTGTTTAAGAAGGGCGGTAAAGACAAGCCAGGGAACTATAGACCAGTGAACCTGACCTCAGTGATGGGCAAGTTGTTGGAGGGAATCCTGAGAGACAGGATGTACATGTATTTGGAAAGACAAGGACTGATTCGGGATAGTCAGCATGGCTTTGTGCGTGGGAAATCATGTCTCACAAACTTGATTGAGTTTTTTGAAGAAGTAACAAAGAGGATTGATGAGGGAAAAGCAGTAGGTGTGATCTAAATGGACTTCAGTAAGGCTGAAGAAGGGCTTATGCCCGAAACGTCGATTCTCCTGCTCCTCGGATGCTGCCTGGCCTGCTGCACTTTTCGAGCACCACACTTTTCAACTTCAGTAAGGCGTTCGACAAGGTTCCCCATGGGAGACTGATTAGCAAGGTTAGATTTCATGGAACAAAGGGAGAACTAGCCATTTGGATACAGAACTGGCTCAAAGGTAGAAGACAGAGGGTTGTGGTGGAGGGTTGTTTTTCAGACTGGAGGCCTGTAACCAGTGGAGTGCCACAAGGATCGGTGCTGGATCCTCTACTTTTTGTCATTTGCATAAACGATTTGGATGCGAGCATAAGAGGTACAGTTAGTAAATTTGCAGATGACACCAAAATTGGAGGTGTAGTGGGCAGTGAAGAGGTTTACCTCAGATTACAACAGGATCTGGACCAGTTGGGCCAATGGGCTGAGAAGTGGCAGATGGAGTTTAATTCAGGAAAATGCAAGGTGCTGCATTTTGGGAAAGCAAATCTTAGCAGGACTTATACGCCTAAATGGTAAGGTCCTAGGGAGTGTTGCTGAACAAAGAGAGTGCAGGTTCATAGTTCCTTGAAAGTGGAGTCACAGGTAGATAGGATAGTGAAGAAGGTATTTGGTATGCTTTCCTTTATTGGTCAGAGTATTGAGTACAAGAGTTGGGGGGTCATGTTGCAGCTGTACAGGACATTGGTTGGGCCACTGTTGGAATATTGCGTGCAATTCTGGTTTCCTTCCTATCGGAATGATGTTGTGAAACATGAAAAGGTTCAGAAAAGATTTACAAGGATGTTTCCAGGGTTGGAGGATTTGAGCTATAGGGAGAAGCTGAACAGGCTGGGGCTGTTTACCCTGGAGCGTCAGAGGCTGAGGGGTGACCTTATAGAGCTTTACTAAATTATGAGGGGCATGGATAGCATAAATAGACAAAGTCTTTTCCCTGGGATCAGGGAGTCCAGAACTAGAGGGCATAGGTTTAGGGTGAGAGGGGAAAGATATAAAAGAGACCTAAGGGGCAACTTTTTCACGCAGAGGGTGGTATATGTATGGAATGATCTGCCAGAGGATGTGGTGGAGGCTGGTACAATTGCAACATTTAAGAGACATTTGGATGGGAAGGGCTTGGAGGGATATGGGCCGGGTGCTGGCAGGTGGGACTAGATTGGGTTGGGATATCTGGTCAGCATGGACAGGTTGGACCAAAGGGTCTGTTTCCACGCTGTACATCTCTATGACTCTATATCTTCAAATACCATATCTCACCTCTGAACACTTGCCTCATGCACTGCTCAATGCACCACAGCCCGATCAATCACATTCCAATTATCTGAATCAATCACAAATCATAGCAAATATTAACCTCACCCACACACAAGAAGCATTGCTACAATCTTCACACAGCTTGCACATACTGTTAGCTACCATCCAAACACAGGACACTAAAGTCACCAACATACTTGCCTTCTCTCACAGTCAAGCTGCTGCAAGACTACAGGAATCAATGTATAGACAAAAGACATATTTAGATATATGCCATTTACCTCTCAATTAAAGGGATCATTACAGTGGCCTTTACAAAGGCAGTGGTGGACCTGGAAACATCAAAGTATTATCCTCACATTTAATCCTCCTCTCATATCTCTCTTCCCTGTCAACCAACAATTTATCCTGATTTATAAGCTGCAGATAGTATTAGCATGCACCAGTGCTCTCATCTGTCCTGTCACCAAAACTCAAAATCATGCTTTCCCCCTTTCAAATATCCAGATACAACATGGCCAGTGATGCAACAACAAGAGATGCAAGGGTAGCAAAATAGTGAAGAAGAAAAAGAGACACTGTCACTCACCTTCACACTTGCAGCCATCAGCTAACGTAACTTTGAAAATTGGTTGGAGACTAGATTGACACATAATGAGATACCAGGCCCATGTGCCTGCAACCATGTTCACTCCTAGAAAGTCAGGATGCCAATCTTTATCAATCTTACATTTATTTGCTAAATGAAACATGAAGAGCATATAGCTCCTGATTCAACCACTCTTCTTTGTCCCTTCCACCAACCTGCATGACAAGTTAAGTTACACCTTTGTAGCTATCGTATTCTGAGGTAAGACTTGAACACAGACCGTCTGGCCCAGAGATAGGTATACAATCACTGAACCTTAAGATGTTTATGGAACTGTCTCTTTATCTATGCACAAGTGAATTCCCAATTATTCCCTTCTACATGCATATAATTAAACACAATTAATATACCGGGGTACAAGGACTGAAGCAGGAGAAAAAATCAGGGAGGACATTCTTGCTGAAGTGTAGGAGGGAGCTCATGCACTACAGTGGCAATGCCCTTACCTTCTAGCAAGGAGGCCCAGGTTTAAGTCCCACTTGCTCCAGAGACGAAAGTTAACATCTCTCAACAGGCTGATTCGGAAAATATCCACTGAAGTGCAAGCATCTGACACATTGCTCTTCACTATATATAACATGCTCCCTGAATACTCAAATATGGTCTCTTCATTACCACCGTCACCTTCAGCAGCCCATCCTATTCTATGTGAACTCTTCTCATTCTTCCAGTTATGCTAAAATCCAAGAAGAATGTATGTGATTGCACCAATTTCTGGCTATAAGCTGTTTATGCAGTATTCTTGAAGTTAGAGGAAATTCCTTTTGGAAGTATCACATCGCTCCCTGTAAATTGTTTACAACTGAACGGAATGTTATAGTCCACTAAACTCTTTCACTACAGCAGAAACAGCATGCAGAAAGTAATCAATAATTAACCTGTAAGTGTACAATGATCCATTTGAACAGCTCTGGTGGATGAGGTGAAATGGGGAAGGGGTTCATTCCTGCTGTTCAGCATGTAACCAACTGTATGTTGCTAAAAAGTTGAGCTCCAAAAGTGCAACACTGACATGAAATCAATATCACATGCCAACTCATGTGACAATCCACCTGCTCTACAAAGTTCTAATGGGTGTTCCCCAAAATTTGCCACTGAGCAATTTTACCTATTCACAGATAGACAAAAAAATAAGATGAAAAGGTGCTTGATTCCATTCAGAACAAAAGATCCCAAACAGTGAGATCAAATTTCCTTCTTGCTCATCAAAATCTGGCGCAGTGCCAGTGAGCACCACAGCAGATTCTCAGTTGAAATAAAACAATGTATCTTTAGTAGCAACCAAAGGAGGAAGGCACAGGAGAGATAAAGCAAAACAGAAAATTAATAAAGAAATAGTAGTTCACACAACATTAAAAACATTGTAAAAGCAAGATTGTTCTTCACATAGATTACAGCTGAGGCAACTCGATTGGCTGACAAGTGTCAAATTCGCTGAAAACAGAAGTAGAATTCTATAAAGCTGGAATGACTTGTTCTCTTTGTTAACAAACATGCGAGTCAGTCAAACATCAGATTTGAATTGTGCAGAAATACTGTAGTAATTTCCTTGCAATTGTATAGCAATTGTAATTGTATAGTTGCATGGCTGCAGTCAAAGTACTTTCCTGGACCACAGCCACAGGGAAGAACAATTGACTAAAAACACTATGGCAAACTCATCTGAGACTGTTAGGAGAATTGCTCTCTCCAGATGACTAATGAGAATTTAAGTAGAGAAGAAAGTGGAGTGACAATCAATTACTGGCTTGGAGCGATTAACTGTCCCAAACCTGTCTACCCAAGATAACACTGACTTCAGCATATACAAGTTGGAACTAGACTTTTGTTGCGGGATTGAAAACAAGCCCGTTTTGTAATGAAATGCACATTTGATAATAAAATGTTATTTTATATGGTCTGTTTTTGTCTAAAACAGACCTGCGGAGGAACTATTAATATTAAAATTAAAATTAAAACTTCCATTTTCATTTTTGTGACATACAGAATGAAATGAATAGTTTATTACTGATGTTACAGAATCACTATAAAATACAGTTACTTTAATGTTACACCAGTCTCATTGAAAAAGGTTAATAAAAGATCTATGATGATTCACGTGCTGTCAGAATAACTTTTGCTTTTCATATAATGGAAACTAAAACAATTGATTGAATTTAGGAATTACTGGATCATAACAAGCATTTAAAGCTTTATTTTCTCACCAATTTTCTCTTCTTCCTACTGACAGATGAACACACAGGCAGTACCCACCTCTCAATGGCCAATATTCATTTGTGAGCGTCACTCAATCTTGCCAGATTATTGAATTAAAGGGGTGTCACAGCTAAACCCAATCATATTTCAAGAATTGTTCATGCACACTTTCAGCAGCTCGATGGTAGCCAAAGCAGAAACAAGGGCCATGTTCCTCAATGTAAGGCTCCTAAATTTGCTGCACATTAAAATTATTTGGCTCAACACACAGTTTACACATTGAACCTGCAATGACCCTGCTTTACACAGTTCAGTTACTCCTTCTGAATCAGGATAGGTGCTGATTTGGGGGTGGAGTTACAATAGACAATAGGTGCAGGAGTAGGCCATTCTGCCCTTCGAGCCTGTACCACCATTCAATATGATCATGGATGATCATCCTCAATCAGTATCCTGTTCCTGCCTTATCTCCATAACCCTTGATTCCACTATCCTTGAGAGCTCTATCCAACTCTTTCTTAAACGAATCCAAAGACTGGGCCTCCACTGCCTTCTGGAGCAGAGCATTCCACACACCCACCACTCTCTGGGTAAAGAAGTTTCTCCTCATCTCTGTCCTAAATGGCCTACCCCTTATTTTTAAGCTGTGTCCTCTGGTTCAGGACTCACCCATCAGTGGAAACATGTTTCCTGCCTCCAGAGTGTCCAATCCTTTAATAATCTTATATGTCTCAATCAGATCCCCTCTCAGTCTTCTAAACTCAAGGGTATACAAGCCCAGTCGCTCCAATCTTTCAACATAAGATAGTCCCACCATTCCAGGAATTGACCTCGTGAACCTACGCTGCACTTCCTCAATAGCCAGAATGTCTTTCCTCAAATTTGTAGACCAGAACTGCACGCAATATTCCAGGTGCGGTCTCACCAGGGCCCTGTACAGCTGAAGAACCTCTTTGCTTCTATACTCAATCCCTCTTGTTATGAAGGACAGCATGCTATTAGCTTTCTTCACTACCTGCTGTACCTGCATGCTTGCCTTCATTGACTGGTGTACAAGAACACCTAGATCTATTTGTACGGCCCCTTTACCTAAATTGATTCCATTTAGGTAGTAATCTGCCTTCCTGTTCTTGCCACCAAAGTGGATAACCATACATTTATCCACATTAAACTGCATCTGGCATGCATCTGTCCACTCACCTAACCTGTCCAGGTCACCCTGTAATCTCCTAACATCCTCCTCACATTTCACCCTGCCACCCAGCTTTGTATCATCAGCAAATTTGCTAATGTTACTATTTTACTATTTACTCTTAATACCATCTTCTATATCATTAATATATATTGTAAAAATCTGCGGTCCCAGCACTGATCCCTGCGGTACCCCACTGGTCACCGCCTGCCATTCCGAAAGGGAGCCGTTTATCACTACTCTTTGTTTCCTGTTAGCCAACCAATTTTCAATCCAAGTCAGTACTTTGCCCCCAATACAAATGGCAAGAGAAATTGTGTTTCTTTTCACGTTCAAATATAGGTTATCTATTTTTGAAAACCTGTCATCATTAGGTCTTTATTATATGTCTTCAGTCAGAAATATAACTAATTCAAGTAGAGTAAGATGGGGAATTCCAAATTTTCCTCCCTATCACATTTGCACTAGGATGTTGATTCACCAAGAGACGTTAAGGGACAGTGAATGATCGTATATAACATACGCTTTATATTTATCAAACAGTCTTTTTAATTTTACTCTTGATACAAAGCAGATATAACACTGATATACAATTCTCAGCAAATGGCATACCAGCTGTACAAAGAGGGTTGATAGCATCAGCCAAGCTGCTGCTCCCATATTGTTAAACTGAAAAACGTCAAACATCAACGTAAAATTGGAAATTTTAAGATTTCAGATTAATATGAGAAAAATCCCAAGCTTTGTTTATTTTGTTTTGAAAATTTGTTCCAAAGCAGTGAATAACTTTAAGAGCTGGTGTTGATTTGAAAGTATATTCTGTTATTAACATCTGATGTATGTTAATATTTTTCAAAATAAAGTATACAATGCAGACTGCTGAGGTGAATAGAGAAATTGCAATAGAGACATTTCATATTTAACACACTCTACTGTAACATTACCTGTATATTTTGTTTATGCTCAACAGCTATCCCTAAGTGATATAGAAAAAAAACGCTACGTGGGCTAAAAAAAACTTTAACCAAAACTTTTCCAAATGGTTTCCCAAATTAGGTATGTTCTTACTGGTGCTGTTGTAATTTCAGGAAGAGAATCCAACATAGAACAACATAACAAGTTCACAGATCTCCTTCATTCTGTGAACTTACAATATGCCAAGTCTTTCCTCTGACCATTTCATAGCTATTGTTTTTATTTCCCTTCTCAGGCCAATAGTGAACTATATGAAGCTGTCAAAAATCAGACTCTGCCACATGAAATATTGCTTACTATTTGTGATAATGTAAAATTATTTTGGTTGAAACATAGTCATAGAGATGTACAGCATGGAAACAGATCTTTCAGTCCAACTCATTTATACCAACCAGATATCCTAGATAAATCGAGCCCGATTTGCCAGCATTTGGTCCATATTCCTTTAAACCTTTCCTATTCATATACCCATCCAGATGCCTTGTAAATATTGTATTTGTACCGGCCTCCACCACTTCCTCTGGCAGCTGATGCCATATACGCATCATCCTCTGCATGAAACAATTGCTCCTTAGGTCATTTTTAAATCTTCCTTCTCTCACCTTAAACCTACATCCTCTCATTTTGGACTTCCCCACCCCAGAGAAAAGACCTTTGCTGCTTACCTAACCATGTCATTCATGATTTTATAAACGTCTATAAAGGTCAACCCTCAGCCTCCAACACACCAGGGAAAATAGCCTGTCCTTACAGTCCAAACCCTCCAGTCCTGGAAACATCCTTGTAAATCTTTTCTGAATCCTTTCAAGTTTCATAACATCCTTCCTATAGCAAGGAGACCAGAATTGCACATAGTATTCCAAACACAGAAACATGGATAGGAAACAGGAGCCAGGGTAAGCCATTCGGCCTTTGAACGTGGTCCGCCAGTCAATATTGTCATGGCTGATTATCCAACTCAATACCATGTTCCTGCTTTCTCCCCAGGCCTTTTGATCTCTCTACTCTAAAACTATCTAACTCCTGCTTGAAAGCATTCAACGTTTTGGCCTTCATCACTCTCCACGACAGAGATTTCCACAGGTTCTCCACATTCTGAATGAAAAGAAAATTCCTCGCTCCACCCTACATCCTTAGAAATGAAGGGAAGGAAATTGAGCAAGTCATCTCTGTGATCTCTGTTTGGCAGAAGTGTTGGTCGAGAATGTGCAGCACGAATGTGCAGCTGGCATACATGCCCTGATAAAAAGAAAAATTAAAGTTAACTTTTTAATAATGGGCAAAATGTCATGATTCTGAAACTTCCTGCTCTATTTTGGTCAAAAGGACATCTACTATAATTCTCAGTACCATCAGCATAATAGAATGGAATGTGGCACAATGATAACATTACTGTTCTAGGAATCCATAGTTCCTAATGCTCTAGAACATGGTGTCAAATTCCACAATGGCAGACAAAAAAATTTGAATTCAATACAGACCCAAATTTAAAAATGCTTGTCTAATGGTGACCATGTAACCAATGTCAATTGATGTAAATATCCATCTGGTTAATAAAGGTTCTTTATGGAAGGAACAAGAACAGAAATTGTTGGAAAAACTCAACAGGTCTGACAGCATCTGTGGAGGGAACGCAGAATTAACTATTCAGATCCAGTGACCTTACTTCAGAACTAAATGTAGCTAGAAAATGGTTGGTATATGTGCTGCAGAAGGGGCAGGGGGAGGTGGAAGGAGTGAACGATAGGTGGAGATGGAGCCCAGAGAGAGAGAAAAACAGTTGGGTAAAGGAATGGGTAAAGGTCAGCTGAAATCCATTTAGCTCATATCTACTGCTATGGCCTCATCAATCCTCTTTGTTACTTCTTCAAAAAACTCAATCAAGTGTGTGAGACATGATTTCCCACTCACAAAGCCATGCTGACTATCCCTAATCAGTCCTTGCCTTTCTAACTACATGTACATCCTGTCCCTCAGGATTCCCTCCAACAACTTGCCCACCACCGACGTCAGGTTCACTGGTCTACAGTTCCCTGGCTTGCCCTTACCACCCTTCTTAAAAAGTCGCACCACATTAGCTAGCCTCCAGTCTTCCGGCAACTCATCTGTGACTATCGATGATACAAATATCTCAGCAAGCGGCCCAGCAATCGCTTCTCCAGCTTCCCACAGAGTTCTAGGGTACACCTGATCAGGTCATAGAATCATTGACATGTACAGCATGGAAACAGACCCTTCAGTCCAAACCCGCCCATGCCGACCAGATATACCAACCCAATCTAGTCTCAACTGCCAGCACCCGGCCCATATCCCTCCAAACCTTTCCTATTCATATACCCATCCAAACGTCTCTTAAATGTCGCACATCCTCTGACAGCTCATTCCATACATGTACCACCCTCTGCGTGAAAAAGTTGCCCCTTAGGTCTCTATTATGTCTTTCCCCTCTCACCCTAAACCTATGCCCTCTAGTTCTGGACTCCCCGACCCCAGGGAAAAGACTGCCTATTTATCCTATCCATGCCACTCACACTTTGTAAACCTCTATAAGGTCACCCCTCAGCCTCCGACGCTCCAGGACAAACAGCCCCAGCCTGTTCAGCCTCACCCTGTAGCTCAAATCCTTCAACCCTGGCAACATCTTTGTAAATCTTTTCTGAACCCTTTCAAGTTTCACAACATCTTTCCGGCAGGAAGGAGACCAAAATTGCACGCAATATTCCAACAGTGGCCTAACCAATGTCCTGTACAGCCGCAACATGACCTCCCAACTCCTGTACTCAATACTCTGACCAATAAAGGAAAGCATACCAAACACTTTCTTCATTATCCTATCCACCTGCAACTCCACTTTCAAGGAGCTATCAAACTGCATTCCAAGGTCTCTTTGTTCAGCAACACTTCCTAGGATCTTACCATTTAGGCGTATAAGTCCTGCTAAGATTTGCTTTCCCAAAATGCAGCACATCACATTTATCTGAATTAAATTCCATCTGCCATTTCTCAGCCCATTGGCCTATCTGGTCCAGATCCTGTTGTAATCTGAGGTAACCCTCTTCACTGTCCACTACATCTTCAATTTTGGTGTCATCTGCAAACTTACTAACTGTACCTCTTATGCTCGCATCCAAATCATTTATGTAAATGACAAAAAGTAGAGGACCCAGCACCGATCCTTGTGGCACTCCACTGGTCACAGACCTCCAGTCTGAAAAACAACCCTCCACCACCACCCTCTGTCTTCTACCTTTGAGCCAGTTCTGTATCCAAATGGCTAGTTCTCCCATTGTTCCATGAGATCTAACCTTGCTAATCAGTCTCCCATGGGGAACCTTGTCGAATGCCTTACTGAAGTCAAAATAGATCACACCTACTGCTCTGCCCTCAATCTTCTTTGTTACTTCTTCAAAAAACTCAAGCAAGTTTGTGAGACATGTTTTCCCACGCACAAAGCCATGTTGGCTATCCCAAATCAGTCTTTACCTTTCCAAATACATGTATATCCTGTCTCTCAGGATTCCCTCCAACATCTTGCCCACCACTGAGGTCAGGCTCACTGGTCTATAGTTCCCTGACTTGTCTTTACCGCCCTTCTTAAACAGTGGCACCACCTTTGCCAACCTCCGGTCTTCCGGCACCTCACCTGTGACTATCGATGATACAAATATCTCAGCAAGAGGCCCAGCAATCGCTTCTCGAGCTTCCACAGAGTTCTGGGTACACCTGATCAGGTCCTGGGGATTTATCCACCTTTAACCATTTCAAGACATCCAGCACTTCCTCCTCTGTAATCTGGACATTTTGCAAGATGTCACCATCTATTTCCCTACAGTCTATATTTTCCATATCCTTTTCCACAGTAAATACTGATGCAAAATATTAATTTAGTATCTCCCCCATTTCCTGTGGCTCCACACAAACGCCGCCTTGTTGATCTTTGAGGGGCACTATTCTCTCCCTAGTTACCCTTGTCCTCAATATATTTGTAAACACCCTTTGGATTCTCCTTAATTCTATTTGCCAAAGCTATCTCATGTCTCCATTTTGCCCTCCTGATTTCCTCTTAAGTATACTCCTACTTTCTTTATACTCTTCTCAGGATTCACTCCATCTATCCTGTCTATACCTTATATATGCTTCCTTCTTTTTCTTAACCAAACCCTCAATTTCTTTAGTCATCCAGCATTCCCTATACCTACCAGCCTTCCCTTTCACCCTGACAGGAATATACTTTTTCTGGATTCTTGTTATCTAATTTCTGAAAGCTTCCCATTTTCCAGCCGTCCCTTTACTTGCGAACATCTGCCTCCAATCAGCTTTCGAAAGTTCTTGCCTAATACCGTCAACATTGGCCTTTCTCCAATTTAGAACGTCAACTTTTAGATCTGGTCTATCCTTTTACATCACTATTTTAAATCTAATGGAATTATAGTCACTGGCCCCAAAGTGCTCTCCCACTGACACCTCAGTCACCTGCCCTGCCTTATTTCCCAAGAGTAGGTCAAGTTTTGCACCTTCTCTGGTAGGTACATCCACATACTGAATCAGAAGATTTTCTTGTATGCGCTTAACAAATTCCTCTCCATCTAATCCTTTAACACTTTGGCAGTCCCAGTCTATGTTTGGAAAGTTAAATCTCCGACCATAATCACCTTATTATTCTTACAGATAGCTGAGATCTCCTTACAAATTTGTTTCTCAATTTCCCTCTGACTATTATGAGGGAGGTCTATAATATAATCCCGATAAGGTGATCTTCCCATTCTTATTTCCCAGTTCCACCCAAATAACTTCCCTGGATGTATTTCCAGGAATATCCTCCCTCAGTACAGCTGTAATGCCATCCCTTATCAAAAATGCCTCTCTGCCTCCTCTCTTGCCTCCCTTTCTATCCTTCCTGTAGCATTTGTATCCTGGAACATTAAGCTGCCAGTCCTGCCCATCCCTGAGCCATGTTTCCGTAATTGCTATGATATCCCAGTCCCACGTTCCTAACCGTGCCCTCAGTTCATCTGCCTTCCCTGTTAAGCCCCTTGCATTGAAATAAATGCAGTTTAATTTATTGATCCTACCTTGTCCCCGCCTGCCCTGAGTGTTTGACTCACTTCTGTTCTCAACTGTATCAGTCTCAGATTGACCGCTTTCCTCACTATCTCCCTGGGTCCCAACCTTACTAGTTTAAATCCTCCCGAGCAGCTCCATCAAATTTCCCTGCCAGTATATTAGTCCCCTTCCAATTTAGCATCCGTCCTTGTACAGGTCATTGGCACAAGGGAAGCAACACAC
Organism: Chiloscyllium punctatum; assembly: GCF_047496795.1. Classification (NCBI taxonomy): domain Eukaryota; kingdom Metazoa; phylum Chordata; class Chondrichthyes; order Orectolobiformes; family Hemiscylliidae; genus Chiloscyllium; species Chiloscyllium punctatum. The sequence goes on from NC_092778.1 coordinate 52,786,148, forward strand.
CATTCTGATTTTTCACTGCTGGCCACAGAAATGCCTGCCTATACCTCAGACTAGAGAATCCCTTGACACAATTGATCTCTTGGCACCCGACATACCCCTCGTTGCATTAGAGCCAGTCTCAATACCAGAAACGTGGCTGTTCATGCTACGTTCCCCTGAGAATCCATCCCCCACTACATTTTCCAAAACAACATACTTGTTTGAAATGGGTATATCCACAAAAGACTCCTGCACTAGCTGCCTACCTCTGTTATCTTTCATGGAGTTAACCCATCTATGTGACTGTGTCTGAGACTTTCCCCCATTCCTATAACTGCCATCCATCACACACTGTTTTTGCAAATTCCTCATTGCTTCTAACTGTCTCTGATAAGATTTGCAACCAACAGCATTTATAGCAGATATAATCCGCTGTAATCCTTCAACTCTCCTTCAACTCCCACATCTGACAAGACGCACATTTCACTCTACTAAAGACCATTTTTTGCTTCTTCACAATTTACATACGCAGAAAATAACACTGTCTTATTCCTCTACAAAAACTTCCCCAGGTTATATTAACAGTTATGGCTTACATTTTAAGTTTAATCAAGAGAAATATCTCCACAAACATATAAGCAAGAAAGAACCCACTCTTCTCACTACTGCAGATTTTCTGTAGGTCACACTTTAAACAATACACTTATCTGCTTCTGTGCTGTGAACTTCACCCAACAGTTCCTCCAAGATCAGTTTTGAATTTCACTGTTTGTTAATTTACCCACACTGCAATGTCCAGCGATCCATTAATTCAAACAGCAAAGGCAGTGTCAGTTTCTTTCTTTCTCTCTCTCCAGCACTGACCTCACCATGTGCTTCCTTTGTCTGTTCTTCTCCCTTCTCCCTTTTAAAACAGTCATTTCACATCAGAGAGCGGTGGGAGCTGCGCGGAAGTGAAGGCAGAGCGCAAAGCCAGTCGGGAAGGTAGTGCGGGAAGGTAAGTGATTTTTATTTGAGTGGGTGTGTTCTAGACCCCAGGTCCTACAAAGTAGGGCCTCCCTCCCTCCCTCCTCCTCTAACCTACATTAAAAGTCCACAGACTTGCCCCAAAAAGAGGGTCCAAGGAAGTTCATGTGGATTGAAGAGTGAGGCTTTAGCTCAGGAGTCTTCGACAAGGAGGTTGAGTGAAGTGATTACGCCACAGTTGAAGAGGGTGAAGGCATGACTGCCAAGCTGGTTCAGTGTGCTACATGCTTGATGTGGGAGGTCAACGACTCTGGTGTGTCTGGCTCGTGTAAGTGTGGAAAGTGTATGCAAGTTCAGCTACTGACAGAGCATATTGCAGCACTGATGAAAGAACTTGAGGACCTTGGGCTCATCCAAGAGAACGAGGTCTTTCTGGACAAGACCTTCAGCGAGGTTATTACACCAATCGTACCAGAAGAGAGCAGACGATGAGGAAGGCAGAGAGGAGACAGGTGCAAGAGACCCCAGGGGACGTACCTGTCAGGAACAAGTTGAATCTTTTGGAAACAGTAGAGACAGATGACACTGCCAGTCCGCGAGGCGGCCAGGTCTGTCAATCAAAAGTTGGCGTGGAGACAGAGCGGAAGAGTCGGACATCGCACATAGCCGTGGCAATAGGGGACTCCATAGTGAGAGGAACTGACCAGGGTTTTTGTGGCAGCAGACGGGACTTAAGGATGGTGTGTTGCCTTCCTGGTGCCAGGGTTAAAGACATCACAGACAGAGTGCAGGAAATCCTCAAGGACGAAGGTGAAGAGCCAGAGGTAGTGGTACATGTCGGCACAAATGATGTTGGGAAGAAGAGGAGGAACATACTACAGCGGGACTTCAGAGAACTAGGAAGAAGGCTGAAAAGCAGGACGTCCAAGGTGGTTATCTCCGGTTTCCTTCCAGTACCTTGGGCTGGTGAGGCCAGTAACAGGGAGATAATGGACTTGAACGTGTGGCTGGGGAACTGGTGCAGGAATCAAGGATTTAAATTCTTGGATCACTGGGGTATGTTTTGTGGTAAGCATAAATTCTACAAGAGAGACGGTTCGCACCTTAATAGGTTAGGGACCAGCACTCTGACAGGCAGGTTTGCTACTATAACACAGGGAGGAGCTGGCCAAAGTTCAATGGTGCAATTTAAACTAAGTAGCGGGGGGGAGGGGACAAACTGGATGTTTAAGAAGGAAATTGGAGGGAAAGTTAGAACAAGGGAAGTCAAGAAAGACAGCTGTATCAATGAGGCAGAAAACTCAGAAAGGTATCATGCTGTAAGGTTGAGTGAAATAGGAGTTGATGGGAAGGGTGAGGGCAATAACAAATTAAAAATACTATACATGAATGCACAAAGCATTAGAAATAAGATGGATGAGCTTGAGGCTCTTTTGGAAATTGGCAGATACATGGACTTCAAGTGGACAGGGCCTAGGAAATGAATATTCAAGGCTACACGTGCTATCGTAAGGACAAACTGACGGGCAGAGGGGATGGGGTGGCCATGTTGATAAGGGATGATATTCAGTCCCTTGCGCAGGGGGATCTAGAATCAGGGGATGTAGAGTCAGTGTGGATAGAGCTGAGAAATACGAAGGTAAAAAGACCCTCTTGGGAGTTATCTACAGGCCCCCAAACAGTAGTCTGGATGTCGGATGTAAGTTAAATCAGGAGCTGAAATTGGCCAGTCGCAAAGATGTTACTACAGTTGTTATGGGGGATTTCAACATGCAGGTAGACTGGGAGAATCAGGATGGTATTGGACCTCAAGAAAGAGACTTTGTGGATTGCCTCAGAGATGGATTCTTAGGACAGCTAGTGCTGGAGCCGACCAGGGAGAAGGCAATTCTGGATCTGGTATTGTGCAATGAACCAGAATTGGTCAGGGACCTCGAAGTGAAGGAGTCATTGGGAAGTAGTGACCATAATACAATAAGCTTCAATCTGCAATTTGAGAGGGAGAGGGTACAATCAGAAGTGACAATTCACAGAAGTGAATAAAGGGAACTATGGAGCTTTGAGGGAGGAGCTGGCCAAATTTCAATGGTGCAATACCTTAGCAGGGATGACAGTGGAGGAACAATGGCGGATATTTCTGTGTATAATGCAGAAATTGCAGGATCAGTTCATTCCAAAAAAGAAGAAAGATCCTAGGAGGAGGCATAGGTGGCCGTGGCTGATGAGGAAAGTTAAGAAACATATAAAGTTAAAAGAGAAAAAGTATAACATAGCAAAGATAAGTGGAAAACAGAGGACTGGGAAGCTTTTAAAGAACAACAGAGGATTACTAAGAAGGAAATACGCAGAGAAAAAATGAGGGATGAAGGTAAACTGGCCAATAATATAAACGAGGATATTAAAAGTTTTTTTAGGTATGTGAAAGGCAAAAAAATGGTTAAGACTAAAATTGGGCCCTTGAAGACAGAAACAGGGGAATACATTACATGGAACAAAGAAATGGCAGAAGAATTGAATTGGTACTTCAAATCTGTATTCACTGGGGAAGACACAAGCAATCTCCCTGAGGTAACAGTGGCTGAAGGACCCGAATTGAAGGGAATTTATATTTGCCAGGAATTGGTGTTGGAGAGACTGTTAGGTCTGTTAAGTCCCCAGGGCCTGATGGTCTACATCCCAGGGTACTGAAGGAGGTGGCTCGAGAAATCGTGGATGCATTGGTGATTATTTTCCAGAGTTCGATAGATTCGGGATCAGTTCCTGTGGATTGGAAGGTGGCTAATGTTATACCATTTTTTAGGAAAGGTGGGAGAGAGAAAGCAGGAAATTATAGGCCAGTTAGTCTGACTCAGTGGTGGGAAAGATGCTGGAATCTATTATAAAGGATGAAATTACGACACATCTGGATCGTAGTTACAGGATAGGTCAGAGTCAGCATGAATTTATGAAGGGGAAATCATGCTTGACTAATCTTCTGGAATTTTTTGAGGATGTAACTCTGAAGATGGACGAGGGAGATCTAGTAGATGTAGTGTACCTGGACTTTCAGAAAGCTTTTGATAAAGTCCCACATAGGAAGTTAGTGAGCAAAATTAGGGGGCATGGTATTGGGGGCAAAGTACTAACTTGGATTGAAAGTTGGTTGGCTGACAGGAAACAAAGAGTAGTGATAAATGGCTCCCTTTCGCAATGGCAGGCAGTGACCAGTGGGGTACCGTAGGGATCAGAACTGGGACCACAGCTTTTTACAAGATATATTAATGATATTGAAGATAGTATTGGTAATAACATTAGCAAATTTGATGATGACACTAAGCTGGGTGGCAGGGTGAAATGTGAGGAGGATGTTAGGAGATTACAGGGTAACCTGGACAAGTTAGGTGAGTGGTCAGATGCATGCCAGATGTAGTTTAATGTGGATAAATGTATAGTTATCCACTTTGGTGGCAAGAACAGGAAGGCAGATTACTACCTAAATGGAATCAATTTAGGTAAAGGGGCAGTACAGAGAGATCTGAGTGTTCTTGTACACCAGTCAATGAAGGTAAGCATGCAGGTACAGCAGGTAGTGAAGAAGGCTAATAGCATGCTGGCTTTCATAACAAGAGGGATTGAGTATAGAAGCAAAGAGGTTCTTCTGCAGCTGTACAGGGCCCTGGTGAGACCACACCTGGAGTACTGTGTGCAGTTCTGGTCTCCAAATTTGAGGAAAAACATTCTGGCTATTGAGGGCGTGCAGCGTAGGTTCACGAGGTCAATTCCTGGAATGGCGGGATTACCTTATACTGAAACACTGGAGCGACTGGGCTTGTATACCCTTGAGTTTAGAAGACCAAGAGGGGATATGATTGAGACATATAAGATTATTAAAGGATTGGACACTCTGGAGGCAGGAAACATGTTTCCGCTGATGGGTGAGTGCCGAACCAGAGGACATAGCTAGACCACTTAGGACAGAGATGAGGAGAAACTTCTTTACCCAGAGAGTGGTGGCTGTGTAGAATGCTCTGTCCCAGAGGGCAGTGGAGGCCCAGTCTCTGGATTCATTTAAGAAAGAGTTGGATAGAGTTCTCAAGGATTGTGGAATCAAGGGTTATGGAGATAAGACAGGAACAGGATACTGATTAAGGATGATCAGCTATGATCATATTGAATGGTGGTACAGGCTCGAGGGGCAGAATGGCCTACTCCTGTACCTATTGTCTATTGTCTATTGTCTATTGCTGTTGTTTCGACTTTTTTTTTCTAAAGTTCGAAAACAATGCAACAGCATACGAAACAGTATTTGCTGCTCCTGGAATTCGAGGAAATCACCTCCAGCACCTAAAATACCACAAAAAAGGAGCAGATGTTACAGCCAGAAATGTTTCTCGTCCTCCATCTTGGATTAGCTTTCTATGAAAAATAGAGTTGAGTAGATTCAGTGGAGTGCAGGTAAATCACTGCTTCACCTGGAAGAGGTGTCTGGGGCCTTGGATAATGAGGATGGAGGAAGTAATGGACATGTGCTACATCTTCTGCTTGGGTAAGTGCTGTGGGAGTTTGGAGGTGGATTGGACAAAGGTGTTCCAGCAGGAAAGTTAAATGTATGAGGCTGTCAAGGGAGGGGAAGGAAATATATATCTGATGGTGGCATCCAGCTGGAGGTGGCAGAAATGTCGGCCAATAATTATTTGTATGTAGATGCTAGTGGAATTGTAGGTGAGGATGACGGAGGGCCCTATCACTGATGTGGGAAAAATGAGAGGGTGTGAGGGCCACAGTGCAGGTCCCTGTGGGGAATCCTCAGTTGAGGAAGAAAGTGGATATTTGGAGGCCCCCCTTGTCAGAGTTGGTATAATTGGAACTGATGCCATATTGAGGAAGAATTGGGATACTTTTTCTCGCTCTCTGGACTCCATCTCCCTACCTATCATTTACTTCATTCCCCTTCCCCAACCCCTTGAGCATATATATCAACCATATCCAGCTACAATCAGTTCTGAAAAAGGGTCACTGGACACAAAAAGTTAATTCTGCTTTCTCTCCACAGATGCTGCCAGACCGACTGAGTTTTTCCAGCAATTTCTGTTTTTGTTTCTGATTTCCAATATCTAAAATTCTTTTTTTTTCCTTTACATAAAGAAATCCATTGCCCTGGCCTACATGTGAGTGGAGGCTGACAAGACATTGTGATTGATACTTAACCTTTCTCCTGCAAACCAGTCAATTAAAGAGTAATAATTGCAGGCCCTGCTAGTGATGCCCACATGCCATGAACAAATTTTAAAAATGTTTACATCAAGACATGAATCCACACAGGTCACTCAACATACTGGCAATACTCCTTTAAGCAATATGTCTAAAACAGATTATATAGTAATTTACTTTATCAATGTTCTGGGAAGTTGGCCTTCAATTAGGACATTAAAGCATAATCATGATCAACTTGGAAATCTCTTCAACAGCTAATTCATTGGATGCACTCAAGGCAGCAGGGACTATCCATGTACTAGGTAAAATATGATTTAGACAAGAAACACCATTCAGGTTATCCATGTAAAAGACTGTGGGTTGGAATTGCTGAAGGAAGTTCAACACAATTTTCTTAACTTTCCTAGCACACCAGCTTAATAAAACTGAATCAATCCTATCCCTATGTAACAATACTATGGCTTTAAGAGGTGTGTTTTGTCCTGGTTTTTCTTATGAAGAAAGATTAAGACAGAAGTCCCAAGCTGTCTGCTCAAAGCGAATAAAGTAAACAGCTTGTGAGGCCTTGGGTTTTTTTTTTAAGTTGGAACAATAGAAGCAGCTTGAATGGGAGGAGTCAAGCTCCCACAGAACCAGGATTTTTAATTTTAGCTTTCTGCAATTTCTGGAGTCATGAAACTGGATGTGGAAGCCCTTCATCTTCTCTCTGTTTCAATTAAAAGCTGATGCTCTCTTCGGGCTGCTAGAATTGCATGTGGCACAATCTATTTTACTGAATTTGTCTTTGCCAAGAATGTGTTTACAAGTTGTTAATATATCAGAATATTTAAATAGCAGTAGTTAATATATGTATTATTTTGTTAAGCATTTTGAGAGAGTTACAATTAAGCCAATTATTTTCTTTTATTTTGTTTGTATTTTAATATAGTATAAGATTGAAGTCAAGTAGTTTAACCAAACAAATTGTATCTGGAAAGCAAAGCCATACATTTACCTTCAAAATAAGAAAACATTAGGTCTAGGCTATCTTCGAAATATCTTTTGAGGGGATTTAGTCTGTTCCATAACACTTATCAATGTATGTATTTTTAATACAAATGGTTTCTTGCAATACACTATGTACTCACAAATTTTGGACATGGCTCCTTTTCTTGTGATTAGATTAGATTCCTACAGTGTGGAAACAAGCCCTTCAGCCCAACCGATGAAGGGTTTTTGCCCGAAACGTCAATTTTCCTGCTCCTCAGATGCTGCCTGAACTGTTGTGCTTTTCCAGCACCACTCTACTCCAGAATCTGTTTCCAGCATCTGCAGTCATTGTTTTTACCTTCGGCCCAACCAGTCCATACTGACTCTCCGAAGAGTAACCCATTTCCAGACCCATTTCCCTCTGACTAATGCACCTAACACTATGGGCAAATTAGCACAGTCAATTCACCTGACTTGCATATCTTTGGACTTATGTTATAAGTTTGGGAAGACAGGGTATTCCACATAAAACAGGACAACAAAGCACTGCCAATTATTTCAGTTCTCACTGAAATTCCAAGTGCTGCATTTACAATCACTGGGCTGTGGACAATACAAATCTGTAAGTATATTGTAAATCAGTTGATTAATGTTTTAAGCATGTTTTTGAAATTATGGAAAAGAGCAGACTCCCACAGATAAATGATTGCCATGAGCTAGAGAATGTAGCAAACTAACTGGTGAATCATTCTGCTGTGATTTATAAATAATATTATAGATTATATCGTAACTAATCTCACAGATAGCATTTGTCATACTCTGTTAGGATGTCAAGCTGATATCTAATGGAATAACTTTGATATTCCAGACTTAGTGTATACACTGGAGGCTAATGAATGATATTAAATGTAATTCAGTCAGTTCAAATAATGATTCCTCCAACAGGGAAATGCCAGGAATTTCCTTGATATTCAAAGTGGAAGTAAGTTACAGCATGATGTAGCAACACTGTACAGTATAGAAACTGTATAGAAACTTGTGGCACAGCACAAAAAGTGATAATTTGGGCCATGGCTACCACTGCTCTCTAAAATAGAGCTATGCAATTTCTAGCTTTTGGTCCATTGGCCCTGTAAATTATAATAATTCAAGTGCCTATCCAAGTACTTCTTAAAAGTCTTGAGAATTTCTGTCTTTGCTACCCTTCCAGGAAATGAATTGCAGAATTTACCAGCCTCTGGGTGAAAATAATTCTCTTCAGGCACCTCAGTCTTCAAATCTATACTCCCTGGCTACTGACACTGACCTGTCAGGAAAGGGAAATAGGTCGTCCTTATTCATGCTGTCTATGTACCTCTTTATTTTGTACACATCAATTAAATCTCCTTGCTACATTCTCTATTCCAAAGGAAATAAAACTAGGTTTTCCAATCTTCCCTGATAGCTAAAGTTCTCCTCGTCTTGACACATCTTTGTAAGTCTCTCTTGTGCTCTCTCTACACAATTATATCTTTTCCGCCACCTTTCAAGCAGTTTCAGTACAGCCACCTGCTCTTTTAGTCTATGCCTTAGTGAATAAAACAAAAGCCCATCCTTCTAATTTTGGAGAACCATGTACTTGCCAAAATCCTTTAGTTTCTCTGCACTTCTCAACATGGTCCCATTTATTGGCACATTCCCTCACCTTGCTTGTCCTCCTTACCTGCACAAGATGCAAACAATGAATTTTAACAAGTATAAACCATTCATGGCTATCATTACTATACATTTCCAGAATATCTTCTATAGTTTGCATTTGATGACTTAGAAGAACAGAGACAGTTTAATAGAAAAATAAATAAAGTACTTTTATAACATGAATCTAAACTATCACCAAGAAAAATCAACACATATTTTGGATAAAATAACTACATTATACTTGTTTTGAAAGGAATTAAATCCTCACTTCTTTCAGCATTATTTTTGCCTCAGCTATACCAAAGCTAAACTGAAACAAATAAATCTACATTATGTTTGGCATAGTGTAAGGAATTATTTTCTCCGATATAAATAGATGTTTCTGTATTTCTGTTTACATTGTTAAGGGTGTCAGCCAGTACATCATCACTTTTAGCTGGATAAAATGTCGGAGGCAAGTCCACGACAGAAGTATGATAGGGCAGAACTTCTAGCTTTCATCTTGCTATGCTTTTGACTCTGTCAAAAATTGTTTTGAATATTCAGTGGCAGGCAGCACAAATCTAGCCTACTGCATCACAGTTCCTCCAGTGGGTGTGAAGGCAGGAGCTCATCCCAAGAAGCATATTGTCTGCAAACCAAAAGTGGGAAAAGGGAAACACCATCAGAACGAATGTAGCTGCATTAAAGAAATTACAGTAATGGAGAAAGGAGCATAACTGGGAACATGAGTGAGGTAAAGTGGTCAGTAATCAACTGTAGGGGGTTTATACCAGAGTTTTGTTGAAATAAATCTGAAGCAGTAGGAACTAGTAGTTTAAGACTGTGATAGAACTCATTCTTGCTCCTAGATATGCACCCATCTACCAGACAAGTCACTTTACTAAGCTTTTGAGTTGCCTTTCATGGACCACTAATCTTGCTTTCAGAAGTTCACTTTGGAAAGCTAATAACTATAATATTTTGTCTTCTGTTTGAAATGTTCTAATTGCAGCATGTTTGTCTGCCCATTCTTGCACCTTTGCCTGTGAAAGTTTCAAATTCTCTGCGCTATATTGCGTATTCCTGTCTCTCTGAGAACATGAGACTACAAAATCCAGTTGAGGATTCATCTTGATGTCTTTTTGTAATAAATTTTAGTGGACCTTTATCTGATGCCCAAAGATCAATTTGAATGGACTGAATTTAATACATACATTTATAAATCTCTGGTAGTGAATAGCAATAAAAATCAATCCTGCGCTGCAAACCTGCATGTATTTGCTATAATATGGCTTAATCATTGTCTTGAGAATTTGATGATAACTCTTTAAACCTCCTTGTGCTTGTGGGATAATATGAGGTGGACGTTAACTAATTTGGGTGTAAAATAATTATTACATCTCAAAAGTTTTAGACATTGTAAATATTGTATTTTTATTTTTTACCATATTTTGATCGTGAACTAAAATAGAAAAAGTACTTTTAGTTTAGATTCCCTACATAATGGAAACAGGCCATTTGGTCCAACGAGTCCACACTGACCCTCCAAAGAGTAACCCACCCAGGCCATATATTTACCCCTGCCTAATGCACCTAATACTAATAACATGACCAATTCATCTGACCTATACATCTTTGGATTCTGGAAGGAAACCAGAGTACCTGGAGGAAATCCACACAGACACGGGGAGAATGTGTAAACGTCACACAAACAATCGCCCAAGGCGGGAATCGAACCTGGGTTCCTGGCATTGTGAGGCAGCAGTACTAACCACTGGGTCACCGTGCACTCGTGGAGCAGATTACTGCACTTTTTAAAAGTAGGTTATTAATGCTTATTTTAAGTTTTTTTTAAACTGCTGTTTATTCAAGCAAGAGTAAAGATTTAGTTTTAGATGAGCTGGAACCAGGTGTACAGAAAATGTGTACAGAAGAGATTCAGTGGCAACAACCTTTTGGCCTGTGGAATTGTGACCAGTTGTCAAAGACAAAGGCTTTCTGCCTGCCAACAACTACAAGATTGGGCTCCCAGGTCCTGTGGATCTTCATGAAGAGCTGGTGGGTGCAAATGTTTGGTCAGAAGCCATCAAGTCTCCTGAAAGGAAGGTGCTGCAGTTGTCTCTGCAATGTAAAACACCTCAAACCTGAAGAAAGCCAGTTTATTTCTCATCATCAGTTGTGTAAGTTGTGACTTTTAACCATTAAGTCACAGAGACTTTATAAGTGTGAGCTAGTTGACGTTTGCCTCTTGCCAGGAAATAAAATATCTGTAGAAGGAAGATTGAGGAGCAGCAAGTCTTAAATGTACAAAAAGATCATCTTAGCAAACCATGTGGATAGGGACCATTGACCTGTCTTTCTCAATCATGCTCTCTGCCCATAATACTCATGATTTTTTGGCTGTCTGTATGCTTGTAGAAGAGGGGATTTTATAAGCGAATTAGACTTTCAAGTCAATTTGTTCGTAATTGTTTACCTATAGCTAGAACCTACTTATTTGTAATAAATTGTAATTTTTGTTCAGAAACCTAGTCCATGCTTTCTGTCAAAATGGGTCTAAAAGACAGGTAAATTGGGGAATTTTTCACATTTGCATAAAATCTTTAACTACTGTGATAATTTCAAAAATAGCGGGCCTTGATTTCCTCCAGTGAAGCAGAACAATAAATTTGGAACCTAGGCCTAACTGAATTTAAAATATTAGCCCATAATGAGTAAATACATATAACTTTTCCACCAGTACTTTAGCTAAATTATCCTTAAAAGGAATGGTTTTGAGAAGCTGGGTCACGTCTCGAAGAACATACTGGTGTCCCACTTTAGGTTTTAACAACAGTCCAACAAAATCTACTAACAATGTACTGAATGGTTCTTCAAAAACTAGCATGGGTGTTAAAGGCAGTGATTTGATTACATGTTGAGGTTTTCATACAGTTTGACATAAATGATATGTCTTATGGAACTGTATTACCTCAGATCTATAAGGATATTGCCACTTCCTTATCAGAACTCCATTTTCAATATAATAACACTGGATCTCCTTCAGCCTCACCTTTAGAGAGAGCTGATTATATTAATTTGCTTAACTATGAATCTGCTTTCTAAGTCTCAATTAAAGAAAACATACAAAATACTTCTTTTGAATTACCCCACCCTTAAAGAATGTTCTAGCTACACTAACATCTGCTTGTGTTATTACTTCAATATCAGGTAATGGATTTTGTCAACCATTGCTCTGGGTTCTAATTTCTAAACATGGAGTTTTTAATTTTTTCTGAAAAGAACTGGGAGACTGGAAGAGGTGGACCAATGTGACAAGGGCAGCAGTGATAGGAGACAAGAAAATAGTAGCAGAGAGCCCCAACAGCATGTTTCTAACTGTTAGAGCTGAAGTGGCACATCACAGGAAAACGGGTAGGTGATTTGTGGGTATTACGTCTGTGTCACATTTGATTGGATGAGAGATTTAAATCAGGAGATGTTATTCAGCTTAAGAGTGCAGTTAGAAAATATACTTGTAAAATATTTAGCATCAAAATTAAATAAGCAGAAGAGTCGACTGGGCAGGTGATGAATTGCAGCTGTAGGGATATGAGGGAACGGCGAATATCAATGCAATCAATGGTGATCAAATGTTGGCTGCTCAATAAACATTGGCCCAATGTTGACAAGATACAGTGTGAGGTACAGACACTGTAACATCTAAACGAGGGAGAGTGTTACCTGGATAGTGTGTTTCAGGAGGCATTCACAACCCTTTAATTAATAGCATTAAATCATTCCATAGTCAGGGAAAGGAGGGTTAGTGATCCAGGTATTGTGATCCAGAATTTAGTTTTGGAGCAGCCTCAACCAGTGCCCTTGTCCAATAAGTATGAGATTCTTACTCCCTGTGTAGACAAATGCACAGATTGCAGGTAGAATAAACCAACTGACTGAAACACCATGGTACAGAGTGATGTTCAAGTAGGAGGAGGAGGAAGGAACATAGCAGCAGTAGGAAATTGCATAGTCAGGAGAATAAAAACTGGTCGTTGCAGCAAAGACAGGATCCCGAAGGCTGTGTTGCCTACCTGGTGCCAAGGTCACCACCTCTTCTAGCTGGAGAGGAACACTGGAATGGGAGGGCAAGGATCCAATTGTCGTGGTCCACTTAGGTACCAATGACTTAGGTAGAACGAGGAAAGAGTGCCTGCTGAGGGATTGTGGATAGCTTGGGGCTAAATTAAAAAGCTGAACCATAAAGGTAGCAATTTCCCAATTATTATATGAGCTACATGCAAATTGACATACTGTAAATAAGATTAGAAAGGTATTTGTGAGGCTCAAAAATTGATGAGGGGGAAATAGGTTCTGATTCATGAGGTACTGGCCCAGTACAGGGGAAAGAGAGAGTTGGTATACTGGAATAGACATCGTTGGAACCATGTTGGGACTGGTATCCTATAGATTCATATAGCTACGGTTCTGGTTAAGTCTTTAAACAGTGGAAGAGGAGGATTCAACTGAAAAAAAAAGCCTTTATAAAATCAAAAAGAATTGAGAGAGCATGAGTGCAAGGTACTAAAAAGATGAATGATAAGTGTGACAGGAAGGGACAGAAAACGTAAACAGAAGAGGACAGCAGAAATTAGAACCAGATTTAAGTAACAGTGGTTAAAAATGTCAAGGCTCTTTAACTAAATGAACTTTGCATTTAGAATAAGATAGACAAGTTCAAGGCACAAGCAAAAACACATTAACAAGACTTGATAGCTTTTACAGAAATGTAATTGCAACGTGACCAGGACCGGGAACTCAATGTTCAAGGATATTCAATATTCTGGAAAAATAGGCAGAATGGAAAAGGATATGGGATAACATTGTCAATAAAGGAAATTATCAATGCTTTGGTGAATTGTGATGCAGGAGCAGTGAACAGGAACAAGCTATTTTAGATCTAATGACGTATACTTAGGTAGGACTAGTGAGAGACCTTGCAGTTAAGAATCCACTGGGTGGCAAAGATCACAACACAGATTTTCAAATTCAGTTTAAGGGAGATCAACCCGAGTCTCAAACCAGTATTCTCAACTTAAATAAAGGCAATTACAGAGGTGTGAAGAAAATGAGCTGGGGAAATAGATGAAAGGGAAGATTTATAGATGAGCACTGGCAGACACTTAAGCAGATATTTCATAATGCTCAGCAAAGATACATTCCAGCTAAAAAGAAGGACTTGATGAGAAGAATGAATCACAAGTGGCTAACAAGAACAGTCAAGGAGATTATACAATCAGAAACAAAAGCATACAAAATGATGATTAAAAAGAAATAATAGCTGACTAAAAAGCTAATAAAAAGGGAAAAAATTGATTACAAAATTAAATTGATAAGAAAAATAAACCAGCAAGAGCTTCTACTGGTTAAACAAACGAAAGAGTGTAGCTAAAGTGAGTGTGGGACTCTTGTAACATGCAACTGGGGAATTGATAACAGGGAACAAGGAACTGGTAGATAAATTTAAACCAATAGTTTCTATTCTCTTTCAGGCAGAGGACACTATAAACATCCTAAAATATCAAATAAACATGGTGCCAAAAGGAGGAAAGATAATGTAACAGTCTATATCTTGAGGGGCAAGTACTTTACAAACTGATAGGATTCTGGAAGTGTTCCAGCAGACTGCAAAAGTGCCACTGTGTTCATGAGGGATGGAGACAGAAAGCAGGAAACTATACGTCGGGTTCTCTAACATTTGTAGGGAGGAAAAAGCTGGATATTTAGAAAAGCTCAAAGCAATCAAACAGAATCAACATAGTTTTGCAAAAGTAAAATCATGATTCATAAATTTGCTAGTCTTCTTAAAGGGAAGTGACAGATGTAGCATATTTGGATTTCCAAAAGGGATTTGTAAGGTGTCACATAAAGGGATGTTGCAAAAGATAGGATTTCATGGTTCGCAGGGGATAATATATTAGTATGGATTGATGATTGGTTAAAACACAAAGACAGAGATGGGACTAATGGGTCTTTTTCAGGTTAGAAAGAGATCACTAGAGGAGTGCCACAAGGATCAGTCTTGGACAGTCAATTTTTATTGGATATAAATATGAATTCACATTTGCTGTTGATACTAAAATAGGTGGAACGTTATGTTGCAACTAAGGCATAAGGAGTCTCTAATGGGACACAAATAGCTTGAGCAAGTGGACAAAAACTTGACAGATGAAGTTTAATGTAGTGAAGTTAGAATCAAAAGGCAGACAATTAATTACATGGTCAGAGACTCCAAAAAGATGCAGCACAGAGGGATCTAGGAGTCCTTGTACATGAATTCCAAAAAGTTACTGAAAAGGCATCAAGGACACCAATGCCGGAAACAAGATTCCTCTAAGCCAGACAGACAGTTTACTTCAGGTGACCAAGTTTGGTACCAAAACCATGAAAATGGCCCTGCACAGGTAAGAAACACAGTCAGCATGAGATCAGGTCCTATGACATACAAAGTTCGGGTAGTGAGGTGGTTCTGAACAAGCATATGGACATGAAAGCAGCAAACTCACAAACAGATCAGGAACAAAACATACTCGAAACCTCAGAAAGACTGTTGGAGCTCCTGGGTTCTCCCCCTCTATCTGACTTGGACATGGCAGATGTCACAGCCCTGATACCTTTCTCACCTGAACAAGTGGATGAATTTCTTCCAAGATGCTCCCTAGTCAAAAAAGGCAGGCTACGATCTGGTACATACCACTCATATCCGAGGTTGATTTGGAGGAACTGTAGTAATTGTAACGAGGCCAGTCAGGTGGATCTCATAGAACATGAGTTTCCTGGTTGGGGTTATTAACTAAGACAGATATAAACAGAAGTGTCAGAGGTTTTGTTCACTCTGAGAGGTGACTCCACACTGTGTACTTACCACTGCAACACTCAGGCAATAAATTAGTTCATTTTATTATAAAAGGAACCTCAAATGATTAAGAATGTTTAAAGCATGAATTTTTAGTCACTTCTATTTGAGAAGAAGAAACTTTTAGAATAGAATGAACAATTTTGGCAATCCAGCACAGAGCTCCATCTGCTGGGCGTGTGAATCAGGAGGTTGGAGCTTCTCAGAGGATTTTCTAATGATTAAATGACACCAGGCCTGAGTTCTTGTTATGGCTTTTCAGCTCTTCAGGCTCTACGCCAACACCAAAATTTCATAAAATGTAACCTACTATTTTAAGCAGCACATGTAAACAAGCAGCAAGTGGATCTTGATTAATATTACAGCATTCACTAGTCTGCAAAACATTATTCACTTCGATTTCAAAAGTGCTGATTAATGGAAAGCTTCTGTTCCATTGTATTCACACAACAGAATAACAGTATGTAATGCAAAACTCATGATACTCCATTGAATTTGATTTTCCTTTATGTAATTGTATACCAAATGAGCTGATTCATACCAAATGAGATTGATAGATTCTTGTTGTCTAGAGGAATTAAGGGCTACGGGGAGAACGCTGGTAAGTGGAACTGAAATGCGCATCAGCCATGATTGAATGGCGGAGTGGACTCGATGGGCCGAATGGCCTTACTTCCACTCCTATGTCTTATGGTCTTATTCTGACAGGCTTCATCGATATTGAAATATATATTTTAAGGACATGGTTTTGGCAAGGGGATCTAAAGAATGAGTAAGGAAAAATATGGCAAAGTGAAAGCAAAACAGTATATTACAGATCCCATTTCTGTAAAAGTAAATTTCAAAAGGACATTATTTTGTTGGAAGGAATAAATCACTAAAATAGTAAATAATAGAGGAATTTTAAATGCATAATGCATAGATCCTAGAATGCTGTGCTTCACGAAAACAGTTGTATAAGAACACATGAACAAGTGTAGGGAATTTGGTCCCTCTACCTCTTCTCCTATTCAAATAAATTAATAATTGATTTATCCAATTCAACTCAATTTACAAGTCTTTGTCCAAGACCCTTGACACCATACCTTTAACAAACTCTTACAATCTTGGAAATTTCAATTCACCCAACACCCAAAGCCACTTGAGACACAAATTCAGATTTCCACTCTCCTTTGTGCGAAAAACATTTTGTGATTTCAATCCTAAACATTCCTCCTCTAATGGTAAGATTATCATCTTTTGTGTCGGATTCCCCCACTAGTGTGAACAATTTTTCCTTATCTGACTCTGAAATTGTTGCATTAGTTTAAATAGTTTGATAAGATCACCAGGTAACCTTCTAAACTTGGACTACTACGCATCAAGTTAAAACAACTTGTTCTAATAATTTAACCTATTAAACACGAGCATAATCCAGGTGGATATGTACTGCAATGCCTCGAATGTATCTTTCTGAAATTCAAGACCTGTAACTGAATGCAGTACTCCAAAATAAGGTCTGACCGAGTTTTTACACAATTGACACAATACTTCCTCACTGTTCCATAAGCCTTTTTAATTACTTTTTGTATTTATACTGCAGCTTGTTAATTATCTGTGCATATGGGCAACCAAATCGATTTTTTCAACTACCATTCCTGATCTCACCCTTAAACATTCCAATTTGATTTTGTGAATTCAACCCATCATGAATATATATTTCCTACTCATTTTCTTGTCTATATCCATTTGCAACTACCTGAGTCTATGTACACAACTTGGTGTGTCTCCTAAATCAATAGCCAGTAGTTGCCATTATGTGAAGATTTATTTTCTTCACAAACAATTGTAGATGTTTTGAGTTAATTGAAAGACTTTGCAATAGGAAGGCCTGTAAACATTTCTTTATGACTCTTGCAGACTTGCAAGTGATAAGAAGTAAAATATGCAGCAGTGCTGAAAAGTGATGAGATTTACTTAAAGAATTACATTGAGATCTCTTGCTCGAAATTCTACTGCAGAGTTGTATAATCAGTTGGTCTATTTATCAGTAAGCACTGGTAGCTGATTATACGTTTTCAGTTTGTTTACACATTCTTGACGGACATTCTTTTGTCACCAGATTGTATGCAGGGAGAGGGTTGCTCATTAATTGTTGCTCTGCAATGACAGTTTCGTCTCTAGCTAGTTGAATACCATTAAATCTTCTCACATGTGAGACCACCTAAGACCATAAGAACATAACGAACAGGAACAGGAGTTAGCAATTTGTCAAACCTCAAATCAGCATTCAGTAATTATGAATGAAGTCCACTTTCCTACCCACCTTCCAAAATCGGATTCATTTATGAATGTTCAAGTATTGCCTTGAATACATTTAATGATCTAGCTTCATTGTTCACTGGTAACGAGAATACCAAATGCTAATTATCTTCTGAGAGAAAGAATTCTTCCTCATATCTACTTTAAACAGAGTCTCCTCTTTCTTAAAAACTGTACCCACTAGTTCTTAGTTGCCTCATGAGGAAAATTTCTCATAGCATCCAAGCACCCTCAGAATCTTGTTTGTATTAAATTTCATCTGCCACACTTCCTCCTATTTGTAAGTACAACTTCACTTAGAATTGTAGAATTATGTAACATATAAGAAGCCATTTGGTCCACTGTTTCTTTGCTAAATTTTTCAAAAGACTATGGAAGGTAGTTACAGGCCTCAGGTTTTCTCTTATATAGCAAATTAGCCCTCAGCAAGTATGTCCAATTGCCTTTTGAAAGCTCCTACAGAATTTGATTTTGCCACTTTTTAAAATTCTTTTGCAGGATGGGGGCATCACTGACTAGGCTAGCATTAATGTCCATCCCCAAGTTAAGAGTCAAACACATTGCTGTGGGTCTGGAGTCAAATGTAGGCCAGATCAGGTAAGATTTCATTCCCCAAAGGACATTAATGAACCAGTCAGGTTTTTACAACAATTGACAACGGTTATACAGTCACCAGCAGACTGGCTTTTAATTCCAGGGTTTTTTAAAATTCAAGTTTCACCATCTACCATGTGGGATTTGAACCTACATCCCACAGAACATTTGCTTGATGTCTAGATTACTAGTCCAGTGACTAGTATTACCATTATACCAGCACCTCATCCGAGATGGTGTTATTTCTCCTCCACTTCCATTACAACTATTGTAAATCAGTAATATTTCATTACTGACCTATCAGAGGAACAGAGTCCCCCGCTTACTCTCTCAAAAATTTCATAAAATGAGGTTCCTCTACTAAGTTTTCACTCAATCTTCTGTGCTATAAGGAAACATCCAACTTCCCCAATGTCTTCATGTAACTTGTGGGAAGGTGGTGGTGTAGTGATAACATCACTGCGCTTACAATCACCAATTATGGCTGTTGTGGAGACATGGGTTCAATTCCCATCCCAGCAGATGATGAGATTTGAATTGAAAAGCTAGCCTAATAATGCTGTTGATTGCTATAAAAGCCAATCTGCTTTACTAATGCCCATTAGGGAGGGGAAATCTGCTGGTCTTAACCTGGACTGAACTGCATGTGACTCCGAATCCACAGCAATGTGGTTGACTCTCGGCAATCAAGACAGACAATAAATGCTTACCTAGTCAACAATGCCATACACGAATGAATTATAAATTAAATCTCACATGAAGTCCCCCTAGTAAATCTCTTTTGCAAGTTCTCCAAGATTAACACATTCCTATAGGCTATTAACCAGAATTCTACAATATTCCAGGAGAGGCCTATAAAGCATGATACCCTTGCTTTTGCATTCTTAAAAGCATTATCAACTTGCCTTGTCACGTTCAAAGATCATGAACATGCACCCACAGATGTTCTTATTCTTTACTCTTCAAAATAGTATTATTTTGATAACACTGACTGTCCATGTCATTTCTCCTAAAGTGCACACTAACTTGCATCTGCCTTATATTCATCCAGTTCTTTGACAATTCCTCAACTCATCTACCAACTGCTGGTTAGTGTCATTTGTGAAATTAGATCTGCTTCTCTGAATCCAGGTAATTCAAGTCAATTAAGAACAGAAGGGATCCATCAATGATCTGTAGCACATTACACTCAGTAAATGTTTGAGAGTGTATTTACTTCTTTAACTTAATATCAGCTTTCTCTTTACTGCCAACTGCTTATTCATTCCTTCATTTGCTAAGGGTTATCACTATCTTAACAGGTTTCAACAAAGGTGAAAGATTGTTTCAGAAACCTAACCAGCAACCAGTTTACTCTCAAAACATCACATAAGCTTCTTGGGATCTGAAATAAGGATCAATTTTTTCAAAATTACCATCAAAACCAATAATGCTTCAAAGCAAGAAGCCTATTTGTCCCACTCCAGCAGAACATTGCACAAAAGAATAGCTTTCCAGAACTAGTGGGCATAGGTTTAGAGTGAGAGGGGCAGGATATAAAAGGGACCTAAGGGGCAACTTCTTCACACAGAGGGTGGTGCATGTATGGAATGAGCTGTCAGTGAAAGTGATGGAGGCTGGTACAATTACAGCAGTTAAAAGGCATCTGGCTAGATATACGAATAGGGTTTAGAGGGATATGGGTTAAGTTTTGGCAAATGGTACTGGATTAAGTTGGGATATCCATCAGATTAGACAAGTTGGACTGAAGGGTCTGCTTTCATGCTGTATGCCTCGATGACTTTATAACTCTAATAGTGTTCTCTTGAAATGCTTATCCTCGTATTAAAGATCAAATTTCTAAAAGTACTGAAGCTCAGTAGTACAAGATAATGAAGAACACAAGTGCATATTAAATTCACACACATAAAAAATTATCGTTTGGCTCAATATCCAGTGGTCATAGAGTCATAGAGGTGTAAGCATGGAAACAGACCCTTCAGTCCAACCTGTCCATGCCAACCGGATACCCCAACCCAATCTAGTCCCAACTGCCATATCCCTCCAAACCCTTACAATTCATATACCCATCCAAATGCATCTTAAATGGTGCAATTGCACCAGTCTCCACCACTTCCTCTGGCAGCTCATTGCATATCCGTACCACCCTCTGTGAAAAAGTTGCCCCTTAGGTCTCTTTTATATCTCTCCCCTCTCACCCTAAATCTATACCCTTTCGTTCTGGACTCCCCTACACAGGGAAAAGACTTGGTATATTTATCCTATCCATGCCCCTCATGATTTTATAAACCTCTATAAGATCACCCCTCAGCCTCCGACGCTCCAGGGAAAACAGCCCCAGCCTGTTCAGCCTCCTCCTATAGCTCAAATCCTCCAACCCTGGGAACATCCTTGTAAATCTTTTCTGAACCCTTTCAAGTTTCACAACATCTTTCCGATAGGAAAGAGGCCAGAATTACACGCAATATTCCAACAGTGGCCTAACCAATGTCCTGTACAGCCGCAACGTGACCTCCCAACTCCTGTACTCAATACTATGACCAATAAAAAAAGCATTCCAAACGCCTTCTTCACGATCCTATGTACCTGCGACTCCACTTTCAAGGAGCTATGAACCTGCACTCGAAGGTCTCTTTGTTCAGCAACATTCCCTAAGACCTTACTTCAAGTGTATAAGTCTTGCTAAGATTTGTTTTCCCAAAATGCAGCACCTCGCATTTATCTGAATTAAACTCCATCTGCCACTTCTCAGCCCATTGGCCTATCTGGTCCAGATCTTGTTGTAATCTGAAGTAACCCTCTTCGCTGTCCACTACACCTCCAATTTTGGTATCATCTGCAAACTTACTAACTGTACCTTTTATGCTCGCATCCAAATCATTTGTGTAAATGACAAAACGTAGAGGACCCAGCACCGATCCTTGTGGCACTCCACTGGTCACAGACCTCCAGTCTGAAAAACAACCCTGCACCACCACCCTCTGTCTTCTATCTTTGAGCCAGTTAGGTATCCAAATGGCTATTTCTCCCTGTATTCCATGAGCTCTAACCTTGCTAATCAGTCTCCCATGGGGAACCTTGTCGAACGTCTTACTGAAGTCCATATAGATCACATTTACCGCTCTGCCCTCATCAATCCTCTTTGTCACTTCTTCAAAAAACTCAATCAAGTGTGTGAGACATGATTTCCCACGCACAAAGCCATGCTGACTGTCCCTAATCAACCCTTGTCTTTCTAAATACACGTACCTCCTGTCCCTCAGGATTGCCTTCAATAACTTGAACATCACCGAGGTCAGGCTCACTGGTCTATAGTTCCCTGGCTTGTCTTTACCACCCTTCTTAAACAGTGGCACCACATTAGCTAACCTCCAGTCTTCCAGCACCTCACCTGTGACTATCGATGACACAAATATCTCAGCAAGAGGCCCAGCAATCACTTCTCTAGCTTCCCACAGAGTTCTCGGGTACACCTGATCAGGTCTTGGGGAATTATCCACCTTTATCCATTTCAAGACATCCAGCACTTCCTCCTCTGTAATCTGGACATTTTGCAAGGTGTCACCATCTATTTCCCTACAGTCTATATCTTCCATATCCTTTTCCACAGTAAATACTGATGCAAAATATTCATTTAGTATCTCCCCCATTTTCTGTGGCTCCACGCAAAGGCCACCTTGCTGATCTTTGAGGGGCCGTATTCTCTCCCTAGTTACCCTTTTGTCCTTAATGTATTTGTAAAAACCGTTTGAATTCTCCTTAATTCTATTTGCCAAAGCTATCTCATGTCCCCTTTTTGTCCTCCTGATTTCCCTCTTAAGTATACTCCTACTTCCTTTATACTGTTCTAAGGATTCACTCCATCTATCCTGTTTATACCTGACATGTGCTTCCTTCTTTTTCTTAACAAAACCCTCAATTTCTTTAGTCATCCAGCATTCCCTATACCTACCAGCCTTTCTTTTCACCCTAACAGGAATATACTTTCTCTGGATTCTTGTTTTCTAATTTCTGAAGGCTTCCTATTTTCCAGCCGTACCTTTTCCTACGAACACCTGCCCCCAATCAGCTTTCAAAAGTTCTTGCCCTAATACCGTCAAAATTGGCCTTTCTTCAATTTAGAGCTTCAACTTTTAGATCTGGTCTATCCATTTCCATCACTATTTTAAATCTAATAGAATTATGGTCACTGGCCCCAAAGTGCTCCCCCACTGACACCTCAGTCACTTGCCCTGCCTTATTTCCCAAGAGTAGGTCAAGTTTTGCACCTTCTCTAGTAGGTACATCCACATACTGAATCATAAAATTCTCTGGTACGCACTTAAGAAATTCCTCGCCATCTAAACCTTTAACACTATGGCAGTCCCAGTCTATGTTTGGGAAGTGAAAATTCCCTACACAACTACCCTATTATTCTTACAGATAGCCGAGATCTCCTTACAAGTTTGTTTCTTAATTTCCCTCTGACTATTAGGGGGTCTATAATACAATCCCAATAAGGTAATCATCGCGTTCTTATTTCTCAGTTCCACCCAAATAACTTCCTTGGATGTATTTCCAGGAATATCCTCCCTCAGCACAGCTGTAATGCCATCCCTTATCAAAAATGCCACTCCCCCCCCTCTCTTGCCTCCCTTTCTATCCTTCCTGTAGCATTTGTATCCTGGAACATTAAGCTGCCAGTCCTGCCCATCCCTGAGCCATGTCTCTGTAATTGCTATGATACCCCAGTCCCATTTCCTAACCATGCCCTCAGTTCATCTGCCTTCCCTGTTAGGCCCCTTGCATTGAAATAAGTGCAGTTTAATTTATTAGTCCTACCTTGTCCCTGCCTGCCCTGACAGTTTGACTCGCTTCTGTTCTCAACTGTACCAAGTCTGAGATTGATCTCTTTCCTCACTATCTCCCTGGGTCCCACCCCTCCCCCACCTTACTAGTTTAAATCCTCCCGAGCAATTCTAGCAAATTTCCCTGCCAGTATATTAGTCCCCTTCCAATTTAGGTGCAATCTGTCCTTCTTGTACAGGTCACTTCTACCCCAAAAGAGATTGCAATGACCCAAAAATGTGAGTCCTTCTCCCATACACCAGCTCCTCAGCCATGCATTCAACTGCTCTATTCCCCCTATTACTGACCTCACTAGCTCGTAACACGGAGTAATCCAGACATTACTCCTCTCGAGGACCTCCTTTTTAAATTCCTGCCTAACTCTCTGTAATCTCCCTTCAGAATCTCAACCTATGTCGTTGGTCTCAATGTGGACAATGTCCTCTTGCTGGCCCCTCTCCCTCGTGAGAACATTCTGCACCTCTTTTGATCCTGGCACCAGGGAAGCAACACACCATTCTGCTTCTTCGCTGTTGGCCATAGAAACGCATGTCTGTACCTCTGACTACAGAATCCCCTAACACAATTGATCCCTTGCAAGCTGATGTACCCCTTGTTGCATTAGAGCCAGTCTCAATACCAGAAACTTAGCTGTTTGTGCTACGTTCCCCTGAGAATCCATCACCCCCTACATTTTCCAAAACAGCATACCTGTTTGAAATGGGTATATCCACAAAAGACTCCTGCACTAGGTACCTACCTCTCTTACTTTTCTTGGAGTTAACCCAACTCTGTGACTAAATCTGAGACTTTCACCCCTTCCTACAACTGCCATCCATCACATACTGTTGGTGTTGCAAATTCCTCATTGCTTCTATCTGTCTCTCCAACCGATCTATTCGATCTGATAAGATTAGCATCCAATAGCATTTATGGCAGATATAATCCGCAGTAACCCTTAAACTCTCTTTAAAATCCCACATCTGACGAGAAGTACATATCATTGTACTAAAGACCATCTTTGCTTCTTCACAATCTACAGACCCAGAAAATAACCTATTCCTCTATAAAACACTGCTCCAGGTTAAATTAATAGTTATGGCTTATATTTTAAGTTTAATCAAGATACATATCTCTAAAAACATATAATCAAGAAAGAACCCACTCTACTCAATACCGCAGACTTTCTGTTGAACACACTTAAATCAACGATTAACTTATCTGATTCTGTGGTGTGAACTTTGCCCAAACAGGTTCCTCCAAATTTAGTTGTGAATTTCGCTGTTTGTTAATTTTCCCAGACACACTCCGATGTTCAGCGATACATGAATTCAAAACAGCAAAGGCAGTAACTAGTAATTTAATCTGCAATCCTAATTAAACCTACATGGTTATTTTCCCATATGACCTCATATCTTGCAGTGTTTTGACAACTTCAGAGGAG
This sequence comes from Chiloscyllium punctatum, assembly GCF_047496795.1. NCBI lineage: Eukaryota > Metazoa > Chordata > Chondrichthyes > Orectolobiformes > Hemiscylliidae > Chiloscyllium > Chiloscyllium punctatum. The sequence continues at coordinate 52,810,975 of NC_092778.1, forward strand.
CATTAAATATAATTTGTGTAATTTTTTATTTAAATCATTTTACAACAATTTTGAGATGTTAGGAATGTGTGTTCACCTTTTGTAATTTTTTGTCAAGACATAAAAATACATGTTAATACAATTATTTTAATCAACTTGAAATTAAAATTATTGAATAAATAAATACTTCTTAAAGATTAAAAACTAATCTTCTGACATTTGAATTTCTACTAAGAAATATTGGTTGGTGGAGAAAGAAACAGCATCCTGAAATTAATATATTTACCCACTTTGTGGAGTATATAATCTCACACATAAAAATCTTTAAGTCATATGTGGAATAATTTGATTTTTCTTGATTTCGTCTAAAGGTAGAAAAGGATTGTTACAATCCAAGATGAATCCAAGCATTTTCATGCTAGATAGAAGAATACTAGACAAATTGGATCTTGGTTATGATCTAGCTTCAGAACCATCATACAAGTCTTTCTGCTATAACACACATTTCATTATTATGAATTCACTGTAATGTGATAGACAAACTGGGGACACGGTTTTGTTCAGAATTAACCAGAGACAAATTTGCGTAAGGTTAATATGTGATAAATATAATTTAACAGACAAACTGATGGTGAACACCCCACAGCTTGCATGTTAAATGGTTGATGATGACAAGTCAGATCCCACACAAACATCACTAACACTATGGGTCACTGAAACGCATTAAAACTTTTGACTCGAGGGGTTCCAATTTTTCATTTTTATAGATCTAGCTTTGGAATGATGTATACTTGAATTAGGAGCAAAATTAGGCCATTTAGTTCCTTGTGCCTGCTCTCCAATTTAATAAGATCATGGCTAGAATGTCTGTGTTTTGGATTCCATGATCCCAACAACTCTTATTAATCTCTGATTCCATTGCCTACCAAGAATCTATCTACTTCTGCCATAAAAATATTTAATGACTTCACCTCTTCCAGCTTCTGAAATGGAGAGTTCTAACCTTCTGAGATAAAAAAAAAATTGATCTCTATCCAAAAGGATAATCCTCAATTTTTAAAGAGTACCCTTTTGTTTTTGACTTGCCCGCAAGGAAAAACACCCTTTCCATATCCGTCCTGTCAAGACCATTCAGGATCTAATATAGTTCAAGCTGGGGCACCCAGTGGAAATCCACACAGACACAGGAAGAATGTGCAAACTCCACACAGACAGTCACCCAAGGCTGGAATCAAACCCAGGTCCCTAGTAGTGTGAGGCAGCAGTGCTAACCACTCAGCCATCATGCTGACATCTAATAAGATCAGAACAGATCTGATTATAACTTCAACTCCATGTTCCTGCCTACTTCTGATTGTCTTTCACCTCTTGCTTACCAGGAATCAATCTCCATTTTATAAGTATTCAAAGACTCTGCTTCCACCATCTCTCACCCAAGAGAAGAAATTCTCCCCATCTCTGTTTTAACTGGGTCACGCCTTTTTTAAGTGATAGCTCTAGAATTGCACATGAGAAAACATCCTTTCTACCTGTACCTTGTCAAGCCTCATCAGAATTTTATATATTCCAATCAAGTCACTTCTGACTGTAAATTTCAATGGATACAAGTCTAGCCTGTTCACTATTTTCTCATAAGACAAGCTACACAAGGTACACGAGCCTAGCAAATCTACACTGAACTGCTTCCAACATATTTGCATCCTTCTTTAATTAGAGAGATTAATACTGTACACTGTTCTCCGGGTGTGGTCTCACTAGTACCTGGAGTTTGATTCTATATTTAACATCTTTAGTTAAACATCTATAATGGGTCCTCTCCTTGGAATTTTTCTTCCGTGGAATGTATCCACTCTGTGTTTTCTGAACTATCCCCTTAACTGTCTGCCAGTTTTTTGATCTATCCTTTAACCTAATTTGCCAGTTCATTTAGCTAGCTTTGCTTTCATGCCCTCACAACTGTGTCAAGTATAAAATATTAGTTTTGGATCTACTCAACTGTCCCTCAAACTGAATATAAAATTGGAACCTTTTAATAATTGACTTTTACCATTAATAAGAGTCTACATTTTCCTGAGCAAGTTTTAGCAATAAAACTAAAGGAAATAGCTGGCTTATTTCTTCACACAAAGCTATACATTGTTGAGTCTGTCATGAATTGGCAATATCTCAGTCTTTTAAACCTTCAAGCCCTATTATAATCAACACAGGTGTAGACAAAGAGAGGAGTCAGTTCACTTTTCTTAACCTGGCTAAAACACAGTGGATTTTGGCTAGAGATCAGGTCCTCGAATCTGACCTGATGTTCACCTAAAAATCAATATTGAATGCCTCTACCATTCACCTAGTTATGATTAGTTAACATTGCACAAACATGAGACCAAGCTAAATAAAAACCAAAGGGACCGCAGATGCTGTAAATCAGTAACAAAAACATAAATTGCTGGAAAAGCTCAGCCGCTCTGATAGCATCTGTGCAGAGAAGTCAGAGTTAATGTTTCAGGTTCAGTGACCTTTCCTCAGAACTGAGGAAGGGTCGGAGGAAGGGTCACCAGACCCAAAATGTTAACTCTGATTTCTCTTCATAAATGCTGCCAAACCTCTAAGCCTTTTTCAGCAACTTCTGTTTTTGTTCATGAGACCAAGCTGGATCTCTTTGCCTGCAACATTCCATTTCTTACTCATGCATCTGGGGACCCAACTCTCATTATTTTTGCTTTATATTCCAGTTCCATTTCTCCCCCCCCTCCCCATTTTATTGCCTTTTTTTTCCAAATTCCACCATTTTATTGACTTGTTTACTGTGTAACTATTCTGGTTAATCCTTTTTTTCTTATTTCAGCATTCACTTTGCATTTGCCTTTTAACATTCCTTGCTTTCCGACTTTTTTCATTATTTAACAATGCTCCCACACAAATCAAGGTGGCATCTGCATCTAGCGGTAGATCATCTGCCTCTCCCAATATTTAGCTAAACTTCTTTCAACTTAAAAAGATTGAGTGCAATAAACTAGTGTTTAATAAAACAGTATGATTCATCGAGTGAACTGGAAATGTGCATACTTCATAGGGCAAGTAGATGTGCCTCCCAAGTGTCACAACTGCTAGTTAAGTTACTGAACAGAACATTTTCCAAGCAAAATTGAAGCATTCTTGGACTTCGACATTAAACTAGTGGAAATGAAGAATAACCTATTGCAGTGATTGGATCCATGTGGATCTCAGGAACTACGAGATCCTTAATTGGCCCAGAATAACAACCCTAATCAGGCAGCCCTGGCTGACCAATATAAGTGGGGGATTTACAATATCCTGACTTCATGAGAGTGATACTGGACTGTTGATTTAATCAAGTATCATTTAACTTCTATTCAGGCAACATGCTTTAAAAAAAGGGAAGTTACCAACTGCAACAAATTTGTGAGGGCATCTGAGGGATGCATATTCACCTGTGTATACTGGTGGTTTCAGAAACAAAAAGCAATGCATTTTGCAAATTAATTTTGAATTTGTCTTCAATTTGAGCTACATGGAGAGCTGAGTAGGCTGGGGCTGCTTTCCCTGGAGTGTTGGAGGCTGGGGGCATGGACAAGGTCTTTTCCATGAGGTGGGGGAATCTAGAACAAAAAGGGCATAGGTTTAGGGTGAGAGGAAAAATCCTAAAATGACCTAAGGGGCAATTTTTTTCATGCAGAGGGTGGTGTGTATAAAATAAGCTACCAGAGGAAGTGGCGGAGGCTAGTGCAATTAGATTAGGTTCTCTACAATGTGGGAAAAAGGACCTTTGGCCCAACAAGTTCACACTGACCTTCCAAAGAGGAATCCAGCGCCAAACCGCACCCCCCCCCCCCCCCCCACTCCGTCCACTGTGTTAGGTGCATTAGTCAATTTAGCATGTCCAATTTGCCTGACTTGCACATCTTTGGATTGTGAGAGGAAACTCCTGCACCTGGAGGAAACCCATGCAGCAACAGGTGGAATGTGCAAACTCTAACCAGACAGTTGCCTGAGGCTCGAATTGAACCTGGGACCCTGGTGCTGAGACAGCAGTGCTAGCCACTGTGCTGCCCACAATTAAAAGGCATCTGGATGGGTACATAGGAAGGATTTAGAGGAATATGAGCCAAGTGGTGGCAAACTAGATTAGATTAGGTTAGGATATCTAGTTGGCATGGATGAGTTGTGGTTTGTGCTACATATCTGACTCTAATATGAACAATCTTGCACCTTATAAGCATAAGATACTGTGTAGCTCTTGGAAGACCACAGGTTCAAGTCTTAAACTTTCTGTTGTTCCTGTCTTCAGTAGAATCTTAAAATTCAATTCACTTTCAAGTTAATACAAGATATAAATATCTAATTTTATATCAGTAAGGTGTTTGGTAAGGTTCCCCATGGTAGGCTAGTGTACAAAGTACACAGACATGGGATTGAGGGTGATTTTTAGTAGTTTAGATCAGAATTTTCCTGCTGAAAGGAAAGGGTGGTGGCTGATGGGAAATGCTCATCCCGGAGTTCAGTTACTAGTAGTATACTGCAAGGATCTGTTTTGGGTCTACTGCTGTTGGTCACTTTTATAAGTGGAGGAGAAAGTGAGGACTGCAGATGCTGGAGATCAGAGCTGAAAATGTGTTGCTGGAAAAGCGCAGCAGGTCAGGCAGCATCCAAGGAACAGGAGAATCGACGTTTCGGGCATAAGCCCTTCATTCCTGAAGAAGGGCTTATGCCCAAAACGCCGATTCTCCTGTTCCTTGGATGCTGCCTGACCTGCTGCGCTTTTCCAGCAACACATTTTCGGCACTTTTATAAGTGACCTGGATGAGGGCATAGAAGGATGGGTTGGTAAATTTGTGGATGACTGTAAGGTCAGTGGAGTTGTGGATAATGACCTCTGCTATAGGTTAGAGGGACATAAGTGACAGAGCTGGGCTGAGGTGGCAAATGGAGTCTAATGTGAAAAAGGAGATGAATTCCTTTGGAATGAGTAATAGGAATGCAGAGTACTGGGCTAATGGTAAAGACTCTTGGTAATGTAGATGTATCCCTGTACATAGATCACTGAAAGTTGCCACCCAGCTTGTTAAGAAAGCAATAGTGTTCTCTTTTATTTGAAGATTGAGTTTTGGAACAACGGGGTCATGCTGCAGCTGTACAAAACTCTGATGTGGCCACACTTGGAGTATTGCATACAGTTCTGGTCACTGCATTATAGGAAAGACACAGAAGCCTTGTAAATGGTGCAGAGGAGATTTACTAGGATGTTGCTTGATATGGAGGGATGGTCTCATGAGGATAGGCTGAGGGTCTTGAGGCTCTTTCTTAGAAGGTTGAAAGTTGACTGAATTGAGACTAAAAATCAGGACTAGATAGGTTGGACAGTGAGCTTTTTTCCTGTTAATGGCTTGCACGACATAGCTCTTTTCTTTGACCTCCGAAGTCCATAGATACTCAAGGAAAAAGGAATACCCCTTGTACAGATAGCTACTTATCTCTTTACAAAAGCCTCAGGTGGAGAACAGAAGTGATATTATTAATGCCATCTGCTCAGCAGGATCGCCATCCAATAAGCCATTCTCTTCTGAAAATGCATTTCTGGTGACTTGACTGGTCGAGAGTACTCTGCAATACATTCCTGCAAGGACCTCGCTCATTGTGATTGTCTGTTGCATTCTCCATAACATGGGCCTTCAGAAAGGCATAGACTTAAAGGACTGAGGCCATGTTAGGAAACCACTCCATTGGAGGAAGAGAATGTTTTCCAAACATTCAGTGCACCTGGGAAGGCAATGGTAATATAGTGATACTGCTTTAGAAGTTTTGCAAGGAGTGTTGTTTAGTAAATTACTATTTGCAATAAAGAACTACCATAGACAAGAAGAAGCTGCATATATAGGAAATATGCAGATCACTGAAGCTGGTTCCACATGAGGAGATTAAGTGCCATTTTGATTTTGGATTGCAGGAAATAAAAGGAATGGGAAGGTTAGATCTTTTTATCAGTTCTTGTATCCTTGTTTCATTCATACTTGTATTCACTTAATCCCTCAAACACAACTTCCACAAACCTTAGTGTAATGCAGTACAAAATGTCACAATGCTGCTTACCATATTCTATAAGCATTTATTTTGAGGTGGTAGACTGAGTAGAGTATACAAAGACAGACTATAACCAAATACATACAAGTGAAATGTCTGAGTCACAAAGACAAAGACAATTATCTCCCATAGCCACTTGAGAACCAAATATTCCCTTTTGACTTCTGCTGTTATTCACTGCACTTAATAGTCAGTCATGATGATAGGACTTTTAAATGTCAAGATTCCTTTGAAAAGATCAGAAAAGTAAGTTTCTCTGCAAAGGCTGCTATATTAGATCAAAGTTAAAAGAAGAGAATTCTGGAGATATTCAAAAGATTAGGCAGCAACTACAGAAACACTTGACATTTCAGGTCAATTAACTTTGATCAGAACAGAAAGCTAAAGATGTTTGGCTTAAGTACAGGATCAGGGAAGAAGGAAAAACAGTAAGCAGAAGGAAATGTTAGAACTTTTTATTCATTCATGGGATGTGGGTGTCTCCAGCTAGGCCAGGATTCATTGCCCATCCCAATTGCCTGGGGGATGGTAAAGAGCCACTCCCATTGCTGGAGGTCTGGAATAACATAGGCCTGATGGGATTTGGGATTACTCACTAATTGACAGTTTTCATTAAAATAGATTTTGAATTCAAATTTCACCATCTGCTATGGTGGCCTGCATCTCCATGTCCTTGGAACATTTAAAATGCATCTGGATGGGTATATGAATTGGAAGGGTTAAGAGATATGGGTCAAGTGCTGGCAACGGGACTAAATTAATTTAGGATATCTGGTCCGCGTGGACAAGTTAGCCTGACGGTTCTGTTTCCATGCTGTAATCTGACTCTATAAAATTATCCTGGGATTTTGGATTGCTAGTTCAGTAACATTACAACTACAGCACTGCCTCACTTCCACCATTTAAATGGAAGTGCAAGCCAAAATGGAGTGATAATAGACCAGTGTATAAACAAAAAAAAGCATAAATGGTTGCAGCAGAATTCTAGAGGGTGCAGAGGAAACCCAAAGGAAGAAAGTTCTCTTGTGCAGGAATATGACAAAGGCTGATCAGCCCCAGAGATAACAATCACCTCTGATATTGTACTGATAGGACTTTGGCAACCAAAACATTAGTTGTTACTCATTCACCAACACAGGCTATGGTACAGCCCTACTCTACTGTCAAAACCTATCTTCCAAGATAATATGGAAGAGATCAGTGTTAAGTTCAGAAAACTCTGAAGTGTCTCATAAAGATGATGCATTATTCCTCAACTTTGTATTCTTCTTCACTGGAAGCGTTTCAGCCAGCTGATGGTGACTAAGGATGGTTAGAGTTCCCTTTAAAACCAGGTACATGTCATTCTGACAAAAGATGGAGGAGCAGAGAGACTGATCATTTGACATGCATCCTGTGTGCCTGTCCACACAAACAAGCACATCCATACTGCAGTACTGGTAGATTTTGACTCTGGCTGAAGCAGCAACATGGAGCATTAAAGTGCCAAAGTATGGTGCAAGTGGATTATAAATGGCCTTTGATGTGGCATGTCTCGGATGCTAGCCTTTTTTGGATTTGGAGTGTAGGTGACCACTGCCCTTGGAGTGTGCCAATGATGTTGATGTCAGGTGTTCAAGATGGAGGTACAAAGGAGCATGTCACCAGGTACCAACTGACTTTCACATCAGGAATTCCCAACTTTTTTTTTTTATCCAGCAACCAGCAGAATAGAAGCATGCATATTTTTGAGGTGAGATTAAGTAGTAATGAGTGGTTATTCATGTTAGTATGCCTCTCTCTCATTACCAAGATCCATGTCTCTACATTCAAAAGTTCATTGGAAAATGCAAATTGTTGTTCCCTAGGTTGAAAAATACTTCACTCAACCTCATGATTTCCCCCAAATTTCTTGTCCTCGCCCATATCATTCAGGAACTGAGAAGATTCCATCTCTATACATTCTCAGCTAAAATCATCCTTGTCTAAAGATCAGGAAAAAGCTGAACACTTTTGAAGTCTTCAAGAAAAGACCCAAAACTTATTTAATTGTGTCTTCAAAATTATGAAGGGATTTGATCAAATAGGTCTAGAAAAGATATTCTCACATAGTCCAAAGCTGAACTTGTAAATGAAGTCCAAGGAATTTAGGAGAATTTCTTCACTCTGAGTGATGACTCAAACTCGCCAGCACATGGAGCACTTGAGGCAAATAGCATAGTCAAAAGTGAGGGGAAGTGAGATCAAAAAATCTGTGCAGAATATCTCAACAGGATGAGTTGAAGTGAGGAGCATAAAAATCACTAATCTGTTGAGTCGACTGGCCTGTTTCATTGCTGCACATTCCGCGTAATTAAATCAAAAGCTACAAAGCCTGTGCCAACATCTAATGCTTTTTACCACTCAATTTGTTTTTACTGTGAAGTTGGGTAGAGTATTTTTGGATTGGAAGACAAGATAATTGAACTTTCATTAGAAAATGATGGTCTCTTAAAGAGATGGTGTGTTTTTGTTTTCCATGCTTAGCAATTTGAAAATGTCTGTGGGTAACAGCTTGCCAGTTACAGGTGCTTGAATTGAGCCTTTATATCAAGGCTATAGTGTTAGCAGACAAAGCAACATTTTTGCCAAGATAATAGATGTTTAAGTTTAGCCAACTTAAGGCACTTGGAGACAAAGAACCAATTAAATTTAAATCTGATGGTTTTGACAACCTAGAATCAATCCAATTGTAAATAAATTAATAGGTCATCAAGGGAAGAAAAGAGCCCACTTGAAAATTGGCAGACAGCAAACTGCCATCTGAAAAAATTAGTTCTCTCAGCTGTCAGAGTAACCATTGTCTGACTAAGGGTACGATGGCACTTTTGTAGCGAATGTTCCTGACACCAGATTTCAGCAGAGATGTTCCTAACATAGAATGCCTTCTCTTTCTCCTCTTGAAGGTCAGGGGAGAAGACGTAGAAAGGTCTGGAAGACATAACATGACTAATTTTGAGAATAAATTCTACTGTTTTTTGTCAAGATTTATTAGAACAGCATAACATTTTGAATAGTTTTTATTCAGGGAAACTTGGTAGTTAAAGAGGAATTGTTTGGTTTGTTAATGGTTCTATTTAATTTGTTCACTGTTGGAGTTAAATAATTTGTTAGTTGGTGATAGAGCGAATGAAAGGATTTCATTTTACTAAACCACTCCTTTGCAACAACAGATTGGGGGGGGGGGGGGTGAGAGGTAAATTATACCACTTGTCACATGTTTAACAGATTATGGGGCAAGGCGAGCCTGGGTGTTTGGTTTTAGTTGTTCGATTGGGGTTGATAACAGTATCAACCAAACTACATTGCTCATAACTCCAATACTCCATTACTACACTTTGAGGAATGAGTGGTGGTGCCAGACTGGGGTAGACAAGGTCAAATGTCACACAATACCAAGTTATAGTCTAACAGATTTATTTAAAATCAAGTTTTTGGAGCACCCAGCTATAAGCTGAAAGGCCAAAAATCATGCAAATGGTGATCAAGAGTGTCAGACTGTGAGTAAAGTTTCAACAGCTGAATAACTAACAAGTGAAGGGATGACCTAAATCTGATTAATTGAGGCAGAGATAATTACAAAGTGTTTGTTTTTTAAAGTGCTAGAAACAAACCAAATGACTGGAACAATATGCTAGGTATAAGAGTCACATGCTGAGGATCTAGCCTAAATAACAATGAATCCAAACCCATACAAACTAAGGTAGGTAGATCCAGGAACATTCCTTGTCACAATGGATGTTTTGGCACACTACACCAGCATCCCCCATGATGGCCTTGCTGCAACAGCCTCCATACTCAACACCAACTGCCAATTTCTAGGCTTCATCCTCAACTACATCTTCAACTTTGACAACTAGCTCTTCCTCCAGACACACATTACAGCAATGAAAACCAAATTTACATCCTAACGTGCCAACATTTTCATGCAGAAGTTTGAGCAAGACTTGTCTGCATAGGACCTCCAACAACTATTCTACACCAGATACATTATTAACAACATTTTCCTTTTTAGGCTCATGGCAAGAAATCACAAATTACTACAGAATATAAAGTTTCATTCCATCAGAGTTACAATGGACTATGATTTATAATCAGTCTCATTCTTGGACATGTGCATCTCCAAGGAAGGTCACCTCGTATCTCACTCTACTGCAAACCCCTAGATAACCTCACAATGCTGGAATTTTCCAGCTTCCACCCTAAACATGTTAAAGAAGCCATCCCCTACAGATAGGTCCTACACATCCACAAGATCTGCTCAGACAAAGGAATGCAATGGACACCTAAAGGTGCTAAAAACACCCTTAAACAAATGGGAGGTGATGGTCAACTCATTGATCACCAGTTCCAACATGCCACAGTGAAAAACTGCATCAATTGCCTCAGAGGGCAGTTACAGGACATTACTGGATGAAGAGTACTCCATCAGTTATTTGCCAGAGTGGAGAAGCTATGCCATGTTCTTCATAATCTTCAACATGTCATAGATGATGAACCTCTCGCCAAGATCAACCCAATATCTCCACTTCTTGCCTGCAAATAACTGCCAAACCTTAAACAAGTAAATCATTCACAGCAAACTACCAAGTCTTCAGGACACAATCCTGCCATGTCAACCTCTGCAAGACATGCTAGATCATTGACACAGATACTACCATCACACGTGGAAACACCACCCACCACTTACACAGCAGATACTCATGTGGCTCTGCCAAATGTTGTATACCTCATATGCTGCAGGCAAGGATGACCCAAGGCATGGTATTTTGGCAAGACCATGCAGACACTAAGACAACAGATGTATGGACACTGTGCCACAATCACCAAATGTTCCCTCCTGGTCAGGGAACACCTCAGCAATCGATTTTTTTTCAGGTAAGTGTCCTCTGAGGCAGCCTTCAAAGTACACAACACAGAATCGCTGAGCAGAAGCTGATAGCCAAGTTCTGCACTCATGAAACTGGCCTCAACTGTGACCTTGGGTTCATGTTGCACTGTGATCCTGTCATACAGTTCTGTAAAGTCTTCCTTACTATCCTGTTTTGACACCATCGGCTTGATCTTATTATGATCTCTTTCTACCTTTTTTAATTTGTACAATTTTGGATTCATTGTTACTTTGGTTAAACCCTCGGCATGCAAATTTCATACCTAGCATGTTCCAGTTATTTAGTTTGTCTCTAGCACCACCTTTTAATTTTTAATTTCTCAATTATCTCTGTCTCAGTTAATTGAAATTATAGGTCATCCCTTCACTTGTTGTTCAGCTGTTGACACTTTACTCACACCATCTGACACTCTTGATCACCTGCAGAGACTGATTTGTTTAGTCTGTCAACACTGCACTCACACCATCTGTATGATCTTTTGGTCTCTCTAATTATCAAGTCAATGCCAGGGTGCTCTCATCACTTCACCTGATGAAGGAGCAGTGCTCCAAAAGCTTTGATTTCAAACAAACATGTTAGACCATAACATGCTGTTGTGATTTTTGACATTTAGGAAATTTTGACAGCTGGAAATGGTGGCTGATATGTTAAATCTACATTTAACTTTGATTTTAGATTTAAAATAATATCTATGCCATGTATTCATATGGTCTCTTCTGTAGTACATGATATTCAAATTGAAGAATAATCTGCATTTTTGATTACTTTATGGTGTTTTTGACTTTCACTAATATATAGAGGCAATATATTTGACACTGTAAACTAAACATACTTAAGCATTTGCATTCAGATTGCCATTTGTTTAAAAAGCAAGACAGAACAACATAAACACACAACAGTTTCAGAAAGATCCTAACAAATGCTGTCCCTGCTGAATTTATACTCCTCTCAAGAGCCTGGAATGAAAATTATAGTTCACGCAGAATACTTAGTATAACTGGCATCACAATGATCATCAACTCTGGCTGTCTTTTCCTGTTATTTTCTTTTTTTTTCAAGAAGTGACTCATAGGGTACATGTTTTCTCCTTTCACCTATATATGGTAAAAACCAGCTTATCAGATCAAATTTCCATTCTTCACTAGTTGGTACAGTCCTAATTGAGGAGAGGTTATGCAATTTCATAAGGATTCCTGATGAGCAGGAGAATGAGCCGGCAGCGTGTAAAGTTACATTCTAAAATCTAAAAATGGCTCAAAATGACTAATTACATTCAAATAGACCAGAAAAATTAGGTTTAAGGAATTTAACTAGCCATTGTTTCACACACTGCTCATACTCTGAATAATCACAAAACAATGACCTCAGTTCAAACCTTTTTGGCTATGAAGCATTTGTGTATTCTGTTTACATGAAAGACATTACAAAAATGATTTTTCTCTAATTACCATATATAGGCAATGAATTCCTCAAGAGTTTCATTTTCTAACAGTAACTTCCAATACTGTGAAATAAATGCAAACTGAATATTGGTGCCATTAGGGGTATTGGCTGAGAGGAATATATTATCTCTGATACTGTGAAGCTATTCAATTTACACACTGTCTGAACTCTGTTTCCTTATTTCCAACTGAATTTCTGCAATGCATGAATTTCATAGGTCCTCAAAAGCACTGTCCAAACTCACTATCCCATCCACCTAGAAGGACAAGGAGATCCATGCAAACAAATCCACCTGCAAGTTCCCCAACAAGCAACTCCGCATCCTGATTTGGAAATCATAACACCATTCCTTCATTGAGTCAAAATCCTGGAATAGCATAATAGCATTGTGGATGTACCTTAAGGCAGTTCACCACCACCTTCTCAAGGGCAACTAGGTTCAGGTAGTAAATGCTGGCCACACTTGCATCTCCAGCCACAGTAACGTGAACTGACGTAATTCACCTCTGAAATGGCCTAGGAAGGTATTCAATTCAGTGGAAATAGGAATGGGCAAAATTGCTGCCTTTCAGGTGATGCTCATATCCCATCAGAAAACAAAACTTCCACACTATCGTGAAGGTATCATTGCAGTAGCTTTACTGCAACAGTTTGACTAAAGATGCAATTATTAATGGAACACATTTCTTTAGAACCATTGTTAAGGATCATGTACAGTGACACTTGTAGCATCGGCTGCTTCTTGATATCACCTACGTGAATCAATTTAACTGAATATTGCTGTATGTGATGATTGGCACTTCAGAAAGAGGCCACAATGGATGATCCACTCAGCACTTCTGGTTGAATTTGGTTGCAAATATCTCAACCTTGTTTTCTGCACTGATATGCAAGAGTCCAATTATCATTCAGGGTAAGGGATTTCTTGAAACTTCCAGTACAGACAGTTGTTTAGTTGACCACCAGGATCTACAACTGATTGCAATAGCATTGTAGAGCATGCTGCTTCTACTTATTAACATGATGTAATTCGGTGTTGTTTGAGCAAGCTAATGTCTCATTTTTAGGTAAGTTTGGTGCTGCACTTGACATACACTTACATGCCCCACTGAACAAGAGTTATTCCCTTGGTTTATTTTTATAATAAAAGAAGAGTGCAGGAATTTGTTTTTTATATTTCAAAACTACACTTTATTTATAAAAGATATCCTTTATATATAACCAGTCACAAATGCAGTTCAGTTCTGCATAATAGCATATCAAGGAAACAAACATTAAAGGAAGAGGAGGGGAATATGCTGAGCCAAGAGGTTACAGATTGTGTTTAAGTAGAATTCTTCTGCTGCTGCTACTGCTAATGGCCCATGCAGATGCCCATATTTAAGCTGCTAGAACAGTTCAGAGTCGGTGTCTAACCATTACATACAACATAATGGAGAATGTCCTCCGTGGGGAAGATAGGACTTCGTCTTAGACAATGTAGCATTTGCTCTTAACAATACTGTCCTGGACAGATACAGCTACAACAGGCAAATTGATAAAGATGAATGCAGTAGGTTTTACCCTGTTACTGGGTCTGTCACCATCTGCTGCAAGTCCAGTGGGGCAAATGCTTCAAAAACAAGAAATGCTGGGAGATCACAATGGGTCAGACAACATCCATGGTGAGAGAGCAAGCTCATGTTCCGAGTCTAGAGGAGTCGTCAGAGTTGACGTGAGGAGAGGGCAGCATTTACGCTTATAGCTTAGGGAGGGGGGCTGTGGCCGTAGTGTGGTGTAAAATGCTGGTGGAGAAAAGATGTTGGTACTTCAGATTAAGTGATCGGAATGTGAGAATGGCAGAAGAATGGTAAGTATAACTGCCAGATTTGAAAGAGGGGGCAGTCCCACGAGGTGGGGAAGGGAGAGAGGTCATGGTGACAAAGAATACAACCAGATAAAAGAAAGGGAAAGTGTTGAACTCCATATGAAGTCAAGAAGGCTTGTAAAATGCCTAGTCTGAAGGTGAGATGTTGTTCCTCCAGTTTGCACTGTGATTCACTGGAGCACTCCAGCATGCTGAGGACAGAAAAATGGGCATGCGATCAGGATGCTGTGTTGAAATAACTGGCTACCAGAAGATCAGTCATGCTTGCACACAGGCTGGGGTGTTCCGCTAAGTGGTCACCCAGTTTGCATTTGGTTTCTCCAATGCACAGTAGGCCACATTGGGTTCAGCAAGTACAATACACTAAATTGGACAAGGTACAGGTAGAAAGCTCTTTCGCCTGGAAAGATTGCTTAGGCCTTTGGATGATGAGCAGGGAGGAGGTGAAGGCACAGGTGTTGCATTTGCTGCTGTTACATGGGAAGAGGGGGTGGTCTTGATGGTTGTGGAATGGACTAGGTGTCCTGGAAGGAATGATCCTGCGAAACGCAGACAGGGAAGTGAGGGGAAGATGTGTTTGGTGGTGCCACTCTGCTGAAGCTGTCTGAAATGGGGGAGAATGATCCTTTGAATGCAGAGGCTGGTGGGATGAAAAGTGAGGATAAGGAGGATCTATCACACTGTTGTGAGTAATGCGAAGGAGCAAGGGTAGAAGCACAGGTGATTGGTCAGATGGAGTTAAGGGCCCTGTCCATCAGTGGACAAGAAATCATAGTTAGGGAAAAAGCAACCCATGTCAGCAGTGCTGCTTTGGAAGGTGGCATCATCCAAACAGCTGCGACATAGGCGAAGGAACTAGGAAAATGGGATAGAGTCCTTGCAAGATATGGGGTGTGAGCAGCTTAGTGAAGGTAGCTGAGTGTCAGTGGCTTTGTAGTGGATGGCAGTGGACAGTTTATTCCAGTCAAGGAAAAGAAGGGAAGTGTCAGTAATGGACAATGTGGAAGATATAGAGGGGTGGAAATTGGAGGCAAAATAAACACATTTTTTCAAAGTCCTGGTGGGAGCATGAAGTGATACTGAAGCAGTTGTTGTGAGGATGGCCAGTGTAAGACTAGAACAAGGATTGTTCCACATACCCCTTAAAGAGGCAGAAATAACTGGGACCCATGCAGGTGCCCATACCCATTCCTTTGATTTGGCAAAGTGAAATTAATTAAAGAAGAAATTCAGCTAGGTGGAAGAGTGGTGTTGGATGGGGAGTGTTCAGGCTCTGGTCAAGGAAGAAGCTAAGAGCTCGCAGACTGTTCTGGTGGGGGATGGAGGTATAGAGGGATTGGACATCCATGATGAACAGGAGGCAGTTAGGGCCAGGGAACCATAAATTGTCACTATGGTGGAAGGCATCAGAGGAATCACAGATGTAGGTCGGCAGGATCTGGACAATTGGAGAGAGGATGGAGATCAAGTAGGAGGAAATGAGCTCGGTTGGGCAGGAACAGATTCGTATATGAACCTACCAGGGCAGTCTGGTTTGTGGATTTTGGGAAGGAGGTAGAAGTGGACTGTCCAGGTTTGGACAACTACAAGGTTGGAGATAACTAGGTCAGTAACGGCCCTGGCAACAATGGCTTGATATTCAAATCTAGTGTCATGGCAGCAGGAAGTATCTAAGAGTTGGTGTTGAGCCACCACAAGGTAAAGACTGGCATGCCACTACAACAGCACCACCTTTGTCAGCGAGGCTTGATAGCAAAGTTAGGGATGGACCTGAGTGAGCAAAGATATATACTTCTGGAATCGATCACTGTTTGGTTAGTACTGGAACTATTCTTGATGACTAACATTGACATTTCCTCACCCACCCCCAAACACATTTAAGACTGTTTTTCATCCAAATGGACAAACATGAATTTGTCAACTGAGTAACATGGGTAGGTGATATCTAGCAGGTGCTCTTCCAGTGCTTCATAGGTTTCAGTCAATGTTCAATGTTGAAAACTCCTGGAGCAGCAACCTCCCTGTCACCCAACAGGACATATCCGGAATGATCCTGGAAACTGACTGACATGTATGATTCAGTGCAAATGACTTTGTCAGGCTGTTGACTGACTGACTGATTTGTAGAACAATTCTTGCAATTTTGGCACAATACCCTGATGTTAGTGAGGAGGATTCTATCGGGTGAACAGTAAAAAGTGTCTTTGCTGCTGGAGATGCCTAGTGGTGTATGTAGTCCATACAGAGTCATAGATTCATAGAGATGTACAGTCCAGATCCTTCAGTCCAACTTGTCCACATTAACTATTTATCCCACCTAATCTCATCCCATTTGTCAGCACTTGGCCCATATCCCTCCAAAACCCCTCCTATTCATATACCCATTGAGATGCCTTTTAAATGTCGCAATTGTGCCAGCCTCCGCCACTTCCTCTGGCAGCTCATTCCATACACACCCTCTGTGTGAAAAAGTTGCCGCTTAAGTCTCTTTTGTATCCTTCCCCTCTCACCTTAAACCTATGCCCTCTAGTTCTGGACTCCCCTACCCCAGGAAAGGGACTTTGTCTATTTATCCTATCCATGCCCCTCATGGTTTTACTTACCTCCTATGAAGTCACCCCTCAGCCTTTGATCCAAGGAAAACAACCTCAGTCCATTCAGCCTCTCCCTATAGCTCAAATCCTCCAGCCCTTGCAACATCTTTGTCAATCTTTTCTGAACACTTTCAAGTTTCACAACATCCTTCCGATAGGAAGCAGATCAGAACTGCACACAATAGTCCAAAAGTGGCCGAACCAACTTCCTGTACAGCCGCAACACGACCTTCCAACTCCTATAATGAATGCTCTGACCAATAAAGGAAAGCATACCAAACGCTGCCTTCACTATCCTATCTATCTGCAACTCCGCTTTCAAGGAGCTATGAACCTGCAATCCAAGGTCTCTTTGTTCAGCAACACTCCCCAGGACCTTACCATTAAGTGTATAAGTCCTGCTAAAATTTGCTTTTCCAAAATGCAGCACCTCCCACTTATCTAAATTAAACTCCATCTGCCACTCTTCAGCCCATTGGCCCATCTGATATAAGGTTCATGACACCTCCAATTGTAATCTCAGATAACTTCCTTTGCTGTCCACTACATTTCCAATTTTGGTGTCATCTGCAACCTTACTAACTATACCTCTGATGTTCATATCCAAATCATTTATATAAATGACAAAAAGTAGTGGATCCAGCATTGATCCTTCTGGCACTCCTCTGGTCACAGGCCTCCCGTCTGAAAAACAATCCTCCACCACCACCCTCTGCCTTCAATGATTCATTCTTTTCAGCTTTTCTGTCAGGGTTTGGCACAGCTGTTTGGCTTGCTAGACTATTTCTGAGGGAGAGAGAGTTACCCACTTTATGATGGATCTGGGGCCACATGTATGCCAGACTGTGTATGAACAGCTAGTCCATTTCCATAAAGAAGTATTTGTGGACCAGACTACTTTTAATGACCATTCAATAGTTTTATGATCATTATTAACAGAGCTAGCATTTTTCTACTTAATTAAATTTCAATTTCCCAGTGGTCATAGTGAGATTTAAAGTCAGGTCCCTGGATTATTAGTCTGGGGTTCTGGATTATTAGTCCAATATAATTACCATAAAAGTTAATTTTGCATGAAAGACAGCTATACACCATTCCAGATAAAGCCCAAATCATGGAAGACTTTTTTTTGGGGGTATTTTTTCACATTGTCTTCAACCTCTCGCCTCTTCCCAGTTACTCTTAGTTTAACATTTAACTACTGGATCTACCTCATTTAAAATTCTTGAACACACTTTCAAAGTTTTGAGTTTTTCAATTACATTTGCATCTATCTTGAACGTAATGTGGAAGTTGTGTATCAACTTGTGCAGTATTTCACTTGTTACACCAAGTCACCCCCTCTATCTGTATTCTACGTTAACTTATTTTCTCAGCACCTTACTCGGATCTACAAATCCATCAATGGCCTCACTATATCCCGTCACTGCAGCCTCCTCTAGTCTTATATTCCCTCCTGTGCTCTCCAATCCTCGGGTTCTAGTCTTTTTTTGTACTTTTATACACCAGTGATGACCAAGCATCCTACTGTGTCAGCCACACTCTCTGGACTACTAAATTCTTCAGTCCTTCTCAACTACTAAGCAGATAATTAAATCCCATCTGATTGACCAAGTTTTCATTTATCTCCAGTCAATATCAGATCATTGATTTGTGAAGTGCTCTCAGTGCTCGGTGTTAAACAGGTCATGAGTGGATTTGTTGCTGTCTAGTCAAGTGTCCACCCAGTAGTCATTTTGATTCTCAAACTGCCCTCGTGTTGCGACCAAAGAATTCCTTTTACCACTCATTAACTTATATATTCCTCTATTAAACGACACATTCTTAAGAATGACCAAAAAGCGACATCAAATCAGAGGATCAACCCTGGTTTAATGCAGGAGGGCAAGCCAGGATTCACATTAAGCATACCTAAAAATGAGATGTCAACCTGGCGAAACTACCAAACAGGACAACGTGCATACAAAACAGGATAAGCACCAAGTGATAGACAGAGCTAAGCAATCCCACAACCAGTCAGATCAGATGCCGCATCACTTCATGAATGGCCGTGGACAATTAAATGACTCATTGGAGGTGGAGGCGCCACAAATATTCCCATCCTCAATGATGGAAGAGCCGAGCACATCAATGCAAAAGATAAGCTGAAGCACTGATATCAATCTTCAGCCAAAAATATAAAGTAGATCTATCTTGGCATCCTCCATTAGTCCTTAGCATCACAGATGCCATTTGATTCACTCCACGGGATATCAAAAAACAGCTGGAGGCACTGGATGCTGCAAAGACAACAGGTTCTGACAACATCTGGCAATAGTACTGAAAGTGTGCTCCAAAACTTGCCCTTTCCCTTGTCAAGCTATTCCAGCGCTCTTATAACGCCTGACATCTACATGACAATATGGAAAATTGCCCAGGTATGACTTGTACATAAAAGGCAACACAAACTGATCCAGTCAATTACTGCCCTATCAGTCTACTCTCGATCATCAGTAAAAAGATGGAAGGTATCATCAACAGTGCTACCAAGCAGCTGCTGCTCAGAAATAATCTGCTCAATGGTGCCCAGTTTGGGTTTCTTCGGGGCCACTCAGCTCTGGACCTCATTACAGTCTTGGTTCATATAGAGACAAGACAACCGAATTCCAGAAGTGAGGTAAGAGTGACAGCCCTCGACATTGAGGCCGCGTTCGCCAGAAGCAGCCCTAGCAAAACTGAAATCAGTGAGAATTGGGGGCAAATCCTCTGCTGGTTGGAATCATACCTGGCACATAGAATATTATGCTTGGCGGAACTCCGTCATCTCAGCACCAGGGCATCTCTGCAGGAGTTTCTCAGGGTAGTATCCTAGGCCAAACCATCTTCAGCTGTTTTATTAATGACCTTCCTTCCATGATAAAGTCAGAAGTGGAGATGTTCGCTGATGAAAGCACAATTTTCAACGCCATTCATGTCTCCTCAGATACTGAAGCAATTCATGTTCAAATGCAACAAAATCTGGACAATATCCAAACTCGGGCTGACAAGTGACAAGTAACATTCATGCCCCACAAATGGCAGGCAATGACCATCTCCATTAATGAATGTCCTTAACTGTCATGCGCATTCCACATAATAGTGAAAAATGTGTACGTCACTCATGCATAAGCACAATTCACAGAATTTTAAAAAAAACTTAAAGAGAGTCCAACCTTTCCTTCTCTGCTGTTACGACATGCCATGGCCAGAGTCCAGCTCTGAGCTTTCCAGCCCACACCATGCCATCAAGAGAGTGACAATATAATTACCTCTCCTTGACATTCAACTGGATTATCATCACTGAAACCCTCACTATCAACATCCTGGGGGTTACAATTGACCAGAAACTCAACTGGACTTGTCACGTAAATACAATGGCTACAAGAGCAGGTCAGAGGCTGGAATAAATAAGTAGTGAGTAACTCACCAAAGTTTATCCACCATTTAAAGTCATAAGTCAAGAGAGTGATGGAATCCATTGTCTGGATTAATGCAGCTCCCATAATATTCAAGAAGCTTGACACTGGCCAGAACAACGCCACCTGCTTGATTGACATCACATTCACAGCATCCAATCTCTTCACCACTGATGCTCAGTAGGAGCACTGTGTCCTGTCTACAAGATGCACTGGAGAAATTAATCAAAGATCCTTACACCGCACCTTCCAAGCCCAGGACCACTTCAATCTGGGAGGGCAAGGGCAGGAGATACATGGGAACACCATCCTCTCCAAACAGCTCACCATCCTGACTTGGACATAATATCACCGTTCCTTCACTCTACCTGGGTCAAAATCTTAGAATTCCCTCCCTTAGGATAGAAGGAACAAAGAACAAAGAACATTACAGCACAGGAATACACCCTTCTGACCTCCAAGCCTGCACTGATCCATATCTTCTATCTAAATCTGTCACCTATTTTCAAAAAGAACAAATATTGTGGGTCTACCAACAGTACATTCACTACAGCAGTTCAAAATATGAGCTCACTACCACCGTCTCAAGGGCAACTAGGGATAGACAATAAATGCTGACCCAGCCAGCAATGCCTACATCACATGAGTGAATTAAAAAAAGTCAAAGTCAGTTTGAGTTAGATATTTATTTCAGTACTACTTCAATGAACATTGACTGATCTCTGGTCAGCTATACTTTATGAAACAAGGGATATTTGCTTTACTGTATCATAATTCAGTAGAACTTTTCTCAAAGCATATTCAAAGGCATAACTGTCTGAAAAGTATGCATATCTCAAGTTGAAAATGCTATTGACAGTGGTTCTATTAGTTCCAGGCAAATTCTTCATTGGTAAACACAGTGATTCCAAAAAAAAAATTTTTAGTGGTATTCATGCTTTAGTGCTTGACTGTTCAATATTTTCTGATATTCCTTTTATCATATTTAAAGAATTGTTAACGTTTTATTAACCCATATTTCAGGATTTTTCTCAGTATAAACAGTCACAACTATAAGAGCTAGGTAAATTTTGTTTTAGTTTAGGTGAATGGGTTACTTTTATTCAAGTAGATAGTAAATTTAGATAAATCCTCTGAATACTTTTGGCCTACACCACGTCATCTTATTTCTGTTTTGTTGTGATTGTTCTGTTTTCTTTTTATTGTCCTATAAATACAGGTAGTTCACTGGCTTTTCAAAGAGTCAGCAAATTGTTGGCTGAGATCAGCAAAACAAGTGAATGACTAAAATTGACACTGTATTAATTATCAAAGACGTGACATTCAGAGAACATCATTAAGGACAAAGTGCCAAAGCAGCGGGACATTCCTGCCCAAGGGAATTACAAGATAATTTAGCCATTAATGTGCCATGCAAGAAGTAGAAAATATGGTAACTTAGCAGAAGTCAGATCAAACTAGTAGAAAATAGCAAAAGCAGAAATTAAGATATAAGAGGCTGTGAACCTGGTTGGTCCTAAACTCTGAGTCAACAATCTTAGGTCATTACAATTCACATTAAATTTATATTTTTGGCAAAGCCAAGTTTTCAGAGAATGTCTATTTAATGGAAACAGAAGATTATACTGCTAAGTTACAATTACAGTCAGTTGCAAAATAAGCATGGAAAATACATAACTTATACATTTAGATGGCTAGTAGTGTCTGGCATAAAGACAAATCTACTCGAGTTGAACCTTTTCATTAACATATGTTTACCCTCTATGCAAAGTCTTAGCTCACAGGTACTTGCAGCATTTGTTAGTTTCCTGTGTCTTTGGTGTTTTCTCTGAATTTTCTTGATAAAATTTTATGCAGAGTAAGATACAATTTTAAAAATACTAAAACTACAAATACTCAAGAATACAATAGAGAAACAAAAAAAATCCTAAATGAAGGTGTTCAGACAAATAATCGGTTTAATTCCCCATCTGTGTGGAGCTATCAGCTGGCAGGTAGGGCATTTGGGATGATGCAATTGCTACTTACATGCATGGACCATAAAAGGAGATACCAAAGTAAATTGACGGGACACTTCTGTTTACTAGCTTGCTGGAAAGTGCAAAAAGGAAAGGAGAATAATATTGGGCTCAACTGTGATACTTGTTTAGAAAGCACCTTGCCATTTATATTCTATCTTATCAAATAGAAAATGGTAATTGGGGCAAGGGGTTTAATAACGTCAGAAGCTCTTGTGGAATTGTAGGCATTGCCTTTGGAATTATCAAAGAAGTATGGAAGGAAAAAATGCTTAAATTTTAAAGCATGTAGATTAACTTCAAATGCTAAGTTAATTCTGCAGCTCAAATCTTGCTTATGAATGAATACTCTCTCAATTTAAGTGTTAGAGCTTCAAATTTGCAATTTATCTGAATAATTTGGAATATATTTTTGAATGACAATGTGAAGAAAGCTATAAGAATTGGCATAATTTTACTGTGAATAAATTACCATAAGCTGCCTTTAATTCAGCTATTAATAAGAAATCTCACAGACAATAGACGCGATGTTCGTTTTTTTTTGGATCAACCATAGTTTCCAAACCAAGCACTGAAGCTTCATGGAACCATTAGGGAATAAATTCAGGAAAACATCTTGACAAACTTGAGTGGCACACTGGTTCAGTGGCTAGAAAAACTGTCTCACAGCACCAGGGACCTGGGTTTGATTCTAGTGTCAGACGACTGCCTGTGTGGAGTTTCCACGTTCTCCTTGCGACTGTGTGGAGTTTCCTCCCAGGTACTCTGGTAACTTCCCACAGTCCAAAGATGTGCAGGCTAGGTGAATTGGCCATGGGAAATACAGGATTACAGGGATAGGGTAGTGGGGTAGGTCTGGATGGGATGCTCTTCAGAGGTCAGTGTGAACTCCATGGGCCAAATGGCCTGCTTCTACCCTGTAGGGATTCGATTCTATGAAGTTAACCAAATTGGGTTGTGAGATTTATTTCCCAATTAATGGTGGAATTTGATTACGATTCCAACCAACAGTATCTGTCTCCGGATGTGTTCAGAGCTTGATTCTTATACAATGTTCTTTGAAGTTCTGCTGCTGAAGGATCAGAGTTGGAAGCGTAAAGTATTTTCTGTTTTTGAAGTTTATGGTGTGGCATTATTGATGACACTTTAGATTCTTTCATTCACAACACTAATTACACTTATGGAGTCTTCAAGTCTACAGCTTGCCTTATCAGAATTTGCCTGTTCCTTGTTACATTCGATGGTAGCAGTCTATTTGAAACACAGTCTGCCCTGCAAATACCCATTTACCTCAGGAAATTTCTTCTGCAGGCAGTCTTAATTGCCCATTTGCCACAAGGCAGCAAGTTATGAAGCAGTGTTATATAGTCTCTCCCATGAGTGGCTAATTACTTTCAATTCCTGTAAGACAATTTGTCTTTGTCCCTTAACAGGTTATTACAGTTGTCGCTGATTCTTTCAACCCATGAACAGTTATTAAAGGTCTGAAGTTTATAGTAACACAATTTTTCTAGAATATACAGGGTCATTCTATATATTGGAACTATATTCAGGAATATGTGGGCTCTGACCCACCAAAATCATAGAACAAAGATATGCTATTTATTGAAGTCAAAGTCTAAGTTTAAAATGTGCTAAAAAACACCTGCTGGTTTTCAGGGAATCAAGTGACTCTGCAGAAGCAGCGAAACAAAGCAAGGTGATAAGAGATGAAATTTATTGCTGGGAGAGAAAAAAGACTGGCTTTGAGAGAACCAGGGACCCATCCTGAATAGTACCCAGCAAACGCCTTTGGTCCTAGAATTCTACTTTCCAAACCCAAAAGTGTGATTAGAAAAGACACCCCAGGTAGTAGTCTCTCTCTTTGAATTATCTTTCTGTATAAGAAGTCCTAGAGAACTTAGTCAAGTTTCCAAATACCAACATTTCTGTCTACGTTGTGAAGGCTGATGTACTGGACTGTGGCCAGTTCTCAAACACTTCAAGTTCCAGTTGATATGGAATAAGAAGTGGACATTTACCTTCTACAGCTATCAGCAATTCAGGTTGTGGTAACAGAAAATTCAGCAGATTTGAGACGTTATCAAATTTTGTCCTTTTTGGTGCATGGGAATTGATTTTATTTTCCTTATTTTTGCTTTGTAAAAAAATAATTCCATTATCTCTGCAAAGGCTTCTCAATGCATTGATCTATGTGTGGAATTAAAGGAATATAGTTTTAATTCCAGATCACAGTTTAAGTGTCAGAGGCCACCACTTGCTTTAAGAACAAATTTTGTTCAGAGTAAACAGGTTATTTTGTATTAATTTAAAAAGCCTGGTCAACATTTCTTTTACTATGGATAGTAGTAACAAAAGAGGAAATTGTCCATTTTGGTAACTGAACTGAAACATTTACAGTAATCGTGCAACAGGTTGAGTAGAAGGGCTTAATTATCAGCATATTCCTCCTATCACAGTCACAAGAGCATCTCACCAAAAACTGGATTAATGCATAGCTTGTAAAAATATTTGGGTACAGCAAGAAGGAATTAGTTCCTGCCTTTGGTTATTGTTGTCCCCCATACCACTAAAAACATTTCTTTCTTCAAGGTGCACATTGTGGAGGTCATGTGATCATGTGCAAAGCTGAATAATTAGCTGGGAGTTTACATGCTCCGCAGAGCATAGTGAACCAGCAATCTGCTTCCTTTGCATTCCTCTTAAGTTAATAATTTAAATTCCAAAAGGAACTATTTTTAAAATTGTTTCTTCACCCCACACCATCCATGCCCAATCCTCCAAGAAGAGATGTACAACATTTGGCATAAACTGCACACATCACAATGTTCTTTTCCATTTCATGCTGATATTTGATTCCTTAGGATGAAATTTAAGGTTAACAGTTTACAAGTGACAACTCAACAGGTTGGCAATTTTGCAATCAAAACTAGAAAGCTGGAAATGTTTTGTCAGAGAAAAAGTGTCCTTGCATCAAAAGCCCAAGGCTAAATTTGAGATCCTTCACTGGAGCTTAATTTATTGAGAAGTTTTACAAACAGGTTTTTTCCAGAAAATGTTAACAATTCCTGCTGTTAGTTTTTTTTTGTCCATGTCAATTGTTGAAAATCACTCTTCATCTTGACAGTAGACAGCAATTAAGTATTTTTTATTATTTTTGACTGATATATAAACTCTTCCAGTTCACTTGTTCAAAGTTAATACAAATTTCTTCCACCTGATTTGCACAGAAGTCAACACATTCATTCTAATTGCAAACTAATTGTAAATTGGTCAGATGAAAACTTCTTTGCAATAAAGTGGACCAGCCAAATTGTTCAAGCAACGTTTGCAAAAAAACCCTCCAACACTTCTACTGTTTAGCTAAATAATACAACAGGGAGACTGAAACCAAATTGAGCAATCACTTTGAGCAACTCTGCCATTCTAGCCACAAGCATGACTCTGAGCATCTGATTGCCAACAACTGTAAATTTCTGCTTCATTTCCACCATGACCTTGGCTTCCTCCAATGTTCTAATGAAGTATGATGAAAATTAGAAGCACTGTGCCTCATTTTTCCACTAGGCATTTTACAACATTCCAGATTCCATACTCATTTCAACAATCTTAGATCATCATCAATCTTATTTTAATCAGATAGCAAATTGTTCCCAAACTTTGCTATCACACATTGACACCATTGACTCTAAAACTTTGCGTATTCCATTGTCATGCCTTTGTTATGTATCATCACTGATTTTGTCAGTACAGTTCTCCTGCTTTCCATTCCAGCACAATTTTTAAAAATTTTCTGGCTCTACCTCTGCACCTGTTTCAAACAGTTATGTCTAATATTTTTCCAGATGAAATTAAAGGTTACCAACTTCAAAATGCTTAAATGTGATAATCTCTCCATATCTGCTGAGTATTTCTGGCATCCTTTTATTTATCCCAAATCTCCAGCATCAATACTTTATTTCAGTTCCAAAATATGCTCTGCTGTTTTAAGGTTAAAAATAAGAAATTTTATGCCGAAACAGCACATAACTGACAACCTAAGGTTTACCACAAACTGCACCAGCTCTTAGTCATAAAATTATTGCCACAACTCAAGCAGAAAGACGCAATAAAACTGGTCAGTTAGAAAATAAACATTTGAGACAAAAGAACTGCAAACAATATAGTGTTTGTAATAGCTAACCACAGTCAAATTTTAAAAGATCAGATTGTGAAGTGTAAATTTTGAAATATAAATATAATTACCATTTTACAATAGCTGAACAGCAATTTAATTTTTAATAGCTTCCTCAAAAAGTGAATAAAGGGATATCTAAGTTAACATAAATAATATGAAACAGGGAATCCCCTGAACATGAATACTATCTCAATGCAGTTCATTTTGTTGACTGTAAAATACATCAGCTTTATTTAGAAATAATAGTCTTTCCTTATATTAACACAGAGGCTTTCTCAGAAAGCAAGGCATCCCTATTTCTCTGTGGTTTACAGAGTCAAAGAGGTGTACAGCATAGAAACAGATCCTTCAGTCCAACTCGTCTATGCCAACCAGATATCCCAACACAATCTAGTCCCACTTGCCAGCACCTGGTCCATAACCCTCCAAACCCTTCCTATTCATATACCCATCCAGATGCGTTTTAAATATTGCAATTGTAGCAGCCTCCACCACTTCCTCTGACAGCTCATTCCATACACGTACCACCCTCTGCATGAAAATGTTGCCCCTTACATCTCTTTTATATCTTTCCTCTGTCACTCAAAACCTATGCCCTCTAGTTCTGGACTCCCCATCCCAGGGAAAAGTCTATTTATCCTATCTATGCCCCTCATGATTTTATAAACCTCTATAAGGTCACCCCCTCAGCCTCCAATGCTCCAGGAAAAACAGCGAGCCTATTCAGCTTCTCCCTATAGCTCAAATCCTCCAACCCTGGCAACATCCTTGTAAATCTTTTCTGAACCCTTTCAAGTTTCATAACATCCTTACGATAGTTAGAGACCAGAACTGCAGGTAATATTTCCAAAAGTGGCCTAACCAATATTCTGTACAGCCGCAGCATGACCTCCCAACTCCTCCTTGCTCAATACTCTTGACCAATAAAGGAAAGTACACCAAATGCCTTCTTACTATTCTATCTACTTTCAAGGAGCTACAAACCTGCACTGCAATAGCTCTTCTCCATTTTCCAGCTCTATGCCTTGATTAATATTCAAATAGGAAAGTAATACTGAGACCAGAAGTGCTCTTTAAATAAGTGCCTTGTTATGAGCTTCAAATATACTCCATTGTTCTGAATTTTTGGGCATGATTTTCATCAGAGGATCTGATACTGCAACTGTTTCCTAACTTTAGGATAGTCCACAGCTGTAATTTTTGTACAGACAGCTGGTAACTGGCTGGTGGGCAGGTTGTGCAGTCAATTAGCAGTGAAAGATGTACGATGGAGGTAGGGCATCTAAACTGACCAAGTATCTAGAAACATCTAAAGCCAGATTTAAAGGGCATTGTGACAGCCATTACTGACACAGCTATTTAGATGTACGATTGAAAGCAACAGGATGAGACGAGGAGAAACATTCCCTTTTCCTCAAGAATTTAACAGACTGAATCCCAATGTTTGTGGCTTTAATAAATGATCCCGTTCTCCTAACACCTTTGCTTATTAAATCCTGTTTTTCATGGTACTACAAGTCAAATCCAATTTTTTTCATTGATTTTGTCATGCCAACACACATTGCCTGTGGTGTTACTAATAATTCCTGGTACATTGTTTATTCACCCAGAAAAATCCACAATCACCTACCTCCAACAACAAAAATAGAACTTGCTGGAAAAGCTCAGCAGGTCTGGCAGCATCTGTGGAGAGAAATCAAAGTTAACATTTCAGTTCAAGTGACCCTTCATTAGAGAAGGATTTTTATTATGTATCTAATCGAATGATTATCTGGGTGGTGTTTTCAAATTCTCCTTGTATCTGTGTGATTTGCTCCGGTTTCCTCCCACAGTCCAAAGATATTCAGGTAAGTGGGTCCGCTATACTAAATTGCCCACAGTGTCCAGGGATGTGCAGACTAGGTGGATTTGCCCCGTGAAATGCAGGGTTACAAGGATGGGGGTGGGTCTGGCTGAGAAGCTCTTCGGAGGGTTGGTGTGGATTTGATGGGCTGATTGGCCTGCTTTCACACTGTAGGAATTCTATGATCATGGTGATGAAGCTGTAAGTGAGTTTCAGGGACATACTTACCTTCTCATTTTTCCAAGCTGAAACACTGCCATTCTAAAGTATCCTCTGTCAAACAAAGGATTTTTAAACTTTATTCATGGAGCCATCAACATTTGTTCATTTGCCAGGTGAACTCAGGACCGCTCTGCATAGAACACCACATCTTGATGCGTCTGCTTTTTAGTTACAAATGCTTTGAGTCCACTGGGTTCCTAACTCTCCCAGTACAGTGCCTCTCTTGCCAGGTCTGAAATGCTTTTTTAG
Source organism: Chiloscyllium punctatum (assembly GCF_047496795.1). Lineage (NCBI taxonomy): Eukaryota > Metazoa > Chordata > Chondrichthyes > Orectolobiformes > Hemiscylliidae > Chiloscyllium > Chiloscyllium punctatum. Next base: position 52,839,804 of record NC_092778.1, read on the forward strand.
CCACAGTAGTTGCTGCCTCATTGAACAAGGCTCTCTTCAGTAGGATTCTCAAATGTACAGCTCTAAGTTACTAACTGTCTGCACCATCAGTTTTCTTAAAGTTTTGTGTGAAGAAACTTTCACTGCTATCAGTAGGTAGGAAGCAGCTAAATGGGGTATGCTCAACATCACTAGATGAATCCTCACAACAGCTCATCCATCTGGAAGGATTGTCGCCATCACCCATCTCTAGATTTGCCAGTAGAAATCCTTGCTGTTTTGCAAGCATTTTTACTACTGAAAATCAGGACTTCCAATTTCTTCAGCCAACATCTGATCCTTTAGCCACCAACTATTGGGCAGCCTCTCATTAAAGAGACAGACAGCTGGTGGTGCTTTTAATGTGATGGTCACCATGTCTCAGACAAGGGGAAAGACCTTCATAATAACCTCAGCCAGTGCAGGAATTGAAGCCATGCCATTGACATCACAAGCCACCCATCCAACTAACTGAGCTAACCAACACAACCCTTTTCACACTTTGACATTCCCATCTGCTCCTTCTAACTTTTGTTTTATATATTAGATTGTTCACAAAAGGAAACCATTGTGTGTGGGCTTCAGAGCCTTGGAACAACCTTGTGAGAACATCAAACAGCAGCAGCTCACTCAGAAAAAATATCACAGTATGGGTGAAGTTAGAACTGACTAGAATTTGAGAGAGTCTTAAGAGCATCTGGACATGAACACATATGTTATTTGTGTAGCTATAAATCTGAGTCAGGTATACCTACAATTACAATGTACAGGTGTATTTGGTATGAAAGTATACTAAATACTATAACTTTCAACTCTAAGGCAGAAGACAGTTCTTGACTCTTTCTTCTCCTCAACCAATCTACCTCAAACACAAAATCATAACATGGCCTCAACTATACAATAAAATAAAAACCTTTTGACATGATACTCCAGAGGAGGACATTGAGGAACAGAAGCATTATGAAGTGCTGGAATGGCTCTTACAAATAGGACTTTTTCCTTCCTCTGCTGCTGCTTCAAGCATATAGAGGGCATGAGTGCTGTGCAACCTTCTAGATATCAATGGTAAACAAATCAAATGTTTGAATGGATGTGAAATGAGATTAATCCAAGTGGACAATATTTTTAAGTAAAGTTCATTGTTGGATGGTGGGCTGGTACTCCTTACCATGCCCAGAACAGATAACCGGGCAAAACGCCATTCAATTTTGCCCAGTGTTAACTGTCAAATTCGGCACTGACACCTCTTGCAGGTCTCAGTCTTTCCAAATGGTATTAGATCACCAATATTCAACTTCAAGTGTCAGTATTTATTGCCTGTTCCTAGTTGCCCTTGAGAAGGCTGTAGTGAGCTGCCTTCTTAACTAGCTGCAGTCCATTTGGTATGGGCAGACGTAGAGTCATAGAGATGTACAGCAGGGAAACAGACCCTTCAGTCCATTCGTCCATGCCGACCAGATGCCCCTACCCAATCTAGTCCCACCTGCCAGCACCTGGCCCATATCCCTCCAAACCCCTCCCACTCACATACCCATCCAGATGCCTTTTAAATGTTGCAATCATACCAGCGTCCACCACTTCCTCTGGCAGCTCATTCCATACACGCACCACCCTCTGTGGAAAAAGTTGCCCCTTACGTCTCTCTTATATCTTTTCCCCCTCACCCAAAACCTATGCCCTTTAGTTCTGGACTCCCCCACACCAGGAAAGAGACTTGGTACATTTATCCTATCCATGCCCCTCGTGATTTTATAAACCTCTATAAGGTCACCCCTCAGCCTCCAACACTCCGGGGAAAACAGCCTCAGCCAATTCAACCTCTCCCTATAGCTCAAATCCTCCAACCCTAACAAAATACTTGTAAATCTTTTCTGAACCTTTCAAAGTTTTATAATATCCTTCCGATAGGAAGGAGACCAGAATTGCACGCAATATTCCAACAATGGCCTAACCAATGTCCTGTACAGCTGCAAAATGACCTCCCAACTCCTGTACTCAAAACTCTGACCAAAAAAGGAAAGTATACCAAACACCACCTTCACTCTCCTATCTACCTGCGACTCTGCTTTCAAGGAGCTATGAACTCGTACTCCAAGGTCTCTTTGTTCATGAACACTCCCAAGGACCTTACCATTAAGTGTATAAGTCCTGCTAAGATTTGCTTTCCCAAAATGCAGCACCTCACATTTATCTAAATTAAATTCCATTTGCTACTTCTCAGCCTATTGGCCCATCTGATCAAGATCCCTTTGAAATCTGAGGTAACCTTCTTTGCTGTCCACTACACCTCAAATTTTGGTGTCATCTGCAAACTTACTAACTATACCTCTTATGCTCACATCAAATCATTTATATAAATGTTTGGGAAGAATTCCAAAATACAATATATTTCTAACAGTGAGTACCTTGGAAGGGCATCGCAGGCGATTATAAACCGAAGCATCTGTTGCCCTGTCCTTATGCATGGTAGTAGTCATGGGTTTGGAAGGTGGAGTCGAAAATGTGGTTCTGGAAAAGCACAGCAGGTCATGCGGCATCCGAGGAGCAGGAGAATAGACATTTCGGACATAAGCCCTTCATCAGGAACGGTGGAGGGGTGGGAGGGGAAGAGGGACTAAGAAATAAATAGGAGGATGGGGATGGGGCTGGGGGAAAACAGCTGGGAAGGCGATAGTTGGATGCAGGTGGAGGGTGATTGTGATAGTTCAGTGGGGAGGGTGGAGTGGTAGGTGGGAAGAAAAATGGATAGATTGGACAGTTCAAGAGGGCAATGCCAAGCTGAAGGGCTGGATCTGGGATGAGGTGGAGGGAGGGGAGATTTGGAAACTGGTGAAATCAACATTGATGCCATGTGACTGAAGAGTCTCAAGGTGGAATATGAGGCGTTCTTCCTCTAGTCTTCAGGTGGCTTGGATTTGGTGGTGGAGGAGGCCCAGGACTTGCATGTTCTTAGTGGAGTGGGAGGGGTAATGAAGTGGTTAGCCCCTCCACAGGCCAGTGTGGTTGTTTGGTGCATGTCCCAGAGATGCTCAGATGTTGCCTGATCTGCTGTGCTTTTCCAACACCTCACTTTTTGACTTTGACTCTCCAGCAACTGCAGTCCTCACTTTCTCTCGGGTTTGGAAAGTCCTTTTGTAAGAAGCCTTGGTGAATTTCTGCACTGCATATACATTACACACACTGTTGTTGCTGAGCATCAGTGTTCATGGGAATGAATGTTTATGGATGCCAATCAAGCAGGATGCATTGTCTTGAATGGTGTCAAGCTTACTGAGTTGTTGGAGCTGCACTCATTCAGGTACACTCCTAACTTGTGCCTTGTAGCTACTGTACAGGCTTTGGGGAGTCAGGAGGTGAGTTAATCACTCCAAGATTCCTAGCCTTTGACCTGCTCTTGGAGTCACAATAGTTATATGATGAATCCAGTTCACTTTCTGCCCATTTACTTGTTAAACAGATGTAGATTTGCTATACTTCCACTTAAAATTTAAGATTTCACCAGGTAGAAAATCCATCTACTGTATAAGTTTCTGTGTATGTCACACTCTGCATTCAATGTAGTGTTATTTTCTTCACTAAATTCTTAGCCTCTGAAATCAGCATAGGAGCACTTATGTTTTTATTCGGACAATGAATGTTCAGCTTCTTTTTACCCTCAGGTTTCATGAATTTGATAAGCCGGTGACCCACAATTTGATAATGCTCAACTATACTTTGGTCATTTTTTATCTACAATGATCAACATTTACCTTCTAGCAATCCTCCATCTTCATTCTTTGTTCTATCACCCAATTACATTGGGTTACATGTCTATCTCACAATTCCTTTGCTGCTGCAAATAAACTAGTAATGATTTCTTGCAGCTTCTCCCATACCCTCTAATATTTAAGTTCCAGTCCCGAGTTCATGAGCTCACACTCAACTTCCAATTCCTCCTTGCAGCAGTATCAAATATAAACAATGCATTATGAACTGAGAGCAGATTTGCAATGAAAGTTTCTCGCTCAGCAACAGTGTAGGTAGCAGATCAAGATGACAATTTAATAGCATCTTCCCAGACAATTCAACTTTCTCAATTTCATTTCATATTAGACATTTCTATGAACTATATGATTTGTAGCCTCAGTCTCCAATATTTGGAAGACAAAATATCCATTTATCTCCAGGGAGATTATCTATTGTATTAAAACAGAAATTAATCCAAAACAAAAATACTAAACTTCAGGTATAACATACAGCATTAGTAAATTACTGAACATTATATATACATTATGAACATATAAAGATTAGATACATAATAATTAGCATACAAAGATTTCATTAGATCTCCTTATAAATGTTGAATAAGTACATAGCTGGATTTAGCAAAACTCCTGATTAGTCCAGTAAAACTAGATTTCCAACGAAGTACGTTTTAAATGCAGGTATTAATTTAATCAACAGATCCTAATCGTGCTGAAGATAGCTTTCAAATTATTCATGAATCCATGCTGCTAAGCACTTTGGCTTTTGAGAAATAGAGAAGTTGCTTATAAGTCTTTAATTTTTAGATGCTGAAGGAAATCCCACACTCAGACATCGCAATTAAGTTACAACATTTAGAAAATTATATACAGTACATCTAACCATAATGCAACTAGTTCACTTTGACAAGTAGGTGCACAAAGGCCACCTTAAATCAACATGAGGAAGAGATATCTGAAAAGATTGCTGAAGACATGTTATTATATAATTGTGATACAAGTACAAAAGCATGGCATGCATACTATCATTCTTAATTAAGGTGTTATTCCATTATCTACTATTACATGCCTGAGTAATGAACATACTTTTAACTTTCAAAACAATGTTTATTCCTCAACAAGTAAGTTTCTGACCAGTACTGATTCGCTATCTAGGTATCACACTGAGGGATACTTTCAGGAGGATTTGATAATTCCAGTAGAGTGGCACACCAGAACAGAATTTTATGCCATGTGTATTACATTAATCTGTTTGTTATTACTTAGCGCAGAGTCACAAAATGAAAACAGTTTATAAATATGATGCTAGTTTTTTGGATGAACCATAGTTTCCAGATCAAACATTGAAGCCTCATGAGACCACTAGGGGATAGATTCAGGAAAATATCCTGACAAATCTTTCAGTTCACTCAAATATTCAAAGAAAATCTCAAACTCTTTCATGAGAGGACAAAATAAAATATTACAACAAAGCCTTTTTGTAAGTGGAGTTATTTCAGTACTGGGTCTATTTACAGTGAACAAAATGCTCTCCACCCTCGGAAAAATATCCCAATTTTAATCTTAATTAACAGAACATTGAGTATTTAATCTAAATACAATTACATTTGAATATAATATTCTATTTATGCAATATGTATTACACTCCTATATTGTTTTCTATTGTCATGAAGATAAAAGTCCTCATTACAAATTCAAAGTAACTTTGTCACTACTTCACCCTTACCACACCCTTCTCAGTTCTATCAATGTTGTTACTTTTAGATTATGGATGAAATTCTAAACAGGTCTGAGTGATATGAGCTGCAGAATTAGATGAGAAATCAGGTGAGTCCACCTTGAACTTCGGAGCATTTGGCTCTACCTTTAATACTTTTAACAAGTGGCATGGCAAATATTCATTTAGGTTGTGGCGAGTTGCCCATTATGGGCATTATTACTTGTTAACACTTTGACTCAACCTGCCTCATTAATATTCAGCTTCCCATCTTACCAGGCATGACAAACAAGCTAGATATCAAACCAATGTGACATAAGATCAGAGCAGGTACCTGGAGAATTCAACCCACTGCTTATTCCATGGGCATCAACCATACACATCTCACAACCACAAACATTGGTATTCATCATGTACAAGCTTCTAAGAATCCTCATGGCACATCTCTGATCTACTTGCACGTTGCTTCTGATTTTCAATGACGATAAGCAACAATCTATCCTAAACCATCCACATAGATGTGAATGTCAAGAAGGTACAACAACGCTAAGGAGGCTAAGGAAATTCTGCATGTCCATATGGACCCTCAATAACTTTTACAGATACACTACAGAAAGCATTCTATCTCGGTGCATCATGGCTTGGCCCAGGACTGTAAGAAACTATGGAAATTTGTGAACACAGCCCTGACCATCATAAGTCAATTTCCCACCTATTGACTCCATCTACACTTCTCATTGCCATGGAAAAGCAGCCATCATTAAAGACTCCTCCCATCCCAGTTATAATCTCTTCTGTCAAGCAGAAGGTACAAAAGTTTAAACACGTGTACCACTGAGTTCAAGAACAGCGTCTTCTCAGTTTTGTTAGAGTGTGGAATGGACCTCTCAAATTTCAAATCTACTATTGATCTTGCTTTTGTACACCTCTTGTGCAGCCGTAACTCTGTATGCCTCTGTCTATTCAATCACCCGATGATCTCTGTCCTTGTATGAGATTGTTATGGACCAGGCCATACCCCCCCCAAACCATTTCAAGAAACTGGCCCAGACCCAAACTTTACTAGTTGTTTTATGCAGGTGTAATGCGTATATTCCCGGAGAGATGCAGCGGATCAAACCACATAGTTTTAAACATGACAGAATTTATTTACACAATTACTGAATGAAACACACACAAAAAAGAAAACAGAATACAGAATGACTTATCAGAAAACCCAACAGATTATACCAATTTAATGATGCTGTTCTAAATACTTGCAACAATCCCCATAAACACCCCTTGGCAGAAAAGATAAAATCAAACACAGGCTCTTACAGGAGAGAAGTCAGAGAGAGAGAGATGGCAGCACGGAACACCCTCTTCCATGTAGCTGTTTCTTGGTAGCAACCTCAAAACTGCCTGACTGCTTTCAGTGAATAGTCAGACTGCCGAAAAAAAATCAAACCAGAGAAAAGCTGAGCTGGAAGCTCATTGTATAAGTGTTCTATTTTAAATTGAAAGCCTTTCGCCTGAGGCGGTATCTGTCAGCTATAAACAAATTAGCCCAAAAACCCCTCCAACCCAAGACCTTTCAGGACTTGCGTCTTTACAACCTCGTGAAAAACACAAGAATAACATAACCTTATTAAACGAGCAGCATAACAGTTCTGATCTGCCTGTACTGCATGCAAAGCAAAGACTTTTCACTGTACTTAGGTACACATGACACAATAAATCAAATCATTACTGCACTTCTGACTGCACCCAGCAACTATCATTCTCATGATGCTGCAAGGACACTTTACACACAGAGACATGCACCTTCTTCCAACATTGTATCAGGCTGTATCTCTGGGCTCTTCGTTCAATGTCACAGCAGTCCCTCACTCTGAAACCACCTCGATGCTCACAACATCACTACCTTAAATTGCCTTGTCTTTGTGTGATTTGCCCCATCTGTCAGAGCAACTGGGTTCATAATATTTCTGTCTTGCCGTATAGTTTGGTTCATACACGAAGCCAAGACCCTGTTATGGTTAGTTGCAGGTCTCAGTCATATCAAAGGGCAATAGCTTTTGCTCAGGAGATACTGGCAGAGTAGGTCAAGGGCAGCTTCTGACAGTAGTCCAAAGGTTTGGACACAGTCAGACATTTGGGGTAGTCAGAGCCAGGAGGCTATCCAAATAAGGGGTCATGATTTGGAGATACCAGTGTTGGACTGGGGTGTACAAAGTTAAAAATCACACAACACCAGGTTATAGTCTAACAGGTTTAATTGGAAGCACGCTAGCTTTCAGAGTGACGCTCCTTCATCAGGTGATAGTGGAGGGCTCAATCCTAACACAGAATTTATAGCAAATATTTACAGTGTGATGTAACTGAAATTATACATTGAAAAATTGATTGTCTGTTAAGCCTTTCATCTGTTAGAATGCAGTAATAGTTTCACTTCTTTCATGTGTAAATCACAAAACCTTTTTTTTAAAAAGTTGCATTCTTGGGTTCGCTGTTAACAATGGTGATAGCAAGACAATATGTTGAAGGTGTTGGCCCCCTGTGTTCTCTGTCTATGCCATGATGTTTAGATTGATTTTAATCTAAAAAGTGAGATAACGGGAGTTTTACATAAATTCATACAGTTTATGAGCTCAGTTCTACATGAATTCATGCAGTTTTTGAGCAAAGTACAACGTAACCCTGCAAGTACAAATTCACCCCACAAAATATGTGTGTGCATGTGGGTCTTGGTCTGTCTGTATGTGTGTGTGTGTCTGGGTTGGGGGTTGTGAGTGTGAGAAAGTGTATGAGTGTGTGTAGTGAGTGCAGAGTGTCTTAAGTCTGTGAGGGGGTGCATGTGTGTCTGTAAGGGTGTGTGTGGGTGTCTGTGTGCACATCTGTGTGTATGTGTGTCCGTGTGTCTAGGAGTGCCTGTGTGTGTGTGTATCGCGCAATGGTGGTCACCTGTAATGTAACATGAACCCAAGGCCCCGGTTGAGTCACATGAGTACCTGCCATGTACAAGGTGGGAGGTGTCCCCACGTGTAATGGTGGTATCTATGTCATAGATACTCATGTGACTCAGCCAACGTTGTCTATCTTATACACTGCAGGAAAGGATGCGTGGAGGCATGGTACATTGGGGAAACCGAGCAAAGGCTACGACAACAGATGAATGGGCACCGCTCAACAATCAACATACAGGAGGGATCCCACCCAGTTGGGGAACACTTCAGTGGTCCAGGACATTCAGCCTCGGACCTTCGGGTGACCATCCTCCAATGTGGACTTCGGGACAGGCAGCAGAGAAAAGTGGACGAGCAGAGGCCGATAGCTAAGTTCGGTACCCATAGGGAGGGCCTCAACCGGGACCTTGGGTTCATACACACACACAGACACACATACACACACTCCCACACTCACATATGCACCCCCTCACAGGCTTAAGACACTCTGCACTCACTACACACACACACACACACACACACACACACACTTTCTCACACTCACAACCCCCAACCCAGACACACACATACACAGACAGACAAAGACCCACATGCACACATATATTTTGTGGGGTGAATTTGTACTTGCAGGATTACATTGTACTTTGCTCAAAAACTGCATGAATTTATGTAGAACTCCGTTACCTCACTTTTTAGATTAAAATCAATCTAAACATCATGGCATAGACAGAGAACACAGGGGGCCAACACCTTCAACATATTGTCTTGCTATTACCATTGTTAACAGCGAACCCAAGAATGCAACTTTTTAAAAAAAAGATTTTGTGATTTACACATGAAAGAAGTGAAACTATCACTGTATTCTAACAGATGAAAGGCTTAACAGACAATCAAATTTTCAATGTATAATTTCAGTTATACATTGTATCACTATAAATTTTTGCTATAAATTCTGTGTTAGGATTGAGCCCTCCACTATCACCTGATGAAGGAGCGTCGCTCCGAAAGCTAGCGTGCTTCCAATTAAACCTGTTAGACTATAACCTGGTGTTGTGATTTTTAACCACATAAAGGGTGAGGAGCAAAATGTCAGCAACCATCACTGGTTTGAGTCTTTTAGCCTTATTGAGGGCTGTGATCCTCTTAAAATGAGAGGGAGGCAAGTATTATGGGAAATAAAAGGGGGTGGCACAACTGCTACTTTGGTGCAGGTGGAAGGTGTCATGAATGATTGAATGCAAGTGAGTGAGAGATGGTGTAGGCAATAGTAAGAGTGGTAGAAGCTAGGTACAATAGCAAAAATACAGTGACTATGAGGTATTGGAGAAAAGCTGGGAGCACTTATGTTGGCAGAGTGGAAGGACATTGACTTTTTTTCTCTAATGCTAGGCTTTCCTCCACATACACCACAAGAATTAGGCCATATAGTCCATCAAGTCACCTCCACCATTTCAGCAAAGCTGATATGCTTCTCAACCCCATTTTCCCGCCTTTCCCTCATAACCTTTGATCCCCTTAGGAATCAAAACCTATCTCTATCTTAAATACACTCAATGACTTGGCTTCCACAGCCCTCTGTGGCAACGTGCTCCACAGATTTACCACCCTCTGAATAAATTTATCCTCATCTTAGTTATAAAAGGTCATCTCTTCACTCTCCTACTCGTGCAAACATCTTGAGAACTCACCTCAAATGTCTGAACTCCTACTAAGTACAGGCCCAGGGTCTTCCACTCCTCACATGACAAGCCCTTCATACCTGGAATCATTCATGTAAACTTCATCTGGACCTTTTCCAATGCCAACACATCCTTCTTAGATACAGGACCTAAACCTACTCACAATATTCCAAATGCAGTTTGACCAGAGCCTAAAACAGACTCAGCAGTACATCTCTACTCTTGTATTCTAGCTTTCTTGAAATTAATGCTAACATTGCATTTGTCTTCCTAACTGCCAAATGAATCTGCACTTTAACCTTGAGAGGATCCTGAATTTGGGTACCCATGTCCTTTTGTGCTTCAGATTTCCTAAGTCTTTCCCCATTTAGGAAATAGTCTATGCCTCTATTCTTCCAACCAAAATGGGTAACCTCACAATTTTTCCCCAACGCAATCCATCCACCAATTCTTTGCCCATTCTCCTCTCCTGGTGTCCAAGTCTTTCTGCAGCTCCTCGCTTCCTTAATATCACCTGCCCTTCCACCTATCTTTGTGTCACCTGCAAATCTCGCAACAACATTCTCAGTTCCTTTGTCCAGGTAGTTCACGGAAACATGGATAGCTGTGGTCCCAACGCTGACTCCTGCAGAATTCCACTGGTCACCAGCTATCATCCTGAAAAAGACCACTTTATCCTCACTCTCTGCTGTCTGCAAGTCAGCCAATCCTCTATCCATGCTGGTACCCTCCCCTAACATCATGAACTCTTATCTTATTTAATAGACTCCCATGCGACAGCTTGTCAAAAGCCTTCTGGAAATCCAAATAGATCATATCCACAGGCTATCCTCTAACTGGCTTGCTACCTCCTCAAAGAATTTTAGCCAATCTGTCAGGCATAACCTCGCCTTGACAAAGCAATGCTGACTCAGTCTTATTTACCACAACCTAAGTACTTGACAATAATTTATCCTTAATAACGAACTGTAAAGTCTTACCAATGACCAAGCTCAGGTTAACTGGTCTATAATTTCCCTTGTCTCTCTCTCTCTTCTTAACCACGTTGTTACATTAGCCATTTTCTAGTCTTCTAGATCTCCCTGCCTTCAATGACTCCTAAAAGATCATGAGGTGGAGGTGCTGGTGTTGGACTGGGGCAGAAACAGTTAAAAAATCACACAACACTAGGTTATAATCCAACAGGTTTATTTGGAAGCACTAGCTTTCAGAGTGCTTCTCCTATATCAGCTACCTGATGAAGGGGCAGCACTCCGAAACCTAGTGCTTCCAAATAAACCTGTTGGACTATAACCTTGGGTTGTGTGATTTTTTAACTGTTTATATCACTATCAATACATCCACTACCTTCTTCAGAACCCTGATGTGTAGTTCATTTGTTCTAGTGGTACATTCACTTTCAGAATTGCGTGCACCTTCTCCTTAGTAATGGCCACTACACTCACTCCTGCCACCTGATTCTCTTGACGTTCGGGTGTACTACTGATGTTTTCCACTGTGAAGAATGGTGCAAAGTACCCATTCGGTTCCCCCACATCTTTGCTCTCCATTATTACTTCTCCAGGCTCAATTTTCCAACAGTGTAATGTCCACTCTTGCCTCTCTCTTGTCTTTTATATATCCAAAATTGCTTTTTTTTTTAAGTTGTTGTCTGCTGGTTTTTAGAAGTTTTCTAATCCTATGGCTTCCCACTAGTCTTCACAAAATTGCATGCTCTTCTTTTGCTTTTAGGCTGTCCCTGACTTCCTTTGTCAGTCATAGTTGCATTTTCCTCCCCTTAGTACCTTCCTTCTTCCCTGGGATAAATTTCTGCTGTATCTCCTGATTCACCACAGTAACTCCTGCGATTGCTACTCCATCTTCTCTGCTAGGCTTCCCTTCCAATCAGTCTGGCTCCTCCCTCACATTTTTGTACTAACAAAGACTTATATCGGTATTACATTGTATCAGATTCCAGCTTCTCCCTCTCAAACTGCAGGGTGAATTCTGTCAAATTGTAGTCACTGCCCCCTAAGGGTCACTTTACCTTAAGCTCCCTAATCAAGTCTGCTTCAATACACATCACCATAGAGTCACAGATGTACAGCATGGAAACAGACCCTTTGGTCCAACCTATCCATGCCAACCAGATATCCCAACCCAATCTAGTCCCATTTACCAGCACCTGACCCATATCTCTCCAAACCCTTCCTATTCATATACCCATCCAAATGCCTCTTAAATGTTGCAATTGTACCAGCCTCCACCACTTCCTCTGGCAGCTCATTCCATATACGTTATCACCCTCTGCGAGAAAAAGTTGCCCCTTAAGTTTCTTTTAGATCTTTCCCCTCTCACCCTACACGTATGCCCTCTAGTTCTGGACTCCCTGACCCCAGGGAAAAGACTTTGCCCATTTATCCTATCCGTGCCACTCATCATTTTGTAAACCTCTATAAGGTCACCCCTCAGCCTCCGACACTCCAGGGAAAACAGCCCCAGCCTGTTCAGCCTCTCCCTATAGCTCAAATCCTCCAACCCTGGCAACATCCTTGTAAATCTTTTCTGAACCCTTTCAGGTTTCACAACATCTTTCCGATAGGAAGGAGACCAGAATTGCATGCAATATTCCAACAGTGGCCTAACCAATGTCCTGTACAGCGCAACATGACCTCAACTCCTGTACTCAATACTCTGACCAATAAAGGAAAGCATACCACCCGCCTTCTTCACTATCCTATCTACCTGCAACTCCACTTTCAAGGAGCTATCAAACTGCACTCCAAGGTCTTTTTGTTCAGCAACACTCCCTAGGACCTTACCATTAAGTGTATAAGTCCTGCTAAGATTTGCTTTCCCAAAATGCAGCACCCCACATTTATCTGAATTAAACTCCATCTGCAACTTCTCAGCCCATTGGCCCATCTGGTCAAGATCCTGTTGTAATCTGAGGTAACCCTCTTCACTGTCCACTACACCTCCAATGTTGGTGTCATCTACAAACTTACTAACTGTACCTCTTCTGCTCGCATCCAAATAGTTTATGTAAATGACAAAAAGTAGAGGACCAGCACCAATCCTTGTGGCACTCCATTGGTCACAGGCCTCCAGTCTGAAAAACAACCCTCTACTACCACCCTTTGTCTTCTACCTTTGATCCAGTTCTGTATCCAAATGGCTAGGTCTCCCTATATTCCATGAGATCTAACCTTGCTAATCAGTCTCCCATGGGGAACCTTGTAGAACGCCTCACTACAGTCCATATAGATCACATCTACTGCTCTGCCCTCAATCTTCTTTGTTACTTCTTCAAAATACTCAATCAAGTTTGTGAGACACGATTTCCCATGCACAAACCAAATCCAGAATTACATGCTCCCTCATGTGCTCCACCACAAGCTGCTCCATAAAAATCCACAAATTCCCTTTCTCGGGCTCTGCTACCAACCTAATTTTCCCATTCTATCTGTATATTGAAGTCCTCCATGATTACAATAATAATGCATTTCCTACATGCCTTTTCTACCTCCTGACATATTTGCTAGGGATATGTACGTAACTTCCATCAGGGTCAATGGATGGCTGAGACTGTTCCAAACTGGCTGGCATGGACTGGTATCATGGCCAACACTGCGGGTCCTGGGAAAGGAAAGCCCCGCTTTTGTAGCACCTTATCCAACTGGACCTGCAGGTCTCTGCCTGTAATTTGGGATACTGTCTTCCCCCTGTTCGCCATTGCCAGAAACTGTGCAGGACAGCTGCGGACTAGCAGTGTTGTGTGCACAACAGGCTTTTGAAACAAGGCGCTAGTGCCAGGGATGCAGGTGAGTTCCAGGATATCTGCTGAGTAGTGAGTTGTTCTGGGAATGACGCATGGTAAGATAGGGCTGGAATCAGATGTGAGGGGCGCCATAGGGGTGTGATAAGTAATTAATGAGGTAAGAAAACTGTGGCAAGAAAACTCACTGGGATTCACAGCTTAAATCCCTCCATAAAAAACTCAATGCAACTCGCACTTAGACAAAAGTATAAAAGATTCAACTTGTTGTGTCATTGGCACATTTGTACAATGCATCTCACCTCCTCATGTAAATATAAACTCCGCATCAGAACTATTGCTTACTGTTTCTTTTTCACCTTTTGCAACTTGGAAAAATCTTGCTATTATATAGTTACTTTTCACATAATGAGCCTACTTCAAAGCATTCTGTACAGTGTAGCCATTGTTGCAATGTGGGGAAAGTAACACAAGACTCAAAGATATGCTAAATGGTTTTAGATTCTGGATTAGTGGTGCTGGAAGAGCACAGCAGTTCAGGCAGCATCCAAGGAGCAGCGAAATCGACGTTTCGGACAAAAGCCCTTCATCAGGAATAAAGGTTTTAGAGACAATTGCACTTTTCATTTGTACCTAGGTGACAGGGATACTGAGTAATTAATTCAAAAGTGAATGGGAATGGAGAATATGAATACCTTTTCACAAAGGATAGGTTTGAACTACTTTCAAACCTTTACAAAATAGCAAATTGTGAATGTTACTAAATTTCCTAATTTGATTTTGTTGTGGAAGTAGTAATCTCTTACTTTAAGCAATATACTAATCTTCCTGAAACACAATTTCATAAATTCTCACATTTACTTAATATAGCTTGGAGAAATCTTACACTCCTCATTTTTCCCCAAAACTGCTCAATCACATTTTGAAACACATTTTGTACTTCTGAATGTGCCCTTTTATTATTTCCATGAAGTCATTTTCTATCAGTACTGGTAGATTGATAGCTAGCTTTTTAAAAAATATACATATTAGTTCATGTGGTGAGGGCATCACTGGCTCGGCCAGCATTTATTGCACATTCCAAGTTACTCATCATGTCAGCAAACAGATTTTCTGACCTAAAGACATTAGAAATACAAATGGGTTTTTGACCCTACCCATCAAGAGTGGTTACATACTCAACATAAAGTTAGCTTTTTATTTTCAGAATTTTGCTAATCTGTTACAATGGTGATATTTGAACGCATACCCCAGAACATTAGAGTTCTAGCTTACTAGTTCAGTAACTTTACCACTACACCACCTTCCCGGCTCTTCATTAATATACAGCAAATACCAAACTACAGGTGGAAGCTGTACTATGTGAGATCATTGTTTGCAAGGAGATAGCAAAGAATACACAGCAAAGCAAATTGTTAAAAATAGATGAACGATGCAATTAATTTTGAAGTTATAAAACATTATCTTCACAATTTTATAATATTCATACTTTTATTAATAGCAGCTTTCTTGCACATAATCTAAGTTCACTAAAAATTCAAATTAGCTGCATCTAAACTGGAAAAGTAGACACTACATCAAATTAAACTAATTGGTTCTGAAGATCCATGAACCTTGTTCAATTTCAATGAGTATTAAGGATGAGAAACCAGACTGGGCCCAGATAAGACTGATCAGCCCATGTATCAGGGGATTCTTATGTCCTGCGCTCTCTCTCTCTTCTCTCCCCCCCATCTCCATACCAATTTGGCCACTGGTGTACGAGGAAAAGGAGACTCCCTATGAGTTTCTGCTTTTCTATATTTCAGTGGGCCTGGCAATGGCAACATCAGATGATAATGAACAGCTGGTTTGTGAGATGTACTCCTCAGCAACTAAAAGAATAAACAAAAAGTCTCCCCTAATACCACCTTTTCCAATGCCTTCACTAATTTGTTGGTTAAGGTCTACCTTATTATTGCCAGGCATATGAAGGAACACATCACACCTACCCTTACCCCAAACCTTCTCCTTCACATCCCCTCCCCCAACCCCAAACCTCCTCTCCCCTATCCCTCCCACCCTCAGAAGCAGAGATTGCTGTCTGTCACCAACACAGCACAACTCAGCTTCATTAGGAAGTAATTAGCAAATGTAATCAGGTAAAAATGATAAAAGCTAGCAGTAAAGTTGAAACTGATGAACACAAACAAATCCAACCAGAAAAAGAACAGTTGCCATGCCAGCAAAATGAGTGTACGTGTATTTGTGCACAAATGTGCCATATCACTACGCAAGGGATAATTCATTTATAAAGAATAAATTTGTCTTTATAGACAATGTAATATAATTGTATGTTTAGGCCTGCAACAGAAGACAAACGTCATAATTCAGTTCATATGGAATTGTTTCATTAAATTGGTCACAAAAAGTCAACACAAGTCACACACAAAAAAAGCCATTCTTAGTATTATATGATGACAAGGATAAACAATTCCACTATGTAACAAGTACAAAACAAAATATTTTCAGCAGTCTTTAACCAGATGTAACATTTTTATCTGAAAGTGTATCCTGTAGATTTACTTTGTGCTTACAAACTAACTTGACATTAAGCTCTTTAACAATCACACAAGGAGCCAATGAGTTAGAATGAATATCTAGTTTTTACATTTATTAATGCAATTACAGAGTATAAATACAACAGAAATAAATTTGTCAGTCATAAAATGTTAACTACAAATGATCGACATACAAAGTGGTAAATATTTGATTGTCATTGTGGCAGTGTAAAACCCTCTTTCCTCTGACTTAGGAAATGAGAATTCAAGTCTACTGGAGAGACTGGAGTTCAAAAAGCTTCACTGAAGCATTAAAGCACTGAATAACAGCAATAATTCTCCCAGTTGTCCTGGCTAATACTTATTTCTGAATCAAAATTACAAAAAGCAAATTATCTGGCCATTACCTAGCTATTTTGTAGGATTGAGATGTATAAGTGTTTCCCATTACAGCACTGATTAAAAGTAATTCATTGACTGCAAAAATGGAGGATCCTAAGTTTTAAAAGGACTATACAAATGCAGGTATTTTTTGATCTGTTTGACTTGATTGGTTGAACTTAATGAAATCCGAAGTCACACTGTTGTTTCCAAAGTGAAAAATATTAATTCTGAATTTATTTAAAAATTGCACACAGTTACAAGTTTGATGTTTAGAATGTGTCCATGTACTTCTGGATCTTCCGCAACACTGCTTCAAATCAGAGTCAGAAGATATACAACCATCGTCCATTTAATGTTTTACTATCAGGTCATTGACTTTGGTGATTCAATAAACCAAATTTCTTCAAGTTAGTTACTGAACGTTTCATTGCCGACATTTTCAGGATCATATTCCATCTGCATATGTACAGTATAATAAAACTCTAAGTGTCTGCATGCACCTCTATCAATACAAATGATCATTCAAGGTTTCATAACTTACATATTCTCTTAGGGCAGAATCCTCCCAAGCCCTGAAAGACATGGACAATGGCAACAAATTTGGGAATAACAAGTGAGAATCCAAGTGAGGACTTCCTTGACATTAAAAACAAGTCTCATTGTTCAACTAGGTTCAGGACGTTTAGATGAGATTCTCAGTAGTAAGCAATGAAAAGCCAATTAACCAGGATTGTTGTTCATTACAATCCTCATTATTATCTAATTTTATCTCATTAATAGCCGATTCCCAATTCACCACACTCCAGATAGAAACAAAATACTTCCCAGCCCAACTGCTTGTTCTGTGGCGCTGTGGAGTCCGTGGACCATGTATATATTGGGTGTGGGCGTTTGCACTCCCTTTTTGATTTTCTTAAGAACCTTCTCCTCTGTTTCTGGCTGCACTTCAGTCCCACGCTCCTGATCTTCGGGCACCCGGTACGGAGGAGGGAGGGCAGGTCCGAAGACCTCCTCGTGGGTCTGCTCCTGGGCCTGGCCAAATTGGCCATCAACAGGTCCAGGCAGCGGGCCGTGGAGGGGGTCGTTAGGGCCGACTGCCTGCCCCTCTTCCGGGGTTACGTTAGAGCCCGGGTGTCCTTGGAGAAGGAGCACGCGGTGTCCACCGACACCCTGGAGTCGTTCAGGGAGAGGTGGGCGCCGCAGGGAGTGGAGTGCATCATTTCTCCCTCCAACTCTATTTTGATTTAGTCCCTACCCTCCCCTTCACTGTTTTGATCACACAGCATTGCCCTGTGGTTTGAAGGGCAGTGCTCGTCACTGGCCACCCAGGTGTTTTTCCTATCTTCCTGGTGGTGGAAATTGAATAAAGATTTGTGCACTTTGTGTCTTTCACTGTGTCTCACACCTGCACACACGCACTATGGGTGCAGGGGATAAAAATAAGCACTAAAAAAAAAGAAAAAAGAAAAAAATAAAAAAAAAAAATAAAAATAAAAAAAAAAAGAAACAAAATACCAAGAATTCCTGACATGAAAGTTAGAGCAGATATCTGGTAAGCTCAGCTCACCATTTTTGGCCGCCCAGGACCATTGTCTCAGGGCACACACCAGAGCACTGTTCGCAGACAGTGGTATCTGACATTCCAGCCTCTTTGTTCCGTCATGGCAATCGCAATCTACTTACAGTCTGCTTCTGCACTCTAATGCTACACATTGGAGTGCACCAGCACTTCTCATTGCAATGTTGCTGCAAGGATACTTTGCATTCTGGAACAGGCACCCAGTTCACAGAATAGCGTAGGCTGCCTGTCAGGGCTGCTTACTTGCTTTCTTAGCATTTACTCACTTCTGGCTGCTTGCAAGCTCACTGCATCCCTGCTTTCCCTTACCATTTTGCATGTCTCTCTTTTGGCCAGACCTGACAGGCAAATAGTGCTAAAAGTAATGAAAGCAATATACTGTGAATGCTTGAATACTAAAATTTAAAAATACAGAAACTCAGCAGTTCTGGTCATATCTGTGAAGAGAGAGAGAGAGATACACAGAGTTAACATTTCAAGTCTGATAATACTCTTTCTTGGAAAAACCTCTTCTAAACACGAGTCGTGCACTTTCTGTTTTTGTCAACACAGTATTTGTCTTGACTTGATTTTTAGAGCAGTGGTAAAACCAGGAAGCTTGTCATGGTTGTCACCACAACACCAATCTATGTAATCTCACACCCGCATCATGTGTCAGCAACGTATGTGCAAATGCACTTGTACTTCAAGCAAGTGGCCATATTTCAAAGTCTAACAGCAGTTTTCTTCAGTCTTCAGTTGTAAGTCAGGGGGTGCTGGTTCAGTAAGTCAAGGCTTTTGAGTCCAGAGGCTTGGTAACAATCAGCCAGCAGCTCAGG
Organism: Chiloscyllium punctatum; assembly: GCF_047496795.1. NCBI lineage: Eukaryota > Metazoa > Chordata > Chondrichthyes > Orectolobiformes > Hemiscylliidae > Chiloscyllium > Chiloscyllium punctatum. The sequence goes on from NC_092778.1 coordinate 52,858,984, forward strand.
TTAGTTAAGACCAGGATCCTGTACTCTTTGGGGGTTAGAAGCCTAATAGTTGTCAGCCTACCATTTCAAAAAAATATGGCGCTGGAAAAGCACATCAGGTCAGACAGCATCCGAGGAACAGGAGAGTCATTGTTTTGGGCATAAGCCCTTCATCAGGAATGTGGGGTGCCCAAGGGGGCTAAGAGATAAATGGGAGGGGGTGGGGCTGGGGGAAAGGTAACTTGGAAGGCAGTAGGTAGATGAAGGTGGGGGGGGTGGTGCTGGTCATAGGTCAGAGCGAGGGTGGAGCGGATAGGTGGGAATGAAGATAGGAGAGTTCAAGAGGACGGTGCCAAGTCGGAGGGTTGGATCTGGGATAAGGTGGGGGAAGGGGAAAATGAGGAAAGTGGTGAAATCAACATTGATGTCATGTGGTTGGAGGGTCAGCAAAGTAAAAAGGTGAAACGTTCCTCCTCCAGGCATCGGGTGGCTTGAATTTGATGGTGGAGGAGGCCCAGGACTTGCATGCCTTTGGCGGGGTGGGGGCGGGGGGGCGGTGTTTGAGGCGGTCAGCCACAGGGCGGTGTGGTTGCTGGGTACATGTATCCCAGAGATGTTGCCTGAATCATTCCACAAGTTGGCGTCCTGTCTCCCCAAAGCAGAGATCACATTGGGAGCAACGGACACAGTACATAAGGTGTTTGGATGTGCAGGAAAATCTCTGCTGGATGCAGAAATATCCTTTGGGGTCTTGGATGGAGGTGAGGGGAGAGGTGTGGGCACAGGTTTTACACCTCTTGTGGTGGGCAAGGGAAGGTGCCAGAAGTGGAGGGTGGGTTGGTGGGGTGCGTGGACCTAATGAGAGAGTCACGGAAGGAATGGTTTCTGCAGAATGCTGATGGGGGGGGGGGAATATATCTCTGGTGGTGGGGTCTGACTGTAGGTGGCGGAAATGGTGGAGAATGATACAATGATACATTGTATCAGGGATTGGTGAGGACTGGGGGGTTCTATCCTTGTTGTGGTTGGAGAGGTGGGGTTCAAAGGTGGAGGTGCAGGAGGTGGAAGAGATACACTGGACGGCATTGTTGACCACGTGGGAAGAGTTTTTGTGGTCCTTGAAGTAAGAGTCCATCTGGCATGTTCAGAAGTGGAATTGCTCCTCCTGGGAGCAGATGTGGCAGAGGTGGAAAAATTGGGAGTAAGGGATAGCATCTTTACAGGAGGGATGTGGGAGGAGGTGTCGTCCAGGTAGCTGTGGGAGTCAGGGGGTTTGAAGTCGACTTCTGTGTTAAGTTGGTCACCAGAAATGGAGATGGAGAGTTCCAGGAAGGGAAGGGTGGTGTCCTTCCACAAAAAGATCCATCTGCATCCAGCAAAGATTTTTCTGCACATCCAAACACCTCAGCTATCCGTTGCTCCTGATGTGGTCTCCTGTACTTTAGGGAGACAGGTCGCCAACTTGCGGAATGGTTCAGGGAAAATCCCCAGGATACCTACGACCCCACTGCCCTGTGGCCAACTGCTTCATTTCCCCTCGCACTCCCATTCCGCCAAGGACATGCAAGTTCTGAGCCGCCTCCACCGCCAAATCCAAGCCACCCAACACCTGCAGGAGGAATGTCTCTTCTTCCATCTTGGAATCCTCCAACCACACGGCATCAATGTCGATTTCACCAGTTTCCTCATCTTCCCCCACTCCCCACCTTATCCCAGATCCAACCCTCCAACTCGTCATCACCCTCTTGAACTGTCTTACCTGTCCATCTTCCTTCCCACCTATCTGCTCCACCCTCGGCTCCAACCTATCATTATCATCCCCCACTTCATCTATCTATCGCCTCCCAAGTTACCTTCCCCCAGCCCTACCCCCTCCCATTTATCTCTCAGCCCCCTTGGGCAACCCCCCCACCACACATTTCTGATACAGGGCTTATGCCCGAAACATTGACTCTCCTGCTCCTCGGATGCTACCTGACCTGCTGTGCTTTTCCAACACTACACTTTTTGACTCTGATTTTCAGTATCTCCCGTACTCACTTTCCCCACCCCATTAGCCTCCGCTCTTTCTGCCCTTTTTAGTATCTTCTCTTATTGCTAGGTATTGTACAGAACACAAGCAAAATAACAGGTTGAATTAAACTCCACCTTCATTCAGACAGGAAAATTTTGGAAAGTCAGCAAAAACAACACGGTCAGCCATTCTCTCAAGTTTTCTGTGGCTGTTCTGCTGAAGTTATAGGAACCTCATAGATATTGACACCTTGTGCAATCTGTGATTGAGATAAACAGATCTCTATCAAGCTAAATTGAGGCAAAAGTACATGAGTTTTGATTTGGGGCTGCAAAATGTCAGAAGATGGAAGTGGAATATCAAGTTGACTACACTGTCAGGAAGATTTGGAGGGAAGGGGAGAATGAAGAATAGGAGATTTTTTTTGGGCAGCAGTTTAAAATGGGATGAAGTTATAGGTTCTTAGTAAGGAGAAAACATATGGATGCTCAGTGATAGTTCAGAGTGAAGGGGAGAGTGCTGACAACAACAAAATGTTGCAAAGAGGAAAGGCAGAGAAAATACAAGTACCTTGGGTACCAGTGACAAGAGGCAGCCTGGAAACATGGAGTTACGAAGGGCAAAACCAAAAATATAGGTTTGATGCAAGCAAAGAAAGAAATTGCAGGTGACTGTCTGTGTGGAGTTTGCTCATTCTCCCCATGTCTGCGTGGGTTTCCTCCGGGTGCTCTGGTTTCCTCCCACAGTCCAAAAATGTGCAGGTTAGGTGAATTGGCCATGCTAAATTGCCCGTAGTGTTAGGTGCAGGGGTAAATGGATGGGAATGGGTCTGGGTGGGTGCGCTTTGGCGGGTTGGTGTGGACTTGTTGGGCCGAAGGGCCTGTTTCCACACTGTAAGTAACCTAATTAATCTAAGAATGGATAAATCTGATGAGGGTAGGGAGCATAGATGCTCAAGGTTGGAATGCTAGCAAGAAGTGACAGTGCAGTGATTGCAGAAATGCAACTATACTCAGGTGGGTGGGAGTGGAAGACTTGAGAATCTACTGGACTTTAAAATCCTGTCCTATCCAAAACTAGCAACCAATTGTTTTTAAAAAATACAGCATGTTCTATCAAAGCACTAGAAAACCCTATGGGAAATCCTGCTTTGCACTAAAAAAAACTGTCAGGCTCCAACCATCACTGGACATAAATGTTTCGGTTATTATTTTTAAATTATGTTTTCTGAAAAGTGCTCAAAGTATTGAAGGAATTTAAAAGCAATCTAATTTAGTAGACAGACAAGTGTTTGAAGCATCACTGTTCACGAAAGACTTAATGTCCTATTAGGGTCTGGGTGGAAACAGTAGGCTTCCCCCATCCTATTCTTGTCCATGACTTGTTGCTGATCTACAATGGCAACATCCAATGCAAATGGTGTGGCTGGAGAAAGCAATTAAATGACAAAGCAGCAAGATATTATATGTTTTTTCAGAAATAGTGAAAGAGAAATATCAGTATGTTGTAGTTCTGATACAATGTGATAGCTCTGTTCTCATGTGATCTCAAATCATAAGAAAATTGTGCAATAGCTTCCCCATTTAGACTAATGAGGCCAGAGTAGTGTTATAGCCAATACAGGTAAGGAAAGTTAGTGTTCCACAAATAATGGTCTAAATTCTTCAATTACATTAAAGCCGGTCTGCAATGAAGAAACGTGCTTTATAGCAGAACCGACTGTAGCTATCAGACCATTCTGTACATATGGTTTTAAACTAATGATGTGCATGGAAAAAATGCATTTTGTAAATTTACATAATGTCGTGATGATGTTCATATGATGGCTAAATAGTTCTAATGCTTGAAATAAAAAGTCCTTTACAAAGGCATTGTTTTTATATTGGATGAATAGAACTGACTATATTTCATTGTAATAATGCCACTTGCGTAGGATTAAATCACAGTTCATAATGTGACTTGCAATGGAAGTTCTGAATATGAAATGTGTCATCACATCACCAGTGTTTGGAAGAAAATAATTTCAAAAGTGTAGATCAAAAATCAAAGTGATGTACTCTGAATTTATTTCTCTATTCCAGCGATTGGTGTTACAATCACAGGTGATGGTATTACTGGACAAGTCAGATCCCAGATTGAAATCTGGATTGAGATATTTTTGTTTTCCTTTTATTTATTGAAACACAACCATGCAATCTTGCAGATTTGGTTTAACTGTGATGATGCTCCTCCTTTAATAAGGTTATATTATCCTTAGCTTTTTAAACAAAGAGACTCTGGGAAGTCTATGTTTGAAGGGTTTTAGGGCCAGTTTGTTTATAGCTAACAGGTACTGCCTTGGGCAAAAGGTTTTCAATAAAAAAAACATTTGTACAATGAAAGGCGAGTGTAGGTTCTCACAACTCAGCTTTTCTCTGTGGTTTGGTTTTAGCAAGCAGAGTTGTGAAGCTGCCAGACCCAAAGAAGCAGGCCCACGCTGATCCTCCCTCTCTCTGACACCTCTCCTATAAGAACCTGTGTTTGATTTTACCTTTTTGTTTGCAAAGGGGAATTCAGGGGGATTATTGCAAGTATTTGGAACAGCACCATTAAATTGGGATAATCTGTTGGATTTTCAAATAGGTTAAATTATTCTGTATTGTTCTCTTTTGTTTGTGTTTCATTTGGTAATCTTGCAAATAAATTCTGTTTTGTTTAAAGCTAAGTGGTTGGACCATCTGCATCACTCCAGGAATATCCACATTACATCTGCTTAAAACAACTAGCAAAGTTCGGAACCAGGCTACTTTCTTGAATGTTTCGAGCATGTCTGGCTTGGTCCATAATAGACTGGGGGCTCTTTGCGGGATTTGTTCTATAGTTCCAACTGTGATTAGGGTTGTGGGACTCAAAAGGCTGTGAGTGGCAGTTATTAGTGTCTTTTGTTCCAGGTGTTAAATTGGGTTGGTTTGAAGAGTGCTTCTGATAGCAATGGCTCTTTCAGTCATCAAGAGTTTTCTAGGGGTGCAAGAAGTGACTTTGGGGATTTTGCAAAAGGTGATTAAGGCCAAGTTGCTGGAATGAGCAGACAAGCTGGGGTTAAACCTGCTTCCTCCTGTAAGTAAAGGAGAGATAATTACAGCAATAGCTCAGCATTTCAATTTGCTGGAATCGCCATCAGAATCAACAGAGATAGCTGAAATTCAATTGAAAATGAAGCAGCTTGAGTTAGGGGCAAAAGACAAGGAAGGACAACAGAAAGGAAACTGTTTGAATTATGACTTACAGCCGAGGAAAGCGAAAAAGAACGAAAGACTCAAGCAGAACAAAAAAAGGACAGAATCGCTTTACGAGCACAAAAACAACAAAAAAAGAGAGAAAAGGAGAGAGAGGAAAGGAAGAAAGAGCAGGAGTTTGAATTTCAGAAATTGGCCCTTAGATAGGAAAGTCAGCTTAAAAGGATGGATATGGTAAGCTTAGTGTGGAAGAGAGTGAGGATGAACAAACCCATGGTAGCCAAAGGCCCAGTGAAAAGCTGTTTAAATATATTCAAGCATTGCCTACATTTGATGAGAAGGATGGGGAAGCATTTTTGATCTCATTTGAAAAAGTGGCTAAACAAATGTGGTGGCCAATGAACATGTGGGTTTTGTTGATCCAAACAAAACTTGTAGACACAGCTGGTGAGGTACTCACATTACTATCAGAAGAGGTATCTGGGGCATACGATGAGGTAAAGAAAGCCATCTTAAGTACATATGAGCTTGTGCCAGAAGCCTACATACGTTTCAGGAATCTAAGGAGGGACCCCTGTCAAGCCTACATTGAGTTTGAAAGGATCAAACAAAGTAATTTTGATAGGTGGATTAGTGCATTAAAAATAGAGCAAATCAATGACGCTCTTAGAGAGACGATTACTTTGGAGGAGTTCAAAAATTCACTTTCTGAAGTAGTGAGAACTCACGTGGAAGAGGAGAGAGTTAAAACGGCAAGATTAGCAACTGAAATGGCCGATGATTATGAGTTGGTCCATAAATCAAAGTTTGGCTTCAAAATCAATTTTAATCCATGAGGGATAGAAATTGGGGAAAACAAAAATCTTCACATGGAAAGGAAAAGGTAGATCTCGGTTAAGATCATAAGGATAACTTAGAACAGGGTAAAAAGGAAACCCTTGAAGGAGACAGAGAAGTTAAAAAGCTCCAATGTTTTCACTGCAATAAAGCAGGCCACATAAACTCAGTGTTGGTGTGTTAGGAAAAGCACTTGGAAGCCAGATGTAAGAAAACAAGATAAGCTAGCAAATTGGAGTAATAAAGGAAAGCACAGTGGAGGCTAGAAAGATGCACCAGAATGTACAAGCTGAGCAGAGTTGGTTAAGGAGGAAGTGCCAGATCTTCTTAAACCGTACACCTTACTCACATAGGTCAGGATCAGCAGGTAAAGAGGTTACAATGTTAAGAGATACAGAATCCTCTCAATCTTTGATAGAGTCATAGAGATGTACAGCATGGAAACAGACTCTTCAACTCAATCCAATCATTCATGCTAACCGGATGAGGACAATTGCCAGAAAAGGTGCTAGTATGAGAATTCATTGTGTGACTGGAAGTGCTCAATTATCTAAAGCAAGGTTAGAGTGTCCAGTGAAAAACAAAGAGGTTGTGGTAGGAGTACTGGACAAACTCTCAGCTCCAGCAATACAATTTGTCCTTGCTAACAATATAGCTGGTTCACAAATAGAAGTGCTGCCTACTGTGGTTGAAACTCCAGTAGAAACCCAGGCAACTGAACTATTGTAGGACACATATTCTGCAATTTATCCCGACTGCGTGGTAATGAAGTCATAAAGTCACCAGTTGAAACAGGAGAGATCAATGTGTATAGACAAGGAAGTTGAAGTGGAATGAGCAGAGACCCTGTTTGAACAGAGGGTTGACACAAACCAGTAGCAGAGAGATGCCACAGCAGACATCTTTAGCTCAAATAAATTGAGTTACAGCGGAAAGATGAAAATTTAAAGCAGAATTCTATCAAAAGGCATACACAGAAAAATCATCCAAATGTATCCCTGAAAGCTAATATCTTAAAAATGATGTCTTAATGAGGAAAGGGAGACCATCACATATTCAGAAAATGAGAAATGGGTAGAGGTGTTGCGAATAGCACATGACCTATCAGTAGGGGATCATTTAGAGGTGAGAAAAACTTGAGCTAAAATACAAGAACATTTTTACTGGCCCGGACTGCACAAGGACGCAGTTGAATTTTGGCAGATATATCATACGGCAGGTAATTACAGAACCACAGGCACCCTTAATACCTATTCCTGCATTTGAGGAACTTTTAACAAGAGTCTTAATTGATTACATAGGGGCTCTACCCAACACTAAAAGTGAGAATCAGTATTTATTAACAATATTGGATGTATCCACTAGATTTCCAGAGGCCTATCCATTATGTGATAACATAGCTAAAAGGATTATACAGGAGTGACTCAAATTTTTCACTTGATACAGACTACCCACAGAGAGAATCAGATCAAGGGTCAAACTTCACATCAAAATTATTCAAGGAAGTTATAAACAGCTCAGGAGTAAGACAACTCAAATCTACTATGCACCATCCAGAGTTGCAGGGAGCACTAGAAAGATGGCATCAGACATAAAAGACCATGTTCAGGGCTTATAGTCAAGACTATCCAGATGGTTGGGATAAGGGAATTCCATTTGTACTTTTTGCAAGCAGAGATGCACCAAATGAATCAACCAAATTCAATCGATTTGAATTAGTTTTTGGGCTTGAAATAAGAGGACTACTAACATTGGTTTAAGGAGAAATTAGTAAATCAGAATTCAGAGACCACACATTTGGACTGTGTGTCAGGTGTTAGGGAATGATTAAAAAGAGCGGAGGAGTTGGCTAGACAGCATTTAAAAGTATTACAGCATACAATGAAACAGGAAGCAGACAAGAAATCAAAAACTTGCAATTTTGGTATCAGGGATAAGTTGTTAGTGTTACTTCCAATGATAGGTGAACCTTAAAGAGCAAGGTTTAGTGGACCTTATCAAGTCAAAAGGAAATTGAGTGATGTGAACTATTTGATAAGGACTCCAGACAGAAAAAAAATCTGAGTGTGTCATGTGAATAAGCTCAAAAGGGTATTTTCACAGGGAAGGAAAGCCAAAGGAGACTGTATTATTGGTTACAACACAGAGGCAAGAACCGAGTTCAAAGATTCTGAATTAAACATTCCTCAAACTAAATTGGACAATTAGGAAGTTGTCAAACATTGGGATAAATTATGAAGTTACCTTTCAGAGGAAAATCAAAATCACCTTAAAGAATTATTACTATCACATAGGAAGATATGTGGAATTAAGCTAGGAAGTACTAACCTAGTTATGCATGATGTAGATATAGGAGATGCTGTTCTGATTGGTGTAACCCTCTAAGATTGGCACAAGCTTAAAGGGAGATCGAATGCATGCTCCACGACGACATAATCGATGTGAGTTAGAGTGACTGGAGCTCACCCATAGTAATCGTGTCAAAACCAGATGGTATCCAATGTGTGGACTATTGCAAAGTCAATGCAGTTACAAAGGCTGATGCATATCCAATTCCAATTTGGAAATCTGTGTTGAAAAGGTGGGACAAGCAACTTATATTTCTAAGTTGGACTTGCTCAGAGAATACTGGTAGGTACCTTTGACTGAAACAGCCAAGACGTTTTCACCTTTCGTAATGCTGAATGGATTATATCAGTTTAAAGTCATGCCATTTGAAATGAAAAATGTGCCATTTCAGAGAATAACCAATAAAGGTCATTTCCAGATTACCCAATTGTGTAAGTTATATTGATGACCTGGTGATTTTTAGTCACACATTGAAGAAACATTTGCAACATTTATCAGAATTGTTCAATCATCTTCGGGAGGCAGGCTTGGTGATAAGCCTGGCTAAAAGACTATGCCACCTTCCTGGGCCATGTTACTCGACATGGACAAATGGCCCCACAGGATGCTAAAACAAAAGTAATTGGGGAGTTTGCCATACAATTGACAAAAGGAAGAGTACCAAGATAGAACATAGAACATAGAAAAGTACAGCACAGAACAGACCCTTTGGCCCACGATGTTGTGCCGGGGTTTAATCCTAATGTAAAATACAGTAACTTAACCTACGGACACCTCAAACTCACATGTGCATGTCCAGCAGTCACTTAAATGTCGCCAATGACTCTGCTTCCACCACTACAGCTGGCAATGCATTCCATGCATTCACAACTCTCTGTGTAAAGAGCCTATCTCTGACGTCTCCTTTATACCTTCCTCCTAATATCTTCAAACTATGACTCCTCGTACCAGTCAATCCTGCCCTGGGAAAAAGTCTCTGGCTATTGACTCTACCTATTCCGCTCATTATTTTGTATACCTCGATCAGGTCTCCTCTCTTCCTCCTCTCCAGAGAAAGGTCCGAGCTTATTCAACCTTTCTTCATAAGGCAAGCCCCCCAGTCCAGGAAGCATCCTGGTAAACCTTCTTTGCACCCTCTCCAAAGCCTCGGTAGGGCAGCCAGAACTGGACACAATATTCCAAGTGTGGTCTCACCAGGGACTTGTAGAGCTGCAGCAAAACCTCGTGGCTATTAAACTCGATCCCCCTGTTAATGAAAGCCAAAACACCATATGCTTTCTTATCAACCCTATCCATTGGGTGGCAACTTTGAGGAACCTATGAACTTGCACACCCAGATCTCTCTGTTCCTCCACACTGCCAAGAATCCTGTCTTTAATCCTATGTTCAGCACCCAAGTTCAACCTTCCAAAATGCATCACTTCGCATCTGCCATTTCTCAGCCTAGGTCTGCATCCTGTCTATGTCACGCTGCAGCCTGCAGTAGTCCTCTAAACTATCGACGATACCTCCAACCTTTGTGTCATCTACAAATTTACTAACCCACCCCTCAACCTCCTCATCCAAGTCATTTATAAAAACTACAAAGAGCACAGGCCCAAGAACAGAGCCCTGTGGGACCCCACTCAACACTGACCTCTAGACTGAATACTTTCCATCTACAACCATTCTCTGCCTTCTGTCAGCCAGCCAATTCTGAATCCAGATAGCCAAATCTCCCAGTATCCCATACTTCCTGACTTTATGAATGAGACTACCATGGAGAACATTAACAAATGCCTTGCTGAAGTCCACATACACCACATCCACTGCTTGACCTTTGTCGACCTGTCTTGACACCTCCTCAAAGAACTCTGCTGGCCACAGACGTAAGACTGACTGGTCTGGTCTGTAATTGCCAAGGATTTCCCTATTACACTTCTTGAAAAGAGGAACAATATTCACCTCCTTCCAATCCTCCGGTACGTCTCCCGTAGAGAGTGAGGAGGCAAATATCCTCGCCAGTGGCTTAGCAACCTCCTTTCTCACTTCCCGGAGCAGCCTAGGATAAATCTGGTCTGGCCCTGGGGACTTATCAATCTTAATATTTTCCAAGATTCCTGTGATTGAGGGGATTTTTATCGAAAATTCATACCAAATTGTAGCAATGTGGCTGCTCCACTCACTAAATTGCTATAGAAAGGCAAGAAGGTTCAGTGGACAGCCAACTGTCAGAACGCATTTGACAGCCTGAAAGCTGTGTTAACCACTGCCCCAGTGTTAGCCATGCCTAATTATGCAAAGCTATTCAAGGTGGCTATTGATGCAAGTGATGTGGGTGTCGGTGTTGTGCTCTTACAGGAAGACAATGAGAAGATAGTTCTTTCTATCAGGTATTTCACCAGGTAATTGAACATTCATCAGCAGAAATATTCAATAGTTGAGAGGGAAACTTTGAGCTTGGTGTTGGCATTACAACATTTCAATGTTTATGTCACCAGCAATGTACCTGAGACAATCATATCCACTGATCATAATCTACTGATATCTGTGGAGAAATTTAAGGACAAAAATTCAAGACTGTTTAGATGGAGCTTGTTGTTACAAACATTCAATTTGAAAATTGTACATGTGGCAGGACGAGAAAACATGATTGCTGACGGATTGTTGAGACTTGAATTATGGTGTCTGGAGTAAAACAGACTGGAACAAAATATAGTAGTGCATGCTTGTATGATTATTTTCAACGTAATGTAGTGTACTAACAATTTATGATTAAAGAGTTTTAAAATGAAGCCATCTTTGGATATTGATGGTTCTTTTTTTTAAAAAGCGGGGAGGAGGTGTGATGATGCTGCTCCTTTAACAAGGTTAAGTTATTCTTGGTCCTTTTTCAGAGGGTTTGTAAACACAGAGACTCCAGGAGGTCTGTTTGAAGGGTTTAGGGCCAGTTTGATTATAGCTAACAGATACTGCCTCAGACAAAAGGCTTTCATTTTTTTTAAAAATATACTTGCACAATGAAAAGGGAGTGGCCAGTTCTCCTAGCTCAGCTTTACTCTCATTTGGTTTAGTTTTGGCAGGCAGTCAGTTATGAAGCTGCTGGACCCAAAGAAGCAGGTCCATCTCTCCTGTAAGAACCTGTGTTGGATTTTACCTTTTGTTTTGCAAAGGGGTGTTTTGGGGATTGTTACAAGTGTTTGGAACAGAATCATTAAGTTGGGATTGTGTGTTGGGTTTTCAGACAAGTTATTCTATATTTGGTTCTCTTTTGTTTGTGTTTCATTAAGTAGTCTTGCAATAAATTCTGTTTTGTTTAAAGCTAAGTAGTTGGGCCAGCTGCATTGCCCTGGAAAATTCACTTTACACCTGCTTAAAACAACTAGCAAAGTTAGGGTCCAGGTTACTTTCTTGAAATTTTATTTTGGGAGGCGGGGTCTGGCCTGGTCCATAACAAACAATTGAAGGTTTTATTTATGAAAATAAGATAAAATAGAGTAAACCACAGCTATTTCTATAAAGATTTAAAACCAGAGTTAAAAACAAATCTCATGTGCCCTAATTATATGACTTTACAGTACTCAAATATAGAGAAAGCTCCCTCTTTATCACAACAATAGATTTTACTTAACTGTCTCTTTCAATTCACAGTCCTAAGAGTTTGGTAGCCTCTTCCTTGAGAAGTCATACAAATAAACTTGGATTTTACAGCATTGAATAACCCCCTTCAGGGCTCTAACCAAACACTTCAGGTCTGGAACATTCACAATAAAATCCTTACACTGAGGTGACCTGACCTAATTCCTTTGTGTTTGAAAAATTGTTTCATATGTCTTACTTTAACTAGGACTTCCATAAATTGAAAACTAAAAGCTTTCCAAGCAATGGGTTTTCCTCAAAAGCAAAACAAAAGTCCTGATCTTCCTAAACTTGAAGAAATCTAATGTCATTCAACGTTTCCTCTGTACGCTCCTAAAATTCTCCCATTGCAAATAAATCTCTCTTATCACTCCAGGGACCCTCTCTCTCATATAAATTTAAAACAAACCATGGCTCCAGAAATATTGACAAGTTAACTATTAAATCCCGATACACACAAACCATAATCTGCATGTCTCCAGTTCATGAACTAAAATCTAAAATAAATTACATTTAAGTCAATATAAATAAGTCAAAAATCTTGCTTATTATAAGTATAAGTTCTTTGAAAATATACTTTTTTTTCATTTTTCAATGCACTGAATAATTACTTTTGCATTATGATTTTTATAAAATGGTGCAGCACATACTGTAAGTAGTCACAATTCAAGAGAGTGAGGATACAGTGTAGACAAAGGTGATTAATCATGAATTATCCATAAAAACAAAGTTCTCAGAATTAAGATATTTTAGTTTGAAGCAGATGTTGTTCTATGGTGTTGCTCGTGGCAAGATGGATAATAAGTTGCTTTATAATAAGGGAAATTATACTGAGTCATGCAAAATCCAAGTCCTCTGCTAAATCCAGAGTTCTTAATTATCCCATCTTTTAAAACCACAAAGTGTAATTGCTGTAAACAAATACATCCTGAAGCAAGAACATCAATTATTATTTGGTGAGGATAAGAAAGTGCTTATACACTGCTTACTCCAAATCAGTAAAACTTACTAAATGACGGTCTTACTTTTTTATACTACTTACAATTTCACTTTAATGATATCAAACGGTTTATAAAATTTAGATTCCAAGTGTTTTATAGTAGGAATGTGTTCCCTGAATATTTAAATCACTGTAAATGAAGGTAATGATTTTCTATAATCGCCACAACTTTGACCCAGCTTGAAAAGATCTTGTGTCCATTATTCACTCTACTTGAAGTTTGTCATATTTAGCATTCTCAACCTTTATTTTCCAAGTGCATCTTGCTCTATACACGGTAGAACAAAATTAGTTCCGTCCTTGAATTCAGGTTTAGAGGTTATGAAATGCAAAAGAATAGACAGAATCTAACACAAACTTATATTTACTGTTCAGATGGCTATTGTGCCCTATTATTACCAGTGCTTTGCACCTTATTTTTCCTGAGTTACACTTTGGCTTCCATTTGCTCTCCTTGTACTATTGTTTTACATTTCCCACCCACATAGGAGTAGAATTGAGTTTTCTGGAGCAGGTCTCATGGCAGACCCACTCTAAAAGGAATAGTTGATTGACAGCGATTAGATGGCTAGTCAACAACATATGTAGAGGCCCAGGCCAGACAGTTGTGTGGTTGGTGATAGGTAGGAGGTCTTTAAACCCTCTTTATCAGATGTCTAGATTCATTTTAGAGCAGTACACAGACACACACTCAGTTCCTACAGTATTATCAGTGTGGTAGCCGCTGATAGAAAGGCCAAGTGAGCATTCCCTTGAAATCAGCCTTCGACTCCACTACTGACCCCCACCCTCAACAGCAAACATCTCAGAGCAGACATGTGATTCCTAGGTTCAGCGATGTCTCCATGCAGGTTCTACTCCAGATGGTCTGGGAACAACAGGAGGTACTCTTCCCCACTGATAACATCACAAAATTGTCAGCTAACCAAGGAAGCTTGGATAATGATTGCAGAGTTAGCAGCAGTAGGGTCCACAGGTATAGCTGGGTCTAATGCAGGCCACAAGTCAACCACTCACTCCACAATCCCAAGATGTGTAGAGATGAGATCAATGTAGCCCACATGGGTACAACAAGCAATCGTTTTTATTGAGAAGAATTGGGGACACAGTAGAATTCAGGGTAAATCCTAGCAGCAGAACCATCATGTGGCCTGGAAGCATGTGGCCAGAATTTGCAGGTTTGGTACTGGGTAATGAGCCAGGCCAGGTGTTAGATTGGAAAGTAAATGAGCACTTTGGTGATAGTGACCACAATTCGGTTATGTTTATTTTAGCAATGGAAGAGGATAGGTATATACTGCAGGGCAAGAGTTATAGCTAGAGGAAAGGCAATTGTGATGCAATTAGGCAAGATTTAGGATGCATGGGATGGGGAATGAAACTCCAGGGGATGGGCACGTTTGAAATGTGGAGTTTATTCAAGGAACAGCTATTGCAGTCCTTGATAAGTATATATCTCTCAGGCAGGGAGGAAGTGGTCGAGCGAGGGAGCCGTGATTTACTAAAGAAGTTGAATCTCATGTCAAGAGGAAGAAGGCGGCTTATGTAAGGGTGAGACATGAAGTCTCAGTTAGGGTACTTGAGAGTTACAAGTTAGTCAGGAAGGACCTAAAGAGAGAGCTTAGAAGAGCCAGAACGGGACGTGAGAAGTTGTCGGCACTAGGCTCAAGGAAAACCCTAAAGCTTGCGATAGGAACGTCAGGAATAAAAGAATGACTAGACTAAGATTAGGGCCATCAAGGACAACAGTGGGAAGTTATGTGTGGAGTCAGAGGAGATAGGAGAAGTGCTAAATGAATATTTTTTGTCAGTATTCACACTGGAAAAAAAAACATTTTTGTCAAGGAGAATACAGAGATATAGGCTACTAGACTAGACAGGGTTGAGGTTCAGAAAGATGTGTTGGCAATTCTGGAAAGTGTGAAAATACATAAGTCCCCTGGGCCAGATGGGATTTATCCTAGGAATCTCTGGGAAGCCAGGGAGGAAATTACAGATCCTTTGGCTTTGATCTTGACATTATCATTACAGGAATAGTGCCAGAATACTGGATGATAGCAAATGTTATCCTCTTGCTCAAGAAGGGGAGTAGGGACAACCCTGGTAAATATAGACCAGTGAGCCTTACTTCGGTAAAGTGTTGGAAAAGATTATAGGAGATAGAATTTATAATCATCGAGAAAGGAATAAGTTGATTAAGGATAGTTAACACAGTTTTTTGAACGATAGGTCGTGCCTCACAAACCATATTGAGTTCTTTGAGGAGATGATCAAACAGGTGGATGAGGATAAAGTGATTGATGTGGTATATATGGATTTCAGTAAGGCATTCGATAAGGTTCCCCAAAGGAAGGCCACTGCACAAATTATGGCAGCGTGGGATTGAGGGTGATTCGGTGGTTTGGATCAGAAATTGGCTAGCTGAAAGAAGACAGAGGGTGGTAATTGATGGGAGTTGTTCATCCTGGAGTTCAGTTACTAGTGGTATATCACAAGGATCTGTTTTGAGGCCACTGCTGTTTGTCATTTTTATAAATGACCTGGATAAGGGCATAAAAGGATGGGCTAGTAAATTTGTGGATGACACTAAGGTCAGTTCAGTTGTGGATAGTGCCGAAGGATTTTGTAAGTTACAGAGGGCCATAGATAGCTGCAGAGCTGGGCTGAGAGTAGTAAATGGGAGTTTAATGTGGAAAAGTGTGAGGTGATTCACTTTGGAAGAAGCAACAGGAGTACAGATTTCTGGGCTAATAGTAAGAGTCTTGGTAGTGTAGATGAGCAGAGAGATCTCAGCGTCCATGTACATAGATCCCTGACAGTATCCGAAGGCCCTGTAATGCGCTGCAATGTTCTATGTTCTAAGTTTAGACTCTGCTGAATATAACCCATTCAAATTAAGAAAAAATTATGCATATTCATATAATTAAAGCTAATTACATGTTGATTTAATACAAAAATCTATCCAGGGTGCAATTTGGCTTATGTTCCATGGGTCAATTAGGTAAATCAGTATAGCATTATGGCAAAAACTGACATTTTTGCTTTCCCAATTATGTACCAATTAGGTATCAGTAAGGTGGCACTACAGTCATTAATTTGTACTACACTGCAAACTCACTTTGCACCATTTCCATGAAACAGGTTTAAATCCACCCCTCGGCACAGCCAGATGTGACCTAACAAGATTCCCAAGGATCATGACAGGATAAATGCAGATACGTTCTTCTGTGAGAGAATCTGGAAACAAGGATCTTGGTTTAAAAATAAAGGACTGTCCATTGAAGACAGAAATTAAGAGAAATTTTGTTGCACAGAAGGTTGAGTGTTTCTGCAAATGTTGTGGAAGCAAAGTCTTTAAATATTTTTAACACGGGGAAGATAAATTATTTCCAACTAAAGGGCTGAAAGATTATCGGGGTTAATGGGAATTTGAAGTCACCAGATCGGGCATCATGTTATGACTGAATGATGCAGCAGACTCAAGAGCCAAGTGACCTACTCCTGCTCCTCGTTTGCATATTTTATGCTCAAGTCCCATCTGATATTCCTGTGATGATTTCTACATTGTCTTCACAATGGGCAGCAAATAGGAGAGCAAGCTCAAGCAGGTGAGTGGCTTATTTCTGCTGCTAATTCATACTTAAATAACTGGAGAAAAGTCTGATCTCTGCTACTTTTCAGAATAAGGATAGTCCAGATTCAGTTCGAACTAACCATAATGTGACATAAGTAGACATTAGGTTGCCAATGTTATTCAGGAAGAACAAAAGGATATTTAACTTAGACAAATTGAAATGCTAATCATGCAAGAGGGGAGTGATTCTTGTTTGGCAAAAGGATTATTGCTTAACTACATTATTTGAGCAACATATAGAGAGCCACACGCAGGATCTATCCTGTACATTTAGCTAGAAAAGCTGAATATTTTTACAGGTGGACAAATGTGAGTGCTCTGTTTCCATCTGCAAAATTCACCTTAATGATGACAAAAGTTTAGAAAATAAGAGTTTTGTAAATGCTATATAACATTGAATAATACAGCAGAACAGTCTACATACAAAACAAATATGTACTCCTGATGACCATGTGAAAGGGACCAGGATGCATGCTGTAGAAGAATGTGCATATTGTATATGACCAAAGGGCTGGAAGTTATGAGCAAATATGTCTGTGTAGTGGCAGTCAGGTGGGGGTACATGGTTGGAGGAGCAGACAGCTCCTCTAAAGGAAAGACAGACCAGAAAGAAACTCAACCTGCAGCTAAAACTGAATGTGCTTGAGAAAAATTGTCTAATTGTGGGACTCACTGGGGAGGAGGTCCTGCCATTGTGAGCTGTAGGCCACTGTAACTGGTCAGCAGCCCCAGCGGTACAAACAGACCTAGCGGCAACATAGTAGAAGCTGCTACTACTGCAGGTAGGCCTATGCAGAAGACAACTACGCACCCTGAAGTGAAGGAAATCCAATGTATTTGGTCTGGGAGAGTTCAGAAAACTTAAGGTGGGCAAGGGGTGATTGGGAAGTGGGTTTTTCAGGTGAAAAGGAAGGGGAGGGTACAATATTTCAGAAGGGATTCCCCTATTGAACAAAGACAGCACCCCCTTTTATTCCCACAGTTTATAAACCTCTTCAAAAACTAAACACCCCCATTCACATCCACCTCCCCACAGCAACCATAATTTGCCAGGGCACTGTTTTGTTAGTGTCAACTGAGTTTTAACAACTCAATTCACCCATAATTATTTATTTACACATGGTGTGTGTACTATCAATTTCAACACCTGCTGGTCATTCATGTTATGGGGTGTGAACTCAGGTGCAAGGTAAGGTGGTGGGCCAGCACCTGACTGTTGGAAACACACCTGGTGGAGGCACATAATATCCAGCCCAAAGACTTGGGTAAGGAAATGTAGTGTAAAGAGCTGACTCTTGAGCATATACTTAAGAAGGGATGTTAAGAAGAATAACATAATGACATGAAGGAAAGACTCTGAAGAGAGAAACAACAGCTTAAACCCTCCTGCTTAATTAGAATTTACATAACAATGTAAATAAAGAATTACTTCAAAAGTTCTGACAGTCTAGCCACCTTTTCTTCAAAGAGTTGTGTAACATAAATATCCTCCAAGACATTGTTTGTCAACAATAAATGCACTGCGGCCTGCAGATGTCATTCATTTTTATTAGTTGGACTGATTTTCATAGATATTTTTAAAAATTCTTCCATTAATTAATTTCCATTTCATGAAAGAAATGTCCTTCCAACCCGCCCTCCTCCTCTAACCTTCTTAACTACTCTGCTTTTTCTTTTAAGGTAAGGATTTTTATTTCTTTACTGGGGACTAGTTAAAAAATTTACTTCGTGTTTTTTTTTGTGTGTATACATCAAGTCCTTACGTAGGGTAAAAAAAACTATAGCAGAGAGGTATCAGAAGGTATTCTAACTCATACTTGTACTAAGTAAGTAATTAACTAACTAAGCAGAGATGGCTGGGCAGGTGATGTGCTGTTGCTGTATGATGTGGGAGCTGGCTGATCCCATTGTGAACGGCAGTGACCACATCTGCAGCAAGTGTTGGTTGCTGGAAGAACTCCGGATCAGAGTTGATGATCTGGAATCTGAGCTTCAAACACTGCGGCATATCCGGGAGGGGGAGAGTTACCTGGACGCTTTGTTTCAGGAGGCAGTCACACCTGGGAGATTAATTAATTCCCACTCAGCTAGTGATCAGGCACAAAAGAGTGTGACTGTAAGTGAGGCAGGTAGGGGGACCCAGAGTTCAGGAGTGGAGGAGCCTCAGCCCTTGACCTTGTCCAACAGGTACGAGATTCTTGCTCCCTGTTCGGATGAGGAAAAGGGCTCTGGACAGGATGAGCCAACTGACCAAGGCACCATGGTGCAGAAGGCCATTCAAGAGGGGGGAGCTAATAGACAGGTAGTGGTTATAGGGGATTCTATAATTAGGGGGACAGATAGTATCCTTTGCAAGCCGGATCGGGAGTCTCGCATGGTGTGTTGCCTGCCCGGTGCCAGGGTGCGAGACATCTCTGACCGGCTTGAAAGGATATTGGAGCGGGAGGGGGAGGATCCAGTTGTTGTGGTCCACGTTGGTACCAACAACATAGGCAAGACTAGGGTGGAGGACCTGTTTGGGCATTACGAAGCACTAGGCAGGAAATTGAAGCACAGGTCCTCAAGGGTCATAATCTCCGGATTACTGCCCGAGCCACGTGCCAATTGGCATAGGGACAAGAAAATTAGGCAAGTAAACACGTGGCTAAGGGATTGGTGTGGGAAAGAGGGATTCCACTTCATGGGGCACTGGCATCAGTTTTGGAACAGGGGGGATCTGTACCGTTGGGACGGTCTCCACCTGAACCGATCAGGTACCAATGTTCTGGCGAAGAGGATAAATAGGGTGGTCAGTAGGACTTTAAACTTCTGAGTTGGGGGGAAGGGAAAGTGAAAGCAACAGGGAGTATGGAGGTAAATGGAAAGATAAGCAGCATGATAGCATGTTTCCAGGCGGATTTAAAATTGAGGCAGACTGAGAATGCAGAAAAAAGCAAGGATAACTTAGGACATATGACTTACAACATCTCTAATAAGGAAGTTAGCATTAAGGCACTTTACCTGAATGCTCGTAGCATTCATAACAAAGCCGATGAATTAATGGCACAGATAATAGTGAATGATTATGATGTAGTAGGCATCACAGAGACTTGGTTACAGGGGGGTCAGGACTGGCAGTTAAACCTCCATGGTTTTTCGACTTATCGAAAAGACAGAGAGGTGGGCAGAGGGGGTGGAGTTGCCTTGTTAGTTAAGAACAAAATTAAATCTATGGTATTGAATAACATAGCGTCGGATGATGTGGAGTCTGTGTGGGTGGAATTGAGGAACCACAAAGGCAAAAAAACCATAATTGGAGTTGTGTACAGACCTCCTAACAGTGGTCAGGACCAGGGACGCAACATGTACCGGGAAATAGAGAAGGCATGTCAGAAAGGCAAGGTTACATTGATCATGGGTGACTTCAATATGCAGGTGGACTGGGTAAATAATGTTGCTAGTGGATCTAAAGAAAGGGAATTCATGGAATGCTTACAGGATGGCTTTTTGGAACAGCTAGTCATGGAGCCCACAAGAGAGCAGGCTATTCTGGACCTAGTGCTTTGCAATGAACCAGACTCTATAAAAGATCTTAAAGTAAGGGAACCCTTAGGAAGTAGCGACCATAATATGGTAGAGTTCAGTCTGGAGTTTGAAAGGGAGAAGGCGAAATCTGATGTAATGGTGTTACAGTTGAATAAAGGTAATTATGAGGGCATGAGAGAGGAACTGACTAAAATAGACTGGAAGCAGAGGCTAACCGGGAAGACACTAGAGCAAAAATGGCAGGAGTTTGTAGGTATAATTGAGGACACTGTACAGAGGTTCATTCCCAAGAAAAGAAAGATTAACCGGGGAGGGATTAGACAACCTTGGCTGACAAAGGAAGTCAGGAAATGTATTAAAGAAAAAGAGAGATCCTATAAAGTGGCTAAGAACAGTGGGAAATCAGAAGATTGGGAAGGATACAAAAGCAAACAGAGGATAACAAAGAGTGTAATAAGAAATGAGAGGATCAAATATGAAGGTAGGCTAGCCAGTAATATTAGAAATAATAGTAAAAGTTTCTTTCAGTACATAAGAAACAAACGACAGGCAAAAGTAGACATTGGGCCACTTCAAACTGATGCAGGGAGCCTAGTGATGGGAGATAAGGAAATAGCAGGAGAACTTAACAAGTACTTTGCGTCAGTTTTCACAGTGGAAGACAGGAGTAATATCCCAAAAATTAAAGGGTGTCACGGGGCTGAGTTGAGTATGGTTGCCATTACGAAAGAGATAGTGCTAGAAAAGTTAAAAAGTCTTAAAATTGATAAATCTCCTGGCCCCGATGGGATACACCCTAGAGTTCTGAGAGAGGTTGCTGAGGAAATAGCAGAGGCATTGGTTGAGATCTTTCAAGAGTCACTGGAGTCAGGAAAGGTCCCGGACGATTGGAAGATGGCTGTAGTAACCCCCTTGTTCAAGAAAGGATCAAGGCAAAAGATGGAAAATTATAGGCCAATCAGCTTAACCTCGGTTGTTGGTAAAATTCTAGAATCCATCATTAAGGATGAGGTTTCTAAATTCTTGGAAGAGCAGAGTCTGATTAGAACAAGTCAACATGGATTTAGTAAAGGGAGGTCATGCCTGACAAACCTGTTGGAATTTTTTGAAGAGGTAACAAGTAGGTTAGACCAGGGGAACCCAGTGGATGTGGTCTATCTGGACTTTCAAAAGGCCTTTGATAAGGTGCCACACGGGAGACTGCTGAGCAAGGTGAGGGCCCATGGTGTTCGAGGTGAGCTGCTGGGATGGATTGAGGATTGGCTATCTAACAGAAGGCAGAGAGTTGGGATAAAAGGTTCTTTTTCAGAATGGCAGCCGGTGACGAGCGGTGTCCCGCAGGGTTCGGTGCTGGGGCCACAGCTGTTCGCATTATATATTAATGATTTGGATGAGGGAACCGGGGGCATTCTAGCGAAGTTTGCCGATGATACAAAGTTAGGTAGACAGGCAGGTAGTACTGAGGAAGTGGGGAGGCTACAGAAGGATCTAGACAGGTTGGGAGAGTGGTCCAGGAAATGGCTGATGGAATTTAACGTGAGCAAGTGCAAGGTCTTGCACTTTGGCAAAAAGAATATAGGAATGGACTACTTTCTAAATGGTGAGAAACTTAATAAAGCCAAAGCACAAAGGGATCTGGGAGTGCTAGTCGAGGATTCTCTAAAGGTAAACATGCAGGTTGAGTCTGTGATTAAGAAAGCGAATGCAATGTTGTCTCTTATCTCAAGAGGGTTGGAATATAAAAGCAGAGATGTACTACTAAGACTTTATAAAGCTCTGGTTAGGCCCCATTTGGAGTACTGTGTCCAGTTTTGGTCCCCACACCTCAGGAAGGACATACTGGCACTGGAACGTGTCCAGCGGAGATTCACACGGATGATCCCTGGAATGACAGGTCTAGCATATGAGGAACGGCTGAGGATACTGGGGTTGTATTCGTTGGAGTTTAGAAGATTAAGGGGAGATCTAATAGAGACGTACAAAATAATACATGGCTTTGAAAAGGTGGATGCTAGAAAATTGTTTCTGTTAGGCGAGGAGACTAGGACCCGTGGACACAGCCTTAGAATTAGAGGGGGTCATTTCAGAACGGAAATGCGGAGACATTTCTTCAGCCAGAGAGTGGTGGGCCTGTGGAATTCATTGCCACGGAGTGCAGTGGAAGCCGGGACGCTAAATGTCTTCAAGGCCGAGATTGATAGGTTCTTGTTGTCTAGAGGAATTAAGGGCTACGGGGAGAACGCTGGCAAGTGGAGCTGAAATGCGCATCAGCCATGATTGAATGGCGGAGTGGACTCGATGGGCCGAATGGCCTTACTTCCACTCCTATGTCTTATGGTCTTATGGTCTTATTGCTATTTAAGTGGCACTTTACTGGAGTATTTAAGTAAACCAGTTTATGTTTGCTACTTGAAAGAAAGTGAACATTTTTTTTAAAAGAATCTGATTAATGGGAAGATTTTTTGGAAATGATTTGAACTATTTATTGTGGCTAGTACTTATTATTACATTGTCAAATTAGTTACAAGACATTAATTAAGGCCATTAATTTTTAAATTGTACTAATATTTTGAGATAATATTGTCTTTGCATACAGCTAAGTATACTTTTGTTTAAGCAGGTGATATCAATATCAAATAAATTATATACTATATCCTCTAATAATAGCATGCTTAAATCTACTGACCTGCTATCTTGGCAAAAATACCTTGGGTGCACAAAACAGTTGCTAAGCAACCAATTATTATGAACAATTCTTTCTGAGACTACAATGTTAGCATTCTTACATGAAACCCAGAAATTTAAGAGAACAAGCACAATAGGGTTATAAAAGAGCTCACAGTCAGATTAATTGCAATCTGAAATGTTTAAAGTCTTTAAAATGCAATAATAATAGAAATAATCTTCCACATTTATTTTAACCAATAACATACTCATCTGCCACTACTATTCACAAACAGCTTAGAAGCAAAATTTATACAATACAAAAGCAACCCAACTCGCCTTCAACTTTGAATTTCATACTATGCAAAGCTGTTCCATCGTAATGGACACAGAACATTTATCTATTTAGGATATTTAGATACTTGAAATCCAGTTTTGTTAATTATGAAATCTTTGATTTTCTGAACATTAACCAAAGTAAATCAGTGACCAAAATAATTAAATATTAAGGGCAAATGTTAGAGGCCCTCCAAGCCTTTTTGTGTAGCAAACACAGATTAAATGTTTTGGTGAATAGTTGCTTACCATGTAGCATACATCTACACTCATTGCTGGCTGACTCATCTTTACATTCACATTTAAGGACAGGCTTAATCCACTAAGCCAGGGAGCTGTACATATCTAAGGATACTATTTTCTAATCAACCTGTACAAATGTATTTTTTGAGATATTATTCCACATGTCTGGATTAGATGGATATTCCCAGGTCTTCTAGCTCAGATGCAGAGACACTACCAATGTGCCATAAGAGCCCATCAACATGTTCAGGGATATTATAACCAATACCACTTTACTTTGTTAGCTTCAACGATTAGGTATTTGATATCTATTAACAAGACCTATAAGATATGAATGTCAACTTGCACCATGAATAAAACTGTTTGATTTAAAGAGAAAAATAAGACTATTGCTAGAGACCTTGTAGCACATCGATAAAGGGTCCCTACTTCTGAGCCAGAAGACCCAGTTACAGGCTGACCTGCTTGGAAATGTGCCAAGAATGTCCAACAGATTGATTTAAAACACATTTCTTGCTCTTACAAACAGTGGATGATTAGGTTGCAAGTTATATGCATAGGGAAGTGATGGCATGCTGATACTGGAATGGTAATTCAGAAACCATGGTAATGCTCTGGGAACAATGTGTTTGAATCCTAACATGGCAAATGGTGAAATCTAAAGTTGAATAAATTCAACACAACCTGTAATTTAAAAGCTGGTCTAATGATGACCATATAACCACTGTGGATTGTCATGAAAAGCCATCTGGTTCATTAATATTCTTTAAGGAAGAAAATCTGCCTAGATATGTAAAATCCCATTTCAGTATTTTTTTAAAAATGCAGTCTTAAGTTGGTTTCATGCTGAAATGCTTGATAACAGAAAATAATTATCAACCAATATGGTCAATAACAAGGGGGCCATAATTTTACAGGTGAAAGGCTGGATGTCTGGACGGTATTTGAGGAAACCGTCTTTCACCCACAGGGTGACAGAAATTTGAAATGCACTGCCTTGGAGAGTAATTGAGGCAGGAAACTTCGCAACCTTTAAGATGTACTTGGATGGGCACTTGAAATGTTGTAACATTGGTCAAGTGCTGGAAAATGCAACTACTGTAGAGTTAGAGCTTTTTTTTGTCAATGCTGACTCAACAGGCTGAAAGGCATCTTCTGTACTATATGATTCTATGAAATCTAACAGAAAAACACTAAAATGAAAATTTCATTTAGCTACAATTAAAAGCACATCCTGTAAATATGTAAATCAACCATGGTCATTTTGAAGAGGAGAGAATCAAACTGGATTATAATTTTACTGGTTTTGCATTGCTCCTCATTTTAAGCCAAATTAATGATTAAAACTTTGATAGCATTGTTTATGTTATAAAGGAAAGATTCAATAGATAAATTAACAGTCATTACTTGCATTTCAAACTTGAAGTGAAATATTTCCTTCATGCTAGAGAAATATGCAAGCATTCAAACTTGATCTTATATTTGGACACATTGATCTACCACTTTCCATTTGCTACTGTCTAAACAGGAGGAATCTTAGATTTTCACAGAAGTATAACCATTTCTGCTTGAAGAGTAATAAAATTGCGATAACCACTGTAAATGGATCAGATTCTAATCATATGCGGTATGATTGCTATACCAAACAGTACAATTTTTAGTTTCATGATACGCAAGGCCTGGGAAGCCAAAGTAAATAGATTACAGAGGCTACATATAAATCGATTGCATGTACTACAACTCCTATCAAAATCCTTTGAATATTCTTGTTAAATGGTACCCAATGTTTGAGCTAGCTACTGTTGAGTACAAACCTTTCCATACCAATTATCAAGCCTGCAATCAGATCTTAATTTATTTAGTTTGTAAATTAATTATCTACTATTAGTCATAATTAACCTTCAAAATGAAATAAATACAAAATGGGCATAAGCATTGTAACTGAGTCTGGAAAGACTCTCCACAGTACTTTCAAAAGGTTAATTTAAAATTAGAAACAAAAACAGAATGTCTTGGAGAAACTCAGAATGGCAGCATCTGTGGAGAGAAAAATGTTAATGCTTCGAGTCCACTATGAATCTTGTTCAGAAAGTAGGATCTCTACTATTAGCTTCTAACTTAAAATCAAAACTTTCCATTTAAAACGGTACATTATATTCTTTGCATAATTTCAAAAAATAAATTGTTTAAAATGCTATTTTATACAGTCAGTTCAGTGTGTGATGCAAATACTTAGAAATACATAATCCAATAAAATGCAAAGCAATATTAGACATGTTAGTTTGCTTAGCTCCAATCACTGTAAATGCAACAAACCGTTTTTCATAATGCATATTTCTATACCCAGCTATTTGTCACCATGATAGACTGCAGAATTAATCCTTATCATAGTTATATTTTGCAAGAGGAAATGTTCATATTAATATTTAAGATTTAAAAGTATGCATCTTGTCAATATAACACACTTTCATATATCTCACATCATCATCAGTAAACCAATTTTGAAAGTAACGGTTCATTAACCAAAAAGGGACAGATCTGTTATGAATACAATTCCAGATCAATGAATATCTCAGTTTTCAAAGTTGGAAGGGTACTAGTGCTTGAGCCATGAATATAATGCAAAACTCTACAATGATTAACTTTGCTACCGATTCATAGATATAAATTGCCAATTTATAGCTGCTTTGTCTCTATTACAAACCTGCTTTTAAAGTTGTTCTGAAGAAAAAAAGTACATGAAGTACATGAAAATAAAATTGAGTATGATGATAGATGAATGAGTTGGAACTGCATTCATACTGTATCAGGCTAGAAGAATCACAAATACCTACTTTTTGCATTACTTCACTGATGAAAGGGTTTAAAAATGGCATATCTCTTTGTGAAAGACCACCGCAGTAGCATAAAATCAAACAAACCTGGTTTTAGCACTGATGAAGCAATTTGGATCATTAAGTGAACTTTTCAATTGGAAATCCATTTCCTTACCACTTCATTCTACTCTTTCCTACTTCCCAAATATTTCTCTTGTTCCTGCCATGACTGCACCAGACATGTCTGCAGAGTCATCCCTGAACTGTGAACTCATAAGACTCGTTTGGTCCAATTTTTATTATTTTGAATGTTGTAAAGTGGATACAGGCAAGATATATTAATAAAGTTTAAAGTAAGATCACTTAATTACCAATTAAGTCTTGTTGCTTGCTTGAATATTTCTCTTTCTGAGAAAAAGGGGCTGAAAACCTCAAGTCAGATTCAGCAGCTGCAATGGCTTAACTGGCAAATAATTAAAGATTGCTTGTGCAGGTGACTCAGTAGGTAGAGCAGATAAGTTCTGGGAGAGAATGAAGACTGTTTCATGCCATTGCAGGATATGGCCTTAGTAGACTGGTTCAGCATACCAAAACTTTATTGGTTTGTCTTTTAATTCATTCCCTGTTGAGAAACCATTCTCTGATGTAGTTTAAAATTATATCTCACTGAGGTTTAGACAGATCAGTCTTAAGATGCTGCTTTGTTAACTTTTGATGAATCACGGTTCTACAAAGTGAAGTCAATTTTCCTGGAATTTCCTGTAGTAGTCCTTACACTCTCCTACTTTCCTCAGAGATTTGAATTCTTCCATTTTAGGAGGACCCATTGCGTTGTCAAAGCATTGTTAAATTCTAAGTGGCTCATACTGAGGTTAATACAAAAATAACAAATCAGTCTGTCTACCTTTCTAGCGAAAGTAAATCAACCGGAACAGCCATTTGACTTCTGAAAGCCATATTTTTCCAATGCTCTGTCTTAAAGGATTGTTTTAGAAATCTTTATAAAATATATAACATTATAATTACATGGCTGTGTCACTCTCTTTCAAATGTTACAGTATCTACTAAATAGCTATTTGCAATAAGACACCATTGGTGAATTTTATTGCATATTAGATTTCATGGCAGAGTGAGTTCAAAATATGCTTCAAATTAGTGCCCCAACTATTTTAACTCAAAGTCCTCATCTAAACTCTGCTAATCATCCACATATCACAAAATGGAAGCTGCAGCTGGTTGATAGGTGTGTGAGGAAGATCCCTAACAGCACTATAGAATCCTTGATGGTACATAATTAACTCATGGGGATGGATTGGGGAGAGAGGATGTTGGCCAGGGCAGCAGGGCCTACGACTTCCTTTCTAAAATCCTAAGGACTATTCATTTACCCAGTAGCTCCATTACAGAAAGTATGTCAACTTTTTTTTTAAATTAGTCCCTTTAGTAATTTACTACAATTTTATTTTGATATCCTTTGAGGATAGCTTGTAAAAAGCAAGTGGTGTACACTGGACATTAATATCCATGTAGCAATATGATTGAAACATATCAAGCTGTCCTGCAGAGATACCCCACCACTTAATACAGATGTTTGTTGTACAACTGTTTTAAGATATCCTCTAGTGGGTGAGCATCAATATTTCACATAATGCAAATGGGTTGTACAGATGAAATCAGATGCTAAGAAACTGCCAACTTCTCAATTGGTAGAATCTTAGTTAACATGATTTGATTTGTGTCACGATAATAGTCAAGAACATGATAACAACACATGCATGTATATGATGAGTCATGGTGCACAAATGCTCCTCAAGACCTACCACTGAAATCTCAACTTGGTGCAAAGAGAATAATCCTGGTGATGGAAACTCAAAATAAAACTAAACATTCAACCACATCCATGGTACTCCAGGGAACTGAATATAACTGAC
The DNA here is from genome assembly GCF_047496795.1 of Chiloscyllium punctatum. Classification (NCBI taxonomy): domain Eukaryota; kingdom Metazoa; phylum Chordata; class Chondrichthyes; order Orectolobiformes; family Hemiscylliidae; genus Chiloscyllium; species Chiloscyllium punctatum. Next base: position 52,887,145 of record NC_092778.1, read on the forward strand.
AAGCATTCTTAGCTTCACAGTAGAAAATGCATGAGTAGAAAATTTAGTTTTTTTCTACTTAACTATTGGAGTGGTGGGTATCCTAAATTGGAAGGTGTTCCCAGAAAGGCCAAGGAATGGAAAACTCATCGTTACTCATACCCTAGGCTTACAGATTTTCAAATTTTATCTGAAAAAATCTGATTAAATTTAATCTGATTAAATTCCAAGCAACATTGCTGTGTACCCGTCTGATCGTCAACATTGAGCCACCACCAATCTGTACTTAAACTCTTTGGATTGTGCCAAGTAGAATTTAAATTCTGTCTTACGCAAATAAAGATTCACGTGGATTTTAAAAATACTCATTTTCATTCTAAGACATGGTCACAGCTTTCTGTACACATCAGTTGACTGGCAGGCAAATAAAATTCAAGAAGATGCAGGTACGTTAAAAGCAGCAGGATTAAGCACTAAAATAAGTCTTTCTAACCACTAAGCCTAAACAAAAGTTATTTACATCTTAATCAAATGGAAATCCAACATGACCCAACTGAGGCATTTTTGAAAACAATTTAATTGTGGTACAATAATACAATGAGAGCCAGTCAATAGGCTAGAAAGCTAGCAGAAGTATCATGTTAACACAAACAGTAGTAGGTTTGATCCTAAAGGTGGTTGTGGTGCAGTGATAGTGTCCCTATTTCTAAAGCAAGAAACCTGGGTTCAAGTCCCCCCTGCTCCAGAGAGTAACACCATTGCTGAACAGGATGACTAGGAATTTGAGAAAAGGGAGCTTGATCCCTCCAGCTCTTGCGTTTGCTATGGACTGGGCCAAACCACTCAAAATATTCTTAAGCAGGCAGCCCAGACCATAACTTTGCAACTTATTTCGGTATGTGTGCAGTTAAAATTACCTGCAGTAAGTTAGTTTGGTTGACTACTACATTTTAAAACAGCCAAAATGTTATTCACAAAATTACACAATGAAACACAAAGAACAGAATAAAAAACACCTACAAACCTCAGTATATCCAAACTAGACTTAAGAATGTTGTTCTGAATATACACAACAGTCCCAATAAGCAAACTCCTTTTAAAAACCAGTATAAATGGAACACATGTCTACAGGTTGAAGTTGAAGGGCAGAAAGAGAGAGAAACAGAGTTTCCACACAGCTCACTGTTGAACCCCTCACCAGTTCAGGACTGAACTAAGCTGCTCAGCTTACTTCTAAAACATGACCATTTTGGCTTGAAATCTCATCTGTTTACATATAAACAAAAGACCTCTCAAAATCCTTTTCACCTCTGTACCCAACTAGACTGATCAGAGCCCAGCTGGTTTATTACCTCTCTGAAAAAAAATCAAGGACAGAGTATCCTTGAGCCAAGGAACAGATTTTAGAAAATAAAGTGACTAGCTTTGTGACACCTTCCCAATTAAAAAAATGAACTATCGATACCAAAAGAAGATTTCATTTTTAACCCTTCAAAAGCCCGGTTAGTAGTCTAAACACACATACACACTATGCTAACTATAAACGTGCAAACATGCACAATCACATGCAAATTCAGGCCACGGTACACCCACTACCAAATGCCTCCATATCTCATTTGAGTCTTGATAACATTTTGGCAATCACGTTTTCGCGACTTGGCACATGCACAATTGTCAAATTGAATGGCTGCAACAACAAGCTCCACTTCAAAAGTCTGGCATTTTTGTCCTTAAACTTTTTCCAAATGTCAACGGGTTGTGATCAGTATATGATTGTCTTAGATGCATTGCTGGTAATATAAACACTGAAATGTTGTAATGCCAAGACCAAGCTTAAAGTCTCTTTCTCCGCCGTTGAATATTTTTGTTGATGAACATTCAACTTCATAGAAAAATACCTGATGGGTCTTTCTATTCCTTCATCATCCTCCTGCAGAGCATCACACCAACACTACATCACTGGCGTCGATAGCCACCTTGAAAGGTTTCGTGTAATCCAGTGTGGCTAATACAGGGGCAGTGGTTAATACAGTTTTTAGGCTGTCAAATGCCTTTTGACAGTCTGCTGTCCACTGAAACTTCTTGCCCTTTATTAACAATTTAGTGAGTGGAGCAGCCACACTGCTAAAATTCAGCATAAACTTTCAGTAAAATCCACTCAATTCCAGGAACTGTAGTACTACTTTTTCCATCGACCGTGTGGGAAATTCCCCAATTATTTTCGTTTTCACATCCCGTGGGCATTTGTCTATGTCCAAAAACATGGCCCAGGAAGGTGACTTGGGCTTTGGCAAATTCACTTTGAGTTAGGTTTACCACCAAGCCTGCCTTCCGAAGTCAATCAAGCAAGTCCAATAAATGCTGTAAATGTTCCTTCCATGAGTGACTAAAAATCACCAGGTCATCAATATACACCACACAGTTGGGTAATCCAGAAATTATCTTATTAGTCAGTCTGTGAAATGTGGCTGGAACATTTTTAATATCAAACGGCATGACTTTGAACTAATATAGTCCAACAGGCATTACAAGAGCCAAAATTGCCTTTGCTCTCTCTGACAGAGGTACTTGCCAGTAGCGTCTGAGCAAATCCAACTTAAAAACGTAAGTTGTTTGTCCCACTTTTTTGACACATTCCTCCAACCATAGAATTCGATACACATTGGTGTTTATAATGGTGCTGACTTTGTGATATCCACATATAACCGTTGAGTACCATCTGGCTTTGCCACTATGACTACAGGTGAGCTCCAGTCACTGGAACTCACTTCGATTATGCCATCTTGGAGCATGCATACCTTCTGAACCTGTGCTAACTTTAGAGGGTTATGCCTATAAGGATGTTGCTTAATCGGAACAGCATCTCCTAAATCTACATCATGCACAATTAGGTTAGTACTTCCCAGTTTATTTCTGCATATCTCCCCATGTGATAGTAATAACTCTTTCAGGTCATTTTGATTTTCTTGTGGAAGGTAACTCAATAATTCATCCCAATTTTTGACAACTTCCTCATTGTCCAATTTGACTTGAGGAATGTCGAATTCACAATCCTCTAAACTTGGTTCTTCCTTCTCTGCTGTAATCATTAAAGCCTTCTCCTCCTGCTTTCCTTCCCTATCAAAATACCTTTTGAGCATATTCACGTGACACACTCTGTGACATTTTTTCCTGTCTGGAGTCCTTATCAAGTAGCTCACTACACTCAATTTCATCTCAATTTGCTACAGTCCATTAAACCTTGCTCTTAAAGGCTGACCTATTACTGGAAATAACACCAATACCCCATCCCCAATTGCAAAATTGTGAATTTGTGGTTTCTTATCCACTTGCTGGCTCATTGTATGCTGTTATACCTTTAAATGCTGTCTAGCCAACTCACCAGTTCTATTTAATCTTTCCCTAAAATTTGACACATAGTCCAAATAGGTGGTCTCTGAATTCTGACTTATTAATTTCTCCTTAATCAATTTTAACAGTCCTCTTACTTCATGTCCAAATGTTTATTCAAATGTACTGAACTCGGTTGATTCATTAGGTGCATCTCTGACCACAAGTACAAATTGAAGTCCCTTATCCCAATCATCTGGACTAATCCTGACCATAAGCCCTCAACATGGTCTTTAGTGTTTGATGCCATCTTTTTAGCACTCCCTGCAAGTCTGGATGGTACTCAGTAGATTTGAATTGCTTTATTCCCAAGTTATTCATAACCTCCTTGAATAGATTGGATGCGAAGTTTGATCCTTGATCTGACTGGATGTCTATTGGCAGTCTGTATCTAGTAAAAAAATTAAGTCATTTTTCCACAACCTTTTTAGCTGTGATGTTGCATAATGGATTGCCTCTGGAAATTTAGTTGATGCATCCATTATTGTTAATAAATATTTATTCCCACTATTTGCTTGCGATAGGGGACCTACGCAATAAATCAAGACTTTTGTGAAAGGTTCCTCAAATGCTGGAATAGGTACTAAAGGTACAGGTTTTACTAGTGTCTGTGGTTTTCCAATTAGCTGACATGTATGACACGTCTGCAAAATCCAACTACATCCTTGTGTAGTCCAGGACAGTAAAAATATCTTTGTATTTTAGCCTGTGTTTTCCTCTCCCCGAAATAACCGCCAAGTGGTAGCTCATACACCATTCACAGCACCTCCTTTCTATACCCTACCAGTAAAACAATTTGATGAATCTCTGCCCATTCCTCATTTTATTAAATGTGTGATGGTCTCCATTTCCTCATTAAGACATAATTTATATGTAATAACACAGGAATGCATTCACTTTCCTTCTGTGTAAATGCCTTTTGATAGAACTGTTTTAACTCCTCATCTTTCTGCTGTAACTCAATCAGCTTAGTGGAGCTAAAGAGACTTGCATGTTTCGCCATATGCTCCTTCTCTGTGCCGCTTATCTGATCAAAAAATGTCTCAGATAACACTACATCAGCTTCCTTATTTGTGCCTTTTGATCCCTCCTGCTTCAGCTTATGCCTCTGTGATCTTCTGATCACACAATCAGGGAGACTTCCTGGATAAACATTCTCCATGTCTTCAGTTGCCTGCATCTCCACTGGCTTTTCAACTAGAATAGGCAGCAAGCCTACCGGTGAATCAGCTATATCATTTGGAAAGACAAATGGTATTCCTGGAGCTGAGAATTTGTTCAATGCTCCTATCACAAATTCACCATTCTTCTCTAGACTCTCTAGCCTCACTTTACATAACTGAGCACTTTTTGTCTCACTATGAATTCCTGTTACAAGTACCTTGTCTGGCAATACTCCATCAGAAGTGCATATCTCCTTATCCTTCAGCATTACAGACTGAGAGGATCCAGTGTCCCTTAATATTGTAACCTCCTTACCTACGACTCCATCTATCAAAATGTCTCTGTTTGATCCTTTCAAACTCAATATAGGTTTGACCAGGGTCCCTCCTGAGATTCCTTAAACATCTTCTATAGGCTTCTGGTACAAGCTCATATACACTTAAAATGGCTTTTTAATCACCTCTTCATATTCCCCAGATACTTCCTCTGGTAGGGTTGTGAATACCTCACTGGCCCTACCTTCAAATTTCGTTTGGATTAACAAAACCCACATTGCCACTGGCCACTGCATTTGTTCAGCCACCTTTTCAAATGGGATGAAAAAGGCTTCAACATCCTTCTCATCAAATTTAGGTAATGCTTGAACGTACTTAAACAGTTTCTCACAAGGGTTCTGACTACCAGGGGCTTGCTCAAGCTCATTCTTTTCCTCACGAAGCCTATCTTCAGCTTTTAACTCCAGCCATTTAAGCTGACTTTCCTTTTTAAGTGTCAATTTTTGAAGTTCAAAGCCTTCTGTTTTTCTTTCTCTTCTGCTCTCTTTTCCTCTCTCTGTTCGGCTACTCCTTCTTTTTCCCTCTTCTGCTTTTAATCGTAACTCAAACTGTTTGATTTCTACTGCATTTTCCTTGTCTCTCGCCTCTAACTTGTGCTGCTTCATTTGCAACTGAATTCTTGCCATCTCTATAGATTCTGATTGTTTTTCCAGCAAGTTTAACTGCTGAGCTACTGCTGTAATTATCTCTCCTTTCCTCAGAGAAGCTGGCAGACTGTCTGTGTGGAGTTTGCACATTCTCCCCGTGTCTGCGTGGGTTTCCTCCAGGTGCTCTGGTTTCCTCCCACAGTCCAAAGATGTGCAGGTCAGGTGAATTGGCCATGCTAAATTATCCATAGTGTTAGGTACATTAGTCAGAGGGAAATGGGTCTGGATGGGTTACTCTTTGGAGGGTCGGTGTGGACTTGTTGGGCCGAAGGGCCTGTTTCCACAATGTAAGGAATCTAATCTAATTCCTTCCTCTCTGCTATTTCCCGCAGCTTGGCCTTACTCACCTTTTGTAAACCTTCCAAAGTCACAGCATCCCCTTTTAAAAACCAGTATAAATGGAACACATGCTTACAGATTGAAGTTGAAGGACAGAAAGAGATGGATAGAGACAGAGAGTGAGTTTCCACACAGCTCGCTGTTGAACTCCTCACCAGTTCAGGACTAAACTAAACTGCTCAGCTAGAGAGCTGACCACTCCCCTTTCAGAACACAGGTCACCTCTAAAACATGACCACTTTTGCCTGAAGTCTCATCTGTTTACATATAAACAAAAGGCCTTTCAAAATCCTTTTCATTTCTGTACCAAACCAGACTAATCAGAGCCCAGCCTGGTTTATTACCTCTCTGAAAAAAAATCAAGGACAGAATACCGTAAAGCCAAGGAACAGCTTTTAGGAAAAAAAAGGGACTAGCTTTGTGACAGGTTGCAGTGGTAATTTCCCTACTTCTGACCTAGTAGGTATGGGTTCAAGATTCACAGTCCAGAAATGTGTCATAACATCACTGAACAGGTTGATTAGAAAACATCTGTGGTTCAATCCCTTGTCTGGCTGAGGGAGATTTAGTGCCTGTCTCCTGTGGTTAAAAAATCATGGAGGAGAAACTATGATTGCATCACAACTGTCATGGTATTATCTAAATTCTTCCTGCAGATAATACAGAATTTATTAATCTAATATGTTGATTAGAATTTATGTTCAATTCACTGTACTTGTGTAACTTTGTTTATTTTAAATCTTCACAAACTCATCACTGAGTGACTGCAAATCACATGAGGATCACTTATTTGTTTAACATTATTGTGTCTAAGAATAGTCTATTTTCTGACTGAGTGGGTGCCAATCATTGCACTTACACACTAGTGAACATCACACACAAAACAGATTTTACAAAGAAATTGGAACAACACAACGACTTTCATATAGCAAGTAAATTTTAGTGAAAGGCATGTATAGAGTTCAATGCTGATTTTAAGTTTCACATGCAAACTGTTGTATCGCCAAAAGTAAATTCAGCACATTTTAAGTAAGAGATATTTGCATACAAGAAATGTCTCTAAGTGATATTCTCAAAAGGCCGAGATTAATGCTTTTAAAATAAATCTGTACTTTAAAAGAAAAGGATTTCCTTGTTTCATCATCAACCCAGTCAAATTTGCTGTGATGTAAAAGTGCTACAATTATCCCATCTTCTCTTCTCATACATTCCCTGGTTTAACTATTTTAAAGGAAAGAACGTAATCACTTGCAACCCCCAACACTAATTCAACAAACATTCAATCTGTAGGCTCATTTTATGAAAAAGGGAATGATTCTGAATTGTTTATTGTTCCAATAAGGAGAGAAAATTACTAACTGTCTCTTCAATACAAGAATGCAATTTCATTCTCAAAGTAAAATTTCTCATCATGTACAATATGCTTTCAAGTTTGAGAGTTTTAAGTGTTTCCTAACTTCTTTTCTAAATACTTATTTTAATTGACCATACTTTGGTCATGAGGGTGAGAGAAACAGAAAAACTGCTCAGATGAAGAGGGAAAGCATAGATTTTTCAAACAAGGATTCCTGGATCTAAGGGTGTTCACAAGTGATTCTTGAAGCTGTCATGCATTATATTAGCTTCTTTTACTTTATCACATCATTTCTAATGAGGTATAGAGACAAAAATATACATCGAACTTTCAACTTTCTTTGAAAAAAAATTTGTATGGGGGTTATAATAACAGGAGTTAGAAACAACCAATAATATGCTGTTTTCAATTTCATTCCTTGCCAAAGACAAAAGTATTAACCATTTTTTTTGAATGATTTGTTTTTAAACTTGTTTACGGGACATGGGACCTGCGCGCTATACCAGCATTCACTGCCCAGGCTTAATAGCCTGGAGGCAGTTAAAAATCAATCACTCTGCTGTGGGCTTTGTGTCACATGTAGAGCAGACCAGGTAAGGATGGAAAATTTTCTTCCAAACAGGACATTTCAAATATAGTGTAGTTTTCCTTTATATTGTGAATATGGCCTTTTGTTAATTAGGAATGTGATTTCAAAATGCAATATACTTCAGCGGGAAATGAAACATGGCAATGGGCAGAATCTTTCCAGGCTGTGAACAACAGGGGCTACAGCGAGAAATTTGAGGAAATTGGATGAAATATTGAGTGATGCATTCTTGGCAGTAGCACTTCATGACCAAGTCCTGTACGTTGAGATGAGATTCTTCCTAGTGAGCTGCAAGAGCCTATTATTGGGGATTATTGCTTTACTACCTAATTTTGTCTCATTAGTGTAAGCCCCCATTCTCCACTCATTGGATAGAAACTATATGCTGTGAATTCTGACATGGAAGTCAAGAAATACCTTGTGACTCCAGCTTGTCATTTGCTGCTTCAGAATTCAATATTGGAACTTAGCGCCTTACATCACAGGACATATGACAACACACACACACAGCCCATGTCCACTGACATTGATATTTGACGTAAACCAGCCTCATCACATCATCATATCAGATCAGCATGATTTTGCAATGCCATGCAGCACTTTGTCATGCATCAACAATGTTCATTGCAACCTTGCAGCGAGGAAACTTTGCATGCAGAGACAGGCACCCAACTCGCAGAACTGGACCAGGGAGCACCTCAGGGCATCTCACATGCTCTCTTAGAGCGCATTCACTTTACTCCTTCCTTGATGGTCACAGAATCCCAGCCTTGTCTTGCTTTTTTGTGTTTTGCCCTCTCAGCCACAGCATAAATGCTCACACTAATTCTGTCTTGCCTTACTGTTCAGCTCAGGCGACTGACTGTGTGGAGTTTGCACGTTCTCCCTGTGTCTGCGTGGGTTTCCTCCAGGTGCTCCGGTTTCCTCCCACAGTCCAAAGATGTGCACATCAGGTGAATTGGCCATGCTAAATTGCTCGTAGTGTTAGGTAAAGGGGTAAATGTAGGGGAATGGGTGGGTTACGCTTCGGCGGGTTGGTGTGGACTTGTTGGGCCGAAGGGCCTATTTCCACACTGTAAGTAATCTAGTCTAATCTAATCTAAATACAAGCCTCTTGTCACTGTTGCCAGCCATCATCAGCTAAGAGGCTGAACTGTTTGCTCAATCTTCATTTTAGCATTTTCAAAATGATAATTGAAAGTAATATCGTGGCTTGCATTTGGATTTCATGATTGTCACTTGCAATCATTTTACACACTTGGACTGCATTAATGGTTAAATTTAGTATAAAGAATAATAAAACTAAATAAGGGTTGAATATTTTTCAAAACCTCAAAAGATGGACATGTAAGCATGAAATACATTATTAAGTAACCAGATTACATTTTAAACACTGCATAGAGTCACTCAGAACTTAACAAGGTTTTCTGGTCCACTCTTCTTTGAAGATGAACAGTAGCTATTAAGGCACACGTGAGTGAAAATAAACTATTAATACAGCACTTTAGTGATGCACCAATGAAAGAAGAACAAAGTCTTCAATTAATGGATGATAACTTGCTATTGAATACACAGGAACCAAGTTAAAACTTGTGTGAATATCTATACATTACAGATTATTAGATCCCAAATAAGGAATGGGAAATTTAACACAGAATAGTACAGCACAGGAACAGGCCCTTCCGCCCACCAAGTTTATGCCAACAATGAAACTAAGTGTTAGTTTGGTTTCCTTAGGATTATTTTCTCCATAGATTTTGGTAAGGTGAAAACTCAAATGGCACTTATTTGGGAAGAAATCTAAGTAAAATTTAATTGGATTGTTCTGTCCTTATCAAATGAAAGACTAATCCAATATCAGTCAACAAACTTGTGTAGCATATCACCAACATTCTAATAATAATCCCATCTAAGTTATGGTAGCAGGAAGATTAATAAGGACACATGGAACAATATCATCAGTAACTCCATGTATTAAACAAAACATGAAACAGTGTCATAACCTCCAAGGGAAGCTCACAGAGATAACCCTGACCTCAGAACTTTGGAAATAGAATGTGCAGTATGTTACCTGACTGCTAAATCATCCTTTTTTTTCTCTGGAGCCCACCATAAACCCACGTTGAAAAGTGCAGCCTGATTTTTAACACTACATTGACAGCCATCAAAAGTTGTCACAGGGAATATGTTTTTATGTTTAACCGATTTCAGTACAGACAAAGTTTCAAACTCCAGTGGTGATCAATGCAGAGGTGAGCAGAACAAAAGAATATTCATTATGACCTCTCTTTTCACTTATAGATAATAGTCATATTGCAATTTTTAAGCAAGAACAGATTAAAGGGAAAGTACTGCCAACATGAAACTTTACATGCATCCATAGTCTCAAGCTCATTGAGAACACTAGGTGATTAATGAATACAAACTGACACTGCACAGAATTAAATTCTGGAAGAACACATTGTTAGAACGAATGCTGATAGTTGGTGGGTAAGGAGGCCTACATGTTTTACACAAAGTTAATTTTGTTTACAGATTGTAGTTAGCATTTAGCTTAAATCTGAGAGTTAAATTCTGAGGTTTCCAGGAGTAAGGTGGGTTTAAACAAGGCCTCCATTGGGGTCTAGTGGGTTTAATTAATCATAGAACTAAATCATAGAACTATAAGTGGGTCAGACAGACTATTTTGTGTTAAGAGTATATAAAATAGGCAACCTAGTATGACTTAGAAATTAAGTACAAATTACAATAGATTCCTAAAATTGAGTGATTAGGGGAGATAGGGCAGGAAATAAAAGGGATGCTCTGTTGCTTTTGCTTTTTCTAACTTCTTCGACCTCTGGGAATCAGATATTACCTACTACAAGAGAAGAAGTTAATTGTTTGGTGAATATCTGGTAAGTGACTAAGGTTTATTGCATTACTAAGATTCAAAATAGTTTGGCAACTGATGGTAAGGTTAATACCGAACACAATGGGCCAAAGGGCCTTTTCCTATGCTTTACATCTCTGTGACTCTGAATAATTTAGTAGCTAATTAGGACTCATTTAAAAAGGCTGTGTTATAGCTACTTCATATGGGAGCTCCTGGATGTCAGTTTAGTTGAGGACAGGCAGCTTGTAGTAAACATTTGAACTATGAGTTAGAAGTTGAACCACATACATCGCGATGCATGAGGAAGGGAGAAGGTTACTTGGAGTCTCTGTACCAGGAGGCAGTCACACTTCCTAGAATTGGGTCATCTGATTCAGTGTTCAGGGACAGGAGGACAAGACTCCAAGTGATACAGGTAAGGGGACCCAGCTATTAGGACTGTAGGAGTCTTAGCTTTTGAATCTATCCAACAGGTTTGAAGTCCTTTTAGCTGTCCAGTGTATATGATTAGATGAGTTAACTGACTAAAGCACAAAACATGGGATGTTATTCAAGTGGGTGGAGAAAAGGGAATGCAACAGTGATAGTAGGGGACAATATAGTCAGAGGGATTGATTCTGCTCCCTGCATCAAAGAATCTGGATCATGGTGGCTATGTTGCCTGACCAATACTATATATTCAGGGCTAAAAGGAACTTGCAGTAGGAAGGGGAAGATCCAGTCATTGTGATCCAATGCGGTACTAATGACTTGGATAAGACAAGGGAGGTGGCTCTGCATGGTCTGTATGAGGAGCTAAGCATCACATTTAAAAAGCAGAACCTGAATGGTCATAATTTCTGAATTAGTATGAGTTAAATGCAAATTACTAAAGAGAAATCAGATTGTAAAGATGTGTGTGCACAGCTCAAAGACTGACATGGGGGAAGTGGGTCCCAGTTCATGGGCCACTGGTACCAGCACTGGGGAATGTGAGATCTGTACCGATGGGGTGATGTTTTTGAAAGCCACAGAAGTAGGGAAGTAAAGAGGTTTTTAAACTAAATATTGGGAGCAAGAGATCAAATTGCGGAAGATGTGATAAACTAAAGAGTAGAGCCAAAGTCAAAGCGAAAAGTACTAATGTAGTAAATGATAAACAGACCATGACAGGAAGGGATATAGAATACAAATCTAAGAGTAAACCAACAGCTGATACTAGCAGTTACAAAGAGAATAAAAGAATAAATCTAAGGATTGTGTGGTTCAGTGGTTAGCACTGCTGTATCACAGCACCAGGGACCTGGGTTCAATTCCAGCCTCAGGTGATTGTGTGAAATTTGCGCATTCTCCCCATACCTGTGTGGGATTCTTCCATGTGCTCTGGTTTCCTCCCACAGTTCAAAGATCATCCATGCTAAATTGCCCATAGTGTGTAGGTGAGGTGGATTAGCCATGGGAAATGCAGGGTTATAGGGTGGGGTGAGTCTGGATGAAATGTTCTTTGGCGAGTCAGAATGGACTTGTGGGGATGAATGGCCTGTTTCTATTCTGTATGGATTCTATGTTTCTTATCAAAATGTACAGAGTATTTGAAACACAACAGATGGTCTGAGAACACAAATGAAAACAAAGACAATCTGGCAGCCAGAACAGAGGTATGGTTGTATGATGACATGGTTTGGACCTGAATCTTGAAGGGGGCACGATTTTTGGGAAGGACAGGGAGTTAGGAAAAGGCGGAGAAGTGGCCCTGTTAGCTAGAGGTGATATTAGCACAATAGAGAAGGATGGCCTAACTGTAAGAAACCAGGATGTGGAAACAGTTTGGGTGGAGATAAGAAATGAAAAAGAAAATAATTCATTTGCTGGAGTGGAAGAAAAGCCTCTGAACAGTCACACCATAAACTGAAGCATAAAGGAAGAAATAATCTGAGCTTGTCAGAAAGCTCCATATCATGGAAGATTTTAATCAAAATATTGAATGGAAAATTTGGAAGGACAAACATAGCCTTGATGTGGAGTTCACAGAATGTTTACAGGATTTTTTTTAGAACAGTTTATTCTGGAGATGATGATAGAGCAAGTGATACAAGACCTGGTATTGTGCAATGAGATAGAGTTAATTCATGAGCTCATAGTGAAGGTGCTCCGAGGTCGCAGTGATCTTAATGTGACTAAACCTTACATTCAGACTGATTGAGAGAGGAGTTGGTCTGAGACTATAAGTTCTCCCTCTACTCTCACTTCAGAACTGGAGCTCAAAAAGTTGATATTCCAATGCAGCACTGAGGAAGGAAGTGTCATCTTTTCAATTAAATGTTAAACTAAAGCTGTCATCAACTCCCCCAATCCCCTTTTCAGGTGAACACAAAATACACCACAATGTTAATTTAAAGATGATCTATCCTAGTGTACTGGCCAATAGTTGTGCCTTAACATCAGGAATAGATTATTATACCATTATCATATTCTTTATGATTTGGAGATGCCGGTTTTAGACTGGGGTGTACAAAGTTAAAAATCACACAACACCAGGTTATAGTCCAACAGGTTTAATTGGACACACTAGCTTTCGGAGCGTCACTCCTTCATCAGGTGATAGTGATAGATCACCTGATGAAGGAGCGACACTCCGAAAGCTAGTGTGCTTCCAATTAAACCTGTTGGACTATAACCTGGTGTTGTATGATTTTTAACATCATATTCTTTGTTTGTGGGAACTTACTTGGTGAAAATTTACTATTGTATTTTTCTGTTGCATTTATGTTACATAATAGTTGTAAACAGAAAGTACTTCAAAAATTTTTAATGGTGTTCCACAGTGCCGATGCCAAAAAAATCATATATTATGTCTACATACTGCATTTCCTCCTAAGGCAAAATACTATTTATGTAAAATTTTGGTAATGCCTACTGAGAATGAGTTATGGTACTGGAAGGCAATATGCAATCCAGGAGCACCAGTCAATGTTGCAGCATAATATTCAAAAGCAAATCACACAATCTTAACTTAGCTACTTAGAAGAAAATTCTAGATTTGGAGGCACTGACAGTTAATGAAACAACTGGAAAGAGAGACAAAGAGAGGGAGATAAATGAAGGAAGTGCGAGACAGACAAATACACAAAGACAGAGAAAAGGACAGAAATAAATTTCTTTATCAAGCAATCAATCGTACACTGTCTGGGGAAAATATTTTCCTGCCTTTTGTCTTAGTATGTTATAAATGTTTACATATTTGATATATTTTGGAGAAATTCCAGAGTCCATGGTGAAATCAGAAAAAGCACATTTAGTAAATGCCATACATCTAGCTCTTAGGCTGAAATAAATTTATAAAATTAATAAAAAGCATGGGTAGGGTGAATAGTTGAGGTCTTTTCCCCAGGGTAGGGGATTCCAAAACTAGAAGCCATAAGTTTAAGGTGAGAGAGGAAAGATTTAAAGAGATCTAAGGGGCAACTTTTTCACGCAGGGGTGATGTATGTATGGAATGAACTGCCAGAGGAAGTGATAGATTTAAAAGGAATTTGGATGGGTTCACAAATAGGAAGGATTTAGAGGGAATATGGACTAAACGCTGGCAAATTGGACTCGGTTAATTTAGGATATCTGGTTGGCATAGACGAATTGGACTGAAGGGTTGTTTCCATGTTGTAAAGCTCTATGTCTTTATAAGTCTGCCAAGGAGTGATGCCGCACCTTACTGTAGCTTTGTCATCAATGTTTCATTTGCAGAATGGGGATTTCATTGCTGTTTTATTTTGTACAACTTAGAACAAACTTCCAAGGATTTAAAAAGTTTGGCTCACTTCAAGTTTTTCAGACTGCTGTCAAGATGTTCTTTTTTTCTGTTGGGGGCGTGGTGGTGGTGGTGGTGGTGACTACCATTACTGAAATACAAATTTGATAGGACAATGACTTTACTTGAAGATGAACAAATGATTTTATATTTTCTATAAAGGTCACTTGCAGTCAATTGAATCTAAGATTTACAGCGTTCCACAGCATTCCCAATCAGCATATATGTGCATGTGATAGAAAAACATTAAAGTTGGCAGTAAAGCAAACAAGTTGAAATAAATGGAAAGGGATACTAAAACATGATTCTGAAGATGATTGATGTTTAAAACAGCAATAAGACAAAGCACATACATTACCTCCATTTTAAGAAATATGGAGTAAGAGATAGGAATAAACTAAAACTAAAGAAATGTCATTTTAAACAATTAAATGAAAGAGGTCTTAACTCAGGTCATCATAAAAAGGCACTGAAATACTTAACTGTTAACCTACTGAGCAAAAGGAAACTCTTTGAATTTAATGAAACAACCTTCAGCACTAAAACTTCCAGGATTAACAAATTGGCAATAAGGCAGAATAATCACATTCTAACATTATCCTGGCAGTCATAGTTTTCCAGTAACTGCTAATGCTTTTTAAGTTATAAATTCTTTATGGTGATCACCATCAAGTGTAAAACACTACTAAATCTTCACAGATGCACGAGCAATTCCTACTTATTTTAGTTGATTTATGTGAAAACAAATATTCAACTTCTAAAGTCATATTACCCTCAATCCAAAGCTCTGTGTTCCATTTACAGAAATTCAAACCACATCCAAAATATTCATTGTTTACTTGGGACCAATTTAAGCAAACAGCCAGTTCTCAAATTATTGCACAGAATACAAATCTTTCAGATTGGTAAAAGTATCACAGTTATTTGAGTACACATTTAAATGGTCGATCGTTTGTAACAAATACATGGAAACAAATACAATGCAAGTCAGTTGAAGACCAGAATTGGAAACAGCAATATGAAAAGATTTCAACCCATCAAATATTACTATTGAAACAAATAAGTAACAACTTGCAGCAAAACAATTATCTTACAGGACTTTCCTTGCTTCAGATGAAGAAGCAACCATGAAGATAATCCACTTTTATAAAGCGAAGTGATGTGCCAAGAGACATAAATCTTTCACCAGTGCAATCAGAAAAGTCTACCCAACACATTCTCAATAAATATAGTGTACAGTACAGCAGATGAACAGGCCCTTTGGTCCACCATGTCTTTGCCAATTCCTACTCCTCATTTAGTCCTACTACTTATTGCCCATGCATAGTATCTATCTCTCTGTTCATCTCATTTTCACATAAACATCAAGATACACCTTAAACATTGCTAACATGCCTGCTGCCACCACCTCCACCTGCCAGTGCATTCCAGGCACCCATCACCTTCTGCATGAAAACTTTTCCCCGCATTTCTCTCCTAAACTTTTCCTCTCTCACCTTGAACATGTGCCGTCTTGTAGTTGACCTTTGCACCCTGAAAAACGCCTCTGACTATCCACCCTACCTAAGCCTCTCATAATTTTGTAGACCTCTATCAGGTCACCCCTCAGTCTTCGTCTTTCCAGTGAAAGCAATCTGAGTCTATCCAACCTACCACTGGTAAGTGTAGGGAATGCTGGATAACTAGAGAAAATGAGGGTGTGGTAAAGGAAAAGAAGGAAGCATATGTCAAGTATAAACAGAAGAGATCGAATGAATCCTTAGAAGAGTGTACAGACAGCAGGGGTATGCTTAAGAGGAAAGCCAGGAGGTTAAAAAGGGGACATGAGATGGCTTTGGCAAATAGGGTTAAGGAGCATCCAAAGGGTTTTTACAAATATATTAAGGACAAACGGGTAACTAGAGAGAGAACAGGGCCCCTCAAAGATCTGCAAGGCAGCCTTTGTCTGGAGCCACAGGAGATGGGGGAGTTATTAAACGAGTATTTTGCATCAGTGTTTACTGTGGCTATGGAAGATACAGAATGTGGGGAAATAGATGGTGACATCTTGAAAAATGCCAAAATTACAAAACAAGGTAGTGCTGGATGACTTGGAACACAATAAAATGGATAAATCCCCAAGACCTGATCAGGTGTATCCTTGAACTCCGTGGCAAGCTAGGCAAGTGATTGCTGGGCCCCTTGCTGAAATATTTGTATCATCGATAGTTACAGGTGAGGTGCCAGAAAACTGGACATTAGCTAATGGAGTAGTATCATTTAAGAAACGTGGTAAGGAAAATCCAGGAAACTATAGACCAGTTAGCCTGATGGTGGTGGGCAACCTGTTGGAGGGAACCCTGAGGGACAGGATATACGTGCGCTTGGAAAGGCAAGGACTGATTAAGGATAGTCAGCATGGCTTTGTGCATGGGAAATCATATCTCACGAACTTGATTGAGTCTTTTGAATAAGTAACAAAGAAGATTGATGAGGGCAGAGTGGCGGACATGATCTATGCGGACTTCAGTAAGGCATTCGACAAAGTTCCCCATGGGAGACTGGTTAGCAAGGTTAGATCTCATGGAATACAGGAAGAACTAGCCATTTGGATACAGAACTGACTCAAAGGTAAAAGACAGAGGGTGATGGTGAAGGATTGCTTTTCAGACTGGAGGCCTGGGACCAATGCTGTGCCACAAGAATTGGCGCTGGGTCTACTAGTTTTCATCATTTAGATAAATGATTTGGATGTGAACATAGGAGGTATAGTTAGTAAGTTTGTAGATGACACCAAAGTTGGAGGTGAGTGGACAGTGAAGAAGGTTACCTCAGAGTACGATGGGATTTTGATCAGATGGGCCAAAGGGCTGAGGGGTGGCAGATGGAGTTTAATTTAGATAAATGCGAGGTGCTGCATTTTGGAAAAGCGAATCTTAGCAGGATTTATACACTTAGGGAGAGGCTGAATAAGCTGGGGCTGGTTTCCCTGGAGCATCGGAAGCTGAGGGGTGATTGTATAGAGATTTATAAAATTATGAGGGGCATGGATAGCATAAATAGACAAAGTCTTTTCCCTGGGGTGGGACAGTCCAGAACTAAAGAGCATAGGTTTAGGGTGAGAAGAAAAAGATATAAAAGGGTCCTAAGGAGCAACTTTTTCATGCAGAGGGTTGTACAGGTATAGAATGAGCTACCAGAGGAAGTTGTGGAGGCTGGTAGAATTACAGCATTTAAAAGGCATCTGGATGGGTATATGAATAGTAAGGGTTTAGAGGGATATGGACCAAGTGTTGGCAAATGGGACTAGATTAGGTTAGGATATCTGGTCGGCCTGGAGGAGTTGGTTCAAAGGGTCTGTTTCCATCCTGTATATATCTATGACTCTATGACTCTTCTCATAAGTAAAACCCTCTAGACCATGCAACATCCTAATTAACCTTCTCTGCACCCTCTCCAAAGCATCCATATCCTTCTGGTAGTGTAGGGACCAGAACTGCAAGCAATATTCTAAATGTGACCTAAATAACGTTTGATACAGCTATAACATAACTTGCCAACCTTTACATTTAATGCCCTGGCCGATGAAGGCAAGTGTGCTGTATACCTTCTTGACTGCCTTATCCACCTGTGTTGCCACTTTCAGTGATCTGTGTACCTGTAGGCCCAGATCTCTTTATTTGTCAATGCTGCGAAGGGTTCCGCCATTTATTGTATAATTCATACCTGAATCTGATCTTCCAAAATTCATCACCTTGCATTTGTCCAGATCAAACTCCATCTGACATTTCTCAGCCCAACTCTGCAATCTATCTATATCCCGCTGCATCCTTTGACACTATCTCTCCTCACTGTATGCAACTCTATCTATTTTAGTGTTGTCTGTAAACTTACTAAGCAGACCCGTTACACTTTCCTCCCGATCATTTATCTATATTACAAACAACAAAGGTCCCAACATTGATTCCCGCGGAACACTACTCGCTTCTGATCTTTAATCTGAAAAGTACCCTTCCACTGCTACTCTTTGTCTTCTGTGACTAAGCCAGTTTTGTATCCATCTAGCTAGATCACCCTCGATCCCATGGACTCTACCTTGCATACCAGCCTGCCATGAGGTACATTATCAAATGCCATTCTAAATTTCATGTCGACAACATCCGCTGCCTTTCCCTCATCAATTATTCTTGTCACTTCCTCAAAAAATCCAATCAAATTGGTGAGACAATGATCTTCCCCCACCTATTGTATTCCCAACGCCCCTCCCCCAAGTCCCTCCTCCCTACCTTTTATCTTAGCCTGCTTGGCACACCTTCCTCATTCCTAAAGAAGGGCTTATGACCGAAACGTCGATTCTCCTGCTCCTTGGATGCTGCCTGACCTGCTGCGCTTTTCCAGCAACATATGTTTCAGCAATGATCTTCCCCAGACAAACCCATACTGCCTATGATTAACAAGTCCATTTGCTTCCAAATGTGAATAAATCCTGTCGCTAACTACCTTTTCCAATGGTTTCCCCAAGACCTCAGACTCACTGGCCTGTAATTACCAGGATTATCTCTGTTTTACTTCTTAAACAGATAAATAACAGTGGCCATTCTCCAGTCCTCTGGAACCTCGCCTGAGGCCAAAGAGGATGCAAGAATATTTGTTAAGACCCCATCTCCTGAAGATGGAATTCATGTATTCACAGAATTGTGACACTATCAGAAAATTACATGAAGTACATCAATTAAATCATTCTTAAAATTCAGAGAATTACAAGGAATATTGATTAACTTAAGTTTTTTCCATTCTTGGCTCTTTCCAGTTAGACCAATATTTATTGCCCTTTATAACTGACCTCATTTGGCATGATTTAAGTGATGATGATTTATTATAACTTAATATTCAATTAAGTGTCAATCACACCAATAAGTACTGGCACTACTTGTAGATCATACTGATATAAAGACAACAGATTTCCTTTTTTGGAAGATGTTAACTCACCAATTGAATTGTTATGATCTTCAAACATCTCTGCCAGCTTTTGATTTTCAGATTTTTCAGGTTTTTTTTTAGATGAGTCAAGTTGTCAAATTGCTACTCAATTTGACCAAGTTAATAGATTACTGGTCCAGTAACATAATCACTTAGCATTTTTTAATATCAATTTCTATATATTAAACATATTTTTCTCACTGTAATACATCATTCTATAATCAGTGGAATTCCTGAGTAAAATGAATATTTAGAGTTGAACTTACAAAATAAATGTACCTTTCGTGATTTTATATTATGCTGATATCACTGTTGATTTAATGTTCACATGCACCTGCAGAAAGAAAGCACAAAGTACGTTGCTTTATAATGCTAACTTGTTGTTGTAAATATGGCACAAAACTGGTAATACAATATCAGGATAAAGAAAAGGTTTAGGGATCTGTATTAGCTAAAACCTGAAGGAAGAATACATTGCAGCATTGACTGGTTGGACTAAATGATTTGTTTTAATACTTGTAAATTCTGCATACCTTTGTTGCTATCAGAGCCTTAAAGGTATCAATGCATGTACATGTAAGTTGCATTAATTCAGTATAACGATTTGGTTGGCACAAAGTGAATGAACTCTAGTCAACCTCATAATTACACATCCAGATCTCTCCTCTCCTCCCTCCCCTTAGCTAGTAGAATCATATCAGTAACTATATCAGTAACAAGAAGCACACTCCACCTTTTTTGAATCTCTCAATCCAATGCACATACATCAGCTCAGATGAATGAATCATCCTCATGGACATTCAAAGTTTCAGATAAAACTACACTATAAAATTGGGTATAGTATAATGCACAACATTTAAGGCTTCTTCACTTTTGTGGCAAAGATTCTGCTGATATAATGATAGCACGGTTTTTCTCACAGTTTTGAGACCATTAACTCAAGATTTCTTCAACAGTATTCTTGAGAGGCAAAATGATCTGGACAGCTGAACATCCTGCAACAAATTGAACAATTAACACTTATCACGTGTAATCCAGTTTGTTATCCTCTACCAAATTCTATGATTCTCCAATTAGCTTATATAGGGAAACTTAGCTGACTTACACTGAATTTAGACTAAATGCTTAGAGGTAATAGTAATTATAATTTCCAGGTAGATCTGTGCAATTGTAAAAGATTTGCTCTAGTAACTCTTCAAACTCAAAAACTCAAACAATGGGCCTGGCTTATAAAATTAACAGTAAAAAATTGTTCACTAATAACTGTCATATTTTATATGCTAAGTTTGATAATAATGTGGAACATGTATTTTACTGTTGCAATTATCAATAACATTTTTTAAGGAACACCATCAATTCTGTTCAAAGGTTTAAATGTATTATGGAATCAGACATTTTTTCTAAACCTTTCAGCTTAATTGTAAAATTATTTATGTATGTATTTATAAATTTCATAGGATATTTACATAATTTACAATACTCATATTTAATTTCGGTATGCCATCAATAACATCATGATTATGTCTACCACTGTACAAGAAAGTCCAATCTTTTTAGTAACTAAAATATCCACAGCTGTTCAGCAACACCAATATATTAGCATTGCATGTATATAACATGAACCTGATTAGATCTATAAAAGGACAGAACAGTGATATTTAAAGTCAATATAATGTGTAAATGCTGCACACTTGAAGAAAAACAGGTGACATTAAAATGTGATGTATGTTAAAAATGAAATTGAACGAGATCAAAGTTTTTTAGCAGACATAGAAATTAACTTGTCTAGTCACTGTGGAACATAATAACTGAAGGATTTTGAACATAAATAATACAATTAACATCAGTTGAGCACAAATGAGGGAATGCCATTATAAAAGGTGTGCAGACCATGCCTTAAGTTGTGTTCAGTTTGAACACTAAGACACAAGGAAGATTTGCA
Organism: Chiloscyllium punctatum; assembly: GCF_047496795.1. Taxonomy (NCBI): domain Eukaryota; kingdom Metazoa; phylum Chordata; class Chondrichthyes; order Orectolobiformes; family Hemiscylliidae; genus Chiloscyllium; species Chiloscyllium punctatum. The sequence goes on from NC_092778.1 coordinate 52,908,502, forward strand.
GACCCAGGAAACCATGCAGAAAAGAACCAAAACTGATACTGCAGCAAAGGTTTAACCTAAACAACTGGACAGAATCAGACCAGCTATTTCTTTTACACGCCAGTCAACTGAAATTAATGGAAAGCAAAATTGGTTGGGTGTAAAAGGATGGCCAATTCGATCCCATCAATATCACTTTGGGTGGATTAAGTTAAGTCTACATCCCTAGTGTTAAGAGATTGAGTCATGCGGAAATAATAGCGAATCTTGAAAACTTAGAAACTTACAGCAAGGCCATTTGAAATTAGAACAGCATTTAAACAGGCTCCACTGCTGTTTCACTGTCTTAAAAGCCACAGTATAGATGTTACAAATGTTTGAAGTGGTCACTAATGTTCATAAAGGTGGTAAGGTGTGCCTAATTATCATAATCCAAAAGTATTTAAATGCCCCAGCCCTTTAAACATGAATATAATATGTTACTGCTGAAGTCAGAGTCTGAAACAAAACATTAGTTGCGGGAGTGATTTGATTGAAAAACCATCTGATGTATCACAAAAAAAATCTTTTTTGATATCTTCAATAGTTAATTATTGGCATTACTAAAAAGTTTTATTATAGCAAATATCCATGTGAATGCTTTGCTGAGATTTAAGGTCATATGAGCATAAGAAATAGGAGTAGACACAGACCATTCAGCCCATCAAGTCTACTCCATCATTCAATTAAATCCTAGCCTCTGATGATTCTGAATTCCACTTTCCCACCTTTCCCCATAACCTTTGATTCCCTGACAAGTTATAAATACGTCCATCTCAGCACTGCATATATTTAACAACTTAACATCGACATTCTTCTTCAGAAAGCAATTCCACAGATTCACAACCTCTGAAGGAAGGAATTTCTCCTCATCTCTGTCTTAAATGGATGATCCTTTACTCGCAGATTATGTTCAATGGTTATGGGTTCTCCCACAAGGAGAAATAATCTCTCAGCCTCTCAAACAGGTCGCCTTTGATTATTCTAAACTCCAATGAGTTACAGGCCTAAACTACTCAACCTTTTCTCATAAGAAAGTCCCTCTGTACCAAGGATCCACCTAGTGAACCTTCTCTGGACCACCTCCAGTGCCAGTATATCTTCTATTGGATAGGGAACTAAGACTGTTCACTGCATTCTAAGTGTGGCCTAGTTAGTGTTTTGTACAATTTTGGAGTAAGTTGCTTATTTTTATACTCTATTCTCTTTAAAGATGTCCAAAGATGTGCAGGTCAGGTGAATTGGCCATGCTAAATTGCCCGTAGTGTTAGGTAAGGGGTAGATGTAGGGGTATGGGTGGGTTGCGCTTCGGCGGGGCGGTGTGGACTTGTTGGGCCGAAGGGCCTGTTTCCACACTGTAAGTAATCTAATCTAATCTAATAAACTAAAATTCGAAATCCCACTGGCCTTCCCTATCACCCAGTGAACTTAGATAGTAGTTTTTTGTGATTCACGTATGAGGACCAAAAAATTCCTCTGTCACAACTTTCAGCTGTCTTTCTCCAGTCAATAATATTCAGCTCCACTACGCTTCTGAAGTGCAGAGCCACACATTTTCCCACATTAAAATTCCATAAAAGCGCCCAGTTTAGCGAAGTAGGGAGTCTGAATTCATACTTTCAAAACACAGTTTAAAGAATCAAAAACAGAAATTGCTGGTAAAGCTCAGCAGGTCTGACAACATTTGTGAAAGGAAGTCAGAGTTAACATTTCGTGCCAATGACCCTTCCTCAGAACAATTTAAAGAGGTCTTGAATGTGGTTATTGAAACAAAGTTTGTTATTTTTGTAAAAGATTAATCACTTGAGGAGTTCAAGATCTTTTAAAAGAGGTTATTTTCTGTTCCAATTGTGAACAAATGAAAGCTCTAAAGGGAAGATCTCAATGTCATTTTGTTACTTTATCTACAGTCTTCCCCACATTTGGCTGAATTGACAGCATATCCAACAATTAGATTAATCACTTCCTTTCCTTATTAATGGGATGTGGACACTGCTGGCTAGACTAAACCGTATTGCCCAATCCTAACTGCTCTTGAAAGGATGATGATGAGGTGTCTTCCTGAATTGTTGAAGTTCTTGTGATGTTGGTACACCCAGAGTGTTGCCAGGGAAGAGAGTTCCAGGATTTTGCCTCAGCAACAGTGAATGAATGATATAATTCCAAGTCAAGCTCGTGTGTGACTTACAGGAGAACTTGCAGGTGGTGGTTTTCCCACGTATCTGCCTTTTGTCCTTCTAGGTGATAATGGACATGGCTTTAGAAGGTACTGTTGAAGAAGCCTTGTTGAGTTGTTGTAGATAGTCTTGTAGATGAAATGAACTGTTCCCATGTATAATAAGGAATAAATATCAAAAGTGTTAAGATTGGAGGCAAATTAAGCAGAATACATTGTCCTGGATGGAGGTGTCAAATCTCTTGAGTGTTGAGGGGATTAACATTTTTTTGAAACTGGGTCACATAAAAAAATGTGAACAACTGTGTTTCTCACAGACAGTTTTATTAGATTATGGATGGAATGGTGGTGGTATTGTAATAATGTGACTGAACTAGTAAATCGAGAAACCAAAGCTAATATTCTGGGAATGTGTGTTAAAATCCCATCATGGCAGTTGATGAAATTTGAATTCAATAAAAGTCTGGAATAAAAAGCTAACCTAACAGCAACCATCTTTATTGTTGATTGGTGCGAGTTAGAAGGCATAAAGCTATTTTGGAGAGCTGGCCAATATTCCAGCAAATCCACACAGATTTTCTAACAAACTCCCTCAGCACCTCCTGCCTGTGGACTCAGTAAATTCCCACCCATATCTCTTAAGAGACTGAAATATGGCGACTATCGACAGAAATGACAGGCTTGAGTTTCTGAAGATGCAAAATGGCCCAACTCTCGTTCCCACGCTCCATTCAAATATCTAACCGCAGTGTCAGAGGAACCAGGGCAAACATGTTTTGGTTGCAGTATGCCTCTTAAACTGATCAAGTTAAAACTATTGAGTGCACTTGATCTGATTTTAAATTGTTGATTGCGTTATATGACAGAAGGTTCACTGTACGTTTTCTAATGTCACATTCTTACAACTCAAATAAATTGAGCTTTGTATTTAGTAGTTCTTTCATCTGTTCAATGTGAGTAAGTTCCACAAATCTGAGTACTGGTGACTTTGTTACCATAGTAACACTTTTGCTGGGAAACTTGATGGTACAGACTGTCAACTCATAACTGCATTAACAGGAGAAAAGGAAACCCTAGAGATTCATTAGGAATGAGTTCCTATGACAACTGCAAAAAACTCATAATAAGCATTTTTCTATTCCACACAAAGCTGTCAAAGTTCTCTGGGGAATGGGTCATATTTTGAAGATGAGCCACGCACTTAAAAGCAAAATCAATAAAGAACAAGGAGACTCAACAAAGAAGCTACATATCGTATGGAAAATTAAATTTCCTCTTTGACATGAAACAGAGATTAAGGTCCCCTCAAATATATTTTTAAAAGACCCTTGAAATTATGTTATAGAATGAACATTTCAACAGACATTAGACATAACTACATGTGCTTGAAATGCTTACTATCATCGTCATGCAATGGTTTTCTTTGAAATACGTCAGAGAAGTAGCCATACCAGGGTAGTGAATGTAACAAGGTCAGCTAGGTAGACCTCAAAGAATATGAGTTCCCTGACTGGGGTTATTAATCTGGCCTCATTGGGGAGTGCTGGCTGAGAGATATAAAGCGGAGTGTCAGAGGTTCTGTTCAGCCTGAGAGCTGGCTCTGAGGAAGCTGGACCAGTGTCAAGTACTCTGCATGCGTAAATAAAGGGTGACGTGCTAACAGGATACCGGTCAATGTGGCGTTATTTCAATGGTGATGAGAGCAAAACACGGGTGCCTGAAGAAATTCACTTCCAACAGTTGTCTTTGTTGGGGTAAGCAAATCTGACATCATACTGCTATTTGGGACACTTGATTCATTCGATCCTGCCTTCAAAGTATGTGGAAACAATGCATTACTTTTTCCAGGCAAATGATATTGGAGCAGATGAAAAGCGACAAGTCATTAGAATATATAACATAGAACATTACAGCGCCTTACAGGTCCTTCGGCCCTCGATGTTGTGCCAACGTGTGAAACCCCAATCTGAAGCCCATCTAACCTGCACTATTCCATTCTCGTCCATATGCCTATCCAATGACTATTTAAATTTGACAAGTCAGCTACTGTTGCAGGCAGTGCATTCCATGCCCCTACTACTGTCTGACATCTGTTCTATACGTATTACCCCTCAATTTAAAGCTATGTCCCCTCGTGCTAGCTATCACTATCCAAGGAAAAAGGTTCTCACTGTCTAACCTATCTAACCATCTAATTATCTTACAAGTCTCAATTAAGTCACCTCTCAACATTTTTCTAACGAATACTAGGCAACATCCTCTGAACCTTTTCCAAAGCTTCCACATCCTTCCTATAGTGCAATGACCAGAACTGTACACAATAATCCAAGTACAGCTGCATCAGAGTTTTGTACAGCTGCAGCATGACTTCAAGGTTCCCAAAACTCAATTCCTCAACCAATAAAAGCTAACACAATGTATGCCTTCTTAACAACCCCATCAACCTGAGTGGCAACTTTCAAGGATCTATGTACAGGAACACCAGGATCTCTCTGCTCATCTACATTACGAAGAATCTTACCATTAGCCTTGTTACTCCTTCCAAAGTGAATTACCTCACACTTTTCTGCATTAAACTCCATTTGCCACTCTCAGCACAGCTCTGAAGCTTATTTATGTCGCTCTGTAACCTTACAACATCCTTCATCACTATCCACATCTCAACCGACCTTAGTGTCATCAACAAATTTACTAAGCAATGTGTATGCCCTCATCCAGATCATTTATAAAAATGACAAACAGCAGTGGCCTCAAAAACTATCCTTGCAGTTTACCATGAGTAACTGAACTCCAGGATGAACATTTCCCATCAACCACCACCCTCTGTCTTCTTTCAGCTAGCCAATTTCTGATCCAAATCACTAAATCACCCTCAATCCAATGCCTCCGTTTGAGCAATTCATCAACTTCACCAACACATTCCACCCTGACCTTAAATTTACCTGGACCATCTCAGACACCTCCCTCCCCTTCCTGGACCTCTCCATCTCCATTAGTTACGACCGACTTGACACTGACATTTTTTTACAAATCCACCGACTCCCACAGCTACCTGGATTACCTCTTCCCACCCTATCTCTTGCAAAAATGCCATCCCGTATTCCCAATTTCTCCACCTCTGCCGTATCTGCTCCCAGGAGGACCATAGAATACACCAGATGGCCTCCTTCTTTAGAGACCGCAATTTCTCTTCCTACGTGGTTAAAGATGCCCTCCAATGCATCTCGTCCACATCCCGCACCTCCGCCCTCAGACCCCACCCCTCCAGCCGTAACAAGGACAGAACCCCCCCTGGTGCTCACCTTCCACCCTACAAACCTTCGCATAAAACAAATCATCCGCCAACATTTCCGCCACCTCCAAAAAGACCCCACCTCCAGGGATATATTTCCCTCCCCACCCCTTTCCGCCTTCCGCAAAGACCGTTCCCTCCGTGACTACCTGGTCAGGTCCACACCCCCCTACGACCCACCCTCCCATTCTGGCACTTTCCCCTGCCACCGCAGGAACTGTAAAACCTGCGCCCACACCTCCTCTCTCACCTCTATCCAAGGCCCTAAAGGAGCCTTCCACATCCATCAAAGTTTCACCTGCACATCCACTAATATCATTTATTGTATCCGTTGCTCCCGATGTGGTCTACTCTACATTGGGGACACTGGGCGCCTCCTAGCAGAGCGCTTTAGGGAACATCTCCGAGACACCCGCATCAATCAACCACACCGCCCCGTGGCCCAACATTTCAACTCCCCCTCCCACTCTGCCGAGGACATAGAGGTCCTGGGCCTCCTTCACCGCCGATCCCTCACCAACAGACGCCTGGAGGAAGAATGCCTCATCTTCCGCCTCGGAACACTTCAATCCCAGGGCATCAATGTGGACTTCAACAGCTTCCTCATTTCCCCTTCCCCCACCTCATCCTAGTTTCAAACTTCCAGTTCAGCCCTGTCCCCTTGACTTGTCCGGACTTGTCTGACCTGCCTAGGTCCTTTTCCACCTATCCACTCCACCCTCCCCTCCCTGACCTATCACCTTCATCTCCTCCCCCACTCACCCATTGTACTCTATGCTACTCTCTCCCCACCCGCACCCTCCTCTAGCTTATCTCTCCACGCTTCAGTGTCACTGCCTTTATTCCTGATGAAGGACTCTTGCCCGAAACGTCAATTTCGCTGCTCGTTGGATGCTGCCTGAACTGCTGTGCTCTTCCAGCACCACTAATCCAGAATTTTTTCTGCAATAGCCTACTGTGGGGAACTTTATCAAATGCCTTACTGAAAACCGTATACACCACGTCAACTGCGTTACGCTTGTCCATCTGTTTGGTCACCTTCTCAAAGAACTCAATAAGGTTTGTGAGGCACAATCTACCCTTCACAAAACCGTGTTGACTATCCCTAATCAACTTATTACTTTCTAGACGATTGGAAATCCTATCTCTTATAACCCTTTCCAACACTTTACCCACAACTGAAGTAAGGCTCACTGGTCTATAATTACCAGGATTGTCACTACTCTCCTTCTTGAACAAGGGAACAACATTTTCTACAGGAATACAGCACTATTCCTGTAGAAAATGATGACATAAATTCTCCTAACAGTTTATGGACCCACAATTGTTTTGGTTATTAGGAGCCTAACATTTTCTGAGGCACAAGAAACTAATACCTTTCAAGTGTTGATGGTTTTAGTTAAGGAATATTACAACCCCAAACCTTCTCTACTTCTGTGACTCTATCTGTTTCACTCGGCAGTTCGAGAACCAGTGGAATCTCTGTTGGTTTTTTGACAAGGATAAGACAACTGGTAGATGTATGTGACTTTGGTTTAATTAGATGCAGGAAGACCATTTGGTATGTGGGATTAATGATGTAATCATGAAAAGCATCTACTAGCTGAAGCCCAATTGGACTTCAAACAGGCAGTATAACTGGTTTTATCATTCAAAAATGCAGCAAATGCTGCATGTGAGTTACAGGGGTATGCCAACGGAAATAGACATATTTGCCAGGTCAAATGAGCTGGGGATACCGCTTGAGTGAAAGTAATTGCACAGCCTCATTCAGAACAAATCCTGAACAGGGAAAGTCTAGGTCGGCCAGGAAAGTGCACACTCTGGAAAACCCACCTAAATCTGGCTTGAAAGGTTAAATTGCTAAGCAACATCCAAATCAGAACCAATCAAAATAAACATCTCCTGAAATGGTCTCCTGGTTCTAATGGAGCCATACCAGTGATCGTAGAACCAATCTTGAACAAAATGTGCTCCGTAAGACCTCAGCTAGACTGAGAACCTGTACTGGGGAGCCTTTATCAATTAAGAGTACAAATTCTGTTCCAGTCTCATATGAGAATCGGCTGGTTCAGTTATCACTAACTTGTAGTAAAAGGCTCGGCCCCTTATTTATGAGGAGAAATTGAGGAAGTTTCACCTTGATCAGCTCAACAATTTTTAATTAGAAAATGGCTATTTGTGTGAGGTCTAATTATGTATCCAAATGTTTTTTCAGGAAGGTCTAGGGACTATCAAAGGTGTCAAACAGTGTGGTGCTGGAAAAACACAGCCAGTCAGGCAGCATCTGAGGAACAGGAGAATCGATGCTTTGTTCTTCATCAGGAATGAGGGGGTGGGCCAAGGTGGCTGAGATATAAATGAGAGGGGGTGGGGCTGAGGGGAGAAGGTAGTTGGGAGTGCGATAGGTAGACGAAGTAGGGGGTGAAGGTGATAGAATGGAGACGAGGGTGGAGCGGATAGGTGGGAAGGATGATGGACAGGTAGGACAGGTCAAGAGGGCACTGCCGAGTTGGAAGGTTGGGTCTGGGATAAGGTGAGGAGAGGGGAAATGAGGAAGCTGGTGAAATCCACATTGACCCTGTGCGGTTGGAAAGTCCCAAGGTGGAAGATTAGCCATTCTTCCTCCAAGTGTCGGGTGGTAAGGGTTTGGCAGTGAGGAGGCCCAGGACCTGAATGTCCGTGGAGAGTGGGAGGGGGAGTTAAAATGTTCAGTCATGGAGTGGTGGGGCTGCTTCGTGTGTGTGTGTCCCAAAAATGTTCCTTGAAGCGTTCTGCAAGTAGGTGTCCTGTCTACCCAGTGTAGAGGAAACCACATTGGGAGCAACGGGTACAGTATATGATGTGTGTGGAAGTGCAGATAATTCTCTAACGGATTTGGAAGGCTCCTTTGGGGCCTTGGACTGAGGTAAGAGGGGTGGTATGAGCACAGGTTTTGCAATTCTTGCGGTGGCAGGGGAGGGTGAGTCGGTAGGGGGCGTGGACCTAACAAGGGAGTCAGGGAAGGAATAGTCTTTATGGAATGCAGATAAGGGTGGGAAGAGAAATATATCCCTGGTGGCGGGGTCTGTTTGTAGGTGGCAGAAATGGCAGAGGATAATGCAATGTATCTGGAGTTTGTTGGGTAGAAGGTGAGGACCAGGGGTGTTCTGTCCTTGTTATGGTTTGAAGGGTGGGGTTCCAGGGCAGAGGTGCGGGAAGTGGGTGAGATATGCTGGAGGACATCATCCACCACGTGGGAAGAGAAATTGCAGTCTTTGAAGAAGGAGGGCATCTGGTATGTTCTGTGGTGGAACTGGTCCTCCTAACAGCAGATGCAGCAGAAGCGGAGGAATTGAGAATACAGAATAGCATTTTAACAGGAGATAGGAGGTGTAGTCCAGGTAGTTATGGGTGTTGGTGGGTTTGTAGTAGATGTCCATGTTGAGTCAGTCACCGTTAATGGAGGTGGAGAGGTCCAGAAAGGGGAGAGAGGTGAACTTAAGGTTGGAGTGGAACTTATTAGTGAAAATGATGAACTGTTCAACTACCTCGTGGGAGCACCATCATCCAATAGTCTGGTGGAAAGAGCAGTTCAAATTTGAAGGCAGGCTTAAAGAAACAGCCCGCCTAGAACTGTCCCGGTTCCTATTTGATTATCAGACCACCCCTCTTGTAACTACAGGGATAGTTCCAACAGAGTTGTGAATGAAGAGGAGACTCTGCAACAGGTTTAATCTGATTTTCCCAAACCTGGAGGAAGCGGCAGTGAAACTGCATTAGAAACACCAATGCCTTGAAGTGAGAGAGGCAGTTTACCTCAGGGGACAAAGTTTGGTGCTGAAACCATGGAAATGGTTCAGAGAAATGGTCATCATGGGGTCAGGTCCCATGACATACAAAGTTCGGGTAGGTAAGTCAGTTCTGAATAGCCATGTGGACAACATGAAAGCTGCAAACTTGAAATGGGGCAGAAGCAAAACATACCCGACCCCTCTGAACAGCCAGAAAGTCTGTCAATACTCATAGGTTCTCCCCCTCCATCTAGCATCAAAGAAACCTCAAAGTTTGAGATGGACACGGCGAATATCAAAGCCTTGACACCTTTACCGGCTGAAAAAGAGGATGAATTTATTCCGAGATGCTCCAGGCACAAGAGGTGGGCTATGGTCCAGTACACGCCGCCATATCTGCTCTTGATTCGGAGGAACCAGACCCGGTGTGAAAATGCCCCATAAATGGCTGCAAGAAAAAAAGGCCTTCATCCCCAGACTTAGAGAGGAGGGATGTAGTGATTGCAACAAAGTCAAACTGGCAGACCTCATAGAATATGAGTTCTCTGACTTGGGCTATTAACCTGGTCCAGATATAAACAGGCATATCAGAGGTTCTCTTCACTCTTGAGAACTAGCTCTGAGGAAGCCACATCATTGTCAAATACTACGCTCATGTAAATGAAGGGTGACTTGGTGACAGAATACTGGCCTCTGTGGAGTTATTTCAACCACCATTTCCAATGTAAGCACATTTACTAGGCAAGTCATGTAATGAAGTAATCAGGAAAAAAAACACTAACTGGCACATACTGAATAAATACAAATTAAGCTTTCCAATGCTATCAGTTTTAAACAGATTAAGAGATATTAACATCACTTCAGGTTTTTTATGGTGGATCCTCAAACATAGCATGAAACATGTTACATCATCTGTAGTTAGTTACTGAACTGTGTATTTGTACTATTTAGATTTATAAATTATTCATATATGCTAATAAGAACTTAAGGACAATAATAGACATTTAGCCCTGGATGTTTGTTTCCAAGTCAGGAGTCCAAAGTAAGGAAAATTCAAAACTCAAGAGAATGGACTTGAAATTTAATTTTGATTATGAGACAGATGACTCTGCAGAAAAAGTGTGATACAGCCACAGGAGTTGTCAGATGACAAGCTGAGTGATGTGATAGACCAGCTATCATGACCTGGAACATCATCTCAGGATTGAAAAAAAGCACAAAAAAAGCCTGCCAGACCTTACAAACTCTAATATACCCAACCAGCATTCTTTTCCCTTAAACACTGCATGCACACTCATCCAGTATCTACTATGGGCAGACCTCAGGATCCAAACTGAAATTAAAAAGTAAAGATCTAAGTGTCAATTGCAGATTTTATTTTAGGGGGAAAACTGTAATTCATGAAAATTCGTAACTACATCTACATTCTTTAAAATTCATAACACTTTATAAAAATAAGCTTTCAAGTGCAAAATTCCTTTTGAAAACAAGTATTTATAGTCATAGTTCCACATCAAAGTCTTTATAATCACTTGGAGCTGTTGAACAAAATTTAAACAGATTAGCATCCCGTTGTGATTATGACAGGTTGTGAAATGAGTCTTGCAGCACAAAACCTGTAATAGTAACCTTGGCTTATGTTAATAGACAGGGTAAAATAGCAAGTACCGATTTCATTTCTCAATGGAAAGATTCTTTTAACTTAAAGGCGAATGCATTTATCTGGTTTTATGTACTTAATTATTTACTTTCTATATTACCAAAAGAAACCTAATCTCTGCCAGAGGTATCCCTGAAAGCATGTTGCTATGGAACCCCCATTGATTCCCTGCAAAGTATAAGGCCCACAAATCATGTTTTGGACATCCCACTCACAGAAATTATACCTGTTTGAATTTAACTGTGTATTTACATATGCAGCTGCCTCCGTGTACCATGGATATGAAAAACTACAAATCAGTCCCATTGCCCCCATGTTCCCCACACCTGGTAAAATGATGGGTGTCAGGTCTGGTGATGAGGTTTGCAGATCCAGGGCTCCAACGTCATTTGGCTATGGCAAAGACACACTCCATCTTTTCAAAAATTCAGGACTTGGTAAAAATGTTGTGCTGACATTTGTTTTAAAAGAAAATTATGTAGATGATCTGGCAAATACAGTCAAATTAATTTTCAAATAATTAAAGTGAAGTAATTATACTAATACTTCATAAATAAAGGTAGTTAAAGTATTGAAAACACTTGCACAGAATAATGGAATATACAGCAAAGAAACAGGCATTTCAGCCCTTCACTCGTGTGCTGGTGTTTATATTCCACTTGGATCCCCTTTCATTCTAGCCACCTGATCACAACTTTACAGCATTACCTTTATATTTCTGTCTCTCTCATTGTTTTATAGTTTTTTTCCACTGGATATGTGCTGAATATTGAAGCATTGTAAATTAACAAAATAAACCATGACATTTCTTCCTTCTCAAGCTAAAACTGTCATATGTTCTTTTGCTCCAAATTGCTGACACAGTGATGTTTAGCTATATACAGTCTCCTCCTTCCTTCTATACATGGTACCTCCAATGTAAGTATGACCGAACATTGTAATCTAAGTTTGGTAGCAATATCTTCAAATTAGTGTAAGAACCATGCCTTTTTATTTTGTGTTTTTTTAAAAAGCTGAGGACTGAACCAAGAAAGAGCTCTTTTCAAAACTGGTGTTTGAAAGGGTAGCTGCAGATTTGATACTAAGTAATTTGATACCCATGGCAAGCATTGTAAATAATTGTTTGAACACATCGTATTTGAAATATGAGTTACAGACCATTTGGAGCTGAGGAAGTGTACAGATGCAGTTTTGTCTGGCAACAAGACGTTGAGTGGTCTACGGACTAGTAATCAGTTATCAATAACACAGACCTTTTTTGCTTGCCAACAACCGTGTAATTGATTCTCAGTCATCTGAACAGTTTGAAGCTAGAAATAAATTACTCAGAGAGAGAGGGGTGGAGTGGTATTCTGTTCTTCCCCAGCTTGGGAGCGGTCTCTCTCTTCTCAACAGTCAAAACCCATTATAGATCTTCTTGAAGAAGTCTTTTCTGTAACAATTATAATTAGTTGTGAATTTTAACTGAAAGGTCAGAGACATTTTGTAAGGCAACCAGCCACCTTGTGTCTCTTACCATCCAGTGAAAGCATTGGAGAAAGATGATTGAAGCAATGTGCTGGCCAGTCACAAGGATCATCTTAACAACAATAGCTGGATACAAAGACTACTCAATTATCTTTCTAGTTTTTTTCACTCTGCTAGAATGTGTGCACATATTTTATATGTATATTATGTATATATAAGGATTAGGATTTTATTGTGTAGCATTATATGCCAACAGTGCTCAACCATATACTTGTAGCTAGAGTCTAATTACTTGTACTAAATAGTGATTCTTCTTCAGTACATAAACCTGGTTCCTGCTTTCCATCAACCGAAGTTCAAAAGTCCAATGAATTGGGAAACTTCATGTACTTCTGGTAAGAACCAATGGTGTTGGAAGTAGTACATTGGCATGGATAGAGAACTGGCTTATGGGCAAGAAAGAGCGAGTGGAATAATGGTTCTTTTCAGGTTAACGACGTGTGACCAGTAGGGTTCCACAGGGATCAGCACTGGGACCACAACTGTTTATAATATATATTAATGACTTAGAGGAAGGAAATGAATGTACTATTAGCAAATTTGCAGATGACATAAAAACAGGTTGAAAGGCAGGTTTGAGAGAGTTACAAAGTTTACAGAAAGATATTGATAGGTAAATTAAGTGGGCAAAAGATTGGCAAATGCAATGTAATGTTGGAAAACATGATGTTGTTCATTTTAGAAGGGAGAATAAAAGAACAGAATATTACTTAAATGGACAAAAATTGCAGAAAGCTGCAACAGAAAGGGACTTGGGTGTACTTGTGCATGAAACACAGAAGGCTAGCACACAGGTGCAGCAGGGAAGCAGGAAGGTTAATGGAATGTTGGCGCTTATTCCAAAGGGATTGGAGTGTAAGAGAAGAGAAGCCTTGCTGCAACTGTTTAAGGTGCTGATGAAGTCACATCTGAGCAGTTTGACCCTCTTATTTCAGGAAATATATCATTTCATTGGAGGCAGTTCAGAGAAGGCTCACTAGGATAATACCTAGTATGGAAGGATTATTTTATGAGCAAACATTAAACAGATTGTTAGTTTATTCAGTTTATGGAACGTAGAAACTTCAGAGGCAATTGTATTGAGACATAATCTTTAATGGCTTGACAGGGTAAATGCTAAGTGGATGTTTCCCCTCACTGGAGAGCCTAGGATCACAGAGCATAGTCTAAGAATTAAGGGGTGCCCATTTAAGACTGAAACAAGGAGGAATTTCTGCTCTGAAAGTTGTGAATCTTTGAAATTCCTTGCCATAGAGTGCTGTGGGGGCAGTGTCCTTGTTCATATACAAAATTGAAGTAGATAGATGCTTGAACATTTAGGGGAGTCAAGGATTACTTAGAAAGGTAGACATGAGGAATATCAGAACAGCCATGATTCTATTGAATGGCCAAGTAGAGTTGAGGGGCCAACAGCCTCCTGTTCCTATTTCATGTGGCCTTACCAGCAAATTTCTTAACTGTGTTTCTCATGCTCAAATTTAAATTATATATTTGCAAGATAATTGTGTACCACTTAAAAGCCACCACATTTCAGGTTGCATTGTATAAAAAAAGATATACAAAGTCTTTTGTGAGAAACTTTATTGAATCCTTCTAAAAGTCCACTAACATGTACCTCAGTATCTTCATTGATCCAGTCACTTTTAAACAAATTGCTCCAATCGTGCATATGCTGGCTGCCCTGAATTACTCAACGCATTTCTAATATGTTCACTTTTTAACTTAATTATGAATTTTAAAGCTGAGAATCTCCTTGGAAATGTTCCAGTGGAATTTCATTAGAAATGGAACTGAAACTCCATTTATGTGTATACATGAGATTTCTATTGCACTTTTGATGAACTTATAGTTCCACAGGAGAAAGTCCAAGAAAACAATCAGGAGTTTGACAAAAAATGTTGAAAGACAAACTGGGCCACTGTGATAAAGGTTTATCTTTTTCTTCCTTCTTGACAGAAAGTCATGTGTTGACTTCTCTCTAGTCCCATGGCAGTATTTGCATATTTAAAAGCCTACTGGGAAAAAAAATAGCCAGAAGTTCTCTAATCTTCTATATGACTTTTAACCAAATGGAAGCATTGCATTGCAGTCAGCAATTAACCTTTGGTAACTTCTTCAGAACTAATTATTTTTCTATTTACTTTAAACTCTTGTTCAATACTTTTCCAAATAAACTTATATTCTCATTCTCCATTTGTTAAAACTGACAAAGTTATTGATGCCTCTTCCTCATAGAATCATAGGATTATGTCAAAAGGAGGCCTTTCAGACAACCGTGTCAATGTCGGCTCTCTGCAACAGCAACTCAGTTATTCAAACTCCCCTTCCCAAAGCTATAGTCCAGGAATTTTTTTCTTCTCATCACAATTCTATAATGAAAGCTTTGACTTTATCTGCATTCACCACACTCTCATCTCGGTGTATTCCAGACCCAAACCACCAGTTGCACAAATATATTTTCTCTTATACCACTGTTGATTCTTTTGCAAATCATCTCATCTCTGATTCCCAGTCCTTCTGACAAACAGAAGTTTCTTCACATCTATTCTGCCTAGAACTCATGTCTATATCATCGGGAACAATATCACCTGCATCTTCCTTTGAAGCCCCATGCCCCTGAATTTTAACTATATCATCACTCTTCATGGTCATTGCATTATTATCCTGGAACTCCTTCCCAAACAGTACTATGGATGTTGCTTTACTCTAAAGACTTTGGTAGTTCAAGAGGTCTGTTCCACCACCTTTTCCAGGCAATTAGTGATGGGCAATAAATTCTGGCCTCACCTCGACACAGAAATCCCATGAACAAAGAAAAAAAAATCAATGGCAATGCCCTCATTAAACATTTATTACCCCATCAAAATACTCAATCAAGTCACTTAAATATTATTTGCCTTTAACAACTCTTTCACCATGCTCTGTTAATGTCATAATCGCAGCATGTTTGCATGGCAACTTCAACCAAATGGCCACGCCCCAATGTATAAGGGGACCAATGCTCAGTCAAGTCAGTCAGGGAGTCTCAACTGAGTCGGTTAAGGGCATTGTCTAAATATCAGCCAGGTGCTTGGACATGGTTAATTGGCCACATGAAGTGGTCAGAGTAAGAGGTTCATATAATTATAATCTTAGGGAGTTAGACATGGTCAGTCCTGTAAGTCCAGTGCAATCAGTCTCAAGATCAAAGACAAGTCAGTCAGACAGCTACACAGAGATCAGTCAGGAGTCTAGTCTGTCACTAGAACCGGCTGTCATTCCAATTCGGTTGATTGGGTGGGCCATAGTCAGCGTTGGAGGCTATTCAATGAATTTCAAGGTGGATTATTTGGGCCACTGTTGTTGTGGGCAAGTTAGATATGTCAATTTCAGGGATTGGAAGCATCATGCAGGGATGGAGAGGGTTCAGTAATTGTGAATCAACATGTAAGGGTGGGGGAAAAAGTTCTTTGGAAGACGTGGGAAGAATGGTCATTGATGGTCAATACCACCCCTGACTTTGACTGGAATACAGTATATCACAATGGTTGGCATAATTAAGCTGGAGGCTTAGTGTCTAGGCAGTAAAGTTCTGAAGACTTAAATGAAAGAGCTGGGTGGAAATGTTTGGAAGATCAGAAATGATGGAACTGACAGAAGTGCAAGGAAGAAAGGAACTCAAAGGTTTGTGAGGTCACCTAGATGAACAGGCTATGACTCATTCTCAAAAGAACACTTATCTTATCTTCTGTCCTCATCTGAATTGCATATGCACAATGTAAGTGAGAAAAGGTTGTCCCAAACCCAGTATGGGCAGAGTAAGTACTTTTTTCTATCAGAGTACATGGAGGGCTTAATTTTTAAGTGATGTGTGGCCTTTCATGAGGCTATTGTATTAATTTTTCGCATGAGCTACAGGTTTAAGATATCTGTAATCATTGTATGCATTGAAAAGCATACAGTGACCAAATTATGCTGAATTCAAATCCTGGTGACAAACAATCTTGAACATGTGAACAGTCATTACAAATATATCATAGTTATCTCTATGAAGGAGATGTAGTCAAACATGATGTTTAAAGTATCATCTGCAGGCCACTATTCACAAAGATAATCCTGGATTCCATGGGCTGTTCATGGGCACAAAGCTGAATTCCTCTCACCTCGAACCATAAATGTTTGACAGCATGCTATTACGTGCAATGCTGCCTTTCTTGGGTGTTGTTGAGTGCAAACCTTCAGTAATTCAATCAAACTAACAATCTGCCATTGCATTTATATGGCATGACTTGTGCTGCATGTACTGCAGTAAGATCCCCTTCATCAAATATCCATATATAGACATTCCAAGTGCCTCCGTATAGCAATTGTCCATGTTCCTCTCGATCAAGCTGTCATTTGTGTATGAAGCAAATACTGACAGCGTATGTTACTGAAGATACGTTCTGTTCCTAACATTCTCCACATAGATTCATTGGAATTGTGACCAATGGTTCCAAATGCAGCAGGAGTTATCTTTGCTGTGGCAAGGCATCAAAGGCCCAAAGAAATTGAGAAAGACCAAATGTATCAGCAATCCCAGGACTAGCAGCTGCTGAACAGCCTCCACATGGAAAACTCACAGTTAACATAGGATGCAGAGGCGATATTGTGTGCAATCCTAGTCTCCCTCCTATAGGATGTTATGAAACTTGAAAGGGATCAGAAAAGATTTACAAGGATGTTGCCAGGATTGGAGGATTTGAGGTGCAGGGAGAGACTCAATAGGTTGGGGTTGTTTTCCTTGGAGCATCGGAGGCTGAGGGCTGACCTTCTAGAGGTTTATAAAATCATGAGGGGCATGGATAGGATAAATAGACAGGTCTTTTCCCTGGGATGAGTCCAGAACTAGAGGGCATAGGTTTAGGGTGAGAGGGGAAAAATTTAAAAAAGGACCCAAGAGACAACTGCTTCATGCAGAGGGTGGTGCATGCATGGCATGAGCTCGCAGATGAAGTGGTGGAGGCTGGTACAATTACAACATTTAAAAGTCATCTGGATGGGTATATGAATAGGAAGGATTTAGAAGGATATGGGCCAAGTGCTGGCAAATGGGGCTAGATTAGGTTAAGATATCTGGTCGGCATGGGTAAGTGGACTGAAGGGTCTGTTTTCATGCTGTACATCTCTATGACTCTATACTAGGAGGATTAGACTCTATTATCCTCCATGCTACTTTCTCGAGGTGAAAGAGGCACAGAGCTGCCGCAGACTGCGCATGTCCCAGGACACCATGAGAGAAATGTGTTATCTGCTGGAGCAGAGCTGTAGAGGTGGTTAGCCAACCTATCCCAGAAACTATCTGGGTGACAGCCGTGCTACATTTTTACGTAACTGCTGCTTCTAAGGATCCACTGAGGACCTTGGATTCAGCGTGGGATCGCTCAATCCATTCCCTACAAATGTATCAAGGCTGTTACTAATGCAGTTTGGGCCAGATCACACCACTTCATCTTGTTTCCCTGTGATGAGGTCAGTGCTGTCAACTGGGCAGTTGGCTTTGCCAACATGGCTGCATTCTCCAAGGTGCAGAACACCATAGACTATACGCATCATATTGAGAACATATGTCATAACCCAGCAGAGCTTGTGAACAGAAAAGCTTCCATCCATTCCATCAATGTACAAGTTACCTTGATCATCAGTGCCATATCTTGTACAGTTGCACATGTACCCTGGAAACTGTTATAATGCCTATATCCATGAGAATTGTCAAATTCATGCTTCCGATGCCTTAGAAGGAGACCAGATCTACCTTCTATTCCTAATGCCATCAATGTGCCCTACGAAGATTTTCTTTTTTGTTTCCTTTTCATTACACTATTATGAAGGGCTACTCCTAGTTGGCAGCATTTGACCTGGTGACCTGGGTCCCAGCAGAATTGAGTACATTGGCCATTTGGGAATGCATGTCATTGGGATGTGGTGTATCTAAAATGAGAAGAGTTGCAGCAAACTGAATGAGATAACTCACTACAGCTCACTGAGAGAAACCTTCCATGAAGGTCCCCAAGCTGGTATTTAGTTGAGGTTTGATAAATTTCAATTCATTGTTTCTCGTAAAATAATAGGAAAGTAAGAATTTGGAGCAAGAGGAGAAGGCCATGGGCTCCATTGAGTTTGCTCTGCAAATTGATATTACTGTGGCTGATTGTTCATCTCAAATCACCATTTCTTACATTGTCAATGTAGCTCTTGATTTTTTGGTTTACCAAAATCTATCATTTGCGGTCTTGAATATACTTAAGACAGAAAAAGCCAAACAGCCAAAATCTCTGAATGAAGAAATTTCTTCTCATCTATGTCAGTTGATCCCTTATGCTGAGGCAAGGGTCTTTCATTCTGGTGTCTCCAGCTAGTTTAATAGCACCAGTGATTCATGAATAAAATTCTTCACACCTTATTGCCATTGTTAGACATTATCCTATATTAGTGATTTTTGAGAAGATTTATAGGTCAGGTTAACGATAAGTATTTCAGTTAGCTCGCTGAGCTGCAAGATCTATTTTCACACGTTTCGTCATCATACTAGGTAATATCATTAGTGAGAATTTCCGATGACGCACTGGTGGTATGTCCCGCCTCTCTATTTATAGATGTTGGTTTCTTAAGGTGGGTGATGTAATTTCCAGTTCTTTACTCAGACTCCTTGGCATCATGGTAGCACACAAACCTACCATCACACCTAAACAGCGACTAATGAAACTAAAGGATCCATTAGATACTATCAGCAAAACTAAGGTCATTTACAAGATATCATGCAAGTATAAAAAACACATCGGAGAAACAAGCAGGAAACTTGCCACAAGGATACACAAACACCAATCAACCAGCCACAAAAGACATGACCCACTACAACTAGTTTCCATACACACAGACAAGAAGGACACCACTTTGGTCTGGGACAACACACACATCCTAGAACAAGTGAAACAAAGACACGGACAAGAATTTCTAGAGGCATGGCATTCTAACCAGAACTCCATCAAGCAACACATCAATTCAGATCCTATTTACTTTCCCTTGAAAAAAAGAAACGGAAATGAATTCATCCACCTTAAGAAACCAATAGAAAGCAGGAATTTTCAGCATTGCTTCACATAAGGCCCACTGAAGATGTTACCTAGTAAGGTAACGATACGTCTGGAAATGAACCTTGCAGCTCAGCGAGCAAACCTACATCCAAAACCAAGACCTTTCAACAGAGAGGCGGGACTTACCACCAGTGCTTCAGCAGATATTCTCACTGATGATGTTACCTAGTATGATGACAAAATGTCTGAAAACAAATCTTCCAGCTCATTGAGCTAACTTACATACTTATTATCTTATATTTATTAGAATACATTCTTATCCAGAATTCAAGCATATCGCACCATTAGCGGTCTCGTAAGTGTACACACCAAAATTTACTTTCTACTCATCCTAAATTATAAAGGGCCACTCCTCTCTGATATGCACCCACAACTTTTATCTAATTTTTACTGAGTTGCTTTTCTAATTTTAATTAGTTGGTAGAATAACTGGCCTTTTCAACGTAGTACAACATTTAAAATATGTACAATATGTTCACACCTGAACTATACTTAAACAATTTTCTCACTATTCATGGTTCACATTTCAGCATTTTCATTTGCATACCAAAAATCTACCAATCACAAGTTTAAAATTAAGAAATGACACAGCATCGACTGTCATTTGCCCTCACTAATTATCTGTCTCCATGTTATTTGGATCAAAATAACACACACTTACAAAACTGCAATTATATTGCAATTTTGATGTCTTGCTTGTGTAATGCCTGAGTAATCTGTAAAAGTCCTTATTCTTATAATATGTTCTCTTAATACCCAAAAAAATTTTATCATTTCATGCAAAATTTCATGTTATACATGTAATGTCCAACTATATGTAGGATGCCTCAGATCAATGAATTACATGCTCAATTTCCTCTGAAACATTCCAATTTCAGAATGTTCTGTGCAAACAGAGGTCCAATACCTGTTGCTACAGGACTACCACAATTTCAATTTGTCATAAACAATTACAATCAGTTCAACATAAACCTCTCCAAGGAAATAAAATTATACTAAAATTGTGTCATCTAATATTTTGTCTCAACTCGAATATAGTCCAAAACTATCACCAAGTTTCAGACAATTGCCAATAAGAATAATGGAATCAGATCCCCAGATTCCCAGTTTTACACTGGTGTTTGTTTTATTGCTATTCCGCAATTATGAATAGTTGTAAAGAGTCCTGCATAGGACTGGCCATCAGGAATATTAAGATATTGTTAGGTACTGCAAGAATAGTTCTGAAATGCTGTTTATTAACTTTTTTTGTATATAACTACCCCAAAAATTCTCCAAGTCTGCACTTATGTTGCAACTATTTAAGGTTCCACTTAACTGACTCCTTACAGGCTCTTTTTGGACAGTGGAAACAATTCTGTGACTCCTTTCCAATTCTGCTATCATGGACCTCTCACAAATCTGACAGCTTAAGCCTTCTCCATTTCAATAACATGCAAATATTTGACCAACGTCTCCTGGTATGGAATATCACAAATTAAGACACTCTAATGAGGTGACATGTTCCTTGAACTTCTACTCAAACAGAAACATGCTCCTAAACTCAAGTCTGATGTCTCCCGAACTGAATTAAAAAACAATGCTCAATCCTCAACTCTTCTGGACTGAAATCAAACATTCGATGTTTGTCTCACCTATCATAAACTCAGTAATGTTACATCTTTCTATTAACACTACAGTTATCTGCAGTCACTTGTTTTATGACACATGCTGGGTATAAATACCATTCTAGAAGGTCTCTCTGACCTGGTTTTCCTTTAAAGAAAACCTTTCACAGAATTAACTAAGACCAAACTGCCTCTATTTAAAAATCCAAATATAAAAAATACTAATATATATAAATTACATATTCCTCATCACACTTGCCTTCCCATAAAAGAATGAAAATATATCCTGATAGGCATTTCATTTCTGACCAAGAAAAGTCTCAAGAACATTATTTCCATGTTGCATTCTTACATAAAACATATAGCAAGTTAAATAACAACTTTATTCTGCATAATTCTTTTTCCATTTAGGTTCTTTCACACGTACACTTGACAAAGCATCCCCTCCAAGATTTTCTTTGCCAGCCAAATGAATGGTTTTTAAGTTGTACTCTCAGTTCTCATTCTGAAAGACCACTAAAAAAAAATCAAATTTTCGTAGTCTGTTTAAACAAGTAGCTTCCAGGTTGCTGTATTCATAAATTCATAGGGGTGGCATGGTGGCTCAGTGCTTAGCACTGCTGCCTCACAGCACCAGGGTCCCGGGTTCAATTCCAGCCTTCGGTGACTGTGTGGAGTTTGCACATTCTCCCTGTGTCTGCGTGGGTTTCCTCCCATGGTCCAAAGATGTACAGGTCAGGTGAATTGGTCATGCTAAATTTCCCACAGTGTTAGGTGCATTAGTCAGAGGGAAAATGGGTCTGGGTGGGTTACTCTTTGGAGGGTTGGTTGGACTGAAGGGCCTGTTTCCACACTGTAGGGAATCTAAATTACAAAGTGATGCAGATGAATGCAAGACTCATAATCTCTTTCTCCACCAAATATTTCTGTTGACAGGCATTCAATTTCTTCATTCAGCTAGGCTGTTCGATTACCTTTTTTTTGCAGTAAAACAGCATCCACCCCAATGTTTCTGGCATCAACAGTTTGAATGGCTTCTCATAATTCAGTGCTGATAAAACTGATTTGGTTTTCAGCACAATTTACAAGTTGTCAAAGGAATGCTAATATTCTTTGGCCATTCAAATGTCTTGCCTTTTCTTAATCAAATGTTTGTAAAACGAGTGACTGCAGTACTAAAGTTCACAGCAAACTTCAAAGTAAATCCACTCACGTTAACATAATACAAAATAACACTCATTTCCATTTCTCTAGATACTACTTGGCCTTATCTCATTGTATGGCCTAAATAAGCCACTTTTGCTTTGGCAAATTTATTTTTATCAAGACTGAGAACCAAACAGTATCTTAGTCAACAGTCAGGCAATTGTGTAACAATCAAGTAATGTAAATGAATCACAGAATTACAGATTTAATCATACATCAAAGGCCATTTGACCCATCATGTCTGAACTGGCATTTGAGTTAGTGCCAAATCCCTCCTTTTTACCCAAACAGCACATATTACAGGGGAGGCAATGACCTCGTAGTATTATCACCAGTCTATTAGTCCAGTAACTTCGGTAATGTCCTGGTGACCCAGGTTCAAATCCCACCATGGCAAGTGGAGGAATGTGAATTCAATAAAAATCTTGGATTAAGATTCTAATGATAACCATGAAACCATTGCTGACTGTCATTTTTTAAAAATTACAGTTCATTAATGTCCTTTAGGAAAAGAAAATCAGCCATCCTACTCAGTCTGACCTTCATGTGATTGCACACCCACTGCAATGTGGGTGGCTTTCAATTGCCCTCTGGCAATCAGGGATGGGCAAAGAATACTGGCCTCTGGATTAGTGGTTCTGGAAGAGCACAGCAGTTCAGGCAGCATCCAAGGAGCTTCAAAATTGACGTTTTGGGCAAAAGCCCTTCTGTAATTATGGAAGATCAACTGCTCTATGTAGCCAACAAAGAGACAGGCATAGCTGGGGCCCATCCATGTGCCCACGGCTACCCCTTTGGTCTGGTGGAAGTGGGAGGATTCGAAGGAGAAATTGTTAAGGGTGAGGACCAATTCAGCCAAACGAATGAGAGTGTCAGTGGAAGGGTACTGTTGGGGACATCTGGAGAGGAAAAAACAGAAGGCTTGGAGACCCTGGTCATGGCGGATGGAGGTGTAGAGGGATTGGATATCCATGGTGAAGATGAGGCGTTGGGGCTGGGGAAACGGAAGTCTTGGAGGAGGTGGAGGGCGTGGGTGGTGTCTCGAACGTATGTGGGGAGTTCCTGGACTAGGGGGGATAGGACAGTGTCGAGATAGGTAGAGGTGAGTTCAGTGGGGCAGGAGCATGCTGAGACAATGGGTCAGCCAGGGTGGTCAGGCTTGTGGATCTTGGGAAGGAGGTAGAACCGGGCAGTGCAGGGTTCCTGGACTATGAGGTTGGAAGCTGTGGGTGGGAGATCTCCATCTCCCAGACCATACAGAACCTCATCACCCCTCTTCCTACTGCCCCCTCGACCATGACCCCATCCCCCATCACCAAACCATCATCTCCCAGACCATACAGAACCTCATCACCCAAACAGTATCTCAAGAATACTGGCCTGGCCAGTGATGTCCATATCCCACAAATCAATACAAAATGTATATTTAAAAAGTCATCTGATGCTTTCTTGAGTGTCTCAACAGAACCTGTTTCCCCAAACCTCCGGGCAATGCATTCCAGACTCAAACCATTCACTGAGTCATTAAAAAATCCTCACCTCTCATTTGTTTGTTTTGCAAAATAATTCTAAATCCTTTTATAAGTTGTAACAGTCTACTCTGTCTAGACCTTTCAATTTTGAAAATTTCTATCAAAAAATCCCTAGAGCCTTCTCCTATCCAAGGAGAAGTCCCAACCTCTCCAATCTATCCTCATAATTGTACTTTTTCATCCTTAGAACTATTTTGTAAATCTCTTCTGTACTCTCTCCAATGTGTTCACTTCCTTCCTATAGTTTAATGCCCAGAGCTGGACACAATACTCTAGCTGATGTTTCACCAGTGTTTGCATATCCTGCCTGTTCTCATACTTATGCCCCCTTTAATGAAGTCGAGAATACTGAATGTTTTTAACAGCTTTCTCCAAATAATCTGCCACCTTTAATGACTTCTGCATATAATCACCTAGGACTGTGTGCTTCTACACATCCTTTATTTTGTATTGTCTTAGCATTTTCTTCGTAGCAAAATATAGCACCTCATTTATCTATACTGAGCTTCAATGGCCACCTATCTGCTTATTCCAATTCGTCAATGCCCTCTTGATATTCTATGCTGTCTTTCTCATACTTTACAATTCTTCCAAGCTTTGTGTCATCCCCAAACTTTGGCATTGTTCAATATAACAAGATCAAGGCCATTTATTATATCAGGAAAGCAAGGATCCCAATACTGACCCTTGGGAAAGTCCACTACAAACCTTCCTCCAGCTTGAAAAATATTTATCAACCATTACTCTATTTCCCACCATTTAACTAATTTTGGATCCATGCTGTCCCTTTTGTGAAATACTTTCTTGAATATCTTTTGGAAGACATATCAACAGTCTTGCCCTCATCAACTCGGTCACCTCTTCAAGGAACTCCAACAAATTAGTGAGGCATAATTATACTTAACAAATTCACTGACACTTCTGAATTAACCCATGTTTTACTGTGACTAGGATTTTATCCCAAGTAATTGTTTTTAAAAGATTCCCCACCAGTAAAATTACAGTGACTGGTCTGGCCCTACCTTTACAACATTTTCAACATGGGTGTAATATTACCAATTCTTCACGCCTCGGGCACCATCCTAGGGAAACTTAAAATTATTGTCAGTGCCTCTGTAAATTCCTCTCTCAATTCCTTCAATATACTTCGAGGCATCTCACCCAGTCCAGGCCTTCACTTTAAGAGCTGACAAACAATCTTCACAATCAATTTTAAACCCTTTTCGTGGCTGAATTTTCTCTTCTGTTAAAATGGTCTGATTTGACTGAACAACGTAAAATTGTTGACAGAGACAAGTGATTCAATTACATTTTTGTTTAGTCTTTGGAAAGTTCCTGGTGCACTTTTTGTTCCATGACTGCAATGATATAGTCCATGCAGTGCAACAAAAGCTGAAATTTATTTCACTCCTGCAGTCAATGGAACTTGATAAAATCATTTTAGCAGGTCAATCTTAGTAACAAATCAAAAATGTGCAATTCTTCTGATGCAGTCGTCTAAACTTGGAACATGATATGAGCTTGCCTTTGTTACCAAATTGATTTTGTGGTAATCAGTATGGAATCTTTGAGACGTATCCTATTTTGCATCATCATGATAAGTATCAGCTACTATGACTAGGTTTAATAATGTCATTTTCCATTATGAACTTAATCCCTTCCCTCACTAGAGCTAATTTCTCTACATTGATACTGTAAAGTGGTTGCTTTATGGTAACACATCTCCTGTCAAGAATAGTCAAAAACATTTTCCCTGGCCTATTCACACAGATCAATTCATGAGTTTGTAATAGCTCTTGAAAGTTAATTTTATTGCTTTTTCACAGATAGCAAAGTATTTCATCTAACATTTAAGCGCCATATCACACATTATCCAACCTGAATACTGGAGGATCAACTTTAGAATTTTCAATTTGATTCAATCTCCAATTGTTCTGACATTTTTATTTCACTCCCCAGCTCTCTCCCTACCCAATACACTTCTCTCATAACTATCCTCTCAGTCATAATATTTCTGTAACACATTAACATGATATTTATTTTTCCTCCTGTCTGGAGTACTGACTACATGATTCACTTTTTTTTAGTGATGTGGTAAGCTTCAGTGAACAACACTACCTTACTTTTAATGGTTGCCCAGAGGCAATCAATAGTGCTAATTCTTCGTCTCCAGAAACAGAATTTCGCATTTTTTATCTTCTAGTTTTCATTATTTGTTGAACATCTTTCAAATGCTTTTCAGCCAATTCTCAGGTTTTGATTATTTTCATTCTAAAACATAAAACATGAGTTGATAGCATAATATCTGAACTTTATATTATAAGGTTTTCTTTAATTGTTCGTATATGAATGCAAAAGTGCTGTGTCATGGATAACGAGGGAATGGGTAAATTTAATGTATGATTGCTTTTCCCTCTTAAATCTGAGACAGTAACATACTGTTTGATTTACTCTTCTTTTTTACTCCTGTCCTATACATGGTAGGTTGAAGTTGTTCCCCAAACACTAGCTTCTGGACTTAAATTTTGAAATAAACTCACAGCAAAAATCTTTAAGATGAAATCAGTGATAGGGTTTATTAACTAAACATTAAAACATGGAAAGAAACACAGAGAATGCTGGAGAAACTCAACGGGTCTGGCAGCATCCATGGAAAGAAAATGAATTAGTATTTCAAATCTCGTATGATTCTTCTTTGGAATGGAAGAATGTTCTTCTTTTGTTCAGAAACAGAGTGATATTAGACTCAAAATATTAACTCTATTTCTCTCCACAGATGCTGCCAGACCTGTTGAGTTTCTCCAACATTCTATGTGTTGTTTCAGATTTCCAGTGTCTGCAATATTTTGCTTTTATTCAAAATACTGGGCATTGTTGCACGACTTTAGTCACACACACAGGCAAACAAGGTGGAAAGAGAAAAGGAAGGAAAGAGGTTACAACATATAAACTTCTTAAAAGATCAAAGATGTTGGTACTAGGTTAAATAGCTTAGTCCATTGAGTCAGTGAACAATTGGGAGTCTATCATTGGCTGACCTTGCATCAATTACAACATTTAAAAAACATTTGGAAAGTTACATGGATAGGAAAGGCTTAGAAGAATATGGGCCAAATGCAGGTAAATGGGACTAGTTCAGTTTAGGAAACCTGTTTGACATGGATGAGTTGTGCCTAACTGACTATTTCCATGCTATATGATTCTGACTTTAATTCTTGCCAAGATACAGCAGTATCTCTTGTATTCATATAATTAATTCAGTTTGGCAGGCAAAATCCAAGATTCTTTCTGTAGATCAAACTTTCTGAGTGAGATGCAGAGCAGGGCCTTTTAGTTGCTAAGTCTTTGAGTTGTTCTTCTGATAATGTTAAAATAGCAAGTGATGTCAGGACCTAAACCTATATGTTTAAACAATTCAACAAGCACAAATTCCAATCATGTGACAGGCATATTTCTGCTAAACCATTCAGAGAACAAGGTACTTTGAGCACCATCAGTAAAATGTCCATTCAGACTTGACGAGGTGTTGCTTGGAATGCCATTAGCATCTTGTTATCAAGCAGTAGTGGTTTGAACTTTTTTTATGTCATAATATTCATAGGGTCTCAACATCTCTGGTCAGCTTACAGTCACAAAGCAAGCCATAGACTCCAGGAGTTAAAACAGATGTTAATCGACTATCTGGTTTTGATTGCAGAGAGTTGTAGTGTGTTTTGTCAAAATACAAGAGATGTTATTTGGGCAATCCAGCAATTGTGACCATCTGTTTTAACAAAAGATTTAAACAAAAGGATAGCGAAGAAGGTATTTGGTCTGCTTGCCTTTATTTGTCAGTGTATTGAGTATAGGAGTTGGAAGGTCATACTGCAGCTGTAAAAGACATTGGTTGGGCTACTTTTGAAACATTTCATTAAATTCTGGTCTCCCTGCTATAGGAAAGATGTTGTGAAACTTGAAAGGGTCCAGAAAAGATTTCAGAAAACCAGGATGTTGCCAGGGTTGGAGGATTTGAGCTGTAGAGAGAGGCTGAATAGGCTGGGGCTATTTTCCCTAGAGCATCAGAGGCTAAGGGATGTCCTTATAGAAGTTTATAAAATCATAAGGGGCATAGGTAGAGTGAATAGCCGAGGTCCTTTCCCCAGCATAGCAGAGTCCAAAACTAGAGGGCATGGTTTTAAGAGTCTAGATTAGAGTGGTGCTGGAAAAGCACAGCAGATCAGGCAGCATCCGAGGAGCAGGAAAGTTGATGTTTCTGGGAAAAGAGGAATAGAGGCAGGGTGCCTGCAGACTGGACAGATGAATGAGGGGGATGGGGGTGGGGAGAAAGTAGCATAGAGTACAATAGGTGAATGGGGGTGGGGATGGAGGTGATAGGTCAGAGAGGAGGGTGGAGTGGATAGGTGGAAAGGAAAATAGGCAGGTAGGACAGGTCATGGGGACGGTGCTGAGCTGGAATGTTGGAAGTGGGGAAAGTGGAAATGAGGAAACTGGTGAAATCTACATTGATGCCATGGGGTTGAATTGTTCCGAGGCGGAAGATTAGGCATTCTTCCTCCAGGCATTGGGTGGTGAGGGATGGGCGGAGGAGACCCAAGACCTGGATGTCCTCGGCAGAGTTGAAATGTTGGGCCACAGGGCGGTGGGGTTGATTGGTGCGGGTGTCCCGGAAATGTTCCCTAAAGCGCTCTGCTAGGAGGCGTCCACAATGTAGAGGAGACCACATTGGGAGCAACAGATACAACAAATTATATTGGTGGATGTGCAGGTAAAATTTTGATGGATGTGGAAGGCTCCTTTGGGGCCTTGGATGGAGGTGAGGGAGGAGGTGTGGGCACTGGTTTTGCAATTCCTGCAGTGGCAGGGGAGGGTGTCAGGAAGGGAGTGTGAGTTGTTGGGGGGTGTGGACTTGACCAGTTAGTCACGGAGGGAACGGTCTTTGCGGAAAGCGGAAACTGGTGGGGAGGGAAATATATCCCCGGTGTTGAGGTCTGTTTGGAGGTGGCAGAGGTGTCGTCGGATGATGTGGTTTGTGCAAAGGTTGGTAGGGTAGAAGGTGAGCACCAGGGGGATTCTGTCCTTGTTACAGTTGGAGGGATGGGGTTTGAGGGCGGTGGAGGGGGGATGTGGACGAGATGTGTTGGAGGGCATCTTTAACCAGGTGGGAAGGGAAATTGCAGTCTCTAAAGAAGGAGGCCATCTGGTGTGTTCTGTGGTGGAACTGGTCCTACTGGAAGCAGATACGGCAGAGGCAGAGGAATTGGGAATACGGGATGGCATTTTTGCAGGAGGTAGGGTGGGAAGAGGTGTAATCCAGGCAGCTGTGGGAGTCCGTGGGTTTGTAAAAAAATGGCAGTGTCAAGTCAGTCGTCATTAATGGAGATGGAGAGGTCCAGGAAGGGGAGGGACATGTCAGAGATGGTCCAGGTAGAATGTGTTGGTGACATTGATGAATTGCACAACCTCTACCCCTTTGGTCTGGAGGAAGTGGTAGGATGCAAAGGAGAAATTGTTAAGGGTGAGGACCAGTTCAGCCAAACGAATGAGAATGTCGGTGGAAGGGTACTGTTGGGGATGTTGGGAGAGGAAGAAACGGAGGGCTTGGAGGCCCTGGTCATGGAGGATGGAGGTGTAGAGGGATTGGATATCCATGGTGAAGAAGAGGCATTGGAAACGGAAGTCTTGGAGAAGGTGGAGGGCGTGGGTGGTGTCTCAAACTTATGTGGGGAGTTCCTGGACTAGCGGGGATAGAACATGTCGAGGTAGGTAGAGATGAGTTCGGTGGGGCAGAAGCATGCTGAGACAATGGGTCAGCCAGGGTGGTCAGGCTTGTGGATCTTGGGAAGGAGGTAGAATCGGGCGGTGCAGGGTTCCCGGACCATGAGTTTGGAAGCTGTGGGTGGGAGATCTCCTGAGGTGATGAGGTTCTGTATGGTCTGGGAGATGACGGTTTGGTGATGGGGGGGTGGGGTCATGGCCGAGGGGGCGGTAGGAGGAGGTGTCTTCGAGTTGGCGTCTGGCTTCAGCGGTGTAGAGATCAGTACACCAAACTATCACTGCACCCCCGTTATCTGCTGGTTTGATGGTAAGGTTGGGATTGGACCAGAGGGAGTGGAGGGCTGCACGTTGTTAGGGTGAGAGGTTGGAGTGAGGTAAGGGGGTAGACATGTTGAGGCGGTTAATGTCTCGGCAGCAGTTGGAAATGAAGAGATTGAGGGCAGGTAATAGGCCAGCACGGGGTGTCCAGGTGGATGGAGTGTGCTGGAGGCAAGCAAAGGGGTCCTCGGAAGGTGGGCAGTGGTCCTGATTGTAAAAGTAAGCACGGAGGCGGAGACGGCGGAAGAAGTGTTCAACATCACAGCGTATATTAAATTTTTATTGATGCGTGGACGGAGGAGGATAAAGGTGAGGCCTTTGCTGAGGACTGATCGTTCATCCTCAGTGAGGGGGAGGTCAGGGGGAATGGTGAAAACTCGGCAGGGCTGGGAGCTAGGACCTGGTGTAGGTGTGGAGCTTGGAGTGGGGGTGGAGCCTGTAACTGGAGTGGGTGTGGTGGTAGGAAAAATGGGGGTGAAGTCATGAGCAGGGGTGATATTCCCCTCGGGGTTCTTACCTTGGCATAAGCAGGGGTTTTTACCTTGGCATAGTTTTAAGGTGAGAGAGGAAAGATTTAAAATGGACCTCAGGGACAACTTTTTCACACAAACGGTGATGCCTGTATGGAATGAGCTGCCAAAGGAAGTGGTGGAGGCTGATACAATTACAACTTTTAAAAGGCATCTGGAGGGATATATGAATAGGAAGGGTTTGAGGGATATGAGCCAAATGCTGTCAAATTGCACTAATTAATTTAGGTGATCTAGTCTGCAATTGGACTGAAGGGTCCGTTTCCATGCTGTACAGTTCTATAACTGTAAAAGAACCATAAAGACAGAGTCAAACCTTTCCTATTCATGAATTTATCCAAATGCCCTTTAGATATAGTAAATGTACCTGCATCCACCACTTTCTCTGGCACGTGTCAAGAGTGTGGTGCTGGAAAAGCACAGCAGGTCAGGCAGCATCTGAGAAGCAGGAGAATCGATGTTCCAGGCATAAATCCTTCATTTAGGAATAAGGTTTCTGGGCCGGGAGGCTGAGAGATAAATGGGAGGAGAGGATAGGGTTGAGGGTAAGATAACTGAGAATGCGACAGGTAGATAAAGGTGGGGGAGAATGTCATAGATCGGAGAGGAGGGTGAAGAGGATCGATGGGAAAGGTGATGGACGGATCAAGAGGGCAATGCCGAATTGGAGGCTTGGGATAATGTGGGGGGAAAGGAAATGAGGAAACTGGTGAAATCCACATTGACCCCTAGAGGCGTCAGGTGGTAAGGGTTTGGAGATGGAGGAGGCCCAGGACTTGCAAGTCCTTGGTGGAGTGGGAGGGGAAATTCAATGTTATCCCACAAACTAACCAGTCTGTATAAAGATGTTGCCCTCATGTCCTTTTTAAATTTTTCTGCTGTCACCTTCAAAAATATGCCCCCTAGTTTTGAACTTCCCCATCCAAGGGAAAGTCATTCACCTTATCTATGCCTCTCATGATTTTATACACCATACTAAGGTTGCCCCTCAATCTCCTATATGCCAGTGAAAAACGTCCCCGCCTTTCCAATCTACTTTTATATCTCAAATGCTCAATCTCTTCTGAACCCTCCCGATTTAATAATATCCTTCCTATAACAGGGTGACCAGACTGAACACAGTACTCCAGAAGAGGCCTCATCAACATTCTGTACAACCTCAACATCACGTCCTAATTCATATTTCAAAGGTCTCAGCATGCTAAACACCTTCTTAATCACTCTGTCTACTTGTTATGCAATTTCAAAGAATTATGTTCCTGAACTCCCAGGACTCTCTGTTCTATAACACTACCTAGGGCCCTACCATTAACTGTATAAGTCCCGTCCTGGTTAGTATTGCCAAAATATAATGTCTCACATTTATTCAAATTAAACTCCATCTGCCAATCCTCAGACCATTGACCCAATTTATCAAAATTTCCTTTTACTCTTTGATAACCTTCTCCACTCAAGGTTTGGGAGAAGATTTGTAGCTCGGGTGCTCGTTGTTGTAGTTCTGTTCGCCGAGCTGGGAATTTGTCTTGCAAACGTTTCGTCCCCTGTCTAGGTGACATCCTCAGTGCTTGGGAGCCTCCTGTGAAGCGCTTCTGTGCTGTTTCCTCCGGCATTTATAGTGGCCTGTCTCTGCCGCTCCGGTTGTCAGTTCCACCTGTCCGCTGTAGTGGCCAGTATATTATAGACAATAGACAATAGACAATAGATGCAGGAGTAGGCCATTCTGCCCTTCGAGCCTGCACCGCCATTCAATATGATCATGGCTGATCATTCCTAATTAGTATCCTGTTCCAGCCTTATCTCCGTACCCCTTGACTCCACTATCTTTAAGAGCTCTATCCAATTCTTTCTTAAAAGAATCCAGAGACTGGGCCTCCACTGCCCTCTGGGGCAGAGCATTCCACACAGCCACCACTCTCTGGGTGAAGTAGTTTCTCCTCATCTCTGTCCTAAATGGTCTACCCCGTATTTTTAAGTTGTGTCCTCTGGTTCGGCACTCCCCCATCAACGGAAATATGTTCCCTCCTGCCAGAGTGTCCAATCCTTTCATAAGCCTATACGTTTCAATCAGATCCCCTCTCAGTCTTCTAAACTCAAGGGTATACAAGCCCAGTCGCTTCAGTCTTTCCGTGTAAGGCAATCCTGCCATTCCAGGAATTGACCTTGTTGACCTACGCTGCACTCCCTCAATAGCCAGAATGTCTTTCCTCAAATTTGGAGACCAGAACTGTACACAGTACTCCAGGTGTGGTCTCACCAGGGCCCTGTACAGCTGCAGAAGCACCTCTTTGCTTCTATACTCAATCCCTCTTGTTATGAAGGCCAGCATGCTATTAGCCTTCTTCACGACCTGCTGTACCTGCATGCTTGCCTTCATTGACTGGTGGACAAGAACACCCAGATCTCTCTGAACAGCCCCTTTACCTAATTTGATACCATTGAGGTAGTAATCTGCCTTCCTGTTCTTGCCACCAAAGTGGATAACCAGACATTTATCCACATTAAACTGCATCTGCCATGCATCTGCCCACTCACCTAACTTGTCCAGGTCACCCTGTAATCCCCTAACATCCTCATCACATTTTACCCTACCACCTAGCTTTGTGTCATCAGCAAATTTGTTAATGTTATTGCTGATACCATCTTCTATATCATTTACATATATTGTAAAAAGCTGCGGTCCCAGCACGGATCCCTGCGGTACCCCACTGGTCACTGCCTGCCATTTCGAAATGGAGCCGTTAATCACTACCCTTTGTTTCCTATTAGCCAACCAATTCTCTATCCAATCTAGTACTTTGCCCCCAATCCCGTGCGCCCTAATTTTACTCACTAACCTCTTGTGTGGGACTTTATCAAAAGCTTTCTGAAAGTCCAGGTACACTACATCCACTGGATCTCCCTCGTCCATCTTCCGAGTTACATCCTCAAAAAATTCAAGAAGATTAGTCAAGCATGATTTCCCCTTCATAAATCCATGCTGACTCTGTCCTATCCTGTTACTATTATCCAGATGTGCCGTAATTTCATCCTTTATAATAGACTCCAGCATCTTTCCCACCACTGAGGTCAGACTAACTGGTGTATAATTTCCTGCTTTCTCCCGCCCACCCTTCTTAAAAAGTGGCACAACATTAGCCGCCCTCCAATCCTCAGGAACCAACCCCGATTCTATTGAACTCTGGAAAATAATCACCAGCGCATCCACGATTTCCCGAGCCACCTCCTTCAGTACCCTGGGATGCAGGCCATCAGGTCCCGGAGACTTATCAACCTTCAGACCTAACAGTCTCTCCAACACCAAATCCTGGCAAATAGAAATTCCCTTAAGTTCAGGTCCTTCAGCCACTGTTACCTCAGGGAGATTGCTTGTGTCTTCCCCAGTGAACACAGATCTGAAGTACTCATTTAATTCCTCTGCCATTTCTTCGTTCCCAGTAATATATTCCCCTGCTTCTGTCTTCAAGGGCCCAATTTTTGTCCTAACCATTTTTTTGCCTTGGACATACCTAAAAAAGCTTTTACTATCCTCCTTTATATTCTTGGCCAGTTTACCTTCGTACCTCATTTTTTCTCTGCGTATTTCCTTCTTACTAATCCTCTGTTGTTCTTTAAAAGCTTCCCAGTCCTCCGTTTTCCCGCTTATCTTCGCTAAGTTATACTTTTTCTCTTTTAACCTTATATGCTTCTTTACTTCCCTTGTCAGCCACGGCCGCCCATGTCTCCTCCTGGGATCTTTCTTCCTTTTAGGAATGAACTGATCCTGCATCTTCTGCATTATACACAGAAATATCTGCCATTGTTCCTCCACGGTCTTCCCTGTTAAGGTATTATACCATTGAACTTTGGCCAGTTGCTCCCTCATAGCTCCATATTTCCCTTTATTCAACTGGAATATTGTCACTTCAGATTGTACCCACTCCCTCTCAAATTGCAGATTGAAGCTTATTGTATTATGGTCACTACTTCCCAACGGCTCCTTCACTTCGAGGTCACTGACCAATTCTGGTTCGTTACACAATACCAGATCCAGAATCGCCTTATCCCTGGTCGGCTCCAGCACCAGCTGCACTAAAAATCCATCTCTGAGGCACTCCACAAAGTCTCTTTCTTGAGGCCCGATACCATCCTGATTCTCCCAGTCTACCTGCATGTTAAAATCCCCCATAACAACTGTAGTAACATCTTTGCGACAAGCCAATTTCAGCTCCTGATTCAACTTACCTCCAACATCCAGACTACTGTTTGGGGGCCTGTAGATGACTCCCATGAGGGTCTTTTTACCCTTAGTGTTTCGAAGCTCTATCCACACTGACTCTACATCCCCTGACTCTAGGTCCGCCCGCGCAAGGGACTGAATATCCTCCCTTACCAACAAGGCCACCCCACCCCCTCTGCCCGTCAGTCTATCCTTACGATAACACATGTAGCCTTGAATATTCATTTCCCAGGCCCTGTCCCCATGAAGCCACGTCTCAGTTATCCCCACAATATCGTATCTGCCAATTTCCAAAAGAGCCTCAAGCTCATCCACCTTGTGTCTAATGCTTCGTGCATTCATATATAGAATTTTTAATTTGTTACTGCTCTCACCCTTCCCCTCAACCCTTATTTCACTCAACTTTACAGCATGATGCCTTTTCCAGTTTTCTGCCTCCTTGATACAGTTGTCTTTCTTGACTTCTCTTGTTCTAACTACCCCTTCAATTTCCTTTTTAAACATCCAGCTTGTCCCCTCCCCCCCGCTACTTAGTTTAAATGTAGCGGTGTTGCAGCAGAAAACCTGCCTGCCAGAATGCCGATCCCTGTTCTATTAAGGTGCAAGCCATCTCTCTTGTAGAATTTATGGTTACCATAAAATATACCCCAGTGATCCAAGAACTTGAAACCTTGCTTCCTGCACCAGTTCCCCAACCACACGTTCAAGTCCATTATCTCCTGGTTTCTGGCCACACTAGCCCGAGGAACTGGAAGCAAACTGGAGATAACCACCTTGGACGTCCTGCTTTTTAGCCTTCTTCCTAGTTCTGCGAAGTCTCGCTGTAGTATGTTCCTACTCTTCTTCCCGACATCATTTGTGCCGACGTGTACCACCACCTCGGGCTCTTCACCCTCGTCCTTGAGGATGTCCTGCACTCTGTCCGCGATGTCTTTCACTCTAGCACCAGGAAAGCAACACACCATCCTTAAATCCCGTCTGCTGCCTCAAAAACCCCGGTCAGTTCCTCTCACGATGGAGTCCCCTATTACCACGGCTCTATGTGATGTCCGACTCTTCCGCTCTGCTTCTGCGGCAACTTTTGATGGACAAACATGGCCGCCTTGCGAACTGGTAGTGTCATCAGACTCTACTGTTTCCAAAAGCTTCAACTTGTTCCTGACAGGTACTTCTCCCGAATATAGTATATTGGGTCCAGGTCGATGTGTTTGTTGATAGAGTCTGTGGATGAGTGCCATGCCTCTAGGAATTCCCTGGCTGTTCTCTGTTTGGCTTGCCCTATAATGGTAGTGTTGTCCCAGTCGAATTCATGTTGCTTGTCATTTGTGTGTGTGGCTACTAAGGATAGCTGGTCGTGTCGTTTCGTGGCTAGTTGGTGTTCATGGATACGGATCGTTAGCTGTCTTCCTGTTTGTCCTATGTAGTGTTTTGTGCAGTCGTTGCATGGGATTTTATACACTACATTGGTTTTGCTCATGTTGGGTATCGGGTCCTTCGTTCTGGTGAGTTGTTGTCTGAGAGTGGCTGTTGGTTTGTGTGCTGTTATGAGTCCTAGTGGTCGCAGTAGTCTGGCTGTCAGTTCGGAAATGCTCCTGATGTATGGTAGTATGGCTAGTCCTTTGGGTTGCGGCATTTCCTCGTTCCGTTGTCTCTCCCTTAGGCATCTGTTGATGAAATTGCGAGGGTATCCGTTTTTGGCGAATACCTTGTATAGGTGTTCCTCTTCCTCTTTTTGCAGTTCTGGTGTGCTGCAGTGTGTTGTGGCCCTTTTGAATAGTGTCTTGATGCAACTTCGTTTGTGTGTGTTGGGGTGGTTGCTTTCATAGTTTAGGACTTGGTCTGTGTGTGTGGCTTTCCTGTAAACCTTTGTGGTGAATTCTCCGTTCGGTGTCTCTGTACCATCACGTCTAGGAATGGGAGTTGGTTGTCCTTTTCTTCCTCTCTAGTGAATCGGATTCCTGGGAGTGTGGCGTTGATGATCTGGTGTGTGTTCTCTATTTCTGTGTTTTTAATTATTACAAAGGTGTCATCCACATATCTGACCCAGAGTTTGGGTTGAATTTGCGGTAAAACTGTTTGTTCTAACTTTTGCATTACTGCTTCTGCTATGAGTCCAGAGATCGGTGAGCCCATGGGTGTTCCGTTGACTTGTTCGTATATCTGGTTGTTAAATGTGAAGTGTGCTGTGGGGCACAGGTCCAGTAGTTTAAGTATGCGGTCTTTGTTGATAGGTTCAACATCCTGTTGTCTGTTATGTTTGTCCAGCAGGTTGGCTATTGTTTCTCTGGCTTGGGTTTTGTCGATAGAGGTGAAGCAGAAGCAGTAATGCAAAAGTTAGAACAAACAGTCTTACCGCAAATTCAACCCTCCACCACCACCCTCCATCTCCTACCATCAAGCCAATTGTGTAGTTAATTAGCAAGCTCACCCTGAATCTCATATGATGTAACTTTACTGATTAGTATACCGTGTGACTTTACTACTTATCAAAGGCTTTACTAAAGTCCAAGAAACAATCAGGAAGAGAATATCGTTTACATAAAAAAGAAAATTGTGACTTCTCTTCATGCTGTCTAGCAGTTAAAACTGAATCCTGTGGACTTATTAGGAGCATCCCTAATGGCAAAAGGTAACAAAGGAATTCCTTTACCCAATCATTAACATAATCCAGAGGCATTAATGGAAGAGAAAATATTAATTAGAAGTATATATATGAGCATTATAAACTAATCCTATTTTAAAATTAGGTTAGAGAGTGACTTAGAAAATGGAGAAGTTGTATTTGAAGTAATGAAACAAATTCCTACAGAAGGAATTGATTTTTATCTTGGAAACAACCTATCTAATTTAAAACTTTTGACCTCACCAAGGGTGATGGAACAACCAATGGAAGTAACAGAAACTGAAATGTTCCAGGAAGAATATCCTAGATTGTTTCTTGATTGTGTTGTGATGAGAACTCAGGTCCATAGGACTAGAGAGGAAGTAGAAAAGTCTATGAAAGAAAGGAAACAGTTTGGAAATTCTATTGTAAGATAACAATTTTGACAATTTAAATAAAAAGAATAAAGGTTAAAAAAATGAAGCTGACATGTTTAGCTGAGGTGGGGAGAGAGTCAGTGAGGGGAGAAGGGAGAAACTTTGACGGAAAAAGAGATAGTATGGAGGGAAAGCGAGAGATGATGGAGGAGAAGAAGGCAAGAAGCGATGAATGGAATAAGGAGAGGGAAATAAGAGAAAAATGATAGGGAGGTGCAAGATTGAGGTAGAAGTTAAAGCAGAGGAAACAGGTGAGAAACACAGACATACATATATGCACACATTAAATTAAACATGTAGTGTATACACATAAAAACATTTAGAAATAGATGGGTTATGAACCAAAATACCTTCTTAACATTTCTCAACAGTATAAATATTTTGGAAATATGAAACATTTACTACTTTCAAGGTAACATGAGCCATGAGCAATAGTCCCTATAATTTTTATCTTTTGATGGTATATTTGCCCTTCCATTTTAAGTATATCTCAGGCACTTTAATCATGTATTCTGCACATTTTTCAGATTAATTCTACTTAAAAAATATGTAAAGTTGACTGCAACAGAACAAAGGCAAATCTGCTCTCTATTTCAATCCTACTAATTCATCTACCAATACTATTGTCTAGATCTTGTGGTAATAATGGCTGTAAATTTATTGTCACTCTGTCATTACTGCTCTGAAACTGACAGTAACTTCTCAAGTCTGTACATATGCAGATGAATGCAGAAATCCAATGTTGTTGTGAACAATTCCATGTCTCTCCACAGGATGCACTGTTAAAGACCCTGCCAATTGCAGTCAATTAAAAATTACTGAACTAATGACAGCCTGTCTTTTGACACCATTAGTCTGATCTTGTTGAATGAGATGTAACTGCATTTTAACAGTGTGCTAAATTCATAATTACAGTTCAAACCCATCACTGAAAAACAAATTGTATATTTTCAGAAGACCAAAGTTATCTATTTTATTACATAGAACATAGAATCACTACAGTGCTGAAGCAGGTCATTTGGCCAATCAAGTCCACACCAACTCTCCAAACAGCATCCCACCCAGACCGACCTCCCTCATCCCTGTAACTCTTTATTTCCCATGGCTAACTCACCTAGCCTGCGTGTCCCTGGACAACGTAGCATGGCCACTCTCCCTAATCTACGCATATTTGGACTGTGGGAGGAAACCCACACAAACAGAGGGACATCATGCAAACTCAACACAGTCGCCCAGGGCTAGAATCAAACCTTGATCCCTGGTGCTGTGAGGCAGCAGTGCTAACCACTGATCCATCATGCCAATCCAATGAAAGGTTTATTATGGAATTGAGGCTTTATGAGATGGTTATATTTGAAACTGTCTTATAAGTCAAGGTAAAATGGCATTGTGGAGAGGGACTCAGGCTAGTTCTGTTTTGTGATAGGCCTGTGATATATCTGTTCAATGAACAGGGGCCCCAACGCAAGTCTTACAAAAACTAAAGTGCTAATTTTCACATCTAGATACAAAAGCAGAAGCAGCTATCCATCCCTGCAGATTGCCTCTGGGAGTTTGAGGTTGTCAGATCCAAAAGGACCCGCAGCAGGGACCCTTGCTTTGCCAGGCAAAAGTAATTGAGTTTTTTGGGGTTAACTACCCAACCAAAGGATGGTGAAGGCAGAACACCTGCTCAAGAAAATAGGGGTTGTGAAAAGTTACACTATGGATTCACCAGACAGAACCTTACAAATAGGATGTGCTGGATTATTCTCAAAGGACTGAAAAGAGAAGACATGGTTTAAAAGAACACTGGAAGAATCACCTTAGTGAAACAGAGAGAAATCAACTTGTTGAAAAGTTGAAAGGACTTGGACTTTTCAACAAGTTGATTTCTCTCTGTTTCAACTTAACATTATAGGAATTTGTATTTAAATTTTATTGTCACATGTACTCAAGTACAGCAATACAGGGATACAGTGAAAAGTGTACAAAGTCGCCATTCTCTAGCACCATCATAGAATATGAAAGACAGGATTAAAAGCAGAAGCCCAAATTTTTAAAATCCAAAGAAAAGGAAACATCCAGATAACTTTCCCACCTCTGCCATGAGTCCTTGCCATCAGAAAATCAAAGCCACAAAATCCACCTTTCGGTCTGCTAACACTCAGGTGCCCCAAGTCCCCATACAACACCACAGCCAGAATGCCAAATTGTAACCATTTCAATGTGTTTTTAAAAAAACATTTTATGCTTCGGCTATTACTTTAATCTAATGTCCTAAACTCAAGAGCAATTAGGAATGGGCAATAAATGCCAGTAAAGCTCACATTTCATAACAGATCTATTTAAAATATCTACTTCAGTCTCTGTAAAATTTAATTAAAAGTGAAAGATGATCAGTGCATTATACTTTCTAGTTAGTCTTTTGTTGGAATACTTGAATGTGATTAGCTTTTTTTTATGTTTGATGACATCAACTTCATTCGATGTCTAGCATTGATGATGACTTGGCGCAAGAATCAAACTTTGGTCAGAAAAGGGGAAATCCATGCCAAAAAATGGAAATCCACATCACAACAATCATAGCATCTTCCTGGAAAACATTTTTCAACAATAGTGGGTGTCAGCACTTTACAGCAGGCCACAAAATCCAGGTCTTATATTTCTGTATCCACGTAGCCAATGCTTAGCTAAATGCAACATTTTATTTAAAGTGGAGATTATTTTAAAGACTTATGGGTTTCTCCATTTTGCACAAGTTATACTGAAAAAAATGTTGAGCTCCTACTTAGTTAAAAATCACACAACACCAGGTTATAATCCAACAGGTTTAATTGGAAGCACACTAGCTTTTGGAGCACTGCTCCTTCATGTGGTGATTGTGGAGGACACAATTGTAAGGCACAGAATTTATAGCAAAAATTTACAGTGTGATGTAACTGAAATTATACAATGAAAAATACCTTGATTGTCTGTTGAGTTTTTTATCTGTTCGAATACCATGATAGTTTCACTTCTTTCATGTGTAAATCACAAAACCTTTTTTTAAAAGTTGCATTCTCAGGTTAGCTGTAACAATTGGTGTTAGCTAGAAGGAAGAAGGGCTCATGCCCGAAACGTCGATTCTCCTGTACCTTGGATGCTGCCTGACCTGCTGCGCTTTTCCAGCAACACATTTTCAGCAATATGTTGAAGGTGTTAGCCCCATGTGTTCTCTGTCTATGTCATGATGTTTAGATTGATTCTAATCTAAAAAGTGAGATAACAGAGTTTTACATGAATTCATGCAATTTTTGATCAAAGGACAACATAATTCTGTAAGTACCAATTCACCCCACAAAACATATGTGTGCATGTGGGTCTGTGTGTGTGTCTGTCTGGGTTGGGGGTTGTGAGTGTGAGAGAGAGTATATATGTGTGTGTAGTGAGTGTAGAGTGTCTTAAGTCTGTGAGGGGGTGCATGTGTGAGTGTGAGAGTGTGTGTGTGTCTGGGGTGGGGGGTTGTGAGTGTCAATGAGAGAGTGTATATGTGTGTGCATGAGTGTAGAATGGTCTAAGTCTCTGAGTTGATGCCTGTGTGAGTGTGGGAGTGTGTGTGTCTGTAAGGGTGTGTGTAAGGGTGTGTGTGAGTGTCTGTGTGCGTGTCTGTATATATGTGTGTCCGTGTGTATGT
The DNA here is from genome assembly GCF_047496795.1 of Chiloscyllium punctatum. NCBI lineage: Eukaryota > Metazoa > Chordata > Chondrichthyes > Orectolobiformes > Hemiscylliidae > Chiloscyllium > Chiloscyllium punctatum. The sequence continues at coordinate 52,949,938 of NC_092778.1, forward strand.
GTGTGTATAGGAGTGCCTGTGTGTGTGTGTATAGTGCAATGGTGGTCACCTGTAGTGTGACATGAACCCAAGGTTCCAGTTGAGGTCCTCTCTATGGGTATGAAACTTAGCTATCAGCCTCTGCTCGGCCACTTTTCGGCCTGTCCCGAAATCCGCCTTGAAGGATGGTCACCTAAAGGTCCGAGGTCGAATGTCCTGGACCGCTGAAGTGTTCCCCAACTGGGAGGGAACCCTCCTGTCTGTTCATAGTTGTGCAGTGCCCATTCATCCGTTGCCATAGGCTTTGCTCGGTTTCCCCAATGTACCAGGCCTCAGGGCATCCTTGCCTGCAACATATAAGATAGACAACATTGGCTGAGTCACACGAGTACCTGCCACGTACATGGTAGGTGTCCCCACATGTATTGGTGGTATCCATGTCCACACTCTGACAAGTCTTTCAGCGTCTACCGTTGACAGGGTTGTATGGTGTTGTCTTGAAAGCCTGGCAGCTTGCTACAGACAATGATTTGTTTGAGGTTTGGCGGTTGTTTAAAGACAAGCAGTGGAGGTGTGGGGAAAGTCTTGGCAAGGAGCTCATCCTCATTGATAATGTGTTGCAGGTCACAAAGAACATGGCGTAGTTTTTCAGCTCCTGGGAAGTACTGAACAACAAAGGGTACCCTGTCGGTTGCAGCACGTGTCTGTCTCCTGAGGAGGTCATTACAGTTCCTTGCTGCGGCACGTCGGAACTGGCGGTCGATGAATTGAGCATCGTACCCCGTTCTTGTGAGGGCATCCCTGAGTACTTCCAGGTTCCCGTCACGTTCCCCCTCATCTGAGCAGATCCGGTGTACACGTAGGACTTGTCCATAGGGGATAGCTGTTTTAATATGTTTTGGGTGGAAGCTGGAGAAGTGTAGCATTAATAGGTTGTCTGTGGGTTTGCGGTAGAGTGTGGTGCTGAGGTGTCCATCCTGGATGGAGCTGCACGAGTCCAAGAATGAGACAGATAGTCGAGAGTAGTCCATGGTGAGTTTGATGGTGGGATGAAACTTGTTGATATCACTGTGTAGTTTTATCAGTGACTCCTCGCCATGGGTCCAGAGGAAGAAAATGTCATCAATGTACCTGGTGTATAATGTTGGTTGGAGATCCTGCGTAGAGAAGAAGTCTTGTTCGAACCTGTGCATAAAGATGTTGGCATATTGGGGTGCAAATTTGGTCCCCATAGCTGTTCCATGTGTCTGAATGAAGAATTGGTTGTCAAAGGTGAAGACGTTGTGATCGAGAATAAAGTGGATGAGTTGTTGGATGGTGTTTGGAGATTGGCAGTTGTTGGTGTTGAGTACTGAGGCTGTTGCTGCGATGCCATCATTGTGGGGGATGCTGGTGTAGAGTGCTGAAACATCCATTGTGACGAGGAATGTTCCCAGTTCGACTGGTCCGTGGGTGTTGAGTTTCTGTAAGAAATCCGTAGTGTCCTACGTTCTCCTACTTGTGCATCTCCTATTTTATCTGCAAATACATTTTCAGACATAACAACAGCAATGCAATGCTTTTAAAGATTGATCAGCATTCAGTGTTTATCTAGTGACTGGTCTTTTCTCACTAGTTCACCATACAAAGGTATTCTGCTAAGATAAGTAGGTATGGCAAACATACAAAAATGTTGGAAGTATGACACTTTAGCCCACAATAGCTTAAAATTCTAAGTACTTCATGGTAACTCAAAACATGCTTTGTGAAGCAATTTCTATAGCTGTTGAGAGGAGCTTCTTTCACATGTCTAACAGAATTCAGGAATATGAAATTTTGGCAAGAATAAGTAACATACCATCACAGCAACTTCCCTAAGTATTGGTTTTGGAAATCAGAAAACGAAATATTGCAATGGAAATAACGTACCAGGAACCTGTTTGGAGCACTGACAGATATTCCATAGCATTGCTCCTATTAAATCAGAGGTTATACTGCTTTACAAATCAATATACAATACATCAGCATTATCAGAGCCACTGAAAACAAATTCTGCTTTAACTATCCATTATTTTAGAATTTCTAATTCAGTGACACAATATATTTCTGCATTAAAAACATTCACACTTGCCTTGAACATTATACACGCTGAAAAATGTGTTGCTGGAAAAGCGCAGCAGGTCAGGCAGCATCCAAGGAGCAGGAGAATCGACGTTTCGGGCATAAGCCCTTCTTCAGGAATGAGGAGGGTGCGGCAAGCAGGCTAAGATAAAAGGTAGGGAGGAGGGACTTTAGGGAGGGGCGCTGGGAATGCGATAGGTGGAAGGAGGTTAAGGTGAGGGTGATAGGCTGAAGAGGGGGTGGGGCTGGAGAGGTCAGGAAGAATATTGCAAGTCAAGAAGGTGGTGCTGAGTCCGAGGGTTGGGACTGAGATAAGGTGGGGGGAGGGGAAATGAGGAAGCTGGAGAAATCTGCATTCATCCCTTGTGGTTGGAGGGTTCCTAGGCGGAAGATGAGGTGCGTTTCCTCCAGGCGTCGTGTTGCCATGGTCTGGCGATGGAGGAGGCCAAGGACCTGCATGTGCCTCCTCTCTACTTTTTATCTTAGCCTGCTTGGCACACCCTCCTCATTCCTGAAGAAGGGCTTATGCCCGAAACGTCCATTCTCCTGCTCCTTGGATGCTGCCTGACCTGCTGCGCTTTTCCAGCAACACATTTTTCAGCTCTGATCTCCAGCATCTGCAGTCCTCACTTTCTCCTAGTTGAGCATTATACAATCTACTTCCTCTAAGTATTTAATTTCTTAACTTTAAAAGTACACAGCACGTATTGGAAGGTGATGAGCAAAAGCTTTGTGAATTATGCTCGACATTTGGCATTGAAAAGTAAGAGGGAGCAGACTTTAGTAGCAGATGTAGAGATTTGTGGAGGAACGATGTCAGAAAGGTGCTGATCTTGGTGTTTGCAAAATCAGGTATGCAAAACTTTATTGTAGAGCAGGCTTGTTTCAATCTTCCTGCATTGTTGCCTCCCATTCACTGCCACCTCCTGTCACTCATTCAACCATTAATCCACCCACCCTCCATTCACTCACTCACTCTCCATTCACTCACTCACTTGTTGGGCGGCACGGTGGCACAGTGGTTAACACTGCTGCCTCACAGCGCCAGAGACCCGGGTTCAATTCCCGCCTCAGGCAACTGACTGTGTGGAGTTTGCACGTTCTCCCCGTGTCTGCGTGGGTTTCCTCCGGGTGCTCCGGTTTCCTCCCACAGTCCAAAGATGTGCAGGTCAGGTGAATTGGCCATGCTAAATTGCCCGTAGTGTATGGTAAGGGGTAGATGTAGATGTAGGGAGGATAAGAAAGGGGTATGGGTGGGTTACGCTTCGGCGGGGCGGTGTGGACTTGTTGGGCCGAAGGGCCTGTTTCCATACTGTAAGTAATCTAATCTAATCTTGTTGCTCACTCACAGCCCGAAACTCCATCACTCCCTCATATCTCTCACTTGTTCACCAATGACAGACCTCCTCACAATGATATTTAACCCCAAATACAGCATTCCCAGACAATCATTCACCCACCACCAACCAGCCCCATGTCCTTCCCTCCCCCAACCACACACACTAAACCCAGTTAGCTACATGCACTCGCTTGCACAGGAATGGGGGGCCCAGAGGAGTACAAGCACAACCTTGCACTCAACTGAACACATCTGCTATCCTGGTCTCTGTTTATACTGCAACCACCACTCTTTGTGAGCTCCTGTTCTTCCTCCCTGTCCCAACAAATGAGCATTTCCCACACCACTGCTCCACCTAACTCTCAATTCCCACTCTCCTTGAAAGGCCTGCTTAACACCCATTTCCTCTGCCCTCTGATGGCCTACCCGACTCATTTCTCCTTGCCAAATTCCAACATTCCATTCCTCTGCATAGACATGGCTTCTGATTGAAGGAGCAGCTAATTGTGAAATCCTCCAGTTACACTTATTTGAATCTTGAAATGTTTGGGAGGCCATATGTTGGAAAAGCCTGTCCTACAATCAGTAAGAGGGCCTACCGTACCAGGTTTGTCATTTAGTCAGACTGAGTTATTGAAATAACTTCACGGAGACTGGTATCCATCACCAAGTCACTCTTTATACGTACATGGACTCTGACAAGCTAGCTCACAGCCAGTCCCTAGAGTGTGGAGAATTCCTTAGATCTGTCAGCTAGTGCACCCTGATTAGCCCAGGTTAATACCCCAATCAGGGAACTCGTAACAAAGTTCACCTGGCCAACCTGGTTCCAATCACTACTGTTATCAAATTATCTGCAATAAATATGAAACAAATATTGCGTTCAAAGCCGTGTCTGAAATGGAGAAACATTAAACAGTTATTAAGATTTTAATTTTGGTAAGGCTCACTTCAATAGGATAAGAAAGATAATCTACAGCCTGTTAATGGACAAAATGGCAGAAGATTATCAGGAGCTTTCAAAAATAATTTTGTTTTGTGACAAAACCAGTTTACATTAGGTCCTCTAAGCCTCACTTTAAATCCAAGCCCTAGCTATGTCAATCCATGCCCCTTAGCCGCTCACAATAGTTCTTCATAATCTCTATGCAAATTCATAGCATTTCCATGCCTTTTCACCCAAATTATACACTGTAAAGAACCCAATGAACACTATAGCTAGTAACAATGGCATATGTGGAAATGCTTTTAAAAAAGCTATTCATAACTTTGTTAAAATAATAATGTTTCTACAACCATATAAAAGTGACAATCAATCAGATCTATAAACTGTCAATAAGAGAAGCTGTTATTTATCTTGTGGAAATAAACATTGAGCCAGTGGCAAATAAAGCTATAGTGGAAACAATATTTTCCCTGTGCACCTGTTTCAACAAAGTCAAACCTTAATGGACCTCTGGGCTCTCAGCCAAAAAATATTCACCATTTTCAAAGTCTCCATAACTCAAGAGAGTCTCCATAACTCAGCAGAAATACAGCCCTTTGTAACCTTCTCCCAACTTGCTTTTCAACCTGTGTCCGTATCAGCAACAAATTTATCTACAATGCAATCTGTGGCTTCATGTAATTTATTGATATAGATCATAAAAGATTGTGACCCCAAGACTGAACTCTGCAGCATTCTCTTAGTTGGCTTGTAAACCCAAAATTGATCCATTTATTCCTCCTCTCTGCTTCCTGATAGTTAGCTATTTTTCGATCTTGGTAATTTATAAATCCCAACACCACCAGCTCTTAAGATGTGCTGTAATATTTTATATGGTGATTTATTAAATGTCTTTTGGAAATCCCAAATACCTTACACCTTTTGGTTCTCCTTTACCTAGCTTACTTGTCGCACCTTCACATAACTGATATAAACTTGTCATACAATATTTCCTTATCACAAAACTATGCTGACTCTTCCTAATTTCATTATGATGTTCTAAATTTCCTGCTACTATCACCTTAACAACAACTTTTCGTATTTTCTCCATGACTAACTGTCCCACAGTTTCCTGCTTTCTGTCTCTTTTCTTTAATCAATACAGTTGATAAACATGAAGTTTTCCAAACCACTAGAATTTTCTAGAATCTACCGAATTTTGGGAGATCATAGCTAAGGCATCTACTATATCTGTAAAACATTTATAGAGTCATACTGTCATAGAGATGTCCAGCATGGAAATAGACTCTTTGGTCCGACCCGTCAATGCCGACCAGATGTCCCAACCTAATCTAGTCTACCTGCCAGCACCTGGTCCACATCCCTCCAAACCCTTCCTATTCATATACCCATCCAAATGCCTTTTAAAAGTTGCAATTGTACCAATTTCTTTTAAGATTCTAGGATGCAAGCTATCAGGACCAAGGGACTAGACAAATTTTAAGGCCATTAGTTTTCTGAGCACATTTTTACTAGTTATCATTGTTTTAAGTTCTTCCCTACCTTTAGACTCTTATTTTTTCATAATTTTTGGCATGCTTCCTGTGTCTTCTACTGTAAAGCCAAATACAATAATGCTACCATGATTTTGTCTTTTTTGTAACAATCGCTAGATTTCCCCTTCATGGTGCAAGCTTTTATTTTAAACTTTGGCTACTGTCTTCCTTATATACTTGTGGAAGCTTTTACTGCCAGTTACTTTTTAATTTCTTGCAGGTTTTTTCTCAAACTCCAAGTTTTCCCTTTTCTTTCCTGATTTTTTTCTGATTTCTAATTTTTGACTCAATCTTCTGGGCTACCACTAACCTTGTGCATGTTTTATTTCAATTTTATATCATCCTGAACTTAATTGGTTAGCAACAGGTGGTCAACTATCTTCTTAAATATCTTCAATTGCTTCTCTATTGTTTTTCCTTTTTAACCTGTTTTACTATCTCATGTAATAACTATTATTGTGTTCTTGTAATAGCTTTCATTTAAGTTTTAAAACACTTATTTCAGACGCTCATTTCTCATGATCAAACCAAATGTAAAGCTTTATGACATTATGATCTGATCTTATGACGTTACCTCGATCTTCTTTCCATTACTATTTCTTGGCTCTCCACAAACTGATTCTCCAAATTGTAATTCTGACCACAATGCAGTGTTTCTTCTCCCGGCTTACAAGCAAAAGCTCAAGCAGGAGACCCCTTCATGGATACAGGTCCAGTACTGGTCGGAGGAGGCTGAAGATCAACTCTGGTACTGTCTGGAATCGGCTGATTGGGCCATGTTCAAACAGTCCGCAAGTACCTTAGACGAGTATGCCACCACTGTCACAGACTTTTTCAGCAAGTGTGTGGAGGACTGCATACCAAGGAACTCAATCCAAGTGTTCCCCAACAGGAAACCCGGGATGGATCAGGACATACAGAACCTGCTAAAAACCAGGCGTGAGTTCTTCAGCTCAGGAGACCCATTCAAATATAAGGAATCCAAGTATGACCTTTGCAGAGCCATTAAGACAGCCAAGGACCAAACTAGAAACCCAGACAGACATCCAGTGACTATGGCAAGGACTGAATGATTTTACAGGTTCTAAAAAGAGACAGTGCAAGATAGCAGACACTGACACATCCCTCCCATATCGTCTCAATGCCTTCTATGCTTGCTTTGAGCAGAATTTTGGCAGGTAGGACACCTATTCCGACAAGTACTGATGAACCTATCTCAACAGTCACTGCATCAGAGGTCAGATCAGCTTTCCTTCGTGTGAATCCAAGGAAAGCGATGGGACCAGACGGAGTACCAGACCATGCACTCAGGGCATGCACAGATCAACTGGCAGAGGTCTTTTCTGACATCTTCAACCTTTGCTTGCAGCAGGCCACTGTCCCTGCCTGTTTCAAGAGGGCCAACATCATCCCTGTGCCCAAGAGGTCTCATGCAGCATGACTAAGACCCAGTGGCCCTAACTTCGGTGATCATGAAGTGCTTTGAAAGGTTGGTCATGGCATTAATCAACTCCAATGTCCCCACTACTCTTGACCCACTCCAATTTACCTATTGGACCAACACATCCACGTCAGATGCCATATCACTTGCCCTTCACTCCTCCCGAGAACATCTCGACACCAAGAACAGCTACGTAAGAATCCTACTCATTGACTACAGTTCGGCCATCAACACTATTATCCCCTCAAGACTGATTACCAAACTTAGTTATCTCGGACTAAACCCAACTCTCTGCAACTGGATCCTCAGTTTCCTGACCCACAGGCCACAATCAGTGAAGATTGGGGACAATATTTCATCCTCACTAACACTCAACACTGGAGCCCCCCAGGGGGGTGTACTCAGCCCCCTACTGTACTTGCTGTATACCCATGACTGTGTCACCAAATACCAGACTAATGCCATTTACAGGTTCACTGATGACACCACTATAGTCGGTCGAATCTCAGATGGCGACGAAACAGACTACAGATGGGAGGTGGAAAACCTGGAAAAATGGTGCACTGAGAACAACCTCGCTCTCAATGCCAGCAAAACCAAGGAACTCATTATTGACTTTCGACGGAATGTTACTCTTGCCCCCCTACACATTAACAGCACCGAGGTGGAACGAGTGGAGAGTGTCAAGCTCCTGGGAGTGGTCATCAATAATAAGCTTTCTTTGACTCTTCATGAGGACGCACTGGTTACAGAGAAGGCAGCAGAGAAAATTTGGCATGACAGCGAATACCCTTACCAGCTTTTATAGGTTGCCATCGAGAGCATTCTGTCTGGGTGTATCACTACCTGCTATGACAACTACACCATTCAAGATCGGAGACAGTTACAGCGAGTGGTGAACTTGGCCCATACAACCATAAAGGCCAGCCTCCCATCTACAGAAACCGTCTACCATGCCCGCTGTCAAGGAAAGGCTGCCAGCATTCTCAAAGATCCATCCCACCCTGGCAATGTTTTTCCACAACCTCTACCATCAGGGAGATGGTTCAGAAGCCTGAACACATGCATCAGCCCGTTTCGAAACAGTTTCTTCCCTACTGTTGTTAGAGTACTGAATGAGCTCACAAACTCTTAGCATTCACCTGTTCCTGTGTTTTGGTTTTTGCTGCTGTTAACCTATTATTTACTTACCTACACTATTTAACTATGTGATCTGCCTGTATTGCTTGCAAGACAAAGCTTTTCATTGTGCTTCAGTGCACGTGACAATAAATTCAATTCAATTCAATTTAATTCAAACAAGACAAACAGCAAGAACTTCCTTAATTTTCTTAAAAAAGAGAAGTCAAAGTGAACATAATGGCACCAAAGAAAGCCATTTGCCCTGTCAAGGGATTATTTTCTTTGGTACAGCGGAGCTAGAGAGGAGATTTGATGGCGGTGTACGAAGTTACACAAGATTTAGAGATGGTAGATTAGGAGAAAGTGTTCCCATTAATTGACAGTGCAAAGGACAGGGGACACAAATTTAAGATTTTCATGTATCCGTTCCCCCAGGCAATGATTCTGGGAAAATAATAATGGGCAACCAGAAAACAGCAGAGAATTGAATAAATATTTTGAATCAGCCTTCATGGCAGAAGTCACTAAAAGCATTTGAAAACTACTAAATATTCAAGGTGCAAGAGGGAGAAAGGAAATAACTAAGTAAATAATGATAATAACCTAATAATAAAAAGTATTAGTGAAACTAATGGGTCCAAAGCTTGTTAAGTTCCTTGAATTTGATGGGATACATCCTAGAATATCAAAGGAAGGAGCTACAGAAACAATGAATGCACTGATAGGAATGTTCTAGGAATCCTTAGGTTTTGGAAAAGCCCCAGATGATTAGAAAATTACCAAAGTAACACCTTATTCAAAAAGGGAAGGAATGAAAAAACAGCAAACTAGAAGCCAACTGGTTTAACATCTGTTCTGGGAAAATGACAGTAGCTGTTATAAATGATGTAATAGGAGTGAGTTTAGAAAAATATAACATTCAAGCAGGATCGGCATGGCTTCATGAAGGGGTAATTGTGTCTGTCATATTTATTAGCGTTCTTTGAAGAGGTAACACACAGGATATATTCCAAAAAGGCATTTGCTAAGGCACCACTCAACAGGCTACTTAAGATAAGAACCCATGATGCTTTGAGTAGTATATTAGCAAGGGTACAGGATTTGCCACAATCATTAGTGTTGGGGCTACTATTGTTTACAATATAAATTAATAACTTGGATGAATGAAATGAATGTACTGTAGCCAACTTTGCAGAAGACATAAATATAGCTGTGATGACACAAAATGTCTGCAGCAGACTATAGACAAGTTAGGTGAGTAGGGAAGAACTTAGCAGATGGAATAAATGTGGGAAAATGTGGGGTTATGCACCTTGGCAGGAAGTATAAAAGAACTGAATATCATTTAAATGGAAACAGAGTGTGAAAAACTGCAGCTAAAACAGCTTTGGAAGTTTTTGTGCACAAATCAAAAAAGCTAACATCCAAATTCTGAAGGTAATAGAGAAGCCAAATGGAACGTTGACCTTGAATGGTTCAAATGAAATGTAGTATAAAGTCTTGCTAAGACTGTACAAAGCACTAGTTAGATTACAATTAGAATATTGTGAACCATTTTGCTTTTCTTTTCTAAGGAAAAATATACTGGCATTGGAGGCAGTCTAGAGGAGGTTCTCTATGTTGATCTCGTGTGGAAGGATTTTTTTTAAAGTGAGTGGTTCAATACTTTAGTAGCATGAAAGGAGACCATATTGAAACAAAAAAGATTCTAAGGTACGTCTACAGGGCAAATGCAGGAAGATTGCTTCTCCTCATGAAAGAGTTGTAGAAGCTTGGTGATTAACTTTGTTGAACAACCGCCAAACCTCAAACAGATCGTTGTTCGGAGCAAGCTGCCCGACTGTCAGGACAACTCCACACAACCCTGTCACAGTAGATGCTGCAAGACATGTCAGAGTGTGGACATAGATACCACCATTACGCATAGGGACACCTCCGACCTTGTACATGGCAGGTACTCATGTGACTCAGCCAACGTTGTCTATCTTATACGTTGCAGGCAAGGATGCCTGGAGGCATGGTACATTGGGGAAACCGAGCAAAGGCTACGACAACGGATGAATGGGCACCGCACAACAATCAACAGACAGGAGGGTTCCCTCCCAGCTTGGTGACACTTCAGTGGTCCAGGACATTCAGCCTCGGACCTTCGGGTGACCATCCTCCAACGTGGACTTCGGGACAGGCAGCAGAGAAAAGTGGACGAGCAGAGGCCGATAGCTAAGTTCAGTACCCATAGGGAGGGCCTCAACTGGGACCTTGGGTTCATATCATATTACAGGTGACCACCATTGCACTATACACACACACAGACACCTTTATGCACACACTCTCACACACACACACAGGCACTCCTATACACACGGACACACATACAGACATGCACACAGACACGCACACACACCCTTACAGACACACACACTCCCACACTCACACATGCACCCCCTCACAGACTTAAGACACTCTGCACTCACTACACACACACACATACACTTTCTCACATTCACAACCCCCACCCAGACAGACAGACAGACAGACACACACACACACACACACACACGAAGACCCACATGCACACATATATTTTGTGGGGTGAATTTGTACTTGCAGGGTTACGTTATACTTTGCTCAAAAACTGCATGCATTCATGTAGAACTGAGCTCATAAACTGTATGAATTTATGTAAAACTCCTGTTATCTCACTTTTTAGATTAGAATCAATCTAAACATCATGGCATAGACAGAGAACACAGGGGGCCAACACCTTCAACATATTGTCTAGCTATCACCATTGTTAACAGCTAACCCGAGAATGCAACATTTTTAAAAAAAGGTTTTGTGATTTACACATGAAAGAAGTGAAACTTTCACTGTATTCTAACAGATGAAAGGCTTAACAGATAATCAATTTTTCAATGTAAAATTTCAGTTACATCACACTGTAAATTTTTGCTATGAATTCTGTATTAGGATTGAGCCCTCCACTATCACCTGATGAAGGAGCGTCGCTCCTAAAACTAGTGTGCTTCCAATTAAACCTGTTGTGTGATTTTTAACTTTGTACACCCCAGTCCAACACCGGCATCTCCAAATCATAACTTTGTTGAAGACAGACATAAACAAATTTGTAACTAGAAAGGAAGTCCAGGGTTATAGGGAAAAGGCAGGAAAGTGGAGTAAAGGATTATCAGATTAGCCACAATCTCATTGAATGACAGAGCAGACAATGGTCGACTGGCCCACATCAGCTCCTACTCCTTATGGCCTTATGGTTTGAGTTAATTAAGAAAAATCAGCAGGATTTATAAAAGGTAGATAATTCTTAAGTAATCTAATTGCAATCTTTGATAAAGTTACAGAGAAAGGTAAGGAAAGGACTACAATGCATGTTGTCCTCAGATTTTAAGCAAATGTTTGACAAATTACCATATAAAAGATTGGTTAAGAAAATTGAGCATGTGGAATAGGAGATTCAGTGTCAATTCAGTTAAAAAATGTGTTGTTAGCTCAGAAATATGTCATGATAAAAGGGTTATATGTATATTTCAATATGCAAATCAGATGTTGGCAGAGGGGATGACAGAAGATACATACTTTGCAACACAGTTGTATAGATGGCAGCAACAAAGGGACCTGCAGGTGTAGCCGAGTAGATATTTGTAGATATTAGTGTTGGAACGTATAAACAGATTGCTTAACAAATCATTTGGCACCTTATGCTTTATAAATGCAAGTGCTGAGTACAAAAGGAAGGAAGTTCTGCTGAACCTTAATAAAGCACTCGGTAAGCCAAACTAAAATACTGGATACAGTTTTGATCACTAAACTTAAGGAACATTGACAGGCTGCACAGAGTATTCACCAGACCATTTACATTATATGGCAGTTTAGGTTAAGTGGAGGTTAAAGGAGCTGGGATTATTTTCCTTGGTGCAAAGGAGCAGGAGGGGAGATTTGATGGCAGTGTACAAAATTACAAAAGATTTAGAGTTGGTAGCTGAGGAAATATTGTTCCCATTAATTGATAGTACAAAGGACTGGGGACACAAATTTAAGATTTTCAACAAGAGATTCAAAGTTTTTGCAGGAGTAAACATTAAAAACCACAAATGTCTTGTCCCATAGCGTGAAAGAAATGGAGGTAATCAGTCTTTTCTACATGAAACTAGATGGCCGCTTGAGGAAATAAACTTGGAGGGCTACATGATTAGATTGGAGAAATGGAATGGATTGCATTGCTGTATAGAGTGTCAACCTAAACTTGACAGGGCAAATGGCTTTCTTTGGTGCCATTACAAGTGTATGAAATCTATGTTATATGTCAGATTGTTAAAGATAGACAGACAACAGAAAAAGAATGTAAATCAACCCAAAGTACATAGAGGTGGTGGGTGAATTCACCCCTAAAGCCACCACAATGCCCAGGAAAATTCAATCACATCTAACAATTGAGAGAAAGGTTGTTCCTGTAAGTAGTCTTAGAGTCATACAACATGGAAACTGACCCTTCAGTCCAGCTAGTCCATGCCAACCATGTTCCCAAACTAAACTAGTCCCACTTGCCTGTGTTTGGCCCTTATCCCTCTAAACCTTTCCTATTCATGTACTTATGCAAATGTATTTTCAATGTTGTAACTGTACCTGCATCCACTATTTCATCTGGCAGTTCATTCTACATATGAACCACATTCTGTGTAAAAGAAGTTACACCTCGTGTCCTTTTTAAATCTTTCTCCTCTCACCTAAAATATATACCCCTAGCTTTTAACTCCCCCATCCTAAGGAAAAGTCCTTTGCCATTCATCTTATCTATGCTCCTCATGATTTTATAAACCTCTATAGAGTCACCCCTCAATCTCCTATGTTCCACAGAAAGAAGTCCCAGCCTATCCAGCCTATCTTGATAACTCAAACACTGAATTCCCAGCAATCCCTGTAAATCTTTACTGAACTCTCTCCAATTTAATAATATCATTCCTACTGCAGGGCAACCAGAACTGTACATGGTACTCCAGAAGCAGCCTCATCAACGTCCTGTACAACCTCAACATGACATCCCAACTCCAAAACTCAAAAGTCTGAGCAACGAAGGCAAGCGTGCTAATTGCCTTCTTAACTATCTTTTCTATACGTGATGCAAATTTCAAGAATTATATACCTGAACCCTGAGATCTCTCTGTTCTGTTAGGATCTCTCCAACCACAGGCTGCTTTTCACAGTAAGCTGATTAGCAGAAACAGGAGAGAAGCAGCTAGTTAATGGAGCAGTAGTATGAAGATTAATTGCAGCAATCTCAAAGGTCAGAAGAAGTTGGATTGTTGAGTGCAAAGGTAGCAAGAGGCAGTGAAACAGGAAACAAAGCTAATGGGTGGGGCTGAGGAGGTCAGACTGGAACCCAGGTAGTGACGTTGCCAGGCCAGGCTGAGTGACGCCCTGGGCTGTGAAGTCCAAGATCTTGGAGAGTGGAACTGGTGAGATCATGGGCTCAGATGGAAGAAGCAGGACTGGTATGACAGTGGAGAGGAGTGTGAGAGGTGAGGTTGGCAAGGCCAAGAGAACAAGGCTGGGGGAAGGCTGCCATGGTCATTTATATGTATTTAAATTTATCATAAAATTATCAAGATTGCTTACATTATTTAACTTGTGTCTTTGTGAGATAAACTGTAATTTCAGTTGTCAAACATCCAATCAAATGTCTGTGTATTTTCCATATATTACACATCTCCAAAATATGGAGCATTAAAACTTTTTTTAAAATGTACTTATACACAAGCTGATTACAATTCCAATGTTCCCATATTGATACTTACTAAAGATGATGAACACTAGTGTCATTTCCATTATGTTGATGTAAGATAAAGCTACACTATGATATACAAAAATAACCTGTACATTTAAAATGAAATCATCCATTTGCAGATTTCCTTGTAAGAACTCTGAACAAAAGCTTTCAACTCACTTCATTAATGTAAATTCTTCAGTTTTTGACTCATAGGTAAAATATTAAGACATGATTATACATATTTATGAGTGCAATTGGAATTCAAACATTTGTATGCCATCCCCTTCGTATTATTCTTTAGCAGCAGCTCATATGTTTGCCATGGCATACAATATTCCAGGTTGACCTGTAGAATATGTTAAAGATTGTTTTTTTTTAACAACATAAAGAACAATTTAAATGTATCAACATACAGCTACCCTGATTATAAATGACACACAAAACAATTTACTTGGCATACAAGCTCTAATGCAATGATGAGTTGGAAAGTCTCTAAACCACATTATCACCATCTGTTCCTAGCATACAAAAGTAATAAAAAAGGAAGCATATATCATCCAAGTTATAATCAGGGACAAAATTAACCAGTATTTGGAAAATATGTGTATATAAAGAAAAGTTAGCAGCGGTTTTTTTTATTGGAAAATTATGTTTGACGAACGTGCTTCAGTTCTTTGATGAAACTGCAGTGAAGGTTTACAAGTGTGATGAGTGACTTCCAAAAGGTATTTTATGAAGCAAAACGTAATAGGCTTGTAAGCAAAATTAAAGTTGATGCATTAAATGGACAGAGACTGCCTTACTACAAAACCGACTACCAGATGGTAAACAGCAAATGATTGTTTGTCAGACTCAAAGGAAATGAAGAGTGATGTTCCTGAGAGGTCAATTTTAGGACCAGTTTTTTTTTGTATATAATCACTTGACTTGGCATATTATATAGGGTATACTTTCAACCAGGACCCAAAAGTAAAAAATGTAGCAAATATGAAAGATTTTCATATATTTGGATGGAAAGAATGGGGAGAGAAAACATCATCCAAGTGTTAGAATTCTAAAGTGAGTTATATAACAAAAAAAAAGTAACATACATATATAAATCTCAGAATGCGAGAAGTTAGAAGGCTGATTAAAAAAACATATGGAATCTTTTGACTTTATTAACAGAATACTTAAAAAGTTATGCTAAACCTTTATTAAAAATGATTAAGTCTCAACTGAAATATTGTGTTCAATTCTGGGCACCAAATTTTAGTAAGAATGTGCAAAGCCTTGGAGAGGCTGTAGAGGGGTTTTACTAGAATGGTACCATACAGAAGGCACTTCAGTTAAATATGGAGAGTGGAAGTGCATTTTTGCTGAAGTAAAAATGGTGCAGGTAAGGTGGCAACTGTATCCAGTGACAGATGGGTCAGTACCTAGAGGACACTGACTTTAGATGATTGGCAAAAGAACCAGTGGCAATCTAAGGAAACTCTTTTTTAAATTCAGTCAGCTGTAATGGTCTGGAATGCAATGACTGAAGGGGCAATGGAAACAGAGTCAGTCATAACTTTCAAAAAGAAACTGGATGTGTTCTTGAAAAGAAAAGATTTACAGCTCTATGAGAATTTGGGAGAACAGTGCAAATAAGTGGGTAGCTCTGCTAAAGAACCGTTACAGGCATGATGAGCCAAATGGTCTTAGTCTGTCCTATGTCATTCAATTATACTGTGAAACTGTTTGTGGAAGCATTATTTTGAATCTGTAGCTTAGAGCTACCATTAATTACATTATGAGTTCGTAATCAGAACATCAAATTAATTTTAACAGCTTGAGAATGCAGCTTTTGATCTTGCGTTCCTTTCAGGATGTTTGTTTGTGGCAATCTTTACTAAGGATTCAGTAGCATGCATTCTTCTAAGATACTCCACCCAATACTGAGCCTGAAATGCAAAAAGTGGATTGCCTGAGCACTAAATTCTGTCACTTTTTTGCAATGTCAACTTAATGACTGTTACTCTGAAAGTCATTTCATATCAAGTCCCAAAGTTAAAAGACTCTGCAGTTTGCCTTCAGTAATGCAGAATCTAGGTTTCTGCTTTAATCCCAAGATGTTAGAAATGAACTGCAGCAAAAATCTTTGCAACTACAATAATGAAGCCATGATCCTAATGTTCACACTTACTTCTGAGTTACTGCTAAACTATCAAAATTTCCAGAGATATGCATCTAATTATTTTTTTCCACGTGCTATAAGTCAAATTAGAACCTGCAAATAATCAATCTCTACAGAAGTGGACTTCAACCTTCAAAAGGGTACGAACAAACTCTAATACTAATGAGGAACTATCATACTCAATGACTATTTCCAATCTATGCTTGACATGTACAATTCCATCTGGCAAGTATTTAATTAATATACTGTTATGACAAAATACATGCAAGCCTTTACATAAGCAGGAGATGCTGGAATGAGAGATAATCAATGGTAAATTAAATATAATTTTCAAAAGCACTATCACCGCAGAAACTACTAAAGGGCAAAAGTCCAATATGCCTGAATATGTAATTATTGAATTATTTAGCCACACATAAATCTGGTTGCACTGCAGCTATAACAATAGTAAATCAGCTCTGAACTACTGAGCGGAAAACTTACAAAAGACATGGTTAATCGGCAAACAAGCAACAGATAACCATGCTTACTTATCATGTCAAATGTACAAATTAAATCTTAGAAAAAGCAGTGTCATTAAATAACCTGGAACTCTGTGACACCTTAAAGCCAAATATGCATCACAAGGCACTTTACAGGAACGATAACAAATAAAGTGAATTATGGCAGATAACCAAACATTTGGTCAAAGAAGTAGATTTTAGAGAGAGTCTTAAAGCAGGAAAATGAGGTACAGCGTTGGAGTACTGGGGGAAGGGAATTCCAGACTCTTGGTAGAATTTAGCTAGCATAAAGTGTGTCCCATGACAACTAAAACTAAATGCCCAAGAGGTCCGAATTAGATGAATGCAGGTAGCTTAGAGGCTTGTATGACAAAGCAGAATTGGCTAAATAAAATTTAGGAACGTGGTCCCACTAAAGCTATTAAGTTGAAATGCCCTTACATTTAAAACAATCTTTTGGGGGGTGGGGAGGTGAACTTACTCTGTTACTGACAACACATCTCTGTGCAAAGTCCTAGCCATTCTCTGGGAGAGTAGCACTCAAAGAGAATGAAGATGGAAAATAGAAAATCAGCATCTTCCGGACTACCAGGGATCACTTGCTGTCAACAAACGAACATCAACTGTCACTCTCCCGCGCGTGCAGACCGCGTGACTTCCGATTCCCGTTTTACCGCACGCGCCGGCCACGTGCCCGGGGGCATAGGGGCACGATGGAACCAATTTCATAACTGGACATATTTAATACATCGGACAAAGGCCGGTCCCACAGAACGTGCGCATTTAAATGTGCTCATCCGGCAAAGTGCATCTGAATGCAAAAGTCCTTACGCTGACCACACATTGCCAACACGGTTCGACTCACCCGGGGATCAATTAGCGGCCTCCCAGTGCGCTACTCTGTACCCTAATATTGTTGACACCTTTCAAACTGAGTATAACATTTTCAAAATAAATATCGTTCTACCTTTGTTCATTGAAGATCTCAATGCAAAAATGCATCGCTGTTACACTTGCACATTCTTCTATTCATCTTTGCTGTTGTGTGGAGTATCATGAATATTGCAGTCTCCTTATATGGAATCCTGAATTTAAAATGCAGGATTTTCGGGTTGCCCAAGGGAATAGTGCTAGCCCATCCTATCATTACTAAGTCTGCGTGAAGGAACTGGAAGCTTTTACGGAGGCAAGGTTTCTATTTCGACGGCGGATATTGGTGATAAGGCTGCTCCTGCCATTTACATCTCTTCTATACATAAACATTGTGTATTATCCAATCTCACTCTTTTTTCCCTTGCATTATCATCCCTCCAACCCACTATTCACGCTTTCCTCAGCCTTCAGTTCTTCAGCCCAACTCCTCACACTCGTTCTTTTGCCTTGCTTTTTCTAAGAACTCCCAGTTCCAACGAAAAGTCATTGACCCTTACAGTCTCCCATATTTAACTCCGTTTCTCCCGCCCTGTATACTGTGAGGGCTACTGAGTGTTTACAGCATTTTCTGCTTTAATTTGAGATTTCTAACATCCGCGGAACGTTGCTGTTGCACTGCATTGTGTTTGTAAGAAATCTGTTTGAATTTCTGTCGATTGGTTTCATTACATCATTGACACCCATAAAACTAGTACTTGACGAAGGTTGTTTGATGCACGTTGCTAGGTGCAACCTCAAAAGGCACGCGATAAATCTCCATGAACATTGACCAGAACACCTACTGCTAGCTTGTCATTTTGTTTCTCCCTCGGCATCGGTACATTTTCAAGAGAGAGATGTAACACATGCCAGAACAAATTAGACACGACTCATAAAAGAGTTGGTGAGTTTGCAGAAAATGCTAGCCCCTTTAGCTCACATTCTGATTTCCAGGGGCATCTGTGGTACAGATCACAACCTTCGCAACAGCTCCTGAAATGTGGCCAGAGAGAAATAGAGCAATGCAAGCGGATATTAAGTATTTCACACCTCTGTTTGAGGACGAAAAAGAAATGAAAACTTCAGGGATAACACAAATGTTTTTTGTTTGCCATTCCGAAGCCTGAGTTTAACACACTTAAATCGTCAAACAGCCTGGAAACCAGCGCTGGCTCCTCAAAAGTAGAAATAGGATAGGGGTACAGTGGGGGTGTAAAAGGATATGGGTTACAAACCACTTTGAGACACCAACTCCGCGGTCGGGTTGTCTGTTTGAGGCAGAAGAAGACCGCGGGCGCTAGGGCCGGGTATGGGAGCTGCTCTGTGGCGGGGTCGGATGTTGTTTCCACTGCTCCGAGCTCCTGAGCCGAGAAGCTACTGCCGCTCAATGGTTCCATATTTTCCATTGCAATATTCCCGCTGCTGCCGCTACACAAGTCTCCATTGTCAGTCTCGACGTCGGTCGGGGACGTGCCAGTAAGCGGCACCCGGACATCCTCGTTCCCCAGAGGCTGAGCCGATTGTCTCCTGTCGCCATCAGTCATGATAGCTTGGAACTGGGAAATCTGATCAAAGAAGATATGATTCGAAATAGTGATGAGCGTGCCCACAGTAGCAAAGTATTCTTTGAGACATCACACAAACAACAGTAAAAAGAGATTCAGAACTTTCTGTCTTAACACCCAGAGCCAGTCAAATGTGGACTTGCGTTTCCTTAAACAGGCAATGTCCAGGCGATGTTCTGCTTTTTGAATTCCCATATCATTCCACATGTGCACTTGTCAGTGGACTACAAACTTCTCAGATAAAGCCTGGTTAAGTAGCTCCCACCACTGAAAGCTTCTCCATTATTTTACATCGCGATATTGTAAGTGGTGGGCCCCACTTAAAGTCTGGAGTTGCGAATTGTGCAACGAGATTAAAGCAAACACGCTCAGCTCTACTTGTCTATGAATTCAGCAAAGAAACGATGTTGAAAAATAACATGACGCTTTCCAATTTACAAGGGATGCTGACAATGTTTTTGAAACAAGCTCTCACAACCCTTCAAGTGGCGAACGCTCTGTCTTACCTTAATGTCGGTGAGCGATGTGTTCCCATAAGTATAACCTTTGTCTTTCGATGATATTAAATGGAGACTGCCCCCACGGTCACATCTGCTGGTTGCCCCTCCATCCTATTTCCTGTCTGTCTCTGATGCATGTATGTGAGGTTAAACCAACGGTTAAAGGAACAAGGGAGAAAATAGATGGTGTTGTTGATCAGGACCTGCAGAGAGCACGATCTCAATCTGGGTACAATTCGGATTGCGCTCAAGAAGAGAAGCAGATCGATGTCAGTTAAGAGCCGGAGTCACGCAGTCCTCCCTGTCACCTCATCTCCCAACACCAGGAAAGTTGTGTTCCAGCCGGAGGAACAAACAGACGACACGTGACTCTGTGATCGGAACTTTGGGTGGGGGTTGTCTGCGGAGGAGGTGGGAGCGAAATCAGTAAATATGATTCGAAATCAGCACGGAATCCATAGGTTTTGAAGCTCCATCTGTAGACTTGCTACATTATCAAGTAGAGGTCCGCGTATGGAGGTTGCATGTTTTCTACTCGCTTTATCCCTTTCGGGGGCATATTTCTTTACCGTATTTTTGTTGACGTCGCAAACGTTAGTGTTTTAAAGGGTTGCCTCCAGGTGTGCTGATGAATGCCCGGGAGATCCAGCTGTACAATAGCAATTTCCTCGATCGCAGTCTCTAAAGGTTTATTTTTAAAAAATAGAACCCCAGTTCACATGCCTGTTTGTTTTATTTCTTCTTCAACCGGGTACCCCTGCCCAAACAAGTTCAACCCCCCACAAGATAAATCATTGAGCAAGTGAGCGATTTTCTTCTCGCCCAGGTTTCACTGTCTTTCCCAGTGGGGTTGGAAGCACAGAGTTTAAGCGCCTCTCAGTTAGACTCCTGCTATTACTTTTGTTTTTCGTGCAAGGAATGGTCTGGAAAGAACGGCTGTTGCCTGGGTATAGCGGTTATTCCGACGTAAATAACTCAATTTCCATTTAATAACAAACGCCGTTTCTTGCATGCACCTCAAAGGAGGAAGCAGTTTGAAACCAATGACTGGAGTTTCTCATTACAGTATTTAGATTTAATGTATTTTATTGTCTCGTGTACTTAGATATTATGGCGAGAAACCATAACCTCCCCTCCCCAAAACAAAACTTGCGCCTTGATCAGTTTCATTCCAATGTGGAAATAAATGAGTTGTGCATTCTATGTTAGATGTGTAAAATGATCGAATCCGCAAACTTAAATGTCGCCAGCGACTGCGTTCCTTCGTCTCTTGTCTTAATTTTATTGTTACGTTTCCGGAGCTCGTCAGAGAACGGTTTTCCTTTGTGTAAATCTGCCAACGGAGGTAACATTAACCCGGTACGCAGTGAAGTTGATCACGTTTCTGGCGGGGTAAGGTAGGTCTGTGGGCCGATGTCCTGTCAAAGAATGGTGTCATTGAAGTGTTCTGGCACAGAAAGGGCCATTCGGCCCGCGGTCACAGTGCTTGATCTCTTCAAAAGTAGAACACGGGGCAACGATAATGTATCAAGATGGCTACGGCGTTAACCAGAGCCGAAGAAGTCACAGAATATTCAGTGAACTATAACATTCATAGACCTGAAATTCAAAGACTTACAGAAAAACTGCGCAAATTGTGTGCCTGTGCACCCCCTCCGACAAACACTATTATGGACCATGCGAATGGGGTTTGGAGACAGTGTGAGATATATTTACACATTTGTAATATGTTCATCAACTGTCCCTGTTGGTGTTCCGTTGACAATTGCAATGGGTTTATGTTTTGCCATTGGACAGGTACCCAATTCCTATCACAGCAACCTCAGTAAGACGTGAAGAGAGACTTACAGGGAACAGCCAACGATGATTGTGAGGTGCGCGATGAGTATTTATGTGAAAGCACCGCTGCGTTGCTAAGACAGCGTGGGCAGGTTAATGGACGGAATGTTGCTGGAAGGCAATCACATCGCGACATGAGTATGACATGGGCGTGATTGGTTACAGGAAAATTTCCTTCAAAATGCTACTTTCGTGGTAAAAGAAACTCCCAAGTAGACAGTAATAAATAAAAAACTGGAAATGCATGGCAGGGCTGGCAGGATCTGTGGAGAGAGAAACAGAGTTAATATTTCAACTGGAGGAACTTCGGTTAGAACCGGAAACTCTGGCTGTTTCTCTCTCTAGTTGTTGCCAAATCTGCTAAGTATTTCAAATATTTTCCTCTTTAAGAAAAGCGTCAGAAGCAATTTGCGTTAGTTCCACAATTATTACTTGTGTATTACCAGATTCCTCTGTTAAAAACGCATTTGAAGGCTGGCAAGAGTCCCTCAATTTATTTCGAGAACCCAAATTTAAACGCGCTGTCATGGTTTGAATTGGGTTGCAACACCTGCTAAAGACATAGATTAAAGGTGGCTTCGGGTCCTAATGCAAGTAGAAACGGGTAGGCGGACAAGGACTCTCTTATTCAACACGTGAAGACCATTTACAAATGTTTTGTGAAATCACTGGTCCGGTCTCCATCAACACATTTTCCAAGAGGAAGTTTCCTTTTTTATATTTTAAAGCTGTTTCTGGCCGATTAACATCACCATAAATGTCACGAATTCGCTATTTGTGCACCGAAGCTGCGGAACAACAATCATTAATACGCCTGAGTGCCTTTAAAATGGTAAAACTTCCCACCTGGCGCTGTACAAGCACATCCTCAAACAAAATTGGACATTGCCATATAAGAAGACGTGAGAGCAGATGATCTGAAGTTTAATTAAACAGGTAGGTTTAAAGGAACTTCTTAAAAATGGAAAAGGAAGCTTTCAGGTTTCAAGATCAATTTTCAGTTTATTGTATTGGTAGCTAAAGGCAATGATAGAGTGATTAAAACCGTTGGGGGGGAGGGGGGGGATGGAGGTGGTGGTGGAGGGGGTGCGGTTCAAGAGGGCGAAATGACACAGGACATTATATGGACACAAAGGGGGACACCATGAGAGGTTTGAAAACAATGAGAATCTAAAAATCGAGCAAGTATGCAAAAGGTAAAACATGAGAGGTCAACTTGAACTACATTGGAATGGTCACGTAACGAGGTACAAAGGCCCCAGCAGTGGATGAGTTGAGGCAGGGATAGAGTCAGGCAATGTTAATGAAATGGAAATAGTTGGACTTATGACGTCATGGTTTGGCTTTGTGGCCAGAATTCATCTCAAAGTCAAATAGAGAACAAAGAACAAATAAAGTTTACAGCCCAGGAACAGGCCCTTCCACCCTCCAAGCCTGAGCCAATCCAAATCCACTGTCTAAATCTATCCCCCAATTCCTAAGCATCTGTATCCCCACCTACTCATGCATCTGTCCAGATGCACCTTAAATGAATCCACCATACCTGCCTCTATTACCTCTGCTGGCAATGCATTCCAGGTGCCTACCTCCCTCTGTGTAAAGTAATTGCCGCATGTATCCCCCTAAAACCGTTCACTTCTGGCCTTGAACGCATGACCTCTTGTTATTGAATCCCTCACCCTGGGAAAAAGCTTATCTCTCTATCCATCCTGTCTATGCCCTTCATAATTTTGTAGACCTCAATCAGGTCCCCCATCAATCTCCTTTTTTCTAATGAAAACAATCCTAACCTACTTATCCTCTCTTCATAGCTAGCACCTTCCATACCAGGTAACATCCTTGTAAACCTTCTCTGCAGCCTCTCCAGAACATCCACATCCTTTTGGTAATGTGGCGACCAGAATTCTAAATGCGGCCAAACCAAAGGCTTACACAATTTTAACATGACCTGCTAGCTCTTATACTCAATACCCCGTCTGATGAAACAAGCATATCATATGCCTTCTTGACCACTCTATCCAACTGTGCAGCCACCTTCAGGACCTGAACTCCCAGATCTCATCAACTTTTCCCAAGGCTCTTCCACTGATAGTATAGTTTGCTGTAGAATTAGACTTCCCAAAATGCATCACCTCATATTTGCCTGGACTGAACCTTATCTGCCACTTCTCCGTCCAACTCTCCAGTCTATCTATATTCTCATGTATTCTTTGACAGGCCCCTATGCTTTCTGCTACACCACCAATCTTTGTGTCATCTGTAAACTTACTGATCAGACCAGCAATGCTATCTTCCAGATCATTTATGTATATCACAAACAACAGTGGCCCCAGCACTGATCCCTGTGGAACGCCACTAGTCACCTTTCTCCATTTTGAGAAATTCCCATTAATACTCAGCAACCAGTTGCTGTCTGTCTTCTGTTGCTTTTTCCACCCTGCACACGATGTGACTTCACTTTCTCCATTAGTTGACCATGAGGAACCTTATCAAACGCCTTACTAAAATCCATGTATATGACATCTACAGCCCTTCCTTCATCTATCAACTTGTTCACTTCTTTAAAGAACTCTATGAGGTTGGTGAGACATGATCTCTCCCACACAAAACCATGTTGCCTATCACTGATAAGCCAATTCCTTTTCCAAATATAAATAGATTTTATCCCTCAGTATCTTCTCCAGCAACTTTCCCACCAATGACATCAGGTTCACTGGTCTGTAGTTACCCGGAATATCCCTACCACCCTTCTTGTACAGGGGGACAACATTAGCAACCCTCTAGTCCTCCGGCACCTCACCTGTGTTTAAGGATGCTACAAAGGTATCTGTCAGGGCCCCAGCTATTTCCTCTCTCGCCTCCCTCAGTAACCTGGGACAGATCCCATCCAGTCCTGGGGATTTGTCCACCTTAATATCCTTTAGCCTACCCAACACATGTTCCCTCCTTATGTCAACGTGATCCAGAATAAACAAAATTCTATTTCTAATCTCAACATTAATCATGTCCCTCTCCTCAGTGAATGCTGATGCAAAGTAATCATTGAGAATCTCACCCATTTTCTCAGGTTCGACACGCAACCTTCCTTCCTTATCCTTTAGTGGACCAACCCTTTCTCTAGTTACCCTCTTGCTTCTTATATATGAATAAAAGGCCTTGGGATTCTCCTTAATTTTGCTCACTAAAGTTATTTCATGACACCTTTTAGCCCACTTGATTCCTTGTTTAAGATTGGTCCTTCTCTCCCGATATTCCTCCAAGGCCTGTTCTTAGCTACCTGGACCTTATATATGCTTCCCTTTTCCTCTTGGCTAGTTGCACGATTTCTCCTGTCATCCACGGTTCACTAATCTTGCCTTTCCTATCCCTTGTTTTCAAAGGGACATGCCTATCCTGCACTATCTTCAACCTATCTTTAAAAGCCTCCCACATATCAAATGCGAACTTCACGTCAAATAACTGCTTCCAATCCACAATTCCCAGCTCCTGCCAAATTTTGATATAATTGGCCTTGGCCCAGTTTAGTATTCTTCTCTTAGGACAACTCTCATCTTTGTCTACAAGTATTCTAAAACTTACAGAATTGTGGTCACTATTCCCAAAGAAGTACCTCACCGCAACTTCTACGACCCGGCCTGGCTCATTCCCCAATACCAGGTCCAATATAGCCCCTTCCCTCGTCGACCTATTAACATACTGCACAAATATGACATCAGACTCTTAAACAGTCAAGATGACCTTCAGAAGAATAAAATTGATGCCAAAGGGGAAGAACATTTAGTTGGGGAACCAGATACAAAGTCTTTCATCTTTGTAGTATTTGGTTGAGGAAATGTTTGTCATTCAGCATCGCATGTTGCACAAATAGCCAAACCATTTAGAGCCTATGACAGGGTTGAGACAGATGGTGCTATGGTAAAGCTGAGTATTATCAGTTTATATTGGGGGATTGGCACTATGATATCAGATGGTGTTGCTGATGTGATGTGAAATTGGAGGTCAAAGATAGATCTTTGCAAAGCATTAGAGATATGAAGAGGGAAGTGCAGAAGAGGGAAGTGATTCTCTGGTAATGATCAGGTGGAAGATAATGAACCAAATAGATGCAGTTCCATGCATCTGGTCCATAGTGCAGATCATTGGATGTTATGGCTATTTGGCAAAGGCTGCAGCACAGATCAAGAAGAATGAATAGGATGGCTTACCTTTCTCACAGTATTGTAACATATAATTGATAACTTGGATTAGAGCCATTTCAATACTGTGGTGTGATGTGTAAATCTGGATTCAAGCACAGAGTACTGGGAAAGGTAGCAAAATAATTAATTAATGTTGCACAAGTGATAAATAAAACTGACTTTAGAATTATTTAGCAGTCATGCTTGAAGCTTTTGCAGTCAGTTTCCAGCTCTGTTGAAGGGGAGATAGATGGTTAACACTATATGCTGTCTTTCCAGATAAAAGTCATCACTGTCAATTGGTCAAATTCATCTATATCAGCAAAATACAATCTGGTCTGTTGGTTTTGTAGAAAATGGGTTAATCATGGTGAAGAATGTTCTCACTGGTAAAGGGAATATTACTCAAGTTGGGAAATAGACACCAAATCTATTTAATTCTCTGAGCCATGCCTGCATGGGTATTGCGATAAGGAGCATGCCAATTTATCATGAGAAAATATTTTTGCTCTTTTCAGGAAATTATATCAATTTCAGGGGCTTAGTACATATGAATTCTCGGGGAGTCCACATATATTTGAAATAAATATCAAAGGATGCTGATCTACTTCATACTGAGCATTAAGGGAATATGCTATCATGTGCAATATGACCTTGAGACAAGATGCAAGAAGAGAATTTTGTGTCAGTATTCATTCTGGGTCTTGCAATAGTTTCCATTGATAGATTTTATACAAGTCTTGACATGATGGACAGAAGTTTGCTGTTTTTCTAAATCATGATTTGTGAAACCTCAATTGCCAAGTCATATATGAGGAAAAGAGGTGGCAGTTAATTCATTATTGAATTTTCCATATCAAAATGTATGTTAGCATCATTAATATGTAAAGAACTGCAAGAATTTACTTATTCCGAAGGTCAAGCTCTCATTAGTTTCTAAGCAGCCATGCAAGTTCAGGACTAAAGCTGTTAATATTTTTTCTTCAAATGAACTTTGAGAAGACTGAGGACATTATTCTTTGAACCCTTGCATAAACTATAATTCCTTGCCTCTAACTCCATTTCTTTCCAATAACTTACTCAAACTAAACTTTGTGAATAAGCCTGATACTTCATTAGACCCAGAACTGAGCTTCAAATTTCATATCTGACTTACACCAATACTTACACTTTCATCTTCATTAGAGCATTCAACTCCATTGTCCCTGAAACCTTTATTATCTGGTTATCAACTTGGAACTAAATCTCCCCAATAGCAAGCCCAGCACAGAGAAGAGAATGAGGCCAATATGGAGGGCAGAACAAGCCCAACACGGGGGAAAGCAAGCTCCATGCAAGGGAGAGCAAGGCCAATGTAGCAGATACTGAGCCCAGTACAGAGGCGAATGATCCCTGAGGCAACATCAGAGACGTAGGCCCAATGGCTAAAGATGGCACCTGAGGATCAGAGACTTCGTCGTTGGTTGGGTCCAGCACTGACAGCTGCAAAGCGGTGGCAAAACAGCACCACAGCAACATCCACCATGGTGATAGACTCCAATATTAGTATACACAGTGCAAGTGATGGCAAAAGTGAATTGACCCAGAGCAAAGGATGGTGACTTCAGTGTTAGTTGGGTCTGCTGAGGCAGTAGTGGTTCTGTGCTGGCTCAGAACTCAAATATAGATGGAATTCTCTTTAAGCTATATCTTTCTATTTTCTCCTGTTATCAAAATAGTGCGGGATTGTGGCGACAAATGAAAGCTTTTAACTAAATTTTATTGTATTTCAATGTAAAATACACATGACAATAAAATCATTCATTAATCCTTTTGTTTGTCTCCCATCTTTTTTTCTCCATAGCATTCAATTTGATTTTAAAAAGTCCTGCACCATGTGCTTCTCACCCCCCATCTCATATTTTCACAGTCCTATCCATCTGATTCTTTCCACCTTCCCAAGTATCAAATTTAAAACTTTTGCCCCATTTTTCTCTGACTTTTGTGCATACTAGTTCTGAAACTGATACCTTTATCACACTGTTAGCAGATTAGACTGCATCCTCCTTCTTCATGGTCTTGGATCATCCACTTTCTATAAACTCAGTTACAGATATTTTCTAATCAATGCATTCAGAGTTGTTATTACATACCTCTGGAGCAAATGAGACTTGAATCCATGTTGCCTGGATTAGAGGTAAGCGTTGCAGCCATTGCACCACAAGAGTCCTCTGGTGAGGCAGCCTAGTTCTATGCAATTTCTCAATCCAAACTCCTCCTCACTTTTAATAACTTTATGAAAACTAGTATTTCAAGAAACTTATGACTTCATTTCTTGGTTCTCCCATTATGACAAATTTCATCTCTTTATTTACTTTTTCTAGAAATCCATTCTCCCCAGTTAACCCCCACATCTCTAACTCCCATCCCTCACTCCCATCCATCTTTGTTAATGAATGTCATAGAGTCAGGACTCGAGCACATTGTGTAACTATTCCGTCCCACAGATGGAAAGGACTCAAAGACGCTTTTTACTTGATAAGAATATGGGATTTCTCTCTGAATTCGGGGCCAATGTTCTCTCTCTGTCCAGCACCATGTGCCTCAAAGTGCCAGGGACCTGGGTTCGATTCTGCCGTTGGGCGATTAGCTATGTGGTGTTTGCACATTCTCCCCGTGTCTGTGTGAGTCTCCTCCGGGTGTTCTGGTTTCCTTCCACAGTCCAAAGACGTGTAAGTTAGATGGATTGTCCATGCTAAATTGCCCATAACGTCCAGAGATGTGCACACTAGGTGGGTTAGCCATGGCAAATGCAGGGTTAGAGGGATAGGGTAGACGCGTTGGTTTGGATGAGCTTCTGACCAGAGGGTCGGTGTTGACTCGATGGGCCGAATGGCCTGTTTCTACACTGTAGGGATTCTATGAAAACTAAAGCAGGTCACCTGTTTTGCGGGAACTTGCTGTGTACAAAGCAGCTGCCGCACAGTCTACATTACGACTGTTCCCAGAACTCCCTGGCGTTGTGAAAGGTTCTGTTCCATTGGCTTTGCTATTGGCCTTGATAGCCCTTCAATTCCAGGCTTGCAGTCTACAACTTAGGGACTTCCGACTTCGCAGAATTCTTGTATTGACCCGAGAAAATCAAGTTCTTTATTATGATTTACACTTGCATTAACTCTGACAATGAATACTTAAAACCTAAGAAGCATATCCCGGAACATTGAAGGTGCTAATTTCAGGCTCGGTATTCATCAGCCCGCCACACATTTAAAACCAAATTTGGATTCTTGTTTCATGGTTATTTATTTATATTTATAAACAAATTTCATTGCAATGAATAAAAATCTGTAATATCTTGCCAACGTTGATGGTGATAAAATACGATATCTAGCAGTGGAACCGTAAGCACGAAATAGCGCCCTTTTAGAAGTGGTACACTTTACAATTAAAGTGAACACATACTGTGCGCATCACAGCATAAAACGACAGAAAGGGGGCATTTTAGCATTTATTTGCAACTTGCTGAATAGCACCGCTGCATCAGGCAGTATTTTTTCAATTAACCTAGATGGCTTAACACCACAACATTCAAAGTATTTAAAATTTCAATTTGAAGGGACATTAATATGATTTAAAGTTATGTAATTATATCTAAAGTTGGTTTTTATGTAAATCGGCTGCGAAAACTCTGTGAAATAGGGAGAAAGTGGAGATTTTCGGAATTCCTATCTTTGGGATACGGTAGATAACATAATGCTGGAATGCAAAATGCATACACGTATGCGTCCCTCAAGCACGTTGCCAAGGGGATAACAGATTTTAAGAGAGTTTCCTCCTACTGATACGAGCACGGACACCAGTCCGGTATAAACAAAATGTTGCAAGTCCAAAATGTTGCCAATGATTGCAACCCCGTAACTACTATCATCAGTACTGGGGGGCGGGGGGATAGTCGTATTTATTCCTGAAGGTGTTTTTTTGAAAGATGCAAGTTTTGATAGAGTTACTCCATAACAGAAATTGGATTTTTCTTCTAAATCGAACCAGCCTCGAACCTCTAAATTTTCAGAGAATTTCATGCGAGAATGAATTTGTAATTTCTGAATGTGTCTGCATTGTAATACACTTTCACCATTCAAAGCTTTACTTCTTCTGGATTCCTTATGTAAAAAAACAATTATCTTCAGGCAATAATTTTCTTTTCAAACTCGCCTCCTGGGAACAGTTTTTAACCCCGGACCCAGTTACAGCTCGTCACCAATCACATTTCCAGAGGCTACTCAGGTAAAGGGATTCCTCGGCGATCAGCTTTTGTCTCCCGTTGTGTTGAACAATGGGTAAGGACGGGAAACGCCTTCAGCCTATAAACGCCAACAATATGGATTTAATTTATTTACTGAAGTTGGAAGGGGGAATGGAAAACTAAATCAATCAGCATGGTCACCCTGATATTGGAAGTAGTTGTTTTTACCTGTTAGTCACAATGCTAGTGTTGTTTGTGGCATATATAATGCCAGACCATGCTGGCAAGCCCCAGGTGGACAGAGGAAGAGGTTCATGATACCCCTCAAGGCCTTACTGGCTAAGTGCTACAATCCCACAGACACCTGGGAATCACTGTCCCAGGACTGCCCAAAAGGGAAGAGGAGCATCCAGGATGGCATTGAGCATCTCAAGACTTGCTGTCAGGAAAAAGCAGAAGCCAGGTGAAAACAGCAAAAGGAGCATGCTGCCACACTAATGCCCCACTGACCCCTCCCACCCCCACCTTCTGCCCCAAATGTGACAGAGGCTGCAGTAGCTGCATCGGTCTGGGCAGCCACCTACAGAATCGCCCTGAGAGGGGAAGAAGCATCCTCATCTGTGAGGCACCGTCAATAATGATATAATGTGAGGAGTGAGGAAGACACAGACTGATGTACCCTTTATAGTTTACCCTGCCAACTCTATACTCCTCAGGATTAGGTGAATTCAAATGAATTATGTGGAGATGACTGAAGATAACTTTTATTTAGCTTTTGATATTTGCCCCATCAAAAGTGCCTCTGGAAACCCTAAAACCTGCTTTGAAATTTCTTCCACAATCTGCCACACTTTTAAAAGTCTGAAATGTTTTTGTAGGTTTGTGTGCCTCTTTGTCTACCCTATAATGCATATTTTAAATTTAAAATAAAATCAGTATGCTAAACTGAAAACAAATTAAATAACAGGAACTGGAATTTTATCTAAAAAGGACACTGGGGTGAGAGAGAAAAAGCAATGATTGCCTTCCAGGCTGATTCTGGAAGTAAGATCACACATAGTGCAATTTACAGCATGTCTCCATTCCACATTTGTTTGTCATTCTCAGGATTTTGGAGCTGAATCTAAATTATTTTAATAGAAAGGCCTTTCAGGTGCCTAACATGTCCAATGCACACTCTGTTACACCTGGGGCAGTTAGTGTTTGGGGAAATGGGAGGGTGGGATCTCTGGGTTGCCTCCACTCCTTCTTCGTGGATGTTTGACTTCAGTTTGGCATTAGCCCTGAGGGGCTTATGCCCAAAATGTTGATTCTCCTGCTCCTCAGATGCTGCCTGACCTGCTGTGCTTTTCCAGCATCACAATCTCAACTCTGATCTCTAGCATCTGCAGTCCTCACTTTCTACCATTAGCCCTGAGCATCCAGATATACAAATCCTTCCTGGATGCTTTCCCTTCACTTTATGAAGTCTTGGCCCAGGGTTTCCAGGTGTCCATGGAGATATTGCACTTTGTCAAGGAAATTTCCAGAGTGTCCTTGAAGATTTTGGTCTGCCCCTTGTAGTGTAGAAGTTCCAAGCAGAGCACTGGTTTCAGAAGTCTAACATCAGGTATTTGGACAATGCGGCCATTCCAGCAGAAATGCTCAAGCATGAACAATGCTCCAATGCCAAGTCTGTTTGTCTAAGCAAGGTCACTGATGTTGGGGAACTTTCTTGCCATTGGATTTGCAGGATTTGTGGAGGCAGGTGGTGCCTTTCTAAGGTTTTGAAATGCTTGTTGTATATAGTCCACATGTCCATTGTATATTAGGCATAATTCAGGAGTAAGCTGGAATGCTGCAAGTTGTAATACAGAAACTCACTGAGGTACAGAAACACACAAGGGCACCTTACAAACCGGTGACCTCTGTCATCTGAAGAAAAGGGTACTTGGAGGGTAAGTATCACTGATGCTGTGTAGACTATGAGTTTGATAGCAGGTTTGAAGTTCTGGTCTTCAAACACTCACTTTCCTCAGTCCACTGAAAACTGTACTGGCACAGTGAATGTTGCATTGAACCTCTTCAGCCGTGCCTCTTAAAGAATGTAAAATGGTCAACATGGTCCAAAGCCTCATCATAGATTTTGATAATTAGGGGTAGCGATTTGATGTGTTGAGGATAGGTTGATAGAGGATCTTCGTCTCACAAGTAAGGCAAGGCCCATGCTTTTGTACACCTTAGTGAAGGTTTTGATGATGGCTTGGAGGTCAGCACCATGCCACACAAGTTCCAGATAATGAGCCTCTCTAACAAGAGAGAATCAAATTACCTTACCTTGACATTCAATTCGATTACCATCACTAAGTTCTCCAATATCACCATCCTGGGGTTACCATTGTCAAAAAATAATTGAACTGGACTAGCCATATGCACACCATTGCTAAAAACAGCACTTCAGAGATTTGGATTCTGTCGTGATTAACCTATTTCCTAACTTCCTTAAGTCTGTCCTTTATATATAAGGCACAGTTCAGGAGTGAACTGGAATGCTGCAAGATGTGTGCAGAAACTTGCCAAGTCTGCAACAGGAGCACCTTATAAACCAGTGACTTCTATTACCTGAAGGACAAAGGCAATAGATGCATGGAAACTCTACAACTTGCAAGATTGTCTCTAAGCTACATACAATGCTAACATGAAACAATTTTGCCATTCCATCACTATCACTGGGTCAAATTTCTGGAATGCGCGAACAACACAGTGGATGTATGTAAGCTTCATGGACTGTATTCATGAAGGCCTACACCGCCGCATTATAAGGAAAAGTATGGATGGATAATGACTGATTGCATACACAGCAACACCTATGAATGGATATAAAATAAAATATGTAAAATATGGGTATTGAAGTTACATTTTCATGGTTGCTTAAGTGTCTTCATAATGCTGCCAAATTGTGCCTTTGAAATGTCTGAAATCAAGCACCCAGTGAGAAAAAGCTCCTTAATGTCTCCAATCTCACATCTGATTTGTATCTAAAGGTGTAATCTGTTAGAAAAGGAATTTATCCATCTGGAAAAGTGCATTACAGTCCATCAAAGTCCTGTCAGTGTACTACAATCCACATAGCTTCAAATATTTTTCCAGGAATTTATCTAACTCTTGTTTGCTGGTTAAGTTAATCCCCAATAGCCTCCCTCATTAGTGCCTTCATACACTCACCATAGTCTGTGTAATGTCTATATTGTATTTTCACTCCATTTTCCTTATGAAAAAATCATAGGGGAATTATAACATGAAGTTTAATTTTTAAATTATAGACTCGGATAAAAGTAGTGTAAAGGGAAATGAGAGCGAAGATTTCTGGAGTATGTTCAAGAGAAGTTTTTACATTGGTATGTTTCTGGTCCAATGAGAAAAAAAACACCATTTGACCTGGTCTTTAGCATGAGGTAGGCCAATCAAATCATGAATGGATGAATATTTGTGATAATTGTATTATAAGAAATAGGCTGACTATGGAAAAAGACAAAAACAACACAGTTAGAATAATTAACTGGGAGAAAGCCAACCTCAATAGGGTAAGAGCAGATCTGAATTAAATAAATTGAAGTGAAAGGTTCACAGGAAAAAATTTAGCTGAACAATGGGTCACCTGCAAAGTAGAGATATTAAGGTATAATCAACTTATAATCCTTCAAAAGTGAGAGGTACAGCAAACAAATCCAGAGCTCCCTGGATGACAAAAGAGAAGAAAATTAAGGTAATGAAGGAAAAGTATTTATGACAGATGTCGGGGAGAAATACAACTGATGTGTGGGTGCCGGTGTTGGTCTGGCTATGACAAAGTCAAAAATCACACGACATCGGATTTTTTGAAACCACAAGCTTTCAGAGCCCCTGGTCCTACCTCAGGCAGAGACCAGGCTGAAAATAAAAGGTTCAAAGAAAAAGTGAAAAATTCAAATAAGTCAAGCAAAGAGGGAACATGAATAAAAATCAGCAGCTAACATAAAAGAGAATTCCAAAATCTTCAATAGGCATATCTATAGTAAAATGTTGGTAAAGGGAAGAACAGGGCTGATTAGGGACCAAAAATGGCAATTATAGATGGCAAAGGCATAGGTGATATATTAATGAATATTTGCATCTTGTTTACCAAGGAAGTAGAGGAAGAAATTAACACATGAGAAGGTTTTAACGGGATTAGGTAGAGGTATTGGAGAGTGCATGCTCTAAGAGGCATATGCAATTTCTGTTTGCTTTATTTCAGTTTTGGTGTTGTTGAATGTAAATTAATGTTTTGAAGCAAGTTAAGGCTTTCTTGTATGTGATTTTCAAATGTGAACAATGATAAGATGCTTAGGCTACGGTGTTGAAAAATGTAGCACTGGAAAAGCACAGCAAGTCAGGCATTATTTCCTAAACTGTTATGGTGTTCTGCAGTCATGCTGTGCCCAGCTGGTGCAATTCTAACTTGATTTTCCCACTCAGTATAAGTGGAAATACCCACCCCTGCCAGGGTATCCTAACATCCACACTGCTGCCACCATGTTTGAACACAGCTGTGCACACAATCAAGCATTGGCAATCCAGAATGGCTCTTCACTGTGCACGTAGCAGCCATCCACAACTCAACATTTCTAATGACACATAGGTGGCACAGCTGACACTTCCTTATGCATACAACTGCATTTTCTACTTCCATTTCTGTTTAAGAACCAGGCCACACATTCTACCTGCATGTAGCCACCTTTTCTAGGTTACTGCTATTCTTTCCTATTGCCCACTGTAACCTAAGGAGAAAGTGAGGACTGCAGATGCTGGAGAGTCAGAGCCGAAAAATGTGATGCTGGAAAAGCACAGCAGGTCAGGCAGCATCTGAGGAGCAGGAGAGTCAACGTTTCGGGCATAAGCCCTTCATCAGGGATATTCAAGAACATGGTGGCAGCAACGTGGATGTTGGGACACCCTGGCAGAGGTGAGTATTTCCACCTATACTGTGTGGGAAAATCAAGTTAGAATTGCACCAGCTGGGTACTGTAACAGCATGACAGCATAATACCATAACAGTTTAGGAAATAGTGCAAGAAAACCCATTAAGTCTTGCAGATAGGAATCCCCCAAAACCCTAAAAGAAACACTTAATTGATTTCTGATTTAAAAAATCACATCAATAAATAGGGACAAAATTAATAGTCACATGGATAAATGGGAATTAGTTAATGAAAGTCAGCATGGATTTCTTGGAGAACCATGTCGGTTATTAAGTCTCGGAGATTTGAAGGTGGTTATGGTTAGAATTGTCCCATTTGATATAATATTTCCAATTTATACAACATTATTTCCCTGTCTGGTCATTGCAAGAATATGTATAAAAGTGTCCACATTAATTTTATTCTTGTTCTTTGTTTTCACTCCCTTACTTTCCTAATTTTAATATACTAATTTTTATTCTCTGGCCTATATTGGTTTCATAAGTAAAAGAAGATGTTCACTTTTTCTTATTGATCTTAAACCATTATGGATATGCGTTTTTGCCCACATCAGTGTTCTACTGTACTCCTTTTTACCTAGCACGTGGTAATTTTGAATTGCCACCTTCATTCAAAAAGCCTCCCCAATTTATTAACTCATTTCTCAAAAGTTCCTTTTCCAATATTGATTTTATGTAGCAATGCCTTCCTTTTCTGGTGTGCAAGCCTGGTATTTAGCAATGTATTTTGGTGACTGTTTACAAGTGTGTTCTCTTGTTTTAATTTGCTCCTGCCTTTTGGGATAATGCAAAACATGAAGTTCAATATAATTTCCTCCTTGCAGATTTGCTGGAAAAATCTTCAAACATGTGTCTCCTGATGCCCATGACAGCATTTTATGACAGGATTTACTAAACTCAGTTACATGTGATAACCGAGTCAAACAGCACAGGAGAAAGGCATTGGGCTAATTATGCCTGCTTGGAGTGAAAATTGCAATGATTTCAAACTTCTTGGGATATCTGAAGGATCTACACTTTCTCACTGTTTCCTACATCACAATAACAGGTATATATCAAAAGCAC
Source organism: Chiloscyllium punctatum (assembly GCF_047496795.1). Taxonomy (NCBI): domain Eukaryota; kingdom Metazoa; phylum Chordata; class Chondrichthyes; order Orectolobiformes; family Hemiscylliidae; genus Chiloscyllium; species Chiloscyllium punctatum. Next base: position 52,986,102 of record NC_092778.1, read on the forward strand.
TTCACTGGTCACAAAGCACTTTGGGAAATTTTGAAGTCATGCTAGGCATTATATCCATGTAAGTTTTCTTTAACTTTAATCCAATTTATTGAATACAATAAACATTGTACAGTTTAAAAAGCCCATTCTGCAGATGGTTATGCTTCGTACAAGCCTAGATCTTTTCGACCCTTCCAAACAGCATGATTTTATTGCTTTCTCCTTCATGAGTTTTCCAGTTTCCTCTTCAACTATTTTTTTGTGGCACCAAGTTACACCTTCAACAATGCTGCTTTTATATAATTCTAAGGAAGAATATACGCCTTAAGTATTACCTTTCCTTTTCTCTGTGCAGGTGGATAATAGATTGGAGAAGAACAGATTTTGAGGGGCTGAGATCAGAACTTGAGAACACAAACTAGGCAACAATATTGAGAAACAACAACACAGAGCAACAATAGCAAGCATATAAAAAGGCAACAATCAGACAGCAGGGAATGTATGATCACAAAAAGGAAAGAGCAAATTAAATTCAATGAGACTTTATGGATGTGCAAAGACATAACTGATGATAATAAGTTAGGAAAGAAGCATTTACTGAGTACATAAACAGCAGAAGAATGTATGATAGAAGCATATGGAATGTGTAGGACAGAAGTCAAACACCACCGCTGTTCACAATTTACATGAACAATCCAGACATTGAAATTAAAAACACAATTCCTAAATGTGGAGATGACACCCTATTGGGAATATTAGTTAATGCAGAAAATGTCTGCAAATCACAGGAGGACATTAATAAGCTTGCAGAATGGCCAAATAGATATTAAACTAAGTTCAATACAAATAAAGTGAAATCATATATTTTGATAAAATAGTGAAGTTATTTACTATTAGGAAGCTGCATTTAGATGGATTAGAGGACCAAAGGGAGCTTAGAGTACAAATACATGAATCACTAAAAGTTGTACCACAGTTTAGCAAGGTAATTTTAAAAAGTAAACAAGAACTATATAGACTTCGCACATAGGCTTAGCATTAAAAAATAAAGAAGCTATGCTCAATCTGTACTGAACCTTATTGGGACCACACTTAGACAACAGCATGAGTTTGAGTTACCAGACTATAAAAAGGATATGAAGATACTGGAGAGGATGCCAAGAAGATTTACAAGGATGTTACCCAAGGAAATGCGTGGGTGTACGTATTGGGAAGAATTGGCAAGCTGGGTTTCTTTTCTATCAAAAAAGAAAAGCTGACAGGTATCTTAAGAGATGTCTATAGAATTGTGTAAGGTCTTGGTGAAGTGAATAAAGAGACAATGTTTCTTCTTGCAGGGAAGTGTACAACTAAAGAATGCCAACATAAGATGGTCATCAAAATCCAAAAGGGAATTCTGAAAAACCTTTTCCCAAAGGAACTCACTGCCATGGGGAATGGTTGAAGTGAATAGCATGGATACATTTAAGGGAAAGCCAGACAAGCACATAGGGAAGATGTTTATGATGGTACGTTAAGAGGAGAAAAAATGGGAGGAATCAAAAGTGGAGCATAAATTCTGGTATGGACAAGTGAGGCTGAATGGCCAGTTTCTGTGCCATTTTTTAAGATTAGATTAGATGAGATTCTTATCCTATGTAATCCTATGTAAAGTGCTAATGAAACTACTGTGTATTTTCAGTATTTCTATTTTATTTCCTATTTTCTTGCATATATGGCATTACAGTTTCTATCCCAATCATTTCAAAAGATAACTTGCCAGTGTGAATGTATTCTTAAATATTTTGAGCTAGATTGAAAAATAATATTAAAAACTGCAGAATTTTAGCCCTTTCGATATTTAACTATTGTTTTTCTCAAATGCTAAGGACTGTATTTTCAGCCTCGCTTTTATTTTTGCTTTAGAAAACACCCTAAGTATTCCTTTCTTTCCAGAAATTTAAACCAGCATTGTTTGTTAGCAGATGGTTTTCTGTTGTGTTCACGCTAAGCAAACATACCTGATGGAAATTGAAAAATGAAAGGAATTACTTTGGTATTCTTTGTGAAATAACTGTATCTACATTTGTCATATAGCTGATATATTCACAAAGTCTGCTTTAATCCAAACAAAATTCATGCCACACAAAATAGAACTTATTTTCTTGTGTAACATAAAACAATAGATAAAGAGTGCTCATAACACCGGTGCTAGGATCTCGCACCACGGTTATGAATGTGGGTATTTGCATAAAGTTATAAAATGATCATCATTTTTGAAGTTTTTTTTGTTTATATTTTGTGTTTCTGTTATTTTACTGGTCACCATAAGATATTTGTTGGCATGATTAAGTTGCTCTTTGGGCAGAAACGCTTTCCTTGATGCCCTGAAGAGGGCAGCACGCCATTTCCCTCTCACACTTCCAGCAGCTTGCAATGCGAAACAATGTCAACATTAGGGGGGCAATAACAATTCTGACTAACAATGGCCAGCTCTTCTTACCTTACCACATCAAATCTTCCGTTGTGAATGCTTTAGTATTGAAATCTTATTGATCTTTTCCTTGTTATGTATAGAGTAAACAAGAATAAACAATGGGTTATTCTTGGTTAATCTGGTCACGAGAGAGATGTGAATATTTCTATCATTCCTTCATTATTTGGTATCCTCAAATGAATAGAATATCTAATATGGTGGAAGCAGTTCTAAAACTGATGGAGATGTAATCAAGATTTGGCAAAGAGAAGAGCTAACTGGATTGATAAATGCAGAGGAAGACTACGTCATCAAGTTGCAAAAGATGAACCAATAAGAAAGTACAGTGCAAAAATAAGTGACCATTGTCAGCAAGCATGATTGCACGTATATTCAAGGTAGTGCCTCATCCTAAATTAGAAGCCTGAAGACCATTAGAGTCACAGAGTCATACAGCACGGAAGCAAACCTTTCATTCCAACTTGTCCGTGCTGACCAGATAACCAAAATTAACCCATTTGCCTGCATTTGGCCCATATCCCTCTAAACGCTTCCTATTCATGTAGATGCCTTTTAAATATTGTAATTGTACCAGCGTTCACCATCTTCTCTGGCAGCTCATTCTATATATGCACCACCTTCTGTGTGAAAAAGTTGGCGCTAAGGTCTTTCTTAAATATTTCCCATCTCACCTTAAACATATGCCCTCTAGCTTTGGATTCCCCTACCCTGAGATAAAAACATTGTCTATTTACCCTATCCATGCCCCTCATGATTTTATAAACCTCTATAAGGTCACCTACAGCCTCTGACGCTCCACTTGGTGAAAGAATAAAAATGGCCGTCAATAATTGGTAGTAGGGTTTGATAAAGGAAGTAGAAAAATAATATAGAGGAGCATGCTAAAGATTAAGAGCTATGATGTTCATAACATAATCTGTATATTGAACTAAGAATTCATAATGGATATTGCACAAACAGAAATTGGTCTTTCACATATGTTACGGTAGATAATGTTCTGAATCCAAAGTTGAAAGAGATAAATTTGCAAGTAATATAACTGAACATCCAAATTTTTCTCCTGAATGAGTTGTAATTCTAATATAACATGAAAAAAGAGAGGGCGTTGGATTTTAACTTAATGGAGCAGATATTCTGCTTCAGCAGAACTGGGCTAATCGTTGACATGGTTGACGCCTTGACTCTTGATGGACTAACTGAGCTATTTCAAAGATCTGCTAGAAATGGGGGATTATTTGTTATTTTCTATCGCCAAACTCCCAGTGAAACTTACAGTATACTTAAGGAAAGAAAGATTTGGAATTTGGTGCTTTAGCCTAAGTAATCATCTCATTTCTGAGGCATTCTGGATTTCCAAATTTTTAAGATCCTTCTAGTACTGCTGGGGTGTTTGAAGAAAAATCCAATTGATCAGGGGATGTCATTGTTGCACGGTAATACAGGATTGGGTGAATTGCATTGCCATTCTTACTCCTGATAAAAAATTCAGCAAACCTAAAAATGCACATGCAAGGCATGGACCTGATCTCCATCCCACTCAATTTAACATTTAACATGAGTTCCTTAAACTCACGTCTTCCACAATTTTCTGCTTCTGGAGTTTTCTTCGAAGTAACTCAGGACATTTTTCCCAACTGTAACTGATTTGGAGTCTGTTATTAACAGCAGTTGAGCTGCAATAGATCTGTCTCTTTGAGAAACCTAAACCTGTACCTTACTCTGGATTATTCTAATTTTCTGAGTTTCTGGACTCCTATTACTGGACAACAGCAGGCTTTTCTCTTTTTTGTTTTCTAATGCATTGAATAGTCCAACTCAAAGCTTGTGCTTCTAAATAAGCAAATATCTTGATGTTTCTACGCCATTCACAGAACTCTAAAATTGAGCTAAAGCCATGTCTTCTCCTTTTTCACACATACATTTTAGAAATGCCAATTTCAAGCAATATATAATTCATTTACTTCAGAATCCGAGTTCTCAACATTAATAAAAACTTTGAAAATTCATCATGTAATTTGAAGTTCTACCTCCAAATTTGGTCTCCAACAAGTGAACAGACGCCATATTGTCTGTAGATTCAGTTAGTCATTAAAATATAATACCAACCTTTGTGGATTTTCTTCACTGTGCTGGTGGAAGTATCAAACCCTTTGATCTGCGAGTTCAATACCATGACCAGCTTTTTGGGTAATCTTTGCAACTAACTGAGCACAGCCTTAGCACAGGAAATTCAGATGAGATTCAATAATACACGTTCTCATGATTAGCATTAGTATTAGTTCTGCACTTCTAGCTGCTGTATAAAATCCTGAGGCAAAGTAAAAATCTCATTGGGAGCAATTTTAACATTCCTCACATGGTTTCAGGTTCATGGGATGGGATGGAACACTGGATTTGCAATCCATCCATTAGGACTCTCCATTTCATTAAGTGGAACGTAGAATTTCAGAATGTGTTCTCCCAACCCAGTTTTCTGACTGGAAGATTTTAAAAATTGCTTCCAGTGTATTTCTTTCTCCTCATCCATGTATTTTGTCTCTGGCAAACAGAGTCTGAGGGCAAAGGACATTTAAAATAAAATCCCTTAAATTGTGATTTGCTTTATGGGAATGTTTTAATACGATAGATAAGTCTGCCAAACTTAATATACTTCGCACATCACTATAATTCTAAGCAACTAAAACTATTGTAATCTAAAAGGTTTGCCATCATTAGCATGATGACTAAAAGCTACAGTAAGTTTGATGATGTAATGCTTTGTTGAAAAATGTGGTGCTGGAAAAACACAGCAGGACAGGCAGCATCCGAGGAGCAGGAGAATTGACGTATTGGGCATAAGCCCTTCTTCCAGCACCATATTTTTAAACTCTGGTCTCCAGCATCTGCAGTCCTCACTTTCTCCCCAATGTAATGCTTTGGCCTGGCTTTTGCCAGTAGTAAAGTGAAACTGACAGGATTTGCTGTCCTTACTCCTAAATTCCTAAACTGACAGCAATAACCTGGAATCAGCATATGTGCAGTTAAATGCAGAAATTCAGAAATTGCTGTCAGTGATTCTATGTTGCTCCAGAAGGTGCACTGTTCAGGTCCTCTATACACCCAGGACTGCAATTAACTGGAAACCACTGGCCTGCTGAGAAGCTCTACTCTTGTGCATTTGTTCTCCTTGCAAAGCCCTTGAAAAAGGTTTTCCTGCTGAATGAATTGTAGCTGGATTTTTAACAGCATACTAAATTCATAATTATGGCTAAGCAGCATCACTTGCTATAAAAAACATTTTTTTTTTATTTGTGGATTGCCAAATCTCTCCATTACAAACATAAACTACAGAGAAACTAAAATGTCGATTTTACTTATGATAGTTTAGCTTCAGTTTTAATCTCATGATATTGTTTGGTATTTATTTTGCTTTCTGTAAAATTTGAACATTTTCATCAAATGATTGTGGCCTTTTTATCAATGTTTTTTCTCTCCTGTTTTTCCATTTTGAAAATATTCAATGTGATTTGTTGTTCATCCTGTGAGATTACATCACTGCTGTTGGATGTTTGGAGATTCCCTGGACTTGGCACAGATTTAAGCTGATGTTAGGAAAAGGGATATCTTTGCTAAAGACAACACTAACTCTTTGTGGGCAGTTTACTTCAAAGTTGAATGTGGTCACCATTGTTCGTTTGCTGACTGCAAACCAGATCATTAGCAGTTCCTGTGTTACATATTTTACCAATTTTTCTTTGGAATGAATGTCTCATATTTTTATAAGTGTTATGTTAATTTGTTTTCTTCCTCAATATTGGTATTCTGTGTCAGAATTCAATGTTCTTAAACTTGATTCCTAAATGTAAAGAATCTTGATAAACACAGAAATTTGTACAAATGTTAACAAGCTCTAACTTTCTGTAAATTTGGCTGCAATGCAAATGAGGACATGAATTTTCATCATTGTCTCTGGTACTAAATTAAAGAGGCCTCCATTCATATAATAAATTATGCATACCTTTCAATACAGAAATATAAAGCCTAAGGCTTCTTTGAAGGGGATGTGATGGCCTAGTGATATTATTGCTGGGCTATTAATTGTGAGACCCTGGCAATTTTCTGGGGACCTGAGTCCAAATTCTGCCATGTGGAATTTGAGATCAATAAGAATCTAGAATTAAGAGTCTAATGATGACCATGGCATTGTCAATTGTCAGAATAAATCCATTTGATTCATTAATGTCTGTTAAGGAAGGAAACTGCAGTCCTTATCTGGGCTGGCCTATATGTGACAACAAACCCATGTAGTTAACTCTTAACTGCCCTCTGGGATTATTAGGGCAATTAGAGATAGGCATAAATGTACCTAGCCAGTGATGCCTTCATTCTGTTAAATGAATAAAACAAAGTAGAGAATGAGAGTTCAGTCTCTAGCTGTTGAATTGTTTTTCAGGCAACTCTGCATTAATAGCCAGATTTTAAAAGCATGTTCAGTCTAAGAATATTTTTTGACACACAACTGTCATTGAGTTATAAAAAATGGGTAGTTGGATACAATGGTGACATGTTGAAAATACTGTATGTTGTGATGTTCTGGTGAACAGCTATTGAACACCAAAGGCAGATATGTGCATTTAGACATCTGATTGAACATCAAGTACAATATCAAGTCATCCCTTCCCCTGACCCCAAGGGATCTGAAAGATGCAACAGACTTGGTGGATCAATTATTCATCAGAAATTTTAGTAAATATTTTATTTAACCAGGACTAAACATGTCTGTAAATTGTGGCAAATGTGATTTTAAGATAAACAAGGCACTTTCTGAACTTTTATAGATGATCCAAAGCAAGGGGGTTTTCAGAATGTCAGAAGAAACATCAAAACAAGATGAGCATATGGCATTGTCTGACACAGCTTAAACAAACTCATTCTGCAAGTTGAAGATTTTTTTTGGCAACAGCCTCCAAACTCTAGTTGTAACAACTTAAAGCTGCCTAAGGGTTTACAGGAAAATTTGCAAAGCAGACAAATTGCAGTTAGATAAATCACTCACACTGCCCATTAGCTACATTTTTATGTCAACATGTGCACTATGTAAAGTACTCAGTCTTGCAAGAGCAAGCTTAAGTCATTTTGGATGATAAGTATCCCCAAAGCTCAATCTTAAGTATAGTAACTAACTATGAAGTAATTTACAATTCATCTCAATTTATAGCAAAATGTGGCTAACTGCCCTCTGGAATGGATTAGGAAAACATACAGTTTTATCAAAGGAATACAGAAATTTTGAAAAGGAAGAAAGCTGGATGGTCTACCCAATAAGGGCCTATATACTGGAAATGACAACAGCATAATCTACCCAGCTGACCCAGCAAGTCTTCATCTATCAATATCAATACTATCCCATATTTAGAGAGTTTAGATATATCAAATAACAAATTGACATAATCAGATTAAACAAATCATACATCACAGCCAAAGTCCCAGACTTCCCTATTCCCATTCCTGGGCATGAAGCACCACAGGGTCAAACCCACCAAAAGTGACAGCACAGTTGTATACAATTGAAAAGGAGTTTTCATGGGAGTTCCAAATGTTGAGAACTTCATGGACCCCTTTCAGTCTTGTGGCAAAAGGGTAAAATGGAAAAGAAATCTCCAACTGGTTATCTAGTTTTCCACCCTGTTGATCATAACTTGGAAGAAGCCTTGAGCGGCAAGAATGTATTCTGGATGGCGATCTTCAATGCTATCACTAAGTGTGGCTCAGTATCACCATTACTGACCAAAGCTGATAACTTCTGAAGGCTATATCAGCCAGATTGGACTTGTGGTGAGGGAACCACCAGGAGAGAAAAATCTACTTAATCTTGTTTTCAATAATCTGTTGCAGATGCACCAGTCCATGAAAGTTTTAATGTAAGTGATCATATCACTGCCCTTGTGGAGGTGAAGTCTCATCTTCACATTAAGAATACCATCCAGCATGTATGTGGCACTATTACGTTGGTAACTTGAATTGATTCAGGACAAATCAAAACTGGGCAGCCACAAAGTATTGGGCATCACTAACAGTGGCAGAATTATATTGAATCACAATCTGTAAACCTGCTACCTGACATATCCTTCACTCTACCAATACCATCAAGTGAAGAAACCAACCTGGGTCAATGAGGAAGGGAATGGAGGATGATAGGAGCAGCACCATGCATACCAAAATGAGACACTTGCCTGTTAAAATTACAAAACAGAACAACATGCATTCTGAATAGCAGTAGCAAAATGTGATAGATTTAAACAATTCTTCAATTAATGGTTCAGACCAAAGCCCTATTGCCACATCCAATTGTGAACAGTGGCAAACAATGAACAACTAAGCAGAGGAAGAGGCTTCATAAGTATTCCCATTTTCAATAATGGGGAACTCCATTAATTGCCAAATAGATGATCCATCCCAATTTTCTTTTGAATTCTCAAAAATCACAGATGCCACAGTCTTCAACCATTTTGATTCACTCCACAAGATATCAAGAAATAGCTGCAGGAACTAGATACATTAAACATTTGGGTGCTGACACCATCCTGACAGTAGTTCTGAAGGTTTGTACTTGGGACTAGCCAGTTTCTGTGTAAACTGTTGCAATACAGCTACACCGCAGGTATCTCCCCAACCAAGTGGAAAATTGGCTAGGCATGTCCTGTTAACAAACTGCAGGGTAAATCCAATTCTGTCATTTTGTGCCCCATCAGTCTATTTTCAACTATCAGAAAAGCGATGGAAAGTGATGTCAGCAATATTGTCAACAAGCATCAATTACAAGCTCACCGATGCACATTTGAGTTGTGCCAGGGCCACTTGGCTCCTGAATATATTGCAGTCTTGTTCAAAACATGGCCAAAAGAGTTGACTTCAAGAGTCGAGGTGAGAATGACAACATTCAACTGAATGCAGCTTCAAGGAGCCCCAGCAAAACTGGAGTCAATGGGAATCAGGAGCATACCTCTCCATCATTGGAATCATTGCTAGTCCAAAGGAAGATGATTGTGGATCATCAAGTACAATCACCTCAGCCCAGGACATTGCTGCAGGATAGTGTCATAGGTCCAAACAGCTTCAGTTGCTTCTTCAATGACTTTGCCTTCGTCATAAGATCAGAAGTGGGAATGTTCCCTCTTGATTGCATAGAGTTCATTAGGAGTTGCAATTCCTCAGATATTAGAGTAGCCTGTGTTCAAGTGCAGGAATAAGTGTGTAGGGCTTATCACACAGCTTTATGTACAATGGTGTTGGCTGAATATCTTCTGGTGTATATCTTCTGGTTAATTTTGAGTGAGTCGTATGGAGGGGAACTAAAAATGGCATCCTAAGCAAACATACTATGATGACAGCTGAACAGGATAGTTTACATTTTGTTTCTGTGAGGCTAAAATAGCTTTATCTCATTCAGGATTTCATGCAGGCGATCAGATAGCATGTAATTTGTGAGCATTATCAAAGATGTGTACAGGACAATGAATGGGAGGAGCAGTGGTGAAGAGTTGTGTCAATGGCTGTTTTGCAGAGGTTCTCTAAGTTAGTACAATTCTAGATGGAATACCTGGTTGAGGAGGAATATACTTGTTCACTTTTGTTATTCAGCATGACCCTCCTTTCTTTAATGGGAGCAAGACTGTCTATTTATCGTTCTTCTGGTCCATATGTATTCATGTTTTAAAAGAGCCAATTTAACCAAACTTTCTTGAGTTAACAAAGGAATGAGTTTACTGTTAACAAAATGCAAGAAGAAATAATCACACAGCACACAGGCACACAGATTAGATATACAAAGTGCGTCTAAATAAAAGATAACAGTTTCAAAAAGATATACAAGTTAGTTTCTAAGTCATGTATGAAGAGTAGATAGCAGATATTGCAACTATTACATTGAATGTTTCCAGTAACATTAACGTTGATAGTTAAAAATTACATTTTGAGGTTCTTGACTTTACAGGTTGATCCTTTTGTTCTGGTTCCTCTCAACAGGGGCTGGCTGGCAGCAATCAGAATGATGGAAACACTTTCCCTTTCCTTTCCTGCATTGCAGGGCTGTTCTCAAATTGTAACTGTTATTGCACTCTAAGACATCAGACCACTAATATACGTATTCCAGTGTTGAAGCTTGTTTTTAAACGCTGTCCCTGTATGTTATCGAGAGGGAAAAATACAAATATGTCTGTCACCCAGACTGCTATGTTTCTATGAACATGATCACTGTCTCAGATATTCATCGGGGAGTTTTGATTGTTTTTCTGCCTTTCAAATCCATCCTTTTAACCCTTCCTTGACATCTCATCAGGTGTGATATTCTAGGAGCTCTCTCTCTCTCTCTCTTTCTCTCTCTCGTTCTCTCTCTCTCTCTGTCTCTCTGTCTCTCTTTCTTTCTCCAGTCTGCAACTGAATTTGCATTAACAGTCATTTTGGCAGAATTGATCTTCTTTTAAAAAACACATATTGGGTCTAAACATTTGATAAAGTCATGGTTCATTCAGAGTTACGTTGCAGTACTTAGAAGTGTTGGCTAATGGAAACAATAACAGCACACAAACAGCAGGAATGTGATACATTTACTGATGCAAAAATATTGGGGCCTTTAATAACAGAGGAACTATGTCATGTTTTACATACAATAGCACAGCACAGGAACAGGGCCTTCAGCCCACCATGCTGACTCTGATGCTATTTTAAACTAATTCCATCTGCTTGCACATGGTCTATATCCCTCTATTCTCTGCCTGTTCATGTGTCTGTCTAAATGCCTCTTAAACTTTGCTTTCATAATAGCTCCATAATAGGAGAAAGGAATGTAACCACACTGGCATTAATCTAATCATGACTGGAAACTGTTAAAATGAAATGGGTAGTGCATTCAATAAAAAACATCACTGAAAGGTTTCTTAAGAACATGATGACTTAACTTATGCATTTTGAATTCAGATAATAGAGGTTTTGTTGAAAAAAATTAGAAGTAATTATAATCTAAAGCATTGGGATATGACATGCTGACCTGGTTTTCTTCAAATGCTTTTCATGACTCTGAACTGAACAAAACAGACAGTGGCCAAGAATTATAGACATAAAAGGTAGATCTCGAGGGGTGAAAATGGAAGAAGTGGTATCATTGTATATATGTCATATATGTCATGATGCAAGCACAAAAGAGACAGAAATCGTACAGTTTTGAGTGAATATATGGTCAGCATCACTGTTAGGGGAAGCCAACTGTGCATACATACATGCACAATAGCTTATTCTTTGGCTCAATGTTTATTTATTTTTGATTCTACCTCTGTGAAGGCCTTTACAATATTTCAAAATAAAGGTGGTATATGTTGTTTCTGTCTGTTTGTGCAAGAGAATTGCTCAAATCCCCAAAACTCCATCTGAAAGCTGAAAAAAATAGGAAAAAGAGCCGGGAACCCTGATCATGTTAAAGATTATCCTGTGAACAAAGATTTTTGCTTCTTTTTAATTGGTTGAGTTACCTCTGTGGCTCTGGAAAATGGTCTCTAAGTAAACAGTATGCACTGAAATTAAATTAACAATTTGCATAGTGTAAGTTAAATGCTTATCTGGACAGAAAAGAGAAGCTGATGGGAAATGCACATTTGTGGATAGATCATGATGTCATATCCCATCAGGGATACATACTCCATGTGACCTTTGGCAGGTGATGTCAGCCTAATAGTCACACCTCCTGTCTTGCTGTCAGCGCAATGGAGACAAGTGTTCACTTACAGATTCATAGAGGCATTGAGTCCTACAGTATGGAGACAGGCCCTTTGGTCCAAACTCATCCATGCCGAACAAATGTCCAGCCATGCTAACCCCATTTCCCTGCACTTGGCCCATACCCTTCTAAACCTTTCCTATCTATATATTTATCTAAATGCCTTTTAAATCTCAATCACTTCCACTGGCAGCTCATTCCATATCCATACTACCCTCTGTGTAAAATAATTGCCCCTCAGGTTCCCTATTATTCTTTCACCATGACCCTAAACTGATGCCCTCTAGTGCTTGATTGCCCAACCCTGGGAAAAAGACAGAGTGTATTCACCCTATCCATGCCTCTCATGATTTTATACCCTTCTATAAGATCCCCTCTCAGTCTCCTACGATCTAAAGAACAAAGTCCTGGCCTGTCCAACCTGTCCTTGTAACTCAGACCGTTGCATCCTGGCAACATCCTTGTAAATTTCTTCTGCATTCTTTCCAGTTTAATAACATTCTTCCTATAACATCTCTCATTGGATTTCCCATGAGTCAAAATCGAGTAGAGACCACTGTGGATTGAACCCTGTCATGCTTTCCATTTCCCTCATCCTCCCTAAAAGATGTCACTATTGTACCCTTATCGATCCGGATTTTACCCCTACCACCCCAAAATGTAAATAAGGAAGTGGTGAGTGCCAGGAATGGAACCTGAGGCACTCTGGGGGAAGCAATGTCGGTATGAGAAGATAAAGTTATTGCTGGAGATTTTCTGGTTGGTTAGGAATGCCAGTGTTCCAGTCATAGAGAATGCCATTGTGATCATCCTTATGAGTTGCATCATTGTCAGCTTTTGGTGTAGTTCTCACCTTAATAACTATTCATCACATTAACCAAATATTGGCCACAAAATGAGTCCAGATCCACAATGATTCACATTAAGTTACAACATTTTCATTTTTTTCAGGGATTCATTTCTGGCCCTGTATTTATATAAATTTGTGTGAAAAATAGAAATCAAAAACAATGCCATAACAGCAGATTATCTATACACTCTGGCACAGTCAGAAATGTTATTAAAAATCATAAATGACTATTAATCATGTCTTACTCTGATCACCAAAACTGTACAATAATCAATTTAATTCATCTAAGTTTAAATGAGATTTTGTTTTTGCAGAGAAATTGTAGATTTATGAAGCTCAACTTTGGGCATATAGTTCAATCACTAATTATAGCCTGAGGGAAAATGAGATAATCTACTTAAACAATGAAGAGAAAGCTGCCTGTGGTTTGAATTGTGGTAAAATACATAACATTGACATTTCAAACTGTGTACATCATACTAATGTACCTTGCATTATGAAGGAAAGGTGATATACTGGATTTCAAACTGTTTATGACATGACAATTGCAAATGAATCACAGCATACGTTTACGACATTCCCAGAGATATTCACAGCTATTGTCAAGATGATACAACAGCAATCAATCACCAAAAAGATGTGTTTGTTTGTAGTAAAGAGATGATTACTTCACTGTCATGATGGCATGAATTGCTGACAGTTTCCATGGACTGTTTTATTTTGATTTTGTGTTGAGGAATCTGTGATTAGGATACATTTTGGCTTTTCACTATTCAAGAAGTGTCTGTTCAGCTCTTGGTGACCAAAGGCTGACAAAACATTTGTAAATGGGGAAGGTCCAGGTAATGTTAAAAATCACTATACGTCAAGGTACTAGAGGAAGTAAATCAATCAATAATTGGACCTGTCCAACAGCATAGATAGCTTGAGTTCTCTTCACTCTATGTCTCTAACTGTACCCAGATTGGGAAAATTCATATTACCAGTTTTTTTGTTGAACCAAGATGATTTAAAATATGATGCATCAACTTTCCAATGATTTGCAGAAAAAGTAACAGGATCAAACTCTAATACCAAAAAACAATGTAACTGTTTTTACTTCATTACTCTGGATAGCAGCTGCAATTTTGCTAATCTGCCATTCACACCAACCCCAGGAATATCTTTTTTATTCTTTAACATATCCAAGTTCTTGTTCCTTTGCCTTCTGCTATTTATCCTCTTAGAAACATAGAAAATAGGAGCAGATGTAGGCCATTCAGCCTTTCAAGCCTGCTCTACCATTTAATATGATCAGTACTCTGTTCCTGCTTTTGCCCAAACCCTTTGATCCCTTTAGCCATAAAAAACATATCTATCTCCTTCTTGAAAGCATTCAATGTTTTGACCTCAACCACTTTCTGTGACAAAGAATTCCACAAGCTCACCACTTGCTGAGTGTAGAGATTTTGCCTTGTCTCAGTCCTAAATGGACTACTTTACATCTTTAGACTGTGACCCCTGGTTCTGGACTCCCCAGTCATTGGGAATACTTACCCTAATTTCTCCTTTGAATCCTCCCATTTCCTCCAGACCAAAGGCGTAGCCATGGGCACACGTATGGGCCCCAGCTATGCCTGTCTCTTTGTTGGCTATGTAGAACAGTTGATCTTCCGTAATTACACTGGCACCACTCCCCACCTCTTCCTCCGCTACATTGATGACTGCATTGGCGCCACCTCATGCTCCCGCGAGGAGGTTGAGCAATTCATCAACTTCACCAACACATTCCACCCTGACCTTAAATTTACCTGGACTATCTCTGACACCTCACTCCCCTTCCTGGACCTCTCCATCTCCATTAGTGACGACCGACTTGACACTGACATTTTTTACAAACCCACTGACTCCCATAGCTACCTGGATTACACCTCTTCCCACCCTATCTCTTGCAAAAATGCCATCCCGTATTCCCAATTTCTCCGCCTCCGCCGTATCTGCTCCCAGGAGGACCAGTTCCACCATAGGACACACCAGATGGCCTCCTTCTTTAGAGACCGCAATTTCCCTTCCCACGTGGTTAAAGATGCCCTCCAACGCATCTCGTCCACATCCCGCACCTCCGCCCTCAGACCCCACCCCTCCAACCGTAACAAGGACAGAACGCCCCTGGTGCTCACCTTCCACCCTACAAACCTTCACATCAACCAAATCATCCACCAACATTTCCGCCACCTCCAAAAAGACCCCACCACCAGAGATATATTTCCCTCCCCACCCCTTTCCGCCTTCCGCAAAGACCGTTCCCTCCTTGACTACCTGGTCAGGTCCACACCCCCCTACGACCCACCCTCCCATTCTGGCACTTTCCCCTGCCACCGCAGGAACTGTAAAACCTGTGCCCACACCTCCTCCCTCACCTCTATCCAAGGCCCTAAAGGAGCCTTCCACATCCATCAAAGTTTCACCAGCACATCCACCAATATCATTTATTGTATCCGTTGCTCCCGATGTGGTCTCCTCTACATTGGGGAGACTGGGCGCCTCCTAGCAGAGCGCTTTAGGGAACATCTCCGAGACACCCGCATCAATCAACCAAACCGCCCCGTGGCCCAACATTTCAACTCCCCCTCCCACTCTGCCGAGGACATGGAGGTCCTGGGCCTCCTTCACCGCCACTCCCTCACCACCAGACGCCTGGAGGAAGAACGCCTCATCTTCCGCCTCGGAACACTTCAACCCCAGGGCATCAATGTGGACTTCAACAGCCTCCTCATTTCCCCTTCCCCCACCTCATCCTAGTTTCAAACTTCTAGCTCAGTTACTGTCTCCTTGACTTGTCCGACCTGCCTATCTTCTTTTCCACCTATCCACTCCACCCTCTCCTCCTTGACCTATCACCTTCATCTCCTCCCCCACTCACCCATTGTACTCTATGCTACTCTCTCCCCACCCCCACCCTCCTCTAGCTTATCTCTCCATGCTTCAGGCTCACTGCCTTTATTCCTGATGAAGGGCTTTTGCCCGAAATGTTGATTTCGCTGCTCGTTGGATGCTGCCTGAACTGCTGTGCTCTTCCAGCACCACTAATCCAGTATTTGGTTTTCAGCATCTGCAGTCATTGTTTTTACCCTGACATTTACCCTGTCTAGTCCTGTTAGAGATTTATTGGCTTCCATAAGATCACCTCTCAAACTTCAGTGAATATAGTCCTAAATCATCCAGTCTTTCTAAATATGTGAATCCTGTCTTCTCAGAAATCAGTCTGGTAAACCTAATTGCACTCTTTCCATAGATAGAACATCCTTCCTCAGATAATGAGGTCAAAACTGCACACAACATTCCATGTGGTCTCAGAAAGGCCCTGTATTATTGCGGCAAGACATCCTTGCTCCTGTATTTGAATCCTCTCCCTATGAAGACCAATGTCCCATTTGCCTTCTTCACCTCTTGCTGCAGCTGCATATGTTTGGTGCTTGGTGTGCAAGGACATTTAGTCTCATTGCGCCTTCCCCTTTCCCAAACTGTTGCCTTTCAGATAATAATCTGCCTTCCTTTTTTTCTACCAAAGTGAATAACCTCACATTTATTCACATTATAATTCAACTGCCAAGCATTTTCCCAATCATTCAAGTTGTCCAAATCAAGTGGAGTATCTCTGCGTACTCCTCATAGTTCACTGTCTCACCCAGATTTGTGCTGTCTGCAACCTTAGTGACATTTCATTTAGTTCCCTCATCTAAATCATTAATATATATAGTGAGTAGCTGGGGTCCAAGCACTGATCCCTGTAATACCTCACTGGTCACTGGCTGCCACTTGGAAAATGGCCCATTCATTCCATCTCTTTGTTTTCTGTCTGCCAGCCAGTTCTCAATCCATGTCAGTACACTACACCCATTCCCATACTCTTGATATTTAAATGTTAATCTCTGTTTGGGACTTTATTGAATGTTATCTAGTCTCTCATTTCCTCAACCCTATCACAGACCTACACATTTGTTTAGTTATTCGTCCCTCCCTCCCTCCTTTCACTAGCTTAAAATTTAATACATTTCAAACTTTTTTCATTTCTGCTCGAATATTGTTAACCTGGGCCCTTGGGCTGAATACTCTCTGTGGGCTTCTGAATACAGGTGTCAGACAATTGCAGGCGGAAAGCTTACACTGTGCAGATAACAATAACTATCTGTGATTTGCCCTAGAATTGTCTAGTGTTGGCTAGGGGGCAGACTCACTATCCATTTAAGGAAAAACAGAAGCAATGCTCTCCAACTTTCCAAAGTGTAAATTAAAAGAAATGTGATTTGTAGTCAAGAAAGATCATGGCTGGAGTGGGGAAAATGCCTCCATAGGATGGTCTGCAGATGCAGATGCACCCAATAGGCAAGGGGAGTTTCCAAGCCTGACTGGTGCATGAGCCTGATCTGTGACAGGGACATCACCTCCAGAGACCTAACCTGGCTCCCAAGTTATGTTTCTAAGAACATGGCCTAGAGACTGAATGTAACGACAGGAGCACACTACCAGTGAGGCCAAACCTGGCTGCCACTCAGCTACAACCGCAGCTCAACTAGGGTGTCAGAATCAAGTTTTGTTTATTTTGTTTCTCTCTCCATGGAAGGTGCATGATCTGCTAAGGATGTCCAGCAATGTCTTTTTAAAAAAAATAATCAAACTCCATACTACATAAGAATTATTGAGCGAAAGTAGCAATATCATCAGAAAGATGATCCATGAGTATGGCTGATAGCTTCCATTGCACATTAAGAACAATAGGTACTGCACAATGACTGAACTGTTAAGTCCCCTACTATGGCTATGTCTCCAGAACTATTTCTACTGTACTGAAGATGATCATTCAAGAAACTAAAAAGCATGAACAAATCACCTGGTCTTGGCAGCGGGTACAACAGTTTGTCACTGAGCTGTTCACATTGTTTACAATGGAGCTAGGTCAATGGTTGAAATACAGCAACAACAATTGAAGTGATGAACATCTAGGATTAGCAAATGGACAAATGCACTACATCTTCTTCCCTGGGGACTGAAATCTAAATCACCAGTATGCCTGTAAATGTGCACTAACAAAAGCAAGTACTTTATTGACATTCATAGGATTTTAACATATCAGAGGGAACTTTCCCCCGCCCCCCCCCCCTTCCCCCCCCAATTTTCTGTCGGAGAAGTGTAAATAAACACTTAATTAAAAATGGCTTTGGTCTTTCATCAAACAACTGTCATGCTTATGGATACAGTGTGCTAATTAATTCATGAACTATGAAGTGAAAAGGAATTTCTCAACTGGCTCATCCCTTTAGCTGCCACAAAAATGCAGCCCACATCTGTGTAATTAACAGGGCAAGAGTATAGATCATTCATTCAACATTCTAACGAATATAATATTTATGTGTCAGTGGTGTCAGTTTTGGCTGTGTTTGTAGTGCTCTTGCTCCTGAAGTAGAAATTTGTGGATGCATGGTCAACTTCAGAAACTTAAAGCCAAAAATTGAGTGTGCCAGTATGGTGCGATACTGGGGGACTGTTGCCTTTTTCATGAAATGTTAACTCAAAGCTCTGAGTGCTCTTCCAAATGTACATGAATAAAAACATAGACCAGTATTTTGAAAAAAGTAGGAAATTATCCCCAGTGTTCAGTGAATACTTCAATAAAAATCACCAAATAAATAATGTATTTGGTTATTGCTATTGTGGAAATTGGCTGTGTGCAAAAGGGCTGATGTGTTTCCTACATTATAGCAATGATCACACTTCAAAAGCACTTCTTTGACTGCAACATGCATTAGGGTATGCTGTATGTTGTCATGACAGGCACCATGTAAATGCAAGCCTTTCTTTCAATCAACTTGAATTTTACACCTTGTCACATCTCAAGTTAAGCAATCTATCAAACCTGTTGCTTTCAAGTGTTTTTTCTTTTCTCCACAGAGACATACAGCTGACACCAGAGAGGCAATGTGGCATTTTGTTATGTGTATTGGAATAATATACCGAGAGATTCATATAACATTCTATACCAATCACACACAGTTCCCATCTTTTATTAAAAGGGCACATAAAGATTAATGACATGTAAGTAGCATAACTTGCAGGCATATCAACTCATTCATCTGTATCAAGATAGGATGTTCTTGCTGATTTAACGCAGTTTGTTTAGTGTCATTGACGTAAGGACATAATTAAATTCCAGTTTAATTCCATTGAGATACACAGTTTCATGAATAAACCTGACAATTTTCAATTAGTTTGAGATGGACAATAGAAGAATGTAGTTGTAATGGCATAACTTGGTGCAGTATGCAGAATATGGTGTAGGATCTGGAGACTTGGTGGAAAGTGGGGTATGGTGTGTGATGGTGAGTGGAGGGTAGTTGAGTGGTTGAACGGAAGAGCAGGAAATTACACTACTTGGAACCAGGGAACTAAATAAAGCAATCATGACAAGGTAGTTTGTAGAGGCAGTTACCTATTAAATCTGTAGCATCATTCCCGTGGCCATATGTGAGGCAGATGGAGGGGGTACAGTGCTGGGTCATGGCTTCATTTTGTCTCTGGGGAGATGGCTAATATCCATAAAACAGTGGAGGAAATAAAATGACAAAATGTATAGGTGGTTATCAGTTAAAATGGAAACAATAATATACATCACCACAATAAGTCTTGATGCATACTGGATATCACATAAGCATATAACACAAGTTTAAATCTTGTATGTCATCTGCATACATCTTGATCCCATGTTCCAAACAACAACTTGCATTTACTGGTGCATTCAATAAAACATCCTAATTCAGGTATGTTAATGATTAAAATTTGATGATATAACCACTGAACCAGGGCTCACTTTGAACATTTGCGACTTCTTGGAGATCAACCTCATTCAACTTGAAAAAGACTTTGGCTGCTCTGATTGCGGTCTCAACTGTAGTTTCTTGTCTATCCATAACCTCCCTGTAATGTTTTTACCCAAAATCCTTAACTCCCACGTGCATTAGAAATCTATTATCTTATCCTTGAATAACTTCAATAATCCAAACCCCCCCTCCCCTGCCCCACGCCCCCACCATGGAAGAGAATCCCACAGATGACTAACATGGAAAATATTCTCATTTCCCTGTGAGGGAGAGCTCTTATTCTTAAACTGTGTCTTTTAGTTCTAGTCTCTCCCTCACAAATATTCTCTTTTTATCTACCTTATCAAGGCCCCACAGGATCTTCTTTGTTTCAATCTGGTTATCTCCCATTCTTCTGGACTCCAATGGATCTAGTGTTATCCAGGAGCATTCTTGCTTCTGAATCAGAGATAATGGGTTCAAGTCCCAATCCTGGAACTTGAACATAAAATACTGTAGCAGTATCAGAGATACAGAGTTTTGGGTCAAATGTTAAACTGATAGACTATCCAACTCGCAGGATCTAAAGGGTGGGATCTTATCAAGTTTTCAGTG
This sequence comes from Chiloscyllium punctatum, assembly GCF_047496795.1. Taxonomy (NCBI): domain Eukaryota; kingdom Metazoa; phylum Chordata; class Chondrichthyes; order Orectolobiformes; family Hemiscylliidae; genus Chiloscyllium; species Chiloscyllium punctatum. Next base: position 53,006,603 of record NC_092778.1, read on the forward strand.
GGCTATTGTTAGAAGTCTAGGAGAATCATGTGAGAAATCTAATGAGGCCTTTCTTAATGATGGAAATAATAAGTTGCAGAATTCCAGGCATCAATCAAGATTCTGGTTAGGGAGCATCAAGATGCCTATTAACAGGGATTATTGCACATTATCACCCTTATTAACACTGAATCCACCTCATTTAATATACAGGTTCATACTCTACTACACAGGTAGAAAGCAAATGCTGAGATTTCCCAACATGAATGTCAGAACAGCTTTCTTGTGACCACTGCTCATTACTTGCTCCTCTGGACCTCCATCTTGGACCTTGTGCTAATATCTCAGAGCACTTCCAAGGCAGCGGTCACAAGCATCCTTTGTCCACAGACCTTGGCATTCAACATATGTCAGTCTCTCTACACCATCATGGCACATCTCTCATTCACTGTAATGCTTCAATTTGGAGTGCACTGATACCTCACATTACAATGTTGTTACAAGGATAGACATACAGCTCACAGATTGGATCAGGCTGCATCTCAGGGTTGCTTACTCACTCTCTGAGCGCCTATTACTTTTCACATACTTGGATGCTCACAGCCCCCTTGTCTTGCCTTGTCTTGCTTTTTAATCATGATACAAAGCCAGGCAGCTTATCATAGTTGTCAGCAATCACTAGTCCAGGGCGGCATGGTGGCTCAGTGGTTAGTACTGCTATCTCACAGGGTCAAACACAGGTTTGAATCCAGTCTTGGGTGACTGGCTGTGTGGAGTGTGGACATGCTCTCCATTTCTACATGAGTTTCCTCCATGGGAACCGGTTTCCTCCCACAGTCCAAAGATGTGGGGATGGGAACCTGAACTGTAGCTCCAGTGTACAAGAGGTTGCGAGTAGTGAGGTCATGAATAATGTTTTATTCATAAGGAGTGTACTGGCAGGCAGGAAGGTAGTTTGAAGTGTGTCTACTTCACCGCCAGGAGCATCCAGAAGAAGGTGGGTGAACTTGCAGCATGGATTCATACCGAGACTTTGATGATGAGGCCATTTCGGAGACATGGATAGAACAGGGACAAGAATGCTTGTTGCAGTTTCCAAGGTTTATATGTATCAGTAAGAACAGGGAAGGTAGTTAAAGAAGGGGAGGTGTGACATTGTTAGTCAAAGACAGTATTATGGTGACAGAAAGGACATTAGATGAGGACTTGTCTACTAAGGTGTATAGGTTAAGGTTAGAAACAGTAAAGGAGAGGTCACCCTGTTGGAAGTTTTCTATAGGCCTCTGAAAAATTCCAGAGATGTAGAGGAAAGGATTGCAAAGCTGATTCTGGGTACAAGTGCAAGTTACAGAGTAGTTGCTATGGGAGCTTTAAGTTTCCTAATGTTGACTGGAAACGCTATAGTATCTCAGATGGTCAGTTTTTGTCCAATGTGTGTAGGAAGGTTTCCTGACACAATATGTAGATAGGCCAACAAGAGGTGAAGTTACATTGGATTTGGTACTGGGTAATGGGTACTAGGCCAGGTGTTAGATTTGGAGGTGGGTGAGCATTTTGGTGACAGTGGCCACAATTCAGTTAGGTTTATTTTAGCGATGGAAAGGGATATGCCACAGGGCAAGTGTTATAGCTGGGGGAAAGGCAATTATGATGCAATTAGGCAAGTTTTAGCATGCATAGGAAGGGAAAGGAAACTGCAGGGAATGGGCACAATTGAAATACAGAGCTTGTTAAAAGAACAGCTACTACATGTCCTTAAGAAGTATGTACCTATCAGGCAGGGAGGAAGTGGTCAAGCAAGGGAACCATTGTTTACTAAAGAAGATGAATCTCTTGTCAAGAGGAAGAAGGAGGTTTATATAAAGATGAGACATAAAGGCTCAGTTAGGGTACTTGAATGTTTTAGACAAGATTACCTACAGTATAGAAACAGGCCCTTCAGCCCAACAAGTCTACACTGATGCTCTGAAGAGTAACCCACCCAGACCTATTCTCCGACCCAATATTTACCTTTGATTCATGCGCCTAACACTGTGGTAAATTCACCTGACGTTCACATCTTTGAATTGTGGGTGGAAACCCACGCAGACACAGGGAGAATATGCAAACTTCACACAGACAGTTGCCCAAGACCGAAATCGAACCTGGGTCCCTGGTGCTGTGAGGCAGCAGTACTAACCACTGAGCCACCGTGCCACCCCAAATCTTCTGGTCCAGGGTCCACACGGTGGAACAGGATGAGACGTACTCATGTTTCTTCTTCTTGAAGGTGGACAGGGAGAGCACTGTGCTCAGCAGCCTGAAGGAAAAAGATGGCTTGGTAACATCATCTCAATCTGACATCCTGAGGATCAGCAAATCCTGTGACCTGAAGCCTACAGGCAGTGCACTCTTCCAGTCTATCATGGAGGATGACAGCTTGGGGGAGAGACTGGACCAGCTGGTATCTCAGGATGAGCTGAACAAGGCCCTTGAGTCCTTAGAAAAGAATAAAACTCCTGAAAATGACCATTTACCAGTCAAGTTGTATTCAGCTCTGTTAAACTTGATAGGCCAGGACCTGCTGGAGGTGTAAGACAGTGTGCTTCTGGAAGACAGAATGTGTGAAACCATGAGGAAAGTTGTCATCCTCCTCATTACAAGCAGAAGGAGGAGAGGGAGGAAATTAGAAATTGGTGACCCAGTTCACTGTTAAGTGTGAATTACAAAATCCTGTCTAAGGTCATTGCCAACCAGGTCAGGTCTGCTCTGGGACTGGTTATTCACCCTGACTAAGTCTGTGCTGTACTGGGCAAGACGATCCCTGACAGCCTCGCACTCCTCAGGGATACGATCAGGTTGGGGTACGGTGGGGGTGTGGTAGCGGGGAAGATGCCTGCCTCATCAGCCTGGAACAGAAGAAGGCCTTTGACAGGATATCACACACCTACTGCAAAATGTACAGGAATAGGGATATCTTGCTGTACAGGGTCTTTGCGAGACCATACCTAGAATATTATGTGAAGTTTTGATCTTCTTATCAGAGGTAGTATGTTCTGGTTATGGCGAGAGTGCAATGAAGGTTTACCAGCCTAAGTCCTGGGATGACAGATGGACATATGAAGAAAGACTGGGTGGGATAGGACTATTTTCACTGGAGTTCAGAAGAATGAGAGGGGATCTCATAGAAACCAATAAAATTATACTGGGACTAGACAGAGTGAATAGAGAAAGGATATTCCCAATGACCAGGGAGTACAGAATCAGGGGTCATACTCTAAGGATATAGGTAGACTATTTACAACTGAGATGAAAAGATATTTCTTCACCCAAAGAGTGGTGAGCCTGTGGAATTCTCTGCCAAAACATTTATGTTTTCAAGAAGGAGAGAGATACGGTTCTTAGGACTGCAGGATCAAAGGGTATGGATGAAAGCAGGAACAGAGTACTGGTAGGATGATCAGCCATGATCATATTAAGTGGTTGAGCAGGCTTGACGTTCCAAATGACCTACTCCAGTTCTTATTTTCTATGTTTCTATAACGTCCTGAATAAGTAAACCTATGTCAGTGGTGAATACATTAAACATCAAAATCACTTCCTGGATACGATTTAGATTTAGAGCATTTCCAGAAGATCTAGAAAACTGTGATTGAAATTAGGAAAATGTTCTAAGACACAATAACACTATTTCATAATTGTTACCATTAAAGATTGTTGATTTATCATAAATGATGTGTCTACCTGGTTACACACCTGGAAATAATATCTCTAAGTATTTGCACATATAAATAGATGAAGTGGAAACCACATCCATTTTAAGATACTATCAAGTATTGCATACTTTAGGCAATGAGATAAAATGCTCCACAACATAGGTCCATTTGTGTAACAAGGAGGAAAGATACATAACTGAATTATGCAAAAAAAAACACCCTTCACAATAATTCAAGATGAGCCCAGCATTTCCCAGAATTTGTCCAAAACATAGTTTTGCGGGGTGAAGGTTTGCTCGCTGAGCTGTAGGTTTGATATCCAGACGTTTCATTACCTGGCTAGGTAACATCATCAGTGGCGCACTCCAAGTGAAGCAAAGTTGTTGTCTCCTGCTTTCTATTTATATCTTTCTCCTGGATGGGGTTCCTGGGGTTTGTGGTGATGTCATTTCCTGTTCGTTTTCTGAGGGGTTGATAGATGGCATCTAGATCTATGTGTTTGGTTATGGCATTGTGGCTGGAGTGCCAGGCCTCTAGGAATTCTTTGGCATGCCTTTGCTTAGTCTGTCCCAGGATAAATGTGTTGTCCCAGTCAAAATACTGTTTTTTTTCATCGGTGTTTTGCATGAGAATGTTGTGGAAAAACATGAAGGTTCTAATAGTAAGGCAGTGCCAAATCCAGTCCTTAGATATCTATAATTAACTAATAAAAACTGTTACATCAAATTAAAGCTGCAATAATATTATGGAATTGTCTATCATTAAACTCCTTTATTCTGTTATCATGAGAGATTGCAATACAGCTCATCTGAAAAGACAAAGTGGACGCATGTCTCTTAAAATCCAAACTCCTGACCGTTTGATGCCAATTTAGTATATGGCACAATCTATGCTGACATATAAACTGATTTTTTGATTCAGCTATACCATGCTGACCATAAAACTGATTTCCATATGGGAATTAATGATGATAATACAGATAATTGTGTCAGCCTTCAGATCTATTAGATGCTGTGACAATATTTAAAAGAAAGCTTTTTAAGTTCTTGTCTTCCTTTGAATGGTTGATTTTGAATTAATGAGTAACAAATGAAATAGATTACTTTCTCTCTAAATTCATGAAAATATTTTGTATCATGATTTAATAGCTGAAGGCTTAACCTTATTCATAATGGTGTCTAATGGAGGTTTCTAAAGGAATGATTATTTATTCTTATTTAGTGATAATAGTTCAGTAACGTGCTTTGTTTATATCCTAACTTCCAATTCCCTCAGACCTTGTAATTCCATTAATACGAATTAACTCATTTCTGTAAGATTGGAATTCAATCAGGCTTGAATTGTTGGCTACTTTGTTATAAGCAATTTTGTGCAATCTGATCAATGTAAATTTGAAGGACATAATATACAATACTGTGCTACCTCTACATTGCTGTTCCAAAGCAAGCCAACTGAGATCATTGCCTACTTACATATGGTCTTTCTTTGTTAAGGATCAATGGGGAATTTGAAACATTGTTAAAACAATGTGATTCTATGAGCAAAAGCATTTTCTCAATGTACCAACCCCATTTGTAGATGAAGAATTCATACCAGCCGATCCCTTGCCATATCAATTATTATGTGCTGCTCAGAAAAGCTGATAAAGTCAACTTGTTTTGAAATGTTCTGTGATCTATCATCAGTATGTGACTCCAATTTTTATTGATGAATACAATATGTGATAATCTCCTTTTTGAATAAATTATTCATCTGCCTATTCTGTTCTGCCTGAAAATAGTTCATGATGCTGATACAACTGTAAACACTCTGAACTGGAGTAAGCATTTCATAACATGTGGGGAATTTCAGACCAATGAATAGAAAGAGCTGGCAGCTGTCCTAACATGCATAATTATCATGGTATTGGCAGATTATATATCAATACAGGGGCTGGTATATTAGTTGGTCACTCAGATTTTGGGTTAAGCATATTATAGGGGTGTTTGGGAGAGACTAGAACCAACTGTTTCTGTTGTCTGTGAAGAACTCTGTGGAATAACTGACACAAAAGCTCAGCAAAATATTAAGTTCCCATGTCACTGCATGAATGAGTCCAATTAATTGTTCTAACTCTGCTCTTTAGATGCAAGGGTGAAGAAAGTGCCAATTATGCTTCACCTGATGCTATCCTGGGACATTAATCTGACCTGCTGCTTCTATTCAGTGTAGCCATTGCTCTGAACCATGACGGTATCCTCTTGATGCTGGAAACGAGGTGCACAGTAATTGAAGTCTTGCCAGAGTTTAGATGCATGCCTTCGAGTGAACACTGATTGGGATTGAAGTCTCCCCCATCCCCACCCTTTGAGTTCCTCATTACCCAGGGCAGATGAATGTTTTACTGCTTCAAAGATATTTTCTGATCTTGTTTGCCTTACATTGTTCATAACAAAGCTGACCAAACTTAATGAAAGAAAACACTGATACATAGTATGAATATTAAACCTCATGCCAGCCGAATGAGTCATCATTCAGTTACCACATAAGACCAGCCATTCAATTTTGCTATGTCCTAATATAAATATCACATGGCATAAAGATACCAGAGAGATATTATCAACAGTTCCACAGGCATTCACCCACACGAGGCAACATTAGCTGTACTGTGATGGATTTACACGCGATTACCTTGTAAAGCCTATGGCAAGATGTTCACCCAGTACTCAAAACAATATGAAACAGAAATTGTTTTCTTTTCCCCCACAGATGTGCCAATTCATCTAATAATGTAATAGTCTACTCAGCTCAGTACATTTGTTTTAACTAAATAAAATTGCTTGGAAACATAATTATATTCAGCTCATAGGACTATTGTTTAATAAGGATTCTCATTAAAATTCTGATAAGTATGTAAAGCAGTGAAATTTCTGGTAAAGCTCCAGATCTGGAAGGAAAATATTGAAATACTAATATTGTTTGATTTTATAATTTATGTTTTGGAATAGTTCTGTAGGGCACATTGGCATGCAATGGGTAATGTTGTTTAGGCAAAATGTTCGCTTAGCATACTAAAACCTAATCATTGAAGCAGTTTTTGATTTCTAATATCTGCTCAAACACTATGCAGGGGAGTCTGGAATAAATGTCGTCAACTAACATTGACATTTATTACAGAGCCTTTAAAGTGTAACTAATCCTGGGACAGCACATCTTTGAGTTTTGGCTATGCGCTATTATTTAAAGCATGAACCTGCCTTGTGAAGCGAAAGCAGCAGAACCAATACTTAGGATTAGTTTAATCAAACCAATGCTTTTGGTAATTAGTGTGTACTCATTCAGTTGGCTATCCACTGCCAGTTGGTTATCCAACCAGTTGGTGGGGGGGGGGGGGTCAATGACTGATATACACAGGCACATCAACTTGCATTTCTTTACTCTGGTTAAATGTCTCAACACACTTTACATGAGGTTGACCAGACTAATTTGACACTGAGGCAAAAGTAATGGCTTTGGTGCTACCATAGTGGAATTGGAAGGGATTGCTGCACGTTCAATGCTGGATATTGGACAAGCAAATTGATCAATCAAAGGCAATTGAAAGTAGTGAGATAGAGCTGCATGTTGCTAGTGTGCATGGTACATTTTTGGATAATGTCACCAAGGAAAGAGGGGCAACTAATAAGTGAATTTGGGTGGAGTTCTGTTCAGGTACATATATTGGAATGTGTTCAGATAACTTTTGGTCACCACTGTTATGGTTCCAGCCAGGTAACATCCAGACTATATGAACAAAGGTCTGCCTTTCAGGAGCCTAAAGTACAAGTGCTAATAGCTGCAAGATGGATTTCCCACCACTGTTGATGCTAGATGTCGAAGGTATCCTGCTAGATTTCAAAATACACCTAACAATGTAAATTCTACAAAACTAAATGAACTAACAGCAAGATGCATGGAAATAATATCACAATACTTTACACTCTGGGCTAGCTTAGTAATCTATTTTGTCATAGGAATATCCAATTATCGCTGAGTAAAGATCCATTGTCCTCTATGTGTTTCTCCCAGATCTCCATTTCTTGTTTCCTGTGTTATACATAGCTGGTCACTTCTACTGTGTCTTTTGTTAGCTCTGAAAACAACTATATATGTTGCCAACTTTCCATTAAATCTGCTTGCCCATGTTGATCATGACATTCACAAAGACATTCAAAACAGAGAATGGAAGAGGGTGAAGTGTTAGCTTTGCCCTAAAGCACATCCCCAATGGCCTAGCAGTTGTTAGGATTCATCAAATTGTGATTGACAGCTTCAAATATCAATCAGCATTGAGACATTAAAAGTATAAGCTATTGTAACTCAATACGTTGGGCATAGGTTTACCAGAACCTAGTTCCGCATTTACTTTCTGATATGCCCTGAAAGCTTACCTCATCAAGATTTGGGCAGTTTTGGATTTGGGAATATATATTCTGGTCCAATCAGGGATCAGCTGTTGGTTAAGAGCAGGATTGTCAGAAATCCTGTTCACTCGGAGACCTAGCTCTGAGGGAACTGGATCAGAGTCAAGAACTCCCCACATGTAAAAAATGGGTGACTTGGTGATGGGATACTGGCCTCTGTGTAGTTATTTCAGACATGAAGCATTCCTGGTTTGGAGAATGATTAGAACAAAGAGTGGAGAGGTGATTTTGTTAGCAATCCTCTTGGCCCAATAAAAAATCAGTGGCACAGATATTTTGTTTGCTGTTTCTGGAGTGGCCTGTAGCAGTTCCTTTAACTATTGTTCAGTCCATGTTTTGCAGGTCTCTGCTGAGTACTTGTTTCTCATTGGAGTATTAGTTGCCTGCTTACGGGTCTGTTTTCATCTCCCAATATTAGCAACACTAGCTCACAAGTCCAACCGACAGGAAATATTCATTAGAGGCACTATCAATTCCTTGAGTGTTTTTACAATATTGGGCAAACATTGTGTAAAAATAAAGACATTTCTGATGACATTTGTGATTAATTCTCAGGTTAGTCCAAGCATATACAATGATGAGGGTTTTCTTAAGTTTGGAACAAAGACCCATGAATGTGGAATTTTGATTGTGGCCCTGGATGTTTATTCTGGCTATGTGCATAATTTACATTTGGCATCATGAAATTATGCACTTCTGTCACAACTCAGACACCAACTGAGTGGAAAATTATCATTTAGGCTGCCATAAAGATGCAAATCATGCAGCCTTCCATCACTTCACCATAATACAAACCAATTTAAGGACTTACTCATCTGTTATTTAGAATTGGTAATGGTCAATGTATAATGGATTGATTTCTTCCTAGAATTACATTTTTAATATTCCAGGATATCACATCAGGCAATGTTTCACTCAAATGTGCTCGTTTTTTCAACACTAATCCCCTCAGTTACTGGATTTACCAGAAAACAATAGTTTAATATATTATCCAGGATTTATTTAACAGTTTTAACATTCAGGTCAAAAAGAAAGACTTACATTTATATAGTGCCTTTTGCCTCAAGGCATCCCAAAGCACTTTAGAGTGTTGAAGTATAATCAGTATTGTAATCTAAGAAACGTGACAGTTAATCAGTATACAGCAAGCTCCCACAAGCAGCAAGATGGTAATAACTGGGTTCTCTGTTCTTAACAATGCTGATTCAGTGATAAATTTGAGCCACCATAAGACCATAATAAGACCATAAGACATAGGAGTGGAAGTAAGGCCATTCGGCCCATCGAGTCCACTCCGCCATTCAATCATGGCTGATGCGCATTTCAGCTCCACTTACCAGAGTTCTCCCCGTAGCCCTTAATTCCTCTAGCCAACAAGAATCTATCAATCTCGGCCTTGAAGACATTTAGCGTCCCGGCTTCCACTGCACTCCGTGGCAATGAATTCCACAGGCCCACCACTCTCTGGCTGAAGAAATATCTCCGCATTTCTGTTCTGAAATGACCCCCTCTAATTCTAAGGCTGTGTCCACGGGTCCTAGTCTCCTCGTCTAACGGAAACAATTTCCTAGCCTCCACCTTTTCCAAGCCATGTATTATTTTGTACGTCTCTATTAAGTCTCCCCTTAATCTTTTAAACTGCAACGAGTACAATCCCAGTATCCTCAGCCGTTCCTCATATGCTAGACCTGTCATTCCAGGGATCATCCGTGTGAATCTCCGCTGGACACGTTCCAGTGCCAGTATGTCCTTTCTGAGGTGTGGGGATCAAAACTGGACACAGTACTCCAAATGGGGCCTAACCAGAGCTTTATAAAGTCTTAGTAGTACATCTCTGCTTTTATATTCCAACCCTCTTGAGATAAGAGACAACATTGCATTCGCTTTCTTAATCACGGACTCAACCTGCATGTTTACCTTTAGAGAATCCTCGACTAGCACTCCCAGATCCCTTTGTGCTTTGGCTTTATTAATTTTCTCACCATTTAGAAAGTAGTCCATGCTTTTATTCTTTTTGCCAAAGTGCAAGACCTCGCACTTGCTCACGTTAAATTCCATCAGCCATTTCCTGGACACTCTCCCAACCTGTCTAGATCCTTCTGTAGCCTCCCCACTTCCTCAGTACTACCTGCCTGTCCACCTAACTTTGTATCATCGGCAAACTTCGCTAGAATGCCCCCGGTTCCCTCATCCAAATCATTAATATATAATGCGAACAGCTGTGGCCCCAGCACCGAACCCTGCGGGACACCGTTCGTCACCGGCTGCCATTCTGAAAAAGAACCTTTTATCCCAACTCTCTGCCTTCTGTTAGACAGCCAATCCTCAATCCATCCCAGCAGCTCACCTCGAACACCATGGGCCCTCACCTTGCTCAGCAGTCTCCCGTGTGGCACCTTATCAAAGGCCTTTTGAAAGTCTAGATAGACCACATCCACTGGGTTTCCCTGGTCTAACCTACTTGTTACCTCTTCAAAAAATTCCAACAGGTTTGTCAGGCGTGACCTCCCTTTACTAAATCCATGTTGACTTGTGTAATCAGGGATAACTCCCTTACTCTTTATTTAAATAGTGTAGCTTATTTTACAATTATCTGAGAGGGACGACAGGCCCCCAGGTTAGACGTCAATTTAAGGTACTGCACCTCTGATGACGCAGCGTTTTCTCAATATTATACTGGAATGTCATCTTAGATTTCTAGAATGGATTTGAATCCATAAATATCTGACTTAGAAAGTCTAGAAACAAACCATGACTGACAACTTGGGAGACAAGCTTCTGGACAGTGCAAGTGCATTGTCTATTTGTGCTTGATCAAACACTTTGAGCAATTTATTATATAGTATTCTTAGATGGCTACTTTGCCATCAAATGCTGTCAGTAGGATTGCATGAGCTCTGAGGGTCTTAGCGGGTCAGAGGAAGAATGAAGATGTTTCTCATTGATGTCCTGCATCTAAAAGGTTGCACAGAGTGACTCATGCAGTGATAAATTTTGCTTCTTTGTAAGTACCTGGCATGCAGAGCAAAACTGTTTTTGCTGTTTGTGGATGGGATTGAATTCCTAGGCTGAAAGGAATCCTGGTTCTGAAACAGAACATGCCACTTTGACTGAGTGAAGGTGTCTGTCTAAGGTTAAGATCAAGGTTCACTTTTGGGTAGGATGAACTGAACTGTTACTTAAATCTAGCCAACTGCCGCTTATGATCTGGAAAGGCTTGATTTTGAAAGTGGAAACATGTTTCTTTCTGCATCAACAAATAATCTCTACTCTCAACATGATTTAATTTAATGAATCTGGCTTTCAAAAAAAACATTCACAATGGAAATGCGTATCACATTTTCCTGTGTCACAGTTTCCCAAATGAACTAAACTTTGGCGTAATAGTGATGTCAAGACGCTGCCATAAATTTGCTTTTGTATTTATTACTGCCAATTTACTTGGTTTAAACTAACTAACAATTTCTGGAATTCATTTACAGGTATTTACTTTATATGATGAATTACTTTGAATCACAGCAGTGTAAATTCAGACACTTGTTTTGTGCTTTATTGCAGGAAGGGCTATAATATAAATATTAACTGAAGTGTGCAACTAAGCCTTGTGTCATCCACCTACATTAAAAATTTTTATAATTTTTATAATTTTGACTGAATTCTGAACAGAGAAATTAATTATTCACTAATGCTCCTGATTAGTGCAAGATGAAAATGTATAACAAAATGAAGTTTTTTTAAAGCAACAGTGGGTTCTGTACTCCTAAATGACTATTCGTCAACATTTCATAGCTTTTCTTTAGTCCAAAATTGCATAGTTAACATTTTTGCCAGTAATACAAGTCTGTCCATACAATTTCAGGATGCAAAGTAGAAATTCACCCCAAGGAAGAAGAAACATACTAAGGGCAGGATGTGGCTGACGAGGGAAGTCAGGAGCAGCATAAAAGCAAAAGAAAAGGCAAAAAGTATGGCAAAGATTAGTGGGAAACAAGATGATTGCAATGCCTTCAAAAACTAGCAGAGGACAACTAAAAAACAATAACAGGGGAGAAGATGAAATATGAGAGTAAGCTAGCTAGTAATATTAAAGAAGATTGCAAATTTACTTTAGATATCTAAAAGGTGAAGAGAAAGAGAAGAGTCGATGTTAGACTGTTGGAAAATAAGGCTTGAAAAATAGTAATAGGGAACAAAGAAATGGTGGAGGAAGTGAACAGGTACTTTGCATCAGTTTTCACACTGGAAGACACCAATAGCATGCCAGAACTTCAAGAGAGTCAGGGGACAGAAGTCAGTAAGGAGAAGATGCTGGAGAAGCTGGAAGGTCTGAAGAAGGATAAATCACCTAAACCAAATGAATTATACCCCAGAGTTCTGAAGGAGATAGTTGAGGAGATTGTGGAAGCATTAGTAGTGATCTTTCAGGAATCACTGGAGTCAGTGAGGGTCCCAGAGGACTAGAAAATGGCTAATGTAAGACACCTGTTTAGAAAGGAAGGAAGGCAGAAAACAGGAAACTATAGGCTGGTTAGCCTGACCTTGGTGGTTGGTAAGATTTTAGAGTCTATTATTAAGGATAATATTGCAGAATACTGGAAGTGCATGGTACAATAGTGCTGAGTCAGCATAGCTTTGTCAAGGGGAGATTATACGTGACAAGTGTGTTAGAATACTTTGAGGGCGTAATGAGCAAGTTAGACAAAGGAGAGGCAGTGGGCAAGATCTATTTGGATTTCCAAAAGGTATCTGACAAGGTGCCACACCAGAGTCTGCGAAATAGATAAGAGCCTATGGTGTTAGTGGGAAGGTAATGGCATGGATAGAGGATTGGCTGACTGGGAAAAGGCAAGAGAGTAGGGATAAAGCGATCATTTTCAGGATGGCAGCCAGTGATAAGTGGAGTTCTGCAAGGAATCATGTTGGGAACACAACTGTTCATTTTATACTTTAATAATCTAAACAAGGGAACTGATGACTTTGTTGCTAAATTTGAAGATGACATAAAGATAAATGGAGGGCTAGGTAGTATTGAGGAAGTGGGAAGGTTGCAGAAGGACAGACGAGGCGAGTGGGCAAAAATTGGCAAATGGACTACAATGTGGAGGAGTGTGAAGTCATGTACTTTGGTTGGAAGATTAGAAGTGTAGAACATTTTCTACATGGGAAAAGCGTCATAAATCTGAAGCACAAAGCAACTTGGGAATCTTATTTGAGGATTCTCTTAAGGTTACCATGCAGGTTATTTTGGCAGTTAGAAAGGCAAATGTAATTTTGGCATTTATTTCAAGAGGGCCGGAATACTAGAGCAGAGATGGACTGCTGAAGTTGTATTTACCTCTGGTCAGACTGCATTTGGAATATTGTGAGCAGTTTTGGGCTACATATCTAAGGAAGGATGCGCTAGCATTGCAGGGATCCAGAGGAGGTTTGCAAGAATGATCCTGGGGATGAAGGGTTAGTCTATGAGGAGCAGTTGGAGACTCTTGATCTGTACTTGATGGAGTTTAGAAGGAGTGTTGGAAAGCCAGATTGAAACTTACAGAATACAGGCCTGGATAAAGTGGACATGGAGAAGATGTTTCCACTAATAGGTGAGACTAAGACCTAAAACCATAGCCATAGATGAAGGGACCATTCTTAAGATCTGATACAAGGAGGCATTTCTTCAGACAGTGAATGGTTAATCTGTGGAACTCATTGCCACAGATGTCTAAATCATTGAGTGATTTAAGAGAGAGATAGATGGCTTCTTAATTGGTAAGGGGATTGAGGGTTAAAGGGAAAAGGCAGAAAAATTGGTTTGAGAAACAGATCAGCCGTGATCGAATGGTGGGTCTAAATCAATGGGCCAAATGGCCTTATCCTGCTCCTATATCTTATGGTCTAGTGGCCTTATGGTCTTAGGACTTTGTTCACATGCATTGCATACAGCTACACACTGACTTTTTTTCACATTCATTCAAGGAGTTCCAGGATTTTGACTTACAACAGCAAGCAATGGATGCAGTTCCAAGTCAAAACATTGTATGATTTGGAACCTTTAGTGCTCACATATGGACCTTCTGTTTTTGCTCTTCTTTTGCTTTTGAAGAACTGTTTGAGTTGCTGCAATGCATCTTGTAGATGGCAGCTTCTGTGCACTGTTGGTGGAGGGAGTAAGTGCCCTAATTACATGGCAGCAGAAAAGTACTGACTGTTATTTTGGCTACTCACTAATACTGAAGTTAGCTGACTTGAGACTCCAATGAAAAGAACTTAGCGCAAACTTCTTCATTTCATGTTGACAGACATTATTAAACATGTCTTCTACCTTGCATTTGACAGATACAGTAAACAGGTACCAATCGCAAACTATAGTGTAACTGAGGTTTAGATTTTGCTTTTGATGACAATTATCAATTTCATTTACTGGAAAATGTTTGATGAACGAATAAGTCTGAGAACATTTTTTACTGAAATGATCTTTCAGCAGGAAGGTAGAATCACAAACAGTAGGTCCTGGTATTCTCTTGAATGACCGGTGTGGTTATTAGTTACAGATTTCAAGAAGCACAAATGAATTTGTGGAGTTGTAGCCTGAGGAGTTTAATTCTCCAACTAGCTACACTGAGTCAGAAACTGCAAGATACTCAATCCTAACAGAGACAGAGGCATAAACCAATGGTGGAATGCATTGTAAGGCATAACTGTTCAGAAAGTACAATACAGCAGTTGAATATTTTTAAGAATTGTTTCTGTTATATTGCATCACCATTACATTTTGTATCAGCTGCAAACTAGCTATTTACAGTTATCATGAGAAGATTGTCATTTCTGTTTGTTATTTGCTTCTTGTTACATTTCTGACCTATTTTAGAAAATCTAAATCAATGAGGTGCAAGTATGGTGTGCAAATTTACATGTGTTTACATGTTTTATGAGCTTACAACTTCTATCTCTGTTTTCAAAGCCTTCTACAGCTTTGTCTCTCTCCACCTCCTTCCTTGTAAACCCATTTATCTCTCCAGACATCCAAGAGTTTTAAACTCCTCTCATACTGGCTGCCTGTGCAATCCTGATTTCCATCATACTGCCATTGACAGTCATGCCTTCAGCTATCCAAGCCATGAGCTCTGTAATTTCCTCCCAAACTTCTCCATCCTTTTGCCATTCACTCTTTCTTTTAAATGCTCTTTCAGAAACTACCTCTTTAAATTACCCTTTGACCACCTGTCCTAATATCTCACCACCAGCAGCACCAACAAAGACAACCATATTTATATTCATGCCTTTAACATTGTAATTTGAGCTGAGCCATGTAAAGAGATATCAAGGCAAATGACAAAATGCTTGGTCAAAGTGGTAGGTTTTTAGAACTGCCTTAGAGGGGAAAAGAGAATGGCGCAAAGTTGGACACGTTTAGAGAGGAATTCCAGATCAAGGGGCTTTGAGACCTGACCAAAAATGCTGCTGTGATCTAATCAGAGTTGCTCAAAGTGAATGAATTGGAGGATGTAATGTTGGAACCAGGTTGACCTCATTGACTATGAGGTCATTGATTGGGGTTGTTTACCTGGGCCAATCAGGAAACTCACTGACCAATCCAACCAGGTCGGATGGTGCATCGGGGTGGACAAGAGCCAGATGGTATGTAGGGGTAGATTGAGAGCCAGAAGGCAGGTAGACTGTCCCCAGTGCTGTCACCCTGGGCAGGTGCTGGGCGGGCTGTCCTAGAGGTGGCCCGAAGGTGTGAAGGGTGGTTAGGGAAGCCAGAGGTGGGTAAGTCTTCCTGACTGCTGTCATCCTGGGGAGGTTGGAGAAGCAGGATGGGCTGTCCTAGAAGTGGCCAGAAGCTGTGTCAAAGCGCACCGAGAGCTGGAAGGGGCATGGGGCAGACAGAGAGCTGGAAGAGGCGTTGGGGCAGGCTGCCTTAGAGTGGCCGGAAGGTGGGTGCGACATGTAGCTTGTTGTGTTGCTGGGGTTGGGATGGGGGGGTGTGAGGTCTGTATTTTATGCATTTTTAAAGTGTAATTGGACTGTCTTACATGCATTTGTTATTGTTTTGTGATGATTGAAAGTGGGATTTGAGGTTTGACTTCATTTACTGAAAACTGGTTGAACGGTAGGGTTCGGGGCCTGGCTTTGCCACTCCTCTCCCTTGTAAAATCGCTGTTTCTTTGTATACAGCTGTTAATGTTAACTGTGTTGTAATGTGTATTGTTTAATAAAAATTTTTAAAAATTAACCAGGAGAAAAACATCTAAGCAGGAGAAAAAAAATATAACCAGGAGACGAGAATCTCTTCAGTTCAGGGGACTGGCTCTGAACTGACTGTCTACAGTCAGTGTACTGCGTACAAGTAATTAAATGGTGACTTGGTGACCATTGGTGGATACTGGCCTCTGTGCAGTTATTTCAGAGGAGCACAAATATTTTGGAGGAAGACAGAGAGGGGGAGGCTGTTGATGAAATTGAAAATAAGATTGAGAACTTTAAAAAACAAATGTCACTTCACTTGGAGCCAATGTTGGTTAGTTGTTTGGTTTTATTTGATTATACTATTGTAAAGTGCCTTGGAACATCTTACCGCATAAAATGTGTTCGAGAAAATTAATTGTTTTGGTTCTTATCTTAATACAATACTTTGATTTATGTTATTATTTCATGTCCAATAGCAATTTCAAAGCAGAATGTAGAATTTTTTGGAGTGTATGAGTTTCTATTCAGTATAGGCTGAGGAGCTGGGATGTCCAAACTGAGTGCGACTGTGCCATTACTAACAGGACGCTGTAATTACACATTACCATGAGGCAGTTCATACTCCATAAAGATGGATAATGAGCTATATAATAAAAAAATCTGGACCATAGAAAACAAGAGGTAAGCTTTGTAACACTAATTATGATTTTTTTTTTCAATGCATCTATACATGTTACATATCTGGGCTTTTACCAATAGATTGCTCTATTGCTCTGAAATAACACCTTTCATGACCATCAGATGACTCAATGTTTTACAACATTGGAGTTATTTTGTTTGGAAGTCATTGTTATAATGGTAGTAAACATAACATGAATCAAGAGTTAAAAATCACGCTACACCAGATTATAAACCAACAGGTTTATTTGGAAAAACAAGATTTCAGGGCGCTGCTCCTTCGTCAGGTAGCTAATGGGTCAGGATCATAGGACACAGAATTTATAGTAAAAGATCAAACAACTGATGTGACGTATTGAACAAACCTAATTTGCTGTTAAGTCTTGAATCACTTAGAAAGGGGATGCAGATTTCGATTTATTAATATGTAAATGCCAGGCTGGTGGGACTAGATTGGATTAGGATATCTGGTCGGCATGGACGGGTTGGACCGAAGGGTCTGTTTCCATGCTGTACATCTCTATGACTCTATGACTCTAAGTCACAGTCCTGAGATAACTTAAGGTTTTATTTTTAAAAAAGGTGACATCTCCGCTCAGACAATGCATTAAAGATGTGAGGTTGGGATTTGTCTGTATCCCAACCTTGAGTCAGACTGGTTCTATTTCCAAAGTAGGAATTTATAAAATGTCTGCTAACAAATCTTTTACTCTAAATTCTGTGTCCTATGATCCTGCGCCACAAGCTACCTGATGAACGAACAGCACTCTGAAGACCTGTACTTCCAAATAAACCTGTTGAATTACAACCTGGTGTTGTGTGATTTTTAACTTTGTCCACCCTAATCCAACACCAGCTCCTCCACATCATGTTCAAAGTCATACAGACGTACAGCACGGAAACAGACCATTCAGTCCAACGAGTCCGTGCTGACCAGATATCTAAAATTAATCTAGTCCCATTTGTCAGTATTTGATCCATATCCCTCTCAACTCTTTCTATTCATATATCTATCCATATGCCTTTTAAATGTTATAATTGTACCAGCCTCCACCACTTTCTCTGTCAGCTCATTCCATACACGCACCACCCTCTCACCTTAAACCTATGCCATCTCATTTCAGATTTCCCCAACCCAGGGAAAAGACCTTGTGTATTTACCCTATCCATGCCCCTCATGATTTTATGAACTTCTGACAAGGTCATCCCTCAACCTCCGACAATGCAGGGATAATAGCTCTAGCCTATTCAGCTTCTCCCGAAAGCTCAAACCCTCCAACCCTGGGAACATCCTTGTCAAGTTTCACAGCACCTGTTTTCTACCAGGGAGACCAGAATTTAATGCAGTATTACAATAGTGGCCTAACCAATGTCCTATATAGCCTCAACATGACGGTCCAACTCTTATACTCAATGTACTGACCAATAAAGGGAAGCACACAAAGCATCTTCTTCACTATCCTATCTACGTGACTCCACAGTCAAAGAACTATGAACCTGCACTCCAAGGTCTCTTTGTTTAGCAACACTCCCCAGGACCTTACCATTGAGTATGCAAGTCCTGCTATGATTTGCTTTTCCAAAATGCAGCATCTCACATTTATCTAAATTAAACTCCATCTGCCACACCTTGGTCCATTGGCCCATATGATCTAAATCCCATTGTACTCTCAGGTAACCTTCTTTGCTGTCCATTCCACCTCCAATTTTGGTGTCATCTGCAAACTTACTAATCATACCTCCCATGTTCACATCCAAATAATTTATATAAATGACAAAAAGCAGTGGACCCAGTATCGATCCTTGTGGCACGCTGCTGGTCATAGGCTTCCAGTCTGAAAAATCAATCCTCCAGCACTACCGCTCTTTAAGATTTGAACCAGTTCCATATCCAAATGGCTAGTTCTCCCTCTATTCTGTGTGATCTAACCTTGCTAACCAGTCTACCATGAGGAACCTTGTCAAATGCCTTACTGAAATCCACATAAATCACATTCACTGCCATGTCCTCATCAATCTTCTTTGTTACTTCTTCAAAAAAAACTCAATCAAGTTCATGAGAAATGATTTCCCATGAACAAAGCCATGTTAATTATCCCTAATCAGTCCTTGCCTTTCCACATACATGCAATTCCTATTCCTCAGGATTCCCTTCAACAACTTCCCCACAACCGATATCAGGCTCACCGGTCTATAGTATCCTGGCTTTTCCTTACCATCTTTCTTAAATAGTGGCACCATGTTAGCCAACTTCCAGTCTCAGCAAGGGGCCCAGTAATCACTTTCATAGCTTTCCAGAGTTCTAGGGTACACCTGATCAGATCCCATGGATTTATCCACGTTTTGTGCATTTTAAGACATTCAGCACCTCCTCCTCAGTAATATAGACAGTTTTCAAAATGTTGCTATTTAATTCCCCATGTCCTCTATCTTCCATAATCTTCTCCACAGTAAACACTGATGCAAAATACTCATTTAGTATCGCCCCCATCTCCTGCTGCTCCACACATTGGCTGCCTTGCTGATTTTTAAGGGGATTCTGGATTAGTGGTGCTGGAAGAGCACAGCAGTTCAGGCAGCATCCGAGGAGCAGTAAAGTCGACGTTTCGGGCAAAAGCCCTTCATCAGGTCCTATTCTCTCCCTATTTGTCCCTTTAGATTAGATTAGATTAAATTTCCTACTGTATGGAAACAGGCCATTTGACTCAACAAGTTCACACCAACCTTCCGAAGAGCAACACATCCAGACCCATTCCCCTACTCAATATTTACCCCTGACTAATGCACCAATCACTGGGAAATTTAGCATAACCAATTCACGTGAGCTGCACAACTTTGGATTGTAGGAGAGAACCGGCGCATCCAGAGGAAACCCACGCAGACATAGGGAGAATCTACAAACTTCGCACAGTCTCCCGAGACGGGAATCAATCCCGGGTCCCTGGCGCTGTGAGGCAGCAGTGCTAGCCACTGAGCCACCATCCTTATTGTATTTGTAGAATCCCTTCAGAATCTTATAAATCTTATTTGCCAAAGCTATATCATGTCCCCTTTTTGCCCTCCTGATTTATCTCTTAAGTAAACTCCTGCTGTCTTTATTCTCTTCTAGGGAATCACTCAATCTCTGTTGTCTATACCTGACATATGCTTCCTTCTTTTTCTTAACCAAAACCTCAATTTCTCTAGTCATCCATCATTCCCTATACTTAACAGTTTTGCCTTTCTCCCTAACAGGAACATACTGTCTCTGGGCTCTCATTATCTCACTTCCATTTTCCAGTCATCCCTTTACCTGGGAACATCCATCCCCAATCAACGTTTTAAACTTAGATTAGATTAGATTAGATTACTTACAGTGTCGAAACAGGCCCTTCGGCCCAACAAGTCCACACCGCCCCGCCGAAGCGCAACCCACCCATACCCCTACATCTACCCCTTACCTAACACTACGGGCAATTTAGCATGGCCAATTCACCTGACCTGCACATCTTTGGAGTGTGGGAGGAAACCGGAGCACCCGGAGGAAACCCACGCAGACACGGGGAGAACGTGCAAACTCCACACAGTCAGTCGCCTGAGGCGGGAATTGAACCCGGGTCTCTGGCGCTGTGAGGCAGCAGTGCTAACCACTGTGCCACCGTACCTACCAAACTTCTTGCCTAATACTGTCAAAATCGGCCTTCCTTCAGCTTAGAACTTTAACATTTAGATCAGACCTATTCTTTTCCATCACTACTTTTAAACTAATTAAACAATTATGGCCACCTACTCCAAAGTGCTCCCCCACTAGTATCTCAGTCACCTGCCCTATTTCCCAAGGGTAGGGCCAGTTTTGCACCTTCTCTGGTAGTACATCTACATACTCACAAAATCTTCTTGTACACACTTAACAAATTCCTCTCCATCAAAGCTTTTAACACTATGGCAGTCCCAGTCTATATTTGGAAGGTTAAAATCCCCTACCATAACCACAGATAATTGACATCTCTTCACAAATTTGTTTTCCAACTATTTGGGGGGTTCTAAAGTACCAACCAAACAAGGTGATCATTCCTTTCTTATTTCTCAGTTCCACCTAAATAGTTTCCCTGGATGTATTCCCAGGAATATCCTCCCTAAGTACAACTGCAATGTTATCCTTTATCAAAAATGCCACTGCCCCTCCTCTCCTGTCTCTCTTTCATTTCTTCCTAAAGCATCTATATCCTGGAACATTAAGCTATCAGTTCCGTCCATCCCTGAGCCATGTTTCTGTAATTGCTATGATATCCCAGTCCCGTGTTCCTAACCATGCCCTGAGTTCATCTGCCTTCCCTGTTCGGCTCTTGTATTGAAATAAATGCAATTTAAATTATTAGTCTGACCTCGTTCTCTGCTTTGTTTCTGCCTGCCCTTACTCATTTTCCCATCTGTACCAGTGTCAGACCAATCTCATTCCTCATTTTCTCCCTGGGTCCTATTCCCCCCTTTACTAGTTTAAATCCTTCTAAGCAGCTCTAGCAATCTCCCCACAAGTATATTAGATTAGATTAGATTCCCTACAGTACGGAAACTGGCCCTTCGGCCCAAACAGTCCACACCGACCCTCCGAAGAGTAACCCACCCAGGCCCATTTCCCTCTGACCAATGCACCTAGCACTGTGGGCAATTTAGCATGGTCAATTCACCTAACCTGCACATCTTTGGACAGTGGGAGAAAACCGGAGCACCCAGAGGAAACCCACACGGTTACAGGGAGAATGTGCAAACTCCACACAGACAGTCACCCGAGGCTGGAATCGAACCTGGGACCCTGGTGCTGTGAGGCAGCAGTGCTAACCACCGATCCAACGTGCCGCCCTTAAGACATTGAGGGGGCACCCAGATATGTTAATCCCCTTCCAATTCAAGTGTAATCCATCCTTCTTGTACAGATCTCTTCTACCCCAAAAGACATTCCGATGATCAAAAAATGTGAATCCTTCTCCTCAGTGACTCACCCATCTGCTTTACTCTCCTATTCCTACCCTCACTAGCTCATGGCACTGGGAGTAATCCAGATATTACTATCCTTGAGGACCTACTTTTTAAATTCTTGCCTAACTTCCTAGATTGTCTCCTCAGAATCTCGTCCTTTTCTCTTGCCATGTCCTTAGTTCCAATGTATATGACATCCTGCTAGCCACTCTCCCGTTTGAGAATATTCTGCACCCTCACTGAGTTATCTTTGATCCTGGCTCCAGGGAGGCAATACACCATTCTGATGTCTTGCTGTCTGTGCCTCTAACTGGAGAGTCCTCTATCACATCAACCACTTGGAACCTGATGTACCCCTTGTTACATTAGAGCCAGTTAGACATTAGAACCGGAAACCTGGCTATCAGTGCTACATTCCCTTGACAGTCCATCACCCCCTACATTTTCCAAAACTTATTTGAGATGGGGATAACCACAGAGAGTCCTGTATTACCTGCCTCTGTCTCCCACCTTTCCTGGAGGTCACCCATCTACCTGACTGTATCTTCGGTTTACCTCCCTCCCTGCAACTGCCATCTATTGCACCTCCTAAATTCCTCATTGCCTCTAACTGCCTCTCCAACAGATCCATGCAATCTGATAGGATTTGCAACCAAAGACTTCCTGCATGTGTTGTGGTGACCAATTCGTTGCCATGCTTACCAACCTTTTGTTACAAAACATTATACAACAATTGCAAATACATATTTCTGTTCTACGTTGCAATAAAATTATTTCAGGAGTGATATATGGCAATCTTGAATGAATAGGGATTATTGAAGCTGGTTTGTTAAACTTTGATTTAAAAGCCGAAGTGTTTTGAGACACCTAAGGACAGCTCACCAAAAGCTTGATCAAAGATGTAAATTTCTAAGGAGTGAATAAAAAGAGGAGAGAGAAGTGGAAACTTTTAGGGAGGGAATCTTGGAGCTGAGGGTCTAGGCAGCGGAGACATAGCTGTCAAGGGGAGGTGATGGAAATTGAGGATGCACAAAAAAGCAATATTTCGGCATAGAATGTGCAGAAATTTTTGAGGACTGTTAGGCTGGAGGAGGTTACCTAGATAGGAAGGGAGATTGTGTAGGGCAGTGGATCTATGTGTGAATGCAACTTCATACAAGCTAGGGTATGAACAGCAGAGATTTCAAAAACCTCAAATTTATGGTTTGGATGGGTGTGGTGGTGCAGAGTGAGAGTCTGGTCAGGAAAGATCAAAGTTAGAGAATACTTTCTATTGTTATTTCTATGATTTTGCATCCTGCCTGGTGTAGTCTGGAAATGTTGTAAATATCTAACCATGAGAAGACAATATTATTATCAAATAATTTACAGTCCCATAGTTGGTAGGAAACTGCTCCTCAGTAGTGCTGTGAACTCTTGTCCAGTAAACTGGTGAATATGAACTAGAGTGAGAAAAATAGTGCCCATATCAAAGGTCTGAGAACTTCAATGTTAAAATACTTTTATCATAGTTTTAAATGATAAATCATAACTTAATGTGTAAAGCAAACATTTTACAAGTTGTTTTGCTTTTCAGACTGCAATACTGGACTGGTGAGAAAATCTAGTACATGGCAGTTATGAAGAGGACAGAAGAGTGAACACAAGCACTCTCTTCATAGTCCCTTTATTGTCGAACTATATCTGGCCAAATGATTTTCTATTCATTTTGCGGTAACCCACGTGTTGAGAAAATGCTATCATTTCTTTTTTGTAAAGTCCCTTTTGAAATAGAGTGGATGGAGGAATGTTTTGGAAGAGGGTTAATTAGTTTCCTGATTGTGACATCATTAGGTTCTACAAAATGCTCATGTGACCTAGAGTTGTCATGGAGATAAATAGCTAAGAAGCATAGGGTAGATAGAAAGCTAATTGCAGTGTAGTGGGAGTTAAGCTTGTTTATTTTCTGTTTGACAGTTCAGAGCACTGAGAATTGTTACAAGGAGAAAACAAGTTAGGTTCTTTTCCGAATGGAAGTTTCCTGTTTGGCAGACCTCAAATAGATCCTGATATTGAAATAGGTCTCAGGGAATTTTTAATCTTTATTCATTCATGGGAGCATCACTAGCCACCCCAGCATTTGTTAGGCAAAAGTGAGGACTGCAGATGCTGGAGATCAGAGTCAATATTACAGTGGAGCTGGAAAAACACAGCAGGTCAGGCAGCATCCGTAGAGCAGGATGCTGCCTGACCTACTGTGCTTTTCCAGCATCACTCTAATCTTGACCCCAGCATTTGGTGTCTACCCTTAAGTACTGTTATAAGGTGAGCATGAAATACTTTCATGAACTACAGCAGTCCAAAAATAGAACAGAGGCTGTTACATTATGTGATATACTTGGAAAAGACAGCACACTGAAGACAGGAAGCACAAGAGTTTGTTGTTTAGCTGCAGTGGAGGGGTACCAGAGTCCGCCAGACTGTTTAACCACTGGGGTTCTCTGGAGTTCTGTGCCATTGGGGCTGTCATGACCTAAGTGAGAAAGGATTTACCGATCTATACCTTGTTAGTTTTAAGATGTCTTGAGATTTTGGATGGAATAGGGCTGTTGAACACTGGACTCCAGAGCCAAATCAATTAGATAGGCACTGTGAAATGCTGTAAAACAGAGACAAATTTGGAAAGAAACTGAGATCGGTTATGGTCCCATGATTGTACCGGAAATCATGTGAGTATTTACAACATTACGAAACATACCTTTGTACTATCAACTCCTAAAAGTAAAGCTTACCATTTTATTTGAAATATCCTTCATCTCCTAAATAGTGTTTGAGTTATGTTGACTTCAGTTGAGTTGTCACAGTACAAGTTTCAAAATGTGAAATCTTGTCAAGCAGCTTTCTTTTGTTGGCACCGTGGGGATGCCTTCCTTTTTGAAAGGATATTAATCTCCATGGGGATTGGCCCACTTTCGCTCTCAATTATGCCTCTAGATATTATGATCTCGATTGCAGCACTTCAGGGAGCCAAAAATGCAACCCTTTTCCAGTCAGCATGAAGCCCGTAAAATTCCCAAAGCAGTATGACTGTGTATATGTGTAGGTGTATTGGAAGAAAATCTGTATTTAATGGCCTAGTTGTAAATTACTCAAATACTCTATCTATTGTTCTAAGTCTTGGGTGTCCTCAAATGTAGGCGCTACGCACATTTTATTTTTCAACTTCTGCTTCATTTTGCCATTTCTACTTATTTTCAGCAGTTCTCTCAACTTGAAATTACATTAAAACCTTCCTGCAAACCTTTATTTCTAGATTTTTGCATTTATTTGAAAAATGAATTAATAATCAGTCCAATATCAAAATGTAGGTAGCCAATTGAGTATGGTGAAAGTGAGGACTGCAGATGCTGGAGATTAGAGTCGAGAGTGTGGTGCTGGAAAAGCACAGCAGATCAAGCAGCATCCGAGGAGCAGGAAGGCTTTTGCCCAAAACGTCAATTTTCCTGCTCCTCGGATGCTGCTTGATCTGCTGTGCTTTTCCAACACCATACTCTCGAGCCAGTTGGGTATGTAAATTCAAAAACATCTTTATCAGATTACAGCTGAACAGTTTGAATTGTCAATGTAAAGAATATTCAAAAGGTTCAATTTGCCACATGAAACGAGAGATGTTAAAGATGCTGGAGTCCAACAATGGTTTCTGGCAGTGTGAGGAAAGATAACAACTTGCTTCATTATCATGCAGAGAATAGTGGGTGGCTGCATAAAATTTGAATTTTAAAATTGTTCTTAACTGAATTATCATGGAAATAAATTTATGTACAAATGTGTTTCTAATAAGTTGCATGAAGATAATTGATGATTCAGCAGTGCTATCTAATATAAATTAAAAATTATTGTCAATGCCATAAAGAAAGAGAACATTTTAAAAATCAACACCGCAACAAAATTCACAGAATATCTTATTGATCTGCAAATCTATGTCTGTTCCACTCACAAAAAGAGAACGGAAGTAATAATGACCAGATTATATCAGACAATTGTGCAGTTGGCCCTATATTGGAGTGTCTTAGGAGTTTTTTAACCGGCAGTGACTGGATGGGGTTGTGAGTTTGGTCAGAAAGGCATCCACACCAAGCAGATACCCATATCCTGCTGCATGTCCACCCAGAATTCAGATTAGAAACTCCCTTCTCCATTTGGACTGTCACAGGAGAGGGGTTCATCTCTCCAACCCCAGAGACAAGATTATTGTGCTTTGTTTCCTTTATTCATGTGATTTGAGCATGGCTGTCAGACTTTACTTATTGTTCATCCCTAGTGGACCTCAAGAAGGTGCCGCCTTTTTGAACAGCTGCAGTCCATTTGGTTTACACCCACCCACAACAGCTTTAGGATGGGAATTCTAGGCTTTTGACAAAAACGAAAGATGCTGAGTGACTTAGAGGGGAACTTTGCCACATGAAACGAGAGATGTTAAAGATGTTGGAGTCCAACAATGGTTTCTGGCAGTGTGAGGAACTAGATAACAACTTATCTGCTGTTCCAACATATCTGCTGTTTCATCTTTCTGAATGGTGGAGTTTGTGAGTTAGGACAATGCCGTCCAGGGAACCTTTGTGAATTTCTGCAGCTCATCTTGTAGATGGTACACATTGCTGCTGTTACTACGGCAGCTGGGCGATTCGTTAGCAGTTATGTGTTTTCTTGAAGTTTTCTTTTCTCAAACTGAACCTATTCACCTATATTTAAGAGGAAGTCAGTTCAATACATGAAAGGAAAATAAATAGGGGGATACATTGATAGGGTGAGGTGACTAGATTTTTGTGAGGCTTAAACAATTGGACCAATTGGCTTGTTTGTGTTGGCAAATACAATGTAATAAGATTTGAATACATTGTATTGTCAAATAATATGAATTGCCTTGTTAATGCTTATTTTCTCTTTTCACATTTAATGACACACATGACAGACATAACAAGTGCTTATGTCTGTTTTCATAGCTGTTTTATCTTGGAGCAAGTCTTTTGCCAGACATTATAATTTGAAAGGGATCTCATTTGATTAAGCATGACTGACCAGCAGACTGTTTGGAAAAGTTGTGGATACACTTTCTTTCGTCATTAAATCTTGGAGTGGAACTTGAAGCAAGAGTTTCAGGCTCAGAGGCAGCATTATGGCCAATTGCACCACAAGGCATCCCATTGTTAGGATATTGTGGTTTTACTTTAGCAAAGAAGAACTCAGATTGATGTGGTATGGCCCAGCAACAAATTTATTACCTACTAGTAAATCTCTATCATATGCAGGATTGGTTCTCAGGAATGTGAGAGTAGGATGCACCAATCAGCCTGCTCAATAATTGAATATGATCATGGCTGATCATCCACTTCAATGCCTTTCTTCCACATTACCTCAATATCCCTTTGTGCTACGGGTATTTTGAAATCTTTCAATCTCTAGTTTAAATATACACAATGACTCTTCTTCACATAATCCGCAGGAATTCCAATATGATGAGCTAATGGCACTGTCACACTTAAGAAACCAATTTATGGAGGATCCAAGATGATGATGATCTAATAGGTCTGCCTGGCTGATCTCTGCACCAAACTCCAAGTAAAGTGATGCTCCCGCCCTCCCCTTACTCACCATTTCTGAAAATATCGGTAGAATAAAGCCTCTAGAACCTTTAAATATTAATTTTAACATTTAGGGAAGAAGAGGAAGATGGCAAAAGGGAAGTGATCATAAGGATTGCAACATGCAGGGCACTCCCCTGCAGCAATGGACCCATCCACGGCCATAGTGCCGATTCCCGAGGAGGCGCCTTTGATATCACCGGAGCAGCAGAACTTAGTCTAGGAGTTCATGATACTGCGAGAGAAGATTGAGGTAGCGCTGGAGGAGTCTCACACCAGACTGGAATCCATCTCTGCCATGCTACAAAGCATGAGCATGAGATCTGACCTCTTGATCAACACATGGGCAAGGTCAAACAGAGAACCGCAGCGTTGGACACCTCAGCGGAGTGGATCCAGACACTGGAAAGTCAGGTGTCGGCCTTAATCAACCAGGCTGATGACCTCAAGTTGGGGTCAAAGAAAGAACATATGTATAATTGGGGATACTAGAAGGCTAGGAAGGTGAGCTTCTGGTCAGCTTTCTGGAGCAATGGCTCCCGCAGCTCCTGGGACTATGAGTCGAGACGGGACAGTGCGAATGGAACGGGCCCATCGGATCACGGTGCACATGCTCAGGTCAGATCAGTACCCCTGTCCTGTCCTAGTGCCCTTCCAGTGCTATAAAGGGAAACAAATGGTTATGGAAGCCTCCAGAACATTGGGGAAAGACTCACAGGCCCTAATTTACAAGGGGTCAAAAATTGTTTTTTTAAGACTTTTCTGGGGCAGTGATTAGAAAAAGGAAATCACCTAATGACAAAAAGAAGAGGCTGAGAGACCTGAACATTCAATATTCAGTAAGGTACCCAGCTGTGTTGCACTTCGGCTATGGAGAGTGCATGTACAACTTTGACTCAGCAGAGAAGGCAAAAGACTTTCTGGATTCTTTAAAATAGACTGGCCGGGTTAAATATTTTGGACAATAGTGTATCCTTTAGTCTCTCAGTGGTTAAGTTAAATTCCTGACTCTGTTTTGAGAATGAGTGGGGTTGGGCGTGGTTTCTTATCTCTCCTTCCCTTCCTTGTGTTTTTTTTTTGCTAACTCCTGTTATTCCCATTATTATTTCTTGGCTTGAGGTGGTCATTTCTTTCAGTTATTACAAGCGAGGTTGATGTATGGGGGTTTGGATTGGAAGCCCACTTTTAATTTCCATGTGTGTAAAATATATGTTTTCTTTGTTTTTGTTTTCTTGGGTTTGGGGCACAGCTCTAGCCGAAAGGAGCTATGGTGGTATTAGGGGCTAGGATGAGTGCCCCCAATGGGCAAGGTGGGGGGGGGGGGGGGGGGGGGGGGGTGGGGGTGGGGGGGAGTCTCCAGCTATTGGTTTTTTGTTTAATTTAAAACTAGTAATTAGAGTATTTATTTTTGTTATATTTGTATTGGGATTTTCTAGACTTTATGAATCCTATTTTGTCTCCACTCGGCGTACCATGACTGGGCTTCTTCCTCTTATGGGGTTATGGGCTGCTTTAGACAGTTATGGCTAGTTATTTGTTTTGATGGTGCACCTGGAATATAAAAGGGAGTCATTCACTGGTCAAAAGAAAGAAAGTGCTCTCAAATCTCAGAAGAGTGAGGGTTAATGTTGCTCTGCTACAGGAAACACACTTGAATGACAAGGAGCATTAAAACTACAGCAGGGAGGGTATGGCAAGGTCTTATTTTCATCTTTCAATTCTAACAATAGAGCAGTGGATATATTAATACAGAAGAACCTTCCATTCCAGTTAATAGACCAAATTAAAGATGGACAGGGGCGATTTGTTATCCTCAAAGCCTTAATACATGGGCAAGAATATGGCATCTTGAATGTCCACTGGTCCCTCTGCACACCCTCTCAAATTTATAATTGATGCACTTTCTAGGTTGATGGCTGTTGGGGTGCGCTCTATGATTATAGGGGGAGACTTTAAGCATCTCATGGATCCTGTGGTGGATAGGATGCCAAGGGGTCTTTTGGGCATCTCTCCACAATTCAAATAGTTGGTGGACTTGTGTGGGGAATATGAGTTGGTAGATGTGTGGAGGTGTCTTCACCCTCAGGGGAGGGATTTTACTTTTTCCTCCAACCCGCACAAGTGCCATACAAGGATAGTTATGTTCTTTATTCTGTCGATCTTTCTGGATTCGGTATTATCCTGATGAATTGAGAATGCAGCCATTTTGGACCATGTGGCAGTGTATTTGGAACTTAAGATCAGGGGCAATGGTACAGGTACATGGCACTGGTACTTTTGAAAAACAGCAAATTTACTGAGCACTTCACAAGGGAGTTTAAGGCTTTCTGGGACATTAACTTGGCCAGTAATCCATCGGCGCTCTGGGAGGCCACCAAGGCTTATTTAAGGAGTAGAATTATTTTGAACTCAGCGACCAGGCAGAGACAGAGGGGAGAGCAGCAGCATAAACTTGAGACCTGCCTGAAGGCAGCCGAGGAGACATAATATGACAGACTGTAGCTAAATTGCCATGGGTCACAGCTCTCAGGGCTACTCTGAACTCCGTACTTATTCAGTCAGGTAGGTACTTGGCATATCTGGCCAGGAAGACGAGTGCCCTGCAATCTATCCTCTCTATTAGGGAGGGTACTGATATTATCACCCATGAGACTAAAAAGATCAACACAACATTCAGGAAATTCTATGCAGAGTTAGTACTGGTCGGAGGGATGGGTTGGTAAGGATTGGATCCTTTTTTGAGAACTTGATTCTCCCAGGCATAACTACACAGCAGGCCTCCTTTTTGAATGCCCATCCAACAACACAAAAAATTCAAGAGGCAGTAAGGCAGCTCCAAAATGGCAAAGCACCTGGTCCGGATGGGTTCCTGAGCAAGTTCTGCAGGAAGTTCATAAACAGCCAATATTGAGAATGCATAACCATTCATACAGTCAGGACTGCCTTCCACCCTCCCTTAGGGAAGCTAATACCTCTCTTATTCTTCAGAGAGGGAAAGATCCTGAGGACTGTGCCTCGTACAGAGCTATCTCGCTGCTGAACATAGATTTTAAAATTGTGTCTAAAACGCTAAGATTAGAGCAGGTCCTGCCTTCTGTAGTAAAGGAGAACCAGACAGATTTTATTAAGGGTCACAGTTCTTTCAATAACATTAGAAGAATGTTAAACATTGTGCAGATGTGCGAGCAGAGGTCAATCCTGGGCTTGGTGATGTTCTTAGACGCACAAAAGACATTTGACCAGGTGGAGTGGCCGTATCTTGTTAATGTCTTGGAATGTTTGGTCCTGGCTGGGGTGGGGTGGGGGAGGGAGGGGCAGTGTCTTCGACAGGTGGGTGGCAGTGTTATGTAACGATCCCACGGCAGTGGTCCTTATGAATGGAATAAAATCAACTAACTTTAGTATTGGGAGAGGCAGCCGACAAGGGTGCCATCTCTCGCCGTTGCTATTCACTTTGGTGATTAAACCACTGGCGGAGGCTGTTTAGAAGGACTCTAAAATAGCTGCTCTGGAAGTGGGAATAGCAAAGCATAAAATTACTCTCTATGCAGACAACGTTCTTCTCTTCTTGGCTAACCTGACAAAATATGTGCCCCATCTAATACAAATGATTAGTTTATTTGATACCTTAAAGGGGTATAAAATTAATTTTATGAAATTGGAGGCCATGCCCCTGGGGGGCCTTGTGGGAGTACCTGACCTGAAGATGGAACTTGATTTCCTTTAGATGGTCACAGAAAGGTTTCCCATATCTGGACATTTTCATCACCCCTCTTTTCACCAATTGTATAGAGCTAATTTTGTACAGCAGTAGATGTGATCTATATGGACTTCAGTAAGGTGTTCAACAAGGTTCCCCATGGAGACTGACTAGCAAGGTTAGATCTCATGGAATACAGGGGGAACTAGCCATTTGGATACAGAACTGGCTCAAAGGTAGAAGACAGAGGGTGGTGGTGGAGGGTTGTGTTTCAGACTGGAGGCCTGTGACCAGTGGAGTGCCACAAGGATCGGTGCTGGGTCCTCTACTTTTTGTCATTTACATAAATGATTTGGATGCGAGCATAAAAGGTACAGTTAGTAAATTTGCAGATGACACCAAAATTGGAGGTGTAGTGGACAGCGAAGAGGGTTACCTCAGATTACAACAGGATCTGGACCAGATGGGCCAATGAGCTGAGAAGTGGCAGATGGAGTTTAATTCAGATAAATGCGAGGTGCTGCATTTTGGGAAAGCAAATCTTAGCAGGACTTATACACTTGATGGTAAGGTCCTAGGGAGTGTTGCTGAACAAAGAGACCTTGGAGTGCAGGTTCATAGCTCCTTGAAAGTGGAGTCGCAAGTAGAGAGGATCGTGAAGAAGGTGTTTGGAATGCTTTCCTTTATTGGTCAGAGTATTGAGTACCAGAGTTGGGATGTCATGTTGCGGCTGTACAGGACATTGGGGTTAGGCCACTGTTGGAATATTGCATGCAATTCTAGTCTCCTTCCTAGCGGAAAGATGTTGTGAAACTTGAAAGGGTTCAGAAAAGATTTACAAGGATGTCACCAGGGTTGGAGGATTTGAGCTATAGGAGGAGGCTGAACAGACTGGGGCTGTTTTCCCTGGAGCATCGGAGGCTGAGGGGTGACCTTATAGAGGTTGACAAAATTATGAGGGGCATGGATAGGGTAAATAGGCAAAGTCTTTTCCCTGGGGTCGGGGAGTCCAGAACTAGAGGGCATAGGTTTAGGGTGAGAGGGGAAAGATATAAAAGAGACCTAAGGGGCAACTTTTTCATGCAGAGGGTGGTATGTGTATGGAATGAGCTGCCAGAGGAAGTGGTGGAGGCTGGTACAATTGCAAAATTTAAGAGGCATTTAGATGGGTATATGAATAGGAAGGGTTTGGAGGAATATGGGCCGGCTGCTGGCAGGTGGGACTAGATTGGGTTGGGATATCTGGTCGGCATGGACAGGTTGGACCGAAGGGTCTGTTTCCATGGTGTACATCTCTATGACTCTATGACTCTAAGATCTTCAGTGTTGGGAAGGGTTATCGATATCATGGTTAGGTCGAATAGCTCTGATTAAAATGAATGTTCTTCCTCACCTACTATACCCTATAAGAATGTTGCTGTTGTTGTTGCCTAGGAAAACGCTGCGGAGGCTTAACAGTTGGTTTGGGTCATTTATCTGGCACTGTAGGCGTCCCCTTATTACATTTGCAAAGTTGCAAGTTCCACAGAGAATGGGAGGGGTAGATGTCTCAGACATTAAACGATACCAAATAAGCTCTTTATTGTTCTATGTGAGTGACTGGGCGTGTAAGGATCCGAGGTCAATATGGCTCGATATTGAAGCATCCCAGGCAAAATGTCCCTTCCTCAATTTGTTATTCATGGATAGAATGAAAACTGTTGCTGAGTACTGTAAAAGTCCAATCATTATAAATACGGTCAAAATGCATAGAATGATATGGCAGAGCGAGGGTATTTTACATCAGCCCTCCCTGTTCAACCCCTTAGTAGGACCACCAGGATCCAGCTGGGATCAATGGATTCCGGCCACAAGATATGAGAGGTCATGGGGAGTCTCCTGTCTGGGAGATCTATTGGAAGGAAACGTCAGATGCTTTTGACCAGTTGAGTCATAAATATGGGTTATTCAGTAGACAGCTCTTCCGTTATTTCCAGATGTGGGACTACATACAGAAAAGGTCCATGGTCTTGGCTCAGCCCTGTAAGTCTGATATGGAGAGCAGATGCTTCGGTGCATGGGCACTCTTTCAGTCAATAGTCTCTATCATCTACAGAGGGGTATCCTGGAAGATATGGAAAGACTATATGAAATCTGAAATCAGGAATTAGGGACGGAAATCTTATTGGAAGCATGGGAGGATGTTTCAATTTGCAACAAAGAGCACACTATGCAATGAAAGATTCTCCACAGGGTCCATTTGGCCACAGAACGACTCGCACAGTTTAAGAAAGGAGCATCTCCAAAGTGTCCTCAGTGTAAAAACAGACACTGGGTCTCTGACACACTGGTTATGGTTCTGCCGTAAGATCCATAGGTACTGGGATGCCAAAGTGAATGTGTTGGAGAGGATCTTGGGAATGGAAGCTAGGGCAGATCCGGTATCCCTCCTTCTGCCTTCGCTGGATGAGCATGGGAAGAGGCTATTCAACATTCTCACATATTGTGCGAAAAAGAACATTCTAATGAGCTGAATCTCAGAAAACCCTGGGTTTTACGGGATGGCATAAGTTAGTGATGGAGGATGTGCCCCTGGACTTTCTTACACATGTGGTGTACCAGAAAATGGAACTATTTTACAAGATGTGGCGACCTTTCTTAAATCACATAGACATGGACTTATCAGCCATACTGATTAAGGCCTTTATATAGTCACGAAGGCTGGATTTGGCGGCCTGGAGGGAGGAAGCCTGAATAAATGAATGAATAAATAAGGATATATTAGCTGATGCTCCCATTGGTGGGAGCCTCAGTGGGGGAGCATCGAGTGATGTAAATTAAGTTAGTTTAGTTCAATTCAGGCGAATTTAATTTAAGTTTAATTATTTATTGAATTGTAATATGGGAAGATTGTTCTGCATCTCTGTGATAGTTTTAGCTTGTTCTGGAAAGTAGAGTAGTGGGTAGTTTGTTGTTCTTGTTGTTGTACCATAAGATTGCTGATTTATCATTTGTACTGTTATAACCTTGACAAGTGTAGACTAAAATATGAAAGGTCAGAAAGTTCAGAGTTTAAAAGAACTCATCTCACAATCTCAAGATGTCCAATAGCATTTTGCAGCCAAATAAATAGTTTTGAAGTGTTGTTTAAAATGCAACAGCCAAATTGTGCACAGCAGGCTCTCATATATAGAAATCTGATAATGACCAAATTGTCTTTGTTACACGATGTTGACTGTGGGATAAATGTTGACTAGGACAGCGGTCAACCCCACTGCTCTTCCTTGAAAATATGTGCTGAATCTTCTGGTATTTTGTGTTAAGAAGATGTGGGTGTACTGTACCTTTAAGAGAGTGAGAAGCTAGCAGAACAACCTGACAGCACCAAGTGTTCTCAATAAGGTAATTATGTAACACTTGGTCGAAAGTTAGATTAGCTGGGTTGCCTGGAAGCAACAAAACAGACTTGAATTAGGCCAATCAGTTTAAATTATACCCTGAAAAATAACAAATTCCAATCCAGTTTGAACTTAGTATATTGATAATCTTAAAATCCAATGACACAATCCGATGCTTTGGGGATATAAGACTGGGGAAAATTGAACAGTTAGGAGGAGAACTGTCATGCCACCAGCATGTAGAGACTGCCTGTAAAATAGCTCTCTTAAAGGTACCTTTATCGATCTGTGACCTGTGAAGCATAATCCTGGAGAAGAAAAGAAGACATAGAAAGATCCAGATAGAAGATTTGACAGCTGACTGGTTTAGAAAACTTGAATTTTTGGTTATTCGTAATCCAGGGGTTTTATCGGACTAGTACTGTAGAAAGGGAAGATAAAAGGTAGGTTAGAGGAAGGAGTTGTAAGTAGTTTTTAGTTATAATTATTCTCAGTTATACTTTAAGAAATAAAGTTGCTAATTTTTACTTTAATTAGTTCTTGGTCTCTTGAATTTTCACAGATTACTGCATGGGATAAATCTTTTCTGTGTTGCTGGTTTAAATTAAGCAGGAGGGTTTAGCCCGTGTCAGAATAGTTTGGGGGGGCTCATCGTCGGGATTTGAACTAGTTTAGACAGATTTGAATAGATTTGGGGGTATGAAACATTTCAGCAAATTTAAACACTTGCAGGTTAGTGATCTTTAGATAAAACTTAGGTGAGGCAATTTGTTTAATTTTGATGACTTGTTATTGATT
Source organism: Chiloscyllium punctatum (assembly GCF_047496795.1). Taxonomy (NCBI): domain Eukaryota; kingdom Metazoa; phylum Chordata; class Chondrichthyes; order Orectolobiformes; family Hemiscylliidae; genus Chiloscyllium; species Chiloscyllium punctatum. The sequence goes on from NC_092778.1 coordinate 53,042,027, forward strand.
AAATTAAAAGTGAGAGAAATGGCTCTTAAAATTGCTAATGTGGTTCTGGGATTTGAAGATGATTTTCAAGTTTGCTAAGAAAGTTTTGAAGGAAAGAAAAAGTCCATACTTTTAGAATTAGTAAATACATTTGATTTGGGTTTAACCAAGGACAAAAGAAAAGCTGAAATTGTAAGGGAAATACTCAAACACTTAGGTGTGTCAGAGAAACAGACAAGTGCAGTTGAGGTAGAAAAACTTAAATTACAATTGAGGAAAATTGAGTTAGAAGATAAACAAAGGGAGATAGAAAGAGAGAGAGAGAAAAAAGAGAGAAGGTTCTTGGCTGAGCAAAGAGAGAGAAGAATGGAAGAGAGAAAGAGTGATAGAAGAGAGAGAAAGAGAGAGAGAGGAAAAAAGAGAGAGAGAAAGTTCTTAGCTGAGCAAAAGGAGAGAAAATTTGAACTTGAAAAATTGCAACTTTGTCAGCAAAGTCAAGTTAACAGGATGGAGATTAAAAGAGAAGATAGTGATATATATATAGATATGTCGAAACTCTGCCACATTTTTATGAGAAAGATGTTGAAGCCTTCTTTAATTCTTTGAAAAATTGGCTAAGCAGATGGAATGGTCCGAGGATTTATGGGTAATGCTAGTTCAGATTAAACTGGTAAGCTGAGCGAGTGAGGTATTTGCCACATTGTCAGATGAGGGGTTAAGAGATCATGGAGAGGTTAAACAGACTATTTTAAGTGAGTATGAATTAGTACCAGAAGCATATAGACAGCGGTTCAGAAACACAAAAAATGAACCAGGTCAGACTTATGTTGTGTTTGAAAGAATTAAACATAGTCATTTTGATAGATGGGTGCATGCTTTAAAAATATGTAGGACCTTTGAGGCTCTATGAGAGATTATTCTGCTGCAGGTGTTTAAAAACTCATTTCCAGAGATGGTAAGAATTCAAGTAGAGGTACAGAAAGTTCAGGCAGTGAGAAGGGCAGCAGAATTAGCAGATGAATACATGGTGCATAAGACAAGCTTCCCACCAGAATTTCATCCTGTGAGGGATAAAAGTTGGGAGAAGGGGAGATCTTACACTACAAAAGCAAGAGTAGAGAGCACTAGTAAGAATTTACCACAGAATAAAAAGGAAGCCCAAAAGGGTGGACAGGAGGTGAAAGGCCTCAGGTGTTTCCACTGGGGTAAAGTGGGACACACAAAGACACCGTGCTGGTCGTTAAAGAAAGACACAATGGGAAAATTTGTGGTAAAAGGAGCTAAGCCAGTGGCATTAGTGAAGGTAGTAAAGGACACCCCAAGAAGAGCGGCAAGAGAGTGCAGAGCCTAATCAGGGGTTGGATATGGAGTTAATACCTGATCTCTACAAAGAATTTGCCTCTGCGGATAAAGTTTACCCAGAAAGAACAGGGGGAGAAGGACAAGAGGTTATAATTTTGAGAGATACAGGATTTACCAGTTGCTGATACTAAGAGATGAGCGAATATGCACTCTTTCTGATCTGTTACTCGAGAGTGTGGTAATTTGTGGGATAGATGGACAGAAATTTAGCTTTCCCCTATGTAAGATCAGGTTGGAATGCCAACTCAAGACTGGGAAGTTACAGTGGGAGTGATTGACAGAGTGTCCATTCCAGGAAATCAGTTTGTTCTTGGGAATGATTTGGCAGGATCCAAGGTGGGAGTGACACCTCTTGTTGTGGAGAAGCCCAAGGAATACCAAGAAACTGAAAAGTTAAAACAGAAATATCCTGGTATTTTCCAAGACTGTGTGGTAACCAGCTCCCACTACCACAAGTCTCAGCACAAAACGAAAAGTAAAGAGAAAGATGAAGGAATTGAGATTCATTTAGCTATACCCTGTTTGACATAATGGTGCAGGAAAAACCTGAACAGGCAGAGGGTCAGACAGAAGTGTTTAGTCCCGAAAGGCAAAGAGAATTGCAACAGCAAGACAAGACAGTAAAAGATATATATATGTGGATGCGTACTCTGAAAAGGAAGCAGAGAATACTTGCGAAAGTTATTACGCAGAGGGTGGTACGTGTATAGAATGAGCTGCCAGAGGAGGTGGTGGAGGCTAGTACAATTGCAACATTTAAAAGGCATTTGGATGGGTATATGAATAGGAAGGACTTGGAGGGATATGGGCCTGGTACTGGCAGGTGGGACTAGATTGGGTTGGGATATCTGGTCGGCATGGACAGGATGGACCAAAGGGTCTGTTTCCATGCTGTACATCTCTATGACTTTATCTGAAAGATAGAATCCTAAGGCGGAAATGAATGCCACAGCAGGTTAGTGCAGAGGAGAAATGGGCTGAAGTGCACCAGATTGTGTTGCCAGCAGCATAAAAACAGGAGGTGTTAGGGGTAGCACATCAATTACCTGTGGGAGGTCACTGAAGGGTACAAACAACTCAGGCTAAGGTACTAAAAGATTTTTATTGGCCTGGAATGCACAAGGATGTGGTTAACTTTTGCCCTACATGTCATACATGCCAAATGGTAGATAAGCCACAGGCGATAATAAAACCAGGACCATTTTTGCCAATTCCCACATTTGAAGACTCTTTCACATAGGTTATAATTGATTGTGTACGTTCCCTCCAAGAACTAAAAGTGGGAACCAATACTTGTTAACCATAATGGATGTGTCCACCAGATTTCTGGAGGTAATTCCATTATGGAGTACCAAGGTAAAAAGGATAGTAGAGGAGTTTGTAGCTCTCTTCTCATGGTATGGGCTACCCAGAGAGATTCAGTTGAACCAAGGGTCAAATTTTACTGCTAGGCTGTTTAAGGAGGTTATGGATAGCTTAGGTATACTTTAACTCCAGTGCATATCATCCTGAATCCTATAGAGCTTTGGAAATGTGGCATGAGATCTAAGATGATGACTGTCTGAGTGGTCGCTGTGCTGGGCTCTGTCCCATACCCCATGGCAAGGTTGACCTTTACCACCAAGCCTCCCAACTCCCCCTGTTAACCACTCCTAGGAGAAAAATTGCTAATATAAAGCTACTGAGCACCTGGAGCTGCTAAAATTGTGGTTTGACAGCTCGAAGATCACGATGAAGGCGAATAAAGGAAAAGGGGTAGAAGGTGTATAGCAAGCAGGGCACTCCCTTAGTGTGTCAGATATATGCGTAGCCATTACTTAAACTCCTGGGGTGGCCCCTTTGGGTTTAATAGGGCAGCAGCATTTATTCTCAGAGTTTGCCGGACTCCAAGAAAATATTGAAACAGCGATGGAGCCAATATCTGCCCCGCTGAAAAAAACGTGAGCAAGAGATTCAAACACTGGACCGAAGAGTAGAGGCAGTAGAGCAGAGGACCGCGTCATTGGAGACCAAGGAGGAGGTTTCGGGAGGAAGGATCTGAACACTGGAAGACCAGGTTCAAATCCTTCAGGAACAAGTGAACAACCTGGAAAACAAAAGTTGAAGGAAAAACTTATGGCTCGTAGGTCTCCCAGGGCGTGAGGAAGGCAAGGACCTCATTGAATTCCTGGAGAATTGGCTCCCGAAGCTCCTGGGCCTGGCATTAGAGTCAGGCCTGGTGAGTGTGGAGTGGGCCCACCAGATCACAATGCACAGATCTGGACCGGATTTGTGCCTCTGCTTGGTCTTAGTGCAACTCCAGCGTTATAAAAAATACAGCTGGTGATTGAAACAGCAAGAAAACTAGAAAGGTATCCACAGGCTTTAATATACAAAATTCAAGAAGGTTTTTTCAAGATTTCTCAGGAGGCATAGTTAAGAAAAGAAAGGCATTTGATGAAATTAAGAGAAAATTAAGGGATCTGAATATTCAATATTCCTTGAGGTACCCAGCAGTGTTGTCTTTCCCTCACAGAGGAATGGTATATCATTTTGATTCAGCAGAAAATGCAAAGGATTTTGTGAACTGTTTAAAATGAAGGACTCGGATTGGGCGTTGGGGGTGGTGAAGGGACACCGTTACGGACAATGGTATGATTTTTTTCTTTATTTTTTTCTGCCCCTCTTTTACTCCTCTCTTCCCTTTCTGTGGATATTGATTTTATAGCTTGAGTACTGCCTTGGTTAAAACCTGTTTTATTTATCATTTTGGTCAGTTGGTTATTGTATGGGGGTTTATTTTGCTGCTGTCCTTTTTTTAGATTGGGGATGGCTATACTTGTGGTTATGCTATATGGAGAAAAGGTGTGGAGGGGGAAGGGTGGGCGTCCATTGTTAACTCTCAGAATGTAAGTAACATGTTTTCTCTATCTGCATATTGCCCGGGACTAGGGCGCGGCCTCAGCTGGAAGGAGTCAGGATGGTAGCAAGGATTGGAAGGATTGCCCCCCCATGGGCAAGGGGGGAGATCTCCAGTGAATTGGGGTTTGTGTGTATGTTTATGTTAAATGTAGTGGTTTTTTTTAGTTGTTATAGGAGTAGTTTTTAGATTTTATGGAGTTAATGTATTCTTCGCTTGCTGTACCTCAGATAAGCTTCATCCTCTTGGGAAATCATGGGCTGCCCTGGATGACAATTTACTTCTTATTCCAACCCAAACGAGTGCCCCACACATGAATTGACATGTTCCTTATGCCGTTGGCCTGTTGGGACAGAACATTGGTGTGCAAAATTGGGAATATAACTATCTCAGACCATGCGCCAGTGTATTTAGATGTTAAAATCAAGCATGGCGGAATAGATGTACGGCACTGGCGCATGGACCCATTTCTGTTATGGGCTAGCAAATTTGTTGAGTATATTACAAGAGAATTCAGGGCTTTCTGGGGTATCAACTCGAGTATGGCCAGTAATCTGGCAATACTTTGGGAGGCCACTAAAACATATTTACAAGGCCTCATCATGTTGTAGTCATCAACTAGAAGGAGGCAGAGGGAGGAGCAGCAACGAAAGCTGAAGGTAGCTGAGGAAGCATATTATAATAGGCCTTCATTGGTCACGCTGCCATGGGTCAAGGTTCTCCAGACTATTTTTGACTCATTGCACACACAAGTGACAAAAAAGGAGGTCACCTTTGCAAAACAAAGATTATTTGAATTTGGAGACAAGCCAGGTAGATACCTGGCATATCTGGCTAAAAGAAAATGCTTCCCAATCCATTATGTCTGTTGGAGAGAAGGCTGGCACAGTTACATGTGAGTTGAAGAAGATCAATGTTAGATTTAGGAAATACTTTGCAGAGTTATACCGGTTGGAGGGTAGCAAAGATGGTGCAGTGAGAATGCAGTCTTCTTTTGAGAACCTGGACCTCCCCAGTAATAAACGCGGAGCAGGTCTCCCTGTTAAATGCGTCGATGATGGTACAAGAGGTGCAGGAAGCAATAAAGCATCTACAATGTGGCAAAGCACTGGGGCCAGATGGATTCTTGAGTGAGGTTAGAGTGATGAATTCATAAGTGTGTTGGTGGAGCCACTTTTGGGGATGTATAGCTATTTATATACACAAGATTGTCTTCCACCCTCTCTTAGGGAGGTTAATATCTCCCTCATTTTAAAGAAGGAGAAAGACCCCAATATCCTATTTTATGAAAGAAGATCAAATGGGTTTTATCAAGGGCCATAGCTCCTCCAACAATATAAGGAGGATACTGAACATAGTGCAGGTATACCAGCAAAGATTGATCCCAGGTTTGCTGGTCTCCCGAGACGCGGAAAAGGCATTTAACCAGATGGAATGGCCATACCTGTTTGGGGTCCAAGAGCGCTTTAGTCTGGGGGGACTCTTTGCTAGATGGGTGGCGATGTTGTCTCATGATCCTAAGGTGGCAGTCATCACAAACAGCACTAAGTCAGATAACATTAATATTGGGAGAGGTAGTCAACAAGGATATCCTCTCTCACTGCTCTTATTTACCTTGGCAATTGAGCCGTTAGCTGACATTATCAGGAAGGATCCTGAAATAGTAGTACCAAGGCTGGGAATGGGGAAGCACAAGATTACCCCATGATATCCTTTCGTCCTTGGCCAATCCAGAGGAATCTGTTCCTCAATTGATTCGAAAAATTAATTTATTTGGCAGTTTTTTGGGATACAGGATCAACTTGACAAAATCAGAAGTCATGTTGGTGGGGGGATTAGTGGAGGTGCCCGATCTGTAGAATGGAATGCAGTTCCCGTTTAGATGGTCACCAAAAGGATTTTTATATTTGGGAATTTTTATTGCCCCTGCCTTCCACCAGCTGTATAAAGCTAGCTATGCACAATTACTAGAGAAGATAAAACAGGATTTGCAGAGGTGGGAGGGATTACCGTTAACATGGTTATGCCAAGTAGCCCTGATCAAAATGAATGTTGTATCTTACCTGTTGTACCCCTTGAGAATGCTCCCATTGTTGCTACCCAGACAGGTGTTACGGAGGCTCAATGGTTGGCTAGGGTCCTTTATTGGGTGCCGCAGGCACCCTCTAATTAAATTTACTGCTCCCGCAGGTGAGGGCTTTCTGGACTTGAAGAGATATCAACTAAGCGTCCTGTTAGCATATGTGGGTGACTGGGTACGGAGGGACGCAGAGTTGATTTTGCTTGATGTTGAAGCCTCACAGCTGAGATGTCCCCCCGTTAATCTAATACTTATGGATAAGATGAAATCCGTGACTGAGCAGTGTAAGAACTGAATCATTTTAAATGTGGTGAAAGCTTGGAGGATAATGAGGCAAGATGAGGGCAATTGGTTTAAGATTTCGCCGTTTACCCCATTGGTGGGAGCCCCAGGATTTAAACCTGGGGCAATGAACTCTGGTTTTAAGCTACGGGAGAATAAGGGAATCTCTTGTCTGGGATATTTATTCAAGGGGGAGGTCTTGATGTCATTTAGCCAACTAAGTCAGAAATATGGATTGTCTAATAGGGACCTTTTCCAGTACTTTCATTTAAGGGATTATATAAAGAGGAGGACCATGCTCCTGACTCCGCCTTACAGGTCAGACGTGGAGAAAAAACTGCTCTGGGCACTCTTTCAGTTAGTACTTTGTATCATTTACAGAAGGGATGTGCCTTAGGAGATGTGGAGAGACTCGTTAGGAATTGGAATAGGGAACTAGGAGAGCATATTTCACTGGAAACATGGGATGATATATGGGACAATGTAAAGAAAATCTCAATATGTAACGAAACACAAGGCCATTCAATTGAAGATTTTACACAGGACTCATATGGTGCCAGAAAGGCTCACTAAGTTCAAGAGGGGAGCATCTCCAGGGTGTCCCAAATGTAAAATTAGTATAGGCACTCATACACAATGATACTGGTCATGTTGCAAATGCTGGAGGTACTTAATGAGGGAGCTGAAGGGGTTCCTTCAGTTGAAGTCAAAGTGTACCCAGTATTTCTTCTTCTTGGGTTGCAGAATTTGCCCTTCCTGGGGGAACACGGGAGGATACTGTGTAACATTCTCACCCATTGTGCAAGGAAGAATGTTTTAATGAATTGAATGCTGGAAAAAAACCCAGGTCTTCTGGGGTGGCGCAGGCTGGAGATGGAGCATCTCCCCCAAGACTACCTCACAAAACGGAACAGTTTTACAAGACAGGGCAGCTTTTTCTAAATTATATTGATGCAGACTTATCGGCAATATTAATTAAGGCCGTGATATAGCCTTGGGAATCTGTTTGGGCGCTTGTGGGGCCCTGGGAGGGGGAAGCTAAGGAAAAAAAATGGATACAATGATTGGTGCTCCCAACGTGGGAATAATGTGATATAATTTAATTTAAGGTAATTAAATTTAGCTTAATTTACTTTTTATTTACTTTGATTGTAGTTTAGTTAAAGTTAAGTAGATATGTTCTTCCGGTAGAATAGTAGGTAGTTTATCATTAATATTATTGTGAAACGACTTTGTTGTATTACCTCTATCTTTTTGTATTTTGATATTGCTTTTTACATATAGTTGTTTTGTAAAAGATTTTAAAAAGTTTTAATAAAAATATTTATAAAAAAAAGAAATGTGGCATCAGACCTTGAAGACCATGTAGAAAGCATACTGTCAGGATTACCTGAATGATTGGTGTTAAGGTATCCTTTTAGTATTGTTTGCCATTAGAGATGCCCCAAATGAATCTATTCAGTTCATGCATTTTGAGTTAATATTTGGGCATGAAATAAGAGGCCCTCTGAAATTAATTAAGGGAAGATTGACAGGATCAAAGTCAGAGATCACGCACTTAGATTTTGTATTGGAGGTTAGGGAGAGACTAAATCAAGTAGGTGAGTGAGCTAAACAGCACCTAAAGAGGGCACAGTATAGAATGAAACAGGTGGCAAATAAAAGCTCTGAGACTCGGATATTTTCCCAAGCGGATGACATGTCAGTACTGTAACCAGTGGTCGGAGATCCCTTCAAAGCCAGGTTTAGTGGTCCCTATTAAATTGATAAAACATTGAGTGCTGAACTATCGAGTAAAGATGCCAGACAGGAAAAAAAGGTATTGAGTATGTCATGTGAACATGTTGAAACCATATTGTACTGGAGAAAAAGAAATGGAGAAACAGGTATTAGTTACAGCCCTGCAGAGTGAGGAATTAAATCCAGATGATGTGGATTTTGATGTGCCTCAAAATATCTTTAAAAATGAAGAATTCCTTGAAGATTGGGATAGGTTAGTGAACCATCTGACTCAGGAGCATAGAGCGCAGTTGAAAAATTTGTTACTGCAGTATGAAGACATATGTAAGAATCAGATGGGATGGACTAATGCTATTGTCCATGAAGTAGATGAAGGAATCTAATCTAATTATCTTGGAAGATCTCTGAGGCAAATATCGAGGCTTGCTGAGTCTTTATTTTCTGCAGGTCCTCCATCACATTGATCCCCATTGTCTGCAGTAGGAGTGCGTTCTGCGGGTTTTTCTGGAGTTTGGATAGCTTTTCCTGTCTCTCTCGCTCGCTCTCTCTCTCTCTCTCTCTCTCTCTCGCTCTCTCTCTCTCTCTCTCTCTCTCGCTCTCTCTCTCTCTCTCACACACACACACCTTCTGAACATCCTTGAGGATAAAGAACTTCTTATCCTTGGCTTGTTCTCACCAGTCCGCTGGAGACTCAAAGATGGACTTCATAGTTCTCCAACATGTGTAATCCTTTTTTGAGCATCTCAATGTTTTCTGGGGTCAACAGTTTCACATTCAGCTTCCACATTCTCTTGCAAGTGCACTGGTCATCCTGTAGGTGACAATCGGCCAAAAGGAGGCAGTGGTCAGAGAAGAACACTGGCTTGATGTCAGTGGATCTGACCAGGAACTTGAGGGTCACAAACAGGAAATCTATTCTTGAGCGGACAGACCTGCCTGGTCGTGACTAGGTGTATCTACTCTGTGTTCTATCTGCAGGGGTGCTGAAGACGTTGTGCAGCTTAGCAACTTTAACTGTTTCTATCAGGAATCTGGATGTGGTGTACAGTTTGCTGTTAGCCCCTCCAGGTCAATGGTGTCATTGAAGTCTCCGGCCAGAATAATCGGCTTGGATGCTTCCAGCAGCAGTGGGAGCAGCTGCAGGACAGCCAGCCTCTCACCCTTTGCCACCGGGGTATACATGTTAATTAGTCTCGAGGGGGTGTTTCTGTACATAACATCTGCCAAGATGAGGTACCCACTCACCACCTCCGTAACCTCTAAGATGGTTAAGTTGCCTTTCTGCAGCAGAGTGCCCAGTTCAAAAGAATGGCAAGTGCTATCCCCTGACCATTTCCTGCAGCTGCTGATGTGTGGTATCCCACAGTCCTGCAGAAACAGGAGGTCAGCTTTGACGTTGGCCAGATATACCACACAACCTCCTGAAAGAGCCAACAACATACATCTAAGCAACGTAACATAATCCACAGGAGTGACATATTTTAGAAAGCCCCTTAACCAAGTAGTGATTGATGTTCAATGTTGTCTGAACATAAAACAGGCAATTAGTCCTCATGATCTGCAGCCCCTATCCCATGATAGATATTGTCCATTCTCCATTCCTTTTGGGTGGTATCTGTAACAGGCAGTCAATCTGCTTATCCAGTTATATGGCTGAACAATAAAATACAAAATTAAAGCCTCATACTCTACCTTGAGAGTTATTCTTATGTTAAAATGCTAATGTCATAAGTATCAAAATCACTTTATAACCATAAAAACTTAGTCCTAATCCTGATTAATAAGGTTGAACAACTTAATCTCTGTGATAAAGACTCTGAATTCTGCTCACAAAGATGCTTCCTTAAGTATTTGACTTTTTTCAGAATCACCATGATTTTCCACAGAATCTTTCTCAGAAATTCTAGTCTAATGTTTGGGTTCTTGGAAAGTGATTCATGCAATGATTAATCAAAGTTGTGCATTTTTATGGGATAAAACACAGAAAGATGAAGAAAAAGCAAATGATAGGATATGAAATGTTATGATTAATTTAGCTTATGAATTGTTTGCATCTATATAATTGTTTGAATTTCCCTGAGAGATCACAGCAGTCAAACATTATAAACATGATTGATGGCTAGTTCCGTGAATTGTTAAAGGGCACATGATGCTCTTCTATTTCTTGCAGTTCCACATATTTATTATATCTGGGATCCCCACAGTTAGTTTATTCTCCATGTCTCCTTTTCTGCTTACAAAAGCTAAAAATCTAGGTCCAGACAAGGTTTATTTTTAGAAAATGTGCATTATAACCAATGTTATTATTTATGATTCACACTATTGTACATGGAATGCCAGCATGTAGTTAAGGCAGTTTTTCTTGACGACAGAAATACACAGTGTTGCTTTACACTCTTTCTAGTGCTCCTTTATCAGATAGGGCTCACATGTTGTGGAAGATCAATATCCACATTGATTGTCACTAGTTCTTCACTTTCTTTTCTCTTCCTCCAGAGTTCTAACCCTGACTTAAACCTTAACCTTTTGCTTGCTTTTATTCACCAGAGGAAACAATTGACTTTCTGATACTTCAAGCTCTTGTTCCTAACAGAACCTCCTCATAGTTACATTCATCTTCTCAGTGATGAATATATAAATTGGAGAAGGGGTACTTCATTTGCCCCTTCTATCGAGTTAACATTTCAGGTACAGTGACCATGACTTCAGAATTGAACTCCAGTCTTAAAATGGAGGTGTCTTATTCTTAAACTATATTCCCTAGCTTTAGTCTCGCTCTCAAATGGATACATTTTCTGTCCTATCAAGTAATCTCAAGATGGAACATAGAAAAATAAAGTGCAAAACAGGCTTTTGTCCCTCGATGTTGTGCGGACCTGTGAACTGATCTAAGCTCATTCCCCTACACTATCCCATCATGATCCATGTGCTGATCCAAAGATTGTTTAAATCTCCCTAATGTGGCTGAGTTAACTACATTAGCAGGCAAGGCATTCCATGCCCTTACCACTCTGAGTCAAGAACCTGCCTCTGACATCTGTCTTAAATCTATCACCCCTCAATTTGCAGTTATGCCCCCTCATACAAGCTGACATCATCATCCTAGGGAAAAGACTTTCATAGTCTACCCTATCTAATCCTCTGATCATCTTGTATGTCTCTATCAAATCCCCTCTTAGCCTCTTCTTTCCATTGAGAACAGACCCAAGTCTCTCAGCCTTTACTCATAAGACCTTCCCTTCAGATTTTATAAGTTTCAACAAGACCACTTCTCATTCTTTGGAACTCCAACGGGTATAGTTCTAACCTGTTCAAACTTTCCTTATAAGATTAATCCTTTATTTCAGAAATGAGTCATGTAAACCTTCTCTGACTGTTTTTATAGTGACTATCTGGTAAATCTTACCAAAAATTGGCTAAGCGTCAAATTCAGGAAAATTCAGAGTTTCCCTGTATGAACTTTAGTGCATTGTCTCACACTGTTCTCTCAGTTTGCTTCAGTAACTGTTTGCCATGGCACTACAGAGCCCAACGTGAGCTGTTGTGCATTCAACAATGATGGAAGTACCTGCCACTGACAAGACCTCTTGGGTGTCGACAGCATTTTTAAAATTCTGCAGGTTAAGCATTGCCGGAATACACAGTGCATAGAGGGCGGGGAATGGAAAATAAATGTTTCTGCGGGCACACAGGTGATACTAGTGACACTCCACTCCAAATACAAGTGCATATTTGTAAAAGTATTGCTATTTTTTTATCAACACCTGTCTAACCAACTGTCACTGTAACTTCAGCTAAGAAAACCAAATTAAACATCCTTGACCTTCTATCATGAGAGAACCGAGTCCAAGGGAGTTACTCTTTCCCTAGTGCCCGATGCCGCATAACATCTGCCCATTGCTCTTATTTGGGAGCATCATGTTCTGGAATATTGCACCTCAATCATCGGGAGGGAAAGGCGTAGATTCTGGGCCATCTGCAACTGGAACGAGTTTTGGAGGGACATTTAGCGGCTGCTGGAAGTTGTCGCTCATCCTGGATTTGCTAGCATATTTATTTCACCTTCATTTCTCAGCATGCTTGCACCATCGTGATAATGGCCCCTGATGTGGTTGGATCAGTAAGATACGATTCCTAATGGAGAATATCAGAAAAGGAACAGATCCTTATAATATGAGCAGTAAGCATTCACATTATATATAAATGGTGATTCAGCAGCAGCACATGGAAGACTCCAACAAGGACAGCCATGAAATGCCTATACATGGACCTCACATCTGCTATTAGTGGTCCTTGCAGCTAAAGGAATCAAGGGACATGGAAAGAAAACAGGAATGGGATACTGAAATTGCATCGTCGGTCATAATCATATTGAATGGTGATGCAGGCTCAAAGGGCCGAATGGCCAACTCCTGCACCTATTTTCTATGTTTCTATGCATCAGCCTTTTTGAGATCAAAGGATACAGGCCATTGGTCTTGAGGACTTGTCAGCCTTATGTGTAATAGTTTTCCTAGTACACTTTCTTTGCTGCTGGTTATTTTTAATTTAATCTCTTCCCATCACCTCTTTAATTTGAATTATATTTGTGAAGTTTTTTACCTTCCACCATAAAGACAATCACCAAATACCCGTTCAAAACCTCTGAGGCTTGTTTTCCACGATCATCCCCCAGAACCAACACTAACTTTAGTTACTGTTATTCTCCAAAGATGTGCAGGTTTTGTGAATTGGCCAAGCTAAATTGCCCATACTGTTAAGTGTATTAGTCAGAGTGAAATGGGTCTGGGTGGATTACTCTTCGGAGGGTCGGTGTGGACTGGTTGGGCCAAAGGGCCTGTTTCCACACTGTTGGGTATCTAATCTAATCTATTCAAAAACTTGGTGAAGCTCTTAGTATCTATTTTCATATAATTAGCTAACTTTCTCATACTTCTGCCTCTTTAAGACTATAAGACATAAGAGCAGAAGAAGGCCATACAGCCCTTTGAATCTGATCTTCCGTCAATTAAATGCCAAAAAGGGAAAGTAGATGAACTCAGGGCATGGTGAGGAACATGGTGTGGGATATCATAGCAATTACAGAAATGTGGCTCAGGGATGGCTCAGGGATGGACAGGACTGGCAGCTTAATGTTTTAGGATACAATTGCTATAGGAAGGATAGAAAGGGAGGCAAGAGAGGAGGAAGAGTGGCGTTTTTGATAAGGGATAGTATTAGAGCTGTACTGAGGGAGGATATTCCTGGAAATACATCCAGAGAGGTTATTTGGGTGGAACTGAGAAATAAGAAAGAGATGATCACCTTATTGAGATTGTATTCTAGACCCCCTAATAGTCAGAGGGAAATTGAGAAAAAAACATGGAAGGAGATTTCAGTTATCTATAAGAGTGAATTATGGTGGTAGATTTTAACTTTCCAAGCATAGACTGGGGCTGCCATTGTGTTAAGTGTTTAGATGGAGAGGAATTTGTTAAGAGTGGACAAGAAAATTTTCTGATTCAGTATGTGGATGTACTTTCTAGAGAAGGTGCAAAGGTTGATCCACTCCTGGGAAATAAGGCGGGGCAGGTGACTGAGGTATCAATGGGGGAGCACTTTGTGGCCAGCGATCATAATTATATTAGTTTTAAACATAGTGATGGAAAAGGATAGGCCAGATCTAAAAGTTGAAGTTCTAAATAGGCCAATTTTGACAGTATTAGGCAAGAGATTTCAAAAGCTGATTGGGGGCCAATGTTTGCTGGAAAATGGGAAGCTTTCAGAAATGAGATAACGAGAGTCCAGAAAAAATATATTCCTAGTAGGGTGAAAAGAAAAGCTGGTAGTTAGGGGAATGCTGGAAGACTAGAGCAATTGAGGGTTTGGTTAAGAAAAAGAAGGAAACATATGTCAGGTATAGACAGAAGAGATCGAGTGAACCCTTCGAAGAGTATAAAGGCAGTAATAGTATACTGAAGAGGGAAATCAAGAGAGCAAAAAGGGGATATGAGATAGCTTTGGCAAATAGAGTTAAGGAGAATCCAAAGGGTTTTTATAAATACATTAAGAACAGAAAGGTAACAAGGGAGAGAATAGGGCCCCTCAAAGATCAGAAAGGCAGCCTTTGTGTGGAGTAGCAGGAGGTTGGGGAGATACTAAACGAGTATTTTGCATCAGTGTTTACTGTGGAGAAGGACATGGAAGATATAGAATTTAGGGAAATAGATGGTGACATCTTGAAAAATGTCCATATTACAGAGGAGAAAGTGCTGGATGTCCTGAAACGCATAAAGGTGGATAAATCCCCAGGACCTGATCAGGTGTACTCTAGAACTCTGTGGGAAGCTAGGGAAGTGATTGCTGGGCCTCTTGCTGAGATATTTGCATCATCAATAGTCACAGGTGAGGTGCCAGAAGACTGGAGGTTGGCAAACGTGGTACCATTATTTAAGAAAGTTGGTAAGGACAAGCCAGGAAGCTATAGACCAGTGAGCCTGAGGTTGGTGGTGGGCAAGTTATTGGAGGGAATCCTGAGGGACAGGATGTACATGTATTTGGAAAGGAAAGGACTGATTAGGGATAGTCAACATGGCTTTGTGCGTGGGAAATGATGTCTCACAAACTTGATTGAGTTTTTAAAAGAAGTAACAAGAGGATTGATGAGGGCAGAGCAGTAGATGTGATCTATGGGGATTTCAGTAAGATGTTCGACAAGATTCCCAATGGAAAATTGGTTAGTAAGGTTAGGTCTCATGGAATACCGGGAGAACTAGCCATTTGGATACAGAACTGGCTCAAAGCTAGAAGACAGAGGGTGGTAGTGGAGGGTTGTTTTTCAGACAGGAGGCCTGTGACCAGTGGAAGGCCACAAGGATCGGTGCTGGGCCCTCTACTTTTCATCATTTATATAAATGAATTGGATATGAACGTAGGAGGTATAGTGAGTAAGTTTACAGATGATACTAAAATTGGAGGTGTAGTTGTCAGCGAAGAAGGTTATCTCAGATTACAACAGGATCTTGAGCAGATGGGTCAATGGGCTGAAGAGTGGCAGATGGAGTTTAATTTAGATAAATATGAGGTGCTGCATTTTGGGAAAGCAAATCTTAGCAGGACTTACATACCTTATGGTGAGGTCCTAGGGAGTGTTGCTGAACAAAGAGACTTTGGACTGCAGGTTCATAGCTCCTTGAAAGTAGAGTTGCAGGTAGATAGGATAGTGAAGAAGTTGGTATGCTTTCCTTTATTGGTACAGGAGTTGGGAGGTCATGATGCAGCTGTACAGAACATTGGTTAGGCTTCTTTTTGAATATTGAGTGCAATTCTGGTCTCCTTCCTTTTGGAAAGACATTGTGAAACTTGAAAGGGTTCAGAAAAGATTTACAAGTATGTTGCCAGGATTGGAGGACTTGAGCTATAGGGAGATGCTGAATACGCTGGGGCTGTTTTCCCTGGATCGTTGGAGGCTGAGGAGTGACCTTATAGAGGTTGTAAAATCATGAGGGGAATGGATAAGATAAACAGAAAAGGTCTTTTATCTGGGGTGGGGGAGTCCAGAACTAGAGGGCATAGGTTTAGGGTGAAAGGGGCAAAATATAAAAGGGGCTACTTTTTCACGCAGAGTGATGCGTGTATGGAATCAGCTGCCAGAGGAAGTGGTAGAGGCTGGTACAATTACAGCATTTAAAAGGCATCTGGAGGGGTATATGAAAAGGAAGGGTTCAGAGGGAAATGTGCCAAGTGTTGCCAAAGGGACTAGATTAGGGTGAGATATCTGGTCGGCATGGACAAATTGGACCGAAGGATCTGTTTCAGTGCTGTACATCTCTATGACTCTTTGACTCTATAATTGCTGATCTGATAACCTTCAATTGTACCTTTCTGCCTTTTTCCTAAAACTCCTAGTTTCCTTGCTGATTAAAAATCTGTCCAATATATATTTAATATATTCAATGAACCAGCCTCAATAGCCCTCTGCAGTAAATAATTTTCAAGATTCACTTACCTTCTGAGAGAAGAAATTCCTCTTTATCTCTATCTTTAATGAGCACCCCCTTCTTCTGCATTTATGCTACCTCTCGCAGGGGGAGACATTCTTAAAGCCTGCCCAATCCTCTGACCTGTGACTAATATTTGTGGATTTGCAGTGTCTTTTCCAATTTAATAATATCTTAACTTCCTCATTTAGCGACAGATAATGCATCCTTCTTAAAGAACCTTTTTTCTTTCTCTTTAAATAAATAAATAAATCTTTAACTGTAAATTAATCCAGAATTGAAAATTCAAAGAAAACTTAAGTATGCTTGTAGCCTAAATGTTTGCCAGATTCAAAGTAATCAGCCCATGATATTAGCAATTTACAAAAGCAGCATTTATGTTGATTAGACTGCTTTAATCTAACATTGTCTAATCCAAACACCAGAGTTAACATATTACCATCTTATTCCTGCCATGATCACCCCAATTACTTAGCTACATGATTTGATATTTTGAGTACTGCAAGACACCATATTATTTTGAAACACATCATTCAGATTTTAATGGACTTTGATGCTCCTGGGAGCAGTTGGCAATTCATATCCAACTTTCTGTTCTCAACTAATTTTTCAGACAATTATTCTGAGCACGCAGCTTTCAGTTACTCAGTAAAGCTGAATTCCAATCTACTACTGAAAGAGGAGTAAGGTAATAATTAAATAAGAATGAAAAACTAAAGGTGGGACTACTTCATGGAATTTGACACTGAGTTACCTGAGGGAATTCCTATAATTTAAACTATACAGTGCATAACAAAACAAAGATTGCTCACAGAAGCATATTATCTCTGCTGAGCACAATCAGTGCTGAAGCTAAAGGTTCACAAGATGGACAGTTGCACATACAGTAGATCCAAATGATGCCAGAGCAAGCCAAAAATAGTAACTGTGCATCTGCAATGAGTGCATTTTTTTCATTACTTAGGCTATATGATTCATCACAACACCTCACAAGATTTGAACTTGCAGCTTTCAATACTACTAGACATCTATTCATTAAAAGCTTTTTATTTGAGGAAGATTATGCAATAAAAAATCTAAACAGGGCATATTCAGAATCTAAAGATAAGATAGGAATTTGAAGTGTGAAAATTTCACTCTTTTCCAAATTGATTAATTCACTAAAGACAATATGCGTTTTCCATCTATTAATAGAGGGAAGCTACATTTCAAAGCCAGCTTCAATCAATTCTAATACCTCAATGTCCCAATTCACTGTGTCATACAGTGAGAGTGAGGCTGTCTTCAACAACTCTCGTGGAACTGGAATAATAAGAATTATGAAGCACAACGAAATAACAATAGAGGAAAAGAATATTGCTCAATGGGCTAAGACGTTTATATTATATATTTTGCACTCCTGAATGCTATACCTAAAAAGGCAATCAAGCAGGTTGATGTCATGTTAGATTTTTTTGTCAAATGATGTTCAATGCTCATGACAAGAGGATATGATCATTTCTCTAAGCATCAAAAATGTTGAAGTTTATTTGGTTTTCTTATCCAATTGATAGTAACTCAAATTTTAATGATGCATGGAAATAATGTTACCAGGTGATGTGATGTATTTTGATGTACAAGGTGATGTTCTCTGTTGTGTAGCCAAACTATGGTCCTGAAACAGTTGAACCTCCTTTTCACATTTTAATAGAGGCCTTGTGATACAAAACAGCTCTATAAATGTTGTAGCTACCTTCTGCAGTTTCTACCTTTTCTTATAAGGTGGAGCTTCTCCGCAACTGATCAGCTGCTAACAAGGTAGGACATTAGGATGACAATCCTTCCTCAAGCTGAAATCTCATCATATTGCACAGAACCAAGGCTGGAATGATTAAAGGTTTTTTTCAGTCTCTTAATTATTCATAGTTTACAATAGTCATGCCCTCCCTCATCTGGTACAATGCTGCAAGGAAATTGATGCCCAGGATTTAATGTAAAAGCAGTGAGACAGTCAGGAATAAGCTCAGCCCTTGGAAATCACAATGCTACTTTATATGGCTCAAGCAATTAGCTGCCTGAGGTTGTGACTTCTACATTCCCTGAGGCAGGATGTCCTGCATTCAAGAGCTGCTGGACAATTAGAGTGACAGTATGCAATTGTTTGGCTTAACCTTAAGCCATGTTTTGAATAAGAGTAAAAGTTTTGCAATTCTCCAGTCCTCTGACATTTCACCGAGACTATGAAAAATTGTAGAATTATTGGCAGTGGCCCTGTAATTTCCATTCTCCTTTCCCTCCTTATCATTGGAAGAATCACATCTGGTCCTTGTCAATTCTATCTAATTCCTCATTCTTATCAATTTAAACCCTTCCAGTGACTGAAATTCATCCTCTTTCACCATCCTGTAGATATCATCTTCTTCCTTGATAATACAGTGAAAAGTAATTCATTTAAATCTTCAGCAAGCCCCCGCCTCCATGAATACATTCTCTTTTTGCTTCTTAATCAACCCTACTCCTTCCTTTACTGCCCTTTCACTACTTATATGACAATAGAAGACTTTGGGATTCCCTTTTATGTTAGCTGGCCATCTCTTTTCAGACTCTCTTTTTGCTTCTCTTATTTTTCACCACAATGTTTCTATATTAAGTCTCACCTGTAATTTCTAGCTGACATCTTTCATAAACACACATTTTTTTACTATAATTTCTACCTCTCTTGTCATTCTTGGAACACTGGATTATTTTGCCCTACCTTTCCCTTCACTGACTGGATCAGCTCCTCATTTAAAGTAGCTCATTGCTCAACTATTGTCCTACCTGCCGATCTTTGACACCACAATTTATTCAACACATTCTAACCCCACTGAAGTTAGATTTTCTCCAATTTATTAGACTTACTCTGGTTTGTCCATTATCTTATTTCATAGTCAGCCTAAACATTATGATGCAGTGAACACTGTCCTGCAAATGTTCTTCCACTGACACTTCACCGACTTGGCCCACCTTAGGATCAATCAAGATTTTATGGAGAGCTGGAACAGTTGGAAGTTGGATTGATGGGAATGTAAGGGTTGTTTCTCCCACCCTTAGATGAATCAAGACTCTGAAGTTGTGAAGCTTAAGCTTGAGGCCACTAGGCATATCTTGATGACATCTTTGCTGACTCAGTGAATGGAGGGGTGGGGAGAGCCTCAAATCAGGAATCTTGAATATTGCGATCAATAGAGGACCCATCACTCATCCATGGCTAGGACTGTGCCTTAGCAATATCCAAATTCATCCTCATAAACAACTCCCTCAACTTGTCTGACTGGCTTCAGAAATCCCAGTCACATTTACCATGGCTCTGGAACTGCCATTGTTGTTGCTGATGGCTGTGCAGTCCCAGCAGTGGCACTGTTCCTGATGGCACTGTTGGGACTGAAGCTCTATTGGCCCGTCATTTGACCATCAGCTATAGAGGGCTAAACTTCATGCCATTAAACCCGGAACCCCGATATATATATATATATATATATATATATATAAAACAGCCTGCTACACATAATAATTTGTTTCATACCTATAACCAGCCAATGTGGAAATATTCTGAGCTTTCCATGGATGGGGCCACTGTTGTCCTGTAAATGTTAACCATTTCTTCTACATCTATCCTGTCAAACACATACACCTTAAAAAATCAAGACTTATAAATAGTGACGTGGGACATATCTCCAGTGCTTCACCAGAGACTCTCACCAATAATGTTACCTTGTATGGTGACAAACCATCTGAAAACAAACCTTCAAGCTCAGCGAGCAAACTTATAGACTTATCATCAACCTGGGCTACAACTCTTCTCAAAAATCACTAACATTCATAATTTCTTATATCAAAGCACAATTAGGGCATCCCCTCTGCTAATGATAGTCACCAATTTATAGCTGGTGTTGTTTATGAGGATGAGGTTGGGTATTTCTACAGAATAGCTAAAAATGTGTTGCTGGAAAAGCACAGCAGGTCAGGCAGCATCCAAGGAACAGGAGAGCCCGAAACGTCGATTCTCCTGTTCCTTGGATGCTGCCTGACCTGCTGCGCTTTTCCAGCAACACATTTTCAGCTCTGATACTCCAGCATCTGCAGTCCTCACTTTCTCCTCCTATTTCTAAGGCATAGCCCTGTCTTTTAAAATAATGATAAACGCATACTTATATTCCACAGTGTGAAAGCTGGATTTGCATAAAAGTTAAGTAGAACAAGAAAATTTCAAAACAAGAACTCATCTCTGAGTGCATTAGTTTTGAATTGCAGATGCAACAACTTTGATATATAGAGCTGTTATTGCATAACAATGGAGTACTTCTATAGTTCTAAGATTGTAGAAGACACTTCATTAGTCACTATGTCATTTAATTGAACATTACTTACATTCATATTTTGCCAGATGGAGGAAATTATGCTGAGATTCTTATTTGATGTCAATTCTAATTTCCTTGATTTTCTTTTCTCATTTAAACATAATTAAGACTGGAATATGAATATAATAATGACAGATTGACTGTTTCACTTTGACTATTACTGGGATTATAGCTTTAGACATTTTCTAATCAACCTGTTTAGAGATATCATTGCACACCTCTGAAGCAAGTGGGATTTAAACTAGGCTTCCTAGTTCAGAGGTAGGGGCATTACCACTGTGCCACAGCATTCTGGAACGGTGTTTTTTATATATCCAGAAGTGCTCTTACATACAGCTGAACTTTTTATTCATTACCAAATTGTCCTTGCCATGTTTTTCATTTATTAACCACCACTAATAAATCATCTGCGTTTCTAATTAAATAATTTGCACAGAAAGCTCATTAAGGGCAATGCAAACCATCAAAAAGATGAGGGAGAAGTCAGGAAAGAGAGAGTGTGATCATTCTGAATGGAAACTGAAAGAACTGCAGATGCTGCAAATCAGAAACAAAAATAGCAATTGTTGGAAATGCAGATCTGCAGCATCTGGCAGAGAAAGAAATTAGAGTTAATGTTTAGGGTTGAGTGACTCTTCCTCAGGAGTTGTGATTTCTCTCCACAGATGCTGCCAAGCCTGCTGAGCTTTTCCAGCAATTTCTGTTTTTGTTTCTAATTCTGAATGGAGTTGGAGGAATTATAACTTCAGATATTTTCAAACCAACCCTGCTCAGAGATGATATCACACACTCTTGGTGTAAGTGGGACTTAAACCCCATGCATTTTGGATAAGAAGTAGGGAAACTACAGTTGTACCAAAAAGCTCAGGATTATAATTTCTTATCTTTTTGCAAGTTATTTTCTAAGCAACCTGCTAAGCAATAGTATTACACATCTCTGAAACAGGTTGGACTTGAACCCAAGCCTCCTGGCTCAAAGATAGGGGCAGTACCACGATGCTCCATGATGGGTGGGGTGGTGGAGTTGTGGGTTATAACTTTGACTTTGACTGATCATTTAAAACAGGTGAAATCAATTCAGCTATTACTCAAACACTTTGACTAATGGGTCTGTTGTGGTGCAATGGTAGTGTCTCTCCCCTTGAATCAAGAGGCCTGGGTTCAAATCCCACTTGCTCCAGAGGTGTGTGATAGCAGCAGGTTGATTAGGGTAAAAAACACTCCCGCTGGCCTGGCTGGCTATAAACATGTGCAGGCAGCGGGCTGTGAAAGGATCATCTCTGCCAACTGTCTGCCCGTCTTCTGCATTTATGTCCATGCCTGGATGTCCTTAGACAGAGGGCATGTGATGTCCATCGATGTTCTTGATCCCTTTAGAGAGAGTTGTATACCACAAGTGATACAGTGCTTTAGCTCCCAACCCCCAACTCCATTTTGATTTACCCCTTTACCTCTCTTCCTACTTCCCCAGTTGTGATTGTCCACAATGGGTTTTGCTTGTCAATATTTAGTTGGCTGCACAACTGATTACTGGTTGTGGTTAGTAGTTTAAAAAAAGAAAGAAAAATCACAGTGATTTGATGATGGGAAAGTGAAATACTTATTTAAGTCTGATAACATTTCTGGATATATAAAATAACTTTCCTCACGTGCCTTATTTCCCCTTCCAACTCTATTTTGATTTTGTCCCCTCACTTTCTGTGTAACTTTCCCTCACATTTGTTGTTGTTGCATTGCCCTAACACATTTTGCATGTAAAACTGGCAATTTAATTATAAACAGGGGAGATTAGTGATAAATGATAAAGGGGAAAATAGTAAGAGGTGTGGTTTGTTGGTGGAAAAAAAATGCTCAGTTGCACATAACAATATCTCCAGATATCTAAAAAAAGCACTTCCCCTGATGAGGCTCAGGGGTAGTGTCCTTACCTCTGCACTAGGACCCCTGGGTTCACGTTTTACCTGCTCCACCTACCTCATAACATCTCTGAACAGGTTGATTATGAAATATATATTAAAAAACCTCCCTTAAGGCCTCTTGTGGTACAGATGTAGTAGATCAGAAGGCAGAGTTTAAATCCCACCTGCTTCAGAATTGTGTCATAACACAATATATACACAGGAATAACAATATTTTAACAAAACATACACCTGCTGATTTTTTTTTCCTTTGATTGCAATGGGATTCACTGAAACTCTGTCTACTTTGCACTGGTCCTATTTCTAACCTGCTCCTTTTTAGAGATGGGATTATAGAGTCATAAAGCATAGAAATAGGCTCTTCAGTCCAACTGGTCCATACCAACTAGGTTTCCTATAATGAACTAGTCCCAATTGTCTGTATTTGGCCCATATCCCTCTAAACCTCTCCTAACCATTAAGCTGTCCAAACATCTTTTTAGTGTTATAATTGCACCTAGCTCTACCACTTGGTCTGGAAGCGTATTTCATATACGTATCACCCTCTGTGTGAAAAAGTTGTCCCTCAGGTCCCTTTTAAATCTTTCCTCTCTCCTGTTAAACCAATGCCCTCTAGTTTTGTACTGCCCCAGCCTGGGGAAATGACCTTCGCACTTCACTTTATCTACGCCACTCATGATTTTATAAACTTCTATAAGTTCATCCCTCAACCTCCAGTGACATAAGTCCCAGCCTTTCCAGCTTCTCCTTGTAACTCAAACCTTCAGGCTTCAGTGACATCCTTATAAATCTTTTTTGCACCTTTCCAGTTTAATAACATCCTTTTTATAGCGAGCTACTAGAATAGTACACAGTACTCCAAATGTGGCCTTACCATCTGCCATGGCTCAGTAATAGTACTGACAGCTTTTCAGTAATGGAAAGTCAAAACAAAACAGTGAGATCAAACTAGGTAACTTGTGTGGAAAAATTATGGTAAGGACTTGATGGATTGAATGGCCTGTCTCTGCTGTAACATTTAATAATTTCAGTTTATGTGACCTTGGATTAAAAATGGGACACACAAATAAAGCAATCAGGAAATGGCTCTCCTTTCCTCTACTGTTGGTGGTTTAGTTCAATACTTAAAATAATATACATAATGTCAACATTTGTCTTTCACTACCTAAAGAAATTAGCATTGACTATTCATTATCTGTTTCCCCATATAAAATATATACATCATCTCAAAACCTAAAGCACTTCATGTAAAACAGTACTTATTGGAGTAGAAGTTTGCAGGTATTCTTTAACCAGGAAATTATTAGAACGAGGAACTTACTACCATATGGATTGTTGAAATGAATGGATAGAGGCGTTTAAGGGGAAGCAACATCAGTACGATAGGGGGAAATGATAAAAGATGGGATTTGATGAAGCAAGGTAGGATGGAGCTTATGTGGAGCATAAACATCAACATCAACCATTTAGGCCAAAAAGCCTACTTCTAGATTGTAACTTCATCTATAATATTCAAGTATCAGTTGCAGTCTGCTCACTAACTCCAAGAATTCTTATACGCTGGTGCTCACTTAGAGCCAGTCAATTAATTCACAATGGAGAGATAATGGTATGGCTCATCCTAACTCCAGATAATCATAGAATGATACAGCACAGAAGGAAGCCCATCATGTTATGCTGTCTCTTTGGCCAATTTATCCAATTAGCTCCAAGCCCCTTCTTGTTTCCCAAATCTTTTCCCTTCAAATATTGAATGCTTGCCTTTTGGACATTCTGTTGAACCTGCTTCAATCACCCTTTCAGGCAGTACATTTCACAGTAAAACAACTCACCATGTCAAGAAAAAGGTAATGAAATATTCAAATTGCAATCTGGAGGGTTGTGTCAAGAGTGGGAAAGAGGCAAAATGCAAAATACTTTTGTAGTTGACAAATGAAGTGCCTGATCTATATACATGCTTGAAATTTAGGTCTGAAAGAAATTGAAGGTTCTGTTTTCTGGTATTTAAGTCGGTTTTTGCAATATGCTGCAGGGGTTTTCTTGTACTAATTGCCATTCTTCTATTGCTGTTCTAGTGTTTGAATGAGCTGGGATCCAGCAAAGATGATAAGCTCTTTGTCTTCTGGCTCTCAAAAGCTGAATATTTCCCTGATGTTACATTGTGCAGCTGAAAATACTGCCAGTTACAGATAGAGACTATTTGCAGTGATGAGACTCAGCTGGAGTTCAAGCTGCTGGTTCAAAGGCATTGGCGGAAAAAGAAAAAATATGTAAAGCTGCAAAACTGATACTGGGCAAGGTCAATATCAGCTTTACACAGACCATTCTCTTTTATTTCTTTCAAAAAATCTAATTGGGTGTTTTTCAAATTTCATAGTAAAATTCAAAAACAATAACATTTCATTCCCTGATTGACATTGCCAGTAATGAGTACCCATTAACCCGTGTTTACCTTGAGTGAGGACATGGTCGTGCTTGGCAGTCAAACAGCTAGCCAATCCTCATCATTAAAGCTCTTGCATGAAGAATGAGCACTTGTCAGTGCTGTCAGTACAATATAGTGGGTAGCAATATAGGAAGATGGGAAAAAAATTGGAAAGTATGCACATATATAGTCTCCAGAATCACAACCAAGAAAGTTGTTCTTGATCTTAAACAATAACATAAATTGCATGACAGCAACTTCAGTGGGAATTAAAAATCAAGACAAATGTATAACAGGTTGCTAACTTTTTACGCTCTTGCCCAGAGTCAAGAACTACCTCATTGTGGGCAATTATAGGTCCTTAAATATTTTCTTGCAGTAATTCTAGAGGACCAGGATGGTACCTAAAGGTGAGCCAAGCCAGTAGAGAAATTAGGGAGAATAAATAACGAATGAGCTTTTTAGGAAATCGGTGTCTTGGGATAATACAATGCTACTTTTGAAGTTTCCATTGTGTCTGAAGAAATGTGAGCTTCTGTCAAATAATCAAAAGGTGATAAAACTCCATACCACGGTTTTAAAAATCTTGCGACTCCAGTGAAGAAAATTAGATCCAAACTCTCTGTCACGTGGTCAACAAATGTTCCTCAAAAAACTGCTTTAAAACTAGTTATTATTGATCATTCAAAGAAAATGTGCTCCCTGTTAACCTGATTCTTGGCATCCCAAATATCTGAAATATCTTGATATCTCTCAAATATCTTGATCAGGAATCAAGAGCAGAATCTTGTGCCTGCTCCCCCTATGGCAAGTTAGTTGGTGAAGGGGCATTTACTCACATAAGCAGTTGTTGGTTGGGAACCACTTACTGGACAGCAGTTCATTATGGGCAGGACTTCCACTTTCAGGATATTAGTCCACAGGGGTAAAAAAATACAGTGCCTACAAGAGGCAATACAGGCCTCTCACCATCTCTCCAGTAAGCAGCCAAGGCCTTCTATATCTCTACAAGATTCCTGCCCATGGGTTTTAGATGGAATTAAATGCCATCCCTCATGGCAAGTTTGATAAGTTCCATGGCAGGGACAGATGGGAGGGCAGTGGACAGGGACCCCTCCATCTGTCAGTTGGCACCCTTAAGTGGGCAAATAATCATCTTGCTGTCCTGGTTTCAACCAGAGGCTTGTAGGCTTCGCTATGTGAGGAGCCAAGACAAACAAGTCCTGCTGGGTTGTCTGCAGGTTCCTGGGGAGGCATTTAGTGCCTGACACAAAGACCCAGCATCACCCCTGTTGAATGGGGTCATATAAACTGCTTTGCAAGAATGCCAGCATATTCAGCAGCAACTCATTAGAAATATATGATGTAAGATCAGAAGTCATGTCATCCTTTTGTTTCCAGCATTTATTGTATTGTTTAGCCTAGTTATGATCTGGCTCGTGCAGTGAACATCAGACAGCTCACATAGTATAAATTTGTTGTAGAAATTTCACTTCTGCAGTTAATTTTGTAACTGTCGTTAGTCACTTGGCACCCATCTTAACATTGTTGCTGTTACATCTGCTAGGATATTAGCCTTCAGATCTGGCTTTTTACATGTGATCAAGCAACATGATGTTTTGAATGATGTGTTATTTCACCTCACTGAATAACATCTTGGGCAACCCAGGGAATCTCCACAGGGTTACAGAACCATACATCGTTTTTGATTATCATCATCATCATCTTCTATATTAGCATTTAGCGTGAACTGGTCTTGTCTGTCAGCCAACTTTAAATTCAATGAATGCTATGCTACTGTCTTATTGAGCCATGGGTCTTTTAAAGTTAAGTAATCCGCAATGATCTGGATCACATATTTTCCTTTGACAAGCCAGTATTTCATATTCCAGTTTATTTATGAATAGCTTAGCTCTGAATCTGTGCCCTCCATGAATGTTCAGTTTTCTTTTTATTTCTTTCGGTCTGTATTTTGAACAGTTTGTAATTTTTCTGAGGTAAGTGCATGTTGCATGTTGCATGTGTTCAACTGAATAGAAGTCCAGCTGGAGATTTTTTTATACCATATTGGGATGTCTAGTGAGTTTGAAAAAAAAAATTTGCAGAGTTCTTTCTTCCAGACTTTCTTGACAACAGCAACAGAAGTAAATAGTTTTCTGTCTGCGTAAACAGTACTGGCTAGCATAGTTACTCTGTTCTACGTCTTAAACTACAGTCATAAGAAAAAAACAGATGCGTTAAAATGTCTTGTATCCAGCATTGAAGGAAACATGTTCAATGTCACCATTTAAACAGACATAAATTCCACAGCCTCTCCAAGAGAACAGACAGTGTTAATCCATTTTGGCTGGCTTCTGGGCCCTGAATGGAAATGATTCCCATAAATTTATGTTCAATTTTTTTACACAATTCTTCAGGTGTTTTTAGCATTTGCACTGACTTGTCCATTTTGTCAGAAAGAATAGCATATCATGCTTGTGATATGAGGAGCAGTTGAGGACTCTGGGTCTGTACTTGCTAGAGTTCAGAAGATGAGGGGGATCTCATTGAAATTTACAGAATACTGAGAGGCTTGGATGGAGTGGCTGTGGAAAAGATGTCTCCACCAGTAGGGGAGACTAGGACCCAAAGGAACAACTGCAAAATGAAGCGAGCAACCCTTTAGAACTAAGATGTGGAAGAATTTCTTCAGCCAGAGGGTGGTGAATCTGTGGAACTCATTACCACAGAGTGCTGTGGAGGCCAAGTCATTGAATGTCTCCAAGACAGGTTCTTGATTAATAAGGGGATCAGGGGTTATGTGGGGAATGCAGGATAATGGGGTTGAGAAACATTGACTGGCAGAATAGACTTGATGGGCTGAATTGCCTAATTCTGTTTCTATAACGTACCATCTAGTTAGCAAGTATATCAACACATGTGCCACCTGTTTCACTGTTGGTAACTAGTTGGATTTGAATTATCTTTCCTCAGATGGATGATCATATACTAATGCATCTTTCTTCCTTTATCCAGGAAGAATTTTGTCTGTGCTAGCTCCTCTTTGATAACATCAAGACAGCCAAAATTGCAATGTATGTATGTGGAAAGCACTTAATGACCCATCTCTGCATTCTCGTGCACTGTTTAAATCCTTCATCAACACAATTTGCTTCAATATCTAATCTACAAGATAAAAATCAAGCTCCAATTGTTGACAGAAGTGTGAAATGAAAATATATTTACTGTGTTTAATACATTAAGACTTCTGACCTCCATTGTCCATTGGATATGTGTGCAGTCTAGATTTAACAACACCTAATTATGTAATGTTAAAGCAAAACCATGTTAAGTAAATGGGACTAGAAATCTCATTGAGTATTGTGCAATTCATTAGAATGGTATTTATGAGAATATTGTACATTACCTGAATCAATGGCACCATTTTGGCATTCCCCTCTTTGTCTTTCAGTCTTGATGCCTATCCAAACATTTTGATTATCAACCTCTTCCAGTGCCATACCATTGTCTTAGATACCTGCCTGAGCTACAGAGACCTCACAAACACCTCCACCTCAACAATCACCATCAACATCTCCTCAAGAACCTGCCACTGTCCCCAGCACTCACCCAGTAACAATGAAGCTGCCCCTGTTGATTATGAGGTGTCAGGTACTTTGGAGCTTAGTAGACATCTTGCCACCTGCCCTGAGGGGTGCTGACAGCTTTGGAACTTGGTAGCTCACACTTTGATCCTTAGAGCACTGCCTGTGACTGAGCTTGACAAACATAAACACCTGATTCCTGAAGTAGGGCTTATGCCTGAAACGTCGATTCTCCTGCTCGTTGGATGCTGCCTGACCTGCTGCGCTTTTCCAGCAACACATTTTTTAGCAAACACAAACTCACACACACATACACACACATATACACACACATGTACATGCACACACATGTATATATACACGTACACACACACGTACACACACGTATACACACACACACACACACACACACCACCACCACCCTCCATCCCCCACCCCACCCATGCCCTGGCCCTTCAGAGTGCCAGCCATGGCTAAGCTGAGATGCCCACCCCAAGATGGCAACTGGTACTTGATGGGAGGGTGGCTGTTTCCCCTGGTCACCTGCAAGACACAGCTGATGGAGAGCTGCTGGATGCTTTGGATCAGTCCAGCCATTACTCTCCACCTTCACCCCCAACAATCCCACACCTCCCACCAAGTTTGGCAAAAACCCAACAGCCCCCTCAACATTGTCACAGGTTGGGATATGCCATCCTCCACCAGAGCCCCACAGCCCAGGCCACTATCCTGGGGCATGAGAGAGAAGAACCAAACCACCGAGTCCAACCTGAAGGGACATCATGCCAGTCAGAAAGAGTAGCCTCAATGAGTGGAGACCCAAGCAAATCCTGGACAAGGTGGCATCCAGCAAAAAGAGGCATTTTAAACATCTCCCCATGAAAAGACACCACCAGACAGTGGCCCAGACCCACTGAGGGGTCCAGATGGCAGCCCGTAGCCCAGTGAGCAAAAATCCTGGGTATACATCCAGCATATACCCAGCATAAATCCTGGGTATATATATATCCCCCTGGCTCCACAATCCTAGACCATTAGTAATGTTGCATTCAGTAAAGATGCCCCAAATTTATCATGGTTCCGCATGGGTTACCCAACATGGTCAAACTCCTGGATGAGGAGGGATTAGTTGGTCCCCTTTCTTTATTCAGCCATTAACAATTTGGTTGCAATAAGATTAATTCATAAAAGATCCCTCCTTAGTGGATGTCTTTCACCGCAGACCAAATTAATGAAAGTTTTAAAAGGAGCCAAAGGAAGCAGGCTTTCTTGAAGATTGATTTTACTGGTAATTAAAGAAGTACAAATATAGCACATGGATTACAAATGAGAGGTGAGTCAAAAACAAAGACAAAATTTAAAATAAATCCAGATCAGTCTCTGAGTTTCACAAGGATGGCACATTCTATGTGTTCTACTGTATCATACTGGTGGCATTGATGTTGGTAGGTGAGCTGTTGATTTTGAGATAGTTATCTTTGCAGATCTTTGTTGTCTTTCATTTGCGGTTTCACTTGCTTTTTGGCTTCTAACAAAGAAGAGGTTTTTACTTTCTTTTTACCTGCAGCATAAGGACGACTAGGCTTTTTCACAGCTGTGACCTTCGAAGCACACCCTTGCCCACTTGGCAGGCTTGAAACTGGCTTTTAACCCCTGTTCCTGTATATCCTTGAAAACACAAGTATGTCTCTCACCCAGACTGCTTTCTTTCCTCCCATCGTGATCACAGTCTGAGATAACTAACAGTAGATTATAGTTCAGTTTGAACTACATTTCTCCTTTTGAAGTTCTTCTGTTTGACGCTTCCTTGCCATCCATTGGATATAATATTCCTTCAAGGCTGGAGGTAATCATACAGGCCTTTCAGACACTCATTGAATTGCATTATCACTTTTGTAGTTCAGTGCCTAATGAACGTCAATCATTATTCTGTGAAGTGTCTTTAGACATTTTTCAATGTTAAAGGCACTACTTAAATGCACAATTCTGCTCCCTTGTACTTGCTGTACTTATGAATTTATGTGAACATCCATTCCAAAAAAAGAAATATTGTGGAAAATTAACTGGAGACACAAGAGTGGAAAAGGAGGTGCAGAGGGATTTTCCAGGTTAGACCAATGCAGTTCAGATTTGTCATTGATTCATTGACAGTGAAGTATGCTGAGAATTCCATATTGCTCACAGTTGTTTTGAAATGTTGTCCAATTGAATCCCAGAATTCCTGTCTGGAAAATGAGACTGTAGCCAATACCAACAGACTGAGGCTGGCAAATACTTTCTCACAGATGAAGCCCTCAGAAGCTCATCATATGCAATTGAGGTAATGTGTGGTTCTAGACAACCTTATAGTACTTATTGATGTTAATTGACCTAGTTGAGCAAGATGGTACAACAGAATTATAGAAACATAACTATCAGTGCTTATCTTTCTCCCCACAAATAACATTCATTAAAGTGATGGCAGACTAAGCTGAAAATAGGGAGGGAGGGAAAATATCCAAAACTGGGACTAGAATCATTTTATTCACTAAATGCATTAAACAGACAGAAGTAAAAATCAATATTTCACTCCTATCTGACTGTTGGCTCCAAAATCTGAATTTGCCATCAGACCAAGTGAGTATTATACAATAAATTACTTGTGATTAGCTTCACATCTTGAGCACTTTTCACTCACACTACATTCTCATTGAAGTTCTTTGTTTCCACCCTTCTGCTATATCAGACCAGACTCTTGATTGATTTGAGAATGATTTCTCCATCTCTATCATGATCCACCAAGGCTTTTGCATGGACCATCTGTGATAGAGGAGCAACCAATGCAGTTACTGGCTAACTTTCGTCTTAATCAAATCAAAACTTGTAAGGGAATTATTAGTAAGGACATCAAAATTCATGGGGAAAAGTGGGTGGGGGGGGTGGCAAATGGCCTAATTCTGTTCCTATAGCTTATAGTCTAAACCTCTCAGTTTGTGATTTGATGTAAACAAAACAGACGATATTAACCTCAACTCAACTGCTTAAATCTTTGCAAATTCATTGTTATTATTCTTTCTTTGCCAATGTTACATCACATGAACCACCTTTCTTAATTTGTTCTATCATTGTTGACCATTCCTGAAAATAAATCATTTTCAGTAAAGCCAGAGCTTCAATACTTTAATAATCCATTATAATATGATAACAATTGCATAAATCAATTCCATAACATGCAGTCAAAATGTCTGGAATGACTTGAATGATAGGACTGAATGCTAAATTTACTGATCATCCCAAGATAGGTAGGAAATTAATTTGTTAAGAGGAGGTGAAGAGATAGTGATACATTAATTAAGTGGACAGAGATTTGGTCAATGGAATATAATGTGGAAAAATATAATCTTGTTCACTTTAGTAGAAAGAGTAGAAGAACAGCATAAAATTTAAATAGAGGAAGATTACAGAACTCTAGAATCTGGGTATTCTGGTATTTACTTTCTATTAATTCTTGATCTGGGCATCACTGACAAAGCTAGCATTTATTTCCCTTCCCAAGCACCCATCAGAAAGTGGTGGTGAGCTGCCTCCTTGAGCTCTTGCAATCCATTTAATGCCGTATAGCCACAGTACTGTTAGGAAGGAACTTCCAGGATTTTGATCCAACGTCAGTGAAGGAACAGCAGATTAATCCATAGTCAACACTGTGTGTGGCTTGGAGGGGAGCTTGCATATGGTGGTGCACCCAGATATCTCATCTCTTGTTCCTCTAAGAGGCAGAGATAAGAAGGTGCAGTTTAATGAGTCTTGGTGAGTTGTTGCAATGCATTTTGTAAATGGTACACTCTGCTGGTTCATGGAAGGAGTGAGTGGTGAGACTGTGAGAATGGGTTAGGGTTAGGGTATCAATCAAACAGATGTTGCCATTGTCCTGGTTAGTGTAGAGCTTCCTGAGTACTGCACTTATCCAGGCCATATTCCACCATGCTCATGACTTGTGATTGTGGATAGTGGACAGGTTTTAAGAAGTCAGGAAATGAGTTATTCACCACAGAATTGCCCAGGTCAATTGCTTTTGTAACTATAGTACTTGAATGTTAAATATTTCTAGTTAAATTTCTGGTCAACAGTAACCCCCGGGATGTTGATAGTGGGGAATTCAGTAATGGCATTAAATGTCAAGGAGAAATGGTTAGATTCTCTCGTCTTAGAGATGATCACTCCCTGACAGTTGTGTGGCATGAATGTTACTTGTCACTCATCAGCTCAATCATGAATGCTGACCAGGTCTTGCTGCTTTTGAACATCTCCACTTCTGACTTATAAGGGAGAGAAGGTCAATGACAACGATGGGTGTGCCTAAGGCAATACCCTGAGGAAATCTTGCAATGTTGACCAGTGGCTAGGATTTTTAAAAATTAATTCATGGGATAAGGGCGTCACTAGCTAGACCAACATTCTTTGCTCATCCCTATTTGCCCAGAAGACAGTTAAGAGTGAACCACATCGCTGTGGGTCTGGAGTCACATGTAGGCCAGATCAAATAAGGATGGAAGTTTCCTTTCCTAAAGGACATTAGTGAACCAGATGGGTTTTTCCCCCTACAATCAGCTCATGGCCATCATTAGACACTTAATTCAAGATTCCACTACCTAACATGGCAGGATTTGACCCCAGGTCATCAAAACATTACCTGGGTCTCTGGATTAATATTCCAGCAATAATGCCATTAGGCTATTGCCTCCCTTTATTGGCCTCCAATAATCATGACAATCTTCCTTTGTGCTAGGTGTCACTCTAAAGAGTGGAGAGATTTCCCCTGATTCCCATATCCTTTAATTTTGTTAGGATGCCAAATTCAGTCATATGTTGTCTTAATGTCAGACAGTCCCCCTGACTTCCTCATGAATCACTGAAGTTTTGTTTGCATGTGCGTCAAGTGATTAGGAAGGCAAATGGAATCTTGTCATGTATTTCAAGGGGAATGTTATATAAATTAAGCAGATTTGCAACAGTTGTTTATGACATTGTTGAGGCCACAGCTATGGACTGTGTACAGTTTGATTGCCTTGTCTTCAAAAGTTTATGAATGCATTGCAAGAGCAAGAAGATTTGCTCAACTGATTCGTGAGATGAAAGATTGGCCTTATGAGGCTAGTTTGGACAGGTTGGGTCACCTATTGGCAGTTAGAAGAATAAGAAGTGAACTTATTGAAACAGAGAAGATCCTGAGGGAACTTGATAGGGTGAATGCTGAGAAGATACTTGCCTTTATTTGAGAGCCTAGTACTATGTTTTAAAACAGGATAAACTCCTACGTTAAACAGGGATGAGAAGAACATTTTCTTTCAGAGGGTTATGAATCTGTGAAAGTTTCTTCCCTACACTTCTTCCCTGCATAAGACACAATGTAATTGAATATTTTAATGGCAGAGGTAGATACATTCTTAACCAACAGGAAGTCAAAGAATATCAGGAATAGACAGGAAAGTGGAGTTGAGATCACAAGTAGATCAGCCATGACATTATCAAATGCTAGGACAGGCTGTCAGGGCTGAATGGCCGACTTCTTCTATTTCATATGTACATATGAGCACATAAGTGGAATCTAATACAATACCAATAGAACTAGATTTATTAGGTGACCAGATGCTAGTGGCTCTGATCATTAGGTTCGCTCAAATTGGAATATGATTTACATGATAAGGTGAACTGCATATGTAAAAAGTTAAAAAGCACACAACACCAGGTTTATTTGGAAGCAATAACTTTCAAAGTGCTGCCACCTGATGAAGGAGCAGTGCTCCGAAAGCTAGTGCTTCCAAATAAACCTATTGGACTCTAACCTGGTGTTGCGTGATTTTTAACTTTGCCCACCCCATTCCAACACTGGCTCCTCCAAATCATGCATATGTATGCTTATCAAAGATTTTTCAAATGATGATGTGAAGTGCATTGAGTCAAACGGTTCTATGTAAGGCTTTGTGAATATTAGTTTGACAGTTTATCTATGCTTTATTTTCATTCACTATTTTCCTTTACAAATTTTTTTCAACTAAAATTTCTGTGACAACAGAAAATTTGTAAAGATGAATACTTCCCAGACTGAAAAATCAAGGCCAAAGTTAATTCCTGTGTCAGTGAGGCAACATCAGACAGGCACAAAGATCTGAGCAATGCTTAGCTTTGTGACCTGTAGCTTCAGGCTGGAGCGGGGGACCTGTTCCCTCTGTATGGTAAGTGAAGTGAGTGGGGATGCATGGGAAAACAGTCATAGAATATAAAACATACAATAGCATAGCACAGGAAAGGGCCCTTTGGCCGATCATGTCTGCATCAATTCCATTGCCATTTTAAGTTAATCCCATCTTCCTGCACCTGGTCTGTAACTTTCTATTCCTTGCCTCTGTGTCTGTCTAAATGCCTCTTATCTGCTTCCATCACCTCCCCTGGTAGTGCATTCCAGGCACCTACCATTCTGTGTGTAAAAGGCTTGCCTTGTATATCTCGTTTAAACTACACCTGCCCTCCCCCATCCCTTCCACCCCCCCCCCCCCACACCCCCCCCCCCACCACCACCACCTTAGACCTATGCTCCCTAATATTTGATATTTCCATCATGGGAAGAAGACTCCAACTATCCACCCTATCCATGCCCGTCATAACTTTATAAACCTCTATCAAGTTGCCTTCCCCCCAACCACCACCTCCAATCTTGGGGTGGCACGGTGGCTCAGTGGTTAGCACTGCAGCCTCACAGCACCAGAGACCCAGGTTCAATTCTAGCCTAGGGCAACTGTCTGTGTGGAGTTTGCACATTCTCTCTGTGTCTGCATGGGTTTCCTCCCACAATCCAAATGTGTACAGGTTAAGTGGACTGGCCATGCTCAATTGTCTGTAATGTTAGGTGCATAGTCAGAGGAAATGTAGAGAACTAAGAGGTGGGTTACTTTTCAGAGAGTTGGTGTGGACTTGCTGGGTTGAAGGGCCTGTTTCCACCCTGTAGGGATTCTAAGTTCAGCAAGAACAATCCAAGTTTGTTCAACTCTCTTTATAGCTCATACACTCCAATCCAGGCAACGTTCTGGTAAAACTCTTTTGCATCTTCTCCATAGCTTCCACATCCTTCCTATTGTGTGGTGACCAGAACTTCACACAATACTCCAATTGTGGCCTAACTAAACCTTTATACAGCTGCAACATGACTTCCCAACTTTTATGTTCAATGCCACAACCAATGAAGGTAAGCCTTCTTTGCACCTTATCCACTTGGATTGCTACTTTCGGGGACCTTTGGACTTGCATCCAAGATCCTTCTATATATCAATGCTCCTATCTGCCATTTCTCCATCCCACTTTTCAACTGATCTATATCCTGCTGAATCTGTTGACAACATTCCTCACTATCTATAATTTCAATTTTATCTGCAAACTTACTAATATGACCACATACATTGTCATCCAAATCATTTATATAAATTACAAACAACAGAATTCCCAGCACTGATCCTTATGGAACACCACTGATCACAGGTCCCCAGTCAGAAAAAACACCTCTCCACAACTACATCCTGTCTTATTTGGCCAAGCCAATTTTGTATACAACTTACCAAGTCACCATGAATCCCATATGACTTAATCTTCTGGACTAGCTTGCCATGAAGGATGTTGTCAAATGTTTTAGCAAAGTCTTTGTAGATAACATCCAATGCCCTACCCTCATCAATATCTTCATCACTTCCTCAAAGACTTCAATCAAATTTGTGAGAGAATACTCCCCCACACAAAGCAATGCTGACCACCCCCAGTAAATCCATGCTTTTCCAAAGGTGAGTAAATTCTATCTCTAAGAATCTTGCCCAGTAATTTCCATGCCCCTGATGTAAATCTCACCAGCCTATAATTTCCTGGAATGTCCCTGTTGCCCTTCTTAAACAAAGGAAAAGCATCGACTGTTCTCTAGTCTTCTGAAACTTCACCTGTGGCTAAAGAGGACACAAAGATCTCTGTCAAAGTCCCAGCAACCTCCTCCCTTGCCTCCCTCATTACCTGGGATTAAGCCCATCATGGCCTTGGGACTTATCTACCTTAATGTTTTTCAAGACACTCATTCTTCTTAATGTTGACATGCCCTAGGATATCAATACACCTCTCTAATCTTACCACCACTCATATCCTTCTCCTTGGTAAATACCGATGCAAAGTAGACATCAAGGACCTCACCCACTTTCTGTAATCCACACAGAAATTCCCTCCTTTGGTCTTGAGTGAAGCTACCCTTTCCCTACCTACCTCTTGCTCCTAATTTGTGTATAAAATGCCTTACGATTCTCCTTAATTCTATTTGCCAAGGACATTTTAGGCCCTTTTTACTCTCCAGTCAACATTATTGTGGGAAACTGAGAGTGAGCAGGCTGCAAAAGTTCCTTGTGAGGCCTGGAAGGTATTACACCAGTCCCTGGGCATGGTTCCCCAATTTGTTACAGTTGCAGACAGGATAATTCAAACCAGTAAGTGCCCAGGTGAGGAGGAGTGATCTGGTTGCCCTTAGTTATTCACCCACACCTTTGGTTGGTCACAATAAATTTAATTTAAAAAGAATCTCTTCCCTCATCAACACTTTTCTCTCAACTCAAACAAACTTACATTTAAAAATGAGCTTTCTTGAATGATTAAATAGGCTTTCTTGAATGATTGCAAAGGCTGAGTCTATCAATTACAAAATGTGAGAAGAAATAATAATGCTACGCACAAATTGGACATAAGAAATGAGTCCAGAAAGATAAAAACTAAAAGAAAAGATCAGTCTCTGAATTGGCCATAGTGTTCAGGGGTATGTCAGTTAGGTGCATTAGTCAGGGGAAATGTATAGTAATGGGTTAGGGGAATGGGTCGAGGTGGATATTCTTTGGAGGGTCGGTGTCAACTTATTGGGCTAAATGGTGTTTCCACACTGTAGGGATTCTATGATTCAACAAATTGTTTGTGAAGAGAGGATAGTTAAACTTTGCAGCCATTCCAATGGATGTTGCCAGTTGAATTGATATTGGTAGCTGAATAGGTTGTTTTGAAATTATTCACTTTTTAAGTTGATTAAAACTCTACTGTCAAAATTTATTTTGTTAGTGGCTGACTGGCAGCATTCAGAATGGGACAGAGTCTTTGCCTTTCTTTTGCCTGTAGCGAAAGGATGATTACATAACTGTCCTCAGAGCTTTGACCCTCACCGCATACTAGTCCACACATTAGGAAGTCTAACCATTAACACACACTGACTAGTCAGCCAGTCAGTTTTAAACCCCCATGTCTGTATTTTCCTTAAAGGCAATATACAAAGGTTCTACAAGTGGTTGCTTTTTGTTGAGACAAGGGAGATGATCAGCCCCCTTATTATGTCTTCCTATTATACATCTCTCTTTTTTGAACCTTTTCTGATAATTTGCAGGTACAACGTTTCCATAGCTCCCACATTGAACTTTGCGAGACAGTGACTGAATTTACATCTGTAGTCACTTTTGGCTGTAGTAAGCTTCTGTGAAAAAAAAACACACTTTGGAGTTAAAAGCTAACTGTGTTCCAAATATTTCAGGTTTCCGTCCTGTTGTCAGAATGCAGAAACTCTCAAAAATAACAAACCTTATTGTCACTCAGTGGGACTGCTGATTTTCAACAACAAGTCTCTTTGGAAAGGCTAGCACCAGCTCTGGCCCTGAAAACATTTTAGCAGGTCGGCAACTGTCACCCTTATTTCATCTGCACATGATTACATCAGTACATTAGATCACATCCTGGCAGAATGAGTCACTATCCACCCTCCAGCACTGTACAGCCAGCACTATTTTTGTTTTATTTAAATTAGGCAGCTTTTACAACAGGCGGACCATTCCCTGACAGTAGGGTACCATTAGCTGAATACTGCCCCTATTGTCTGCGAGGTGAAATAACACTAGCCTCAGAGATGTACAGATCTTTGAGAAGTATGTGGAGAAACAAAGATAACAGGCAAAAGAAACAGAAGTTAGAAGAGGGGAAAAGGATTATGCTGTAACCATGCATTACCTGAAAGTTTGGTAGAAAGAC
Source organism: Chiloscyllium punctatum (assembly GCF_047496795.1). Classification (NCBI taxonomy): domain Eukaryota; kingdom Metazoa; phylum Chordata; class Chondrichthyes; order Orectolobiformes; family Hemiscylliidae; genus Chiloscyllium; species Chiloscyllium punctatum. The sequence goes on from NC_092778.1 coordinate 53,080,711, forward strand.
TCAGCAGTAACTTTCACAAAAGCATATTGGATAAATACTTGAAGAGGTAAAATTGACGAAGCTATGGGGAAAGAGCAGGAGAATGGCACTAATGGAGTAGCTCTTTCAAAGTGCTAACATTAGCACTATGCGTTCAGCAGTCTCCTTCTGTGCTGTATCATTCTATGATTCTATGAAAAACAGTACGAAATGGATCAACAAAAATTCCATTCTAATTTAAAAGCTATTCCTTACTGTGCTTTTAATCTGGGCACATCAGGTGTAACAAGGCTACAAAGTAATACAGGGCATTCGGATTGTTGGGACATATGATGGATATGTGCTTGAGCAATTGTGAGCACAGCTGTGTTAGGTTAGTGTGAAGCAAGTTGTACGAAATAGTGTTGTTTATCATAAATGCTATAATACATCCACAAAGCGGTGACATGGTGGCTCAGTGGTTAGCAATGCTGCCTCACAATGCCAGTGACCTGGGTTCAATTCACCTTCAGATTAGTATCTCTGTGGAGTTTACACATTCTCCCCACGTTTGCATAGTTTTTGTAAGGTGCTGTAGTTTCCTCACACAGACCAAAGATATGCAGGTTAGATGGATTGGCTGTGCTAATTTGCCCATAGTGTCCAGGCTCTATAGATTAGTCATGGGAAATACAGGGATAGGGTAGGGTGGTGAGCCTGGGTAGGATGCTCGTTGAAGGGTCAGTGTGAGCTGAATGCCCTGCTCCCATATTGTGGGGAGTCTATGATTGCTTACTGAACAAATAAAATAACTTAATTTCATCTTAACTGTCTTTCATCTTAACTTCAGTCCAACCGGGCCTTGCTTTGCAAGCTGTGTTGTTTGAAATCTTGACACATCACACACATCCTGCCTACGCAGCCTTACTTGAATTCACAAACTATATTTATAACATATTAACAATGGAAACAATTTATTTTTAGTGATTGAAATTCCTCTTTGTGCACTATTTTAAAAATAACAGCGAAGACATTTGAAATGACTTTTTTCAGCAAAATCATTAAGCCATTCAAAATAATGCTCACGGGAATGTGATACAAAAACACATTAACCATTGCACTAAAAATAGAGCACAGAGAAATTTCAAACCTTTAATGTTTAAGAACTCTGACTCAGAATATTAATTCACATTTAATAACTGAAGAAGTTTGACTTCATTGGCAGGGCTATTCATCTCTGGATATTAGAGCTCAAAGCACTGCTTTGAAGATGCAATGATTGGAATTCTTGCGTTATTGGTAGTGCATAGTTGGTGTCTGCTGCTAAATATCTATTATAATCCCAGTTGAGGTCGGAATGCCTCAGGACTCTATAACAAAATGTCACCTACACTTGCCTTTTACCACAATGTCTTGCATGAATGTATTCCATCTCCAAATCTTATTGATGAGACCAGTTTTACACACACATATAAAGTTATTATGAACACACAAGAGAGAAAAAGGCCATTTGGCCCCGTGGGATGATGCTAATGTTTATTCTGCATGCAAGCCTCCTCCCACTCCTTCTTTATTAAGGTCCATCAGCATACTTTCTATTCTTTACACTTGATGATTTTATCCAGCTTTATATGGATGAATCTGCACTGTTCCTCTCAATTACTCCTTGAGGTAGCATGCTCCACACTGCTTAAGTCAAGAAGGGTCTCCTGAAATCCCTATTGTGTTTATTAATCACCATCTTATATGGATGATTACAAATTCTACTCTCACCCAGATGGAAACATTTTCCCTCCATGTAGCCTACTGAATACTTAGATAATCTTGAAAATCTTTAGGATGTCACCCTTCTGTTTCTCTGTTTTAAAGAACACAAACCTCAAATATACTCCTAAATCTACTGGAGCAGTGATGAAGTAGACAAGGTAAAGTGCTTCACAGGAATGCTATAATACAAAATTTGACACAAACAACATGGTTGGTGTTTGCTGCTAAATATCTGTTATAATCCCAGTTGAGGTTGGAATGCTTCGGGACTCTATAACAAAATGTCGCCTATACTTGCATCATCATCTACAACATCAGGAGATATTAGGCCAGATAACCAAAGGTTTGGTCATAAGTGTAGGATTTGAGGAGAGGCCTTAAAGGAACAAAGAGAGAGAAAGAGAAAAATAAAGATAGACAAAGAGAGACAGAAAGACAGACAAAACAGACAGACAGAGGTTCATGGAGGAAATCCCAAGAATTTGGGCCTTGTCCACTAATGGCACAATGGTGAAGCAATCAAAATCAGCGATACTCAAGGTGCCAGAATTGGATGAAAGCAGGAGATATGCCAGGGCTAGAGGAGATTAGAGAGATAAAGAGGGGCAAGATCATGGTGGGAGTTGTAAACAAGGGTGAGAATTTTAAGGTCAAAACATTGCTTAACTGAAGCCTATGTGGGTAAGTGAGCAAAGCTGTGAAGGGTGAATAGGATGTGATGCAAATTAGGACAGGGCCAGCATGGATGTGATCATCTCAAATTTACTCAGGATAAATGGTGGGAGTCCGGCAAACTTCAATGGAGTAGTCAAGTCTACAGATAACAAACGCATGAATAAGGTTTCAGCAATGGACTGCATCAGAGTGAAATCGCTGATTTCCTCTTCCTGCTTTCCTCTTGCTGTCACTCTCCCGAACAGAAAAGGGTCAGTGAGTGAGCTGAGGAGTAAAAGGAGTGAGAGAGAAGTGGAGAGGGGGCAATAAATGGGAGGGAGTGAGTGGGTCAGGAGGGGGAAGTGGTGAGCAGGAAGAAGTTGAGAAGGGGCAGTAAGTGGAAGACAGTTGGGTCAAGAGAGGTAGGGAACAAAGTGATAGTTTGTTTAAACACATAGAATGGGCATGAATGGATACAATATGCTTTTTGGTGTATCCATTCAACCCATGCTAAAATAGAAATGGAGGCAGCAGTATTCAGATAATTATGTAAGTATTTACAAACTATTCTAAAACAAATCAAATTATTTAAATCAACATTAGAATGCTCTATAAATGTGGCATATCTGAGTTAAACATCAGGCAAGCAGTCTGATCATTTAGCAACAATGGAGATTTTGAAAGAGGTGGTGAGCTGGATGTCACTATTATCCATGTGAAAACTAATATATTTTTGGATGATGTTGCTGAAGGGCATCATGTATGTAGATGAAAACCAACTGGAGGTGAAGAATATGTCCTTTGGTAGGAAAACTAGAAGAGCAGAATATTATTTACATGGGAAAGGTCTACTGAAAGCTGGAGCACAGAGAGATTTGAGAGTGAACCACATCCAACTGCAGTGGACCATATGGAAGACGAACGGAATGTTGTCCTTTATTTCAAAGGGAATGAAATATAAAAAATGAGGAGACCTTGTTAAAACTATACAACAAACTGGTCAGACAACTGCTGGAATATTGTGAGCAGTTCTGGCTCTGTTACATAAGCTATGATATATTGTTATCAGAGGGAATCCAGAGAGCGTTCATTAGTTTGAACCTGGGTATGGAGGAGTTATTTTATGAGGATTTTCTTATGAGGTTCAGTAGGTTGCACTTGTACTCATTGGAGCTCAGAGAAATGAAAGGAGATGCTAATGAAACCATTCAAAATTTGTAGGTGACTTGGTAGGGTAGATATGGAGAGGTTGATTCCCCTTATGGAGGAATCTAGGACCAGAGGACATAATCTTAGGGGAAGGAGTAACAGATTTAAGACAGAGATGAAGAGGATTTTTTTTTCTCTCAGAGGGTGGTAAATCTGTGAAAAACCTTACCACAGAAGACTTTTGAGGCTGGGTTGTTAATCATATTCAGGGCTGTATTAGACAGATTGTTAATCAGGGTTATGGGGAAAAGGCAGGAATCTAGAGTTGAGTATTATCAAATCAGCCAATATCTCATTGAATGGTAGAGCAGGCTCAAGGACGGAATAGCTTACATCTATTCCTGGGTGTTATGATCTTCTGGTCTGAATCCTTGGGAGTCACCATAAGTAATGGTGCAGGATCATGAAGAGATGCCATTGCAACTCAGGCTATAATTAGATAGGTATGAATGGTCAGGGAGAGAGTATTCCCATCCACCTGAGTAACACTAGAGAGATGCTGAAAGAGGATGGTGTGAATGACAGTATCAAAAGTTACAGATGGGTCAAGAAGGACGAGGTGGATTCATTTACCTTTACATAGGATGCTAGTTGATCACAGTTGTTTCAGTACTATTGCATAGGCTGAAGGCTAATTGGAGGCAGTCAAACTTAGACAAAGTTAGAAGTCACACAACATCAGGTTATAATCCAACAGCTTTATTTGAAATCCCAAGCTTTCGGAGTGCTGCTCCTTCATCAGGTGAAGTCAAGACTCCGAAAGCTTGTGATTTCAAATAAACCTGTCAGACTATAACCTACTGCATATGACTTCTGACTTTGCCCACCCAAGTCCAGCATCAGCACTTCCACATCATTCGAACTTGGAGTTCTGACATAGGCATAGATCTAGGTGGTGACAACATGTCAACAGACTTTAGAGAGGAGTTGGAGATTGGTAGTTTTCAACGATGTTGTGGACGCAAGTTAGATATTTTAAGGGAGGGTTGAATGACTTAAAGGAGGGAAAATAAGGAAGTACCAGAATTAATCCCTGGCCAGCACTGACTAAGGTGATATTTAACAATGCCGCTTTTTTTCTCTCTCTTTCATATTTTCTGATCCAAACTCCTCTCGCCATTCTAACACAAAAACAGGACATGCTGGAGACACACAGCAGGTCTGGAAGCATCTGCAGACAGAGAAACAGAGTTAACATTTAGAGTCTGATTTACTCATCTTCAAAACTGATAGGGGCTGGAAAATGAATTTTTTATGCTGGTGTTGGAGGAAGCAGAGGAGGATCAAGTGGAACAGATTGTGAGGGTGATCAGAACAAAAGACAAAGGGGTTGCTAATGGTGGCCTCTGAGAGCCGTCTGTTCAATGGGAACCGCTACTGACATTTTCAACTGATTGCAAAATGTGAAAGGAGTGTGACCTGATTCTCTCCAGTTCTCCCAGTCTCATGTAGTGAGGGATCATATTTCTTTTGCATTCCTTTCTCTCTGACAAGCCGCACAGAGATCTGTAGCTCACAACAGGAGGTGCTACGAATGAACAAAGTATTAGCACACAATCATCCTGTGGCAAAGAGTGTAAGAAATTCTAATTGCAATAACAGAATGCACACTGTCTCACTTCAATTTCATTCTGAAGACACCAACGGGTCGGAAATTTATGAAGTACTATAGTTAAGATTCCCCAAGTGGAGGATTATTCAGAAAGACTCATTAACTGTTGATCTGAACACTCTTTATCTTAATTTTCACAAAATGATAACATGCTATGTTGGCAAATCATGCTGCATAAACTTGGTATTGCAGTGAGGCGAGTATTCTTGCCTCTCCAGTGTGTCCAACACAGAACATCTTTGTTAAGGTCTTTGTGCCGACTGCAGTGGTAGCTTTTTAAGAAAAAAGAAGTGATCGTGGTTTTCGGCTGTGAAATGTTACAGGTGAATGCTGTGGAACCAGCTATGGGGTGGTGGGGTGGTATAAAAACAGGCAGATAAATGGGGTGGGGGCAGGGAAACCAAGTGCCGATCTTGTCTCTGGGCAGCCAAAAAGCAGAAGCAGTAAAAATGTGTGAATAAGTTACAAACACACAAATATAAGAGCTGTGAGACCTGGTGAAGCCTGCAAAAGGAAGGACGCACTGTGATTTCAAGAGCTTAAAACAAAATCAATAATCCACTGCAAATGAAATTTCCAAAAGAAAACAGGTTATTCTTTAATATCAAGTATTCCGAATGTTTATCTTGTTGGTACTTGACAAGTTCACCATCCCTAAGTGGATTGTTCCAGCTGACAATTTGTTGCTATAGTTACCACATGCCTGGAATATGTTCTTCAGTCTCGCTGTGTATTCCCTGCACTACACATGCATATATAGTACCAATTTGCAACCATTATTACAGAGCTATTTCTCTCAATTAAACTGAATTATAATCTTATTAGTACTGAAAGTTAATCTTGATAAAATGTAATATTTTATCTTTATGCACATGAAGGTGTTTTCCATTAAAATCCTTTTGCAGGCTTCACCAGGTCTCACAGCTCTTATATTTGTGTGTTTGTAACTTATTCACACATTTTTACTGCTTCTGCTCTGTAAACTTTTTCAGCTTTACAAATTCTAATATTATATTTATTGCAATTCTACTCTGATCTCGACAGAATTCTCCCCTTTCACCAATATTTGCAACGTCTCAATTGCAGAAATCATCACTAAGCATTGAAACTGCTGTTGTCATTGGAGCAAACTTTATTGTGTTTGTATCATGTTATGAAAAGTAAGAAATATGTGAACTATGTAGCAGCTTTTGCAGCATCAGGGATTCTGAAAACATTGAACAGCCAAATGGAAGTGGGTTTTGTCACAACGTGTAAAAACTTTTGGGTAAGTGCATGAATAAGAAATGTTTGGAGGGATTTAAGGGCCAAGCGCAGGCAGGTAGCACTAGTCTGGTTTGGGATTATGGTCGGCTTGGATTGGTTGGACCAAAAGGTTTCCGTGCTGTATGAATCTAAGTACTTTTTAAAGTATAGTCAATGTTGTTACGTAAATGAAACTGTCAGTTTATGCAAATCTAGTTGATTAGAGGATGATTGGACACCAGATATATCTCCTCTACTGTTCTTCAAAAAAGTACCAGAGACTGCATCTCCTCCAAAAGATTACATCCTCTGCACCACATTGGAGTAGCAGCCCAAACTTCTGTGCTCAAATTGTTGGAGTGAGACAACCTTTCTTTACTTCTTTATGTGATGTAGACACCACTGTCAAGGCCAGTGATTGTTGGTCATCACTCGGTGTCTTGAGAAGGAGATGCTGGGCCATCTTCATGAACTGCTGCAGTTCAAGTTGTGTGGGCACAGAAAGGAAAACCAGGAAGACTTTCAACCCAGCCACAATGAGAGAATGTCAACTTAGAGACTGTGTAGAGAAATTACAACTACAAAATGGGGAGATGTGACTCAAATAATGTTGCTTCTACTCAAGGTGAACCTGTAGTTGGAGGACTATACTTCCTGAGAAGCATTCATCTTGAAATCATAACATTTCCTCAAACCTATTTTCTAAGCTGAAAGGATACAAGCAAATATGTGCTGATTAAATGATTGGCATAGAATCTCACTCCATTTCTTTTCACCTATGTGAAAGGATAGCAGAAACATTTATGGACATTTGGAATGAAAGAAAAAGTGCAAAGGATCTGAACATGCTACATCTTTATTTGCATTGAATAAGAGCAAACCAACTTGTTTTAAAATTGTTCTCTTGAAACATAAACATTGTATTGTAGAACAGTCAGACATGTTGCCAAAGTTTTATCATACTCATCAGGACAAATAGTACTCAGCACTAATTCTCCCACTGCCAACCAACTCAGCTGCTGCCACCGTGACCTTTCAAATCAATGTCAATCCATTCCAGCTTTGCAAACTCTCCCATTTGCCACTTCCTTCCCATTCCTGGAACTACTAGCTCATTGCAGATCACCATGTGCCCTGCTCCCTCCCTTCTCACGCAGCCTACAGGAATGATTGAGAGAGAGACTTGGCTAGTGGGAAGGAGTGCAAGAATCAAGGGAAGGGGTGAGGGAACAATTAATTGGAGGTGGCTGCCAGGAAAGTTTGGTTGCAGTGAGGAGGGTCATGAAGGGGAGCGAGAAGTTAGAGAGGGAATGTGGTCAGCTGGAGGATCAAAGGGTGAAGCAGTGGGTAGAAAGCTTGAGAAAGAGAAGTAACAAATGGGAAGTGTGTAACAAAATTCACTAGGCCAGAAAATTTCTTAAATTACTGAGAGTTTTCAGCTTTCACTGAACTAGATCAAAGTATTGTCATCCTACATCCAGCAAAAACAGTTTGCAATAAAATTTTGCATATCTTTCACGTTCAGTTCAAGTACCTCTGTTCTAATAAACAACCTCATCCATCACAGTGATGATAACAAAGAAAAAACAAAACACTGTACATTACAGGAACAGCCCCTTCAGCCCATCAAGCCTGTGCCTTTCTAAACTACAAAGACTTTTGCCTCGACACAATCCATATCCCCTGCCTGTTCTTACCACCCTCTGTGTAAAAACACATGCCTCTCACATCTCTTTTAAACTTTCCCCTTCTCTCCTTAAACCTAGGTTCCTTGCAATTAACATTTCTATCTTGGGATAAAGGTTCCAACTACCTATTCTATCCATGCCTCCGGTGATTTTAGAAACTCCTAGCAGGTCAGCCCTAAGCCTTCAATTTTCAAGTGGAAACAAACCAAATTTGTTCAATCTCTCTTCATAGCTTATACCCTCCAAACCAGGCAACACCCTGTAAAGCTTTTCTGAACTCCCTCCAGAATCTTCACATCCTTTCGGCCTGTGCGGCAACCAGAATTATATGCAATATTTCAAATATGGCCAAACTAGAGTTCTAAACAGCTGGAACATGACTAGCCAATTTTTATAATCTATGCCCCGACCAATGAAGGCAAGCATGCCCTATTCTTTCTTGAGCACTTTATCCATTTATATTACCATTTTCAGGGAACTGTGGACCTGTACATCTAGATATCTCTGTATGTTAATACTTCTAAGGGTTCTGCCAAATACTGTGTACTTCTTTCTTGCATTACACCTTCCAAAATGCATCACCTCGCATTTGTCTGGATTCAATTCCCCGTCTGCCATATCTCTGCCCAAATCTTCTGTCTATCTATATCCTGCTGTATCCTCTGGCAATCCTCCTCACTTTCCTCAGCTCCCCTGATCCTTGTATCATCCGTAAACTTCCTAATCAGACCACCTGCATTCTCCTCCAAATCATTTATATATATATTACAAACAAAAGAAGTTCTGTCACTAAGTCAAAGAATACTATTGTTATTACATCTGCATGTTTACCTGTAATATGTAATTATAATGGCCCAGAATTTTTGATTGGTTTCAGAACCTTTCTGACTGATAAATATCATAGGATAAAGTATCCAGTTACCTGCCTGTGCCGTTTACAGCTAGTCTTCCAAGGCTAGACACCTACGTGAGACTCTGACATAGAAAAACTGATAGCCCTCAATGCAACTTCTGCGCCATTTTTCAGGTCCAACATAGCCTTTAATTTTTTTAAAATTTCTTTCAAATATTAATGTTGTGACTTCATAATTCTAAACTTTGGTTATTTAACATTCAATGTAATTGCACAATTCCATTGACTGACTGTAGGTGAGTGTCAAAAATGGGCAAGGCTGAGGGGTAAAGATCACTGTGTAAAGGGGTGGGATTGATTGCACTTGGAAAAGAGGCACTAAAGCAGAGCAGTGTGGGTAAGGGATTTGACGGTTTGGATAGCAAGTTGTTCGGTGGTAGGCGGATAGTGCCATGGTCCGACAGTGTGGCAGATAGGTAAAGTGCTAGGAAGTTCTGGTAGCAGGTGAATAGATTGGCAGGATGACAGTGTGGTAGTTGAGTCGGATGGAGGGATGAATGAGTAGGTGGTGTGGTAGGTGACTTGACTGGCAGTGTTGTTTGGCAGATAGGGTGCTGGGGTGGCATGTGGATACGGTGGCAGGTTGACAGATGATTAGGGTGGTAGTTAGATAGGCTTAGACACTCGATAGTCATCGGTGAAGGGTGAAAATGACTATTCACTTAATCTACTTTATGAGATTTTTTTTACAGAAACATACATTATAAACATGCACTTTCAATCCAATTTGCCTTCTCCTATTCAAGCAAGTGAAACAAATCAAACCAAATTAAAAGCAGGCAAAATTTAAAGGGGTGTCATAACAAAACAAAAATCAAATAGTCAAATGGAACTTACAAACTTAAATTAGAATTTGATTGTGGGGAAAGGTATTACTTTTCATACCCAGTAGTGCCATAGTCACAGAAGACATCAAGATCACCAGTGGAGTCTCCTCTTTTATATTGGGGCCTATGATGGTCATCAGTTGGAAAGGTTCTGAAACCAATCTGGGCCATTATAATTACATATTACAGGTAAACATGCAGATGTAATAGCAATAGCATTCTTTAACTTAGTGACAGAACCTCTTTTGTTTGTAATATATATAAATGATTTGGAGGAGAATGCAGGTGGTCTGGTTAGGGAGTTTGTGCATGATACAAATGAATCCCTAGGTAACGCCCATCTGATTATAATGAAGCACCCAATTAACATATCATTAACATTTCAGAAGGACAGGGCAAATATGTTAATATACTCCATCTGAATTCCATACAAAAAAAGATAAGGCAGGAAATTTTGGAATGCATTTTTGAACAGGGCAGGACTTATACACTAAATGGTAAGGTCCTGGTCAAGGGCTCACCTTCATCCCCCTCCGCCCACGCATCAATGAATTTAACACACGCCATGACGTTGAACATTTCTTCCACCACCTCCACCTCCGAGCTTACTTTCACAATCAGGACTCCCGAGGACTTCTGAGGACTCCTTTGCCCGCCTCCAACACACTGCATCCACCTGGACACCTCGTGCTGGCCTATTACCCACCCTCGACCTCTTCATTTCCGACTACCACTGGGACATCAACCGCCTCAACCTGTCTACCCCCCCTCCCCCACAACCAACCTCTCACCCTCACAACACGCAGCCCTCCACTCCCTCTGCTCCAATCCCAACCTCACCATCAAGCCAGCGGATAAAGGGGGTGCAGGGGTAGTCTGGCGCACTGACCTCTACACCGCTGAAGCCAGACGCCAATTCGAGGACACCTCTTCCTACTGCCCCCTTGACCATGACCCCACCCCCATCACCAAACCATCATCTCCCAGACCATACAGAACCTCAGTATCTCAGGAGATCTCCCACCCACAGCTTCCAACATCATAGTGCAGGAAGCCCACACTGCCCGGTTCTACCTCCTTCCTAAGATCCACAAGCCTGGCCAACCTGGCCGACCCATTGTCTCAGCCTGCTCCTGCCTCACTGAACTCATCTCTACCTACCTCAACACTGTCCTATCTCCCCTAATCAAAGAACTCCCCACATACGTTCGAGACACTACCCATGCCCTTCACCTCCTCCAAGACTTCCGTTTCCCCTGCCCCCAACGCCTCATCTTCACCATGGATATCCAGTCCCTCAACACCTCCATCCGCCATGACCAAGGCCTCCAAGCCCTCCATTTCTTCCTCTCCCGATGTCCCAAACAGTACCCTTCCACCGACACTCTCATTCGTTTGGCCGAACTGGTCCTCACCCTTAACAATTTCTCTTTTGAATTCTCACACTTTCTCCAAACCAAAGGGGTAGCCATGGGCACACGTATGGGCCCCAGCTATGCCTGTCTCTTTGTTGGCAACGGAGAGCAGTTGATCTTCCATAATTACACCGGCACCACTCCCCACATCTTCCTCCGCTACATTGATGACTGCATTGGCACCACCTCATGCTCCCGCGAAGAGGTTGAGCAATTCATCAACTTCACCAACACATTCCACCCTGACCTTAAATTTACCTGGACCATCTCTGACACCTCCCTCTCCTTCCTGGACCTCTCCATCTCCATTAATGATGACCGACTTGACACTGACATTTTTTTACAAATCCACCGACTCCCACAGCTACCTGGATTACACCTCTTCCCACCTTATCTCTTGCAAAAATGCCATCCCGTATTCCTAATTCCTCCACCTCCACTGGATCTGCTCCCAGGAGGACAAGTTCCATCACAGAACGCACCAGATGGCCTCCTTCTTTAAAGACCGCAATTTCCCTTCCGATATGGTTAAAGATGCCCTCCAACGCATTTCGTCTACATCCCGCACCTCCGCCCTCAGACTCCACCCCTCCAACTGTAACAAGGACAGAACGCCCCTGGTGCTTACCTTCCACACTACCAACCTTCATGTAGACCAAATCATCCGCCGACATTTCCGCCACTTCCAAACGGACCCCACCACCAGGGATATAGTTCCCTCCCCACCCCTTTCAGCCTTCCGCAAAGACCGCTCCCTCCATGACTACCTGGTCAGGTCCACACCCGCCAACAATCCACCCTCCCGTCCTGGCACCTTCCCCTGCCACCGCAGGAATTGCAAAACCTGTGCCCACACCTCCTCCCTCACCTCCATCCAAGGCCCTAAAGGAGCCTTCCACATCCATCAAAGTTTTACTTGCACATCCACCAATATCATTTATTGCATCTGTAAATCCCGATGCGGTCTCCTCTACATTGGGGAGACTGGACACTGCCTCGCAGAACGCTTTAGGGAACATCTCTGGGACACCCACACCAATCAACCACACTGCCCTGTGGCCCAACATTTCAACTCCCACTCTGCCGAGGACATGGAGGTCCTGGGCCTCCTTCACCGCCGCTCCCTCACCACCCGACGCCTGGAGGAAGAACGCCTCACATTCCACCTTGGAACACTTCAACCACAGGGCATCAATGTGGACTTCACCAGTTTCCTCATTTCCCCTTCCCCCACCTCACCCCAGTTCCAAACGTCCAGCTCAGTACTGTCCCCATGACTTGTCCTACCTGTTTATCTTCTTTTCCACCTATCCACTCCACCCTCCTCCCTGACCTATCATCTTCATCCCCTCCCCCACTCACCTATTGTACTCTATGCTACTTTCTCCCCACCCCCACCCTCCTCTCATTTATCTCTCCACCCTTCAGGCACTCTGCCTGTATTCCTGATGAAGGGCTTTTGCCAAAATGTTGATTTTTCTGCTCCTTGGATGCTGCCTGAACTGCTGTGCTTTTCCAGCACCACTAATCCAGAATCTGGTAAGGTCCTGGGAAGTGTTGCTGAAGAAAGAGACCTTGGAGTACAGATTCATAGTTCCTTGAAAGTGGAGTCACAGGCGGGTAGGATAGTGAAGAAAGCACTTGGTATGCTTTCCTTTATTGGTCAGAGCACTGAGTATAGGAGTTGGGAGGTCATGTTGCAGCTGACAGGACTTTGGTTAGGTTAAGTTTGGAATATTGTGTGCAATTTCCTCTACCTCCTCTAGGAAGGGTGTTATGAAACTTGAAAGGGTTCAGAAAAGATTTAGAAGGATATTGCAGGGTTGGAGAGTTTGTGCTATAGGGAGAATCTGAATAGGCTGGGGCTGTTTTCCCTGGAGCATTGGAGGCTGAGGGGTGATTCTGTAGAGGTTTATTAAATCATAAGGGGCATGAATAGGGTAAAATAGACAAGATCTTTTGCCGAGAGGGCATAAGTTTAGGGTGAGAGGGGAAATAGTTAAAAGGGACTTAAGGGCAACTTTTTCACGCAAAAGGTGGTGCGTGTATGGAATGAGCCACCAGAGGAAGTGGTGCAACTGGCACAATTACGACTTTTAAAAGGCATCTGGATGGGGATATGAATGGAAAGAGTTTAGAGGGATGTGCGCCAAATTCTGGCAAATGGGACTAGGTTAATTTAGGATAGCTGGTCGGCATGGACCAGTTGGACCAAAGGGTCTGTTTCCCTGTGGTACATCTCTATGACTCTCTGACTCTATAATTGTCTGAAGTTCTTTTATGGACACTCACAAGACAGTGCAAGGCACAGAGATGTCAGTCAAATATTATAGATGAAACCTGGTTTGAAATGGGTGCAAGTCACTCATTTTGATGTTGAAGTGAGGCTTGCATTCTTTTCAGACAAAGCAGCTGCACCTAGAGCGAGCAATCTGAACACTCTTAGCTGTAACCCAAACACCAGCGCAGATCACTGTGGGCCTCTGCACTGTTAAATTAGTTATTGTTCTGCCCATAAAACAGATGCAACTATGTTGAATTTAGACTAAAGTTAACTTGAAGTACAATCTCTGTTCCTTTTGTAAAAAGGAATGAAACCTGCAAGGTCTGACCACTCACTCTGATGGAAAAACATTGCCACTCGTTCATGACCTTGTACTGTCATTCCTGTATCTCACGAAGCTCTGGACAACATTCACATGTTTAAGTTCCCTTGACAAAAAGTTACTGAAATACAAAACATTAAAAGTGTGGTTACGTAAATAATCCAAAGTTAATTTATGTAAATTCACTGGTACACTCTCTAATGAAAACCAAGGACGCTGCTAGGCAACCATGTTGCTTCTACTTAATAACAGGGACAGGTCCTCCTCCTTAACTGAGGTGAGTCAATACACAATCAATTCCTGAAAAATCACTTAGTATCCTTTGGTTATATGATTGGGTTAGACAATAAACATGCAGGACCATGTTAGAAAAATAGGAATTGAATAAATGTTGTGATAAACAGTAAATGTAACTGTTGCTGTGGTGTTTTTGAACGTATATTCTGACAATTTGGGTGGCATTGTGGCTCAGTGGTTAATACTGCTGCGTCACAGCACCAGGAACCCAGGTTTAATTCCACCCTCAGGTGACTGTTCTTGTGGTATTTGCATAATATGTCTCTGCGTGGATTTCCTCTGGGTGCTGCGGTTTGCTCCCACAGTCCAAGGCTGTGCAGGTTAGGTGGATTGGCCATGTTAAGTTGCTCATAGTGTCCAAGGATATGCAAGCTATGTGGATTAGCCATGGTTAATTCAGGGTTACAAGGATGGGTTGGGTCTGGCTGGGATGTTCTTCAGAGAGTCGGTGTGGACTCAATGAGATGAATGGCCTGCTTCCACAGCCTTGATTCTAAATGCAACAGTACTGGTTTGCCATTAAACCAAATGTTGCTTAATCCTTTCCTGCACTGGAGAATACAATTTACAGTAGCGCCTCGACATACGAACGACCCCGTTCACGAACAAATCGGTTTACGAACAGGATTGTACGTAAAATTTAGCTTCAATGTACGTACAAAATTCAAGGTACGAACAAAGGTACGAATGCAAAAAGCCCGTGTGCGACCACGTGATTTTATTGTTTTGCTTTGCTACGCATGTTTTGAGCGCACAAGCTCTCGGGCCCCGCGTGATCTCATTCAGTTCGTCTTTGGCGCGTGCGCTGTGAACATTGTTCATTGCTACATCCAAGCATTCTTACGCTTTTTTTTTGCTTTTTGCATTAAATTAGCCCTCATTATGGCTCCCAAGAAAGTGAAAAGTGGTAGTGATAGTAGTGTTAAGAAGCCTAAAAGTATTACTGTGGAAATGGAGTGAAGTGCAGGCTTTTGTTGAGAGGCATCACCCAAACAAAACTGTGACCAACAGAGCAGGGAACATTTTAAATGACAATGTGATGTGCCATTTTCGGAAAATTCTGCAACAAAGAAAAAAAAAGTTTCTCTGGATCGTTTTCTTGTTGCATCACCAACCTCCACGAGACAAAAAAGAGAAAAGACTCCGGAAATATCCGAACAATGGGAAAAATCCGGTACGGATTAAGCTCATAAGTCGAGGCGCTACTGTATTTCTTTACCACTTTGCAACAATCAACAGTTTGAACACTTATGATGTATGCTTGTTACAAACCTGCATGAATGCAAAGAGTTTGTGGAAGAACTCCAAGTGGGGATTTGAACTTGTGGTGTAAAACTTTGGGATAGACCATTTTTAAAAAAACCACATGGTCATCATTTCGGTTTCCCCAAGATCTGGACTGATATTTCTCATGAAGTTCACAACAAGCTTGACAAAGAAGAGAAAACTACATTTCCAAGAAATTTAGTAGCCTGGGGCTACTGAAATATTAATTGGACCACTGAATTTGTTATCAAGTGCATTGAAACCGTGGGAGTGCCACGTCAGCATACCTATTGGGCATTTTCATCTGAAGCGCATGTTGAGATACACTGTCAAAGAAATTCCACAATGATTCATAGCATTTCTTGCACTCCATATATTTACATTGATGAATTAAGTTGTGGAGTTGTTTTACCAACTTAGTCTTTCTCAGGAATTTGAAAGTCTTCACTCAGTCTGCAATGTTTTACAAGCCCAAGACCTGACCTTACCTCGACCATATTTTTCTAAGTTTGCTCATTTATCTGAGAAAGTGGATATAATCAACTATTTGTGGAAATGATTGGTGAAAGTTCTAATATCTGAGCCTTCTTAATCCTCCAACCTCATGAGTGGTGTAAATTGTACCTTCTGATGAATGCTAATCACTGTCAGATTACCACTCTGTTCCTTTTTACCAAATTTGTTCTGGAGCTTCGCACCTCTGATACAAAACTCCAAACGAGATCTCTTGAGAAATGCATAATATTCCTGTTCTGGGAATTTTCCTGTATCAACAGGAGCACAGCTGGAGGTCAACCCACACCCCAGTATTTGCCATTTTCCAGGATTTAAAGATCCTAATGGAACTTTGACAAGCTGCAGAGAGAATGAAAGGATGTGAGGAACTTGGTGTCGGGGATAAAGGGCAGTGAAAGTGATGGGGTCACAGGTGGATGAGGGGTAGAAGCTGGCAGCTGGGTAAATGGGAAGGTGCTATGTGTGGTTGGGGGGGGTGTGGTCAGATCAAGTCGAGGGCTGTGAATGGGTCATTGTGTTGGGTCAGATCTGGGATCGCATAATTGGCGGTGCCGTCATGTCAGGACGGGGATGGCTAGGTGAGGTGTCAGCAGTGAGCCATTGGGCACGAGATCAGTTTTATAGTGACCCAGGAGTTACAGCAAACTTTAATCTCTGTGACTTTTCATGGGTAACTATTCAGAAAATGGGGGGTGAAGGGGTGGTGAGCAGGGCAGCGAGGGGAGGGGAGAATGGAGTGGCAAGAGAGAGGTAGCAATAATGAGTGCTTTACTTTCAGTTCTGGTTTCAGCATTCTCATCTAAACTGGCTCTTTCCCACTATCTAAAGTCATTAACAAAATGGCGAGAGGATTTAGTCATAAGGGCATAAGAAATAAAAGAAAAATATGGCACATTGAACTTGATCTATTCAAGATACTGGCTGATGTTCAACCTCCACCTTTCCATTTTTACCCAATATTTCGATTCCCTTCAGCTACAAACGTGGATTCAATTAGATCATGAGCTTATCCTCAAATCCTTACCTCACAAAAATCTAGCAACTGCAGCTTTAAATTTTTCAAATGAACCCCTCCCCTACTAAGCCTCAGAAGATTTCCACTATCAATTTAATGAATAAGAATCAACCCAGAACCTGTGCCACATTTCACTGCTGCAAAGTCAAAATCACTAAAGATGTGCATTATTCCTAATCAGATGTAGGTCGAGGAACTGAACAAATTGGAAAATTCTGAAGTACCGCCAGTGACAGAAGAAAATATCTACGTTTATGTGATGCAGATGAGGAGGTGAGTTGTGTTCCAAACATGATCCATCATATTAAATGCATTTTACCTGAGGGAAATTATACTGAATGCCTGACAGATGGAGAAAATAATAGCCTATTGTGTGGGAGTTCCTTGGAATGAGGATGACACTTGCTCGTGTAAGTTTTTTAATGTGGGGAGGGTGTTGTGCTTGTTACTGTAAAATTCTGGCTGACTGGGAAACTCTCCCTCTCTTGTCTGCACATTGGAAAGACTTACAGATTGATAAAAGTCTAAATTAGAGCAGTGCTGGAAAAGCTCAGCAGGTCAGGAAGCAAGTGTGGAGCAGAGGATCCTGAAGGAGAACCGCTGCTGGTAGTTTTGAATCTGTAGTCTGTACTGGTTGTCCTGCTCGGATCCAAACTGTGCTGGTTTGAATATAGTCCGGAGTCCATGTGGGTTCAGTTGGCTGTGGAGGCAAGCACTGAGGAAGCAGATTTGGCTGTGGTAGCAAGTCTGTTTCAGGACATGATTGAAGAGCGTCAGGGCAGAGGAAATGACATGGGGGTTGCAGTGAGAGAGACACTCACTGAGATTCTTGTAGAGAGAGAAGGAGAACTTCTTCAAGGTAGGCATCTCGCCCCATGGCCCAACATTTCAACTCCTCCTCCCACTCCACCAAAGACATGCAGGTCCTGGGCCTCCTCCACCACCACTCCCTCACCACCCGACGCTTGGAGGAAGAACGCCTCATGTTCCGCCTCGGAACACTTAAACCCCAGGGCATCAATGTGGACTGCACCATTTTCCTCATTTCCCCTCCCCCCATCTTACCCCAGTTCAAACCTTCCAGCTCAGCACCATTCTTATGACCTGTCCTACCTGCCAATCTTCCTTCCTACCTATCCACTTCACCCTTCTCTCTGACCTATCACCTTCATCCACACCCCCATCCACCTATTATACTCTTGGCTACCTTATCCCCAACCCCACACCCCTCCCATTTATCTCTCCACCATGGAGGCTCCCTCTCTTCATTCCTGATGAAGGGCTTTTGCCCAAAAAGTCAATTTTCCTGCTCCTCGGATGCTGCCTGACCCGCTGTGCTTTTCCAACACCACTCTAATCTAGACTCTGATCTCCAGCATCTGCAGTCCTCACTTTTGCCTTACAGATTGATAAACTGATTGACTGTGTAATGGCATACCTTCTGTGCTTTTCAGGCCTGGGTTGGTTCTCGAACCCAGATGCTCTGGCCCAGAGGTAGGAATGCTATCATGGTGACCTAAGATTTCCTGCACGGGCTGTAAGTTAGTGCCTGCTACACATATTGCTGTTGTGGTGCTCGTGGGTGGTGTAGAGATTGTAATGAGGTCAGCCAGGTGGACCTCATAAAATATGAGTTCCCCAACCGGGGCTGTTAATCTGGTCCAATCAGGGAGCCCTGGCTGACAGATAAGAACAGGAGTGTCAGAGGTTCTGTTCACTCTGGGAATTAGCTCTGAGTGAGCTGGATCAGTGTTAAGGAATCTCCCTGTGTAAATAAAGGGTGACTTGGTGATGGGATATCAGCCTCCATGGAGTTATTTCAGGGAGTATCCCTATTTCTAAGTGTTCCAGGCCCCCACTCCAAGAGTTGATGCCTGTGGGTGGTGCATTCACAGCATGGCCAAACAGGTTGATTATCAATCTGCAAATCCCTTCAACATGCATTTAGCAGGGATGAAAAGACAGACGTCTATGGTCAATCATGCTTGATGTAGAGTAACTCTGTTCAAGCTACTGACTTTGGCTTCTGGTTGATGACCTGTTCCAGGTAAAAAAAACTACATGCAGCAACATGCATGTGTCAATTCTGAAGAAGGATCATTGGAGTTGAAACATTAACTCTGCTTTCTCTGCACAGATAATGCCAGACTTGCTGAGTTTCTCCAGTAACTTTGATTTTTGTTTCTCCAGCATCCACAGTTCTTTGTTTTATTTTCATACATGTGTTTTGTCTGCCTCTTGTCAGATGCCTAATGTGTTTGTGCTTTGTCTGCCTTGTTTGTCCAAGACTGAATTGAAAATGAGGACCTTTAGGGGTTCCTGAACAGTGAAAGTTTCATGCTTTGATCCAAGACCATTGTGAACTGGACAAAGACAATAAATCCATTTCACATTGGACCTGAAAGCCAACAGATGTAGATTTAGATTTTATTGTCACATGAACTCAAGTACAGGAGTACAAGAGTACAGTGAAAGGTGCATAATGTTGCCAACCTCTGGCCATGTCAGGTACAAAGGGAGCTAGGTACAAAAAAAACTTAGGTATAAAATAGTAAGAGAAATAAAGTTAAACATTACCTGAGTGGAATATGTAGAAAAATTAAAAAATAAGGTCACGGTTAACATTAAAGACTTTCTAAATTTAAACTAGATACTCAAGAGATTAAATTAGAAGTTCAGCAGTCTTTGATGAATCCTCTGCTTATCTCACTCTCTAGGAGGCCTCAGCAGCCTCTTCTTGATGTCACCACCACAGATATTTTGAAGACCTCCCTCAGCACTCACTCTTCCCCTGTTGGGCCTCGATGCTATCGTTGCTGCTGATGCTACCACCTACTGGATCTCCTCCTGATTCAGGAACATGCCTGGGCAGGGCCCACTCACACATCGAGCCAAGTCACCGCCATGAGCTGTCGAGATACCAGGCCAAGAACCTCGCTGAAGCACTGAGAGACCGGGCTGTCACACAGCCACGAATCACTGAGAGATCGGGCTGTCATACCGTCAAAACCTGCCAAGAGACTGGGCTGTCGTACAACCATGAACTGCCGAGAAGCCGGGTTGTCTACTGCCATGAGCTGCCGAGAGACCACATGTATACTCACACAGCAAACATGAGAAATAGAAATCTAATCATTTTTGCATGCTACTTCCTATCCAGACATAGTAACATGAGACTGCTGTGATGCCAGGATCCGAGGTTGGGAAAAATAGTCCCAGCAATTAACTTGATGATCACATTGCAAACAGCAAACATTCTTGTAGCCATGAACTACCAAGACACCTGGCTGTCATACAACCATGAACCTCCGAGAAACCGGGTTGTCTACCGCCATGAGCTGCCGAGAAACTGAGCTGTCATACAGCCATGAACTGCCGAGAGACCACACATATACTCACACAGCAGACATGAGAAATAGAAATCTAATCATTTTTGCATGCTACTTCCTATCCTGACATAGTAACATGAGACCTTTATGTGGATATAGTCTTCTGTGATCAAAATGTGCTTTAATCTGACCACACACCATAGCTACCAGGCGATTTCTTCCTCAAATCCTGAGGTGTCCTCTCCACCCACAATCCGAGTGTGGAAGCTGAACAGAGATCAGTTGAAATCCAAGCCCTATCAACTTTAATAAAAGCCTAATTAATGCCATGCATTGACCAGTTTGCTGTGATCATATTCTCCCATGAGTTTACAATTCTGGCCTTTCTGACCTTAGCAAATTAGATAGGTGAGTTAATAGTCAATTTTGCTATGGGCTAGGGGAAAGAAAATGTTAAATCGACAGCATGCCTCCACTGCCCACGCAGGATTATCTTTCAACTTGACCAATCCACCCACAATGTAGTGGTCAGAAAGGCAGCTCCAGTAATCCTATGCATCATAATTAATATTAGAATGCTATTTACACACTGAACAAAGTTGATCAAATGCAATTGTTCACTATGCTTTAAAACAAAGGTTGAAAGAAAGGGCATAGCAAGCATTTGTAAATTGATAAATTATCACCATTTGTAATCTCTATGTTGGAAGAGTTATCCTTTGGCTTATTAATCATGAGAAAACTGAATTCCCTTTGCAGCTTTCAAAACATTAATTTATCATACACTACTGTGTTTACAAGATGCAAGTCAGGTTTCTGTTTCTGGGGAGGAACAAATTCAATAACTGCACATATAATAAAGAAATATCTGGGCCATTCTAGATATAAAATTCTTTTGTGTAGCTGTGTGATTCTATGAAAGCTTAGCACTCGTTTTGTGCGACTTATAATGGCATCAGACACTTCTTGCACATTCTGGGCAGTGCTCACTGAGGAGAGGAAAAGACAGTTTGAATCAATGTTATCTTGATGCCACATAGGGCACCTGACTGCTGTGTTGCCAGGATCCCTAATTTGGGAAAAAATAGTCCCAGCAATTAACTTGATGATCACATTGCAAACAAACAACAAACATTCTTGTAGCATGTTAGGCCCAGCCAGAGCACCATTTAAAGGTCCACTTACTCAAATTCTACCAATGGTGATTTTTAAGAGTTTAGGTGATACCTGGATGTCTGGAGGTAATTTCAGCATGTCTGCGGTCTTGGGATGAGTCCCGGTTTTGTCAGAGAGTTGCTTCACCCTCTTAAAATGAGGGCTGATGTGAGTTTGTCTATAATATGTTTTTTATTTTACTAGATGTGACATTGGTGATAATGTTTATGGTATCTCTTGCAATACAAGAAACTGGGTGTAGATATCTTTGTATTAAACAATCCATTAGACATTGATACATCTAACTATTTTATGCAAAAGAAACTGTAGACACATAACTAATATTAAACTGTTAGTTTACAACAAAGCAGCACATTTCCAGTTCCACATCATGCTTCAAGTGATCAGAGGAAAGAGGGAGTATGAGATCTTTATTCCCTCAGATAATGTGCTACAGTGATGATATCTTAAGCATGTCTCTTAACTGTTGTGGTTCTGTTCACCGAGCTGGAAATCTGTGTTGCAGATGTTTCGTCCCCTGACTAGGTGACATCCTCAGTGCTTGGGAGCCTCCTGTGAAGCGCTTCTGTGATGTTTCCTCCAGTATTTATGGTGATTTATACCTGCCGCTTCCAGTTGTCAGTTCCAGCTGTCCGCTGTAGTGGCCGGTATGTTGGATCCAGGTCGATGTGCTTATTGGTTGAATCTGTGGATGAGTGCCATGCCTCTAGGAATTCCCTGGCTGTTCTCTGTTTGGCTTGTCCTATAATAGTAGTGTTGTCCCAGTCAAACTCATGTTGTTTGTCATCTGAGTGTGTCGCTACTAAGGATAGCTGGTCTTGTCGTTTCGTGGCTAGTTGGTGTTCATGGATGCGGACCGTTAGCTGTCTTCCTGTTTGTCCTATGTAGTGTCTTGTGCAGTCCTTGCATGGGATTTTGTACACTAGATTGGTTTTGCTCATGCTGGGTATCGGGTCCTTCATCCTGGTGAGTTGTTGTCTGAGAGTGGCTGTTGGTTTGTGTGCTGTTATGAGTCCTAGTGGTCGCAGTAGTCTGGCTGTCAGTTCAGAAATGTTTTTGATGTATGGTAGTGTGGCTAGTCCTTTGGGTTGTGGCATGTCCTTATTCCGTTGTCTTTCCCTTAGGCATCTGTTGATGAAATTGCGGGGGGTATCCGCTTTTGGCGAATACATTGTATAGTGTTTTTCTTCCTCTTTTTGCAGTTCTGGTGTGCTGCAGTGTGTTGTGGCCATTTTGTACAGTGGCGAACAGAACCACAACAACGAGAACCCGAGCTACAAATCTTCTCCCAAACTTTGAATGTCTCTTAGCTGTATACTGACATGTAGACTGAGAGATAATGTAACATCTCCTCTTTTCCCAAAGACTAAGAAAACTTATCTCAAAGAGATACATGTGATTGAACAACATATTGTCACTTTAATACAACAGGTAAAACATGTTTCCAAGACTAGCATTTCCCTCTTCAATGTAACCCCTTGGAGGTTTGATGATTCATCCCATTTGGAGAGGTACACATTGTTCCCTGTTGCTGTTATTTTACATAATTGCACTACCATCATCATCAGAGTGTTCCTCATCAAACTTTTTGAGCATGATTGATGCATTATATATTTGATCTGGTTTGTGCTCCTTCATAATACAGCGCCATGATCAGTAAAGACAAATATATTCCAGCTAGTTGCAAATTCTAGAAATCTTTGCTGGTTTCTAAGCATTGTATCTTGAGAAGAATGTCCTGTTAGAAATTTGGTTGCTGGGCAAGATCGTTCATACTTGCCTCTGAGCATAAATTGTGCTGGGAATGGTAATCCCTTTTCCATTTGTGTTGTGCAAAGATGTACTAATGCAATACCAGTGAACTTGCTATTTGCCCATAGTGTAATGTTGTCAATGCACAAAACTGGTGAGCTGTAATATGTTGTGAGATAGACTCTTGTATGGTCTTCCATGGAATCCTGCTTGAGGAAATGCATGTCTTTCAAGATACATAGCATTAATATGTTAGGACTGGCTCCTTTGGTCAATAATAGCTGTTAGGGTGTGTTATTCTGTCTTTTCAGGATGTATGTTACTAATGGATGTAAAGAGTTCTTGTCACCTTATTCCATCAACATGGTGTATGAAGTTAACAAATCGGAAATCTCAGTCAGCTTCTGAAATTTGGTTGACTCTGAGCCTGATCAATGTGTTTGTGTTTGTGGACCTTATCAACACTTTCCTTGCTACTGATATTGCAATGGCTTCTTGGTTACCTGTGGTTTGTCCTTCTTTCATTCTGAACCTTTAGAAACAGATTTCCTGTGTCTGCATGCCCAATGTCCCTTGGTGCTGCACATTTTACAGATATCAAGTAAAGCTGGACAGCTTGTGGGTAGGTGTGACAAACTGCAGCTAATACAGAATTTGTTAGTTTAATATAGTTTGCTGACTATATCAACATTAGTGGGTGCACCTAACAAAGGCAATTATTGTTGACCACTCACTATAGAGTCATATTTTTGTCTATCTTCAAGTAATGCATCAATGGTGTAACCCTTTAGAAAATTCTATAGGCTTTACTGGGTTCAAAGGTGATGGCTAACTAAATGGGCCTCTCCAATAGCTCGTCTTCTGAAAGGTCATCCTCGTGGCATTTGCTGTGGTATAGTTGGACAAAATGGTCAATAGACTCATTGGTCTGTTGTTTATGTGATATTAGTTGGAGTCTGTTAATCCTGAAGTCAACTCTTACCTTGAGATGGTCTTCAAGAACTTTCCAGACCTTTTCAAGATCTTTCTGACCATTCATAACAAGATTGTATTAATCTTGTCACTGGCAAGTAAATGTTTGTTTTGTTTTGTTTTGAGTGAATCATCAATTGGTTGATCTGTACATTAAATGGTATAGCTATTTAAACAGTTACAGTTCAGTAAGGTGTCACTGGATGTCCAATATTTCTGAGGTATTTGTTATCCTTGCTCCCACCTGTGTCAGTCTAAGTTAAAAGTTCCTTGGGAGCAAATATTTTCCAGGTGTTGTTATGATAAATTATTGCTTTGTATTATCTGTCAGGAACAGAACATTTCAGCGTTTAGTTTTCTGTACTACACTGCACTAATATTTTGTTCCAGCTCAAGAGAGCACTTCAGTCTTTTTAAATTTCTTTTTCATTTAAATTGAGACAACTTTAGAAATGTATTTTATCTTAAAAGGACTTACTGCCGAATCAAAAATAAAGTATCTCTGTTTTCTTAGTGGGTCATGCCCTACCCAGCAATGTTTACAGATGCTTAGAATTTCAAACACTGATACTGCTCAAAAGTGAAAAGCTTTACCTTTATGTGAACTCTGTGTTGTTCAAAGTTGTGTCTGGTTGATCATCAACCATTTTTCAAATACCTACTGCCAAGATATTGATTACAGAACACCACTGCTGACACCATGGTGTGAGTTTACCTTAGACAGGGTATTTTACTTGATGCGGCAGTGCTAATGTCACCGCTCATGACATCCAAACCAGGCTTGGATATCATGGTATTGAAAAATCCAACAGATATTTCTTACAACTTGCTATTTTATACAAAAATTACATTCTTCAGGCACGTAGATGCCTATGCTAATATTAAGCCCTCAGTTTACAACAGAGGAGCATACTTTCAGTAAATTATCATGCTTCAAATGATCAGAGTTAAGACATTATGGCATAACACATTTATATCCAGATGTCATAGCTATGATTGATATCATTAATATATTTCTTAAAGGTATACTAATATACTGATTGTTGTAAAGACCATGTCTTTCAACTTTTCTGAATTTTTAATTGTGAACTGAAATGGAAAAGGACTACATTAAAAGCCAAGGATTGTTGATGGATTGATGCAGTTTTTAAAAGCAAGTCGCCTGACACTGCTTGTAAGTGCTGTTTGTACAGTTGCTTGTTCAAGAAGTAGTAGGAGTTCAATTCTAGATGGACTGGAGCTGAAGGGTGGTGTATGAATGGAGTGTCAGCCAATAACATGTGGCTGATTGGTCTGTGGACTAGACCAGTTATCAATGACAGAGGCTTTCTGCCTGCCAGCAACTAGGTGTTTGGCTCCCAGATAGATGAACAGCTTGGGGCTTTGAATGACATAGGGAGAAGCCATCAGATCTCTGCAAGCTCGGGAATTGTGTCTGTTCTCCGCAGTTAAAACTACCGAAAGCCTGAAGAAAACTAATTTATTTGTCCCTCAGCAATTTCTGTAAACTGTGACTTTTAACTGATAAGTCAAAGAGCTTTACATGTGTGAACTAGTCAGACTGTGCATCCTGCAAACAAGTGAAAGCATCTGGAGAAGATTGAAAAGTAGCATTCTCATCAGCTGAAGGGTCAGCTCAGCAAACTCAGTGCTCATTACACCACTGATCTGCCCTCCTAGTCATTCCCTCTGCCCATAACACCCATGTTTATTACTTCCTTGTCTGTTTCTAAACTTCATAAGGGAGATAAAGTTTTAACCAGTAAATGGTTATTAATTGCTTATTTATTGTAATATTATTTGTAATAAACAGTAATTCTTTGTTTATTACAGGCATCTCATCCATGCTTTGTCAATTTTGCCTTTTTATTTAAGACCCTCTATTTTGATGACTCCGGGAATAGCAAAGCTTGAATTTCAGCATACTATCCCAGTGAGTCGTAATATCATGAGACACAACACAACAGGGCTCTGGTTGCAAGTGGAGTACAGAAAGATTCAGCCCTGGGGGCTGCAGTTGCAGTGACTTTGCATTTGCAACTCGACAAGGAGATGGAACAGAGGCTGTGGAGAGGGCAAACTGTTTGCAATGGCATTTGTGATATTCAGAGCCAGACTTGCCCCATGCTTCTTGCTAATTTTTTTTATTTCAAAACTATACTTTATTCATAAAATAATTTAATGGTCTGTACAGTTGGTCATGCCATACATTCATAAATATTTATATACAAAGATCAGAATTTATCATTTTTATATACAGGTCTGTACGCTTATCAATCATATGTCCATATATTTAGCTGAGGCGTCAGTAGAACCCAAATGACTGCGTGGGCCCCCTGTTCTTCTTAGGCAGGCAGATGTTACACAGTGGTCTTTCCCCACCGCGCCTTGGCGGCAGCTGCCCCAAGCTTCAGCGCGTCCCTCAACACGTAGTCCTGGACCTTGAAATGTGCCAGTCTGTAACACTCAGTCAGGGTCAACTCCTTCAGCTGGAAGATCAACAGGTTTCAGACCGCCCAGAGAGCGTCCTTCACTGAGTTGATGATCCTCCAGGCACATTTGATGTTCGTCTCGGTGTGCGTCCCAGGGAACAGACCTTGGAGCACGGAATCCCGCGCCCATGCTTCTTGCTAATGTCAGGCAGCTATCAACAGGCCAGCCAATTCCTGTCAGTATACATGCACATCAGCACTGACATGTATTCTGTTCCAAGATCCTCATCTGAGTCCTCTGCAGCAAAAAATCATCTACAACTTCACTGTCCAGAGAGTTGGCAAATGAACAGTCCTTTACTTCTGGCCTGGCTATAACCCCGCTGTGCTCGCCGTTTGATGATATTCAGTCATGGGATGTGAGAGTTGCTGACTGTATCAATATTAGTGGCTGCACCTAAAGCATGTAATTACTGATGACCATTCACTGTGGATTCATACTTACATCAATCCTTGGCCAGCATTAATTACCCATCCCTAATTGCTTTAGCAAAGAGGTGGTGACTTGAATTATTGAATCGCTGTCATCGTTTTGGTGTAGGTTGATTGGCACCACATCCCTAAGCATCCATCCTTCCCAACAATGATGCTCAGCAGTGTGTATTAATTACAAGATGCACTGGAGAAATTCACCAAAGATCCTTAGACATCACCTTCCAAACCCATGACCATTTCCATCTAGAAAGACAAGGGCAGCAGATACATGGGAATACCATCACCAGCAAGTTCCCCACCAAGCCACTCACTATTCTGACTGGGAAATATATCACCGTTCCATCATTGTCGAAATCCTAGAATTTCCTTTCTAACAGCACTGAAGGTGAAGTTTTTTTCTTATTCAATTGTGAGTCACTGACATCTCTGGCTGGCCAGCATTTTTATTGCCATCCCTAGTTGCCCTTAAGAAGGATGTCCACATCCCACAAGTGAATAAAAAAAAGGAGCCCCCTCAGTGCTATTAGAAGTAAGTTCTTAATGTTGAAGTAGTGAAGGTAAGGTGATACGGTTCCAAGACAGGATGGTGTATGATTTGGAGTGGGACTTATGCGCGATTTCCCATCCATCTGCTGCCCTTGTCTTTCTAGTTTTTTTGGCTTGGAAGACCTGATTCACCATACACTGATCCTAAATCTACACTGGCCTCCAAGGTTGGGAGGAGAAGTTCCAATATTGTAGTTGGTATCTGTTGGGAAGAAGCCAGAATGGAGCATTAAATTCAAGAACCAGTTAGATGGAACAGTATTCTTCTGCGCCGAAAGTTTTAATTCAATGTTGCAATCTTAAGTGAAAATAGCAAGGTAGGCCATCTCTTTTCAGTTCCGGTTTGTTCAGTCCAGAGTGAGAATTTCAGACTTTGGCAATATCCAACCAAAATTACAATTTGGGGATCATTTTGTATTATTTGTATTGATGCTTAAACTGGATCTGGTTCTAATTTTCAGAGAAACAAATCATGGAAACAAGTCATCAAAGTCCTCTATATGATTGGAAAAAAAGGAGAAAAAATGAAAGTAATTGATTTGTGATAAGACTATTAATGTACAGTATGGTAGTTTGAGATATTATTGTGTCCAACCTTTAACCCTGTGGTAACATGCACAGCAGTAAGCAATGTCATGTAAATTTGCTTTGGTATTTTTATCCAACATTGTTACAACTCAAAATGCATATGCCCCAATGATCTCTCCAATCTCCAGCAAATGGAAAATATAAATGGTTTCAAATGGGAGAATTGATCTTACCTAACATCATATCTCAGCTAATGGAACCTACAACAGCCAATTTGCTTGGAGGTTCACAAGAAA
Source organism: Chiloscyllium punctatum (assembly GCF_047496795.1). Lineage (NCBI taxonomy): Eukaryota > Metazoa > Chordata > Chondrichthyes > Orectolobiformes > Hemiscylliidae > Chiloscyllium > Chiloscyllium punctatum. The sequence goes on from NC_092778.1 coordinate 53,109,225, forward strand.
ACGAAATAACAATAAGCGGAAATGGTGAAAACTAATAAAATAGCACAATGGGCCAAAATGAAAGGGGAGAAGCTGGAAATGTCAAATGCAGAGAAAATGAAATGTAAATACGTAGAAGTTTAGTCAATGCACGAAATGCGAAGAGGGAGCAATGATTTAGATGGAACAATGAACACCATTTCCAATGAAGGGTCAAAGGTAAAGGCTTCACTTTACTTATTGATCTGCTGCAAGTCTGTGGCATCTTCTGTAATTTCTGCAAAAGGGCCGACCTGTATATTAAATAGTATAAAGTAGAACCATCAATTGTTGTAGTGTTGTGAAGGATAGTCAAGGTGACAGTATACATCGGGCTTCATGATAAAGCATTGTTAACCAAACTAATAGAACCAATTCTTAGCAGTTCTAAATGTAAGAAGAATGGTTTAGTTTTGTATATAGTATATTGTTCTATTTTGTTCATATTAAATAAACTGGTCCATGAAGTCTAATGAACATTGTTGTCACACGTTGACTACCACAATTCAGTGCATTAGATATTAACTCCTTGTCTTTGTTCTTAACCTTTTCATTCCCTCTGATCTTCTCAACCTCCACGAATCTTATATGTCCTTCCTACCTGAAGTTCCTGGATTCTGGTTCATGAGTATCTCCTCTGCCTTCGTCTTTTATTACAAATGAAATGCTCTTATTATAGAATCTCTACACTGCAGAAAAAGGCCATTTGACACAACAAGTCCACACCGACCCTCCGAAGAGTAACCCACCCAGACCCATCCCCTACATTTATCCTTGCCTAATGCACCTAACCCACACATTCCTGAAAACTATGGGCAATTTTGTATAGCCAATTCACCTAGTTTGCACACTTTTGGTTGGTGGGAGGAAACCAGAGCACCCAAAGGAAACCCACGCAGACACAGGGAGAATATGCAAACTCCACATGGACAATCACCTGAAACTGGAATTGAACTTGCGTCCTTGGCGCATGAAGTAGCAGTGCTAACCACTGAGCCACCATGCTGCCCACTCTTCTTTTGCAGTGTGATCATTAGGTAATATACAAAGAGCCTCTTCCAGCTCCACAATGCACTGTTAAGATCTCTTCCAATTTAAACCATTTGCATGTTCTCAACTGCCTTTGCTCCTCTATTGGAGACAATTCAGCCAGTTTGGTTGTAAACACTAGAATTCTCACCCTAAACCTCTCTTCCTTTCCATCACTCTCTCATCCTGCAAGATGACCCTGTTTCTATCTATGCTATATTTTATTCTTTAGTTCCATGTGTATTATTTTCTTGACAATACTTTGTAAAACGTATTGGGATTTATTTTTACCATTTTAAAAGGCAATAGAAAAATGGAGGTTATGTACATCCAAGATGAGGAACCTCCTTCAATACCTTATATAACGAATATACAAATGGGACACTATATTTGGCTCCATTTTTCAATTATGCATGGCACTCAACTGCAATACATTGCCTCATGTTAAATACATGAGAGACAGGAACTTGGTTTGAGAAGTAGATGCTGTGCTTCACAGGAGCTAAATCAGCCCTGAAACTTGACACCAAGCCAAATAAGCAGGACAGGTGGCCAAATACTTAGCCACTGAGGTATGTTTCAAGCAACTTCTCAAATTAATAGAGATAGATGGGGAGGGAATTCCAGAGCTTACAGCTTAAATGGCTGAAAGAACGCTGCCAATGAAGGCGTGAAGGAATGCACGAGGGACCAGAATTGGAGAAAGTCAGAAATTTCAGAAAGTTCCAGGGCTGATGGAGGTAACAGGCATAGGGAGGAGGTGAGGCATGGAGAGATTCAAGCTCACAACTAACAATGTGTTTTAAATGAACATGAATATTTGGCATTTTGTCGAAGTAAACACATACAAAGTGATTAATTTACAGGACTCATGCTGGGAGAAAATATTAATTGGCATGCAAAGCCCAGATCCAATGGACTATCACCTTCTGTCCGTGTGAATTAAACAGGAAACCTGGCCATACTCTGAATTCACAGGATTGGCTGCCTCCACACAAACTCCAAAGAAAGGAAGATCAGGGTACACCCAGATCAAGGGAGACAGAGCAGAAGCACAATGTGTGACTATGCACAGCCAAGTCACTGGCTGCAGCTAACCAGAACAAGAGAGGGTGCAGATGAGACTAACTCGCACCAGGTCTAAGGCACTTCACCAATGTGGAGAGACTGGAGAGACAATTTTAATTAGATTCAAGAATGTTAAGAGCAGGTTTGATAGAAGTGTTCAAAATCTCTTGTGTCCTTGATAGAGTAAATAAGGAGTGCAGTGGCAGAAGGATCAGTAATCAGTAATCAGTTTGAAAGCAATTGGCAGAAGAACAAGAGAAAACATGAGGAAGAAAATGTAGGCAGGGAGTCATTACAATCTGGAATGTACTGCATGAAAGGATGATGGAGACAGCTGTGATAGTAATTTTCAAACTGAATTCGATAAATGTTTGAAAGCATTAAAACTGCAGGGCTATGAGGAAAGAGAAGGTCTAGGGGTTGAATCAGATACTTCTTTCAAAGAGCCACAAACCCATAATGGGTTAAATGGACTCACTCCCAGCTTTATCATATGAAATGTTTGCATGTATTTATGTTACTATATAAGTCTTTGTTTAAAGCAGAAACTACAGAAGATGAAATTGTTCATTAGCAGAAGTGAATTAGCAACCCAATTTCTATCCCACACAATTTACTTAGCCAGCATAGCCTTATCTCTAATTCTTTCCTTTTATCAGTGCAAATGCATGCATCCCATTGAAACCATTGTTTTCCACAGAAATTCTGCCCTTTACCTCTTTTACCTCAGACGCAAGGTTAGGCCAGATGACACTGGAACAGCACCAGGCCATTCAGCCCACTGAGTCTGTTCTGTCATCCAATGAAATCATGGCTGATCTAATAATCCTCAATTCTAATTTCTCACCTTTTCCATAAAAACCTTAATTCCCTTACTTGTTCAAAATCTGTCTATCTCAGCCATGACAATTCCTAATGTTGCAGTATACAGGGAGAATTAGCCTTTGGATACAGAACTGGCTTGAAGGTAGAAGACACAGGGTAGTGGTGGAGGGTTGCTTTTCAGACTGGAGGCCTGTGACCAGTGATGTGCCACAAGGATCGGTGCTGGGTTCACTGCTTTTCATCATTTATATAAATGATTTGGATGTGAACATAGGAGGTACAGTTAGTAAGTTTGCAGATGACACCAAAATTGGAGGTGTAGTGGACAGCAAAGAAGGTTATCTCAGATTACAACAGGATCTTGATCAGATGGGCAAATGGCCTGAAGAGTGGCAGATGGAGTTTAATTTAGATAAATGTGAGATGTTGCATTTTGGAAAGGCAAACCAGGACAGGACTTCTACAATTAATAGTAAGGTCCTGGGGAATGTTGCTGAACAAAGAGGCATTGGAGTGCAGGTTGGTAAGTTTCATGAAAGTGGAGTCCCAGCTAGACAGGATAGTGAAGAAGGTGTTTGATATGCTTGCCTTTATTGGGCATGTTGCAGCTATACAGGACATTAGTTCGGCCACTTTTGGAACATAATGTGCAATTCTGGTCTCCCTGCTACAGGAGGGAGAAACTTGAAAGGTTCAGAAAAGATTTTGCCAGGGTTGGAGGGTTTGAACTGGAGGGAGAGGCTGAATAGGCTGGGGCTGTTTTCCCTGGAGGCTGAAGGGTGACCTTATAGAGTTTTATAAAATCATGATGGGCATGGATAGGGTGAATAGCCAAGGTCTTTTCCCTGGGTCGGGGGAGTTTGCATCTAGAAAGCATAGGTTTAAGGTGAGGAGGGAAAGATTTAAAAGGGACAACTTGTTCACACAGAGTGTGTTGCATATATGGAATGAGCTGCCAGAGGAAGTGGTGGAGGATGGTACAATTACAACATTTAATAGACATCCGGATGGGTATATGAATTGGAAGGTTTTAAATGGATATGGGCCAAATGCTGGCGAATGGGACTAGATTAATTTAGGATATCTGGTTGGCAAGGACGAGTTGGACCGAGGAGTTTGTTTCTATGCTGTACAGCTCTGTGACTTTATGACCATATGACTCCACGGCCCTCTGCAATAAAGATTTTCACAGATTCACTACCCTCTGAGAGAAGAAATTGCTCCTTGTCCCTGTCTTAATTGTTGAGTCCCTGATTCTTGGATTGTGCTGTCTGACCCTAGACTCTTCCACAAGGGGAAACAACTTTTTTTCATCTGTCCTGGCAAATCACCTAAGAATCTTGTATGCTTCAATCAGGTTGCCTCTCATTCTTCTAAATTCCAATGAGTACAGGCCCAACCCACTCCACATCTCTTTACAAGATAGTAACTCCGTGCCTGTAAAAGCATCAGTAACCTTCAAAGGACTGGCTCCAATGCCAATAAACATTTCCTTAGATAAGGGGCTCAAACTGTTCACAGTATTCCAGCTGTGGTTTACCCACAAAAGATTACAGCACTGAACTTTCATTAAGGAATGTAGGGCAGATCAACTCTGCATCTCTCCAATTTATGTGTGCTGTTAAGGAAAGAAAATGTTCTTTCCCCTCGTGGCTTGTTGCTAGGCAAGCAGAGGCAGTGTGTGGGCGATTTGGCTTTTCAAATCTGCACAGCTTCCATGGTATAAAGCATCATATACAGGGGGATTCATGTGCTTTGCACGTTTGAAGGACCTTTCCTTTAAGGGTTTTCCCACAATGGAAATGAAGTTTTTTAAACAATGTCCCAGCAAGCTTCCCTATTTTAATTAATGTTATTATGAGGGAAGGTTCAGCAAGTCTGTGACAAATGTTCTTTGATAAAAGGTAAAGGTGAGGGAAGAACATCTGTATACATGTGCAATAATGCCAACTATTATGCATGGCCCCGTAGCATCTTCAATGAATAGCTGTAATGTGATCAATACAACATTAATCAAGTTGACTCAGGAACAAAAACAATTAAATAAAGAAATAGCATATGACCAAATACATTGATGCTCTGTAAACAAGTTTACTTAATCATAGTTGTACTAAACAGGAATTTGATGTGTGTTTGTTAAAGATTCTATTTTATCAACTTGAAGCATTTTTTGCTTATTTGGTTGAAACTGCTAAGTTGTTGGATACTTGCACTCAATATAATTCACTGCATTGACCAGAGCAAAGTGTTTAAACTGTTTGTCTTTGGAGTAATAGCCATCTAATAGATAGCCTGGAACAGGTTCATCAACAGTAAATCTGATTTGACTGATTTAATGGACTAACATTAGCTATCCTCTGTCACACAATAAATGTGTTGTTGACTGTGATATATTAATGATATATATAGGCTGGAACTTCACTGTTACACACTCTTTAGCAGCAGTTCTCATGAAGTGTTTATCTGATCACAGTTGTACTGTTTGGCATATCTCACAATCAACTTGATGTGCCAGAACATCCTCTGTCATTCCATACTTAGTGAATAGTCATTTGCACTTTCCGTCCTTCAACATGAAACCTGACTAATAGGCTGATGTACTGATTTAAAACAATGCAAAGAAAAGATACTAATGTGCCTACAATAAATGTACCAGACTTGACAATTCAGCTCTCAGCTATTCAGCTCTGCTAACTAACAATCGCAAAATTTCTGAGAATGTTAGTCAAACGATTGCTGTCTGGATTTCAAACTGTGCCAGGATTGGTAGTGCAGATCTGTCCTTTTAAAGAATTGCAGCCATTGTGTCAAAATCAATACAGCACGATGAGGATTTAGAAAGAAATAAATGGTCACTTCACAATGTTTTCATGCAGCACAGTACAGTTTCTACATGATTAAGCATCAGGACATTCAGACTTGATTCCCAGATTAGGGAGTAGGATGATGGTACAGTGACAAATGGACGTGGAAGTCTTGATGTCTACTTGAGTCAGTTACTCCTGATTCTACCATCCTCAGCGAATGATCTCTGTTCCATTGCGTGTCATCCATTCATATTCAGAGTTTTAAAAGAGTCATGGAGTCGTAGAGATGTACAGCATGGAAACAGACCCTTCGGTCCAACCCGTCCATGCCGACCAGATATCCCAATCCAATCTAGTCCCACCTGCCAGCACCCGGCACATATCCCTCCAAACCCTTCCTATTCATATACCCATTCAAATGCCTCTTAAATGTTGCAATTGTACCAGCCTCCACCACATCCTCTGGCAGCTCATTCCATACATATATCACCCTCCGCGTGAAAAAGTTGCCCCTTAGGTCTCTTTTATATCTTTCCCCTCTCACCCTAAACCTATGCCCTCTAGTTCTGGACTCGCCAACCCCAGGGAAAAGACTTTGCCTATTTATCCTATCCATGCCCCTCATAATTTTGTAAACCTCTATAAGGTCACCCCTCAGCTTCGGACGTTCCAGGGAAAACAGTCCCAGCCTGTTCAGCCTCTCCCTGTAGCTCAGATCCTCCAACCCTGGCAATAGCCTTGTAAATCTTTTCTGAACCCTTTCAAGTTTCACAACATCTTTCCGCTAGGAAGGAGACCAGAATTGCACGTAATATTCCAATAGTGGCCTAACCAATGTCCTGTACAGCCGCAACATGATCTCCCAACTCCTGTACTCAATACTCTGACCAATAAAGGAAAGCATACCAAACGCCTTCTTCATTATCCTAACTACCTGCGACTCCACTTTCAAGGAGCTATGAACCTGCACTCCAAGGTCTCTTTGTTCAGCAACACTCCCTCGGGCCTTACCATTAAGTTATAAGTCCTGCTAAGATTTGCTTTCCCAAAATGCAGCACCTCACATTTATCTGAATTAAACTCCATCTGCCACTTCTCAGCCCATTGGCCCATCTGGTCCAGATCCTGTTGTAATCTGAGGTAACCCTCTTCGCTGTCCACTACACCTCCAATTTTGGTGTCATCTGCAAACTTACTAACTGTACCTCTTATGCTCGTATCCAAATCATTTATGTAAATGACAAAAAGTAGAGGGTCCAGCACCGATCCTTGTGGTACTCCATTGGTCACAGGCCTCCAGTATGAAAAACAACCCTCCACCACCACCCTCTGTCTTCTACCTTTGAGCCAGTTCTGTATCCAAATGGCTGGTTCTCCCTGTATTCCATGAGATCTAACCTTGCTAATCAGTCTCCAAGGGGAACCTTGTCGAACGCCTTACTGAAGTCCATATAGATCACATCTACTGCTCTGCCCTCATCAATCTTCTTTGTTACTTCATCAAAAAACTCAATCAAGTTTGTGAGACATGATTTGCAATGCACAAAGCCATGTTGACCATCCCGAATCAGTCCTTGCCTTTCCAAATACATGTACATCCTGTCCCTCAGGATTCCCTCCAACAACTTGCCCACTACTGAGGTCAGGCTCACTGGTCTATAGTTCCCTGACTTGTCTTTACTGCCCTTCTTAAACATAAATAGTGGCACCACGTTTGCCAACCTTCAGTCTTCCAGCACCTCACCTGTGACTATCGATGATACAAATATCTCAGCAAGAGGCCCAGCAATCACTTCTCTAGCTTCCCACAGAGTTCTCGGGTACACCTGATCAGGTCCTGGGGAATTATCCACCTTTAGCCGTTTCAAGACATCCAGCACTTCCTCCTCTGTAATGTGGACATTTTGCAAAATGTCACCATCTATTTCCCTACAGTCTATAGCTTCCATATCCTTTTCCACAGTAAATACTGATGCAAAATATTAATTTAGTATCTCCCCCATTTTTGTGGCTCCACACAAAGGCCACCTTGCTGATCTTTGAGGGGCCCTATTCTCTACCTAATTACCCTTTTGTCCTTAATATATTTGTTAAACCCCTTTGGAATCTCCTTAATTCTATTTGCCAAAGCTATCTCATGTCCTCTTTTTGCCCTCCTGATTTCCTCTTAAGTATACTCCTACTTCCTTTATACTCTTCTAAGGATTCACTCGATCTATCCTGTCTGTACCTGACATATGCTTCCGTCTTTTTCTTAACCAGACCCTCAATTTCTTTCGTCATCCAGCATTCCCTATAGCTACCAGCCTTCCCTTTCACCCTGACAGGAATATACTTTCTCTGGATTCTTGTTATCTCATTTCTGAAGGCTTCCCATTTTCCAGCCGTCCCTTTACCTGCGAACATCTGCCTCCAATCAGCTTTTGAAAGTTCTTGCCTAATACATTTTACTGAGGAAAAGAATAAGCCAGTGATTCCACTTAAATTGACGCACTGACATCCTGGAGTTTTGCTTCACTCTCTTCAATGGCTAGAAATGTCACCACCACATTACATTTTATTCCTTCATTGAATGCAGCTGTTACTGGCAAGAGCAGCATTAATTCCTGTTGGGAAAGTGCTGGTGAACTTCTTTCTTGAACCACTGCCTTCCATCAGGGGCAGGCACACCCCATAATATTTTTAGGTGTTCATTTATTCTGAAGTCAGTTAGCAAGGGAGGAAATAAAGTGCCAATCTTGTACCTAATACTGGAGTTGTTATAGAATGCAACTTAAAAACAGGCATAAACCATTCAACCTAACAAGCTTGCTCCACTGTTCAATGTGATCATGGTTGATCGAGTATTTCGATGTCTTTTACTCTCCCTATCTCTGTAATCCTGCATATCATTGGTTCCCAGAAATCTATCAATTTTTACCTTAAACATACTTAATGCACAGCCCTCTGTGGTAGAGAATTCCAAAAATGCACAATCCTCAGAGTAAAATAATCTTTCTTCATCTCTGACTTAAGTAGCACCCCACCTCCCCGGCCCCTTGTTTTTTTAAACTGTGCATCCTGTTTTTAGACTCCTCCACCAGAGTAACCATCTTACCTGCAATGACCACATTTAATTCTCCAAAGATGCCAAACTTCGAATAGATAATTAGTTACAAATAGATCATGGCTCATTCTCATTCTTCAAAACTATAGCAAATAAGGGGCCCAGTTTGGCCAATCTCTCTTCATAGACAGTCCTGCCATCCCAGGGTCAAGTCTGGTGAACCTTGGTTGCACTCTCTCTATGGAAATAATAATTTTCCACAGATAAGGTGACCAAAGCTGCACAGTACTCCAGGCGTGGTCCAGGCAAGCATGAATAAAACTATGAATTAAATCATAGCCAAAAAGCCACTCCTGGTTTTCTGTGCAGATTTCCCCTCACTTGCCTTGATAAAGAGCTAAGAAGACGTCACCACCCCCCCCCCCCCCCCCACCCCCCCACCTCAACATGCTATGCAGCTAACACGGTGATTCCCCATGAGGGGCAAATGGGCTGAAAATTACAAACACTTTACAAAAGGAATTGACTCGATAAGGATACAGAGACCACACACAAGAGAATGAATAATCAAGCATGATATTTCACTTTATAGATATATACATGTATAATGCATGTGCACAATTTGTTATCTTCAGCACATTTCCTTGTCATGTTTGCTTCTCAGGAAATTACACGATAAAAATTCTCGGCACAGAGGAGAACAGAGGAAGATAATGATGACAAAAAAACACAGTTTGAATTATCATTAAAGTTGCATCTGATATCTTGGTCACAGCTGTGTTAAATTATTATGAGATGCTTTATTGCACCTTTGCACTGAACCACATTTAATTCTCCAAAGATGCCAAACTTCGAATAGATAATTGTTATACAAACCTGCACCCCTCAAGGACCTGAAACTGAATAACTCACAGCCCTTTACATCCTGCTTACAATTCAGTTTTGCATCAAGTTTTCAGCCATGCTAGATTTAAATGAAACACTTACCACAGGCAGAAATGTTGTTGGCTCTGATGACAGGATTAGAGATAGACAGGTGCACTATTTCCCAATAAATGTTTCAGTCTTGGCCACTCTGGCCATTTTCATTCTGGCTGGACCATAGGGTGGATGGTAAGGGGACATTAGGTCAATTAAAGGGTCAATTAAAGCTACGCAAGATGCCAACTGGAATTTTTCAGTCAGTACGTGAGCCTCCTGTTGAAGCACGCTGGTGATAGGGGACATCAGGACAACTTTCCACCATGTTCCATCAAGAACCTACTATAGCAATCAGATCAAACCTCTGGCCAGTGGCTGTCTGTTGACCATGCACAATGACAAAGCAGGCAGCTGTGGCCTATTTGAATTTAAAATGTACAAGAGGGTTCAAAGGGTCAAACCATCTTGAGGCATCTTCTTTGTCTTATCCACATTAGCAGTGCCCACCACTGATGTGTGGGTTGCCAATCTTTTACTGCTTGACCGCTTCCTTAATTGAATGCCAAGAACCTTGATGACTCACAATCAGGCCAGCGAATCCTGACCTCAGAACAAAAGCTCAGCCTAGTAACTTGATATTGCTTCAGGTGTAAATCATAAAGTACCCTTCACAATGCAGATTCTGAATTAACTTGAAATCCAAATGATTCATACTGGAGCCACACAAATAATCTGGATCGAACCATTCACCGGATTTACGTACCCACTTAACTATCAAACAAGTTACCTGTCAATCTGTATGGTAACACAATAGAGTTTAAGGACTGGTTTAGTAACAGGGTGATATAAGTAATGAGAATCAGTCCAGACTCTTACACTCCAAACAAATTCAATTTCATCTGTCATGTAATTAGTGTCCCAGAAGTTACAATGTTCTACTTGAAATGAGTTCTTTCTTAACTTCAGGGCCTAACCCTCCCTGAACCAACACACAATGCTATTGAACTGCATTTAAAGAACCTTTAGCTGTTCTTTGTTCATTGGCACATCTGCTACTGAGGAACATAATGAATGCTCCTGGGATGGCAAGGTAACCTTTCTGAATGCAGTGAGGAAGTCAAGGGTTTCCCCATGTATTTATTCTACACAAACAGCATATATTGGCAATGGTTCTGTTAGGCATAGACAAATCAGGAGTCTCATCAGGCCAGCTCAAAGTACACTCACACTGAACTGGTTATTAAGAGTGGGAAGGTGAATCTCACACATGCAATTTGTGTAGGATGAGATCAATGTCAATTCCTTTCATCTGACATTAACAGGCTGGCCTTGGAATAGGTTCAGTAATTTCACTGTCACATTCACGTCAGCAATGTCATCTTAAAAAAAGATTTAACACCGTGTGCTCAAAACACAAAAAGTAGATTCCTATGTAGAACTCATGGTGCAGTGATGTAAATCAGACCTACTTGTCATTTTAGGTTGGAATTGGATTCAGCTCAGTAGAGACTTCAAACAGTGCCAGTAGACTCTGTACACTTTTGAATTGGCACAGGATCACAATATAAACAGTTTGGCAGTGAAAAGATCAAACTTTAATGTAGCCAGCAAAACAACAATAAGACAATCTGGACTCACCCTCAAAAGAACGCCAAGCTTCCAGCCAGCACTGGGCGATACCTCTAGTAGAGTAGCTGATGCAAGAGAAGAGGGCCAACAAAGGTAAAACTGGAATTAAGGGTTATTTGAAGTTGAATTAAACTTAAAACATTCTGGTTTTGGGCCACTTTGAAAGAACACTGACAGGATATTACCTAGGCATTTTAATTTTCCAGCGCTGGAGGCAGAGTAGGTCACAGTGATTCTAACCGGTGGGCATAATTTAGATACTTTTGGTCCTCTTCTGCCAGGAATGAATGGGCAGAGAGGACAAAGTAGCTGGTAATCAGAGAAGGTTGACTAGCCTCTACTGCCCATTGCATTTTCGTAAGTGGTGGGGAAGATTATTCAGAAGAGAACTCAGGAGTAAAGGAGGTTTCACCAAGGGTCCTCACAATTCGCTGAAGATATATTTCAAACAAATCCAACGAATAGTAAAAGAATGAAAAATGGCTATTTATTGCCCGTACAAATCCAGGCAAATCTTTAAATTGAGCCTTTATTGCAACAATTAGTATTTTTACCATAAGAAACAATGGAATAAGGTTAGGTTGAGTTCTATATAGTCACTCTTTTCCTATTCATTTGTGGGATGTGGGCAGTGCTGGCTGGCCAGCGTTTATTGCCCATCATAGTTGCCCTTGAAATGGCAGAAAAACTAAAGACAACACAAGGTAATATTGTCTTACAAAGTGAATGATTGGAATGTGGAATGCACTCCTCAGGGTGTGATGGAGGCACATTCAATTGTAATTTTCAAAGAGGGATATCTATAAAATGTATTGTCATGGTGGCTCAGTGGTTAGCACTGCTGCCTTATTGCGCCAGGGACCTGGGTTCAATTCCATCCTCGAGTTACTGTCCATGTGGAATTTGCACATTCTCCCCATGTCTGCGTCGGCTTCCTCCAGGTACTCCAGTTTCCTCCCACAATCCAAAGATGTGCAGGTCAGGTGAATTGGCCATGATAAATTGCCTATAATGTTCAGGGATGCCTAGGTTAGATCCATTAGCCAGGGGTAAATATAAGACAGGGGAATGGGTCTGGGTGGGTTACTCTTTGGAGGGTCAGTGTGGACTTGTTGGGCCGAAGGGCCTGTTTCCACACTGTAGAGATTCTTCTTCTTCTTCTATATAAAAAAAGGAAAACATGAGCAGGACTATGGGGAAAAGGTAGGGAAGAGGGACTATGTGAGTTCTCTCACAGAAAGCACTTAGGACACAAAGAGCCTAAGGCTCTTTCATTGTCAACAATTTCTTTCATCATCAACAATTTTATAATTAATAAACAATTACAATGGGCCACAACAATTACTTACTGTCCCTGAATTTTGTTTTCCCATGGATGGCCTGCAGCAAATAATCTTTAACATCTGGAGAGCTTAGGACAGTCCTGGTGCATTGGCAATGGTTGCAAGGACTCCTCTACAGATGAATACAATGATTCTACTGCTGCCGTCAGCCAAACATTTTGACTCACATGAATGGTCTCATCAGTTGAAAATCACACAACACCAGGTTATAGTTCAACAGGTTTAATTGGAAGCACACTAGCTTTCAGAACGATGCTCCTTCATCAGGTGATAGCCTGCATGTAAAAGCTCTTTAGTGTACAGTTCCAATCTGCCTGCAGAACACAGCCATCTGAACATCAGAGCAAGGGAAGTATAAGGTCATGTTCCAAGCTGACAAATAAGCCATTTGATCTTATCTAGAATTATAGTTATCCCCTCCTATGTGTGAAATAATCAAAGTTACTGCACTTGTTGCCATCAAAATAAGATCATCCAAATGAAAAATGACACTCAAAAATATTTAATAGGTACACAAAGTGAACAGAGCATGAAAAAGGAGAATGCTTTTATTATACCTCAGACTATTGACTTAACTGTTTCAACTAATTAATCACTTGCTAATTACCCCCTTCAACTCACCTCACTAACACAAATCTCTACAGTTCCTGATAAGTTTGGACAAGGAACATCTTTAGAGGTGCTATCTGCTCAGATTGGGGGAGTTCCTTACTGCGCCATCTCCAAAGTTCATAGAACATTACAGTGCAGTACAGGACATTCGGCCCTCGATGTTATGCTGATCTGCAAAATTAATCTGATGCCCATCTAACCTACACCGTTCCATTACTATCCATATGTATGTTCAATGCCCATTTAAATACGTTTAACGTAGCGAGTCTACTACTGTTGCAGGCAGGCTGTTCCATGCCCCTTCCACTCTCTGAGTAAAGAAAGTACCCCAATACTGTCCTAAATCTATCACTCCTCAGTTTAAAGCTATGTCCCCTCATGTTAGCCTTCACCATCCAATGAGAAAAGTTCTCACTGTCCACCCTATCTAATCTTCTGATTATCTATACATCTCGATTAAGTCACCTCTTAATCTTCTTCTCTCCAACAAAAGCAGCTTCAGTTCCCTCAGCCTTTCCTCTTAAGTTTTTCCTTCCATACCAGGCAGCATCCTAGTAAATCTCCTCTGAGCCCTTTCCAAAGCTTTCACATCCTTCCTATCATGCGGTGACCAGAACTGCATGCAATACTCCAGGTGCAGCCTTACCAGTGTCTTGTACAGCTGAATTATGACCTCGTGACTCCAAAACTCAATCCCCCTACCAATAAACATGAACATACCATGTGCCTTCTTAACAACCCTATCAATCTGGGTGGCAACTTTCAGGGACTTATGCACCTGGATACCAAGATCTCCGTTTATCTACACTGCCAAGAATTTTACCATTAGCCCAGTACTCTGCATTCCTGTTACTTTTCCATATTAAACTCCATTTGCCACTTCTCAGCCCAGCTCTGCATTTTCTCTATGTCCTTCTGTAACCCACAACGTCCTTCGGCTCTATCCATAACTCTGCCTACTTTAGTGTCATCTGCAAATTTACTAACCCATCTTTCTATGCCCACCTCCAGATCACTTATAAAATGACAAATATTAGTGGCCCCAAAACAAATCCTTGCGACACACCACTGTCAGTGAGCTCCAGGATGAACATTTCCCATCAACTACCACCCTCTGTCTTCTTTCAGCTAAACAATTTCTGATCCAAACCGCTAAATCACCTTTAATCTCAAAACTCCTTATTTTGTGCAATAACCTACCATGTGGAACCTTATCAAATGCCTTACTGAAGTCCATATACACCACATCAATTGCCTTACATTCATCCACCTGTTTGTCACCTTCTCAAAGAACTCAATAAGGTTAGTGAGGCGTGACCTACCTTTCACAAAGCCCTGTTGACTATCCGTAATCAAATTATTCCTTTCCAGATGATTATAAATCCTATAACCTTTTTCCACAACCGAAGGAAGGCTCACCGGCCTGTAATTACCAGGGTTGTCTCGACTCCCCTTCTTAAACAGGGGAACAACATTTGCTATCCTTCAGTGTTCTGGCACTAATCCTGATGACATAAAGATTGAAGCCAAAGGCTCTGCAATCCTCTCCCTGGCTTCCCAGAGAATCCGAGGATAAATCTCATCTGGCCCGGGGTCTTATCTATTTTCAGATCTTTCAAAATTGCCAAAACCTCCTCTTTGGAGAAAGTGAGGACTGCAGATGCTGGAGACCAGAGTTGAAAAGTGTGGTGCTGGGAAAGTTCAGCAGGCCAGGCAACAAGCGCAATCCACCCAGACCCATTCCACTACATTTACCCCTAACACTATGGGCAATTTAGCATGGCCAATTCACCTAACCTGCACATTTTTGGATTGTGGGAGGAAACCGGAGCACCCAGAGGAAACCCACACAGAGAATGTGCAAACTCCACACAGAGAGTCACCTGAGGTGGGAATTGAACCCGGGCCTCTGGTGCTGTGAGGCAGCAGTGCTAACCACTGTGGACAGGTTGTTTTAGGAAGCATCTGCATTTAATGTGGAACTTGTGAACAGAGCAATTAAAATAGAGGGAAGATCAACACAACAAGAGGAGAGAAAATTTGTGAACAGGCATTGGAAGAAACATATGAGGGGTACAAAGGAGGCTAGCCATTCAAATAGATCAGAAGTACAAAGGAAAGTTGTTAGAAACTGATTCAGCTGTGACTTGCAAATGTGGAATCAGTCTCCATAAAGAAGAATAATTTTGTAGGGCTAAGAGGGAAAAAAACAGGGAGGAGGACAACTTGGATATCTCTTTCAGAGCTGGCAGAAGCTTGATGGGCTGAATGATATCCTGTGCTATTTGATTCTCTGTCACTTTAGCTTCCTTGCTAATGCTGACTATAACACCGTTCCCCATCATTGCAATCTTGTCATTTCCCTTTGTGCCTTTCGAAATCTCTTTAAAATTCTCTTCTTTGACCTTCAGTACCCTCTCCCACAACTCAGTGTCCTTTTACCCTATATGGTAAAGCATTCTGAAATGTTTCTCTCTATGTAATGAAAAACATGGAGTACAAATGAATCACAACAACATCACCGCCCACCAAACTCACTCCCAATATCAGACCGGATAAGGAGATTGTTGAAGAAATTTGAACTATAAAGGATGAGAGTGATTGAAGGCACAGGGAAAAATAATGGAATTATTTGATTATTGTTCAGATCATTTCACAAGGGAGAAAAATACTAATTTGCAATGAATATCCCAGAGGACTTTGAAATTCACTCAGGATCAAACGAAAGTCTGAGATTCTTAATGATCTGGTTCAGCCTGGGACCATGGTTCGGGAGGGCAATGGAGTTATTGTGAACAGGGTGGAATCTTGTGGAGGGAGCTGAAGACAATGGAGTCAATGAGATTGTGACTGTGTTCATGGTCAAATACTGACTCACTGCTGCACTGAAGCACCAGGCAAGAATATTTAATCCAACACATCAAACCAAAAAGGTTTAATTAATATTAGAAAATTAAAAATTAAAATTGCAGTTAACATAGAAATATAGAAAATAGAAGCAGAAAAAGGCCATTCAGCTCTTCAAGCCTCCTCCATCATTCAATGTGATCATGGCTGATCATCCAACTTGGTACCTTTTTGCCCGTACCTTTGATGCCTCTACACTGAGAACTATATCTAATTCCTTCATGAAACTTTTCAATATTTTGGCCCCAGCAGCTTTCTGTCGCAGAGAATTCCACAGGCTCACCACTCTCACATTCTTGCTGTCATCTTCAAAGATAATGGTTTCCCTCCTTTCTTGTCAATGTGATCTCCTTGAATTCTCTAACTCTCCTCCCCTACCCTGTGTTACTTTGAATGTGACTTTGAGTCCATACTGCAGTCCCACCACCATTCTCTCTCTGCCCCAAATTGGACAGCGCTTCCTCTTTCTCCACTCGTAACACAATCCTCAAATCCCACTTTTTTGATCAGCTCTCCTGATTTATCTTCTTTTGATTTGGTGTTCATTGTTTTTCACAACTCCATGAAAATTTTCCTACATTGTTTAACTCCTGTAATTTTATGGTTTGATATAAATATCTACAGCATACAAGAGCAGGGGCTGTTATTGCAATCAATGTGTGGAATAAGAGAGCACAGTCAGCATATTATTCTGTTAGCAATGCAATGGTAAGGTGAATAAGTCACCAGAACAATGCTCTTGGATGGGGGCTGAATGACTGCATCTTATGCCTCACTTTTTCTTACGCTAAATCTTGCCTTTTTTTATTCTTGCTGCAGTTCATGCTTCAGTTTTTGAAGTCTTTGCTGATACATATTTTAGTTTTCTGGATTGTAAAACTGCTTTACAAAATTACCTATTCCAAACTGAGTGTCATTTTAGCACAAGACTATTGTAAATTCAAAGAGCAGATTACTGGAAGAGAAAGTGGCAATTAATATTCAATGCCATACACCTCTGAATATCAATAAGAATTATAACTTCTATGACTTAAAGTCTGCTTTAAAAATGCCATGTCAGATGAATCAACAATAACATGCAAGTAAAATTGAAATTACTAAGTCATATTTTGTTAAAACTTTTCAACTGAATTAGTACAAATATGCTGGACGGAATGGCTTTTTCCTGCATCCTAACTTTTCTGAGATCATATACACATCTGGACAATTTGCAATAAATATCAGTAAAGGGAAAACAACATTTCAAATCATACAAGAAGAGAGTGCTGATTGGTTGGCAATTGGATTCTGATTGGTTGAGACTGTGACAATAATGTGGATTTAAGAAGTTATTTTGTCCTGTTTTTGTAAACAGAGAGGTTTTAAGATACAGACTCGAGCAGTCTACCAGAGCCAATAGTATAAACAGCTTGGGAGACCTTGTTTTTTTAAAAGTTAGAACAATAGAAGCAGTCTGAGTAAGTGTGGCCAAGTTCTCATAGAATCAGGACTTTCAGTTTAGTTTTTTTAGTTTTTCAGCAGCAGTAATTGTTGCTGGGGTCTCAGTAAGATTGGAAGCTGCAGTAAAACTCTCCCAGCTGCTACATTGTCTCAGAATTCTTTTCTTTTTTTTACCTCCTGGGCATATGAGACATTCTGTTTTCTGAATTTGCAGTTTTCCAAGGGTGTGTTTATGGAATGTAAATATATTGGAACATTTAATTAGTAATGGTTACTGTGCCTATTATTGTATTAAGTTTTCCAATAGAGGTAAGTTATTCCAATTCCTTCTTTCTTTTGTTGTATTTTAACTACAGTGGATGAATAAAATGTTGTTTGCATCTGGAATGCAATACCTTACATTTACCTTGAAAATAAGAAAAGTTAGGGTCCAAACTATCTTCTGAGTATTTTGAGGAGGTTTTGGTCTAGTCCAGAATAAGACAAATACAAACATTGAGTGATGACTAATGTTCATAATAACCAGAGTACTGATCAGCTCACACTTGGCAGAGCTCAAAACTAAGTACCCAACATTAGATGTAATACCATGATTGGACCATATTTGTTAAATACTCGTGAGTGTGCTAAGAATTTTGCTGACCATCAATTTAAGACAGTCAGTCAGATGAGAGTGCTGTGTACTTATGCATACTGGAACGTACATATATTAATGTAAAGGAACCTGCATATATTAATACACAGATCCTGTTCTATGCAGATAGAATGAATGTGCACATACATTGTGCCTGTTTCAACAGAACAGAGCAGGTGACAGCCATTATCTGGTTCATTTCCTCAGGTCAATTCTTGACCAATCAGAGTCAACCTGCCTTATTTAAAATGTGAACAAATCTTGGAAGTTAACTCAGTCAAAATTCAACTAGTACATTCTCCAATGCAACACTCTGTTTAATCAGAGTCCATTTGCCAACTAGTATACACTCTCTTTTCATACATTATAAAATATTGCTTTATCATTTTTCCTACAAATCACCCTGTTTACTGTTAGACAAAAAAGCTTCAACATAAAGTGCATTTTTCAGCAAAACTATAATTGCTACAGACATTATCATTTAAAAGATCACAAAAATTGGACAACCTCCTTTTTGCAATCTTGTATTCACAAATAGCTGAATTTTACGAGCAAGTGCAAAGTGAACTTTTCCAATCTTATGCTGAAAATATTTTTGATACTCATGTCAGCCACTTACTTGAAGCCATATGATCTTTTTTAAACAAAACCTTAAAAGCCTTTGTGACTTCTGGCAATTGACCAATCTTTCAATTATTTTTGGCCTCTAATAAGTTGCTACTACATTGGTGGTCAGACTTCAAGGTATTGACACAATCATTTAATGTTTCCTATTCTGTGACACAAATGAACTGCTTTTATCTATAACTCACATTGCAAAATTTACTTCTAAAGCTGTCCATTTCTGCAACGCAGCTTAATCCCGATTGTCCTTTTACAGACACCTGCTTTTACATGGTGATTCTAGCTTTGAGATTGGGGTTAGCTTTCTTCAAAAAAGTATTTGATCAGCTACTCACATGCAATATTTATAGAAGCTCCTTGGATGCTGCCTGAACTGCTGTGCTCTTCCAGCACCACTAATCCAGTATTTATAGAAGGTAAGCCGGGGCAAATTACAGTGTAAATTCTGTGAAATGTATTCAGATGGTGGAAGCTAGACAACCTTCCTGGCCAGTGAAGGATACTTACGAAAATGTGAGATGATGAAAGACAGCAACTACTGCTAAATTAAATATTTCCTTACAGCTGACACAAAATAATAACATTCCCAAATCATAACATTGAAAGAGCTGGACACACCAATACTTCATTTCTTGGGAACGTATCAATGTTGTTCATGCCAGTGTCGTCTCTCACTTGATCCTAAAAGACTTGTGCTGGGCTGTCATGTCAGTGAGTGGAGTTCTGCAGCATAACTGGATGCATTTCCTAATCAACCTGTTCCAAGATGTTATTACAATATGTGTCTGCCAGGTACCCATATGCAAATCCATGAGAAAAGGTATCATCACCCTTATCTACAAGCAGAAGGGGGAGAGGGAGGAAATTGGCTGAATATAGACTAGAAAATCCCTTCTAAAGTCATCACCAACCAGCTGCCAGACTCATTTATATTCTTATAATTGGTTGTTTGGATGCCTAGCCCTTTAAATGCCATTAATGTGGGTTACACAGAATGCAGATGTAGCATGAAACTGCCTGATCGAAATTTGGTAACTTGGCTCACATCGGCCTAATGGTTTGTTGACGTCAGGATAATGTTGATTCAAGGCTTTCTGAGGGAGCATTGGGAACAGTGCAGCTAAAACCCTCTCTCCTCACTGAACACTGCATAGACCACACACAAAGAGTCTAACAGCTTTGAGTCTTCGGTGCCTAGGCAACAGAATTTCCTGCCCAAGGAGTCCAAAATGAACTATTTGAAAGTGGTGAGCACTTTGGCAATTCAGTTATGTTTATAATAGCAATGGGCATGGATAGGTATATACCACAGAGAAAGAGGTATAACTGGGGGAAAGGCAGTTATGATGTGATTAGGCAAGATTTAGGATGCATAGGATGGGGAAGGAAACTGCAGGGGATGGACACTCTTGAAATGTGGAGCTTATTCAAGGAACATCTACTTGATAAGTATATACCTATCAGGCAGGGAGATAGTTGTCGAGAGGGAGAACCATGGTTTACTAAAGAAGTTGAAGCTCTTGTCAAGAGGAAGAGGAAAGCTTAAATGAGGGTGAGGTGTGAAGGTTCAGGCAGGGGGCTTGAGAGTTATAAGTTAGCCGGAAAAGATCTAAAGAGAGTGCTAAGAAGAGCCAGGAGGAGGGCATGAGAAGTTGTTGGCAGATAGGATCAAGGAAAACCCTAAGGTCTTCTACAGGTATATCAGGAATAAAAGAATGACTAGAGTAAGATTAGGGCCAATCAAAGATAGCAGTGGAAAGTTGCGTGTAGAATCTGAGGGCATGTGGAAGTGCTTAATGAATACTTTTTGTCAATATTCACATTGGGAAAAGGCAATGTTAGTGAGAATACAGAGATACAAGTTACAAGATTAGACTGGATTGAGGTTGACAAAGAGGAAGTTTTGGAAAGTGTGGTGCTGGAAAAGCTCAGCAGGCCAGGCAGCATCTGAGGAGCAGGAGAATCGACGTTTCAGGCAAAAGCCCTTCTTCAGGAATGAGGCTGGTGTGCCAAGCGGGTTGAGATAAAAGGTAGGGGGGGAATTTGGGGGAGGGGCGCTGGGAATACGATAGGTGGGAGGAGGTGAGGGTGAGGGTGATAGGCCGGAGAGGGGGTGGGCGCGGAGAGGTTGGGAAGAAGATTGCAGGTCAAGAGGGCGGTACTGAGTCCGAGGGTTGGGACTGAGATAAGGTGGGGGGAGGGGAAATGAGGAAGCTGGAGAAATCTACATTCATCCCGTCTGGTTGGAGGGTTCCTAGGCGGAAGATGAGGCGCTCTTCCTCCAGGTGTCATGTGGCCAGGGTCTGGCGATGGAGGAGGCCAAGGACCTGCATGTCATTGGGAGGGGGAGTTAAAGTGTTCAGCCACGGGGCGGTTGGGTTGGTTGGTGCAGGTGTCCCACAGGTGTTCTCTGAAACGTTCTGCAAATAGGCAGCCTGTCTCCCCAATGTATAGGAGGCCATATTGGGTGCAGTGGATGCAGTAAATGATGTGTGTGGAGGTGCAGGTGAATTTGCGACAGATATGGAAGGATCCATTGGGGCCTTGGAGGGAGGTGAGGGGGGAGGTGTTGGCGCAAGGTTTGCACTTCTTGCGGTTGCAGGGGAAGGTGCCGGGTGTGGAGGTTGAGTTGTTGGGGGGTGTGGACCTGATGAGGGAGTCGCGGAGGGAGTGGTCTCTCCGGAACGCTGATAGGGGTGGGGAGGGAAATATATACCTGGTGGTGGGGTCCGTTTGGAGGTGGCGGAAATGACGGAGGATGATACGATGTATCCGGAGGTTGGTGGGGTGGTAGGTGAGGACCAGTGGGGTTCTGTCCTAGTGGCGATTGGAGGGGCGGGGTTCAAGGGCGGAGGTGTGGGAAGTGGAGGAGATGCGGTGGAGAGCATCGTCGACCACATTGGAGGGGAAATTGCAGTCTTTGAAGAAGGAGGCCATTTGAGCTGTTCGGTAGTGGAACTGGTCCTCTTGGGAGCAGACGCGGTGGAGGTGAAGGAATTGGGAATATGGGATGGCATTTTTACAGGGGGCAGGGTGGGAGGAGGTGTAATCTAGGTAGCTGTGGGAGTCGGTCGGTTTATAGTAAATGCCTGTGTTGAGTCGGTCACCCGAGATAGAAATGGAGAGGTCTAGGAAGGGGAGGGAGGAGTCTGAGATGGTCCAGGTAAATTTGAGGTCGGGGTGGAATGTGTCAGTAAAGTGGATGAACTGTTCAACCTCCTCGTGGGAGCACAAGGTAGCACCAATACAGTCATCGATGTAGCGGAGGAAAAGGTGGGGTCTGGTGCCAGTGTAGCTGCGGAAGATGGACTGTTCCACATATCCGACAAAGAGGCAGGCATAGCTGGGGCCCATGCGGGTGCCCATGGCTACTCCTTTGGTTTGGAGGAAGTGGGAGGATTGGAAGGAGAAGTTGTTAAGAGTGAGGACCAGTTCAGTCAGTCGAAGGAGAGTGTCAGTGGAAGGGTACTGGTTGGGTTGGCGGGAGAGGAAGAAGCGGAGGACTTGGAGTCCTTCGTGATGGCGGATGGAAGTGTATAGGGACTGGATGTCCATCGTGAAGATAAGGTGTTGGGGGCCGGGGAAGTGAAAATCATGGAGGAGGTGGAGGGCGTGGGTGGTGTCCCGAATGTAGGTGGGGAGTTCTTGGACTAAGGTAGACAGGACAGTGTCGAGGTATGCAGAGATGAGTTCGGTGGGGCAGGAGCAGGCTGAGACAATGGTTCTGCCAGATAAATTGGGTTTGTGGATTTTGGGCAGGAGGTAGAAACAGGTGGTGCAGGGTTGTGGGACTATGAGGTTGGAGGCGGTGGATGGGAGATCCCCTGAGGTGATGAGGTTATGGATGGCCTGGGAGATGATGGTTTAGTGGTGGGAGGTGGGGTCATGGTAAAAATTGTGTTAAATATGGTAGTATCCCTGCCCCTAAGTGAAGCAGCCAGGGTCAATTCCACCTCTTCCAGATGAATCAAAATATCAACATGAACTATTGCGATGCAGTGGTAGTGTCCCTACCTTTGCGTTGGGGACAGGGGTGCTGGGTTCAGTTCTCACCTGCCCCAGAGGTGTGTAATATTAGATTAGATTAGATTACTTGCAGTGTGGAAACAGGCCCTTCGGCCCAACAAGTCCACACCAACCCAGATGATGGTTTGGTGGTGGGAGGTGGGGTCATGTTCATGGAGGCAGTAGGAGGAGGTGTCCGTGAGTTGGCGTCTAGCTTCAGCGGTGTAAAGATTGGTGTGCCTCCCTTGTCTGCCTTGTCTTAGTTTGGCGCACCAATCTTTACATCGCTGAAGCTCGACACCAACTCACGGACACCTCCTCCTACCGCCCCCTTGACCATGACCCCATCTCCCACCACCAAACCATCATCTGGGTCTGTGTGGACTTGTTGGGCCGAAGGGCCTGTTTCCACACTGCAAGTAATCTAATCTAATTTAATATTACACACCTCTGGGGCAGGTGAGAATTGAACCCAGCATCCCTGCCCCCAACGCAAAGGTAGGGACACTCCAACTGCAATAGTTCATGTTGATATTTTGATTAATCTCGAAGAGGTGGGATTGACCTTGGCTGCTGCGCTTAGGGGCAGGGATAATACCATATTTAACACAATTTTGGGCACCTATGCTTGTTCTGCACGTTTAACAATCAGGATTTCACACTCTGCACTGAAAGAACAGCAATATTTTGAGTTTACACATATGTAGGGCAATACAGAGATCGAGGCATGGCTGTCAATGATTCTACGCTGCTTCAGAGTGTACACTGTTGAAGTCTCCAAAATCCATAATCCTAAACAATAACCAAATTGACAAAAATATTCTCGGAATTTTATGGGGATCTGAATGACATGATTTGTGGTAGGCTTACATGATAAGTCTAGCAAGGTCTCTCTCTAGGTTAGGCAGAAGTGGGTACTGCAGATGCTGGAGATTAGAGTCAAGATTAGAGTGGTGCTGGAAAAGCACAGCAGGTCAGGCAGCATCCAAGGAGCAGGAAATGCTGATGAAGGGCTTTTGCTCGAAATATCGATTTTCCTGCTCCTCGGGTGCTGCCTGACCTGCTGTGCTTTTCCAGCACCACTCTCTCTATGTCATCTCAATTAGCTGCATCTTTTATACATCTGCCAGGCATTAAGGTGAGTTCCACACAAGGCAGCAGCAAGTTGTCACATTAGGGAGGAGATATTGCCTGTTAATGACCTTATTAACAGCATGTCTTTTTTTCATTGATACGCAAGTTTCTTTTTATTATATGCAGCAAATAAACTAGATACCAGAATCCTCAGAAATGGTCACTGGACCCGCAACATTAACTTTGATTTCTCTTTACTGATGCTACCAGACCTGTTGAGCTTTTCCAGCAACTTCTGTTTTTGTTTCTGATTTACAACATCCACAGTTCTTTCGGTTTTTATTTAGATACCAAGAATTCTTGACATGAAGGTCCGAGTGGGTACCTGGTGACTTCAGCTTTCTGCTTACTCCTTAGTGGGCCCCTAATATCTTGGGGCATTTTCCATGGGCACTACCACTAGTACAACATGTCCACAGACATTAGCATCCGAATTGTGCCAACATTTAACAGTGCTCATGGCATACCTTCAACCCACTAATAGGACATGTCTGCATTTCAATGCTACACCTCAGACTGTACTGGCTACTGTCATTGTAATGACACAAAGCCAGAAAGTAGTTGAGAATCTCAGCAGGTCTGGCAGCATCTGTGGAGGGAAAGCAGAATCAACGTATCAGGTCCAGTGACCCTTCTGTTCTGAAGATAGACCCAAACTGCTGAGATTCTCCAATAATGTCTCATTTTGTTTCAGATTTCCAGCATCCACAGTTCTTTGTTTTATTTCATATCATTGTAATGACAGTGTACACTCAGGGACACACACACCCAGCTCATGGACTGTACCAGGCTACATCTCCAGCACGGTCACTTTCTGTCTAAGTGTTTGTTGTATCAGATCCTACCTGGATGCTCACCCCTGCCTTGCTTTGTCTTATCTTTTCATGTCTTGCCCCTCAGCCAAAGATACCAGGCTGACAGTGCTGCTGTACTGGCATGCCATTTAGTGCAGAGGCAAAGCCAGGAAGCTTCTCATGATTGTTAGCAGTCATCAAGCAAGGGAATGAAGATGTCTGCAACAAATGTCAGGAACTGGGCAGGGTAGTTTCAGACTAAACAGTACTCATCTAGGTTCACAATGGCCTTTATAGGTGGCTCTGGTGCCAGAGATCCTGTCAATTCTGGGATGGCCCAGTGGTGGTGATTTGTTCTGAGAATGGTAAATGGTTGGATGAGGCAATAATCAGATGAAAGGAGTGCCATAGGGACCAGATGTATAGGTAATGAGACAAGTTTAGAAAGATATAGTGAGTGATCTGTCTAGATCTCACTGTGAAAAACCCTCCAAAAACACAATGTAACTTATACTTAGTCAAAATAACGTAAGATTTATGCCATCGACATTTTTAAACCATTAGTCTCACTATAAAAATACTTGAAAAGGTTACACTTTATTCAATAAAGTATTTTTGTAGTTTATTCAATAAAGTGTAACTGGGTTTTCAATGCTGTTTTATCTTCATAATATCTGTTTAACACCCTCGATGACCTTGAAAACCACTTTGGAACTTCTGAAATGAAAATTTCAGATAATGATTTAAAAAGTTCACACTTCAAAAATAATAAGTTTCATAATCAGTTTATTTCACTACCTGATCATTTAAATGAAATGTGAAGGATAACATATTTTTTTATTTTCTGGATTGCTGTGCAAGTGCTCTTTCGAATTTCTGTTTATGTGCAATGTGGATGGTACTGATCTTCCTGATTTGCCCTTGACAAGATGTGACAAGTTGACTTGTTGAATCACTACAGTCCACATGGTGCGGGCACGCTCACAGTGCTCTTCAGGTAGGGTTACTTCAATGAGATTTGACTGCTTACCCTGTTTGCAGACATCACTGTTGCTAGAGATCCCATTGCTTTGGTGCCAGATTTAAATTGCCCTTGGATAAGAAGAAATCCACATCACAGTGATTGCTAGATCTTTTTGTGCCAGCATTCTTCAAGATCAACAGCAAGTGCCAAAATCCAGGTAAAAGTTTCCAAATCTTCTTAACCCTATCTCTCAGCAATAAATTTCATTTAATTTAGCTTAGTTTTTTTTTCCTTATTTTCATCTTGCCTTCCTGAAATAATATTTCTGTTGTGTCCAACTTGTTCTGAAATGTGATCACTCACCCCCAGAGGTTCCATTAACTTCTAATATATTGGAGACCATTAATTGCTTGCCGTAAACAGGGCTAGGTCTGAAATCCCCCTAATAGGAATATTGCATGTTGTCAAGAAGTCAAATTGCACATTTGCTCATTCTAATTTCATTGTCATTCTTCTACATCACTGAGCATTCCAGTTAATTAAAGTCACCTCATTCCTATATTATCAATGTATATCTTCTATCTGACTGCATAAAGTGCCATCATTTTTCCCTGTTTGTTGACTGCTAACTGTGTCCACTGCCTATTCATTAACAATAACTAATTTGACTATTGCTTTCCTTGAGATATCATTTTGCCATTTACTGTAAGTCCTGAAGATGTTTCACCATTTGATATTGAACTCAATGTTAAGTAAACCCGGTATGCCCAATCAGAATGCTCTCATAACTTTCTTCAATTATTTATGATTTCAACTCTACCACTTTTTTCAGAATATCAACACGTGGGTGAAAAATATGTGCTCATCACTTATAACTTAAAGTATTTTAACCTGTTCACTTTTCAGCCACAAAGCTTAAAATAAGCTTTATTTTACTCACAATAAGCATATTTTAATTGAACAAATTCTTCAATAGACCAATTCAAGCACCACTCACAAATTATCCAAACTGTGAGGGAGTACAATAAAAATAAACAAGGAAACATTTTCAACAGATGCCAAAATATTGATATGTCTGATGCTGTTTACTTGGACTTTAGTAAAGCCTTTGATAAGGCTCCTCTTGGTAGACCAATTAGTAAAATTGGATCGCATGAGATTCAAGGTGAGCTTGCTAAATAGATACAAAACTGGCTTTATGGAGGAGACAGAGGGTAGTGGTGGAGGATTGTTTTTTTGGACTGGAGGCATGTGACCAGTGGTGTTCCACAGGGATGGGTACTGGGACCACCTTTGTTTCTCATTTATGTAAATTATTTGGATGAGAATATAGGAGGCATGCTTAGTAAGTTTGCAGATGATACCAAAATTGATGGTGTAGTGGATAGTGAAGGAAGTTATCTAAGATTACAAAGAGATATTGTTTAATTGGGTCAATGGGCTGAGGAGTGGCAGATGGAGTTTAATTTGGGTAAATGTGAGCTATTGCATTTTGGTAATACAAACAGGGCTTATACAATTAATGATAGGAGGCTGGTTAGTGTTGTAGAACAGAGAGATGTAGGCATTAGGGTATGTAATTCTTTGAAATTTGCAACACAGGTAGACAGGGTGTTTAAGATGGTGTTTAGCATACTTGCCTTCATTGCTCAGACATTTGAGTACAGGAGTTGAGATGTCATGTCGACATTGCATAGGACATTAGTGAGGCCTCTCTGGAGTACTGTGCAGTACTGGTTGTCCTGTTATAGGAAGAATATTATTAAACTAGAGATGGCTCAGAAAAGATTTACCAGGATTTTGCTGGCAATGGAGCGTTTGAATTATAAAAACAGGCTGGATCGTCTGGGTTCCTTTCACTCAAGTATAGGAGGTTGAGGGGGTGACTTTACAGAAGTTTATAAAATTATGAGGGGCATAGAGAGGCAAAGATCTTTTCCCTAATGTGGGGGAGTTCAAACTATGGGGCATATTTTTTGCATAAGCGGAGAAAGATTTTAAAAAGGACATTAGAGGCAACTTTTTACACAGAGTGGTTATTGTATGGAATGAACTGCCAGAGGAAGTGATGGATGCAGGTATAGCTACAATGTTTGAAAGGCATTTGGATAAGTACATAAATAGGAAAGGTTTGGAGAGATATGGGCCAAATGTAGGCAGGTGGGACTCATTTAGTTTGGGAACATGGTTGGCATAAACTATTTGGACCGAAGGTTCTGTTTCCATACTGCATGTCTCTATTACTCTCTCTATTTATGAGACAGTTAAACAGCAAGGAAGGGTTGGTTTTCCGCTGTAAGTGGATCATCAGCAAGAGGGTTAAGTTACTGTCACTATGAGTTATCCAGAATACACAGTTACTCTTTCAGGCAAAGGTGATACACACATCTTTCCACAGGACTCCAGATAAAATGTGGCAGCTGCTCCTTGTCACCAGGATTAAAGCATGCATCAGAGGTTTTTGTTTCATTAATTTAGCCATTGTATTATGTTGGCTTATGATTCAATAGTTGCCCACAGACAACAATCAGAATCTGAATGTTGTTTCAATTACTCAGGGGAATGTGTAACACGTACAAACAGACATTGCTTTGATAGAAACTAGAAAATATTCTCTTCTAAGTGAACTCTTTCCCTTGTTAAAATTATTTCAACTCACCCAGAAAAGCTGTGTCTTAAGCTCCATACTGAGACTAACTGATCTTTAAAATAAATAAAATGCATCCTTTGACAAGTGCCTAGGTGATTCAGTATGCATTTGCACTGCCAAGTCTGAATAACTGGTCACCCAGGATTAGACAATTTCAGATTTGGTTTCTGTTAGCTGATCACAGTGAAATGAGAGTAGAGATAATGTGATTAAGCTCAATACATGGGAAAGAGGAAAAATATCAAATATTCTACTTCTGATCACTAGCTAACCCTGTGCTCTTAAGTGTATTGAGTGTGTGTGCGGGTGTGTGTCTGTGTGTGTGCTGTGACCAGATAGACTGCTGGCACTCAGCATACACATGATGTGCAAGTGCAGAGGACATGTTGGACATTGCACCAAATTGGAATATTAATAGAAATATTTTTCAGCTGCATTTTAGAAAATAGAACAAAGACTAAAATGAGAAATACACTTTTGACACATTCAAGGGGAAACTTCCAACGGACTCATTGTTGCCCATGCCAACTCTACAACACTCACCAAGTATCCACGTCAAACTTTAGTAGCTGTGTGGACATGGAATAAAATTACCTTCTAAAAACCTAATATTGCTCTCACAATACAGATTTGATAGTGAAAAGAGCCTCTCCTTCATGAAAACATCAAACTTCTAAATCTCCATAACTGGGTAATATCTTCTAAAATTAAGCAAGCTTCCAATCCTTTAATAGCCTCTTTAATTTTCAATTAAACTGACTTCAAAACTCCCTGGTTAGGATAATTTTAGCTTTTGTAATTCCATCAAGCATTCATAATGAATAGCCTCTGGGGAAATGTCAATACTCTATTGAAGCTGATTGAATAGAAGTCACATCAGTTGACCTGTAAATCCAAGGAATCCAGCAGTGTTTTTTTTAACCATCATTGATAGCAACAGCCAGTACTTTTTAACAGTTTAAACAGTGGAATTTATAAACTTCAGATCATGACGGGTTAACAGGACTTATTCACAATTTGAGTGTTTATATCTAGTCATAACTTCATGACTCCCACACTGTGGGTTAAGGTTAAGGTTCTTGCAACATTCCAAATGGGTTGTGTTTGAATTCAGCAATAAGTTTAAATGGCCTTGCTGAGTTTGGTTTTCCTCCAGTGAGAATCATACCTCTTAACCTTTTGTCACTGGCAAACGTGGAATGTGTCAGAATTAGGGGCTGGAATTTTCACATCCAGGTCCCAACCATGATTTGAAAGGTCCAGACAGTTTTCCCTACTCCAGAAAAATCCCGTCTTATTTGTGATGAAGATCAAAGAAAAACTCTAGTCCTTATCATATTACTATTTGTGGGAGTTTGCAGTGGGCAAATTGTTTGCCAGAAGAGGCTGTACTTCATAAAGCATATTATTGGCTGTAAAGCAATTAGGGTGCCCTGAGATTGTGAAAAATGCTACAAAAATGCGGAACTTTCTTTTCACTTATTGCAATTTTCAGTTGGAGATGATGGCCTAATGGTAGTCTTATTGCTGAACTATTAATCCAGAAACTCAGCTAATGCTGTGAGGACTCAGGTTTCAATGCCAGCATGGCAGATGGTGGAATTTATACTCGTTAAAAAAAACATATGTGGAATTAAGAATCTTCTGATGTCCATGAAGCCATTGTCAATTGTCAGGAAAAACCCATCTGGTTTACTAATATCCTTCAGGAAGGAAATCTGCCATCTTCATCTGGCTCAGCCTACATGTGACTCCAAACACACAACTATGTGGTTGACTCTCAACTGCCAGTTGAAATGGCCTATCAAACCACTCAGTTGTATGAATCGATACAAGGGCAACATGGAACGGGCAATATATGCGGGCCATACAGTGATGTCCATGTCCCGTAAGTGAGTAAAGCAAAAAGTCTACAAACAAAATGTATTTCTTGATCCACAAGAGTGAGCACATTTTAATAGAATGCATTGAACCCAATTAACCCATTCACTTCTCCAATTAATCCATTGCCTATATAACAGCAATGGCTCCCAGACAGAAATAAATAAATGTCAAACACACTGAGACTTTGTAAACTTTTAATAATGCACCGTATAAATGCAGGTTCTTTCTCCTTTATATATAATGAGCTCGTTCTTTATAATTACATCACATCATTTTGCAGAACTGTTAAACCAATTTACATATAAGCTTTAATCTTTCGTAATACTGCTCACATTTAAATAATCAAACCTCATCCCACTCCGAATCAATTCAAGACGTGGGCATTGGGTGACAAGAAGATGTAACTCAGTTTCCAGCCTCAATCAGGTAAGATGTGCACATTTGAGACAAGATGGACTCAGCAACTTGCATCAGTATACTGCCAAGGGTTGATGAGCTCAGTTGGCTGTATGGATGATTGCAATGATATCAACAATAGAGGGTTGAATTCCCACTCTGGCTACTACAATGGACTCTACTTCTCAATTGTCTCCCCTTGCCTGAAGTATGGTGACCCTCAGATTAAGCCACCAGCAGTTGGGTATCTGTCTCTATATAACAAGAGAGCAACTTTTCAGACCACACCAACTCTACCTTTTTACATAATGCCTGTAATATAGGAAAAACATTCCTATGTCATTCCTATGTCATCCTATGTCATAGTTTTATCAAACAAAATTTGAGACAAATCCTCAGGGAGGTATCAGAATAACCTTGATCATTAAAACAGGTTTCAAGGGAAGAGAAACAGGTAGATAAATGAAGAGAGTCTTAGGTGGAATTCCAAAGCTTGGGGATGAATAGAGCAATTAAGTTCTTGATTCACGAGAGACCAGAACTGGAAGAGTGCTGAGATTTCAGAAGTTCCTGTTGCTACAAGAGGTTACAGAGATAGGGCCATGGAAGGATTTGAAAACAAAGATAAAAATAAGCTAAGAATATGAATTAATTCTGCCAGGACAGGGCAGAAGCAATTTGGCAAAAAAAATTTCTGGACCTCTTTCTTTTTAAAC
Source organism: Chiloscyllium punctatum (assembly GCF_047496795.1). NCBI lineage: Eukaryota > Metazoa > Chordata > Chondrichthyes > Orectolobiformes > Hemiscylliidae > Chiloscyllium > Chiloscyllium punctatum. The sequence goes on from NC_092778.1 coordinate 53,140,671, forward strand.
AGTCAATCGTGAAGGCAATGCCAATTTTGCAAGTTACAGATATGCTGGAAGAATATTGATTTACCCTACTCAGAGGCAATGGAGCTGGTAAGCAGTTATAATGGAACACTGCAAATTCCTACTCTTGTTGCTGCGATTTCTGATTGCATCATGCTGTTTTGGGGCTCGAGGCACTTATAGACTCAAGCAGGAAATCATGGGTTCAGGGCACTGCTATAATCTTCATCTTATTTTGATCAGGCTCTATGAAGAAAAGCCATCACAGCCCAGCTTTCCTTCCAGGCAAAGCTGTGGAGAGGATGCAGTAGCACTCCAAAGTGAGTTTTAGTATTGACTTGTGTTTGTCATCATTCACCGAGGCTCTGCTTAAGTAGATTCTGTTTGCTCTGAGTCCTACCTCAGCCACATTCATGAGCCACCTAAACGACTCATTCACCTTTAGAGTGGTGTCAATACCCTGACATAAGGGATATGTTGAAAAAGATGAAACATTTCTGAGTAAAAGAAATGCACAGGGAAATTCAAAAAACAGTTACACAATCCAGCAGGGTTATAGCTGCTGTTGTCAACAATGGAGCTGCTGCGACCAAGAGCTGGCCAGCCAAACAGTGGCTGCATAGCACGAGTGCCTTCCAAGTGGTACGTCCAGTAGTGGCTGAAGTAAGCCATGATTGTTGGCTTTAAAGTTGCTGGCTTTAGAGGGGCAAAAGGCTGGAGCGAATAGAGTGTCAGGCCACAATTCCAAGAAACTTACGCACAACGGATCAAAAGTTACAGAAGGAACACAGAGACATGGCATCAATTGCAGCAAACAGAGCCACCACTGCCACAATTATGACCACTCCTCCTCTGGGTGAGCCTTGCATTCGCAAACTGTAACAGGCCACACAAAATCCCTTACAAATGTTCAGTTAATTGAATCTATCTAGTTTTTATTGGAGTTAGCTGGGTGGCAAGTGGAGTTCCAAATTAGTACTCGCTTACCATCTGTATTACAGGAGCTCTTGTGGTGCAATGGCAGTGTCCCTATTTCTGAGCTAGACGGTCTGAGTTAAAGTCCCACCTGCTCCAGATATGTGTCATCATCTACCTGGTCAACATGAGTAAAAGTATCTACCAACCATATTAATGTGTTCTGCATTATAACATCAACGTCTCAATTTTACATTCCACCTAATTCAATGTCACTCATTTCTCAAATATGCTTTCCTGGCCTTTATCTTGGAACGTAAATATAATGAGCAATGGGTGAGCTCTCCTAACTACTGAAATAACTTAAGAACCTAAAACAAAGTGTTTTTTTGCAGCAGATAATCCATTATAACACAAGTACTTTTGTGTCTCTGTTTGTGGAGAATGTAATCAATAAGCTCTCAACAGTGATTCGTGCTCAAAAGAAGATGCAGATATTTCCAAGATAGCAGCAGTCTGATCCTGCATTCCCTCTACACTTTTTTAGATTACCTACAGTGGGGAAGCAGGCCCTTTGGCCCAACAAGTCCACACCGACCCTCCGAAGACCAACCCACCCCCCCACTTCACCTAACACTATGGGCAATTTAGCATGGCACCTAACCTGCACATCTTTAGACTGTGGGAGGAAACCAGAGCACCCGGAGGAAACCCACGCAGACACAGGGAGAATGTGCAAACTCCACACAGACAGTTGCCCGAGACGGGATTTGAGCCCGGGTCTCTGGCCCTGTGAGGCAGCAGTGCTAACCACTGTGCCACCGTGCCACCCATGAATTTCCTGTTCAGCTTTTCACAAAATAAAATAGCAAATTTAAAAACAAACTGATGATCTGTTTTATTTTTAGATTGCACCTTACTGCAAACCACTATGATTGCCCTACGTAATCCGAGTATAGTACTTGTCTGCACTATGGTGAGAGTGTGAGTCACTATATCCCCATTACACCGCTTGGCTATGGAGTCATTACAGGTATATTCTTTGAACTGATTTGCTCCAAATGAAAATGGGAAGTTTCTCTCATCCTAATTCAGGTGATAATGCAACAGAGTGATGAACTCATCAAACAGCAGGGTTATGAATGGTATTAAACACCCACCAGGAAAATATGTCAAAGCAGCTGCTGCCTCAGTAATGAGAGTCTATCATGCAGTTTCTTGGGCATGTGCTCCTATCACTTAGATTTTGACTATCTGTAGCCTGATTCTTTTACTCCATATCTCTTAATGTCCCCTCCCTTATAAATTTCTAGTTGTGAAAAAAAAACTCCAATGGCCACAGGTTTCATAGGCTGTTGGGGCATAGAAGATCCAAGACTTCGTCTAAAATGTTCCTTCCTGACCTCCCTCCTGACTGGCCTAACACTAATTTTAAGATTACGTCTCCTTCTTTTTGCCACACGAGAGGATACAATTTCTCTTTATCTAGCCAATTCATGTTTTAAGCATTATCATCTGATCGTCTAAAGTATTTGCTATACTTAAGAGAATAAGACCTCTGATGAAAAATATAAAAACATGAGAAATAGGATCAGGAGTAGGCCATCTGGCCTGTTGACCCTGATCCACCATTCAATAAGATCATGGCTAAACTTTTTGTGGACTCAGCTCCACTTACCCGCCCACTCACCACAACTCTTGGAGTCATAGAAATGTACAGCACAGAAACAGGCCCTTCGGTCCAACTCGTCCATGCCGACCAGATATCCTAACCTAATCTAGTCCCATTTGCCAGCATTTGGCCCATATCCTTCCAAACCTTTTCTTTTCATATACCCATCCAGATGCCTTTTAAATGCTGCAGTTGTACCAGCTTCCACCACTTCCTCTGGCAGCTCATTCCATATTCACACCACTCGCTGTGTGAAAATGTTGCCCCATAGGTGCCTTTATCTCTTTCCCCTCTCACCTTAAACCTATGCCCTCTAGTTCTGGACTCCACCACCCCAGGGAAAAGACCTTGTCTATTTACCCTATGATTTTATGTCCCTCATGATTTTATAAACCTCTATAAGGTCACCCCTCAGCCTCTGACACACCAGGAAAAACAGACTCAGCCTATTCAGCCTCTCCCTATAGCTCAAATCCTCCAATCCTGGCTACAACTTTGTAAATCTTTTCTGAACCCTTTCAAGTTTCGATCGGTAGAAAACCAGAATTGCATGCAATATTCCAAAAGTGGCCCGACCAACGTCCTGTGTAGCTGCAACATGACTCCCAACTCTTATACTCAATACTCTGACCAATAAAAATGAACCTATCTTGGTTCTACAAGGTAGCCTCCATTCTACAAGGTAGCCTCAGTTCCTTCACTGGGCGTAAAATTCCACAAATTCACAATCCTTTTGAGTAAAGAAGTTTCCCTTCAACTCAGTCCTAAATTTGTTCCCCTTTATTTTGAGGCTATGCCCCCTAGTTCTAGTTCTAAAAAAGACTGGCCATTCCAGAATTTTCTACTTTTATTTCGGATAACCACACTATTTTGCTTTTATTCTCAAAGCCAAGCTTGTGAAGACTGTTCTCATCACTTAAACATCTAAGCCTTAATTTCAGTCAAGTTAAGTAATGTTTGCCTTCCTTTGTGGTTTTATTTAATACTGTCCTAATGTTGATTGGCACTGTAGAAATGCAAATCCCTTCCTCCTTCACTTGTAGATGTGTTGGGCTTTATGTGTGGCTGCCCACAATTTTACAATTTATGGCTACCATACTGTTTGAAAGTTCGTAAACTTAACATTCTAAGATTTATCACTGGTTTATTCAAAATGACAAAGTATTTTAAAACAGCAATGGCAAATGTATGATCCATTTTTTTTTATATAACATGTTTAATTTTGTTTTTCTTTACACTGCTAGTCATCCCAATTGACTGTAGCAGGTAGACTGCCTAAGACCAAGTTGTTACAGCTTGGTAAGGGGCAGCTTAGAATGATCAGTACAATATTTTGTCTTTCCGTGAGAAACTGCTTCCCTCTGATGTTTTTGTTCAGAGACAGGCCACGATGCAACTAAACCATGTCAAATATTATAAGAACTCAACCATAAATTGCCATAATTCAGAAAATGCATCTTTGGGAAAAGTGTGTATCTATATAATGGAATGATTTTCGGCTGAAATCCAGTTTCCTTATACCTGTTTCCTGTCATGTTACTGGTAATAGTCTGATTATGAATCACTTGTCCAGGAATAATTAACTCTGTGGGTTAGTTTATTGCAAAGAGAAAAGCACATTTTAAGCTTTGAAACAATCCTTACAGCAAAGCAACTGATTTCAGTGTGTGCAGTTTGCAAACCCAAAGTAGACTAACTATAAGGCGGAATCGCAACATTGTATACTCACAGCAGCGCATGAAGTCCTTAAAAATTAATTATTTTAAAGACAGTGCCGCCAAGTTTTGCTCCATTTTATCCATGATTGATCTTCTTCCTTAAGCTGTTTTGAGTGGTTTAATCTTCTTGGCATTTACTGTTTGTTCCAGTAAGAAGTTCCACCTCATTTTGCAACTTCTGGTTTTACTACCTGATGCTTCTAATTTTATGAAAGCTTTGGCTTCCTGTTAGTCCAATGTATTTTCTCCTTCATGACTCTAATAGTTGTCCAATCTATTCAATTTTCTTTTTCTTTTTATTCTTTTTGATGCTCAGAGCTTTCCATTTTCAGCATCAGTGATTGTTTGGTTTCCTCTATGTCCGAGGTAAAAACAATGACTGCAGATGCTGGAAACCAGAGTTTAGATTAGAGTGGTACTGGAAAAGCACAGCATTTCAGGCAGCATCCAAGGAGCAGTAAAATCGACGTTTCAGGCAAAAGCCTTCATCAGGACTACAGGCCTTCCTCTATGTCCTGCCTCACTTGCGCATCTTTATAGGCACTTAATCTGGAAGAATAGTCTTGAGAGCAATTTACCATTTTACATTGTCTGTACTGTGCATCTGAAGCTGGATTTTCATGTGTATCATTTTCTTCAGTGCGAGTTCAGGCCAATGGTTCTGTAGCTGCTCTTGCTGAGCCTGATCTGTTTTACATGCTAGTTGCTTCAAATGTTCCTTTAACCCAACATTCCTTTCATGGAATTGAAGATTCAGAGCTGCTTCAGCTCTTTATTCACCTTTGTGACCTGAGCATTTCCTTGGTGCATGCAGAGGGTCACAATTTTCACATACGTTGCTATGTTCGGATATTCTAGTAGTTGCATTTGCTCTTCGTTCTGTAGGTTTTGTTGATCTGCACAGATTGCACCATTCTTGTGTCCATCTTTCACCACTATGTGTTTTTGATTTGTCTAGCAAATCTTTGGGTGAAAGGTTACACAGGGATGGATGTAATCACCAATTCAACAGTTCTGTTTACTAGCTTCCCATCTGAAAATTACAGTTATGAAGCTTTTTCTTTGTATCTGCTCATGAAGTGCTCTATGGATTCTATAGGCTTCTATCAAAATGATTTCTAGTTGCTGAATACTGAAGTTCAACATGACTCTGAATTGGTGTTCTAGTGCACACCATATTGTGTGGGGATCTTATAGCTCTTTAGCCATGAATCTTGCAATGTTAAGTTTGTGGAGACATTTATTTCCACATGGAGTTCTTTGAGACTGGTTAGAATAGAGAATTTCTTTAAAGGAACAGAAGGGTTGAGGTGGGTAGAATTATTGCGTTAAAGGGAAACGCATAGAGTCATAAAACGTAGAAAAATACAGCGCAGTACAGCGCTCAATGTTGCGCCTAACGTTTATCCTACTCTAAGATCAAACTAACCTACATACCCTTCATTTTACTATCATCCATGTATCTATCCAAGAGTTGCTTAAATGCCCCTAATGTATTCGACTCTACCACCACTGCTGGCAATGCATTCCATGCACCCACCACTCTCTGTGTAAAGAACTGACCTCTCTCATCTCCCCTAAACCTTCCTCCAATCACCTTAAAATTATGTTCCCTCATAATAGCCATTTTCACCCTGGGTAAAAATCTTTGGCTATCCACTCTATCTATGCCTCTCATCATCTTGTACTCCACGACCAAATCACCTCTCATCTTTCTTTGCTCGAATGAGAAAAGCCCTAGCTCCCTCAAGCTTTCTTCATAAGACATGCCCTCCAGTCCAGGTAGGATCTTGGTAAATCTCCCCAGCACCCTCTCTAAAGCTTCCAAATCCTTCCTATAATGAGGCGACCAAACTGAACACAATATTCTAAACCAAGGCTTTATAGAGCTGCAACATAACCTCACAGGTCTTAAATTCAAACCCCCTGCTAATGAAAGCCAGCACATCATATGCCTTCTTAACAACCCTATCAACTTGGTTGCAACTTTGAGGGATCTATGGACATGGACCTCAAGATCGGTCTGTTCCTCCACACTGCAGAGAATCTTGCTTTTAACCCTGCGTTCTGCATTCAAATTCAACCTTCTAAAATGAATTACTTCACATTTTTCTAGGTTGAACTCCATCTGTCATTTCTCAGCCCAGCTCTGCATCCTGTCAATGTCTCATTGTAACCTGCAACAGCCTACCACACTATCCACATCTCCACCAACCTTTGTGTCATTGGCAAACTTACTAACCCACCCTTCCACTTCCTCATTCAAGTCGTTTATGAAAATTACAAAGAACGGAGATCCCAGAAAAGAACCCTGAAGAACACCATTGGTCACTGAGCTCCAGGCTAAATATTTTCCATCAACTGCCACCCTCCATCTTCTATGGGCCAGCCAATTCTGCATCCAGACAGCCAAATTTCCCTGTATCCCATTCTTCCTTACTTCCTGAATGAGCCTACCATGGGGAACCTTATCAAATGCCTTGCTAAAATCTATTGCACCACATCCACTGCTCTATCTTCATCACTGTGTTTTGTCATATAGAATATGGAACACAGAACAATACAGCTCAGTACAGGCCCTTCAGTCCAAGATTTTGTGCCGAGTATTTATCTTAATCTAAGGTCAATCTGACCGACATATCCCTCACATCCTCAAAAGAATTCAATAAGGCTTGTGAGTTCCTCACAAAGCCATGCTGACTATCTCTAATCAAACAATGCTTTTCCAAATAATCATAACTCAGAATCCACTCCATTAATTTGCCCACCATCAATGTAAGACTGACTGGTCTGTATATCCCAGGGTTATCCCTATTCCCTTTCTTGAACAAGAAAATAACATTTGCCATCCTCCAATTATTTGGTACTACTCCAGTGGACAGTGAGGATGTATAGATCATCGCCAAAGGTGAAGCAATCTCTTCCCTCACTTCCTGTAGTAATCTTGGGCATATCCCACCTGGCCCAGTGGACTTAACTATCTTCATGTTTTTCAAAATTTCCAGCACATCCTCCTTTTTAACATCAACCTGTTCGAGCATATCAGCCCTTTTCATGCTGCCCTCATAAACGACAAGGACCCTCTCACTAGTGAATACTGAAACAAAGTATTCATTAAGGACCTCCCCTACCTCCTCTGACTCCAGACACAAGTTCCCTCCACTATCCCTGATCAACCCTACCCTCATTCTGGCCATCCTCTTGTTCCTCACATAAGTGTAGAATACCATGGGATTTTCCTTAAATTTAACTGCCCAGGCTTTTGTATGCCCATTCTCGCTCTCCGAAGTCCATTCTTCAGTTTTTTCCAGGCTACCTTATAAACCTCTAGAGCCCTGTCTGATCCTGGCTTTCTCAACCTGAAGGAAGCTTCCTTCTTCCTCTTGACTAGATGTTTCACATCTCTTGTCATCCAAGGTTCCTGCACCCTACCGTCCCTTTCTTGGCTCAGTGGGACAAACCTCTGCAGCACTCTCAGCAAGTACTCCCTAAACAACATCCACATTTTTGTCGGCATTTCCCTTCGAATATTTGTTCCGAATTTATGATCCACAGTTTCTGCCTAATAGAATTGTAATTGCCCCTCTCCCAATTAAATACTTTCCCATACCATCTGTTCCCATCCCTCTACATGACTATAGTAAAGGGAATTGTGATCACTATCACCAAAATGCTCTCCCACTGAGAAATCTGACACCTGACCTGGTTCATTGCCAAGCACCAAATCCAATATGGCCTCCCCTCTGGTTGGCCTATCTACATATTGAGCCAGGAGTCCTTTCTGGACACACCTGACAAAATCTGCTTCATCCAAACTATTTGCACTAAGAAGGTTCCAATCAATGTTAGGGAAGTTGAAGTCATCTATGACGACAACCCTTTTACTTTTGCACCTTTCCAAAATCTGCCTCCCAATCTGCTCTCCTGTGTCTCTGTTGCTATTGGGGCATCTATATAAAACTCCCCATAAATTGACTGCATCTTTCCTGTTTCTGACTTCCACCCATACTGACTCAGTAGACAAACCCACCTTGGTGACCTCCCTTTCTGCAGCTGTGATACTATCCCTGATGAGCAATTCCACTTCCCCACCTATTTTTCCTCCCTCCTTATTCCTTTTGAAACATCTAAACCCCAGAACATCCAACAACCATTCCTGTTCCTGTGATATCCAAGTCTCCGTAATGGTCACTACATCATAGTTCCAAGTGCTGATCTATGCTTTAAGTTTATCAGTTTTATTCCTGACACTTCTTGCGTTAAAATAGATGTGCTTCAACTTATCACACTGACTGAAACTTTGTCCTTTCAATTGTCTATCCTTCCTCACAGACTCTCTGCACGCTGCATCTGCCTGTTCACCAGCTACCCCATGTTCTGATCCATAGCTCAAGTTCCCATTTCCCTGCCAAACTAGTTTAAACCCTCCTGAAGAACTCTAGCAAACCTCCCACTCAGGATATTGGTGCCCCTCCAGTTCATATGCATCCTGTCCTCCTTGTAGAGGTCTCACCTTCCCCAGAGGTATCCCAATGATCCACATATCTAAAGTTCTCCCTCCTACAGCAGCTCTGCAGCCATGTGTTCAGCCATAGAGATGCACAGCATGGAAACAGACTCTTCAGTCTAATTTGTCTATGCTGAACAGATATCCTAATCTAATCTAGTCCCATTTGTCAACACTTGGCCCATATTCCTCTAAACCCTGCCTATTTATATACCCATCCAGATGCCTTTTAAATGTTGTAATTGGATCAGCCTCCATCACTTCCTCTGGCAGCTCATTTCATACACACACCACCCTCTGAGTGAAAATCTTAGGCCCCTTTTAAATTTTTCCCCTCTCATCCTAAACCTATGCCCTCTAGTTCTGTACTCTCCCACTCCAGGGAAAAAACCCTTGTATTCATGCCCCTCATGATGTTTTAAACCTCTATAAGGTCAGCCCTCAGCCTCAGACAACACCAGGTTATAGTCCAACAGGTTTAATTGGAAGCACACTAGCTTTCGGAGTGACGCTTCTTCATCAGGTGATTGTGGAGGGCTCAATCTATCCTATCCATGCCCCTCATAATTTTATAAACCTCTATAAGGTCACCCCTCAGCCTCCGACGTTCCAGGGAAAACAGCCCCAGCCTGTTCAGCCTCTCCCTGTCGCTCAAATCCTCCAACCCTGGCAACATCCTTGTAAATCTTTTCTGAACCCTTTCAAGTTTCACAACATCCTTCCGATAGGAAGGAGACCAGAATTGCACGCAGTATTCCAACAATGGCATAACCAATGTCCTGTACAGCCGCAACATGACCTCCCAACTCAATACTCTGCCCAATAAAGGAAAACATACCAAACACCTTCTTCACTATCCTATCTACCTGTGACTCCACTTTCAAGGAGCTATGAACCTGCACTCCAAGGTCTCTTTGTTCAACAATAGTCCCCAGGAATTTACCAGTAAGTGTATAAGTTCTGCCCTGACTTGCCTTTCCAAAATGCAGCATCTCACATTTATCTAAATTAACCTTCATCTGCCACTCCTTCATCAGGAATATGACTTGAAACATGAATGGGTCAAACTAATGTGCTGAGTTCAAAGCTCCTGTGACTTGAAAAGGCAACATAAATCAGAAGTAGATTAGCTTTATCTCCTTCCAGCATGAAGTAATGATCACATCCGAGGGAGAAACTTGCTTTGTATTGAAGAGATAAGAGCAGATTATCCTTTCCCAGATAATGGTTACACTGTTTAAGATTGAACACCTAAAAACATTTTTTTAAGAAGTAACTAAGGCAGACTCAATGATGAAAGCTTCAGCTTACAGAATTCATTATTAAGAAAACATATTTCCCTGGTTTGTTTCAAACGTACTTGGAGCTAAAACTGTCAGGCTGTCCTGGGGCCATATTGCTTCATAAACGCATGTCTTCTCTCTTAAACACCAGAAAACTATCAGCATTTGACAACACAAGCAAAAGATGAATCTCCTCATCTTGTTCACTCCTACTAACCTTCCATTACTGTAGAAATATTTCTATACCAGACACCTCCTCCAGTTAAAGATTGGGAAGACTAAAGCCACTGTATTTAGTCTGCAGTCGAAATTCTGTTCTCCACTTACTGATTCCTTCCCTCATGAAGGAGAAAAGAATAAAAGTTTGTTTTGTTATGGAGGTGTTCAGAAGGATGAAGGAGGCTTGTGTCAAATTTAACCACCAGACTGTCCCTTGCCACCTCCCTCCCTTGCCACCTCCCTCCCAGCTTCATGCCACCTCCCAGCAGAATCCCCATCACCTCTATACCAACTCCCAGCTCCTCACTGCCTCTCTCCTGACCCCAAACTACCTCCTGGCCCTCAACACCTCAATTCTACCCCCTCACTACCTTCTGCCTGGTCCCTCGCTTCCTCCTTCCTGAAGCCTCACTATCTTTCAACCTATCCTTCCAGGAACCTCATTACCTCCAGCTTACCACCTCCCTCTAAGGCCTGTGCTGCATCCCACTCACCACCACCCTTATTCCCCAATCAGGCAGCAGGCAGCTAGGAGGGAGATAGTAAGGACTGCAGATGCTGGAGATCAGAGTCAAGAGCGTGGTGCTGGAAAAGCACAGGAGGTCAGGCAGCATCCGAGGAGCAAGAGAATCGACGTTTCAGCAAAAGCCTTTGAGATGATGAGTGGGGGACTGAGGGACTGGGCAAACAGCAGGAATCAGTGGGGGCAGCAGTGAGTGGGAGGGTGGGAAAGTATTACGTGTTCTTTCCTATTTTTATTCTTTCATATTTGCTATTGGTTTGATGGCGTTAACTGCATGAGATGGCACTGTCACTGATAGGTACCGGCACTCCTACAGCATGTGAAGAAAATGTGCCCCCATCAGTTGTACTAGCAATAACGACAGTCTGTATTTATAGTCCCTAGTACTAAATTCCCCCACAAGCAATGATCCCTCCAAGCCATGCAGATCTACATATTCTGATCAGTGCGCCAATAACATTTCTGGTTCTGGAAGTCACTGCCATTTGTAGGCCTCAGAGGTCTGCACAGACAAAAGATAAATTAGTGGGAACACTGACCACATTCTTTCTATATTTAACCTATCAAATGCAAAACTTAAATTCACCAATCTCTACCTCTTAATAAAGAAAAGGCATAGAGGAAGAAAGGACTCAATAAATAGAAACTAATAAAGACAGCCAACAGAAAGGGGAAGAAGTGAAACTTGGGGTCAGTCTACAGAGTACACAGCAGCAAAAACTGCTTCATTATTTGAGAAGAAAGTGCTGAACAGATTAAAGCTGCAACCAATATCTGCCTCTGACCCTATGGTAACATGTCAAAGGGAAAAGGCATCGTATTCAGCAGATGGGTTCAGCATCTTTAGAATTCAGCCAATTCCAAAGGGAGTCAGACATGTAAGCTCCAGATGACATTCTGAACTGAATATCTAGTTGTGAGTGAGCAGAGGACAGGTTTAATGGGCTAACTGACCCTTTCCTGCCTGCCTGCCGCTTTTGTGCATCTATGCTGTCAACCTCATTCTGTAAGATTGTCAATTGGCATTTTTGCTTATTCTATTACATTGAGGGCAATAGAATAATAATGCTGGCTAGTCTATTTTAATACAGGAAAATCTCTTATCAACACAAGCTGGAGGGGAGCAACCTCACCTTCTGCCAAGGTATCTTACAGCCTTCAGATCTCAACATTGAGTTTAACAAGTTCAGAGTATGAATACCACCTCCTTAGGCCCCCACCTTCTTTATGCATTTGTTACCTTCCCCACCCAAACCACTAAGATCCAGTCCTGTAAGGGTTACTTCACAGCACAGCCAACCCATGTTAACACTTGACTCAACATTTATCTCTCTTGGCTTATCATCAGCACCGTCTTTGTTTTCCTATCTCTTTTTCTCTTTGTCTCACTCTCTCTAGTGACTCCTCCCTTTACTCAATTCACTCTTCCCCCTCCCCACCCCCCACAAACCCTGTCATCAGCATAAATACCACCTATTCCCAGGTATTTTCAGTTCTGATAAATGGTTACTGGACCCAAAACTTAACTCTTTTTTTTATTTCTACAAAAGCTGGCAGACCTGCTGGGTTTCTCCAGGTCTTTCTGTTTTTGTTTCTTGTCTGCCTTAATTTGTCAACCTTGAGGTGTAGCATATGGAATCTCTAATCTGACTTTTAATCAGTCCATACCCTAGAAAGCAGATTTCACTGTCCTTTGCACCAAACCTAACTGTTATGCCTTCATTCTTAAAAGACAAAGGTCATAGTCATTAAGATTGCATTCAGCATGAATACATTATGTGGTGAATACTGGATAAGCATCTGCAATGACATTTTATAATGGTGAATGAAAAAAGATTTGCTTTTTAACATCTCAATTTAAAAAGGAGTATAGAGTGCCTCTGTCTCCAAGATTCAATTCATTCTTGAGTACTTACAATAATTGCTATTTTAAAAATTTGACTTCACACAGGAGTTTTCATTTCTCTACTGACGATCATTTGCTAGGGAGCGAGCCCATCAAATCACCCTTTTACGCAAATTCTATATTTCCTCACCCATTACTTCAGCAAGAGAATTAAATTTGATTTTCTACAGCCTCGCTCTCCATCCGCCTCCACCTTTTTCTGAAAAGGTTACAGCTTCTCCTATGTGGAAGCTCAGAGAGCGCTGATTATTGTATAGGCAGCATTAAAGGAATCAAAGCCAAGGCATTCATTTATCTTGTGTGGCATTTATCTGTGAAAACAGATCAAAACCAAAAGGGTTAGATAAATTGTAAGCTAACTTGATTCCATTTTATATCATAACATCTTTCAAATGAAACATTAAACCAAGTCTTTGTCTGTTTCTCCCATGCCACTATTTTAAGAAGAGCAGAGAATCCACCTAATGTTGCATCATCAGTCATCACTCAATTAAAATTAGTTTATCTCATTATTTATTTCTGGGACCCTGTTGTGCAAAAATGACTGCCATTTTTGCCTGCAAATCAACTCTGGGATGTTCTGACAAAACAGTGGTGTATAAATGCAGGTTCTTTCTTCCAATCCTTCTGCCATGCAATTTGCTCCTCATAGCCTCTTTGGACAATTACCAATCCCTGAGTTCAGTTCAGTTGCACAAACGCTTAACTGGAACAATCTCAGGATAGCTTTTGAGGGCCTATTTTTTAATTGGTTCCTGGCATGTGGGATCCCTGGCCAGCTTCTACTTATTTCTAAGAAGCAGTTGTAGAAAGGAATTGGCAGAATGCAAGGCACAGGTGGCACGTCCATTAATTTGGCTGGAGATTGTGTGCTGCACTTGCAGGGGGCAAATAACAAATATTACCTTAAAAGTAATGTCACCAATTATTGGGGGGAGCCAATTTTAGTATTGTGTCAGAACCCGAAACTATAAGACTTTAATTAAGAATGCTGTAAACCAAAATCAAGATGACTACCTCCAATATCTCAGTATTTGGACTGGATTAGCGATCATGCTCATTCCTGTTCAAGAAGGATTTAGGTGTGCCAAGGTCATTGGCATTGAGGATATTCTTTGGCTGTCAAAGCAAATGTAAGCAGCTGGTACCATCCATTATTAAGATAAGAAAGAAAACTAGAGTGGAGAAATGTAATCAGAAAACACCAGTTGTGTACCAGGCCAACTCTACATGGAAAAATAGATTGTACCTTGGCAATTGGTGAAGTGGCTTTGAGAATTTGGATAAAGAGAGGGAATGGGGATAATTCTAACCTTGAGCGATGGTGTAAATTAAACAAGCTCAAATGACAGACTTGCAGTTAAACTGGGAGCTGCAAACCAAAATAGGATAGCAGAAGCAATGAATAATGTTGTGAACTGCCTGTCTTCTGTGATTGCTCTTTGATGTGGCATAAGCCGTCTCTCACCCTGCTTTTGTCCTACTTATCTCTTTGCATCTCTCTCCCTCTCTCCAAGTTGTTTTAGTGTGATATGCCCTTTATTGTCACATTATTGAAGTGGATTAAGTTCGCTGCATGGAAAAACATTGCAATCGTCTCTCATTGATTCTTTCTACTGGATCTTGACAGAAGCAGCCTTCTCCTCCAGATATTGAAAAATGTCAGCTTCAATGGTACCCACACTATGGCTTGGGATCAAACTCAGGCTCAAGCTTTCACAGCTGCTGAACATCTCTGTCTGTTGGCTAGCTGTGTGTTGTTAAGAACATACATTATAAATCGTGGTCATCTCTTGACATATCGAGCTTTTAATTCCAGCATGTTTTTTAAAAGAGAACTGCTACAGCCAAAAAAGGACTGCACATATAAATCCAGTGGCTGGCTAGAGGGGGAGAGAGACCTTGTAACATCAGACCCAAGAAGGTGTCAAGGAAGCTTCAAAGAAATGAACTTAAAAGGAGAGAAATCCAGTACAAGATGCTCCGAAAACTAGAGCTTCTGTTGGACTATAACCTGGTGTTGTGTGATTTTTAACTTTGTCCACCCCAGTCCAACACCGGCATCTCCAAATCAAGATGAACTACAATTTCCTGACAGTCTCTCAGACTGTGATCAGGGGTTTTCTCCCACAAAGTCAATAAAGTGCTGGATAAAGCACAACAGGTCAGGCAGCATCTGATGAGCAAGAGAGTCAATGTTTCAGGTAAACTCTTCACAAGAACCTTCATCTGGAATCATAATGACTTGGGAACCTTGGGGGTCCCTATGTGTATTGTCAGTGCGTGTGTATTCATGGATGTGTGCATATGTAAGTAAGATGGGCAAGGTTAATTTAGTTATGTACATGGGAGAGGGAATTGGAGCTGATTACAGTGTGTGATAGTGGTTCTGAGAAGAGTTAGTTACATTGTGTGGGTGCTACGTTGTGTTGCTGTTGTTATGAACAGTCCCCAGGCAATGTTACCTGATTCATTACAGTTCCAGAAGAGTTATCCCAAAATGTTAAAATTGCAAGTGAGGAGGGAAAAACCAGCCCCCCTTCTTCATTTACACACTCCCTCAGTTTGACACAACAGGATTAATTTTAAAAGGATCCCTTTCCTTGTGGATATAGTTCTCCAAAATCAAAATAAACTTGTGTTTTAAAAGGAACTAATTTAATCAGGCTTTCTTGAATTAATAACAAGAGTAAGTTTATTAATTATTACATCTGAGCAGAATTTTTTTTTAAAATTCATTCACAGGTTGAGGGCTGCACTGGCTGGGCCAGCATTTATTACCCAACCCAAAGAGCAGTTAAGAGTCTATTTGGGTCTAGAGTCACATGTAGTCTCGACCAAGTAAGGATTTCTTCCCTAAGGGACATTAGTGAACCAGACAAGTTTTTCCTGACAATTGACGATGGTTTCATGGTCATCATCAGACTCCTAAGTCCAGATTTTTGTTGAATTCAAATGCCATCACCTCCTGTGGCAGGATTTGAACCCAAGACCCCAGAATATTTCCTAGATCTCTGGGTTAACAGTCACCGATAACATCACCAAGCCATTGCCTCCTCTACATACTAATATAGAACACTTACACTCAGATTAGAAATAAGGAGAGAATTCAAAAAGGTAAAAGTAAAAGAAAGGTTATACAGATTAGAGCAGATTAGACAATTTAATGAACATTATTAGGTCACACAGGTAGCATTGATGATAAGAGATAAACAGTTGATTTTTGAGATTTTGTAGGCTGATTGTAGTTCCTTTATCCTGATTTGTTTTTTTAAATGGGTTTGCAACACCAAAGTGGAGAGGATCTTCCTTTCCTTACGTGTCGTGCAAGGATGCTTACTGACTGTTCTCAAGCAATTACTTCAGCAGTACATTATATGCAGGATTAGTGGTGCTGGAAGAGCACAGCAGTTCAGGCAGCATCCAAGTAGCTTCGAAATCGACGTTTCGGGCAAAGGCCCTTCATCAGGAATAAAGGCAGTGAGCCTGAAGCGTGGAGAGATAAGCTAGAGGAGGGTGGGGGTGGGGAGAAAGTAGCATAGAGTTCAATGGGTGAGTGGGGGAGGGGATGAAGGTGATAGGTCAAGGAGGAGAGGGTGGAGTGGATAGGTGGAAAAGGAGATAGGCAGGTAGGACAAGTCCGGACAAGTCATGGGGACAGTTACTGAGCTGGAAGTTTAGAATTAGGGTGAGGTGGGAGAAGGGGAAATGAGGAAACTGTTGAAGACCTCTCCATCTCCATTAATGACGACCGACTTGACCTTTCTGGACCTCTCCTTCTCCATTAATGACGACCAACTTGACCTTCCTGGACCTCTCCATCTCCATTAATGACGACCGACTTGAAATTCATCAACTTCACCAACACATCCACCCTGACCTTAAATTTACCTGGACCATCTCTGACACCTCCCTCCCCTTCCTGGACCTCTCCATCTCCATTAATGATGACCGACTTGACACTGACATTTTTTACAAACCCACCGACTCTCACAGCTACCTGAATTACACCTCTTCCCACCCTACCTCTTGCAAAAATGCCATCCCGTATTCCCAATTCCTCCGCCTCCACCGGATCTGCTCCCAGGAGGACCAGTTCCACCACAGAACACACCAGATGGCCTCCTTCTTTAGAGACCGCAATTTCCCTTCCCACGTGGTTAAAGATGCCCTCCAACGCATCTCGTCTACATCCTGCACCTCCGCCCTCAGACCCCACCCCTCCAACCGTAACAAGGACAGAACGCCCCGGTGCTCACCTTCCACCCTACCAACCTTCGCATAAACCAAATCATCTTCCGACATTTCCGCCACCTCGAAACAGACCCCACTACCAGGGATATATTTCCCTCCCCACCCCTTTCCGCTTTCTGCAAAGACCGTTCCCTCCGCGACTGCCTGGTCAGGTCCACGCCCCCAAACAACCCACCCTCCAATCCTGGCACTTTCCCCTGCCACCGCAGGAACTGTAAAACCTGTGCCCAAACCTCCTCCCTCACTTCTATCCAAGGCCCTAAAGGAGCCTTCCACATCCATCAAAGTTTTACTTGCACATCCACTAATATCATTTATTGTATCCGTTGCTCCCGATGCGGTCTCCTCAACATTGGGGAGACTGGGTGCCTCCTAGCAGAGCACTTTAGGGAACATCTCCGGGACACCCGCACCAATCAACCACACCTCCCCGTGGCCCAACATTTCAACTCCACCTTCCACTCTGCCGAGGACATGGAGGTCATGGGCCTCCTTCACCGCCGGTCCCTCACCAACAGACGCCTGGAGGAAGAACGCCTCATCTTCCGCCTCGGAACACTTCAACCCAAGGGCATCAATGTGGACTTCAACAGCTTCCTCATTTCCCCTCCCCCCACCTCACCCTAGTTCTAAACTTCCAGCTCAGTAACTGTCCCCATGACTTGTCTGGACTTGTCCTACCTACCTATCTCCTTTTCCACCTATCCACTCCACCCTCTCCTCCTTGACCTATCACCTTCATCCCCTCCCCCACTCACCCATTGTACTCTATGCTACTTTCTCCCCACCCCCACCCTCCTCTAGCTTATCTCTCCACGCTTCAGGCTCACTGCCTTTATTCCTGATGAAGGGCTTTTGCCCGAAACATCTATTTCGAAGCTACTTGGATGCTGCCTGAACTGCTGTGCTCTTCCAGCACCACTAATCCAGAATCTGGTTTCCAGCATCTGCAGTCATTGTTTTTACCTAGTACATTAGATGCATTCTAGTCCACAGCAGCCTAGTATTAACACACAGATTGCTTCTGAAACTGTCTTTTTACACCACTTTTGCATATTCCTGGAAGAGGAAATCGCAAAAATGTCTTCGAGATTAGTCTCTGTCCATTGAGGACGTATAGTTAGACCTCTCGTTATCTTTGTTTGAAATTTCTTTGACACGTTTAGGTGTTAAATTCCAATGGTCACACTCAGAATTTTTGCCAGGCTGCAACTAAATTAATGCCCGCTGTCATTTTTTCCCTGCAGCAGACCCCCTTTTAACAAACACATTTTGGATGAAGCACTGAAAATATGCTTTGTATTTGTTGTAACATTCTGCTCCTGCACTACTGCTTTGTTTTTATTGGTGCATTGGGTCACATTAATTTTCAGGTGCTAAATTTAGGTCATATTGGAAAGTAGTTTGGGAAGCACTGTTATAGATTGTTATAAACAACATCTAATTTCCCACTAATTTCCCTTTCTTATAGATGTTATAGCTCAGAAATAAACCATTTGGAACTAACTGTTCTGTGCCAGAATTCTTCCCCACATGAACCTTTGGCCATTTTATTTAATCAAACAAGTTGAGCAAAGTCTTCATTCACTTCTCCCACACGTACTTGCTTAGCTGCAGTGGCAAGCAGAGAGTAGGTAAAGGATAGTCATTCAGAGTGGAAGAAGGTGGAACATTGATCAGTGGTGGAACCACTGGTGTTTGTAATTTATGTTGTCCATTTAAACTTTAGAATAAATGGCACAATTCCAACGTTTGTAGACAATAATAAATTGGCGGTGGGTTGGGGTCAGAGACAGTGAAGAGTACTGGAACAAATTACAAGAAGGCAACAGTAAATGTGCAGAATGGCTGTTTAATTGGGAATTAAATGTGGAATGTTCCATTTTTGTAAAAATAGATAGGTTACATATTTCTTGGAAAATTAAGAATAGAGGTAGAGTAGCAAAGGGAAATGGATGTACAAATACATAAATCACTAAATGTAGAGACTCAGGTTAACAAGGCAAGA
Organism: Chiloscyllium punctatum; assembly: GCF_047496795.1. Taxonomy (NCBI): domain Eukaryota; kingdom Metazoa; phylum Chordata; class Chondrichthyes; order Orectolobiformes; family Hemiscylliidae; genus Chiloscyllium; species Chiloscyllium punctatum. The sequence goes on from NC_092778.1 coordinate 53,159,673, forward strand.
TGAAAAAGAGTAAACTCAGCATTAACCTTTTTTTCTGGAGGGAAAAAAATAAAAAAATAGAAAATGTTTTGCTTACCTTGTATTGAACCTTATAAGATCATATTTGCAGTGCTGTGCACATTTGGAAAAGATACAAGTAAGATTTACAAGGATGATTCAGAATCACAAAGTCATACCAAGCAAGAAAGGATAATGGAATCTTATTAGTCATGACAAGAAAAGCTGAGGGAAGACCTGATAGCAGTTATGAAAACTATCAAAGCTGCCAGTAGATCATACACAGATCAATCTGCTCTTGAAGAAGCAAAAAAGTTAAGACCATCAATATAAGATAATCATCAAGAAATCAAATAGAGTATACAAGAAAAACTTCTGAGAATATAGAACCCAGTAAAGCATAAGACCATTAGATATAGGTGCAGAAGTAGTCTTTTTAGCCCATCGAGTCTGTTCCACCATTTTAGAAGATCATAGCTGATCTGATAATCCTCAGCTCTACTTTTCTGCCTTTTCCTTAGATCCCTCGGTTTCCTCACTGAATAAAAATAAGTCGATCTCTTCCTTCAAAATATTAATTCCACAGGTTCACTGCCCCTGAGAGAAGAAATTCCTCCTCATTTCACAGAATCTTGGAATCCCTACAGTGTGAAAGTAGGCCATTCAGCCCATTGAATCCACACTAACCCTCTGAAGTGCATCCCACACCATGCCCCATATTCTTTCCCTGTAACCCAGCATATCCCATGGATAATCCAACGAGCCTGTACCTCTCTGGATACAATGGGAAATTTAGCATAGCCAATCCACTTAACCTGCACATCTTTGGACTGTGGGAGGAAACCAGATCACCCAATACAAATCTAAACAGACACAAAGAGAATGTGCAAACTCCACACAGTCACCCAAAGGTGGAATCAAACCCAGGTCGCTGGAACTGTGAGGCAGCAGAACTAACCAGTGAGCTACCTGTCTTAAATGGGCAGCCCTTTACTCTCAGATTATGTCTTCTGGTCATACATTCTTCCAAAAGAGGAAATAGGCGAAAGTGAGTACTGCAGATGCTGGAGATTAGAGTCAAGAGTGTGGTGCTGGAAAAGCACAGCAGGTCAGGCAGCATCCGAGGAGCAGGAAAATCGACATTTCGGGCAAAAACCCTTCTTTCAGGAATGAAGAGGAAATAGTTTCTCTATATCTATCCTGTCAGGTCCCATAAGAACTTTGTTTGTATCTTGTATGTACAACTAGGAACAGTTAAACTGAGTAGCATCGATACACTTTAGGAGAGATTGGATATGCATGATAAAATCAGGAAGAATGGGTTCAACTGGTAGTATTACTGAATCGCAGAATTATTACAGAGTAGAAGGAGGCTATTCAACATATTGTGTGTGCACTAGCATTCAGAATGTGCACCTCACCTAGTGCCATTCTCCTGCCTTCACTCAGTAACCCTATTCTCTATCCTTTCCTAAGTGGGAATGGTTTGTCCCTATCTACTCTACCCAGAAGCCCCCTGTTCCCATAATGTTAAATACCTGTATCAGATCTCCTCTCAGCCATAATTTCTCAAAGGAAAGCAGTCCTAACTGCTCCAACCTATTTTAATAACCAGTTTCTCATCACTGGAGGCAATTTTGTAAATATCTTCTGCACTCTCCCTAAAGCTTTCATGATCACATCCTTCCTAATGTCTGGTGTGCAGAGCTAAATGCACTGCTACATATAAGTTCAACATTACTGCCTTGCACATGTACTGTAGTCTCTGTTAATAAATTTAAAGCGAAACTAATCGAACATAGACTTGTTAGCTTGAGTTGTTTTGTGTGTGCGTGTGTGTGTGTGTGTGTGTGTGTGTTCCACTCATAGTTCTGAAGTCATACCGCATGGGAACACACCCTTCAATCCAATTAGTCCACGCCAAACATAATCCTAAATTAACTAGTCCCACCTGCCTGCTCCTGGCCTATATCCTGCCAAACCTTTCCTATTCATGAACTTATCCAAATGTCTTTTAAATGTTGTAATTGTAGCCACATCCACTACTTCCTCAGGAAGTTCATTCCACACACAAACCATCCTTCGTATAAAAAGATTTGCCCCTCATTTGTTTTTTAAATCTTTCTCCTCTCGTCTTAAAAATGTGCCCCCTATTTTTGAAATCCCCCATCCTAGGGAAAATACAACTACCAATAACTCTATCTATACCTCTCACTATTTTATAAATTTCTATAAGGTCACCTCGCAACCTCCTGTGCTTCAGTGAAAAATGCCCCAGCTTTTCCAGCCTTTCTTTATAACTTAAACTTTCCATGCCTGCCAACACCCAGGTAAATCTCTTCTGAACCCTCTGCAGCTTACTAATATCCTTCCTATAACTGGGTGACTAGTATTCCAGAAGAGGCTTCACCAATGTCCTGTACAACCTCAACATGACTTCCCAGCTCCTGTACTCAAAGGAATGAGCAATGAAGGCAAGTGTACGAATCAATGACTATAAAGTCCAGCACTCTGTAATAATGTTAAGGGGTTCTGTAGGCTGAATTTTTAAAATTCCACTTGTTGTGAGAAGATGTGGCTAGCCATTACTCATCTTTAGTTCGGTGTCTCATACCAACATTATGGCTGGGCTCGTGATTGTAATGAGGTCAGCCAATTGGACCTCACAGAATATGACTTCCCTGATCATGGCTGTTCATCTGGCTGACATAAAACAGTGAATGTCAGTGATGTTGAGGCTGAAATGACCGACTCAGTGAGAGGTGGTGCTATTGTCAGAGTATAGGCATGTGTAAGTAAAGGGTGATTGGTGATGGGATGCCGGCCTCTGAAGAATTACTTCAGTTGGTATCTTCCCATTTTAAGGCCTAAAGTGGAGGAGAGAAACCCACAGTTTAGGAAGATGGGATAGGCCCCATTGGATTTCCCAGCAGCTAGGGAGCAGATTTATTGCCAGCACGCTTTCTACATAAATTAGAATCCAGGACAAGGAAGCCCCGGCTGCTGAAAACTGTCCACATCTGAGGCCAGTTTGGATAGGGTGAATAACAATAGCCTTTTCCCTAGGGTAGGGGAGTCCAGAACTAGAGGTAGGGTGAGTTTAGGGTGACAGGGTAAAGGTATAAAAGGGACCTAAGGGACAACTTTTCACACAGACGGTGATGCGTGTGTGGAATGAGCTACCAGTGGATGTGGTGGAGACTGGTGCAATTACAGCTTTTAAAAGGTACCTGGATGGATATATGAATAAGAAGGGTTTGGAGGGATATGAACAAAATGCTGGCAGATGGGATTAGATTAATTTAGGATATCTGGTCAACATGGATGAGTTGGACCGAAGGGTCTGTTTCCATGTTTTTCATTCCTGACTCTATGACTCTGCACTACCACTGCCAAGGGGATAGGGGATTACAGAAGCAAGGGCAGGATTAGCAAGCACCGCTCTGCAGTATGCCAGCCCCTCAATTGGCACAGATTAGAGGGACTGCTGCCTCTCGGCCTGGAAGGTTCTACATCATGGAAATTACAGGGAAAGTAATACTGATTGATGTATTGAAAATTTACCCTGTGTAAATGTAACTCAAAAGATTCCACAAGTTAATATTTAAAAAAAAACAAATTTTCTCAGGTTTTCCAGTTTTCTATGTTGTAGGCATTGATGTATACAGCCAAAGCTCAGTATTAACTGTTTCCTTCCGACTCCCTTTTTGTAAACCAGGTAACTCTTACCCTTCTGTCTTTCTATGTCCATTTCTTTGTCCCCTCCAAAAATGTATTTTGTCCTCAGTAGAGAATTATCTGGGACAATCATGATGGCTTGAGAATCAAAATATGGGACAGTGTTTTCAGGTAACAAGGAATATTCATTTATAAAAATAAAGAAAAGGGCAAAAAAGAGGAATAAGACACTCAGCTTGGGAGACCTTAACAGATTGTTTGGCCCAGATCAGAAATCCACAAAATGATACAGGTGATCAGAAATTGTCCAATAAGTTTCTCCTGCCAATAATGAATTATTGACATTTATATAGCACCTTTCATTACTTCAAGATACTCCAAAACATTTTACAATCAATGAAGTGCAATTTTAATTTTGTGTTGTGGGTAACACAGCAAAACCCTTATAAACTGCATTGTGGTAATGGGCCGAAAATCTACTTTTATTAAATTTTGATTGAAGCATAAATATTTTCCATGACAGCAGGGCGTTTTCGCTTGCTCTTCTTCAAGAAAATGCCCCGTTCTTTATTCTCTCCACTAAGACTTCAGATAAATATCACATCTGAAAAATAACACTTCTAGCATTGCTGCTCTCCTTCTGTACCGCACTGGAACATCAGACTTAATTGGTGTGTACACGTTCTGGAGTGCGAAGTGAACCCACAAACACCCAGCTCCGAGGTAGCCATTTACGAACTGACCCACAGATGACACAGTAAGTATAAAAGGTGGAGTGCATTATTAACTTGATGCAGAAGTTTATGGTTTAGCCAACAGTGACTGGCTGACTAATTATAACTACCTCTCCCACACCACATCCTTGCTATGTTGAAAAGAAAGCTTCTTGTATCAAAAATTCTGTATCATCTTTGACTCTGACTAAATCTTCCCTCAGATCATAAAACCAAAAATCTCCTCATGTTCCTTGGTTTCTCTTGCCATTAGCAATTAAAGCAAACCTTAGAAATTACAGTTATAGATAGTTCTTCTATAATATAATGATTGCATTTTTTTTATTAGATTATAGTGTGGAAACAGGCCCTTCAGCCCAACAAGTCCACACCAACCTGGCGAAGCGCAACCCACCCATAACCCTATATTTACCCCTTACCTAACACTACAGGCAATTTAGCATGGCCAACTCACCTGACCTGCACATCTTTGGACTGTGGGAGGAAACCGGAGCACCCGGAGAAAATCCACACAGACGCAGGGAAAATGTGCAAACTCTACACAGTCAGTCGCCTGAGGCAGGAATTGAACCCAGGTCTCTGGCACTGTGAGGCAGCAGTGCTAACCACTGTGCCACCTTGCCACCTGCATTCTTGTGCAACCCTGCTCTATCTAGAAATCGCATAATAAAAATAGCACTTAAAGTGTTGCCGATGCAATCAAGTTTTAAAAGTTTCCACTTTAGAAACAACGTCTCCTGTCCATCCATCGCCTTGCAGCCAATTCGCATTGACAAAACACCCATTATAGCCGAATGACCTGTACTTCATTTAACTCTTTTTCTCTCCTACTCTGTACAACCTTGTTGGTGTCCTACACTATCAGACTGACTCTTTGACTGACCTAGAAAATATATTTAAAAGGACTTCATACAATGCGCTTAATGAGCCAAAAATAAATTCAAATTTTTGTAAGAACTTTGTGCACGTATTAGATTGCTTGCTAATCAGTTTTAATTAAATGATTCAAATTAATCCAATATCCTGTGTTGGAATTAAAAATTGCTAATCATGTACATTATATTTTAAAACAAGATTAGTGGATTAGTCAAAATGAATAATATATTAATGATTAATGATATATTAGCACAGCATGCAAAACTGCTTTAACAATAAACTACCAGACTAACTCAATGTTAAAATAGCAGTGACTCAGTGGGATTTTAATTCATTCATAGCCCACTCCTGTACACAGACTTAAAATTGGGCCTCTTGGAAGTTATTACAGGTAAACACAAAGTGCAATAAAATGAACCAATATTTCTCAAATCTGGCTTCTTGGCGATTGGCAGCACTGATCTTTAATTTGAAAGATATCAGGAGTATATCCTTTTACTTGGTTGTTTTCACTTACTTTTTTTTCAAATTCATTCACAGAATGAGGAAATTGTTAGCTAAGTCAGCATTTATTGCCATTCCTAATTGCCCAGAAGACAGTAAAGAGTCAAGCAATTGCTGTGGGTCTGGAGTTATGTGGAGGCCAGACCAAGTAAGGATGGCAATCTCCTTCCCAAAAGGATATTAGTAAACTGGATGGTTTTTTTCACCAATTGACAGTATTTATGGTCATCATTCCATTCTTAATTTGCAATGAATTGAAGTTCTTCACCTGCTATGGCAGGATTTGAACTCAGGTCCACAGAACAATAGCTGTGTTTCTAGGTTAATAGTCAAGCAGTAATACCATTAGACCATCACCGCCCCAAGTGAGGCACTGTCTCACACTTATGTGCCTGTGTCAAAAGGTTGTGAGTCAAAAAGTGCAGTGCTGGAAAAGTACAGCAGGCCAGGCAGCATCCAAAGAGCAGAAAAATCAAGGTTTCGGGTATAAGATCTTCATCAGGAAGGCTGTGAGTTCAAGTCACATTCAAGAGGTCATAGCAAGAATCTAGACTGGCACTCCAGTGCAGTATGAAGAAGGTAATTACTGTCTTGGAGATCAGAGTTTTAGAATGTGACATTCAACTGCTGCCCCCCATGTTCTCTCAGGCAGAAATAAAAAACTCTTGGCACCTTTTTAAAGAAGAGCAGAGGTGCCATTCTTTGTGCCTTGGTTGACATTTATCATGCAACAAGTGCCACTATAAAGCAAGTTATCTAGTTATTGTAACAGTTCTGTTTATGGAAATTCCTTGGCACAAATTGACTGCATTTTTTGCATTACAGTGGTGACTACACTTCAAAAGTACTTCATTTATTGTAAAGGATGTTTTGAGCTTGTGCAAAGCTACATAAATGCAAATTTTGCTTTCTTTTAACTAAATTGAGATCTTTGCAAACCACATTGTAGGATCTGTATGCCAAGATTAAGCTCGGTTCATTAAAAATCCGTTTCGAAAATCACATTGTGAAAGTGCAAGTTTCATTTGCAAAGGTTGCATTTTTACCTGTTAGTTATCTTCAAAAATAGTTCACACAGATTTATTTCTATACACACCCAGAGGGAAGGACAGACAAAGTTATAATAAAATTCCAAGCATTTGGTTGTACTTTGTTAAAGCAACTGAGAATTTCCAGTCGACTGAATCAAATTTTATTTAATGTGTGTTAAGAAGTTTGTGTAGTGAGAAATAATAATCAAGGTCTCCAGAGTTCTCTGCAGGATTTTTTAAATAACTTAGCTAATTTATTTACTGTGTGCCTTTGCCATAATCGAAGGCATAGCAAACTGCCCAGCTTTCAGGACAACATCGACTACAACACCTTACAATCTTGTCAGGGCAAGCACTGCAAGAAGTGTCAGAGTGTCGACATGGATACCACCATTACACGTGGGGACACCACCCATGTGTACACGGCAGATACTCATATGACCCAGCCAACATTATCTATCTCATACGCTGCAGGCAAGGATGCCAGAAGCATGGTACTTTGGCAAGACCAAGCAGATGCTACGATAATGGATGAATGTTTTTGTAGAACAATCACAAGGCAGGGATGTTCCCTCCCAATCGGGGAACACCTCATCAGTCAGGGACATTCGGCCTTGGATCTTAGGGTGACTATCCTCCAAGGTGGACTTCAGGATATGCAACAACGCAGAGTCGCCGAGCAGAGCTGATAGCCAAGTTCTGTACCCTTGAAGATGGCCTCAACCAGGACCTTGGGTTCATGTCACACTGCAGGTGACACCACTACACTATATAGGGGAACCTCGATTATCTGAACATGATGGGCAGGTACTATTTCACTTGTGTAACCGATTATTCAGTTACTAGATTAAATGCCTTTCCTCTGGGACTCAGAGTTCTTAAAGTCTGCTCCCCATTCAGGAGACCAGCAGCAGCACACAGTGTGCAAGCCCCTGACCCTGGCCAACACTTCCCCCCGTCCCCCAACCCTGGTCAAAACCTACCCCCGTCCCAGCCCCCAACCCTGGCCAAAACCTTCCCCCGCCCCTGCCCCCCAATCCCGGTCAATACTTACCCCTGCTCCCCCCAACCTCAGCGAACACCTCCCCCACCCCCAAACCCCAGCCAGCATCTCCCCTGTTCCCACTCCCAACCCTGGTCAATATCGCCCCCCCAACCCCCAACCCCGGCCAACACCACCCCGGCCCCCTCCCCTCAACCCATTCAACACCGCCCCCCCCCCCCCACCCGCCCCCATTCAACACTACCCCACACCCAACCCCTATCCCTGTCCAGCACTGTCCCCGTCCGCTGCCCGCACCCCAACCCCGTCCAACCCTGACCCCCTCCTTCTCAGGGGCAGCCGAACTGGACACCAACAAAAAGACTGCTGCTGCTGCCTTTGTGGGTTAAGTCTCCAAATAGCGTACACACACACACACACACACACACACACCACATATAATGGGATGAATTTGCATTTGTAGAACTGAATTGCAGACACATTCTATTTTTTCTCAACAAGTACATAACCTGTAGGCAGTCAATGCAGGCAATCAATCCATATAATATTTTATAAATTCCTACTTTGGAAATAGAACCAGTCTGACTCAAATTTGGGATACAGACAGAGTTCAACCTCACACCTTTAATGTATTGTCTGAGCTGAGATGTCACCTTTTTTTAATAAAACCTTAAGTTATCTCAAGAATGTGACTTAAAAGAAGTTCTGGGATTTACATATTTATGAACCAAAACCTGCAACCCATTCTAAAAGATGAAAGACTTAACAGCAATCTAGGTTTGTTCACTATATCATTTTAATTGCATAACATTGTGAGCTTTTGCTATAAATTCTGTATCTTACGATCCTGCCCCACTTGTTACCTAATGAAGGAGCAGCGCTCTGAAAACTCGTGCTTCCAATAAACCTGGTGGACTATAACCTGGTGTTTTGTGATTTTTATCTCTGCCCACCCTAGTCCAGCACCAGCACCTCCACATAATGATCCAAGGAGGCATATTCAGTTTCTCAGTAAAATTCCAATTGGGTATTCTGCATCATTTCCCTGGCTATTTTATTCCCTCTGCCCTCCCAATTTCTTTTGTCTCTTTTCCTAGTCTGCCCATCATTCTTCCTCTTTCTCTCTTCCCCATTCTCTCTTTTCTTTCACTCTCCTTCTCCCTCTCTCTTTATTCTCACTCTTTATCTCTCCCTCTCTCTCATCCCACCATTTTGATTTTGCTTCTTTATCCATCTCTCTCTCTCTCTCTCACACACACACACTTACTGTCTGTCTTGATCCCATTCCCCACAAGGGTCTATCACTAGAGAGCAATTTGCCCCAGAAAAGGAGCTGGGCTGATGTCTTGTGGTCCCACCAGATGGGACGGTAGTGGAGAATGAGATAAGAAATAGTTGTTAATTCTTAAATTGCTGCAGTCTGCGTGGGGCAAGTTTTCCTACAGTGTTGTTAGTCTGGGTGACTGAGGATTTTGAACCTTAAATAAGGCACAGCAAAGACAGACGGTTATCATTTAAACTTCTTTCAAGACAACTCCAGGATGTTAATGGTGATATTTCAAATACATGGGTATTTTACAAGCTAATTGATATATTCCTAATTTAGTCTATCATCACTAAATGATTATTTCAAAATCCTCCTAATCATAATCCTGGCTGTATCACTAATGGTTAAAGATTTAAAACATACATTTCAGTAGTTGAAGAAAATGGAAGTCAGCATCTTTTCTCATTTTCAATGATGTTAAATATATGTCATTTCACACTATCACTCACAATTACTCATAACGTGCTTGAAATAGGAGAGCATTTCTCTAAAATGTTTATAAATGGTTGAAAGAATTTTGATGTGGATATTGTTTAGCAGCATCAACTATGTGTATTTACATAATATCTTTAAACCAGTAAATATTTCCAAGATGATTCACATTAAGAGAAGAAAAGATTGGTCAAAAAGGCAGAATTTAAGGGCTGTCTTCAAGGGAGAATGAAGTGAATAGAAGATGGTATGTTGAAGGAAGGAGTTACATCGTTTAGGGCTTAGACAGACAAAGGCACCAACACCAACAATAGAGCAATGAAAATCAAAGATGTGCAAAGAGATAGAATTAGAAATGCACACAGATCTTGGAGAACTATTGCACATTTTGAGAAATAATTGTTCATGCATTTGTACTGCCATACCCAACAAGACTGAAAAGAACTGGAAGGTTGGATAACGCTATTTTTATTGCATGAATATGATGGGCTGAATGGATGCTGAACATGTTTTATGTTTATACCAAGGTGATAATAGAAATAGGATTAGATTCCCTAAAGTGTGGAAACAAGCCCTTCGGCCCAACCCACCCAGACCCGTTTCCCCTCTGAATAAAGCACCTAACACTATGGGCAATTTAGCATGGCCAACTCGCCTGCCCATCTTCAGGCTGTGGGAGGAAACCAGAGCAAACCCACGCAGAACGTACAAACTCCACACAGTCAGCCGCCCAAGGCTGGAATCGAATCTGGAACCCTGGTGCTGTGAGGCAGCAGTGCTAACCACAGAGCCACCGTGCCACCCTAAGGGGCAGCTGATGGCACTGAGAGATTTCTAACCATGGATCAGAAACATAAAATTAAAACAGATCGTGCAAAGGAATTCAACAAGTCTGGTAGCATCCATGGTGAAGGAACCTGAAGGCTGAATCTTATGTTTTCTTGGTTAGGTCCAAGTTTTACTGAGTGTTTTGGAGGGATTTCAGCTGGAAGGCCTTGCCAATATTCTTGCCATATCTTACTCAACTCAACTTCATCAACAATGCACCCAGCCTCATTGTGGCATACATAATCTCCAATTTCAGCATCTTTTTACCACACAATGTGCCAGTCAGTGGATTCCTAGACCATATAGTCTCCCTTATACCTATGCCATCTTTAAAAATCCATTCTGCACCAAAACAAGAACTTACAGCCCGAAGCTGCCCTGCATATGGTGCCTGTCATTTGTCCTGCATGTGGCAGACAGGGAGAGATCGGCGTCTCGCTTTGCTGGCAGACACCTGGAGGTCCTATTGGATGGGGTAATGCAGAGGCAATGAGAACTTCCTCTTGCCCCAGGGCCAGCAGTGGGGGGTCATCATATCAGATCATGTCAGGCTAGACAACTGCATGGAAGTCAGTTGAAGCAGTAAGAGAAGAATGGAGTGGACCTCGTTTTAAATGGAAGCAATAGGAGCAGTCCTGATAAAGCCTGATGGACAAGGTCTGGATTGAACTCAAACTGGAACAGCAGGAGCAGAATCCAGGGGTGGACCTCCGGAGGTGATGTCATGGCTCAAAAAAATAACAGGATTGACCGCTCAGGTCCAGAGACTGAGCCAGGTCTAGAGTCACGTCTGGAGGGATAAGCGAGGGTAATGTACTTATTATTGTGATTTGTAACTTGTTAGGAATAGAGAGCACAAGAGTGAGAAACTTGATTTTAGTGAGGAGGAGAGAAGGTTGTGTAATTGGTTCCTTAGTTTATTGTCTGTGGTTGATGAGGTTCACAATGGCAGGAGAACTGAACACGGTAAAATGCTTCTTCTGCAATACATGGAAAATCAGAGACACTTCCAGTCTCCAAAGTGACTCCGTATGCAGGAAGTGTGTGCAGCTGCAGCTCCTGATTTGCTGCATGGTGCACCTAGACCTGTGGATGGGCTCACTATGGAGCATCCATGAGGGTAGGAATATTGTGGACAGCACAGTTAGTGAGCTGGTCACACCACCAGGAAAGGGCTACACAGATGCAGAAGAAGTACATGACCACCAGCAAGATTAGTAAGCGTGGGCAGGGAGTGCAGGAGTGCCCTGTGGCCATTCCACTCCCAACAAGTATACTGTTGGGAGGATGGCCTCTCAGGGGAAATTGACAGCAGTAGCCAGATCAGTGGCACCATGATTAGTATTGATATATAGCAGAAGTGTTGGCGAGCAATAGTGATAGGGTACTGTATAATCAGGGGCACAGATAGGCATTTCTGTGGGTGTGGGCAAGAGTACAGATTGGTGTATTGCCTCTCTGGTGCCAAGGTAAAGGATAACTCTGAGCAGGCACAGAATATTCTGGAAGGGAGACTGAGCAACCAGCGGTATTGACAGTTTAGTCAAAAAGAAAAAGGAAACATATGTAAGGTTTAGGAAACAGAAATCACACCACACCCTTGAGAATAAAGGAAGTAGAAGACTTAAAAAAGAAATTAGGAGAGCGAGAAAGGACCACGGGTTATACTTGGCAAGTCAGACTAAGGAGAATCATTTGGAATATTATGTGCAGTTCGATAGGAAGGTTGTGGAGACTTTAGGGAAGTACGAAAGCAGTTTCTCAGGATGGCGCCTGGACTGGAGTGGATTAATTAGAAGGAGAGGTTGGATAAACTTTGATTGTTTTTACAGAGCATTGGTGGCTGAGAAACAACTTGATAGAAGTTTATAAAGTTATGAGAGGCACGGATAATCTGGATAGTCAGAGTCTTTTTCACAGGGTGGAAATATGAAAAACAAGGGTAGGAGGGGAAAAGTTTAAAGGAGACGTATGCAGCAAGTTTTTTTCACACAAAGGGTGCTAGGTGCCTGGAAGGCTCTGCCAGGAAGGAGATAGAAGCAGATAGGATAACAACATTTAAGATAAATACTGACAGGCACATGAATAGACAAGGAATAGAAGGATACAGACCATGTGCAGGCAGATGGGATTAGATAGCAATATGGTCAGCACAGACATGGAGGGTTGAAAGGCCTGTTGCTGAGCTGTGTTGTTCTGTGTTCTAGTCCAAGGTTGCCACCTGGGCTGGAGCAGTCTAAGTCACATGGGGAGCTCCCAGGAATCTCGAAATGCCCAGGAAGAAGGTCAAAGACCTTCTTCGCTCTGCCAACTCAAGTGCCATAATCTTTGCTCTGATAATTTACACTCACTCAGGCTCTGCTACTGTACCCACCTCCCAAGGATCATGCTCTTCCATGCTCACTATTGCCTGCAACATCTTACCTCACTCACTATCACCATCCCAAACTTCAACCCATTAACCTTGCATGCCCTCTCTGCTCCCTACCCACTTACTCAGGCCACCTTCCAAACTATAACAAACTACCAAAAATAACAGCTGTGTCGCCCACTTTCAAATCCCTTAATACTTCTCTCTCTCTCATTCCAGGAAGAAAACATTCCCCAAAAGGGCAAAAGGACTCAAGACATCTGGTGGGCTGCCCAAAATTCAGCTCCATATCCCAAATGTGGAGAGAATCCTGACTTTGACCTCCCGAATGTCCAAGTATCAGAGGCTGAAGGTCATCCTCTTGGCTTGACTGAGGCCTGCTATCAACCATGACAAGTTTCCTGGCCTTGTTTCAGTAAGAAATAGTAGAAGTGAAATGAGTCTGGTATCTCTGGCAGAGGGGGCAAAGTGTTAAAAATGGCAAGACAAAGCAAAGGTAAGCAGGGGGATGCTGTGAGCATCCAGTAGGTTCATAGAGACTATTTTCAGCGAGGGAGGAGCCTGGAAATGCAACTTGGTCTGGTCCATGAACTGGGTGTGTGTCCCTGATCATACAGTGCTCTTGCAGCAGTGTTACAATGAGCGTCACTTAAAAGTGGCTCAATGATGTGCCACAGGCATTCTTAGAGGCTGGAACATATCAAATATAAATGATTATGGCTGTGGGGTGCAGGTGGCAGTGTCCATGGAATGCACCCTCAGATGTTGCCCTGACTGTGCCTCATGGGCAAGCGACAAGCTGAATGCACCAGGTCCCCACTCAGTTTCCACGTTGTGGTTTCTCGGCACCTAGCTTGTTTGGTAAGATAGAAAGCTGAATACTAATAAGGTGTGTTGGGACATTAACAAGGAGGCATTTAACAGGCTACAACTCCCCCCCCTTAATTGGCAACTCACCACTGCCTAGTGAGAAACTCACCGTGCGGTTGTGAAAAACAAAGGATGGAGTGAGATTCTCTCAAATAGAGATTGAACTCTGTGGGAAGCTAGAGAAGTGATTGCTGAGCCTCTTGCTGAGATATTTGTATCATCGATAGTCACAGGTGAGTTGTCGGAAGACTGGAGGTTGGCAAACGTGGTGCCACTGTTTAAGAAGGGCGGTAAAGACAAGCCAGGGAACTATAGACCGGTGAGCCTGACCTTGGTGGAGGGCAAGTTGTTGGAGGGAATCCTGAGGGACAGGATGAACATGTATTTGGAAAGGCAAGGACTGATTCAGGATACTCAACATGGCTTTGTGCATGGAAAATCATGTCTCACAAACTTGATTGAGTTTTTTGATGAAGTAACAAAGAAGATTGATGAGGGCAGAGCAGTAGATGTGATCTATATGGACTTCAGTAAGGTGTTCGACAAGGTTCCCCATGGGAGACTGGTTAGCAAGGTTAGATCTCATGGAATACAGGGAGAACTAGCCATTTGGATACAGAACTGGCTCAAAGGTAGAAGACAGAGGGTGGTGGTGGAGGGTTGTTTTCAGACTGGAGGCCTGTGACCAGTGGAGTGCCACAAGGATTGGTGCTGGGCCCTCTACATTTTGTCATTTACATAAATGATTTGGATGCAAGCATAAGAGGTACAGTTAGTAAGTTTGCAGATGACACCAAAATTGGAAGTGTAGTGGACAGCGAAGAGGGTTATCTCAGATTACAACAGGATCTGGACCAGATGGGCCAATGGGCTGAGAATTGGCTGATGGAGTTTAATTCAGATAAATGCGAGGTGCTGCATTTTGGGAAAGCAAATCTTAGCAGGACTTATAAAATTAATGGTAAGGTCCTAGGGAATGTTGCTGAACAAAGAGACCTGGGAGTGCAGGTTCATAGCTCCTTGAAAGTGGAGTAGCAGGTAGATAGGATTGTGAAGAAGGCGTTTGGTATGCTTTCCTTTATTGGTCAGAGTATTGAGTACAGGAATTAGGAGTTGAAAATGCATTGCTGGAAAAGCGCAGCAGGTCAGGCAGCATCCAAGGGGCAGGTGAATCAAAGTTTCCGGCATGAGTCCATCTTCAGGAATGAGGAAAGTGTGCCAAGCAGGCTAAGATAAAAGGTAGGGAGGAGTAACTTGGGGGAGGGGCGTTGGAAATGCGATAGGTGGAAGGAGGTTAAGGTGAGGGTGATAAGGTGAGGGTGGTAGGCCGGAGTGGGGGTGGGGGAGGAGAGGTCAGGAAGAAGATTGCAGGTTAGGAAGGTGGTGCTGAGTTCGAGAGTTGGGACTGAGGCAAGGTGGTGGGAGGGGTAATGAGGAAACTGGAGAAAACTGAGTTCATCCCTTGTGGTTGGAGGGTTCCTAGGCGGAAGATGAGGTGCTCTTCCTCCAGCCGTCATGTTGCTATGGTCTGGCGATGGAGGAGTCCAAGGACCTGCATGTTCTTGGTGTAGTGGGAGGGGGAGTTAAAGTGTTGAGCCACGGGGTGGTTGGGTTGTTTGGTCCCAGTGTCCCAGAGGTGTTCTCTGAAACATTCCGTAAGTAGGCAGCCTGTCTCCCCAATATAGAGGAGGCCACATCGGATGCAGTGGATGCAGTAAATGATGTGTGTGGAGGTGCAGGTGAAGTGGTCTTTTTGGAACGCTGATAGGGGAGGGGAGGGAAATATATACCTGGTGGTGTGGTTCGTTTGGAGGTGGCGGAAATGACGACGGATGATACGATGTATATGGAGGTTGGTGGGGTGGTAGGTGAGTACCAATGGGGTTCTGTCCTGGTGGCGATTGGAGGGGCGGGGCTCAAGGGCGGAGGAGCGGAAAGTGGAGGAGATGCGGTGGAGAGCATTGTCGACCACATCTGGGAGGAAACGTCGATTCTCCTGCTCCTTGGATGCTGCCTGACCTGCTGCACTTTTCCAGCAACACATTTTCAGCTCTGATCTCCAGCATCTGCAGTCCTCACTTTCTCCTACAGGAGTTAGGAGGTCATGTTGCAGCTATACAGGACATTGGTTAGGCCACTGTTGGAATATTGCGTGCAATTCTGGTCTTCTTCCTATCGGAAAGATGTTGTGAAATTTGAAAGGGTTCAGAAAAGATTTACAAGGATGTTGCCAGGGTTGGAGGATTTGAGCTACAGGGAGAGGCTGAACAGGCTGGGGCTGTTTTCCCTGGAATGTCGGAGGCTGAGGGGTGACCTTATAGTGGTTTATAAAATTATGAGGGGCACGGATAGGATAGATTGAGCCCTCCACGATCACCTGATGAAGAAGCGTCACTCCGAAAGATAGTGTGCTTCCAATTAAACCTGTTGGACTATAACCTGGTGTTGTGTGATTTTTAACAATGGATAGGATAAATAGACAAAGTCTTTTCCCTGGGGTCTGCGAGTCCAGAACTAGAGGGCATAGATTTAAGGTGAGAGGGGAAAGATATAAAAAAGACCTAAGAGGCAACTTTTTCATGCTGAGGGTGGTACGTGTATGGAATGAGCTGCCAGAGGATGTGGTGGAGGCTGGTACAATTGCAACACTTAAGAGGCATTTGGATGGGTATATGAATAGGAAGGGTTTGGAGGGATATGGGCCGGGTGCTGGCAGGTGGGACTAGATTGGGTTGAGATAGCTGGTCGGCATGGGCGGTTGGACCAAAGGGTCTGTTTCCATGGTGTACATCTCTATGACTCTATAAATGTGATTGTTTTTATGATGTTGAGAAAGGGAGGAATGTCAGGTAGAAGCAAAGGGAATGTTTAGAGTTGAGTGAAGCTTTAGAACCAGCACCTCTTGTTTCAGTTCAGCATTTTAAAGCTTTCTGGACTCAACATTAAGTTCAACAACATCAGACCCAATGAGTTCTGTTCTTCATTCTAATTTTCAGTCAGCTGTTTTCAAGTCTTTGCCTTCAGGCAGACCATCCCCTTTACACGTCATTAAAACTCACTCCGAACCAAGACTTTGACTCCCTTCCACAAACATTACCACTCCCTTTGGCTTTCAGAGTCGGGAGTGTGGTGCTGAAAAAGCGCAGCAGGTCAGGCAACATCCAAGAAGCAGGAGTATTGACGGTTTTCAGCACCACACTCTTGAGGGTGGAAGGGAATCAAAGCCTTGGTTCAGAGTGAGTGGAAAAGCACAACAGGTCAGGCCTCATTCGAGAAGCAGGAAAAATGACATTTCAGGCATAAGTCCCTCATCAAGAAGGACTTGTGCCTGAAATTCCTGATGAAGGACTTATGCCTGGAACATTGATTCTCCTGCTCCTCGGATGCTGCCTGATCTACTGTGCTTTTCCAGCACCACACTCTCAACTCTGATCTCCAGCATCTGTGGTCCTCACTTTCTCCTCCTTTGCCTTTCACTCCATGATGGACCATCTTTGTCATTTGATGAGAATAGGCAGATTTGCCTTACAAGGAAAGGTCGGACAGGAGTAAACCCTCCGGAGATTAGAACAGTCGGAGGTGAACTAATTGAAACATATAAGATCCTGAGAAGCCCTGACTGGGTGGATGTGGAAAGGATGTTTCTTCTTATGAGAGAATCTAAAACTAGGGGGTCATAGTTCAAAAATAAGGGTTTGCCCATTTAAAATGGAAATAAGGAAACACTTTTTCTCTCCGAGTCTTTGGAATTTTGTACTTCAAAAGGCAGAATCTTTAAATATTTTCAAGCCAGAGGTAGATACATACTTGATTACCAAGGGGATGAAAGACAGCTGAAGAAATGCAAAAATGTAGAGTTGAGGTTAAAACCAGATTAGATTCCCTACAGTATGGAAATAGGTCCTTCAGTCCAAACTGACCCTCTGAAGAGTAACTCACCCAGACCCATTCCCCTACATTTACCCCTGACTAATGCATCAAACACTATGGGCAATTCACCTGACCGACACATCTTTGGACTGCAGGAGGAAACCCACACAGACATGGGGAGACTGTGCAAACCCCACCACAGACAGATGCCCAAGGCAGGAATTGAACCCTCGTCCCCAACACTGTGAGGCAGCAGTGCTAACCACTGAGCCACCATCAAATCTTATGGATTGGCAGAACAGGCTTGAAGGTTTGAGTGGCCTGCTCTTATTCCTTGTTTGTGTGATCTCTCCTACCTTCTACTCAACTCCAAACATTCCCTTTGCTTCTAAGAGCAAATTACTGTGGATGCTGGAATCTGTCCTGAAAACAAAAAAATGCTGGAGATTACAGTGAGTCAGGCAGCATCCATGGAGAAAGAGAGCAAGCTAACATTTTGAGTTTAGATGACACTTCATCACAGCTGACGCGTGAGGGTCAGCATTTATGCTATAGTGGGGGTGGGGGGTGGGCGAGGAGTGTGGATTGCTGGGAGAGAAAGGATGTTGATAGTACAGATTAAATGATTGGAATGTGGGAACGGCAGAACTACGGTGAGGTAAAAGCAATGACTACAGATGCTGGAAACCAGATTCTGGATTAGTGGTGCTGGAAGAGCACAGCAGTTCAGGCAGCATCCAAGGAGCTTCAAAATCGACGTTTCGGGCAAAAGCCCTTCATCAGGAATAAAGGCAGTGAGCCTGAAGCGTGGAGAGATAAGCTAAGAGGAGGGTGGGGGTGGGGAGAAAGTAGCATTGAGTACAATGGGTGAGTGGGGGAGGGGATGAAGGTGATAGGTCAGGGAGGAGAGGGTGGAGAGGTTTGGTGGAAAAGGAGATAGGCAGGTAGGACAAGTCCAGACAAGTCATGGGGACAGTTACTGAGCTGGACGTTTAGAAGTAGGGTGAGGTGGGGGAAGGGGAAATGAGGAAACTGTTGAAGTCCACATTGATGCCCTGGGGTTGAAGTGTTCCAAGGCGGAAGATGAGACGTTCTTCCTCCAGGCGTCTGGTGGTGAGGGAGCGGCGGTGAAGGAGGCCCAGGACCTCCATGTCCTCGGCAGAGTGGGAGGGGGAGTTGAAATGTTGGGCCACGGGGCAGTGTGGTTGATTGGTGTGGGTGTCCCGGAGATGTTCCCTAAAGCGCTCTGCCACGAGGCGCCCAGTCTCCCCAATGTAGAGGAGACCGTATTGGGAGCAATGGATACAATAAATGATATTAGTGGATGTGCAAGTAAAACATTGATGGATGTGGAAGGCTCCTTTAGGGCCTTGGATAGAGGTGAGGGAGGAGGTGTGGGCGCAGGTTTTACAGTTCCTGCGGTGGCAGGGGAAAGTGCCAGGATGGGAGGGTGGGTTGTAGGGGGGCGTGGACCTGACCAGGTAGTCACGGAGGGAATGATCTTTGCGGAAGGTGGAAAGGGGTGGGGAGGGAAAAATATCCCTGGTGGTGGGGTCTGTTTGGAGGTGGCGGAAATGTTGGCGGATGATTTGGTTTATGCGAAGGTTGGTAGGGTGGAAGGTGAGCACCAGGGCGTTCTGTCCTTGTTATAGTTGGAGGGGTGGGGTCTGAGGGTGGAGGTGCGGGATGTAGACGAAATGTGTTGGAGGGCAAATTGCAGTCTCTAAAGAAGGAGGCCATCTGGTGCGTTCTGTGGTGGAACTGGTCCTCCTGGGAGCAGATCCGGCGGAGGCGAAGGAATTGGGAATATGGGATGGCATTTTTGCAAGAGGTAGGGTGGGAAGAGGTGTAATCCAGGTAGCTGTGGGAGTCGGTGGGTTTGTAAAAAATGTCAGTGTCAAGTCGGTCGTCGTTAATGGAGATGGAGAGGTCCAGGAAGGAGAGGGAGGTGTCAGAGATGGTCCAGGTAAATTTAAGGTCAGGGTGGAATGTGTTGGTGAAGTTGATGAATTGCTCAACCTCCTCACGGGAGCATGAGGTGGCACCAATGCAGTCATCAATGTAGCGGAGGAAGAGGTGGGGGGTGGTGCCGGTATAATTACGGAAGATCAACTGCTCTACGTAGCCAACAAAGAGACAGGCATAGCTGGGGCCCATACGTGTGCCCATGGCTACCCCTTTGGTCTGGAGGAAGTGGGAGGATTCAAAGGAGAAATTGTTAAGGGTGAGGACCAGTTCGGCCAAACGAATGAGAGTGTCAGTGGAAGGGTACTGTTGGGGACGTCAGGAGAGGAAAAAACAAAGGGCTTGGAGGCCCTGGTCATGGCAGATGGAGGTGTAGAGGGATTGGATATCCATGGTGAAGATGAGGCGTTGGGGGCCGGGGAAACGGAAGTCTTGGAGGAGGTGGAGGGCGTGGGTGGTGTCTCGAACGTATGTGGGGAGTTCCTGGACTAGGGGGATAGGACAGTGTCAAGGTAGGTAGAGATGAGTTCAGTGGGGCAGGACCATGCTGAGACAATGGGTCGGCCAGGGTGGTCAGGCTTGTGGATCTTGGGAAGGAGGTAGAACCGGGCAGTGCGGGGTTCCCGGACTATGAGGTTGGAAACTGTAGGTGGGAGATCTCCTGAGGTGATGAGGTTCTGTATGGTCTGGGAGATGATGGTTTGGTGATGGGGGGGTGAGGTCATGGTCGAGGGGGCAGTAGGAAGAGGTGTACTCGAGTTGGCGTTTGGCGTCAGTGGTGTAGAGGTCTGTGCGCCAGACTATCACTGCGCCCCCTTTATCTGCTGGCTTAATGGTGAGGTTGGGATTAGAGCAGAGGGATTGGAGGGTTGCGCGTTGTGAGGGTGAGAGGTTGGAGTGGGGGAGTGAGGTAGACAGGTTGAGGCGGTTAATGTCCCGGTGGCAGTTGGAAATGAAGAGGTCGAGGGCAGGTAATAGGCCAGCGCGGGGTGTCCAGGTGGATGCAGTGTGTTGGAGGTGGGCGAAGGGGTCTTCGGAAGGTGGGCGGGAGTCCTGATTGTGAAAGTAAGCTCGGAGGCGGAGGCGACGGAAGAATTGTTCAACGTCATGGCATGTATTAAATTCATTGATGCGTGGACGGAGGGGGATGAAGGGAAGTCCTTTGCTGAGGACTGATCGTTCGTCCTCAGTGAGGGGGAGGCCTGGAGGGGATGGTGAAAACTCGGCAGGGCTGGGAGCTTGGATCTGGTGTGGGTGTAGAGCTGGGAGTGGGGGCAGAACCTGCAACTGGAGTGGGTGTGATGGTGGGGGGAATGGGGGTGGAGTCATGAGCAGGGGTAGTGTTCCCCTTGGGGTTCTGGGGAGTGGGGATAGTGACAGTGGGGTCTGTGGGGAGGCGTGTCAGCAGAATGCAGGTGAGTGACGCTGGTGGGGGCGGAAGTGGTGGTGACCACGGCAGTAGGGGTGGCGGAAGTCACTGAGCATGTGGCATCAGCGATGATGTGAAGGGCGGAAGTGATGTCACGTGTGATGCATGAGGAATTGTGAGGGGTGGAAGTGGTTGTGGGAGTGGCTATGATGGGGGCAGAAGTGACATCATCAATCAGCGTGTGGGTGGCAGCTGCATCAGCCGCATGGCTAATGGCGGAATAGATTCCGAGGCCAGGAGAATCTTCTGGAATGTTTGAGGAGCGCTGGTTACGGAGGTGGGTCCAATTGTCAGACTGGAAAGTACAGACACTGGGGTGAGGTGAGGGGAGAGAGGACATGGTGACACAGAATGTAACAAGTAAAGCTAAAAGAAAGGGAATGAATGGGTGTTGGTTCACACTGTGAAGGCATTGAATTCACTATTAAGTCCAGAAGGTTATAAAGGTGTTCCCTTTGCTTCCACCTGATACTCCTCCCTTTCTCCACATCATAAAAGTAATCACATTTCAACCTTTCTTTACTTTTAGCAAGTCATATTGAACCCAAAACATTAACTAGTGAGCCTTTTCCAGCACCATCGGTTTGTATCACAGATTCCAGGATCTGCAGTATTTTGCTTTGCAAATGTTAAAAGCAAGACAGGAACCTTTCAGGTCAATCATTGCAGAATACTTTGAATAATGCTTTACCACTTCTAACATTTATCCTGGTGGATCCTTTCATATCTTGGAGAGAGGAACCTTGCTGTAAGGGTAGAATCTTTGTTTTCAGATGCATGTGCAGCATCCAACAGAGATAGTCATCAAAGAGGCATCTGTTATTTCTGATCACGTATTACCCTTGGGAAGAAATGAATCAAGTAATTTATTTGAATGATTCCAACAATGACTTTTGTGTTATGATATGGAGTTTTCAGTTAGCTTATTTAAGAAATAACTTTGTACAACTAGATGTTTTGAAATTTCTGTTGCTATATCATGATAAACATCACACTGGCAACTGCTTATTCATTGTCTCATGTCAGTGAGCAGGTGACAGTCCTGAGGGTTTTAAATTCAAGAGATATCAGGAATGCTGATGTGGACGTGCTTTTTTTCAGTAAGAAATCTGCATTTTTCAATATCCGACCTTTGATTTTACAGGTATTCAAGCAGGGAATGCCCAGTTAGAAGCAGTTATTAAAACCGAAAGAATTGCGGATGCTGTAAATCAGAAACAAAAACAGAAGTTGCTAGAAAAGGACAGCAGGTCTGGCAACATCTATGGACAGAAATCAGAGTTAATGTTTTGGGTCCTTGCTCAGATCTTTGAGTATAGGAGGTGGGACATTATCCTGAGTTTGTACAGGATGCTAATGAGGCCAGTTTTGGGGTACTATGTACAGATCGGGTTGCCCGAATAAGAGAAGAATATTATTAAATTGGAGAAGGTTAGGAAAGGATTTACCAGAATGATGCTGGGGCTGGAGGGTTTTGAGTTATCAGGAGAGTTGGGTAGGCTGCAACTTTTTTCACTGGCGTGTAGGAGGTTGAGGGGTGACTTTATAGAGGTTTATAAAAACATGAAGGGCATACAAAAGGTGAATAGTAAAGGTCTTTTCTCTAGAATGGGGGACTTCAAATCTAGGGGGCATATCTATAATGTGAGAGGAGAAAGATTTAAAAGGGACTTGAGGGGCAACTTTTTCACACAGAGGTGGTACGTATGTGGAATGAACTGCCGGAGGGAGTGGTAAATGAAGGTACAGTATCAATATTTAAGGAACATTTGGACAAGTATATGAATAGGAAAGGTTTAGAGGTATATAGGCCAGAAGTGAGCAAATGGGACTAGTTTAGTTTGGGAAACTTGGTTGGCATGGACGGGTTGGGCTGAAGGGTCTGTTTCTGTGTTGTACGACTGTATGACTGTATGACTCTTTCTCAGAACTGAGTTCTGATAAAGGGTCATGGACCCGAAATGTAACTCTGATGTTTCTCCACAGATGCTGCCAGACCTGCTGATCTTTCCAGCAATTTCTGTTTTTATTTTAGAAGCTGTTATTGCTTGTCTGCTTAACATGAAAATGTAAGCCCTGATTTTCCAATGAGGTACAAACCGGGTAGGAAAAGGAGCAAGATGGTGTCAAACTTTCATGATGGAACAAATGTGAAGATTCATGAGCAGTAAGGGAATAATGGGATATGCAGAAAACGCAAGAAAGTGAACATGAGGAATCAGCCATTAACCTATCAAGCTCAAAGGGCTGAATGAAACAAGAAGTCTGTTTTGAAGAATGTTGGTGGAGAGAGGTACCCTTCATGCTGTCCTGGCCAATAGTTATCTCTTAACCTAGTGCCATTGAAACTGATTTTCTGATCATTCAACACAGTGTCATTTGTAGAACCTTGGTCTGTTGGCTGCCACTTTTCCTACTATATAGTAGTGAAGTAGTTGAAAAGTACTTCAGTTATTGCCAACATAGGAAAAGTAGGTCAACCGAAAAACATCTCAAATCTCTCTTGTGGTCTCATTAGGGATGAGTGAATTCACATTCAAATGTGCTCCAGTGACTTTGAGAAACCAAATCACCTGATTTTACTGGTGGTTCTAGCAGTGGTCAGGACTTCAGCTATCTTTGTGCCTGGGGACTGTCTGCATCATATAAAATTCCAACGCCTGTTCACAAAACCTTCCACCTCACTGTGGCAACAGAATCAAAGGATTGTCACAGAATAAAAAGGAAGCCCTTTAATCCATATTATCTACACTAGCTGTCTGAATAAGCAATTCACTTAATGCCAGTTTTTTGCTGTTCTCCCCATGACCCTACACCTTCTTCCTTTACAAATGTCAGTTTATTGCCCTTTTGAATGTTACGGTTGAACCTGCCTCCACAACAGCCTCAGGCAATATATTCCACTCACTGCATGTAAAAGTCTTTCACTTCTCTTTAACCAATTGCTTTAAATCTATTCCCTCTCAGTTTCAATCCCTTCACAGGTTTGTCTGTATTTGTTTTGTCCCTACCCTTCATGATTACAATTTTCTCTATCAGATCTCCTCTCAGCCTCTTTTGCTCCAAGGAAATCTGTTCTAACTTCTCCAATCCATCTTCAAAACTGAAGTTTTACATCCCTGCAACCTTCCTCATGGACCACTCCCTCCAATGCCTTCATATTCTTCCGAAAGTGTAACTTCCAGTACTGGATGCAATACTCCAACTGAGGGCAAACCAGTACTTTATACAAGTTTAGTGTAATCTCTTTGCTGTCGTACTCTCTACTCCTATGAATAAAGCCTCAGATGTTGTATGCTTTGTTAACTGATCTCCCAACCTGTCTAGCCACCTGCAATGACTCATGCATATAATCACACAGGTCCCTTCAGGATCTGGGCCCCTATTAGTGTTGTAGTCCTTATTTATAAGGACATTCAATGTTCTTCTTATCAAAATGAATCACTTCACATTTTGCAACATTGAATTTCATTTGCCATCTGGCCGTCCATTCAACCAGCTGTCCATGTTCTTTTGAAGTTCTGCATTGACCTTGGTTCTCAATGCTTTCAGGTTTCATGTTTCCAAAACTCTATGGAGAAATATTATCAATTTATTTTTCACTCATTCAGAGGATGGGGGTATCTCTAGCTTGGCCAGCATTTATTGTCTATCCCTAATTGCCCAGAGGGCAGTTGAGAGTCAAACACATTGTAGTAGGTCTGGACTCACATGTAGGCCAGATTTTGAATTTTATGCCCAAGTTCTCAGTCATTTCTATATATATATATCTCAGGAAAAACAAAGATCTCAACACCAACCTCTGGAGAACTGTGCAATAAACTTTTCTCCACTCTTAGCAATAATCATTGACTGCTACTATTTGTCACCTGTCATTCAGCTTATCCTGTATCAATTTTGCTACTGATCCCTTTGTGTGAAAGTTCTCGTCATTTTCTGCTAAATGACTTTTGACAATATTCTTAGGGAACAGTCCAATATGGCCCACTGCCTCTTTTACCCATCTGGTCTCAAGGCATACCCGATGAATTTTTAATTAAAGGTTATTTCTGTCAAAAGGTTTTAATGAATGGTTGGTGATACAGTATAGTCCAACTACTTGGAGCATTCCATGGCAATATAGACAGATCCATCCTTTGCAACACCAGGCACAGGTAGAACCTCACCAGTTGCACTTAGGGAGAAAGTGAGGACTGCACATACTGAAGTGTGGTGCTGGTAAAGCACAGCCGGTCAGGCAGGATCCAAGGAGCAGGAGAGTTGACATTTAGAGCATAAGCTCGATGAAGAGCTTATGAGGCTGGGGAGAAGGTAGCAAAGAGTACAATAGGTGAATGGGGGTCGGGATGGAAGAGCTTCAGGGCAGAGGAGATGACCTGGGGATTGCAGTGAGAGAGAGAGAGACTCACTGAGATTCTTGTGGAGAGAGGAGGAGAACTTCTTCAAGGTAGGCATCCTTGCAAGAGGATTCACAGTAAGGTTAAAATCAACTAGGCAAAAGTGAGGACTGCAAATGCTGGAAACCTGAGTCCAGGCCCACTGCAACGTGTCTGATTCTCAACTGCCCTCTGGACAATTAGGGATGGACTATAAATGCTAGCCAAGCCAGCGATACCCGCATCCCATGAATGAGTGAAAAAAAAGGTTACGTTTCTTCAGAGTTTTGTAAATAGTGTCCCTGTGGACATGATCCATATTTGACTCCCAAAACATTAGAAGATTATTATTACAAGCAGTTCAGGCTTGGGGAATGAGTCAGATCTATGACATGTGCAGAAACACTGAAAACCTGATAACCAGGTTCTGTTACAACTTTAATAAACCCCAGTCGGTTAGTTATATGTGACTTTTCCTTAAGAAATTCATACTTGTTTTCTTTAATTAACCGACACTTGGCCATGCGACTAATATAGCCAATGCTTATTATTATGTCAGGAATGTAGCAGTTTTCAATGACATGCTCATCCCTTTCCCAGCCAAACTCGCCAAGTTAAAATTAAGCCTGTAAATCTTGTTATAAAAGGTAAAATATCGGGACCTGTGCAAAGTTCCACTTGGGAGACATGTATGAATATTCAATGGCTTCATCTGAATCTCCTCTAGCTGCTAATTTGTTGGAGGTGTTAATTTGTTTGAAACAAATGGAATTAACACCTCTGCTTGAACAGCAGAGAGACAGAGTTCAGACTCATCCATTATATTTTTTGCAGTGGAAGTTAAGTCTCAGCTTTTTTATTTGCCAACTGTGGTCTATTCATCAAACAGATCCTGAACCATAACCCTTGCTGGTTGTTATAAGTACTATTTGGTAAGTCATTTCCCTTCCTTAGTAAATCTGAGTTATGTTCTTTTTCACTCCCAGTGGTTTAAGGGTTCTTCCCTTTTCACAAATCTAATTGCAGCTGTCAAATTACGTATCTTCACCTCCTGAACATATTTTATAAAAGTGGGCAGATGGTTCTTCTCTGGTGATCCAATTTTAATTCCTCTGTGAGTTGCTTGAGGTGCAGTGTCATTCAAGCTTTTGCTTTAATTAAAGTTTCTCTGACCTGTATGAGCTCACAAACAGCAGCCGCAGACGCTCTGGGCTTTTAATCTGTGTCCCTTCCAATCGCTGTCATTCTCTCAAAACCACTTTTGCAGGTAGCACTGATTACAATTCTCATGAGTGAGCGAGGGGTTTCACGTGCAAAGATTCAATTATCAGAGCTTGATTAGTTTCTTCAGGAGAACCCAGACAAATTGCATGCGAGTCCACAATTCATCTGTCTTTGACATGTTTTTTCATCATAATCTAGTTACAGATACATTTATTGTAGCCATTAGTTCTGTTTTTATAATGAAGTAATTTGTAGGGTAATTGTGAGGCAGTGTTACTTGCTCTTGATTCTTGATGGGATATTGAATTTCTACACTGAATCTTTCATGTTTCTTTCACAAAATGTTCAAACTTGCTGGGACATTTTTGTTACACTCCTCTGGAACATGTGAGACTTGAACCTGGGTCCCCTGGAATTCAGAGGTAGGGGCACTACCATTGCACCATAGGAGTCCAAGATATCACTGGTCAGTGGTTTCCCCCTGACTGTGGTCTTTAATTAGCTGCCAGAGGAAGGATATTAGGCTCCATGTCTCTTCACAGGTGCATTAGCTCATTGATTTATTTGGCTGACCAGATATTAGTTACACACAGGCAGCCAACATTAATTCAGAAGTACCCAAATTAAACTGCGAATCCACATCAATACTGTTGGGTACAGGTTCTTCCTTTTTTGCCAACCGTCCACCCACTCATCCATACAACAGAGATGTACTTTCTTTACTTTAACCTCTGAGAATTTATGAGCAAGTTGAACAAAGGTGCAAATGCATGAATGGGAGATTGCACAGTAATCCTTCTGAAAAAGCCATAACTCAAAGAAACCCTTGCAACTGCACCAATTCAACTGAATGTGCCATTCTGTGCTCACCTGATTCAGTTAAGACCATCTGCTCAACCACTTCACCTATGGTACTTAAGAAGGCTGGGGAGTTGGCAAAGTTGGCAGCATAAGTGCACCATAGTGTGCTCGTGTAAGATGGGCAATAGTAAGTCAATAGCAACCAAACATCAACAGAAACGAAAATTTGCAGAAATGGGAAATAGGTTCCCAACTCACTGTCTATCACCACGCAAAATCAAATTGAAAGACAGGTTGTCAAGATTATTATCAACAGCAGATACTGGGAAATGGACATTCTCATCATGCCCCATGTGGCAATAGGAATGATATTGGGCCAGACTTTGTTAGTGTGGTGATCACCCCAGTGTTGTCCTTCAAAGCTAGGTATAAGCCTGTTTCAGGGAACCCCAGGGAGATTATGTAGCAATTGAGCAGTTGAAGAGTTACCATAACACACTATTTTAAAATGTTCTGTGCCTTCAACAGCTGGCAGTTTCCCCAGCAACACCAACCCAGGTAAGACGTCAGCTGTGACAGGAAGAACTCTTTAATGACCTTGTAAGTGCCTCAGTTGACCTATATAGGTGGGGCAGAGGGGTGGGGTGTGGGGTGAGGGGCATATCATCCTCCTTCCTGGCTATTGATAAAATTGCATGATGCTGGAAAACTAATGGGAATTCCATCACCCCTTTCTTTTCCTTGCCATTTTACCCACTCCCGCCCCTCTTCACAGCCTTTCCCCATTGCTTCCAGTCGAGCTCAATTTCATGTAATATTTTTTGAAAGTTTTCATGCAATGTGTGCCTTCTTTGCTGAGCCAGCATTAATTACCCATCTCTAATTGTCCTTGAGCAGGTGTTGGTGAGCTACCTTCTGCTGTCCATGATGATTCCCATATTTTTGGAAGAGAGCAAATTCCAGGATTTTGGTTCAGTGGAAGATTGGTGAAATATAATTCCAAGTCAGAATGGTGTATGGTTTGGAGGGGATCTTGCAAGTCATGGTGGTCCCATGCATATGTTGCCTTTAACTTCTCAGTGGTAGGTATGGTATAATGGGGATTCATGCAAATTATGATAATGAAACTGATCACAGGGCTCAGAAATCAGCCAGGAAGAAGACACCAGTCCAGAATAAGCATGTAGAGTCACAGGCTCATACAAATGGAAATTAACTCTTCAGCTCAACTAGCCCACACCAACAATGTTTCCAAACTAAACTAGTCCCACCTGCCTGCATCTGGACCATATCCCTCCAAACTTTTCCTATTCATGAACTTAGCCAAATATCTTTTAAACATTGTAACTGTATCTGCAGCCACCACTTTCACTGGAAGTTCATTCCTCACAGAAACCACTTGTGTAAGAAATTTGCCCCTCATGTATTTTCCAAATCTTTCTCCTCTCATCTTAAAAATATGCCCTCTACTTTTGAACTCCCCTACATTAGGGAAAATATCCTTGTCATTCATCTTATACATGCCCCTCATGATTTTACAAACCTCAGTAAGGTCAGCCCTCAATCTCCTACACTCCAGTGGAAAAAAAAAACCCAGTCTATTTTTATGTCTGAAACCCTCCATTCCTGGCAACATCCTGGCAAACCTCTGCTGAACCCTCTCCAGTTTAACAATATCCTATAACAGAGCAAACTGAACTGCACACCATACTCCAGAAGAGGCATCACCGACACCCAGTAAAACCTTAACATGACATCCCAATTCCTGTCCTCATAGGTCTGAGCAATACAAAGGAAGAGATCTTGGATAATGCAGTAGAGAGCTGGTTTTGATAACCTACTATGTACAGATGTAAAAGAGTGTTGTAGTACATAATGAGTTGAAATGTCTTGTTTTGAAATAAAAAGCAAGCAGCTGCAGGGACAGTACATGTGCACACACCCATAGCCCAGAGGTTCTCCACACCACATAGAGACAAACCCTTCCGTCCAATTCATCAATGTCAACCAGATATCCTAAACTAATCTAGTCTCATTGCCAGCACTTGACCTATATCCTTCTATACCCTTCCTATTCATATACTCATCCAAATGCAATTGTACCAGCCTCCACCACTTCCTCTGGCACCTCATCCCATACACACACTACCTTCTCTTTGTGCATGTGGTTATTTTGGCTTAAAACATAAGGTAAAGCAGTAGACATCATTAATTTGGAAGATGCTATTGAAAGATCCTTTTAGGATATTGCTGCATTGCATAAATGGTACACATGTCTGCCACTGTGCATGAGTGGTGGAGGAGGTAAATGTTGAAGATGCTAGATGGCGAATCAATTGAGCAGGCTGCTTTGTCATGGAGGATGGTGAACTTCTTGAATGTTGGTGGGGCTGCAGCCAAGTGATGATTACTCTATCATCCCTTGATTCATGCCTTTACATGTACCTCTAGAGCAGGATTCTAACCTTATGTCTCCAGCAAGCTCATGAAATGCATGTAACGTTAAATATCCAATGCTTGAGCAGAAGTCCTGTCCATTGGACACCTGCTTTAAAAAAACAACAGGTCCTCAAAGTCTCAATTTAAAAGGGAAGTAAAGGAGGAGCTTTCTTTATTCCTATAAATGTCAGCTAATGAGCAAGAACAGATTTTCAGCTGATTTTCCACTCTTTCTCAGCTTCATGTTTAGATAAAAGCAATTTGATCCCTATTACAAAAGCAATATACTGCAGATGCTGGAAGTATGAAATAATAAACAGAAAATGCTGGAAATGCTTAGCAGTCTGGGAACTTTTTATAAATCTTTGAATTGTATAAATGTGTGTGATCGTGTGTTTTCACTCTCATTGATTCCTCACTCACTTTCACAGTTACACACCAAACTTTCTCAGTGAAAAATTGAGGAGTGCACATTCTCAGTATCTGGTGCTCAGTTTGGATATAATACCATTTTCTCGTTGAATTGAGCATTTCCCTGCCAATTCCTTCTTTTGTTGCTACATCTTGAAACATATCCCTATCATAAAGCAAACTAAGATTGTGTAACACTTCAAAAAACAGATTTATAACATTATTATCAAGCAGGCAGATAAAAGAACACTTTTTGGGTCAAGGTTAGAAGCCAGCTGTACTGCTCTTTAACTTGCCCATCAATTCCGATTTATTCACAGGTAGGTAAAATTTTGTTCCAGCTTCTGTCAGAGTTCGCACATCATGTACAGAGCACTGTTCATCTTCCTTTCTGAGCAGCACTGTAGTTTTATGAAAAATTTACTTTAGGAAGCCAATGTAGAGAATTAGATGAGCAGATTCAGCTTATCTCAGCTAATATGACACAGCAGCAGTTACTGAGCTGTGAAAAGGAAAGTTGGCTTGATTTCTCACTCCTGGTTACCGTGAGGCTCCTGCTAGATAGTATTGCTGTTCTGACGCTGAGGAGATGTCACTTCCCTTTGCCAGTTTTGTCCGGCCTCCCACTGAACACAGGGACAGGATCAAGGGAAAGTGCAGGTTAATTTACATTCACATCTCAATAAGAGTCAATGCATTTGAAGAGAAAAAAAAAGTAAATCACGACAAAATAGATATGGGGCAATTCACAGAATTTAAATGTTTCTTCATTTTTTTATTAGTAATGAAAGAATGTAACAGTCTTTACCCTGTTTTAAAAGAAAAACAGCTGAAACAGTCCTATGGACAAACCCTCATAAAGAACTGAATTAAAAAGAAGTGTTGGCTGATATAACTGAAATATCAACTGTACCATATTATTTTTATGCACCATCCCATTTTACATCTTAGTATAATACTGGGAATGTAGAACATTTAAGGAGAGGTACAAGGCCAGATATCACAAAAGGTAAATGTGATCATGAGTATTCAGACATGTAATGTTGCCATTTATCTCAAGAGGGTTGGAATATAAAAGCAGCAATGTACTACTGAGACTTTATAAAGCTCGAGTTGGGCCTCATTTAGAATACTGTTTTGAATTTTGGGCCCCACACCTTAAGAAGGACATAATGGCACTGTCCAGTGGAGATTCACACGGATGATCCCTGGAATGGTAGGCCTAATATACGATGAATGACTGGCGATCCTGGGATTGTATTCATTAGAGTTTGGAAGGTTGAGGGGAGATCTAATAAAAATTTACAGGATAATGCCTGGCTTAGAAAGGGTGGATGCTGGGAAATTGTTTCTGTCAGGCAGGGGTACTAGGACACGTGGGCACACCCTTAGAATTAGAGGGGGTCAATTTAGAATGGAAATGAGGAGACATTTCTTCAGCCAGAGAGTGGTGGGCCTTTGAAATTCATTGCTATGAAGTGCAGTGGAGACCGGGACGTTAAATGTCTTCAAGGCAGGGATTGATAAATTCTTGATCTCACAAGGAATTAAGGACTACGGGGAGAGTGCGGGTAGGTGGAGTTGAAATGTTCGTCAGACATGATTGAATTGCGGAGTGGACTCAATGGGCCAAATGGCCTTACTTCCACTTCTATGTCTTATGGTCTTATTACTCTTCTAATAAACTGCTTTATTG
Organism: Chiloscyllium punctatum; assembly: GCF_047496795.1. NCBI lineage: Eukaryota > Metazoa > Chordata > Chondrichthyes > Orectolobiformes > Hemiscylliidae > Chiloscyllium > Chiloscyllium punctatum. The sequence continues at coordinate 53,191,535 of NC_092778.1, forward strand.
AAGGGAGGGTTGTTGCTGAACTAAGATAAATATATTTCGCATCATAAATCACACTAAATACATTTTTCAATCAAACACAAGGTGTCATACACATATGAGAAATGCTGATGATAAAAGACAAAGGTCTATTGTGTTCTCCTTCTATTTTGTATTCAGATTTAGTCTCCATTTTTAAGAAAGGGTCTAATTGCATTGCAGGTGGCACAGTACAAGTTCTTTAGATTGGTACAGATTCTTGTGCAATCTCGTGTTGTAGAAAAAACGTGATTTAGAAACAGTGCTTAGAGTGATGGCGATGTAATCGTGTTACAGCCAATACATGCTTTAAAAGTTCGGGCTTTAGAAACAGTGTCCCAAATTCGTCAATCGCGTGATAGTAGAATGACCTATTTTAGGGCTGACAACCTTGAACATATATGTGTGCGTATACGTACAAGATGACTTTAGGCTGATGATTTCCTAGGTTTTCTGCTATCGGGAAGTTTCTTTAGGTCTAGTCTGGGTTTGTTGTAGATTAATTGATGCATAAATTTGGAGCTTGGGTGCCGGTTGTGGTAGCTGTGAGTATGTTCGCTGAGCTGGGAAGTTGATTTGCAGACGTTTCATCCCCTGTCAGGGTGACGTCTTCAGTGCTTTGGAGCCTCCTGTGAAGAGTTACTGTACTGTGTCTTTTGGAATTTATTTGATTCCATTCCTACTGCTTCTGGTTGTTTGTTGTAGTGGCCGGTATATTGTTCAACAAATACATGGACCTGTACCCAATATACCAGCCACTACAACAAACTGGAACTGGTGACCGGAAACAGCAGGAACAGACCCAAATAATTTCCAGAAGAACCAGTACAGCAATGCTTCCCAGGAGGCTCCAAAGCACTGAAGATGCCACCTAGACAGGGGACGAAATGTCTGCAAATCAACTTCCCAGCTCAGCTAATATACCCACAACTATAACAACATATGTAGCCCTCAATACTGTATTTAAGATATTATTTTATGAAAGAACTCAATTTAATTTTCATTTAAATGAATTGGTGTAAAATTGGCCACTTAGTATGATATGTGTGTGGTCACTTATGCAGCATTCTTCCAGGGTTTAGTTCATGCCAGGTTAATTTATGTGTTCAGCACTGAATTGGCAGACCTTGAAACATTTCTTTCAATTAAGCTGTCACAAAGATTGTTGGAATCCTAATGATAGTTTAGCGAAAAAATGTTCTATGTGATTGGCTTCATGTGGACATTCTGAGCTTCACTTCAGATAGGTGGGTAAGGTTTCCCTGACACATCTGAAGCTCTGACATTGACGGATTGCTAATGGAATGCAGGCAGTCTTACATAACTGCACAACTCCACTGCAAATGCGTTTGGGAACAGATGCAGATTGAAATCTCAGCAATCAAAAAAGTCTTGGCTGGTTTTCCTACGTGCTTTTGCCTCTTTTCCTTGCAGGACCAGTTGTCTCACACGAATCACTAAAGACAAGAATTATAAAGTTATGCTATCCATTTCACAATGTTTCATTTTTGTACCTGTTGAGAATTAAGGGTCCAGAATTTTCAATTAGTTTATTATTGCTTTCAACATTTCTGCCGGAACATACAAGATCTTACATAATCAACGTGTGTGTTTCCCCCATTCCTCTTGTGAATGCCTCAGAAATCTCAAGACAGCATTTAGAGAAGGAAGGGGTCAGGAAACCTGGTCTCCATCCAATGCCTAGGAGAAAGTGAGGACTGCAGATGCTGGAGATCAGAGTCGAGTGTGTGGTGCTGGAAAAGCACAGCAGGTCAGGCAGCATCCGAGGAGCAGGAGAAGAATTGGCCAGAAGAAAACTGTTCTTATAACCACGCCCACTCAAGCAACTGTCTCCACCCTCCATCTCGAACTCCAGCTCCACTCCAGGTCCTAACTCCCACCACCATTCCCCCAGACCACCCTCCACTGAGCACAAACATTTAGTCCTCAGTAAAGGCCTCACCTTTATCCCTTCATGATCCCAGATTAATGTTTTCGACACATGCTGCAACCTTGAATGTTTCTTCCACCATCTCCGCTGCCGTGCCTACTTTTTTTAACCAAGACACCCACCCTCCCACCAAGGACCCCTTCTTCCGCTTCCGTCATACCCCATCCACTTGGACACCCCGTGCTGGCCTGCTACCCGCCCTTGAACACTTCATTTCAAACTGCTGCCATGACATCAACTGCCTCAGCCTGTCCACTCCCACCACTCACTCCAAACTCCCGCCCTCACAATGTTCAGCCCTCCACTCCCTCCGTTACAATGCCAACCTCACCATCAAATCTGCAGACAAGGGGGGATGAAATAGTAGTGTGGCACACTGACTTCTAACTGCTGAAGCCGGGTGCCAACTCGCAGACACCTCCTACTGCTCCCTTGATTACGACCTCACCTCCCTTCACCAAACCATCACCTCCCAGACCATCCACAGCCTCATCACCTCTGGGGATCTCCCATCCACAGCCTCCAACCTCATTTCCGTCAACCTGCACTGCAGAATTCTACCTCCTACCGAAGATTCACAAACCTGACTGCCCTGGTCAACTCATTGTCACAGCCTGCACCTGTCACACTGAACTCATCTCTTCCTACTTCGATACCCTCCAGTCCCACTTAGTCCAGGAACTCCCCACTTATGTTCGTGACACCAACCATGCCCTTCACCTGCTCCAAGATTTTCATTTCCCCAGTCCCCAACACCTCATTTTCACCATGGACATCCAGTCCCTGTACACATTGATCCGCCATGACAAAGGTCTCCAAGTCCTCCGTTTCTTCCTCTCATGCCGCTTCAACCAGTACCCTTCCACTGACATCCTCATCCGCCTGGCTGAATCGGTCCTTACCCTCAACAACGTCACCTTCCAATCCTCCCACTTCCTCCAAACCAAACAGGTAGCCATGGGCACCCACATGGGACCCAGAGCTATGCCTGCCTGTCTGTCATATATGTGAAATAGTCCATCTTCCACAGTTACACTGGCACAAGGAGGTTGAACAGTTCATCAACTTTACCAACACCTTCCACCCTGACCTCAAATTCACCTGGACCATCTTGGCAACCTCCGTCCTCTTCCTCTCTATCAATATCTCTGGCAACCGACTAACCACAAGCCCATCAACTCCCACAGTTACCTAGACTACACCTCCTCCCACCCTACCTCCTGTAAAAATGCCATCCCTTATTCTCAATTCCTCTGCCTCCACTGCATCTGTTCCCAGGATGACCAATTCCACCTCAGAAAGTCCCAGATGGCCTCCTTCTTCCATGATCGCAACTTCCCTTCCCATGTGGTTGATGATGCCTCCAGCGCATCTCCTCTACTTAACGCACCACTGGCCTTGGACTCCACCCTTCTCAATGCAACAAGGACAGAACTCCCCTGGTCCTCACCTTCCACCCCACCAACCTCTGCATACAATGCATCATCCTCCACCACTTCCACCACCTCTAAATGGACCCCACCATCAGAGATATATTTGCCTCCCCACCCCTATCAGCATTCCAAAAGGACCATTCCCTCCGTGACTCCCTCTTCAGGCCCACACCCCCAACCAGCCCACACCCTGCTCCTGGCACCTTTCCCTGCCACCACAGGGAAGTGCAAAACCTGTGCCCACACCACTTCCCTCACCTCCATCCAAGGCCCCAGCACAATACTTTCGAATCCATCCAATTACCTCCTTGATCTTTGCAATCCAGATTGGAGCATTGTTGGGATATTAGAGAAAAAATGTCACTGCAATGATGTATTGATTTTAATTATGCAGAAATAGCTCAATTGGAGATGGCAAGGGATTTTGATTGAGGCAGTGAGGGGCCAGGTGGAAGCAGGGACTGGAGGCAGATTATAGGTGTGCAGCAGAGAAACTGTGCATGTACTGACGAATGGTTCTGTGCTGACTGGGCATGCACAGCTCTTCATATGTAGCAGCAGATGTTAGATTAGTAAATGCAGCATGGTGATTAAATTAATCTAACAAGAAATACAGGAGAAACCCCTTTCCCTATAGAATATGAAACCCACTATCGCAAGGTTCAATAGCTTTGCATTCAAGGGGAAGTCAGATAAGTACACAAGAAAGAGAGGAATAAAAGGGTAGTGTGGTTTTTGTGGGCTACAGGATGCTCTTTACTTGACTGAGTCTGAGGCCCTATTTAGGTTACAGCAGGAGAGAAACAAACATTTGTGTCTTAACAAGAGGAGGCTTTTGCTTTAACAAAATTTCATTTATTACATATTAGCAATTAAGTATTAGTTACAATAGCTAGTTACCATTGTTATTCATACCATAAAGTGGCCAATGGATATCAGTCTTCACTACTCCAGAAGATCATAAGATCCCTATGATCCCTATGCCTTATCCCTATCCAATCCGGTATGAAATTATCACCTGGGTGGAGCTTTATGAAACTCCAACATTAACTCTTTCAGAACTTTTACCTTATACAACAGATATGCGCAGTGGGAGGAGATTCACCTGATGACTAACTTGGACCTGTTGGGCGAAATGGTTAGTTTCTGTGTTCTTTTGCTTCTTCTATTCTCCTTCCCCAATTTGCCTGTTAGCTAAAAAATCTTGAAAAATATTGTTTTCCCACCAATCAATTAATGAAGATGTTAAGGTTGACAGGACCACAAAATGTTTGAGATGTTTTCATTATCAAGCCAGAAAGTGACAGTCAAATAAGTGTATTTGATGAATGCTCCAGAATAATACTATACAGGGAATGCTATATCAAAAATTAAGTCAAGGATCAATTTGAACTACCAATAGCCAGTTAATTTTTTTTATTTTGTAACCAATGGAAGCTGCAATGGCCAATGTAGTGAAGCATTCACTTCTATCAAGGGTAATTCTCTACCGTGATTAGACTTAGACTGCTGTGGTTAAAATTCGAGAGTGTGGTGCTGGAAAAGCACAGCAGGTCAGGCAGCATTACATTACCTGAAATGTCAATTCTCCTGCTCTTCAGATGCTACCTGACCTGCTGTGTTTTTCCAGCATCACAATCTCGACTCTGATCTCCAGCATCTGCAGTCCTTACTTTCTTCTTCTTCTTGTTATGGTTAAAAACTGTCCCAAGTTTTTATTGATTGATAGTCCTTTTATTAGTTCATGTTTACTCCAAGGCTGGGATGACTACATTTCTGTCATAAAAACCCTTATAAAGATAAGCTTGATATTCTTCCTAAACTGTACATCTAGTCAAAAGTAACCCCTTAGCAATTCCAAAGGGAATTGTCAACTCTTCAATCTCTACCAACAAATCCCTTCCCTTCCTATTACCTCTTTCTAGGCAAACACAGGAGGTGCAGCACTTGACCTTTCTCCTCTTCCATTCTCACCATCCAAACTCCCAAAAGCTATTCCAGATGAAGTAACAAAGTGCTTATACAGTATAATAAACTAAAAGAATTACCCACTCCTCACAATGGGGTCTCCTTTACACTGGGGAGACTAAATGCAAACAAGGTGACTGCTTTGAGGGACACCTCCTTTCTGTACGCAAACAAGATTATGAGATTGCAGCCGCATGTCATTTCAATTCCTCGCCTTAAGCTGCTTCTCTGACTTTTCTGTCCTTGGCTTGCTGCAATGTCCTAAAATAACTCAACACAACTTGGCGGAAAATTTCCTCATCTTTCAATTGGACATTTTATCGCCTTCTCGATACAGCACCCAGAGGGGACAAATGAGTGGTATTTGGAAAAGAACATACTGGTCATAATGGAGCTTCATGTTGAAGAATACTGGGCAAGGCCAGACCAGTAGGTGCCCTTTTCATGTTTTACTGGATTTTCCTACTGCACATTGAGTTAAAAAAATGTTTAAATCATAACATTGTTCCACATTATGTTTCCTTTCTCTACAATTAGTACAAATCAGTCAGTAATTAATTTGCAAGAAGCCACTGATGACTTTAAACATTACTTGTGAGTGGCCTTTCAAATTCATATTCAGGCATCTGCAGTCAATGCAGGCCTTTAGCTTAACCGTTGAGCTCCTAAATCCGAGAATCAAATTGCTTTGACCACTATCAGAGTCTGCCTATTCTACATACTTGTGGCCGATGTTCCTTGCATGTGTGCTAGCACCCTCAGCAAAATGGGTGTGCATGCAACAAGGATATTTTTCAGCGCTAGTGATCTTTCAGGAGTTATTGGAGTCAGAGAAGGTCCCAGAAACTAGCTAATGTAACAGCCCTGTTTAAGAAAGGAGGGAGGCAGAAGACAGGAAACTATAGGCCAGTTAGCCTGACCTCAGTTGTCGGTAAGATTTTAGAGTCCATTATTAAAAATGAGATTGCAAAGTACTTCAAAGTGCATAGTAAAATAAGACTGAGTCATCATGATTGTTATAATTCTTTGAAGATGTAACAAGCAAGCTAGAGAAAGAAGAGCTAGTGGATGTGATCCATTTGGATTTCCAGAAGGCCTTTGACCACAGAAAGCTGCTAAATAAGATAATTGCCCATTGTGTTCTGGACAAGGTACTGGCATGGATACAGGACTGTCTGACCGGCAGAAGGCAGAGAGTAGCAGTCTTTTTCAGGATGGCAGCCGATGATTAGTGGGGTTCTACAGGGGTCCATGTTGGGACCACAACTATTCACATTATACATTAACAATCTGGACAAAGGAACTGAGGGAATTGTTGCTAGGTTTTCAGATGTCACAAAGATAGGTGGAGGGACAGGCAGTCTTGAGGAAGTGTTGAGGGTGCAGAAGGACTTGGACAGGCTGGAAGAGTAGGCAAAGGAATATAATGTGGGAAAGTGTGAGGTTATGGACTTTGATGGGAAGAATAGAGGCGAAGACTATTTTCTAAGTGGGGAAATGCTTTGGAAATCTTGGGAGTCCTAATTCAAGATTCCCTTAGGGTAAATATTGGCAGTTCGGAAGGCAAATGCGATGTTAGCATTCATTTCAACAGGCTAGAATACATAAGCAGAGATATACCACTGAGGCTGTATAAGGCTCTGATCAGACTGCAGTGGAATACTAGGAGAAGTTTGGGATCCATATCTAAGGAAGGACGTACTGACGTTGGAGGGGTCACATAGGAAATTTGCGAGAATGATCTTGGTGAATGAAGGGTTTGTCACATGAGGAGCAGCTGAACACTCTGAGTCTGTACTCGATGGAGTTTAGAAGGATGAGGGGGATCTCATTGAAACTTTCAGAATACCAAGAAGCCTGGAGAGAGTGGACTTGGAGAAGATGTTTCCACTACTATGAGCGATTAGGACCCGAAGGCATAACCTCAGAGTGAAAGGATAACCACTTAGAACAAAGGGTGGGTTATTCTGAGAAACTCACTGCTGTAAAGAGCTGTGATGTCGAGTCATTGAATATATTTAAGACAGAGATAGATAGGTTCTTGATCGGTACGGGGATCAAAGGTTATGGGGAAATAGCAGGAGAATGGGGTTGAGAAACATATCAGCCATGATTGAATGACAGAGCAGACTTAATGGGCCAATTGGCCTAATTTGCGCTATATCTTATGGTCTGATTCTTTGGGATGCAAAAGTACTCAGATAGTACTAAAAAAGCAGATACATTGGTGTCAACTTTAGAGGAGACAATTGTTAAAAAATGGCATAGATTTTAATCTTAAGCTCTAGAAAACTACTAAATTTTGTCAAAATTTTAAGAATCATAGTTTAATAACTTTAACTGCAACAATAATAAATTAGATTCCACACAATCCACCAAAATCTAAAGATGTATTGTCATGCTTTCATTGGTAAAGAGTTAGTGGCCGATAAGTAAGATTTTATACAAAGAGCAAGATGACCCTAGTTACAAAGGTTGACAAACTATCTCAAAGGAGCAGCAGTGATTTTTCAATGCTCACTTGAGTTTAAACTCAAAAGGCCTAACTTTATCAGAAACCTGTTCTCACCTTTCAGGTCAGAAATTCGTCGATTCTAGTTTTCTTCCAATGGGTGGGAATGAGATTGGGAAAAAAGATACTAATATATACAAACAGATCTCTCGCCACTCACTGGCGAGAATCTCATCTCACTGTTCAACACTTCTTGGAAAATGATAGATACCTTTTGCTTTTCACATTGAGAAGTTCCTTGCTGGATATTTCACCTGATTTTCCCAACTTCATCATCATGGTCCACATCATTCAAAGGCTGGATATATTTACCCAATGGTTTAATTGTGAACAATAATGAATAAGGAAGATTGTGTATACTACAGTCTGAAACAAAGAGGAGCATTGGTTATCTCTCATGACTTAAGTCACAAATAATAAGCTGAAATAATTGAAATTGAAAAAATAAAACACAAATAATAACGAACTTAGTTAAACTCAATCCAACAAGTTCACATTTTAACATTACATTTACAGGAAATTGTAATGCTTACTAAAGCTACTTATTTTACTGATTGTTATTGATTTTAATGAAGTAACTGCACGAAAACTATCATAGAGAAAGCACTGCAGTTTTGAATTTCAGTGCTCAAGGTGATTATACCAGAAAAATGTGCTTTTGCCAGAAACCCTTCTGACGTCTTGATTTTAGGCAAGATCATTTTGACCATACGATTCCTGTGCTATTGTTCAATCTTGTTGGTGACTAATAATCCTTCTTAAGTACACAAATTGAAGTGTCAGCCATGATTCCTCCACTTCTCCCATCCCATATCTGCGGGACCATTCCCACAATGCCACACAAAATCTAAATTATTTTGGTTGTTTTGAGCAGGAAACAATCGGTAAAATCACAGCTGTCAGACAGAGAAATTACACAAGGGCTGTGGATATCAGCTTTCACTGAAATAACATACAAGCAGTGCAGTTTCATGACTGACATGGGAGGGCGAATGCCCAGCTTCAGATGTTGCAGTAGAGATGTCAGTGATTTTTTTAAAAAATCACTGCCTGAAACTACAGGAGAAGAGAATGACCTTTGGTTTTTGAGCCTGATTGGCTATATGTTTGATTTTAAGACTGGTAAAAATTCTAATTCATAATTTTTTGTTTGTAAATCCGTAATAGAGGAAGATGTTGTCATGGTTTGATATGTTTATACTGTGGTCTGTCTCTTGATTAACTTTTAATATGAAGGATTATTATTAAGTTATCCCAGAGCAGTGTTTTGGAGAAAAGTACGTTGTGTTTGTTATTAGGTAATTTCTAGGTCTGTAGATTGTTAAAGGTGGAGAAATCACTTTTGCAGAGTAGTGTGCTCTTCCTGTCAGATATGAGAGACCAGGGAGAATTTGAATGTTCCCAGAGATTAGATTTGTAGAAAGCGTGTTTGGTTGTGAATCCTATTGGACAGCATGGAACGACTGGAGCAGCAATTAGAGGCAATGATAAGTTTTCAAGAGCAAGGGTGTGTGATGGATAGCAGTTTCGGGAAGGTGGAGACACCACAGATACTGTCGGGTAGATGGTTGACTGCTAGGAATGGTAGGTGAGGTAAGCAGATAGTGCAGGAGTCTCTTGTCGCTATCCTCTTTTTAAACAGATGTGTCGTTTCGGATACTGAAGGGAGAGATGGTTTCTCAGGGGAGTATAGCACTGACAGCCAGGTTTCTGGTACCATGATTGGCTCAACTGTAATGGGTATGCCAGGGTTCAAAGCAATCAATTGTAATGGGGGACTCTCTAGTCTGGGGCACAGATAGACATTTCTGTGGCCATCAGCAAGACATCAGGATAGTGCATTGCCTTCCTAGTGTCAGGGTCAAGATGTCTTGCAGAATATCCTGAAAGAGGAGAATGACCAGAAGGATGTTGTTGTGCACATTAGTACCAATTCATAGATAAGAAAAGGGTTGAAGTTCTGCAGAGAGAATATAGGAAATTAGGCAGGATGTTAAAAAGTAGCACCGCGAAGGTAGTTACATCTGAACTATTCCTGGTACAATGTACTAGTGAGAGTAGCAATAGGAGGATAGAGTGGATGAACGTGTGGATGAGAGGCTGGTACAGGGAGCAAGGATTTACATTGTTAGACCATTGAGATCTCTACCTGTATAAGAGAGCTGATTCCACCTGAATTGGAAGGGAACTAATATAACGTTGGAGACATTTTCCACTGCTACTTGGAAGGCTTTAAACTAGTAAGCTGGGAGCCAAAGCCATACTAAAAAAAGTGAAAAGGCAGAAGCTGATACAGTAGATAAGGGGAGCAAGTCAAATAGTCAAGGCAGACAAGAGCTGGCAGAGAACAAGGTAAGACTGATAAATTAAACTGCATTTACTTCAATGCAAGAGGCCTGACAGGTCAGGTTGATGAACTAGGGCACGGTTGGAGACATGGATCTAGGATATCATAACTATTAGAGGAACATAGCTCATGGATGGACAAGACTGTCAGCTTGATGTTCCTGGATATAGATGCTATAGGAAGATAGAACATGAGGAAAGAGAGGAGGGTGAGTAGCGTTTTTGGTTAGGGATAATATTACGGCTATAAATACACAGGATATTTCTGAGGTATCCTCCATTGATGTTATATAGGTAGAACTGAGAAATAAGAAATAGTTGATCGATTGTATGATAGGCCCCCTATACTCAGAAGGAAATTGAAAAGTAAATATGTAAGGAGATCTCAGATATTTGTAAGAATACTGAGGCTGTAATGGTAGGGGACTTTAACTTTCCAAATGTAGGCTGGGACTGCCAATATATTAAAGTGCTGGGATGGGGAGGAACTTGTTAAGTGGGTGCAAGAAAACTTTCTTATTCAATGTGAAAATGTACCTACTAGAGAAGGAACAATACGTGACTTTCATTTGGGAAATAAGGCAGGACAAATGATTGAGGTTTCATTGAGGGAACATTTTGGGGCCAGTGATCATAATTCTTTTACTTTTAAAATAGTTCTGGAAAAGGATCGAACTGATCAAAAAGTTAAAGTTCTAAATTGGAATAATTGAGGCTCTGGTCAAGAATAAGGAGGAGACATATATCAGGTATAAACAGCTAGAATCGAGTGCATCCCAAGAGCAGTGTCAGGCAGAGGGAGCATACTTAAGTAATTTTGCAGATGATACAAAAATTGGTGGCATAGTGGACAGTGAAAAAGGTTATTTAATGTTACAAAGACATTAGCGAGTTTTGAGAAGATTTGTAGGTCACGTTGAGGTTCTGGACATAGGTTTGTTCGCTGAGCTGGAAGGTTCATTTTCAGATGTTTCATCACCATACTAGGTAACAACCTCAGTGAGCCTCTGAATGAAGCACTGGTGATGTAGCCCACTTTCTGTTTATGTGTTTGGGTTTCCTTGAGTTGGTGATGTCATTTATTGTTGTGACGTCATTTCCTATGGTGATGTCATTTCCTGTTATTTTTCACAGGGGGTGGTAAATGGGATCCAAGTCAATATGTTTGTTGATAGAGTTCCAGTTGGTGCTTCTAGGAATTCTCGTGCATGTCTTTGTTTGGCTTGTCCTCACTGAAGATGTTACCTAATACGGTGATGAAACTTCTGAAAACAAACTTTTCAGTTCTGTGAGCAAATCTACATCCATTACAAAGAGATTTTGATCAATTGGGTCAAATGGCAAAAGAGTGACAGATGAAGTTTAATTTAGATAAATGTGACATTTTATATTTAGGTAAAATAAATAAGGGTAGGACTTGTTTTTAGGAATTTCAAGACTGTGGGGCTTATCTTTTAGGTGAGAGGAGAGAGATTTTAAAAAGTCACAAGGGACAATTTCTTTACTCAAAGAGTGGTTGCGTGGAATAAACTTCCAGAGGAAGTGAAGGATGTGGATACAGTTAAAAAGACATCTGGATAATTTCATGAATAAGAAATATTTGCAGGGATATGGGCCAAACACACGCAGGTGGGATGAGTTTAGTTTGGGATTATGGTTGGCATGGACAGGTTGGACCAAAGGGCTTGTTTCTGTGCCTTATGACTTCATGACTTTATGATCTAGGTAGTGGGCAAAAAGGTGCCATGAAATAGCCTTGGCAAATAGAGTTAAGGACAATTAAATAGATTCTATAAGCAAATTAAGGGCAAAAGAGTAGCTAAGGAGAGAATAGGGCCCCTTGAAGGTCAACATGGCCGTCTCTGTGTGGAACCACAGGAGATGGGTGAGATACTATACAAGTAATTTGCTTCAGTATTTACTGTGGAGAAGAACATGGAAGCTAGGGAACTTGGAGAAGGACATGGAAGCTAGGGAACTTGTGGAAATAAATAGTAATGTCTTGAAAAGAGTTCATATTATGGAAGAGGAGATGCTGAAGGTCTTAAAATGCATAAAGATAGATAAACCCCAGCACTGTGGGCGGCACAGTGGCACAGTGGTTAGCACTGCTGCCTCACAGCACCAGAGACCCGGGTTCAATTCCCGCCTCAGGTGACTGACTGTGTGGAGTTTGCACGTTCTCCCCGTGTCTGTGTGGGTTTCCTCCGGGTGCTCCGGTTTCCTCCCACAGTCCAAAGATGTGTGGGTCAGGTGAATTGGCCATGCTAAATTGCCCGTAGTGTTAAGTAAGGGGTAGATGTAGATGTAGGGGTATAGGTGGGTTACGCTTCGGCGGGGCGGTGTGGACTTGTTGGGCCGAAGGGCCTGTTTCCACACTGTAAGTAATCTAAATCTAAATTTAATCGGGTGTTTCCCAGAACTATGTGGGGAAGCTTGTGAAGAGATTGCTGGGCCCCTAGCAGAGACATGGGTGAAGTGCTGGAAGACTGGAGGTTAGCTACTGATATGCCATTATTTCAGAAAGTCTGTAAGGAAAAGCTAGGGAACTACAGAATAGGCTAGTGAGTCTGACATCAGCGGTGGGCAAGTTGTTGGAAGGACTCTGAGGGATAGGATTTATATGCAATTGGAAAGACAAGGACTGATTAGGGTTAGTCAACGTGGCTTTTCGTGTGGGAAATCATGTCTCACTAACTTGATTAAGTTTTTGAAGATGTGACAGGGAAGATTAATGAAGGCAGAGCAGTAGTTGTTATCTATATGGACTTCAGTAAAGCATTCAATAAGGTTCTGCATGGTAGACTGGTTAGTGACATTAGATCACATGGGATCCAGGGGGAGCTAGCCAATTGGATACAAAATTGGCTTGAAGGTAGGCGACAGAGGATGGTGGTAGAGGGTTGTTTTTTGGACTGAAGGCCAGTGGGCAGTAGTATACCACAAGGCTCAGTGCTAGGTCCACTGCTTTCTGTCAGTTATATAAATGAATTGGATGGGAACATAGGAGGTATGGTTAGCAAGTTTGCAGATGACACCAAAATAGGTGGTGTAGTGGACTGTCAGGAAGATTATCTCAGAGTTCAATAGGACCTTGATCAGATGAGTCTATGGGCTGAGGAGAGGCAGATGCAGTTTAATTTAGATAAATGTGAGGTGTTGCATTGGAAAGTCAAACCAAGGCAGAATTTATACAATCAATGGGGATTGTTGCCAAACAAAGAGACCTGAGGTTTGCACGGACATAGCTCCTTGAAAGTGGAGTCACAGATTGACAGGGTGGCGAAGAAGGCATTTGGCATGTTTGCCTTCATTGGTCAGGGCATTGAGTGTAGGAGTTGGAACATCACATTATGGCTGTAGAAGACATTGGTGAGGCAAATTTTAGAATATTGCATACAAGTCTGGTTGCCTTCTATTGGAAGGATGCTATTAAACTTGAGAGGGTGCAGAAAAGGTTTACAAGATATCACCAGGATTGGAGGCTTTGAGCTGTAGGGACAGGCTTTTTTTCCCTGGAGCATCTGAGGCTGAAGGGTGACCTTATAAAGGTTTATAAAATCATGAGAGTGATAGATAGTGTGAATAGGCAAGGTCTGCTTCCCAGGGTGGGGAAGTCCAAAATGAGAAGGAGAGAAGGGAGAGATTTTAAAAAGATCTGAGGGGTAACTTTTTCACACAGAGGATGGTGCAGTGAATGGAATGAACTGCCAGAGGAAGTGGTGAAGGCGGGTACAATTACAGCATCTAGATGGGTAAATGAATGGGAAGGGTTTAGAGGGATATGGGCCAAATGATGGCAAATGGGACTTGGTCAGCTTGGGATGTCTGGTCAGCGTAGACGAGTTGGAGTGAAGGGTCAGTTGACTCTATGACTCTACAACTTCCCAAAACAAAGGCACTGATTCAGTTCTTCCAATCAAAAACCTTAAAGCAGCTCTCCACTGTAAGCGACGCCCCCAGGATCAGTGGCTGGTGAAGGTAATGCTCCCAGGAGCCAGAATAGAGGATTTCTACTGGAACTTTGGGTACAGGTAAACGGGATGGGGTGAAGGTATTGGGGTCGGAGGCAAGGGCAGGGAGGTGGCTTTTAGCCCACCTCCCTCATAACTCCTGATTGGGCAGCTTTGCTGGGCTGCCTTCAAGAACTACAAAAATCTCTACAAGTCTCACTTAATCCATCAGCTGCCACCAAATTCTGATGGGCATAAAGACGATCAGTATCTAGTGGGTCCTTACTGAACCTAATTAGCATTGCACCATCGGTGAATGGGATTTCTGTTTCAGGCATTTCCCACTCCCATCTTAATGGGGAATTATTTTCCCCAGTGCTGGGAATTAGATGGGCTGCTACCAATCAGTTGCCTTGGCATTTTTGGCATCATGTCTGCTCCAGCTTTGTCGATTATATTCTGCTGCGGGAGGATTAAAAAACTAAGGAAGACAAACACGGGTAGCCACTCAGATCTTAAGAGAGAAATACAAAAGCAAAATGCTGCAGCTGCTGGATTATGTTTCTGGTCACATCCCACTACCATTCCATTTTGCTTTGCACCATCATGCCCTTCTGTCTTTCGATCATGGGCCTACCCTGATGTTCTTTCCTCCCCTTCCCTTTAACCTGCGTCTAAACTTGCTTAAAACCTGTAACATTTCCAACGTTTCCCAGTTCTGTTGCAAGGTCATTGACCTGAAACGCAAATTCATTTGTGTTTTACTTTGAAACAGAATGCTGGGAGGCCACCAAGCTGAGTGAAGCCTGTGCAGTGATCAGAATGTAGGGGAGTCATCAGTCTGCATTACTTTGGTGAGGCCAAGCAAAATGACTCATCATAATATGGGAAAAAAACATTTTTGACATTTTGTACTTGTGTGTGAAGATAACTCGAACTGATTGAAATAAGTAACTTTAGTTATAGTTGTTTCTCTGTACATTTATAAACAGTGATATAGAACCTTAATGATTTATATTGTATCTCATAACTCACCGTTTTTATCTTTGAAGAGATTGAATGATCACAGTCCAAAAGACACAACAGTCCAGGTCAGGTCAAAAGGGAGTATCTCCCTTGTTAACACTCTGGGTTATGATTTGGAGATACCAGTGTTGGACTGGGGCGTACAAAGTTAAAAGTCACACAACACCAGGTTACAATTCACCAGGTTTATTTGGGAGCACTAGCTTTTGGAGCGCTGCTCCTTCATCAGCACTCAGAGCTGGTGTTTCCAAATAAACCTGTTGGACTATAACCTGGTGTTGTGTGATTTTTAACTCTGGGCTATGCTATTTTGCAGTGAGCTTTTGGATGGACCAGGAAGTCCAATGTGAATGACTCACAGCAGTGACCTGCACAAATTCTCCTGAGAGCAGATCTGTGGGAAGGATAACAGCACCATTTTGCAAACAAAGGATGCGTAACAAAATTAGTTGCTGTGCTACAGATAAGAAAGGCAATTGCATTAATATGATTCCTTTTTTATGGAAGTGTGTTTGGTTGTTTTATGATAATAAAAGTTAATCCATTGCAAAGTCAAAAATATTGACTCTGATTCACAGGTGCGACCACTAATGTCAGTATGAGTCACAAACTGAATAAGTCACTACATGTTTTTTTCCATCATGCGATGGTTTGAGTGACTGCCCTTGAATTGTTCTTTAAAAAATCTTGCCATCATAGAGGGTACAAATGTTAAATACCCTGGTGCACCCAAGCCATTAAGTTACCAGCAATACTTGCAATTAAGTTACCAGCAATTATTATTGGAAGTAACCTAAACAAATTGGCAGTTTTATTTTGACAAGATATGATTCCCTCTTTGTAATCTATGGAACATGGAAACTAGAAAGATTTTGGGTTAATTAACAAGTCAGGAGGGGAAAGGGACATAAAGGGAAAAGCAATATTTCCACATTAGACACCATGCTAACAGTTCCTCACAGGCCGCAACAAGAGATAAGCAATCATGGCTGACAGTGGAGTTATCTCAGCTGGAGAGTCTAGCTTCTGAACAAACAACAAAAACCAAACTAAAAGTAAATTGGTATCCAATCTGTGATGCGGGTAGCTCAGCTGGAAGGCAGAAGTGATGAGCAGTTCATTGACGTAGTTCATTGACTGTTCCTGCACACAAGCACTGATAGGGACCTCATACTGTAGTCATTGTCTTAAGGAAATCCAATCACATTTGCTCAGTTGCTCAGTGACCTGAATGAGTTCAATTCAACTGGGGAGAAGTAAGTGTAATAGCAAGCTCAGTTTCCATTATTAGAATTATAAGTACCTATTTATTTTTAGATATTTCCATCACAATCACTTCTCTCTTCCAGCATATGCAAAGGTCATTTCACAAGTTGCCCTGACTGCCAAAACAGAGGAAGGTTTATTAAATGGACAAACTCAGGAACTTGGTGTTTTGCTATGTTGTCAGGGTTAGAGGCTGTTTAGTCTCCCAAAGGTTTGCTACATGAGTTCACAGTCTTCTAAGCAAGAACTCTTTATTTGCAAGTAAAGATATGCACACACTGGACTTTCACCCAAGGTTCAAACTTCCCTCTTATGTAGTCATGTGACTCTGACATCACAACATAGGCCACAGCACAGAGAGAGGCTCTGCTGGTTGAATAATTTGGCCACACATTGTAATTCCACCTTATAGCATCTGGTCCATAGCCTTGCAAGTTACAGCACTTCAGGTGCAGATGCAGGTACCTTTCAAACAAGTTGAGAGCTTCTGCCTGTACCATCAAGCCGGACAGCGAATTCCAGACGTTTTCGATTTTGAAGCGTTACTCTCCCAGTGCTCTCAAATCCTGCGAGCATGCATCTTTAATCTGTGCCCCTTGCTAATTGACTAAATGTTTTCTGATGTTAACTCCTACACTTCATAGCTTGGGAATCTGAAAGACTTATACAATCCATCTCATTTCCCAGCTCTTTCCCCAAAGCCATGCTAGTCACTTACCACTAATAAGAGCTAAAGTTCTGAAGAAAGCAGTGCTGAAGAACTTCAGTGAGGTTCCTTAGAACATTCACAGCGCTGTCAATCATTACCCTTTATGCAGCAAATTTTGTAAATATCAGGCATGCATCATGATTAAGTTTTAGTCTGTTCATGCATATATTAGCTCTTATTGAGGCAATTATTTAAATGATACAGATTCAAGCTGCCAGTCTCCCATCTGGCAGTACCATTGATGCACTATAAACACACATAATACTATAATTAATTTTTTGTTGACTGTAAAATGCATTTATTTTTAAAAAGCATCTGTACATGGAATCATGCAGTACAGAAGGTGGCCATTTAATCTATTGGGCAGACTTTGATACCCTTCCTGGTGGCTAGTTTGGGGGCAGTGGGCATTTAAATAGGCAGGCGGGTAACAAGCGGGGCACCACCACCTTCCCAGGTAGAAATTCTTTGATCTGTAGGAAGCCCACTGTGGCCCAGTTAAGTGCCTGATTGGTCATTAATGGAACAGGCTTAAGTAAGAATAGTGGCATGGGGACCTCACCAGCTTTCTGTGGAAGACACCAATAATCTTCATTAATATTCAGCCAATTGGTCTTCCCAAAGTCACTTTGACAGGACTTAATAAACCCATGAATTCAACCATATGGAAGGATAAGGGCAGCACATGAATGGGAGCACCAGTGATTGCAGGTTCCCATTCTGGTCATGTAGCATCTTCACTTGGAACTATATCCTGCCTTCCTTCACTGTTGCTGGGACTCCCTTTCCAATACCACTGTGTTGCTATGCCACAGGAACTGTAATGGTTCAAGAAGGCAGTTCGCCACAGCTTTATCAATGGCAGTTAGAAATGGGCAAAAAAGTGCTGAACTAGACAGTGATAGCCACGGTTTGGATGCCTTTGACAAATTATATCTCTTGGACGATTGACTTATTAAAGACAATATTTCAGTGTTCTGCAAAGATCACCATTCTGCAGTCTGCCAGCAAGTGATATGAGTCAAAAGTGTGGCACTGGAAAAGCACAGCAGGTCAGGCAACACCTGAGGAGCAGCAGAGTCAATGTTTCAAAGAGTTTATGCTCCTTGGATGTTGTTGGACCTGCTGTGTTTTTCCTGTGCCACACTTTTGACTCTAATCTCCAGCATCTCAGTCTTCTCTTTCTCCCAGCAAGTGATATGATTGAGTGAACATCAGTTATTAATCCCCCTGTTTTCTGTTACCTTTAGCCTATTAAAAACTTACGTAAACTACAACTATTCAGTTCCAAGGTTACAAGATTTAGAACTTAAATTTCACATCTACCTATGGGAGTCAATTGTATAATTACTTGTGATGATTTGCTCCATTCAATATATGGTCCAACAGGTTTATTTGAACTCACAAGCTTTCTGAGCATTGCACCTTCATTGGCTGAAGTCCTGACGAAGGGGCAACACTCTAAATGCTTGTGATTTCAAATAAACCTGTTGGACAATAAGCTGGTGTTGTCTGACTTCTGATCTTGTCCACCCCAATCCAACATCAACACCTCCACATCATTCAATCTAAACACGCTTATGATAATAGGAAAGAAAGGTTTGCAAATATATAAAGCATCTTTCACAACCTCAGTTTATCTCAAAGTGCTTTAACAACCTGATGTCAGTGTTGGGTTTTGCCACTGGCGGAATTTATCCAAAGATGTCACCAAAGCCCTTTCAACCAATGCCCTTGAATCTGGTATTGGTAGACAGTTGGAAAGTCACAATAATTTAACATGTTCGAAATGTTATTGGACTAAGCACCAACCATGTTCTGCCTTTTAAGAATCATGTGTTTAGATCAAGCAGGACTGAATGGAATTTTTTAATGTCAACTATTGCACTGCATATATTCCAATTACTACCCATGGATTCATAAGAGCTATACTGGGATTTGTGTGTAATAACACTTCTCATCGACACAGATCCTGTAAAACTGACTTCACTCAAAATACGTTCCCTGACATCAGTGATCTCAGGAAATTTTTTGGTGACTTGTCACTTTGTGTGATTTGATTTGCTTGCCCCTGCCATCTTGCCGGCTGTGACAGTGCTAGGTTTCCACACCAGCTACAGACTTACGCAGGATCAGAAGGTAAGGAAATTCCCCGATGCAAAAGAAAGAGACAAGAGTGCATGGTGCAATTAATCATCAAGCTGTCAGCACCTAAGGGAATTTCAAAACTGTCATCTCAATTACTGGGACAGCAGCAAAGAACAAGGTGATGACACAGAGTTTGGCAATGAGATCAGAAGCAGCATATTGCACAAGGGATAGGTGTTTCTTGATAAAATAATGGTGGATGAGATCATTAAACAAGCAAACACCAGCAGAACAGATCTTTGGAGATTTAGGCCCAATTAACAGGATTTTGAAAGTATTTGCAAATTACTCCTACACTGCTGTTTATTTTTCCGATATCCTTTGGCATTTTTTGAGACCTGTCACTAGTTCAGTTGAATGATTTTGAGCTGTCTACAGTCTGTCACACTAGTAAAGCCTACCTCTACGGAAGTAATATTTTCAGTATGTTAAATCCGTCTAACCTTCCACAGTTTCTGCCAATAGCCAATTCAGGGAATTGAAAACCCACAGATTCTCCAAGTGTCATGACACCACCCATCCTGATAGCAAGACACATGACTTACTGATCATAAATATGTGTTTGACAATGGATATAGATGCAATAAATGATCTTGCAAAAATTTACCACAAAAGCAGAGATACTTAGAAGGGTAAGCTAATATCCATTTTATGTATCTTCCAAAGTTAATTTCCATGGACTACAATTAAACTAAAAATAGGGAGAGTGGTATAATGGATGCTACAATATTGTCCTATTTTTATATATGGACCCCAATAAAAACATGGCTATGATTGTTTTTAAAACAAACATGTTTTTTCATGCACATTTATCGAGAATTCCTCACTCCAAAATTCAACTCAGTGGAAAGTGCCCCGGAGAATTGGATTTTTGTTCCAGGCTTGGTCTGGAGTATGCAGACTCATTCTTGATGAAGGGCTTTTGCCTGAAGTATCAACTCTCCTGCTCCTCGGATGCTGCTGACCTGCTGTACTTTTCCAGCACCACACTCTTGACTCTAATCTCTAGCATCTGCAGTCCCCCCATTCACCTGGTCTGGAGTTGAAACTGTTGTTCCCATAAAAGGGCTCAGTTGGAATGCCCATCCATGCCAATTGAATGACTCCATGCCCTAACCCACACCCCATGGCCTCTCCGATTCATGCTAACCAATGCTCCTCTACCCAGTCCCTAAGTGGCCACTCATACCTTCTAGTTCTAGTTCTAACATTACAGCGCAGTACAGGCCCTTTGGCCCCCGATGTTGTGCCGCCCTGTCATACTAATCTGAAGCCCATCCAACCTACACTATTCCATGTATGTCCATATGCCACCTATGCCCATCTACCCAAGAACTGCTATAGCCCCATGCCAACTTAGTGCTAATTCTACTAATCCATGCCTATCAACTCCTTTCCTTACATCGTCCATGTCATCTAACCTATTCTAAGGTGAAGTGAGATAAAATATTATGTACCAATGGATGATTCACTATTATGAGGAAAAGCTTGTCGGATAAGAACCCTTCAAATACATTCAATTTTTCTTCACCTAGTCAGTCCCTTATTAAATAAGGTATATACATGTTCATTGTCTCAACTATAAGTAGTTGGAGCAGCCAATCAAACTGTGCAATAACAGACATCCTACTGTGATAATGATAGGCTATGAAATCAGTGATGCAGCAAAATGTTTTAATGATAGCCATTTGGACAATGTCAACAAACAGTGTGAAATAGTAAGCATTGATTTTCATTTTAAAGGCAAACAGTTTTCTCAAAACCTTTAAGGCCAAGAGTTTTAAATAATTTGGCAGCTTGTCAGTTCCAATGATTTTATTCATTTTTTACCCAAAGTCATGTCTAATTTCAATAATCTCAGAGGGCATTTGTCTTCTCCCAAAAAGCATCTTATCTCTCCCAAAGGGCATCTCACTACATTCAAAGATGTGCCTAGACCGCTCCAAAAATGTACTTACCTCTATGTAGAGCTCCACAGCTTTAGATTTTATCCTGTCAGGTATAATGTAGACAAGTCATATTTGGGGTATCCCAGATTTGAAAGTTTGACCAGACTGAAGACTATTCCACTTCAGCTTGTGAGGCCGCCTACGTGAACCATGGATGTGCAAAGTACCAGTGGGCTCATATTTCCCTCCACTGCTAACACCCAAGAAAAATCACAGGTGCTAAGTTGAGAGTGAGACTCCAGGATTGTGACAAAATGATCTAGCCATTTTGGTTAGATCTTACATTTTGGTAAGCCTAAACAGGGCAGAACTTATACAGTTAATGGTAGGGCCCTGGGGAATGTTGCTGAACAAGTAGAGCAAGGAGTACAAGTGCATAGTTCCTTGAAAGTGGAGTCACAGGTAGACAGGGTGGGGAAAAAGGCATTTGGCATGCTTGCCTTCATTCATGAGTACATTGTGCAAAGGAGTTGGATGTCCTGTTGTCATTGTACAGGACATTGGTGAGGCCCTTCTTAGAATACTGCGTAAAATTCTGGTCGCCCTTTTGTAGGAAGGGCATTATTAAACTGGAAAGTGTGCAGAAAAGATTTACAAGGATGTTGCCAGGACTTGAGGGTTTGAGCTAGAGGGAGAGGCTGGAAAAGCTGGGGATTTTTTCTCTGGAGCGTTAGAGGCTGAAGGGTGACCATATATAGGTTCATAAAATCATGAGGACCATGCATAGGATGAATAGCCAAGGCCTTTTTCCTTGGGTGGGGCAGTCCAAAACTAAAGGGCAAATGTTTAAGGGAGGGGGGAAATTTACAAAGGACCTGAGGGGCAATATTTTCCCACAGAGGGTGGTACATGTATGGAACGAGCTGCCAGAAGTACAATTGTAACATTTAAAAAGCATAAGAAGTGTTTAGAGGGATATGGGTCAAATGCTTGCAATTGTGACTAGGTCAGATTGGGATGTCTAGTTGGCGTGGGTGAGTTGGACCTAAGGATATGTTTCTGTGCTGTATCACTCTATGACTCTAAGTCAGACTACGTCTCCATCATTTGAAAAGTTAAACCTTTGAGTAGAAAAAATTGTCACTCATAATCCAGTTTTCCAAAGTGATGAGGAACATGAAATATTTGCACCAAATTAGACATTTGGAGAGAAACCAAAATTGAGAAAGATTCTCTTTGTGCAGTCTTACAAAATTATAAAGCAATTGATAAGGAATAGACTATATTTCTATTGCACACAACATGCACAGTATTTTCCTCCTGGATATAAACATTCAATTTTCTATCTATTCTGTAAGTAACACATTCCTTTTTTCCTGGACTTCACCTCCTTAAAAGGCAGCACCCAATGTCACCTACAACATTTTATTGTCAGCAAAAAAAA
Source organism: Chiloscyllium punctatum (assembly GCF_047496795.1). Taxonomy (NCBI): domain Eukaryota; kingdom Metazoa; phylum Chordata; class Chondrichthyes; order Orectolobiformes; family Hemiscylliidae; genus Chiloscyllium; species Chiloscyllium punctatum. The sequence goes on from NC_092778.1 coordinate 53,214,195, forward strand.
ATCAATTATCTGATCAGAGAAATGCCCTCCTTTGTGTGAAATGTTACATATGTGTACGTGCTCAGATATGTATTAGGGATGTAAAGTATCTTAGGATTTAAATATATTCAAGCAATGTGCAGAAAATAAACAGAAAATATAAAGAGTTGTGAATTTTGAAAAGTAATTGAGTCTCCATAGCAGCACCTGCAGTCAATCTCGAGAATTTGATTTGAAATAAGTGGCTTGTTTATCATTGGTACCTGTCAGGAGAAAGGGAGACCCAGAAAACCAAATAAATGACTCAATGATTCTATGATGAAGAGCTAAACATGATTGCAAGTCTATGACAGATGTGCTTCACATACCAGCCTCAGTTTATGACAGATGTGCTTCACATACCAGCCTCAATCCATACACTATCTTCTTAGATATAGCTACTTAACAAATATTCGCAATCCAAACAGGTTTGATGGATAGTTGATTCATTTGCACTGTGATGTATTATCCACATACTATATAAAGGGGCAACTATTACTTTTACTGGTGTCTGGGGACAGACCAATATTCAGACTGCAGTACCAGAGGACAAGCTAATATGAAAACAATTTAGAATTTCTATTGAGAATGCCCAAACTTTCCATCATTCACTGAAGATAATAAGTAACAAACTTCCAAAATGTCTTTGAAGGATGAGAGAGAGAGAGTGGGAGAAGAAAATGGTAGCTAACATAAAGGAGGGTCCAGAAGTCTGTTATGTGCATATTGTAATGGTTACAGTTATTTATTTCCCTTATTTTTGGACTCTGGGTTGAAAAGGGGAAGATTGTGTTTTAAACCAAGGAGGTTGTGTAAAGAGTTTTAAAAACCATATGTTATTGGAACACATTGCGAGTTGAATTTAATGTTGCTTTTTGCTGGAACAGTGAGATTGAAGCAGATATCATGGTGCATGATAGCCCTGAACAAAGGGAAATCTGCTTGTTACAACATTCTGCTGGTCACTGAACAGGTGATCGTCGTCGATGTGGGGGCAATGCAGTTGAGAATCACCTGTGCTGCAAAGAGAAAGAGTCAAAAAATCGGTTTGTTTGTGTGTTTAGCTGTCTGTTGGAAAGTTTCTAATGACAACTAACTGTCTTCCACTCATCTTTCTCTGCAAACCCTGTTGAAGGAAAAACAAAACACCTTATAGAGTCATAGAGATGTACAGCATGGAAACAGACCCTTTGGTCCAACCCATCCACGCCAACCAGATATCCCAACCCAATCTAGTCCCACCTGCCAGCACCCGGCCCATATCCCTCCAAACCCTTCCTATTCATATACCCATCCAAATGCCTCTTAAATGTTGCAATTGTACCAGCCTCCACCACATCCTCCGGCAGCTCATTCCATACACATACCACCCTCTGCGTGAAAACGTTGCCCCTTAGGTCTCTTTTATATCTTTCCCCTCTCACCTTAAACCTAGTTCTGGACTCCCTGACCCCATAACCTCCCACCTCTTGTACTCAATACTCTGACCAATAAAGGAAAGCATACCAATTGCCTTCTTCACAATCCTATCTACCTGCGACTCCATTTTCAAGGAGCTATGAACTTGCACTCCAAGGTCTCTTTGTTCAACAACACTCCCTAGGACCTTACCATTAAGTGTATAAGTCCTGCTAAGATTTGCTTTCCCAAAATGCAGCACCTCGCATTTATCTGAATTCAACTCCATCTGTCACTTCTCAGTCCATTGGCCCATCTGGTCCAGATCCTGTTGTAATCTGAGGTAACCCTCTTCACTGTCCTCTACACCTCCAATTTTGGTGTCATCTGCAAACTTACTAACTGTACCTCTTATGCTCGCATCCAAATCATTTATGTAAATGTCAAAACATAGAGGGCCCAGCACCGATCCTTGTGGCACTCCACTGGTCACACGCCTCCAGTATGAAAAACAACCCTCCACCACCACCTTTTCTACCTTTGAGCCAGTTCTGTGTCCAAATAGCTAGTTTTCCCTGTATTCCATGAGATCTAACCTTGCTAATCAGTCTCTCATGGGGAACCTTGTCGAATGCCTTACTGAAGTCCATATAGATCACATCTACTGTCTGCCCTCATCAATCTTCTTTGTTACTTCTTCAAAAAACTCAATCAAGTTTGTGAGAGATGATTTCCCATGCACAAAGCCATGTTGACTATCCCGAATCAGTCCTTGCCTTTCCAAATACATGTACATACTGTCCCTCAGGATTCCCTCCAACAACATGCCCACCACTGAGGTCAGGCTCACTGGTCTATAGTTCCCTGGCTTGTTTTTAACCACCCTTCTTGAACAGTGGCACAACATTTGCCAATCTCCAGTCTTCTGGCACCTCACCTGTGACTATCGATGATACAAATATCACAGCAAGAGGCCCAGCAATCACTTCTCTAGCTTCCCACAGAGTTCTCAGGTATACCTGATCGGATTCTGGGGATTTATCCACCTTTAACCGTTTCAAGACATCCAGCACTTCCTCCTCTGTAATCTGGACATTTTGCAAGATGTCATCATCTATTTCCCTACAGTCTATATCTTCCATATTCTTTTCCAGTGATGCAAAATATTCATTTAGTATCTCCCCCATTTTCTGTGGCTCCACACAAAAGCCGCCTTGCTGAACTTTGAGGGGCCCTATTCTCTCCCTAGTTACCCTTTTGTCCTTAATATATTTTGTAAAAACCCTTTGGATTCTCCTTAATTCTATTTGCCAAAGCTCTCTCATGTCCCCTTTTTGCCCTCCTGATTTCCCTCTTAAGTATACTCCTACTTCCTTTATACTCTTCTAAAGATTCACTCAATCTATCCTGTCTATATGCTTCCTTCTTTTTCTTAACCAAACACTCAATTTCTTTAGTCATCCAGCATTCCCTATACCTACCGGCCTTCCCTAAAGACAGTGAAAGGTTACTTTCTTAACCACTGAACAAAAGAAAGCATCGATGTACCAACAACTTTGTGTCAACAGCATACAACTAAAAAAGAATTGATAGGAAGAGAAAAAAAAACAGGCTGGTGCTATTGAACTGTGTTTCCCTGAGATTTTTTTCTTTTCTTTACCCACCTGTTTTTGTGGGTAAAACAGGTCTATCTATCTGTTTGTGAGGGGGAGTTTAAAAAACATTAGAGTTCAATTGTAGAGTTATACGTCAGCAATTCAGAATTTCTAATGGCTATTGGTTTAAAGCTTTAGTTGGTAATAAACAGTTATTTTCTAGTTACATACAGAAACTGGTTGAGCATTTCCTTTTAACCTGACTTCATCAAACTGGCGACTTTGGATAGCTTGATTAAATCTTTTCATAATTGTAAGAATAATAGAACTAGATTTTAAGACACTACCCAATGAGTTGTGAGATGATGAATAGAAAAAAATCCAAAGAGAAAGAGTAGGACATATTAGCAAAGGATAAGGGATTCACACATGGAGACATTTGGTACAGCAGAGTTTCTTAATCAATGCTTTGCACTTGTCTTCACAAAAGGGAAAAAAAAGCAAAATGTTTTGGAGGGGGATAGTTCAAAGAAAATTGCTAAATATATTTTCTTTCCTGCTATCTTCCCCAAATGTTAACATCAGATACATTGAAATTCTGTCCAAAGATCCAGGATGGATGCCTAGAAATAAAAAAAAGTGTTTTCTTCACAACAACCAGATGATTCAAAATATCATGCAACCATTTAGGTCTTTTAGATGTGTAGTCACTGTTGTAATGCAGAAAAAATGGCAGCCAATTTGTGCAGAACAAACTCATACAAACAGCAGTCACCAATTAACTTGTTATGTGTTGTAAGGTTGAATATTGATCAGTACACCAAGGATAATGTTTCTCCTCTTCCTCTAAACTGTGCCATGGGATTTCTTCTGTGTAGGTTGGCAGGTCCTCAGTTTAATGTTTGAAAGATGGCACCTCCACAGCATAGTTTTGAAATGTGAGCCTTGAGATGTTCACAGCAATGGTATTTAAAGCAAGATCTTCATGACTCCAAGCAAGAGTGCAAGCAACTAAGCAATAATGATGGGATTACTTCCAATGGTATTCAAAAGGTACATTTAACTGCTAAATACAGTGCCGAACAAATGAGGAATTTTGATTTTCTTATTCATAAAAGTAATACTAATTTTTTTTAAAAATACAGTTCGTCCAGGTGGAGGTAAATTATTTTGAATTAAATTAGTTGTCCCCTGATATTTGAAGAAAGTAACGAGGAAGTCAGGCTACTGTGTGAAAAATGATGGAATCCACCCGTCTTTGAGCCAAGGTATTGTGAACATGCAAAACAAGGAACAGATGTAGGCCATTTGGCCCTTCAAGCCTGCTCCATCAATCAGTAAGGTCATGGCTGGTCTGATTTTAACTGCAACTTCACATTCCTGCATAACCCCAGCAATCTTTCATCCTCTTGCAGTAGATGGTCCTGCAACAAAATCAAAACAATTTAACCTCTATGGGAATTCACCTTTCAGTTTTAAATACTGCAAAACTGCAAGAAAAAGCTGACTGTGAGTGGAACATTACAAATTGGAAATGTCAGATTAATTAAATTCAACCTTCTAAAATCTCTGGCAAATAAGATCAAAGATGTAAATATCTGCAATTGCATTTTGATTATGAAGACTTTAGCCAATGTTGCTCATCTCTATTTAAATTCGAAACATTGCCATCTGGGTAATCTGACCTGATTTCTGAACCGAAATGATGAGGAAAATGAACCACAGCAAACAGAACTCAAGTAGAAACTACTGCAAAGTCTCCCACTCAATGCAAGATTACTTCCAAAGTCAAATGCAACGGGTGGAGGAGAGTTAGATTAAAACAAATGCTGTGCTTAAAACCAATCAATAGTTCTCAAAGCGATAAAATCTGTAAACTCACTTGATTTTCTGGAAGTTTCTTCTCCTGGGTCTAATGGATTTTTTCACATTTGGACTATATGGTATCAAACAATGATACTCCCTACTCATCACCATATGGAGCTAAGGACCTATTTGGTTGAGAGTGTAGAGGTACAATCACAAGTGAGTCATTACAAGAAGAGGCCCTTGTCTAACAAGATGTAATTTACTGCATGCCAGTGATCAGGTACATGTTTTATTAGCTTGTTAGGTATGTTATTAAAATATTGGGAGACATTGATATTGCATATCTCCTTTGAGATCCAGAGATATTCCCCTGATCTCCCCTTCCAAAACTGTACAATATCATCAGATTAGATGGGGATTAATGCAGGCTCCAACATTACCCCTTCAGAATCACTATTTCATGCAAAAGGTGGAATATTGCAAATTTTCAATACAGGGGAATTGAGATGACTTTTGAGGATGACCTCAAGCAGCTCCAAGCCTTCAAAGCCCGGCAATGGACTGTGTCCTCTCTGCATGGGAGACAGCAGTCTGAATAAACTGGCTAACATGTAGCAACAAAGACAGCAGGTTTAGTGTGAGGGTGTTAGCCTCATTATTGTGCCATTGAAAACCTAAGGCTAAAGCAATTTGTAGTCCTTCAGCGGTTTAATGGGAATGGCACAGCCTTTCTACATCTTCAGAATGCCAGTCAGCAAACCCTGTCAAGTGTGCTAGTGATGAGGACTGTCATTATCATGCACCTTGTTCCTGACTGAGGTACCCAGCATCAGGGCTGGGGAATGTGGGGGCTGGGCGTGTGGGGGGGGGGGGGGGAGGGTGGATCTGGGGAGGTGGGAGAGGTATGAAGAGCCAGTTGTTTCCCTTGATTCCAAGTCTCCTCGACCTCCTTCTCCCCATAATACCCATTTTGTGATTCTATGCCATCTTTACCCATCTTTGACCTGAGTCCCATGTCAACCCTAGACCTCTGTTGGATGCAGTGCTTTGGTCTGAAGTCCCATGTAGTCCTAACAATACATATGGCTAACTAGCAACATCATTGGATTCCCCCTATAATTCTGCAGCTGCTGATTTGCATAGTTGGCAGAGGCTGATTGAAGACGTTTTGGACAAATTGTTCTGGGGCTGGGTCAACTACTTTTTGTCAATTTTATAAATTATTTGGATATGAACATCAGAGGTAGTTGGTTAGTAAAGTTGTTAGTTAGTAAGTTTGCAGATGACACCAAAATTTGAGGTGTAGTGGACAGCAAAGAAGACTTCAGATTACATTGGGATCTTGATCAGATGGGCCACTGGCCTGAAGAGTAGCAGATGGAGTTTATTTTAGATAAATGCAGGGTCCTGTATTTTGGAAAAGCAAATCTTAGCAGGACTTATACACTTAATGGTAAGGTCCTAGGGAGTGTTGCTGAACAAAAAGACCCTAGAGTACAGGTTCACAGCTCCTTGAAAGTAGAATCGCAAGTAAATAAGATAGTGAAGAAGGTGTTTTGTATGCTTTCCTTTATTGATCAGAGCATTGACTGTAGGAGTTGGGAGGTCATGTTGCAGCTGTATACAACGTTTGTTTGGCCAATTTTGGAATATTGTGTGCAATTCTGGCCTCCTTCCTATCGAAAGGATGCTGTGAAACTTGAAAGGGTTCAGAAAAGATTTATAAGCATATTGCCAAGGTTAGAGATTTGAGCTATAGGGAGAGGCTGAATTGGTTGGGGTTGTTTTCTCTGGAGGCTGAGGGGTGACATCATAGAAGTTTATAAAATCATAAAAGGCATGGATAGGAAAAATAGACTAGTCCTTTTCCCTGTGGTGGGGGAGTCCAGAACTAGAGGGCGTAAATTTCGGATGAGCGGAGAATGATATAAAAGGGACCTAAGGGGCAACCTTTTCATGCAGAGAGTGGTGCATGTATAGAATGAGCTGCCAGAGAAAGTGGTGGAGGCTGATACAATTGCAACATTTAAAAGGCATCTGGATGGGTATATGATTAGGAAGGGTTTGGAGGGATATGGGCCAAGTGCTGGAAAATGGGACTAGATTAGGTTGGGATATCTGGTCGGTGTGGACAAGTTGGCCTGAAGGGTCTGTTTCGATGTTGTACATCTCTATGACTCTATGACTCTAATTCCCTTATATATGTAGTCGCTACTATCTCTTAGAAAAAACCACTCGTAAGCAATCCCCAATTGATATTCTCATCCTGCAAATAACAATCAGACCCTTTCAAATAACTATGAGGACACTCATTTATCTTTGCCTTGTATATTAGTGAAGAGCACTACAATTCTAATGAGTAGTTTCATTTGTTACTATTTAACAATAATTCAAGTAGAAAAGTAGCTGTCTCAATTACAGGTGTACATATTTTCCAATGTTATTAAATGTCAAGTGATGTGGGAGACCTTGGATTCTGCTTTTGAGAAGCCAAACTCCATTACCTAAAAGCTATTTTGAAATGATTTACTTAACATTGTCACTTTCAGAAGGCATTAAGCACAGCTTAGTGTGTGGCTGAACCACTTGAAAGGTGTTAATGTGGCTTTAGATCACAGCCCCAGTTTTACAAGGCTCCACTGGCAACAGTAGAATCTCTCTAGCAAAACACAGTGAGAAAAATCACATACATCAAATTTTCAGCAGGCTGCACATTGCGATAAAGAAACAGTCTGCTATTTTAGTGTCATACTAATTCCCAGCACAGCCTCTAAAACTGGTTTGGTTAAGTGGATCCCTCAGTGGACCCAATAACCTTAACACTATCTTGTGCACTACAGGTCCTTGTAAAAATTAAGTCTCACATTTATATAGCATGTTTTATGACTTCAGGATGTCCGAAAGCTGGTGAAAAAAAATTGAAATGTCCTCATTATTGTTCTGTGGACAACATGGCAACCAACCTCTTTACAGTAAGCAACTAAAGTGTATAGTGACCAAACAATAAGAAATATCAGCTGGAATAAACTGTACAGCTTCATAAAACTAAAAATTATTCAATGCAATTTTGATTCATCTTCTGACTCTATTCCACTATCCATAGCCTTTGATTTCCTGAGTTAACAAAAATCCATTTATCTTAGGCTTAAGTATGCTCAACTATAGAGGAGCCATAATTTTCTGGGGTCAGCAGTTTCAAAGATTCATAATTCTCCAAGTAATGAACATGTTCCTCATCTAAGTTCTGTTGATTTAGTGATACTGATTGAGGAATAAACATTGACTAGGATACACTGAGAATTCTAAAGTAATGCCATGGGGTCATTTACACCTTGGAAATTGTGTGAAACCTTAATTTAGTTTCTCATCAAAGGAGCAGTATTTCTGACAGAGCAGCTTTTTTTGAGTACTACATTGGGGTGTCAGTTCAGGTTTGTGCTTAACTTGCTACAGCAGGAAGCTGCAATCTTCAGAGGCAGGAATTTTGCCCACTGTGTTACTGCTGAGACCTATTTACAGTTTCCATTATTCTTGTTTCATTTTCCACTGTTCTGTTGGATACAACATGAATGAAAATGCATAAAACATGCTCTTGAAGCATTTTATTTAGAAACTGTGATGGAATCTATGGTTTCAAAGCTTGTACTTCTTTTCATCTTCAAGGTCAGAGTGGGACCTTCAGGCACTGGAGGCAGGAATGTTAGCAGAACGATCACAAAACCTAATTATCCAAGCTGCTGTGAGAACTGTGAACTGAACACACATATGGCCTTTCTCTCAGCCCTTAAGAAAGAACACAGGAGCAAGTGTGGGAACTTCTGGCTGGGTCCATCACTCCATCAAACCATGGCTGGTCTCTATCTTAACTTCATCCACACCCCATGATTCTAAATCCCTTGATAACCTTTTCTCATAGCAAATTAGAATCTAACTTTCGAAATGTTTGAATGACCCAGACAAAGCAGTATTTTTTTGTGGGGAAGTGAGTTTCACATTTCTGATGCAATCTGTATAAAAAATGTACTTCGTGCTTTCATCCCTAATCAGCACAGCTCTAATTTTAAGATAATGTCTCTTTGTTGTGGAATCTTTGGAACCATTCAATTATCTTAAACACTTAAATTAAAATAGTCTGATCAATTTTAGTCAGCTTCCGTGCTCTCAAAGCCCAAGGCCAGATCCACCAAACCTTGAATACTGGACATGCAACCTGTCTGCATGAATTGTTCATTTGACTAAAATAATTCAAACAACTTGCATTTGTTTAGTCTCTTTAACATTGTAAAAGTGTTCCATGGCACTTCTTGGGAGCATTTACAAGCAGAGTTTGACACTGAGTCCAGAGATATTAGGACACATGACTGGACAAGAAAGAGATAGAGACATATAAAGGTTTAGGAAGAAAATTCCAGAGGTTAGGAACTATTGGCAGTGAAAACATATTCACACATGGTACCTCAAGTTCAGAGCTCCATGAAAAAATGAACTACAGTCCATCAAGCAACATTTGTAAGGTGTCTGGGTGGGTATATGAATAGGAAGTGTTTAGAGGGTCAAATCTGGAAACTGGGACTAGATTTATTTAGGATACCTGGTCAGCATGAATGAGTTGGAGCAAAGGGTTTGTTTCCATGTTTTATATCTCTGAAACTCTATGACTGTATCTATTCAATTTTGGTGAATTGTTGAGGAGAATGTTATGACTATGCAACAACAATTCTCTCACAATTTAGCAGGACTTCCGTTTATTGCAATCTATCACCATGACTTAAACCAAGTATAAAACAGCTGGGTCAGTCTTGTTTCTCTCCAATATTCACTGCCCCCCTCACCATTAAGGTGAACCTAGCACATATCTAACAACACCTGCAGCCCTCTGGCTTCATGCCAATCAACCATTCTTTCTTATATGAGTTTATGCAATCAGTGTTGGTGGACTATTTAATGCTAATAAGAAAAGTTTGCAATTATTTAATTCCTTTCATAATCTCAGGGAATCCCATTCCCAAAGTGCTTTATATTAATCTCTATTGAAAGGTAGTCACTGTTATGGTGTAGTAAATACAGCAGCTAGTTTTCACACAGCTAGGACCACAGACAGTGATGTCATAATGACCAGGTAGTCTGTTTTTAGATGGTGAATGAGGGCCAAATATAGAATAAGATCTCACAGGGAATTCCCTGCTCCTTTCCAAAGTAGATCCATGAGTTCATTTATATCCACCTGAGAGGGGCACACCTTATGTTTGGCCTGACAGATAGCTCCTTTGGCAATATAGCACTCCCTCAACATCCACTGAATCCCTCTGATTTCCCCAAGGTCTGTGTGTGGCAGCGGCTGGAAGATTGGGAAGTGAATGTGTCAGAGCCTCTGAGCAGCTGCACGGCTTAGATGGAATGTTGCTAGCACTGCTCTGGAGTGTCAGCCATGATTTTCATTCCAAGTTCCAATTGAACCCAGACTTGTCTGGCTTAGAAACGAAAAGCTACCAACTGTCACATAAATAAGATGTATAGGAATTGTGAAATACATTTAGCACTGACTGAGAAAGGTTTCCTGAATCATTATACTCTGTAGGAAGTAGCATCAAGGTCGTAAAAACAATGACTGCAGATGCTGGAAACCAGATTCTGGATTAGTGGTGCTGGAAAAGCACAGCAGTTCAGGCAGCATCCAAGTAGCTTCGAAATCGACGTTTCGGGCAAAAGCCCTTCTTCCCGAAACGTCGATTTCGAAGCTACTTGGATGTTGCCTGAACTGCTGTGCTCTTCCAGCACCACTAATCCAGAAGGAAGTAGCATCAGGTTACTCAGTTACAGGTAGGACCCCTCCATTTGAGCATGTTGCTTAATGTAAGTCCTGGCCTCCTGCAATCAGATGTGAATAACACAGTCAATTGAAAACATTCAGGACAATCTGTATGGTCACAGAGAAGCAGAGAAAGACAATACCAATATACCGAAATTACAAATGCTAAGAAAGTAACAAAGATTGAATCAGCCTGTAAGAGTAAAAAAGATTATCTTGAGCATATTTCTTACTGAAATATGCACATGGACTTAGCAGACATCCTAATATTACATTTGCATGTGTGATATGATATTCTTACCTGCTAAATAGAGCTCTGACATTACTTTGCAGACCTACCAGTCAATGAAGTATGAAGTCACAAAATCCAATGACTATATTCATCCTTTAATAGGCTACTGTATAAGGAACTGTTAATCAAGACAAATCAAAGCCACAGTGATGCATCAGACAATGTAAAACTGCAACTTAAACATGACACAAGCTTCAATATATAGTTAAAACTCATACAACACCAGATTATTATTACCTGATGAAGGTGCTGCGCTCTGTAAGATAGTACTTCCAAATAAACCTGTTGGACTATTGTTTGATTTTTAACTTAGTCTACCCTGGTCCAACATTGGCACGTCCTCTACATATATACAGCACAAGTAACGTGGTAGGACAAGCTCTTTGCATCCTGTTTAATCTGTATATAAAGCAACACTGCACCATCTCACCACATTGTAGCCAGCTGGGCAAAATAGTTTCTACTGCATTATTCATCAGAATCTCACTTTCCTTTACATAATGAATGTGGTTAAACAGAAATGGAAATTCAGAAACTTTATCATTTATCATTATAATCGAATTTGGAGGAAAGGTAGTCTCCCTCATTTTAAATTATAGCAGGAGCATTCCAATTAAATTCTACGGATTCTGACACTGTTAAATCAAGCAATTATTTTCCAAGGAAAAAGCAAAGATAAATGACATCTTATTTCCCCAACATATAGCAACATTACTGAGACTCCTAAAACTGTCACATTGACACCATCACATGGTTAATTATTGTCCAGAGTTATCGTTCAGCAGCAGCGATATATGTCAGCAAGCTGTCAAATTGATTTGAATTGATGGCAAAGAGTGGAACTGCATGTCAAGTCTGCAGTGCACAGTCCAGGTTGATACTGCAATTGAGCACAAAGACAATGCAGCATTGGCAGGGGTGCAATCATTCCAAACAGGCTTTATAATTTTCTCCCTGTTCGGAGAGGGTGATATGATTGCTTTTGGGACAGCATCCAGTTTTAACTGGGTCCAAGGCGCTTCTTCATCAGAATCTACCTCATGATAAGTGCAACTATCACCAGTAAACCAAACACAATTTGAAATCGTACTATCAAAAAATAATGTTGAACCAAATGTGGGCAGTTGATTCTATGTGCTTATGCTAACACTTTGATAGAGCTATATACTGAATCCCAGTGATTAAGCAGCATCCCACAAGTTATTTCCTTCAAATACTTATCCAGCTTTCTGTTAAATGTTACCATTAACTCACCACTGGAAACAGTTTCTCCTTATTTCTTCCATCAAAACTATTTATATTGTTGAGTACTTCTGTGGTATCCTTTAACATTTCTTTCCTCGCTGGAGGACAACTCCACATATTTGACCTCCCGCATCCCTTGTACCCGTTATATTATTTGGAGGGCTGTATTTAAGGTCAACGCCACAACTGGGTGGAATTCAGCACAAGCATGCATTATTGAGTTGCAGGGCTATATCAAAGAATGACAGAAAGGCATCTTCACAAATGAAATATTTTTGTAAAATAATGCCAACAGTTTATGAGACTAGAAGTAGTATATAACTTGAGATTCTGAAACTATTCAGGAAATTAGAATTCTGCTTACTTCCCTTTCCTGTTGTGAAATTGACAGGCAAGCTCCCAACTCAAAATTTCACCCTGTTGAAAATTTATGCAGTCGATTTGCTTGGTTCTCTTATTGGAGGCTCTGTAATCAGTTAAACTCTGTGAATAGGAAGAGGATGGTGAGTCATAAGTGGGCTCAGGCTGAACTGCCTCAGATGTTGGGAATTCTAGATTTTTGAATGACTGAGGGGAAGCCACTGCTCCATGCACAGCACTGAATGATTGTGTTATAACTAGATCCCAGGCAAGGTTCACCAACCTGTTATGGTTGCAGACAGAATACCCTAAATCATTAAACTCCTGAGTTGAACAGGTTCCCTTTCATATTTCACCAACTGTCTCAGTTGGTTGCATCACGAGTTATTTAAAAATGTATCCATTTCCTTGTGGATGCTTTGTCCAAACTCAAAAGAATTTATGTTTTAAAAGAAGTCAGCCTTTGAGTTAACAAAGAACAAGTTTATTATTCGCAGGACACAAGAACATTTTGGAAAAGCAAATCAGAGCAGGACTTATACACTTAATGATAAAGTCCTGTGGAGTGTTGCTGAACAAAGAGACCTTGGAGTGCAGTTTCATATTTCCTTGTTCGTGGAGTCACAGGTACATAGGTTAGTGAAGAAGGCGTTTGGTATGCTTTCCTTTATTGGTCAGACCATTGAATAGAGGAGTTGGGAGGTCATCTTGCGGCTAAACAGGACATTGGTTAGGCAACGTTTGGAATACTATGTGCAACTCTGGTCTCCTTCCTATCAGAAGGACATTGTGAATCTTGAAAGGGTTCAGAAAAGATTTACAAGAATGTTGTCAGTGTTGGAGAATTTGAGCTATAGGGAGCAGCTGAATAAGCTGGGGCTGCTTTCCCTGGAACATCAAAGAATCCTTATAGTGTGGAAGCAGGCCCTTCATCCCAACAAGTGCAAACCGACTCCCCGAAGAGTAACCCATCTAGACCTATTCCCCTACCTTATTATCACCCCAAACTAATGCACCTAACCTATACATCCCTGAACACTATGGGCAGTTTAGCCTAACCAATTCACCTAACCTTTGGATTGTGGGAGTAAACCAGAGCACCTGAAAGAACCCCACACAGTCACGGAGAGAATGTGCATACTCCACACAGACAGTCACCCAAGGTTGGAATCGAACCAGGTCCCCAGTGCTGTGAGGCAGCAATGCTAGCCACTGAGCCACCATGCACCCAGAGGCTGAGGAGTGTCCTTATAGAGATTTATAAAATCATGAAGGGCATGATAGGACAAATAGAAAAGGTCTTTTCCCTGGGGTGGGGGAGTCCAGAACTAGAGGGCGTACGTTTAGAATGAGAGGGAAAAAATTTAAAAGGGACCTAAGGGTCAACTTTTTCATGCAGAGGCTGGTCCATGTATGGAATGAGCTGCCAGAGGAAGTGGTATGATTATAACGTTTAAAAAGCATCTGGAAGGGTATATGAATAGGAAGAGGGATTTGGGCCAAGTGCTGGCAAATGGGGACTAGATTAGGTTGGGATATCTGGTCAGCACGGACTAGTTGGATCAAAGGGTCTGTTTCTGTGCTGTACATCTCTATGACTCTATGACTGGATGCAGATTTGCTCACTGAGCTGGAAGATTCATTTCCAGACGTTTCGCCACCGTATGAGGTAACATCTTCAGTGGGCCTCAGGCGAAGCACTGCTGATAACCCCTGCTTTCTATTTATATGTTTGGGTTTCTTTGGGTTGGTGATGTAATTTCCTGTGGTGAAGCCACTTCCTGTTCTTTTTCTCAGGGGGTAGTAGATGGACACTACATTGGACAAACAGGTGGGAAATTAGCCACCAGGATACATGAACACCAACTAGCCACAAAACGACATGACCCTCTCTCACTAGTATCCTTACATACAGATAAGGAAGGACACCACTTCAACTGGGACAATACATCCATCCTGGAACAAGCCAAACAAAGACATGCACGAGAGTTTCTAGAAGCATGGCATTCCAACCGGAACTCTATCAACAAACACATCAAGTTAGACCCCATTAGAAATAAGAGGTAACTCCAAAAATATAGAAGTTGGAACAAGCAGATTTATACATTAGTCTCTGAATTGTTTGCAAAGAGTGGATAGCTGACATTTGCGGGCATATTAGTGGAGATTATCAGTACACCAGTTCTTCTATAATGCAAATGGTTACGAACTCCGCAGCTCTGCGTTGTAGAAGAATCACATTTTAGAAACAGCACTTAAAGTGTTGGCGATGTACTCGCATTACAATCAACACATATTTTAAAGGTTCAAGCTTTAGATACAGTAGAATTGAAACTGTCTTTTTAACTCTCGACTTTGTGCATGCTACTCTGCACTTTGAGACATAATCAAGAAAGTGGTTTGCTGTTCAGCAGGGGGTTGTCTCCTTATCTCAAATGACTCTTTCTCTGTTTAATGAAGTTAAAAATCACACAATACCAGGTTATAGTCCAAGGTTTACTTGGAAGCACTTCCAATTATACTTCCAGAAAATCCTGTTGGACTATAACCTGGTGTCGTGTGATTTTTAACTTTGTACACCCCAGTCCAACCACTGGCATCTCCACATCATCTCTGTGTGAGGTATCTTTAACACCTTTATCTGTTAGTTCTCACCGGTACATACAGAAAGCTTACCAGACAGCCTTTGAATTTATGCCTGAATTATTTTGTCTTGGTAGCAGTTCACTTTTCAAAAAATACATTTTGGACTTAAGGACTAAAAACATCCGTAGTATTTCAAAGTTCCAATCTATTATCATAACAATGGAACAGTGATCATTCTGTCAGGCAGATTTCTAATTGCTACTCTCACTGACTAACCATTCATATGAAAACAAACAGCCGCTTATATTCTCAGACAGTGTTGGGGGAGCACAGTGTGCATGTACACTATCGCTCACTCCCAATCCGCGCTGAGGGGTAGGGACAACAGCAGCTGCCATCAATCATCATTGCTACTTTCTGTCCCAAAGCAGCAGACAATGTCGCCTGTTTAGTTGCCATCTCACCCGTTTATTGTTAAGCTTCCTGATCCAGGTTTATATCAAAGTCATCCTGCCACCAAATTCCTTCCCCTCCTCCCACCCAACAAAACATCCTGTACCATTGAGGTAACTGAAGACACTCCATATTTTTAAAAGGATTAGGAATTATTTATTATGTGAAGGTACATACATTTACTGCTGCATAGGTGCTGACCAATAGTGCCTTAGTCCACCAGGTAAATGGAGAGTTGTAGGAAACACAACCATTGAAGGTCCAACATTTTGAGTCCAAAAGTGTGTTTATTTATAATGTATGGGAACCAGAAGATCTATCTATCAGTAAAGTTCCAGTAAATCTCTTTAACATCATGTACAAAACTTAATCATCATCCTAAAGTATAGCTGGTTCTTGTTTTTCATAAGTTGTCAACAACCCTTATGGAATTGCATTAATATTTTATCATCAAAACGTCCTGCAGGATTTTCAGTTCTTCTAGCTTATCATCTGGAAATCCAATCAACATTCTGCAGAGGGTTTGTCCTCAAAGATCTACAGGTGTCAAATGAAAGTAAATATTCTGCTGGCAATGGACAAAATGTAGTAAAAACTTATGTGTAATGTTTACCACCGCAAACAATAGATTTGCTTTCACTGAACAACATATGCATTGTTCCGAGTATCAATATCAAGAGAGGCAGGATATCCAATGAACCAAGAACGAAAATGCAGGCTTCCTGACAAATTATTTATTATCAAGGGTTTTGTTATGAAAATTGCAACAGTTTTTAACAAGCAGACTGTATCCGTACTAGCACCAAAATCCATGATGCTCTACATGCAGTAATAAGGCAAGACCCAAATACATTTAATCCATCTGCCAAATGTGATGCGTTCCAGAAATCAATTCTCACTTTAAAACTGAAGCCTGGCACATGAAAAACTTAACTCAACATAGCAGCTTCAATACAGACAAAAAAAGTTCCAAATTACTTAACAGAGGGAAAAATTAAGGACAACATTTTGATCCGTGGTGGCAAAAACATGAGCGGTGATTAAAAGCTTGGTAAAAATAGTAGACAACATCACAGTTTTAAAGGTGTTTAGGCAGTGTGTACCAGTGTGTGGGGTACAGACATCATGCTGCTACCACTAATGGCATAGTGAACGGAAGACCAATATGTCTCAATTGGAGAACCACACGTACAAGCAATAATTGAAAGGTTGGAGGTTGTAGAGCTTTGGGAGACACTAATGTCTTAAGTGAATTCAAACATTAAGACATTAAGTTCAACAAACCAAAGGAAAGATCAGCAAGGATAGGAATTGTCGGCAGGGATGGGAGAACATAAAGTTTTGAACAAATTAAAGTTCAATGGACAGAGGGTGATGGAAGCAGACAATTCTCTTGCTCTCATGGCAGTCATTCTGCAACAGAATTATCAAATATTCCAATGCTTGTGAAACTAATTCATAATGAACAAGGCACAGATTTTACAGTACAACAGTTGCTTTGGTGGAAGGAAATTAACTAAATCCTTGATATCCACCAGCAGCTAATTTATACCATTAGGCCACAGTATTCATCTTCATATTCTACCTACCACTTAAATTTAACTTGACAAATAAAACATACAGAATTTAAAATCAGAAATGACAATCACATCTGTAGTAGGAATCAAAAGCATAAAGAGGGGAAAATAAAATCCAAAGGATCATTTACTAAGTACACCAGTCGTTTCACTAATGCTAATATTCAAATTGATATAATTTGTACCATGTCCCCCTTTTGATCCATATCCTTTTGTATATAACAGACTTGTTTGACCTAGTTTATCCAATTATGTTGTTGCTTCTGTTAAGTAAAAAGGGTGCCTAAATTTCATTCCTGAATGATCTACTATTGTCTTCAGGTTATTGCTATCCAGTGTAAATAACTTTTCTATGACCATTAGATTGAATCCCTTTGATATTAAATATCTTGATTATTTTATAACTTTAAGCTTCCTTGCGAAGTGAGCTTTGCTAGCTAGGCAAGCACTTGTTGCCCAATTCTAATTCCCTTGAGAATATGGTAGTGAACCACCTTATTGGACAACAACAGTTCCTGAGTTGCCAGTGCACTGTTTGAGGAAAAAATTCCAGAATGTTGACCCAACAAAACTGAGGGAAAACTGATATCATTCCAAGTCAGGATGGTGTGTGGCCTGGAAGCAGACTTGCACATCTGTTACCCATGTCCAGCTGTGTAGTAAAGGTCCCAGGTTTGGAAGTTGTTGTCAAAGAAAGCCTGCTAAGTTACTGCAGTATATCTTGTGGATAGCAGCCACAGTGTGTCCTTGGTGAAGGGAGTGAATATTTAAAGTTGTGGTGAAGGTGTCAATCAAATAGGCTGCTTTGTTCTAGATAGTTCGCGGCTTTTGAGTGTTGCACTCATCCAGACAAGTGGAGAGTATTCCATCACATTGTTGACATGCATTATAGATCGATCACGGACAGGTTTCAGAGATTAATTCACACCTCAACCTACTAAACACTAATGAATACAAACCAGATTAATAGAATCTGGCCCATACTTTAACTCTTTAAGATCTGGTATAATTCTGGGCAGTACGCCTTTGAATATTTCTTTCCTCAACAAGCTGAGAGTTGGATTTACACACATCACTCAATGGAGGTCCCACCTTGAGAGTTACCTTTCAGTCTCTTTGCCAATGCTGTTGCTATCCCAGCAGCACCAGAAGACAATAGTGGGCACTGCTGGAACTACAGAGAGAACCACAAAGAAGTGTCATGGATCACCGGACAAGGCTATTGTGGGTTTTGGTGAATGGAGGCATTAGTCACTCTTTTAAGGAGTGGGCTGAGGGAAATGAAAGCACACTTTGGAAGCCAATTGGGAAGATACAAAGTGGGCAAGAAATCCGATCTTGGTGGGGATTCCTAGATGTACACAGATACCCCTTGACAAACATGGACCACCTTTCTTCCAGCATTTACACCAACTTTGGTGAAAAAAACAGCTTTCCCACTCCGGCTCACCTTCCTGTGGCAGGGGCTATTAGGCACTGGAGGAGAATTGAGGTCCTTAATAGCCACCTAAGGGTTTCAATATGTCTAAGAATGGATGGATGAGTATGTGATGTACAAAATGTCCATGTTATGGGAATTGGATAAGATGTTAGACCATAAGACCATAAGACATAAGAGTGGAAGCAAGGCCATATGGCCCATTGAGTTCATTCCGCCATTCAATCATGGCTGATGGGTGTTTCAATTTCACTTACCCGCACTCTCCCTGTAGCCCTTAATTCCTTGCGAGATCAAGAATTTATCAATCTCTGCCTTGAAAATAACCAACGTCCCTGCCTCCACTGAACTCCATGGCAATGAATTCCACAGGCCCACTCTCTGGCTGAAGAAATGGCTCCTCATTTCCAATCTAATTTTATCCCCTCTAATTTTAAGGCTATGCCCAGGGGTCTTAGTCACCCTGCCTAACGGAAACAACTTCCCAGTGTCCATCCTTTCTAAGCCATGCATTATCTTGTAAGCTTCTGTTAGATCTCCCCTCAACCTTCTAAACTCGAATGAATGCAATCCCAGAATCCTCAGCCGATCATCATATGCTAAGCCTACCATTCCAGGGATCACCCGTATGAATCTCTGCTGGACACACTCCAGTGCCATTATGTCCTTCCTGAGGTGTGGAGCCCAAAATTGGACACAGTATTCTAAATGGGACCTAACCAGAGCTTTATAAAGTCTCAGAAGCACATAACTGCTTTTATATTCCAACCCTCTTGAGATAAATGACAACATTACATTTGCTTTCTTAATCATGGGCTCAACCTACAAATCAACCTTTAGAGAATCCTGGACTAGCACTCCCAGATCCCTTTGTACTTTGATTATATGAATTTCCTCACCATTTAAAAAATACTTCATGCCTGTTCTTTTTTCCAAAGTGCAAGACCTTGCACTTACTCACGTTGAATTTCATCAGTCATTTCCTGGACCACTCTCCTAAACTGTCTAAATATTTCTGCAGTCTCCCCACCTCCTCAGCACAACCTGCCTGTCTGCCTAACTTCGTATCATCAGCAAACTTCGCCAGAATGCCCCCAGTCCCTTCATCCAGATCATTAATATATAAAGTGAACAGTTGTGACCCCAACACTGAACCCTGCGGGACCCCACTTGTCACCAGCTGCCATTCCGATAAAGAACCTTTTATCCCAACTTTCTGCCTTTTGTCAGACAGCCAATCCCCAATCCATGCCAGTAGCTCACCTCAAACACCATGGGCCCTCACCTTACTCAGCAGCTTCCCATGAGGCACCCTGTCAAAGGTGTTTGGTGGAAAAATGAAGGCTATCCATGCATCATATTTTAAGTAAAATTCAGCCTTTAGTTTCTCACTAGACAGAAAATATTTAAATTTCTTACACTTCTCCACATTGCCTTCTGCTTCAATAGTTTTGCACACTCAGTCCTATCTTACAATTTCCTTTGTCCATTCAGTACTTTCCTCATTAGGTTTTGAGCTTATCAGAAGGCTCCTTTCACCCTTTGGTACACTAGACAAAATTCATTTACTTTTCCTTTATTGCAGTTACATTGTCTTACACAGAATTTACAGCACAAAATTAGGTCAGACTGCCCAACAATCTCATACCAGTGCTAACAGGTGAAGTAGTGAGCCCCCTTCCTCACTACTTCACCTCACTCTAATGACATGACCCTGTATTCCTTTCTCCTTCATGTACTTATCCACTTTCCCCTGAAATGTAGCTATGCTGTTCAACCCATCTCCTCCATGTTGCAGCAAGTTCCACATTCTCACCATTCTCTGGGTGAAGAGATCATACTTAAATGATTTGCTACAAAAATGAGGTCAGAGATGTTTCCTTAATTCAGAATAAAATGAAGGGGATCATGAGACCTGTTCTAAAATTTGTCTAACAACAGGCCGCGGTGATATGCTGTCAAAGATTAAAGGGAAGCTCAGATTGATTGGAGGAGGAAGGTGCAATTTGTTTCCCACTTGGAGACAATGATAATGTCTGTGCTTACAGTGATTAAACTGCTAGTCTTGAAAGAAGATGTTGACAATGTTCGATTGTAAACAGTTGTGTTTTAAACTCTGTTTACTTCTAAGGTAAGAGAGTTCAAGGATTCCTGGTCAACAGTTCTACCTGAATACAAGGCCCATATGATTTGTATTGCCACGGTAATGGACTGTGAGGTTGAAAACAGTTGCCAAGATATCCCTGAAACTCATAGAAATAGGTAGTCTGCCTGGATCCAAGGTGGAGGAACAGCTAGAAATTTTTATTTTTCACCCCACAAGAATGCACATGTCAGCTTATGCTTGGGCTGAAACAATCAAATTTGCAAATATTTGAAATGAGGCTCCAAGTTTAGTCTACCTTGTAGTAGAGGAAGAATATTCAGGGGAAAAAAACTTCAGTGTTATAGTTCTGGAGTTAAAAGTTACCAGGCTTGGAAAGAACAGAAATGGAAGTAAATCTAGGCATTGTTATAACGATACTGGACTGGGTTCAGGGCAATTTCATTACTGCTTAAGAGATTGAATTAAGTATCTTTCCTGTTGTGTTGAAAGTAAAAGGGAAAGGTTCTGTTCATAGTTTGATGTGTAAGCCACTGACAAAAATCTTCTAGCCTGTTTGTTAAAGGAAAAGTCTTAAAACATGAATCTTGTGTCAATGCTTCGGCTGTCAGTTTGAATTTCTTTACAGAAGTTATTACTCCCTACAGATATCGAAACAGAAGGAGCATTTGCTTTTTAAATACCATATCCAGCAACAAACTCAAGTGGCCTGACTGACTACATTGAGTCAGCTGAGGTCACTGTAGGGTAATTAGGCAGAGAATTATCTGCCCAGAGACACAGAAATGGTTCTGTTCTGTGAGCTCCTGAACAGTGACATACTCTTCTGTCTGTTTAGCAGCTGCAATTTTGAGATGGAGTTTAAGGTCAAAAGGCTGCATTTTTATGGGGCTGTAATTGCTACGTTTGGAAAGAAGATAAATTGATGTTAACCCTAATTTTGACGAAGATCTTTCACATAATTTTCCTTTTTCAAACAGCTTGTAGGTAATAAGCCTCATTATTCTACTGTACAACAATAGGAAGCATTTAGCAGGCCTTTGGAATGCTGTTTCAATATTTTCTTGTAATTTTCACGTTCATCAAGGAATGTGAATGTTGAGTTTGGGATATTTTCTGTGGTCATTAAATTGCTTCCAGATCAGGTGGTACATAGTTCAATGTAGAGCAAAGCCTTCAACTTTCTGCCCTGTTGTCATTGCCCCATTCCAGCGTTCCAACAGAATTTCAACCCTACTTGCCAGTCAAAGGATTACCTATTCTCCACTCAAACCTGCAGTTACAGTGCATCAAGACCCATTCCAACTTTCGAATGACAAGCCTCAGACAATTAATCTCCATTCAATACATGCCCATAACACAGATCCACAGATGCTCTTCCTCCATCCATCTGTATCCACTGATGGCCCAGTTATAAGGCATGGTGGCACAGTGGTTAGCACTGTTGCCTCACAGCACCAGTGACCTGGGTTCAATTCCACCCTTGGGTGACTGTTTGCGTAGAGTTTGCATGTTCTCTCCGCATCAGCGTGGATCCCCTCTGGATGCTTGGGATTCTACCCACAATTCCAAGATGAGCTGCATAGTTGGATTGGCCATGATAAATTACTCATAGTGTCTAGGGATGTACAGGCTAGGTAGATTAGCCATGGGGAATGCAGGATTCCAGGGAATAGGATGGGGTGTGACTCTGGCTAAGATGCTCTTTGAAGGGTGAGTATGGATTTGATGCGCCAAATGGCCTGCTTCCACACTGTATGGATTCTATGAAAAGTTGTTTGCCCTTTTTCTCTGTTGGAGGATTGAGAGCAATCCTTTCCATTTTGAAATGTTGATCAGAAGGTGCTGTTCAATGTAAGGCAGGGATGCATGAGTTTTGCCATCTCTGAGCTTTCAGTGCAGATGAATCTACCACCTCATAAATTCATGACAAAGATTAAGCAAAGTTTAGAGCTAATTACTCAGCAATGAATTTCAAAGCTTGTGTAAGTTGAACTTGGGGGAGGTGACCTTTAAAATGGTGACTATGTATAGAAACACTTGGATTTCTGCTGAGGCACTGATCCCAATATTTACTGCAGCATAGTTTTCAAGACAGTTGGGGCAGGGCTAATTGTTCTGGTAGACTACCACAGGCATCTGGATCCACTCTGAGTTTAACTCCATGCAGTGCAGGAGCATTTTTTTAAAAAGTGGATATTGCAACAAAAGTCACAGACTGAAAGAGGTTAGGTTTGCTGCTGTTGTATTTTGGCATTGATTCTAGACCATACAGGAAATGCAGCTTTAAGACAGTCCATTGTCATCACAAAATCTGACATTCCTCGCCCTCAGGCACTTGCTGAGTGTGTTGTCAATAAGCTATATGTTTGCAATGTGCTATAACATCAGTAAGCATAGAACTCAGACTATGTGTGGAAATCTGCAATATCATACTTTGCAAATTGTTAGTGTTTTAAATACACTTCAAGGCATCTGACTCAACAAAACTCAAAATTTTGTGATATATGTTACACTAACTAAAGTACATAAAGCCAAGGGCATTGTCACAGCGACCAGATACTAAACGTTAGTCATGACAGCTAGTTATTGAGCAGTAAATAGATGTGAAAGGCTGAAAAGATGACAGCAATATGATAGTAATGAAATGTCTGTTTCCTAACAAGTTGTTAATCAATTGTCCAAGTTCAGAGCAGAAGTTACAACTAGAACCGAAACTAAAGGTCACAAAACCTGCACTGAGGCATAATTAGTTCTGTAGTCCTCTGCTGATGCAACTAAAATAAAAAGGGCCTCAGGATGGGCACCTGAAACCTTTCACATCATTGAATTAGATGGACTACTTATTATTTGTTTACTAGTATGCATGGATCTAAATATTATTGCAATCCAGGAAGTGACAAATCCAGCAGTTGCGACACCAAAGATTCCAGAAATGGACATAATGAAGAGAAGGTAGATATAGAGAGTTTTGAAGGGTGACCAATGAGCTTTTTGGAGATTTGGGGTGAGAGTCGTTGATCATGCTGGCAGAATGCTGGCAGTCTGTAGCGAGGGGGATAGAGAGGTCAATCAGTTTGCTTCAGGTGGGAACACCATTTCTCCTGATGTTCCTGGCCAACAAGCAGTGCTTGAAAGGACTTACCAGTTGCATGTAGGAGCCCTCAGCTTCTTTTTGAGTCAACCTTTATTGAATAACAAGGGCTGAGTGGCCTACATTCACTCCTAATTCTCGTGTCAGGGCTGAATAGTCTTTTTCTGCACTGTAAGGTTCTGAAAGAAAAGCCTCACAGTTGTGGAGGACAGAGGAGGATTCTCCAAATGTCGATGTAAGTGTCTTAGTGAGCAATAGTAAAATTTCATGACAGCACACGAGTAGACAGCAGAATGGCGTATAACTGTGAAGAGTAGCTGCTTCCACTTTTAGTGCCAGAATGATGTATGAATTGTTGCTCAAAGTTAGCTGGCAAACGTTGGTGGAAATCCTTGCTTGCTGAAAGGATCCTTTCTAACATCCTTTCTTCATTTCAATAAAATCGCTTTGCTTCAGTAATCAGCTTGCTGCCTGGTAGTGAGGAATTTATTCATTTGGGGGCCACATTATTAGCAGCACTGCAAGAGCAATGTTTTGTTTAATTTAACAGCATGAATCCCTGGCATTAATAAAGGCCAGCTTATCCAACCACCCCGTCAAAAAGTTAATAAGCAAACAGTTGTCACAGCCTCCTCAGAGAAGATGAAGTTCACCATGAGGTGCGCAGTGCAGGCAAAATATTTTGTGAGCAATTAGTCCTGTGCTTGCTGATTTTCAGGCTTTCTTGAAGGCTCCTTGTTGGGTTGCAGTTCCCCAAGTGCAATGGGACTCCTTGCAGATGTGGCCATTATATACAAGCTCCTTGAAAATTTAGATTAGATTAGATTACTTACAGTGTGGAAACAGGCCCTTCGGCCCAACAAGCCCACACTGCCCCGCCGAAGCGTAACACACCCATACCCCTACATCTACATTTACCCCTTACCTAACACTACGGGTAATTTAGCATAGCCAATTCACCTAACCTGCACATCTTTAGACTGTGGGAGGAAACCGGAGCACCCGGAGGAAACCCACGCAGACACGGGGAGAACGTGCAAACTCCACACAGTCAGTCGCCTGAGGTGGGAGTTGAACCCGGGTCTCTGGTGCTGTGAGGCAGCAGTGCTAACCACTGTGCCACCGTGCCGCCCAATCATCCGAGAGTTCAGAATATTCAGTTGGCAATTTGGTAACAAAAACATAGAAGTAAAAAGAATCGTGCTTGCTTCAAATAAGCTGCATACAACAACTTTCTAACAATTATTACAAACCTAAAATGACTACTTGACACAGGGAGCAGAAAACTATTTAATACTGGGTCAGTCGCACATTTGATTTCGCCTGCTTTCAGTCGAAGACTCAACTTAAGTGGCGTGTGACTGTCACTCCAATCACAAATCTGTCATTTCAGGCTATTGGTTCTAACAGCGCATAAACTTCCTACATTCCCACCACCCACACAAATCACACAGGCACAGCCCTAATTAACTTAGCACCGATTCTCATGAATTTCATGAAAATTAAGTAATTTGGTGTAGAGATAATCTCTCTCTGGTCTCATTAAAATTTAATTATAATAAGCATCTAATATTGTGGCATGCTGAACCAGGGTAAATTTTACTGCTGCAATAAATCTTACGCTGGCCCTTAAAGGCTGTTAAATATTTCAGCTTCTGGTGATTATTTGGTTATTTCACTTACCAAGTGAATTTACCCACAATGTTGTGCTGAACACGATGCCACATTAAACTAATCCCTTCTGCCTGCCCTTGGTCCACATACCTCCATTGCTTGCATATTCATGTGCTCATCCAGGAGTTCCTTAAACATCCATATGGTATCTGCCTCCACCACCACCCCGGCAATGAGTTCCAGACTCCTACCATTCTCTGTGTAAAAATTTACCCCTCGCATCTCCTTCAAACTTCCCCCTCTCACCTTAATGCATGCCCCCTAGTATTGGGCGTTTCAACTCTGGGGGAACAGTTCTGACCATCAACCTTGTATCTCATAATTTTATAGACTTCTATCAAGTCTTTCCGCAGCTTCCGCCACTCCAGAGAAAACAGTATACATTTTTTCTAACCTCTTCTTGTAGCTCATACACACTAATCCAGGCAGCATCCTGGTAAACCCCTTTAGAATCCCTACAGTGTGGAAACAGGCCCTTTGGCCCAACAAGTCCATACCGACCCTCCGAAGAGTAACCCACCCAGACCTGTACCCTAAATATTTATCCCTGACTAATAACCTACCCAGTGGGCAATTCAGCATGGCCAATTCACCTAACCTGCACATCTTTGGATTGCGGGAGGAAACCAGAGCACCTGAAGGAAACCCATACAGACACAGGGAGAATGTGCAAACTCCACGCAGTGGCCCAAGGAGGAATTGAACCTGGGTCTCTGACACTTTGAGGCAGCAGTGCTAACCACTGAGCCACCATGCCACCCTTCTGCATGCTCTCCAAAGCCTCCATATTCTTCATGTAATATGGCAACTAGAATGGAATACAATATTCTAAGTGTGTCCTAACCAAAGCCTTATAAGTTTTATTGTGTGCAAGCTGAACTTCGATGAGGGTGGGGAAGTTTTGCTGGCTTGGTAACACAAATTTGTTGAGAAATTATCATAATTCCCGAAAGAAACTGAATAAGTTGCAATATGATCTGAAAAACACTCCCATGAAGTTTTAGGGACAACTACCAATAACGAAAGAAGGAAGAGGCAATGGCAGATCCGCAACGAATTGGAGGGAATTGCTGAAGGCACTTGTCAGAGATGAGGAAGTACTATTTTTGGAAGTGTTTCAGGTGGGCAGCAAGGTATAAATTTAACTGGAGTTCAGGAGCTAAGTCAAGTGCATAATGGAATATTCCTCACTTGCCTGGATAAGTGCCGCTCCAACAACATTTGAGAAGCTTGACACCATCCAGGGTAAAGCAACTGCTCAATCAGCACCATGCGTATGACTAGGCAAAAATAAGGACTGTAGATGCTGGAGATCAGAGTCAAGATTAGAGTGGTACTGGAAACGCACAGCAGGTCAGGCAGATTCCAACAAGCAGGAAAATCGAAGCTTTGGGCAAAAGCCCTTCATGGCTTTTGCCTGAAATGTCAATTTTCCTGCTCCTTGGATGCTGCCTGACCTGCTGTGCTTTTCCACCACCACTCTAATCTTGACCATGTGTATGACCTCAAGCTATCCACTCCTGTCACCATGAACACACATTACTAGCAGCGTGAACCATCAACAATGTGCACTGCAACCATTGGCTAGGCTCCTCCAACAGCATTTTACAAAACTCTGACCTCTACTATCAAGAAAGACAAGTGGAGCAGATACTTGGGAACAACACAACTTGAAAGTTCCCCTTCAAGCCATGCACCATCCTGATTTTGAAATATATTATCATTCTTTCATTGTCACTGAGTGAAAATCCTAGAAATCCTCCCTGGCAGTACTATGAGAGTACTTAGAGTCATGGAAACAGACCCTTCGGTCCAACCTGTCCATGCCGACCAGATATCCAACCCAGTCAAGTCCCACCTGCCAGCACCCGGCCCATATCCCTCCAAATCCTTCCTATTCATATACCCACCCAAATGCCTCTTAAATGTTGCAATTGTACCAGCCTCCACCACTTCCTCTGGCAGCTCATTCCATACACGAACCACCCTCTGCGTGAAAACGTTGCCCCTTAGGTCTCTTTTATGTCTTTCCCCTCTCACCCTAAACCTATGCCCTCTAGTTCTGGACTCCCCGATCCCAGGGAAAAGACTTTGTCTATTTATCCTATCCATGCCCCTCATAATTTTGTAAACCTCTGTAAGGTCACCCCTCAACCTCCGACGCTCCAGGGAAAACAGCCCCAGCCTGTTCAGCCTCTCCCTATAGCTCAAATCCTCCAACCCTGGCTGTTCACAGATGTTGGTATATTGCAGTTGCATCAAGTGTGTAAGAATCTCAAGAAAAAGAATCTAACATTTGGTGACAGCAGCAGGATTCCAACATCTAGAGCTTCCAGACAGAATGAGTAAGTGATTGTCTGCATGATGATAATGTGAGTTAGACAGGCCCACGAGGTAAGATTTATCCTGATCTCTCTCTCTCTCTCCTTAACCTATCACTCAGTCAACATCTCATCCCCTAGGACTCTGTAATGACAGAATCTCTGAGGTAACTTTCACACTTGTACACCGAGTTCGCTTTCAGAACCACAAATTCTTGGAAAGGGAAGTTAGAATCCCCCTGGAAAGGGAGCTTAGAGTCCCCTTTGAATTCAGAGGTTTGAGTCGTCAGAACTTACACAACACGGAGTGCAGCAGTTGGAGAAAATGACTCATTATCACCTTTGTAAAATGGACAATAAATGCTCGTCTTGCCATTGATGCCCACATCCCATGAATGAATTCAAAACAGCCAGACAGCAAGTATGATGGAGAGAATTCCAAAGTGTCAGGCCAAGCTACTGTAGATATACGGTCAGCAGGGACTGGAGTGAGGAGGGTTTGCAAAGAAGGACAGAGCTAGGAGGAATGATCATGATATACCACAGAAGATTGAAAAGAGGAAGCTGTGTCAGATCAGGTACAAGCGGTACCACACTCAGTTTTGATGCTCATGTAGAAATCCAGAGGGAATGCAAAAGTCTTGGAGGGAACAAATTCAAATAAGAGGATTAGTTACAAATGTCCATCACTAACTACCACTCTTTTGCCTAAGAGAACAACTCCATGTCCTTTTAATTGTGACAAGTAATTGGGAGATTCTTGATCCTTGGACAGTATTGAATTTTAATTTACATCATGGACCATATTGCTTCCCACAGGTATACAGGTATTCATAGAATCAATGAATGGTGCAACACAGAAGGATGTCATTC
Source organism: Chiloscyllium punctatum (assembly GCF_047496795.1). NCBI lineage: Eukaryota > Metazoa > Chordata > Chondrichthyes > Orectolobiformes > Hemiscylliidae > Chiloscyllium > Chiloscyllium punctatum. The sequence continues at coordinate 53,242,841 of NC_092778.1, forward strand.
TATCAAGTGCATGGTATTTGAAGTTGGAAAGGGCTCCTTTAAATAGCAATATCAGCTAATTTTCCTTATTGTTATTTGCATCTTTATTATATTTGAATTACAATATAAATCCAAGTTTACAAATGTTGTTATTGATTTCTTTTCATTACAGGTTAAATGGGTGCATTGATTAGTTCCTGCAAAGAATCAGAAAAGCAAACAACAGCAATACTAAGGATGTGAATCGTGACTTTGTTCCCCAGAGATTGGATAGAATGTGGAAACTCATTACTACATGGAGTGGCTGTGGCAAACAGTACAGATGCATTTAAGGGAGAGCTCGGTAAGTACATGAGGGATAAAGGAGAGGCTTGTTCTCCTTAGAGCAGCAGAGATTTCAACAGAGGTGTACTAAATCATAACAGACTTGGGTAAAGTAGACAAAGAAAGCTAAGATGCATCAGCGATACGAGGAAGAACTTCCTTGATGCAGTAAGTGGCGATGATCTGGTAGTTCTTCCCCTTGAGAATGGTGGAAGTGGAATAAGAATCAATGGCTTTAAAAGGAAATTGGATGGGTATTTGAAGCAAGTAAACTTGCAGGGTTACAGAAGTCAAGCTGGGTCTGATTGGATTCGGTATAGGGGTGAGACAGTGCTGACAGGCTGACGAGCCTCCTTCAGTGACATTAATTGCTCAATAGGTGGTATTTAGTGGAGATGATGGGCACCTCCCCAGTTGTCTTGACAGCTGGCGAGTCTAGCATTACATCCTTTTGAGATGGCTTTTATGTGCCAATCAAGAAAGAAAAGGCTGCTCCCAACATAACAGAAACAGGACTAGGCCAATCAGAGTGACAAATCTACTTTGGCAGACCTGGTTGTGGTGTTGAGTCTATTCTTGGTCACCTCCAACTGAATGTACTATGCCTATTTGAGGAGAAAGTGAGGACTGCAGATGCTGGAGATCAGAGCTGAAAATGTGTTGCTGGAAAAGCGCAGCAGGTCAGGCAGCATCCAAGGAGCAGGAGAATCGACGTTTCGGGCATGAGCCCTTCTTCAAGAATGAAGGGCTCATGCCCGAAATGTCGATTCTCCTGCTCCTTGGATGCTGCCTGAACTGCTGCGCTTTTCCAGCAACACATTTTCAGCTATGCCTATTTGAGGCCTAGGTTCTCAGATGGTCCCACTGAGTGGTGATGGGTAAGCATAAGGGTAAGGGTCATGAGGCAGAGGGGTCAGCAACAAGATGATTTACAGTGGGACCCCTGTTCGTGCCAATGCTCAGTTTCTCAATTAGGCACCAATAGACTCCTTTTCCCCTACTGGGAGCTGTAAGCAACCACTTGACTCCCTGCACCCCAAATATCCCACTCATCACTGGTAAAGACCAGTTGGGTGAGGTGTTAATTGCTGACTAACAGGCCTCATTTGGTGGGAAGGCCACCCATGAACCTACCCACCTTGGATTTAATCAGGGAAGCGATGGGAGGGCAGAAGGCTCCCAAACCCAATCCATCACCTGATTAAATACCACCTTGCATTAAGGAAGGGCTTTCAAATATGAATGAAGTAGGGTGAGAGGAAGCAAAAATGTCCGCATAAGTCAGAGAAGGCTTCCTAGACTAATTCCTGGAATAGTGGATTGCCTTATGAAGAAAGGCTAGACAGACCAGGTCTGCATCTGCTGGAGTTTAGAAGAGTCAAAGGTGAATTAATTGATACTTAAAATTCTAAAAAGTCTTCACCAGGTAGCTGTGAAAAGGAGGTTTCCTCTTGTGGGGGAGTCGAGAACTAGGGGTCATAGGTTAACAGCAGGTTGTGGCCCACTTAAGACAGAGATGAGACAGCATATTTTTTACTCTCTGAGGGTTGTGAATCTTCCAAATTCCTTCCTCAAAAGGCATTTGATGCAGAACCTTTCAATATTTTTAAGACCACAGTTGATAGATTCTTGATTACCAAGGAAATGAAAGATTATCAGGAATATGCAAAAATGTAGAGTTGAGGCCAAAATCAGATCAAATCTTGTTGAATGGTGGGGTAGCCTTGAAGGACCGAATGGCCTGCTCTTGTTCTTTGATCATATGTTTAGGTGTAGCATATGCTCTTTTAGAAAGGAGAGAATTAAATGAAGTTTAACCCAGAAAAGGGAAGGAGAGTTTTGGGAAAATATCAAGCAATATGTTAAATTGTAGCAACTGGAAAGAAGTGTAACTGTAGAATCAACACTGATCCTTCACGAATGTCATAATAGTTCTGTCTTAGAAGCATGATTTTTATTTATGTTGCATTTACGTGAGGAATATATACCTCAGGTATAAATAAAAATGGGAATGACTGCATTTGTCATCAGCTCTAAATAGAGGAACTGAAACAAGGGAGCAAGAGACAAATTGTTTTAATAAAACTCCAACAACATTGGTCAGGCTGAAACTGCTCATCCCTTCCCACTTTTGTAAGTTTACTTCTTCTGTGCATTATATAAACGTTTTCCCTAAAGCTGGGCTGCAACCTGCTACATTGAGGAGGCCAAGTTGGCCGTGAGCCAGGAGAGAGCTGCAATTAATCATGTTTCACTGAGGGGATTCCTGTGTCAGATGTGCCAGTGGAAAGCAAGCCCCAGTTCTGGTTTCATGGCAGGTGCTGAGTTTATTAGCTGTGAACATGCCAGCCCGACTGCCAGAACAGTTCTTGTCAAACGTAGAAAAGTGCGAAAGCAGCAGATTTCACGGTTAATTCTGCCACAGGGAGTGAACATGAATTAATCTTATATTGAAACAATACATCACCAATCATCTCATCTTGAGAGTGAGAGCAAGGGAATAATTTTCACAATGGTATGAAATGGGCGAAAACAGATTCAGCATCATTGTACACCTCTCCTGACTGAAGAAGTGGGAATAAAAATTGAAGGAGATGTGAATCTGACATGAATGGTTTTACAGCTATTGTCCAAAATCTAAATTACCATCTTCGAGTGAGCGGCTCTGTGTTAATGACAGGGTACTTTTCAGTCTCATCATATCACTTCTGATAAAGAGGCCCACCTCAAATGCTTCATTTATCTTCCTCTTCCAGATGATGACTGGGCCTGCCTCTCCAATCCCAGCATTTTCCATGTTCTGTTCAGATTCCGAGCATAGTTTGTCCAAATCTGCCAACACGTGGGTGCCTCATACCTCTTCTAGAACATGCATTACAACACACACAAATTCTCATTGGAAACTCCAGAATGGAGCAAGTGAAGAGAGCATTAATTAAAGCACATTACTCCACCATACTGTGTGGTAACTCAGTGGCATTGCAATTACATAGGTCTTCTTTGAGATATATCACTGCCTGGTTGATGCTTTGTCAATACAAACCTGAGAAAATACATGTTTTAAATTTGAGTTTATATCTCACCAAGAAATGTTCAAGCCAATCTACATCAGATAACCTGCTCTGTAAACTCTGTCCTCATCTTCACAACTTTGTAAAAGAGAAATCAATTCAACCTATTACTCAATGCTAGTGATCCTTTAACATACTCCAGAATTTGGATCTGGAACCATATCTTGGTCAAAAGCAAATCAGATCTTCGTTAAACCTATCTGTATAAAAGAGTTTTTGAAGACCGTCATTACTTTTTTCAAATATCAGCCTGAGTTAATTGAAAATCAGCTAAGTACTAATCTTAGTGATTTCCATGGAGGGTACAATTGTGTATGACTTTGCCAGATTTCTCATGTTATATTCCAAGCTCACCTCATTGCTATGTACTACATCCCTACAATGCCTTGCACATTGTATTCTGCCACTCACTAGAGGCATAAGTATTGACTACTACCAGGGTTCCTGGTACTGACACCACGTTTAAAGTGCAATTGTGCATCAGGTGTAGCACTATCAGTGTGGAGCAGCTCCTGACATTTCCCCAGATATATCTGCCAATAGAAACTGGAGACAGGGACTTGACTGTCCTGATTGATGGGGTGCTGCACAGGAGGACTGTCCTTCTCTCCAAGCATGAGACTATGTCACCAGACCCTGCCAGCCTGGTCTAAGGTTACCACCAGGCTCAGTGCAATATCCATAGTCTGGAGGAACACCCAGCAACATAGGTACAAGGTCAATGGCTTCTCTGCTCTGCATGACTAAGCGCCAATCTTTTCTACTTGCTACCTTGCAGTCATTATGACTTTGCTAATGGACAGACCTGCCTCCAAAGGTCATGCTGTACCACTCTCACTATTGCCTGCAACATCTTCCCTCGTTCAGTCTCAATCACACCAAACTCCCAGACTACTAACCCAACATGCTCTTTGTTCTACCTACTCATTCGCTCAGGACATCTCACCACCTTTCCCTCTCCTCCACCAATACCAACAGCTGTGCCAGCCATTTTCATCTTTCCCAATTCTTCCCTTTGTTGCATTCCAGGAGACAACACCCTGCAATAGTGCAGGGAGAGCCAAGACACATGGCAGGGTGCAAGATAATCAGCTCCTCAACCAGGCTTCCTGGTCAAGCCAGCGAGGACAGTGACCACTCGTGGTGTTGCTGAAACGTCCATATCCTGGCAACCAAGTAAAAATTATGACCAAAGTTGTGCTAACCTACTAACACCACTGTGAATGTGCTCCTCACATGACTAAGCTTCTAACCTTTATTCACAATGCACTCTCTCTTTTGTATCCATATGGCATCAGCACAGTCAAAATTAACAAGATATCTCCTCCTCCATCTCTGAAGAAGAAGATGTCACATATTCCTCAGAGGTTGCAATAGCAAGGTTTCCTCCTACACAATCCACCAGCTCAGATACTGATAGTTTGGTGGGTACTTTGTCAGATTAGAGTTGGGAGTCACCATGCTGAACACCACTCTGCAACCGATTGAGGAAGAAACATTTCATATCACTGGCACTCTGAGGACTGCCAGAGGCCAGGCCCCAAACAGGAGACGACCGCATGCTATCGGCAATCAACTTTATCAAAATGCACCAGCTAACACAGGAGCAGCAGGCACTGGAGATCCATTGGGTAGATGGAGTCAGTCTGAAGGACTACACCAATTCTGTTGCATACCATACTCTCTCTGTTTTTGGCTGCATCTGTGAAAAGGTTGGTGGCTGCCATGGAGGTGTGGTGGCTTAGTGATTAGCACCAGGGACCCGGGTTTGATTCCACCCTCGAGTGACTGTGTGGAGTTTGCACATTCTCCCCATGTCTGCACGGGGGTTTCCTCCCACAATCCAAAGATGTGCAGGTTAGGTGAATTGACCATGCTAAATTGCCCGTGGTGTTCAGAGATGTATAGGTTCGGTTCATTAGTCAGGGTAAAATATAGGATAATGGAATAGAGGAATGGGCCTGGGTGGGTTACTCTTCAAAGGGTCGGTGTGGACTTGTTGGGCTGAAGGGCCTGTTTCCACACTGTAGGGATACTATGAAATTCTATGGCGAGTCATGTCCAGTCCTGCTGGACATTTACATGAACCTCCACTCTATTACTGCAGCATTGCTGCTCAGCATCAACAGCAAGGTGATAGGGGAATGACAGTCGTTGGCCTCAATCCAGGTGAGCCTTCCTCATAAGAAGACAGGACAGTGCCAGTAAGGACCCAACTAGAGGAAGAATTGCAGATAAGCCCCACTGAACCCTGCTCCCAAAAATGGCAAGATCTTCCACCTCCACCCTTGCTTCCGTCCTCAGCCCTATTGGTGTTCAGGCTGTGGAGGGTACACCTGTCTCTGGGCAGGACACATACAGCATATCCAGACTGTATAGCCACAAATGCCCCCAAGGGTGACATGACCCAAACTCCAAGAACTGCACTAAGACCATAGTGGGAGGGGAAGGAAGAAGAAGACTTACCAAGGGCACTAGGGTCATTGTAAATACACATTGTTACATTCATAAATATATATTCACTTTTCGTAGACAGCTGAATGAGCAAATGGCATTGTAGCTGCAACTACATAAGTGAAGGTGGAGAGGCTAACTCTGCTTCCTTCTCCTCGGGTGCTGTTAACCCTGCTGCAGTTCTCCAGAATTCCCTGCTTTCTTTTTTGCCTAATTGCAGTTTGTGAACTCACTGTGCATGAGTTGGCTGCTGGGTTGCCTACATTAAAGCAGTGAATACACTTCTTTGAAGTGGGAGAAACTGACAGAACGAGTGAAGAAGAAAAGAGCACGAACGTGGTAAAAAAAAGAACATTTTTTTTCCTTTTATGGAATAGTTTAAAACCAGAGAGTGGAACCTTCTACTATTCCAAGAATGCAGCTACGGAACCAGAGTTAATTGATGCTTCTCTCTTCAGAAAATCGAGGGAAGCTGCAGCCCAGTGGAACAGTAGCAGCGATGGAATTCTAGCAGGCTTCTTGCTCATCATCCTTTTTTCAAAATTTGAACTACCTTTCTGCATGGGAGCAGAATTATAGCTGTCTCAAGCTACTTTCTCACTTACAGAGCATTAAAATTGCATGGCGTTACACAGATGGTTCAACGTTTTACTTAGTTTTTTTTCCTTTCATTCTCATTTATCAGCATCAAAGTCTTTACCTATTCGCTGTTGGAAGACCATTCCTGGAACACCATGGGACTCCAATGTGAAATGAATCTATCTGGAATTTCCTAATGGACCAGACTGGTTGGATTTCTATTGCAAGATGTGATGGGACTGCATCAGTGTGCCAACCCTCCAGAATGTTTTTCTGTTCTCTTGTGTGATGTGAGTGGCGCTGGCTGGTCAGCATTTATTGCCCGTCCCTAGTTGCCCTTCAGGAGATGTGATGGGGAGTTGCTCTCTTGCACTGCTGCAGTCCATGTGCTGTGGGTAAACACACGATACCCTTAGGAAGGATATTGACCCAGTGACAATGAAGGAACAACGATATATTTCCAAGTCAGGATGATGAGGGCTTGGAGGGGGACTTGCTGGTAATGATGTTCCCATGTATCTGCTGCCTTTGTCCTACTAGATGAAAGTGATTGTGAGTTAGGAAAGTGGGCTAGGATTGCCCAGGTCTTTCCAGAATGAAAGACAAATCTTTAGGACACAGCTATGAACAAACCAGGAGACAATGCTTCAGGCTATTACAAAACAGTGTCTTTGAAATAATTAACACTTATATTTACTCAAGAAATTAATGTAATGGACACAGGAAACGGTGCTATTTGCCTGGCAGTCAGGAACGGTCCCAACCCAGGAATGCAGTCTATGAGATTTCTGATTTCATTATTATTCACTCAAGAAATCAGGGCAGCACAAGCCAGGTCAACAGTTATTGCCCATTCATAAATGCCCAGAGGGCAGTTAACCACATTGTTATGGGTCTGTATGCATGCAGACTGGCAGATTTCCTTCAGTACAGGGCATTAATGAATCAGATGGGTGTTTACAACAATCAACACCATTGTGTTAGCTTGTTTTTAATTCTAGATTTTTATTGAATTTAAATTTCACCTGCCATGGTGGTATTCAAACCCATATCCTCAGAATATTAGCCCGGGGTTGAAGTTTTCTAGTCCAGTGACATTACTAGAATGAGAAATATGCCATAGTTAACGACAGACAAGTTGTGAAGAATGAAGAGGACAAGTAAACATTTCTTAGGATTGTGTCAGATATCATTTGTGACTTTGATAAGAGCTGTTTTCTGACTGGAAGATTCTGGCATGTAGATGTCCAGCCAAATTTGGTAATCATAATCTGACTACTGCTTATGTTGATATGTTAGAGTTGAGAGATCGAGCAGGTAACCTAGCAATCCCAGACCTGAGCTCACAGTGGTTTCTATATCACATGTCACAATTTGAATGCTTGAACCTTCCTTTTCATCATGGAATGGATTCTGGGCTTGGATTCTGTTCTGTTTTAAAACAAATGTGAAGTTGGAGTGGCTTGAAAAGAAAACTCTAAGCTATTGGCATTGAATGTGTGCCTTGAAGCCAGCTGGACCATTTGTGGAATTTGTAACTGATAAATAAATCAATTTAAGATCTCATCCAAGGATAGCCCCTGTTTATCTTGAGAACTGCTTCCCGAAGCAGGAAGGAGGTGTAAACAATTTTATGACATGCCTTCTGGTGAAAAAAAGCCAGGAACAGTTAAAAAAAAACTTGGCTCACAAAAAGGGTTCAGGGTCATGCAGGCTTTAAAGCAAGAAGCCATATGGACTAGGCCTCAACCTCATAATTCAAAGCTAAAGGAAATGTAATTTTGTAACTTTGTCTGTAGACTTACACTCTGTCCAGCGAAAATGACCTGGCCATCTATTTTCGACTATTTTTAAGTCTGCCTTTGAAAATACTGGGGTGCAAATGAGAACAATACTATATTCTGTACCAATCACAAGGGGTTCCCCTGGTTACACCTCTGGGTTATGCTTGTAGGGTTAGGGTTAGAATTAGGGCAGCATGATGACTCAGTGGTTGGCACTGCTATTCATAGCTCCAGGGACCTGGCTCGATTCCAGCCTTGCATGACGGCCTGTGTGGAGTTTGCATGTTCTCCACATGGCTGCATGGATTTCTGCCAAGTACTTTGGTTTTCTTCCACAGTCCAAAGATGTACAGGTTAAATGGATTGGCCAAGCTAAATTGCCCATAGTGTCCAGCGTGGTGCAGATTTGGTGTATTAGCATGGTAGATGTGGGGTTATGGGGATAGGATGGGTCTGAGTGGGATGCTTTTCAGATGGTTGACATAGACAAAATGGTTTGAATGACCTCTATCTGCACTGTAGGAATTCTAGGATTCTAGAAATGATATAGACACTGAATGCAGAATACAGAAAGTACAGAATACAGAAAGTTAAAATTTGTCTTGGACAGTAGTGCAACATCTTGTTAAATCTGCTTCTGATGCCACAGAGTTCCCTCAGTACTGTGCTGGAGTGCAAAGCTGGGTTATGTGCTTGAGTCTCTTTAGTGGAACTTGAACCAAGGAACTGCTACCTATTAAACCAGAACTGATATGATCCAGTCAGAACTTAGTGCTTTATTTAACTGTAGATCTGAAGGTGAATCCAATCTCCAGGCCACACAATATTCTGACTTGGAACTATATTCACTGTCATTGAGGCAATATCCTAGAACTCCCTTCCTAACAGCACTGCAGGTGTCCCTACAACACATGGGCTGCAGCAGTTCAGGAAGATGACTGCCCACCACCTTCTCAGGACAATTAGTGATGGACAATAAATGTTTGCCAAGCCAGCTACACCCACATCCAGCAAAAAATTAATAAAAGATGTTCATCATCAACAACTAAACTTTCAGCTTGAGTTGCCAGGCAGAAGTTGCCTGTCTGATTTTTCCCTCCTAAAGTTTTACACTGACCTGCCAATTCTCGTAGCATTCCCAAAAGTATACATAGATGTTGTATAAATTGCTTGCAGAACTTTTGATGGTGCATAACGTGACATGCATCATATGAAAAAATGTTTAACAAGGAAGTCCAAAGTGATTACACCCTTTCTAAGAACTAACTAGAGAATAGAAAATGACAAGCTAATTTATTCAGCGAATGGTGTCTGTCCAGCCTGTAATGATATTGCTTCATCACTGCCTGGTATCCCACTTCCTATTCTGTGTCATCATAAACACCATCACTTTGGTGCCGTGAATTAATCGTGGCTGCGTTGACAACTGCTTCAGATCTGCTTGCTTTAGAAATTGAAGCAGTAGCGTATGTGGGGAGAATCTCTTCGATCTTCACAGCAATCTGGTCAGTGTTTTTAGAACTGTTATTTTCCCTTCCAACTGCCCCCATTCCCCCTCCATCATTTTAAGTTGATAAAAGTAAACATGCCTCACTTTGAATTTAAAGTTGGTCAATTCGTCACATGAGAATTCAATGGAAAAATGCAATGCCAGAATAAAGTTAACATTGCAATAGGACAAAGAAAAATCAAGGAAGCAAAGTAAACCGCACAGGTCTAAGATGTAGGACACCACCTTGGCCTGTAGAAATATAGTAGGCCATTCAGCCCCTTCAGGTATTCCACCAATAAATTAGATCACAGCTGATCTGTAGCGTATCTTGGTTCGATATTCCTTAACATCACTTCGGTCCAACCCGTCCACGCCAACCAGATATCCCAACCCAATCTAGTCCCAACTGCCAGCACCCGGCCCATATCCCTCCAAGCCCTTCCTATTCAAAAACCGATCCAGGTGCCTTTTAAATGTTGCAATTGTACCAGCCTCCACCACTTCCTCTGGCAGCCCATTCCATTCACATACCCACCCCCTGTGTGAAAAAGTTGCCTCTTAGGTCTGTTTTATATCTTTCCCCTCTCACCCTGAATTAATCCTCTAGTTCTGGACTCCCCAACCCCAGGGAGAAGACTTTGTCTATTTATCCTAATCATGCCCCTTATAATTTTGTAAACCTCTATAAGGTCAGCCCTCAGCCTCCGACGCTCCAGGGTCTCCTGACATCTTGAACAGCCTGACTTTAATTTTAAACTGCCCCCTTTGTTCCTGCACCAGGGGAAATATCTTCTATCTATCCAACATCATTGAAATTAGGTATCATTCATTTAGGACAGAAATAGGAAGAAATCTTTTTCTCTCAGAGGTTTGCGGAATTTTGAAACTCACTGTCTCAGAAGGTAATGGAGTATGGCTCATTGCGCCTTGTGACATAGAAAAGGATAGATTCTCATTTGGTAGGACAATCAAGGGTAATCAGGGATGAATGGGAATGTGGAATTTGAAACACAAACACATCAGCCATGGTTTTGTTGAATTTCAGCGAAAGGTCAAATGGCTGAATGGTCTGCTTCCCATGCTATTTTGTAATTCTTTTTATTTTAAATGCCATAATTTGATCTCAACTTTTTTTTTGATATTCAAGACAATACAAGCCTCTTCTGGGAAATCTGCCTTATAATTTAATCCATTCACCTCAGGTACCATTCTGGACTGCCCCTCCTCCAAGAGTCTGAGCCAAGGTGCAGCATCCAAAGCTTAGTGTAATACTTGTGGGGCTCAATTGTTTGGATCTTAAGTGTAACAAATTGAAATTATACTGAATTCGATTTTATAGGAATGAGACTTTCTGACTTGTACTTTGTGGAGTCATGTTTTAACAACATGAATCTCTGGGAAAATGATGTAATGATATATATTGACATGACTAAGAGACAGAGCGAGAGAAGGATCTGAAGGAGGAAATAATCGTGAACTGGTGTAGATCAATGACTGCTTACAGTATCAGTACATTAATAAGGACTATTGTTAAAATTTATCTAGACTGCTGAGGAATCATTTTAGTGTCCACAAGACATTACCTTTCTGCCAACCAGAAGACGGAACATATTTTAAGTGTAGAAGTTCCAGGTTCAAGTCCTAACTGACCCGGAGATATGTTATAACATAGCTGAACAGGTTGATTAAAAATGACATGGAGGTCTCTTGTGCGCAGTGGTAGTATTCATACCTCTGGGCTGGAGATTTGGGTTCAATTCACACCTGCTGTGAAAGTGTGTCTTAAATATTTAAAGTACGCTGGGAATTCTGTAAGATGTTGAAGGTCAACAATACAATGCTGGAGGTTCCTGCCTGTTTTTGTTGGAAGCAGAAGTTTGGTGAAAAATTCCAGATCTGAAAAAGAATTGACAAATGCAAACCAAATAATTAAAATAAAGTGCCTTCATTATCACAGTACTGGAGGCTGTAACAAAGCTGCTTGAGACAAACATTAACAAGGGAACTCAGGACTGAGCTTTGTTAAGACCTCCCAAAGTGAAACTGAGAAATGGTTGGTTTACCTGTAGAAATTAAATGGAGATTGCACGTGACATTTCAAAGAAACAAAGATGCAGAAAAGCAAGGTGACTGGACAACATGATTTGTAATATTTGGTGGAATAGTTCTAAAAATAAAACTTTATTCTCTTCAAAAATATAAATATTTCCTTTTGTTTCCAGTGACCAATAAGTCATTGCAAACACCTACACAGATTTCCTTTCCTCCTTCTCCCCGAAACATCACTGCAGCTCTATGAGTCCAAGAACTTAATATCCAATTCCTGGCAAAGTCCATTATCTTGCAGAATAGCTTTCCTTCCCTTCCACAGCAAAATACAATTGGCCTTAAAGCTTACAGACCTTCTAAAAGTTTGTGTAATAGCATAACATTGTTTCATACCCAAGTTGCATATTCATGGGAAAACTCAGATTTCAACACACAAAGGGGGCCCACTTCTCTATTGATCAGCATTGTTGACTTCAGCACCTTTCACTGTGTTGCTGTCTCAATGTTTTGTCAATTTGGAAGATGAGAGTTTTGGGATATTGAAGCACTCTGGTCTAAAAGATCAGTCTGAGAAAGTAGTCATCTCTTTAAGAACAACAAAGCTACCAAAGCCTGACAGGCAAGAAGTATATATTTATTATAAATGTGAAAGGCACTGCCTGCCATATTAATAAAAAATAATGAGGCAAATGCCAGCTTGGAAGATGAAAATAAGCAAATCCAGGTCTGCAGTGCTGAAAGGCATTCCTTGCTCTATTGCAGCCACCATGGCTGAACAATGCCTTTCCCACAACCTGCCCTCTGGAATCTCTCAAACCAGTCTCTCCTCTTCCATCCCTCTCCGTGGGCTGGACAAGGCCTGATCTTTGATCTTCCTTCAGATGAAACATAGGCAGCAAAATGAAGCAAGAGGAAAAACATTGCTCAATAGATCCCTAACATTGAATTTTCCATTTTGGAAAAACCCGTCTCAATATTGAGCCCACATTCTTCTGATGTCATTAAGTTCATTTTCCTGTCAGCTTTAGGTTCTGAGCACAGAACTCAAACTTCAGCACTCATCCAGTTAGTGCATTTCTGTAAAGAGTCCAATGATCTGAATCTCTGAACTAGAAAGCACTGATTCAGGTATCAATGCCTCCCCCTTACATCCACATCTGGCAAGTTGACATTTTGCTGGGCTGATAGAATTATACCCTTCTTGTTAATCTATGCAAAACAGAGCCCCCAGTCCAAACTGAAGCATCAGTACCAATCAAATTTCAAATCCCTAAAAGCAACCAAGTTGAATTCCAGTATTGGAATCCAAGAAGGGGAATGAGGAATTAAAGGTGCCTAACCTCACTTGATGACTGCAAGCCAGAGAAGGGTCCATTACATTGTGAGACAGGGTGTGACCTGTAGAATTTGTGATGACTATTCCCAGATACAATGTTACATCTAAAAACCAAAAGGAGGACCAATGCTATAATATGATCTATGAGCCCAATAATTTTTTTTTTAAATGCTCATAATTTGTCATGCATATCATAGTAACATTTTGATTATTTTGTTGGGCTCTTTAAATCTCTTGGGTCAGTTATGTTGCATGTCTCACTTTAAAACATGAGTCTCCCAATGCAATCAATGGCATTATTGACATTTAACTTCATCAACTGAGTATAAAGCAGGATGTTTGTAATAACAGAGCCCAGTCGTGAGACTCAACCACACTCCATAAGGCAATGCTCCACTCATTCTGACTTCCACCCGAAACAACAATATCCACAGCCAACCATTAGTCCAGTTATTATTGCTGGCACAAATACATAACAGTAGGCAACACCTCTTAATGAATCTACCAGGGACTATTGGTAGTCACACTCTAGCCTAGTGCAGAACACACAGCACTGTGATCAGGAGGGAAGCTAATATTGGGAGTTTGATTTTAAATGTTTATCAGAATGATGCCTGTGTCAAATGGTTTGCATGAGAGTTGTGTGGGTGGTTTTCTTTCTCCTTCACTGGATTGCTAACTCCCTGGGGCTGTTGGGACAATTACAGCAACATCAGACACTGATCAGGCAACTTTATCCTTCCTTGTGTTGTTATAGTCTTATTAGAAATGAATGCGACGCAGCAATTTTTGAAAGAAAACTGAAATCAATTTATTCAAACAGGAGTTTGTTTGCATCCCAGTGATTTTTGTATTCTGGGTTATTGAAGCAGAAGTAATAACCATGTGAAATACAGGCAATATTTCAATAAGTTATCAGCAATTAGATTTACTAGCATGGAAAATTTAGCCAATGGCACAGACTTTACATGCAGGTTGTGTGCAGAGCTGACTCTTCTTTTTATTAACTCATTAGACTTGGGCACTGCTGCCAGTCCAGATTTTTTATTGTCTAGCATGAGTTGCCCTTGAGAAGGTGGTGGTGAATTGCCTTCTTGAACCACTGCAGTCCATGTGCTGTAGAAACACTCACAGTGCCCTTAGGTGGGAGTTCCATGATTTTGACCCAGCGACAGTGAAGGGACTTAGGAATATTTTTAAGTCAGGATGGTGAGTGGCGTGGATGGGAACTTGCAGGTGGTGTTGTACCCATGGTGAATTTCTGCAGTCCATGTCTTGTTGCATTTTATTATGGGCTGCTTCAGTACCTGAGGAGTCATGAATGACGCTGAACATTGTGCAATCATCGATGAAATCCCCACTTCAGACCTTATGATCAAGAGAAAGTCATTGATGAAGTAGCTGAGGATGGTTAGGCCTAGGACACTACCCTGAGGACTCCTACAGAGATGTCCTGGAGCTGAGATGACCGACCTCAAACAACCACGACCACCTTCAGATATGAGTCAGGTATGACTGCAATCAGCAGAGAGATTCCACCCCTCAACCTCCGACTCCTATTGATTCCAGTTTTGTGAGGGTTCCTTGATGCAGCCTTGATGTCAAGGGCTGTCACTCTCACCTCACCTCTGGAATTCAGCTTTTTTGTCCATGTTTGAATCAAGGCTGTGACTAAGTCAGGAGCTGAGTGGCCCTGGTGGAACCCAACTGGGTGTCATTGGGCAGGTTATTGCTGAGCAGGTGCTGCTTGATAGCACTATTGGTAACACCTTCCATCACTTTACTAATGATCAAGAGTAGACTGATGGGGCAGTAATTGGCTGGGTTGGATTTGTACTTTTTTTGTGTATAGGACATACCTGAGCAATTTTCCAATTTTTTGGGTGGATGTCAGTGTTGTAACTGTACTGGAACAGTTGGCTAGGGGAGTAGTAAGCGCTGGAGCACAAAGTCTTCAGTATTATTGCCAGGATATTGTCAGAACCAATAGCCTTTGTTGTGTTCAGTGCCTCCAGTTATTTCTTGATATCACGTGGAGTGAATTGAATTGGCTGAAGACTGGTATCTGTAACGCTGGGAACCACTGGAGGTGGCTGAGGTGGATCATCCACTAGGCACTTCCATGCTGGGGCCACTGTTGTTTGTGATATACTTAAATGACCTGGAAGAGGGCACTGTTGGTATGATCAGCAAGTTTGCAGATGACACGAAGATTGATGGAGTAGCAGAAAGCATGGGGATGGTCAAAAAAATACAGGAGAATATAGATAGACTGGAGAGTTGGGTGGAGAAGTGGCAGATGGAGTTCAATCCAGGCAAATGTGAGGTAATGCATTTGGGAAGTCTAATTCTAGAGCAAATTATACAGTAAATGGGAAAAGCCTTGGGAAAAGTTGATGAGCAGAGAGATCTGGGAGTTCAGGTCCATTGTACCCTGAAGGTTGCTGCACAGGTGGATAGAGTGGTAAAGAAGGCATATGGTATGCTTGCCTTATTGGACGGTGTATTCATATAAGAACTGGCAGGTCATGTTAAAATTGTACATGACATTGGTTCAGCAGCATTTAGAATACAGTGTACAGTTCTGGTCGTCACATTACCAAAAGGATGTGGATGTTTTGGAGAGGGTGCAGAGAAGGTTTCTGAGAATATTTCCTGGTATGGAAGGTGCTAGCTATGAAGAGAGGTTGAATAGGTTAGGTTTGTTTTCATTAGAAAAAAGGAGATTGAGGGGGGACCTGATTGAGGTCTACAAAATCATGAAGGGTCTTGACAGGGTAGATAGAGATAAGCTTTTTCCCAGGGTGAAGGATTCAATAATGGGAGGTCACGCTTTCAAGTTGAGAGATGAAAAGTTTAAGGGGGATACACACAGCAAGTACTTTGCACAGAGGGTGGTAGGTATCTGGAACACATTGCCAGCAGAGGTAGTAGAGGCAGGCACAATAGATTCATTTAAGATGCGTCTGGGCAGATGCATGAGTAGGTGGAGAGCAGAGGGATACAGGTGCTTAGAAATTGGGTGACAGGTTTAGACAGTAGATTTGGATCAGTTCAGGCTTGGAGGGCTGAAAGGCCTGTTCTTGGGCTGTAAATGTTCTTTGTTCTCTTTCTTTGTTCTTTGTTCTTTCTTTGAATATTGTTGTGAATGCTTCAGCCTTATCTTGCACTGATATATTGGTCTCTTCCATCATTGAGGATGGGGATATTTGTGGAGCCTCCTTCTCCTATTTAATTGCCAACTACCAATTATGACTAGATGTGACGGAACCACACAGCTTAGATCTGATCCATTAGTTGCGGGATTGCTAGCACTGTCTGTCACTTGCTGCTTATATTGCTTGGTATAGAAGCAGACCTGTTGTGTAGCTTCACCAGGTTGACACCTCAGTGGAATTTGGAGATTGACATTCCTGGTTTGAGACGGACATTAGGTGCCTGTTTCTCCAATTTGGGTATGGTGGCAGTTGGAACTTGAGACAGATCGACCCAGCTTTGCATCCCTTCGACTTCATTTGAAGTACTAATGGAGTGGACAGCAAGCCTCTTCAACACTGCTGACAGCCCACCTGCCTGCCCCGTCCTAAAATAAGTTTGAGGACAGTATGTTCAGTATTCCCAGGCTAACCCAGTTAGATATCTTTATGCCCAGGAGAGCTAATGCTTGCATTGGGAAGTTATGGGTTTCATACTGAGCTTTGCAAATGGCATCAGAGATCAGACAAAACAAAGATAGGTATTTTTGCCTGTTATAGATTCTTAGGTGTCCAACCCCACCTCATCCTGTCTTCATAGTGGCAGGGTATTCATCTGTGGTGACTCTTTCCAGGTATGCACCATGATTACTTCCCTACAGATGCAACCCATGCTCAGTGTTGAAATGGCACTGCCTCTCAATAGATATTACTCTGATGAAATCTAATGGATTGTTCCATCAATTTGACAGATGAGTATTCAGGAAAAAAACACAAAGACTGGGCTTGTACTCAATGGAGTTTAGAAGGTGAGATGGGTTTTGATTGAAACTTACAGAGGCCTGGATAGAGTCAATGTGGAGAAGGTGTATCCGCTGTAAAGAGAGACTAGGACCCAAAGCCACAACCTCCAAGTGAAGGGATGATATTAGGAGGAATTTCTTCAGCCAAAGGGTGGTTAATGCATTGCTGCAGCAGGCTGTGGTGATCAAGTCTTTGAGTGTATTTAAGACAAAGATAGATAGGTTCTTGATTGTTAGGAGAATCAAGGGTTATGGGGAGAAGGCAGTAGAATGGGGTTGAGAAGCATATCAGCCATGATTGAATGCTGGACCAGGCTCAAAGGGCTGAAAGACCTAATTCTGCTTATCTATCTTATACACTATAGTGTATAGTTTCCGTTTGGGTGCGTCCATGATTGTTTCTTTCTCATTAATGGCCTGATATGGCAACTGCGCTGTCTAGGACCATACAAAACTATAGAAGGTTGTGTGCACATCCCAGACAATCATGGAAGCCAACCTCCCATCCATGGACTCCATTTATACAGCTTGTTGCCACAGAAAGGATGCCAACATCATCGAAGACCAATTGCAACCCCCAATGATATGCTCCAACCTCTTCTATCAGGCAGGAGAGACAGAAGCTTGAACACACACACCAGCAGGCTCAGGAACAGCTTCTTCCCAGCTGTTATTAGACTGATGAATTGACTCTCTAGCTTCAAATAAGACTGATCTTGCTAACATTGATCTCACCTACTGCACGCCCTGTACTGTGTAACAGGTATGCCTCTGTCTAAGTTATTTAGCAACCTTTGATCTGTACATCCTTGCTGACATATCTGCCTGGAGAAAGTGAGGACTGCAGATGCTGGAGAAGGATTCCTGAAGAAGGGCTGATGCCCGAAACGTCGATTCTCCTGTTCCTTGGATGCTGCCTGACCTGCTGCGCTTTTCCAGCAACACATTTTCAGCTCTGACATATCTGCCTGTATTCACTGTACTTTGGTACACATGACAATAAATCAATTAATGAATCGTTTCTAGATTTGTGAACAGAATTTAAATTCCAGCAGCTGCCCATATTCGATTATGAATCATTGTTTGCAGACCACTAACCTTAACCTCTGGATTACTTGTTTAATGATATTATTTTCATTCCAATCTCAGGATTATTCAAGAATGCCATTGATCCTGGGACACAATTCTTGATCAGGTCTTTGCCTCCAGAAAATGAGGATGTATGATTGCTCTATCTAATCTACTTTATTACTAATTGCCATCCTGTTTACTGCCCATTTACTTGTTGACAGAGTTGAACTCTGCTGATAGTATTCCACCAGGAATTTACCTTGCATGAGTAATGAGTCTCAATGCAAGGAGATAGGCTGGGGTTATGTGGTTAGTAGAACTCCCAAAACTCCTCCAGTTCTGAAACCAATATAACCCTACATCTCTGCTGACCAATTAGAAAGACGTGACATAAAAAAAATTAATAATGAGAACACAGGGAAAATATTAACAAAGTCCTGTCAATCACATGCAAAGATTTAAAGCAAAATCTTTCTAGATTTCTCTTTGTCATAATTCTACAATCACTAATTAATCAATTAACATCCAAGCAAAATATTGTGAATATTGGAGATCTGAAATAATAACAAAATGAAAATAGGAAAATCAACTCCAAAGAAGAGACATGTTGGATTTAAAAAGTTAACTCTGTTTCTCTCTCCACAGATGCTGCGAGGTTTATGTGCAATTAACATATCTGACATGTACAATTAACTACCAGTGGTGTGGAAGCCTATTAAAAATGTGCCTAAGGTAATTTGTTTTCACTGTAGCAAATTAAAAAAAAAGCTCTGCTGACAGTAATGTAAAAATCAACTTGTGAATATACAGATGGGCCACTTACTTAATGAGCATCTTGTAAAAGAAATAGACTTAAAAACTTTGGATTTGAAAAGTCTTTAAGTACTGGAGTGAGAAAGAAAATGTAGCATAACCAGTCACAATTACTGCCACAGTAACAGTGGAAGGCACGGGGTCCGTAAATAACAGAACCTCCAGCAGCAGATGACGACAGTGAAAGTGGGCAGCTGAAGAAAGGATGAAGGCAAGAAAAGGGTAATTTTGCGAGAAGGAGATCTCATGGGAAAGGGGACCCAACAAACAAAGGATTCTTCAACCAGATTCCACATAAAAATTGTAAATATTTCCTTGATGGACCTAAATTTCCCTTCATGTTTGTAATGACCTGATGTCAATGGAATAGAGAGCACCTGCTTCATGGACCATTGTGTGTTCAAATCTCATGTTACTCTTCAATGGGCTTGGAGGTCAGTCTATTCCTCTTCCTGTCCATCCTCCCCACAGCCACACCGTAAACTGCCTGCCCATGTCATGTGAATAGACACCATTGACAATGTATCATCTGGGCAAAGGATTTAGATGGTCAGCAATTCCATCGCCCAATGTTATTTTTTTCTCTGGGATAGGATCCACTAATGATTATTACAGGCAATGTTAAAGTATGAAACCATTAGACACCAACAATGTCCCCTATACACTTGAGGGAATCCTTTGTAAATCAGCTTTATTCCTTGAATTTTGGGACAGTATATTTCAAAATGACAACAGAAGAAGTAATAATCAGTTCTCTCACCCACAAACAAAGGATATACTGTTAATGATGAACTTGTTTCAAATAGTGAATCTGCATTGCACTCCTTAACAGGTTGCTGGAAGAGATTCAGTAGTCAATTATAAAAGAAATTTGGATAAATATTTAAAAGGGGTAAGGGGAAAAAATGGAGGAATGTCCCTGTTAACAAATATTTAATCTCAAAATCCCTCCATGGTCTTTTCCCCTTTCCTATTAGTGTAGTATGTACCAGCCCACAACTCTCTCTGTACTGCTGTATCGTTAATTCCAGCCTATTGAATGCTTCTTATTTTAATTTCTCCAGCATTGGTGGTCATCCCTTTAGCTGCCCAGGATTGGCATGCCCTCTCTAAATCTTTCTGTCCCTCTAACTCCTTTTCTTCCTTTTAAGACATTCTTGAAATGCTGACTCTTTGACCAAGCTTTTAGTGTTCTCAAAATATGTCCTGATGTGGTTCAGTAACATATTTTATTAAAAATGAAGAACTTTGGGTTTTGTATGTTAAAGGTACTATCTAAATACTCCTTGTCACTGGTATTGTTGTTGAGGGAGACAAATTGGATAACTCTTTCAAAGAACCAGCAGTTATCAGAGGCTAAATGATCTCCTTCTATAGTATGTAATGCTACGATTGATATGTTTCTGTCTTTAAAAAGAGGCACCATTGAAATTCTGACTTGTTGAAATGACTCACAAACTGCTGCACAATGAACGGACTCTTCACAGGGTTTTGCTTTCCACCAACTTCAAAAGCAAAGGTTAAGTTAACCCAATGTATTTTAATCTAAAGACAGCAACTCAGCACAATCTAATTTCATGCTGGTGGCTGGACAGTGTTACAACCACATCAGGCGCGTACACGGATTGGCCCTTGAGCTTTGAATTTATATAACTCATTTAGTTCCACATTGCTTTTTAGAGTGTTTCAATTTAAAGATAACCAGCAACAAAGCTTTAATCTTAAGCAAGGTCAAAGGTTAATTAATTACATCAGTATTGCTTCCAAATAGTAAGCAAATGTTGATGGTGATTAGCTAAAATGAGGATGCAAAGATTAAAAATAGGTAGAGATAATAGACACTTATAAAGATGAAAGTAAGTTCTGTTTGTTATCAAAGCAGGTCTGGTTTACTTGACGTGTTGTTTTTTCTAAGTTGAAGTGGTTGAAAAAATTGAAATCAGGATTCTTTAGCTGTGATGGTTTGTGTAGATGAATAATGGGAGATTGTCCCACAAGTGAACTGAACAGAACAGGTTCTGGGAGGAAGTGAATGTTTCTTAATTTCACTTTGATACCCATACAGGTTGTGGTCCTTGGCACCCTGATTCATTAGCTAGTTTGCCTGTTTCTCCTCTCCATGTTGATAATACTCTCTCTCTCTGACTGTGTCTCTCAGCGTTCTTCCTTGAGTTCTAACAAAATGGCTTTTCACAAGCAAGGCAAAATGGCTGCTGTGTTAACTCTGTTCAACAGAGCAAATGATTTATGCTGGCATTCCCTATGATGACTTTGTAGTGTTCTCTCAGAAACTTTGAATTCTTACGCCATTAGAAAGATTCATTGTATTACTCAAGGGTTAATCGAATTCTAAGTGTCTCCCTTTGTGGTTGGTTCTGAGATAACACACGGTCTGGCTATAGTGAATCAACAAGGAAACTCATACAACATTGTGAAAAGGTTTTGTAAGACATTGTAAAAAAGACGGATTAAATCTTATTCCTCCTGCAGGTTGGCTGCAAGTGCCTGTAGAGTGTTGAGATGTTCCTATTAATATCTTCATTTTCTGATGGTGAGGTGCATTATTTCTGTAATGTCACTAATCCATAGCACATCTATGCTAATTTAATTGATTACAGTTATGGCCAGGACTTAAGATGTAGAATAGCTGCTCCTGTCTTGTTAATTAAGTTGCACTTTGAGTCTGAAGCATTGAAAGCCCACGGATTCACTTTTACAGCAAAATGTCATCTGCTTTTGTAGGTCTAAGGGGAGTTCTAAAGGTGAAGGGCTGGTAAAGGGAGAGAATTCCAGAAGTTAGCACCTGAGCAACTAACAGCACAGCTGCCGGTAGTGAAGAAAAGAAAATCAAGGACATGCATGAGTCTGGAATTAGGGAAAGCAGAAATCCCCAAGGGTTCCATCACTTAGAACCTGTAAAATAAAGCAACTTTGTGATTTTGGCACAGCGTTACCTCACTGTATTGTTTATCAGAGGCCTGAAGTGAAGGCAAAGTTGACCAACATTAACAGAGGTTTCTGAAATTATTTTCATCAAGAGCAACCTTACTGGTTAGGCTTGTTACTAAAACTGATTAAGATAGAAAGAATGGTGGGACCATGGGAGAGAGTTTGCCTTTGACTTGCCTTATGTCAATATCTGTTGTCCTTCTCAATGCCAGGACAACAATGCAAATGGAATGGTTTCATCAATAGCTGTATCCACATTCACATTCTGTGTGGATTCATGATACTGGAGCATCTACTGTCTGTGCACAGTGAGACTGGCCAGGCAGGAAACTCAGTACTGGGACCAAATTAAAAGGGCACTGCACGACTGGGGCAGAGAGGGACCACTGGACCATGACAGATCAGAGTCCCCAGGGAGATAACACTTAGGATGTTGCCTGCAAGGAACAAGAGAGGTAATGACAGCATTGGGTTCATCTGCCCTGTCCTCCTTCATCTGCTGGCTGGACAGTGACATCTCAGACCTCAGTTGAACCCATCAATGCCACTGAATCAACAAGAGTAATGATGGAAATGCCTTAACATAGAGCATAGAAAAGTACAGCCCAGAATAGGCTCTTTGGCCCACGATGTTGTGCCGAGATTAAATCCTAATTTAAAATATAGTAACTTAACCTACATACCCCTCAACTCACTGCTCTCCATGTGCATGTCCAGCAGTTGCTTCAATGTCCCCAGTGACTCTGCTTCCACCACCACATTCCATGCATTCACAACTCCCTGCATAAAGAACTTACCTCTGGCATCTCCTTTATACCTTCTTCCTAATATCTTCAAACTATGACTTCTTGTACCAGTCAATCCTGCCCTGGGGAAAAGTCTGTGGCTATTGACTCTATCTATTCCTCTCATTATTTTGTACACCTCGATCAGGTCTCCTCTCTTCCTCCTTCTCTCCAGAGAGAAAAGTCCGAGTTTATTCTACCTCTCTTCATAAGGCAAGTCCTCCAGTCCAGGCAGCATCCTGGTAAACCTTCTTTGCACCCTCTCCAAAGCCTCTGTATCTTTCCTATAGTAGGGTGACCAGAACTGGACACAATATTCCCAGCGTGGTGTCTCCAGGGACTTGTAGAGCTGCAGCGGCTCTTAAACTCGATCCCCCTGTTAATGAAAGCCAAAACACCATATGCTTTCTTAACAACTCTACCCATTTGGGTGGCAACTTTGAGGGGTCTATGTACTTGCACACCCAGATCCCTCTGTTCCTCCATACTGCCTAGAATCCTGTCTTTAATCCTATATTCAGCATTCGAGTTCGACCTTTCAAAATGCATCACTACGCATTTATCCAGGTTGAACTCCATCTGCCATTTCTCAGCCCAGCTCTACATCCTGTCTATGTCGTGCTGCAACCTGCAGTAGCCCTCTATGCTATCGACAACACCTCCAACCTTTGTGTCTTCGCAAATTTGCTAACCCACCTCTCAACCTCCCCATCCAAGTCATTTATAAAAACTGCAAAGAACAGAGGCCCAAGAACAGAGCCCTGTGGGACCCCACACAACACTGACCTCCAGGGAGAATCCTTTCCATCTACAAACACTCTCTGCCTTCTGTCAGCCAGCCAATTCCGAATCCAGATAGCCAAATCTCCCTGTATCCAATACTTCCTGACTTTATGAATGAGCCTACCATGCGGAACCCTATCAAATGCCTTGCTGAAGTCCATATACACCACATCCACTGCTCAACCATTGTTGACCTGTCTTGACACCTCCTCAAAGAACTCAATAAGATTTGTGAGGTATGACCTACCCCTCACAAAGCCATGTTGACTGCCTTTAATCACACTATGCTTTGCCAAATAGTCATAAATCCTATCCCTCAGAATTCTTTCCAAAACTTTGCTGACCACAGATGTGAGACTGACTAGTCTATAATTGCCAGAGATTTCCTTATTCCCTTCTTGAAAAGAGGAACAACATTCGCCTCCTTCCAATTTTCCAGTACGACTCTTGTGGAGAGTGAGGAGGCAAATATCCTCACCAGTGGTTTAGCAACTTCCTTTCTCACTTCCTGGAGCAGCCTAGGATAAATCTGGTCTGACCCTGGGGACTTATCAATCTTAATGTTTTCCAAAATTTCTAGCACATCAACTTCATCAATCTTGATCTAGTCAAGACTGCATCCTAGCTCCTCTAAGTTTTCATTTACATCAATTTCCCTTTCCTTGGTGAAAACAAAAGCAAAAAACTCATTTAGGGCTTCCCCTATCTGCTCAGACTCCACGCACAAGTTTCCTCCGCTATCCCTGATCAGCCTTACCTTCTCCCTGGATTTTCAAACATCCTTTTTGTCTTTTTTGCTGGAGCAACAGAAGTCCAGCCACTGCTAATTTAAACATTCTTAAAAAGCATGCAAGGCAGTTTACAACTCCAGCATACAACTGGATGCCCTTTATATAAGAGCTGGTGCCCAGTCTTCAGGTGAGAAGGCATTCCTGACATCAGAGACAGCTTTACCACAAGACTGCATCAGCCAGCTTCAGGAGCTTGTCCCAGATTCAGTGGACTATCACAGACCCATTTCAGATCCCTATTGACTTCTGAAACTGCTCAATACAACAAAGTAAAATCGAAGGCATGATCTGCAGTGCTCGGCCTGTCCTGTGGTTATCAGACCAACCAGGCTTTCTCCCCTCTTATCATGGGTTATGTCTGTAGCTGTTAACCTCCATTTGTAAGGCTATACACGCACTTTCTACTAACATGTCAAGTGTGAATGCCTACCAGAAATGTCATAGCAAACCATCCATCATCCCAAATCATTAAGGATGACATTTTCAAAACCCGGTTCATTAATTTTCTGATGGGCTCATTGGCAAGTCAATCCCCTCTTTTTCACAGTGCCATCGAGCCCGGTATCCTTTATTCAGTTGACAGAAAGTATGCGGGACCTTTGAGTATTTAATCCCCAGAAATCCTTACTAATCTTAACAAAATGTAGCATCAGTGTACAGTGCAAAGGAAGCACTGTATGTGTGGAATTACATGGAATTCACAAACTGGGTCAATCCTTTTTGTCACATTACAACCAGATTCTGGGTGAGGTTCCCCAGGCTATTACTGCTCTAGTTGGGATATCCCAAATTGTCAAGCTCTCTGATGAAGAGAATGAACTTGATTCACACACTGTCTCAGCTGGTCACAACAAAATTAATGTACAATGAATTCCCTCTCTTGGGGATATCTTTCTCCCAGACCAAAATGAATTGATGTTTTAAAAGGAGCCAATTTAACAAGGCTCTCTTTAGTAACCAGAAGGTTAAGTTCATTCATTACCAAATGCAAGAATTGGTTCACAAGTGTTTCCAATAAGTAGCTTCCAATAAGTAGTTTCCAATAAGGAGCTGCCAGAGGAATTGATGGAGGCTGGTACAATTACAGGATTTAAAAGGCATCTGGATAGGTATATGAGTAGGAAGAGTTTAGAGGGATATGGACCAAGTGCTGGGAAATGGGACTAGATGAGGTTAGGAAATCTGGTCAGCATGGATGAGTTAGGCCAAAGGGTCTGTTTCCCTGCTGTATATTTCTCTGACCTTATGACCTATATTTGACTGGCGACTTCAGTGGCTGCTCAATGAAAAGTGAAAAAGAAGACTTGCAGCTCAGCTTCTTCAAACTTTGAAATTCATTGGGCAGACTGTGTTGCTTCCATCCTTAAACCGGAGTCAATGATGTTTTCATGGGAC
The DNA here is from genome assembly GCF_047496795.1 of Chiloscyllium punctatum. NCBI lineage: Eukaryota > Metazoa > Chordata > Chondrichthyes > Orectolobiformes > Hemiscylliidae > Chiloscyllium > Chiloscyllium punctatum. Next base: position 53,268,493 of record NC_092778.1, read on the forward strand.
CCAGTAGGATTCCTGCACCTCAGATCAAGCTGTCTTAGTTCAAACTCCCCATCTTGACATTTTTCCTGAAGTTCTCGCTCTTCTCTCTTTATTCTCAATCCTTTTTCTCACTCCCGGTCTCATTCTCTCTCTTGCTCTTTGTCTCTCCTTTTTTTCTTGAAATTCTCGTTTCCACTGCTCTGATTATACTTTTACTACAGCTACTCTACCCATTTCACTTTCCTCAATCTCCATCTGTAAACTGTGGGCCACACCTTTTAAAATTTCAAGATTTCTAATTTACATACAAAATTCTAATCCCAAGTGGCTCATTAAAATCTTCTAACTGTTCAAAGGATAGAGCTTTTAAATCCTCAGTAACTTTCCCAATTCCACTAGAAAAACTAGTATTGAATTCGGACATTTCTATGCATATCGGTGCAAACTCAAGAAAGCCTTTTGCAGCAATTTTTGTCAATTGGTTTCAAAGAGATAATTCATTCATTCTAGTTCTTTCATTTTGTCTGTGGATTCAAATTCTGGCCATGAGCTCCAATTTGTTATAGCCAGACCCTGGGTGAGGTTCTCTGAGTTATTATGGTTCCAGACAGGATACCCCAAATTGTCACTCACAAAAGAGAGACCTATAACGCAACACACATTAACACAGATTAGAAATGTCTGATGAAAGGGTTTTGCCCGAAACATTAATTTTCCTGCTCCTTGGATGCTGCCTGACTTACTGTGTTTCTCCAACACCACTATTATCTAGACTCTGATCTCCAGCATCTGCAATCCTCACTTTTGCCTACAGATTAGAAATGGTCGATCCAGAGGAAGATAAAAGGTGAAGGACATATGGGTCAATCTCTGGGTCATTTGTGAAGAGTAGATAGTTGAACATTGATATTTAGCAGAGATTTTGGATTTCTTGGCCTAGCAGGTTATTTTAAATTATTTTACCCTGGTTCCTTGCTAGCTTCAAGCTCTCAAAGTAATAAAATGCTTTTCCTGCAATGCAGGGGTGACTATTCAAAGTTTGTTTCACTCTGCTGTAAACAGTACATTAGTACATGAACCCAGGCTAGTATACACAAGTACCACAAGCTCACTAGTTCACCTGCTTCCACGACAATGTACAAAGCTAGGATTGAACTGGCTTTAAAGGCCTGTTCTTGTTTATCTTTGAAAGGAGAATGCTCAAAATGTGTTTGTCACCCAGGCTGTTATCCTTTGTCCCATCGTACTCACAATCTGAGAAAACTCCCAGTGCTTACAGAGTATTTTGTTGTGTAACAATCTCCTATTAAGTCTATCCCTTTGAAGCTTCCTTAACACCTTGTTAGGTTTGGAAATGTGTGATGCTGGAAAAGCACAGCAGGTCAGGCAGCATCTGAGGAGAAGGAGAATTGACATTTTGGGCATAAGCCCTTCTGATGAAGGGTTTCATCAGGAAAATTATGATTCTCCTGCTCCTCTGATGCTGCCCAACCTGCTGTGCTTTTTCAACGCCACACTTTTCAACTCTGACCTCCAGCATCTGCAATCCTCACTTTCACCTTGTTAGTTGCAACATTGCAGGCTATCTTTCTTTCTCTCTATCTCTAGACAGACATTAGATTTACATCCGCAGTCATTTTAACCATATCCATTCTCTTTCAAAAAAACACAAATGGTGGAATTAAAGTTTGATATGTCCATAGGTAATTTGGGGTTATGATCTATGGTGATGACAGTCAGCATGTCTCTCTCTGCCTTTCCCACACATGTGCTCAGCTGGGCTCCTCTTCAATACATCTAGTTTACACATATTAATTGCTTCTTGTATTAGTGAGCCCCATAGTCTGACCGCTCAGTATAGCCCGTGTGGATTTTCTCCCTATGCAATCCACCAAGGCTATGTTAGTCAATGTTGCATTTCCTATGCACAGATGAAAGCAAGAAAAAGAAGCAGTGTGTGAGGGTGGGGGAACATTAAATTCGGCGTGTGACAACAAGCTGCGTTTTAACATTTAGAAAATATTAACTGATAATAGCTTTGACCATTTTCAATGCACCACTTGATATGGCAGCTAGAATCCACCAACAGATCTTGAGACAAACAGAATTTGTTAATGGCTTAATATCCAGCAGTAATTGTTTGAACTTAATTTATTTTTTATGGATGCTGAGAAGCTAACCCTTGAGTCTCAAATGAGCAACCAATCCAGGAGTTCCTCTTCTAAAATAATGGCCGCTAGGGCTGTGGAGTAATAAAGTTTTAACTTAACAGCTCCTGGTTTTGTATTCCAGCCAAGTTTGCAATACATTGTATTAAATATGCATGAACTATTTTAATTTTATGTTCTACCTTGGGCTGTGCACTAAACGCAGGACGTATTGACGTTAAGAAACAATATAAAACTACAGTTAATAGCCAGCTTCAATGGAAACATTGAAACTATATTACACCAACCAGCTGTTATCGAAGCATGCCTCCTGAAGCTCTCCTTTTTGAAAATAAACACAAAAGATTAAATTTAATGTTTTGCCGCTTTCCCTCAGGTTGTTCTGTTATTTTGTCTGTCGGTTAGTTAAATCTCATTCCCTGTTAGTTGGCTGCAAGTGTGGCCGCTTGAGGTGGTTGGATGATTCCATTAATATTCACCCACTCACACAGTGAGGTCTATTGTTTCTGTAAGGACTCCAACTCATCAGCACAGCCAAGCCAATTTAATTGATCACAGTTATGACCAGGACTCACAATGCAGACTAACTGTTTCTATCCTGTAAAAATTATGTTAGAAATTACACAATACAGGTTATCATCCACCAGGTTTATTTGAAATCACAAACTTTCAGAGAGCTGCTCCTTCATCCAGTGACTATAATCTGGTGTCATGTGACTTCTGACCTTGTCCACCCCAGTCCAACACTGGCACCTCCACATCTTAAATTATGTTGTGCTTTGAATCCAAAATATTGCAAGCCCATGGGATAACTTTTGCAACGAAATGTTAGCTACCTTCAATTTCCCTCAAAGCACTGAGAGTTTCCTGGAGTTAGCCAAGATAGCTGTTTGCTTTGCCTATGCACTGAACTAGGCAAACTGCAATGAGGTCGACATGGTGAGTTTGTGGGGTGTTGACCACAATGGTTTAGCGAGGGAGGGGGGAGGAAGCCTTTCCTACTGGAGTGGTCAAATGGGCACCTTAGCAGGTGAGATCCCTTGGCTGCTTCTCCCAATCCCCAACACCCCCACCAATCCCTGATTCCCAACCACCTGTTAAACACCTGAGGTGAAAGGACAAAGCTCCTTAACTAGCCATCTTACAGCCTCCTGAGCTGGCTGCACAATTCATTTTATAAGCTAAATTAGAAATGTACGAGCGATTTGATTTGTGTTTCAATTATTAACAAGGCCATTAAACACAAATATTTCACTGTTAGTTAATTCTTTCACTTGTTCCTGAAGATGTCTATATTTACTCAATTTTTCAACCCAGGCTTTCTCCAATGAATCAGATTCATTTTCAAAAAATGTAAAGTAATACCCACGACTAACACTCTTTTTTCTTTTTGTAATATCAAATCCAATATCCATAATTTACCTTTCTCATCACACAATCAGGGTTCTAAATATATCTTCCATCTGTCCTTACCAACAAATTCTGATAGTTTCTTGGTGATCCTATCATGCCTTATAATCCTAGCGTGTTTAATGAATGAGCACCATCTTCAGAGATAATTCACAGATACTTAAACATAATTCAATTTGATACTTGTGGAATTAGGGATAGGGATAGAAGGCAGAGTTGGAGACTCCAGACCTTCATTGGAGTCATGCTTTTGGACAAGCAAAGATCTGGGCCTAGGGATGCAGGGAGTCCAAATATCAGTGTCATGGCTGGAGTTGACAAGGTCAAAGATTGCTTTGTGAGGCCTAGCAGAAATTACTCTGCTAAAAGTCAAGGAAGTGAGACTGACAGAGATCTGGATTGGACTTGACAAGCTTCTTTTCTGCTACAATATTTCCATAATTCTATATTTAAGTAAGGAGGATGAACAAAATATTTATAGTAACTTTTACAGCCTCACCTTTACAGTCAATGAAACATTTTTGAAGTGTAGTTGCTATTATAATGTATACAATCACTTGAAATGATTCAAGTTCACTTGTTCCAAAATGTGAAATCAACTGAAGTATAGCATTCCAGTTGTCATAAACTGTCTTAGACTAGGCCACTCACTTTAGTGCAATATGTAGGGAAGGCAGTAGTGTAGGGATTGTGTCACTGGACATGTCACTAGATTAGTAATGTTCTAAGAACATGAGTTTGAATCCCACCATAGCAGCTAGTGAAATGTACATTCAAAAAAAAGCTAATCCAATGGCAACCACGTTGTAAAAAGACCCACTGGGTTCACTAATATCTTTCAGGAGAAGAAATCTGCCATTCTTACCCGATCTGGCCTACATGTGACTCCATAACTACAACAATGTGGCTGACTCTGAACTACACTCTAGGCAGTAAATACTGGCTTGGCCTAGACAACGTCTAATGCCTAGACAACGCCCATTTAATAAAAAAGCCGAATAAAAATGTTTTATCCCAAGGAGGGAAAATAATATCATGTTTTCAAAAATTAAAGCTCAATTCATCCAGAACAGTTTTGTTCTAAGTATTTTATTAATTTGAAAGCAAAACAGATTTACATTTTCGAATCAATCTGTTCAGAAATATTATTACACACCATTGGAGCAGGTGGGCACTTGAACATAGTCCTCCTAGATCATAGGTACAGGCTCTACCACTATATCATAAGAATCCTATCAAAACCAACTTAAACTTCTTCAGATAAATTATTATAGGCTGAAACTAATGAAAGTCAGCTCTTAATCATTAAATAAGAACCAGATGTGACCAACTGAATCAATGAATGCAATCTGATTATAAGATGACCATCTCTGTAAAATACTAGCACACTTGGCAATTAGATTCTAACGTAAAGTCAACAAATTAATGAACAGTGCAACTTGATGCCCTTTTCCTTAGTTTGAAAGGAAAATAATTACAAGTTATTCTTGGAAACCAATATTACCTGATTGTCTCCTTGAGTAACCAGTGGAATTAATTTACTGCCTGAAGAGCTTTGAAGAGACCAAGTCAATCAACTCAATAACTGACCTGGAGAATTCAGGTGACTGAAGTAATCCAAGGTCAGACAGTGGCAATCATCATTGAGCATGGCTCATATTATCAGTGGTTTAAGATCTTTTGCGTGAACGAGCAGTGTGATTAGCATGTAGACAGGTGGCATACAAAATTGATGCAATGTGCTTCATGCGAAAATGTGTTCTCATCAATAATTCTACGTGGGAGAACCCAGTGGCAAGCATTCACCACAGTCGCTTGTTTATTGTCTAATTACAGGTGAGAATTAGGGATGTACAAGCAGGAATGGGGATTTTATCAGCATACCTGCTAATATGCCTGTTTTTGTCTGCAGAAGTTACCTCTGCAGTCAAAAATTAAACTTAATGACTTTTTAGTAGTAATTAAAAATCTGCAGATTTGAAAGGAGAATCCCTGGTTAAGACTGTTGTGGTGGTGCTCATTTTATTGTCTTGCTCTTCCCCACCACCCCCATTGTCTTTTCTTCACTCATCTCCTGAAAGCATCAACTGGTTTTAGGGTATTAGTGCATGGGGACTTGCAACCCTGTATATTTCATTAATGTAGCCAGATCACACAAAAGCTAAACCTATTCCTACCTTCTAAGAGAATGCTGTGATGATGGATGTGCCATTGTTTGGTTGAGATGTGGCCCCTTCTACCATCCAGATGTAAATGTAAAAAGTCCAGGTGAAGTAGGATAGGGCAGATATCTCCTACATCTGAGCCAACATTTATCCCTCAACCCACATTAATAAAGCACATTGCCTGGCCATAATCCTGTTGCTGTTTGTGGGACCCTGCTGTGCACAAATTGACTGTGATGTTTCCTACATTGCAACAGTAATTGCATGTTGTATGCACTTCCTTGTGAAGTGCTTTGTAATATTCTAAGGTTATGAGGAATGCTGTACAATCACAAATTCTTTTTTTCTGAGAACATGAGAAGGTCAATAACAAGAAGAGTGATGGCTTCTGTCAGGTACTAAAGCCAGTCACAATCTCACTGTTGACAACCCAACTGAGGTTAGCTAGCAGAACTAGAGTCAGACCTGAATCCTTTACGTCAGTATGACTCAGCACTGCAACAAATGGCACATTACATTTTCTCTTAAAAATGTCAATTAATCACATACCACATTGCATGTAAATAAATTTCTTTATTAAGCAACATGAGAACACTAAATGGGGGTGAAATTGATGTCGGGTTTGAGGGACATAGAAACAGAAGTGGGCCTATCAGCCCATTGAACCCACCCTGCCATTCAATCTAATCATAGCTGATTGAACAATTCACCTTATACCCACTTCATCCCCATAGCCCTGTAATCAGAATCTATCAATTTCTACCTTAAGCATACTCATGCTAGGACTAAACTTCCACAGCACTCTGTGATGTAGGATTCTAAGTATTCACAACCATCTGAGTGGAAAAAAAAATGTCTTACTTCGTATTTAAGTGGTATTCCCCTTATTTTTAAATTGTTACCCTCTGGTATTTGACTCCACAACATGGGGAAAATCTTAAGCTACATCTACCCTGTCTATCCCCTTAAGTTTCAATGAGATATAGCATGATAACAGACACTTCCATCTGATTTGTTTATGTGAACCCAGATATCTATTCCCATTTGTCAGCATTTGGCCATGTCCCTCTAAACCCTTCCTATTCATGTACCCACCCAGATGCCTTTTAAATGTTGTCATTGTACCAACCTCCATCACTTCCTCTGGTAGCTCATTCCATACGTGCACCACCTTCTGTTTGAAAACGTTGCCCCCAGGTCCCTTTCAAATCTTTTCCCCTCACCTGAAACCTATTTCTCTTCAGAGGACCTTCCCAACTTCCCAGGAGCATTTGATGCACTTCCTTGACCGCAATAACATATTCCCTCAGATAAGGAGACAATAAAACACACACTGTCTTAGGGACAGTCAGGCAATGGTGAATTGTCTAAAAGAAAAACAGAGAACACTAGAAATAGTCAACAGTTCGGGTAGCATCTGTGGAGAGAGAAAAACAAAAGTTAATGTTTCAGGCCAATGATTTTTCATCAGATCTGGGAAAAATTAGACACATGTAAGGATGTCGAGCCAGGGATGGATGAGTGGGACAAATATATAGAAAAGTCTGTGATAGATTGGGGGAAAAAAGAGAGATTGGATTAGTTGCAGAGCAAAAGGAACTGGTATAGGTAAAAAAAAAGAAACAAGGGGGAAAAGTATGTGCATGGAGCAGGTGACCTGCTGAATAAAAGTAAAATATAAGAGAAAATGCAAGCATAAGGAAACAAAATGAGTGACTGGATTCCATGGCGTGAAGTTGGTAACTTCAATTCAGTTTAGGAGGCGATAAAGTGCCTCACAAAAAAAGATGAGGTGCTGTTTCTCAATTTTACATCGAGCTTCGCTGGGAAAAGGCAGCAGGCTGAGGACAGGAATATTGTCATTACAGCGAGATAGAGAATTAAAATGACAGGCCACCAGAATCTTGTATTCAGGACTGCAGACTGAATGGAGATGGCTGTACAGCCATTTAAATCGATGGATAAGAAAATTGATCCTGGTGTAAAGCAAGCTGTATTTGGTTCACACTATTCCTTCAGTCAAATTTCCTAAAGTAAAAACAAAATACTGGAGAAACTCAGCAGGTCTGGCAGCACCAGCAGAGAAACAAGTAGGGCTGATGTTTTGAACTTGTTATGATTTCTTCTGAACCAGTTATGAAATGTAGGTGTATAGGCAGCACAGCTGGTAGTCTGCCCAACATATTTAAATTTTAAAAATTATAATTCATTGTAATTATTAAAAAGCCAATTGAACCCTAATAATACATTATGTAATATGGTTGGCATGAGCCAGCAGGTGGGACCATTTACATGCTGTTTTCATTTAAAGATTTTAAAATGTTAGGAAGGAAGTAGGGGGACTATCTTCAGATGGGGGGCGGGGGGGGTGAGGTGTTTGCTCATTGCACATTGGCCTTCTGCTCTCCACAAACCAATAGCCCTGTCTCCCACAACTGCAGGCTTTGGAGAGGGTAAAGAAAATGTTTACTAGGTTATGCCTGGTTTGGAGGGCCTTAGCTATGAGGAGAGATTAGGCAAACTAGGGTTGTTTTCACTCGAACATCGGAGGTTGAGGCTGACCTGATAGAAAATTACAAAATTATGTGAGGCATGGATAGAGTGAATGGTCGGAGTCTTATTCCCATGGTAGAAAAATCAATTTCTAGGGGACAGTGAGTTTAAAGGAGGTGAGAGAGACAGGTTTTTAAATGGAGGGTGGTAAGTGGCTGGAATGTATTGCCAGAAGAGATGGTAGAAGCAGATACAAGAACAACATTTAAAAGGCATCTTGGCAGATATATCGATAGGCAGGGAATAGAAAAATATGCATTGTGTAGAGGCAAAAACTTTGAGTTCAAGAAGGTATCAAGTGTTGGAGCAGTCTTGGTGGGCCAAAGGGCCTGTTCCTGAGCTATACTGTTCTTTGTTCTTTGATTACTCCCCAAAGAGCTAGCCAACCACTCCCTCCCCAATATGCCGAACTTACCTCAATGTGGGATGCATCAGGCCTCCACTGTGGCTTGCTTCCATTGTGGCAGTGCCCAGCACTTAGCCCTTGGCCCTGCTGGAGCTGCCAGCCAATCCGAGAGGCACACGTTGCACCCTCCAATAATGTAGCCCACCAGCAGCACAGTATGGCTGCAGGTTGGGTGGGAGGAAGGGAGGTGGGGCAAGCGTCTTGTACGTCTGACAGCTGGACACTGACTTTGTGTTCAGGGTGGGGTGATAAGTTTGCACCAAGCCCCCTACCCCTCTAACACCCATTCCCCTGGCCCCTAAATCCTTCTCCTGGAAGATTCTGCCCAACAGTTCAGGGTGCCCTTTGCCAGAACTGGAAAAAGATAAAGATGTAACAAAGTTATAAGCAACTGCACAGACAGCAAAAAAAGAGGAGGGATTAAAGTGACAACCAAAATCCTCTGGTGGAATGAAAGACAGGAAAGAGTAAATGATAAAAGACATGATGGGGTGGGGCAAAAGTCTATCATTACGTGACAAATGAGAAATAGTCAGTCCAGATCACTAACAGTTGCCAATCAAAAGAATGGGTGCAGAGATTATGATCTTAAATAGTTAAACCTTCTAAATGTTTAATGTTTTTCAAAGAAATACAACTTCCCTTTTGGGTTTTGTGGTACAGTGGTAGTGTCCCTACTCCTAGGGCAGTAGATCACACCTAAAGGTGTGTCAGAACATATCTGAAGGGGTTGGTTTAACAAAATAACTGTAACTCCCCTTTAAAGGTAGTTCTTTAGTCAGTCTATTGATTTACTTAAGAGAGTGTACATATATCTTCTGGAAAGGGAGCTGATTCACATTTCAGTGAGATAAGGCCAGTTGGAAATTATCAATCTAATTATATATTACACATAATGAATATGGAGAACAGAAATGAATGCAAACAAATCTAAAGTTGAATTTAAATCAATTTCAAAAATGGTGGCAAGTAATGGTAACATAAATCCCAGACAGATTGGAGGTGAATGGTTAATATCCTCCATCAATTGTGTTTGGAGACCACATTGTTGTAGATATTTTTAGTTAGTCATTTCAGACATATTCTGACAGACCACAGGAACAGGTTGGACTTGAATCCAAGGCTTCAAGCTCACACATGTGCTTCATATGGTTAACTCGCCTCCACTCACTGCATTTTGCAGGAGAAATAATCTTGCTTTCATTGGGAGACTTTGCTTTAGTTTTAGTCATTAGTACTATTTGCTGTAGTTCATGCAGAGTCCATTTAAAGAGCCTCTGTTTTCCATAAGTCTTGCCCAGCCCCCAGCTGACTGGCCAATATGATAAAGTCCATAATCCACAAAAGAAACCGCACTCCACACTAACCCAGTTAGTGGTTTAGATTCACTTCATCATCCAACAAATTTGTGAAACCTGTCAGTATTAGCTCTAAGAAATGTTCCCTGCAGGTTAATTAGCACTTCAAAAGTAGTCAGATTTATTTAATGTATTATAGAACAGTTCTTAAAAACTGAAGATAAATTCAGCCAAATTGCTTCATTTCTGTGAATTTTTTGAAGACCATGGAGCTGCACTGAATGCTTTTCTCAGCTTCACCTTAACCATTTAAAAGAAAACATTCTGAAGCTTCCTGATTCCCTCTGATCAGATTTATTATTTTTCTTCATTAGTGTTATATTCAAACAATGCGGTTAAAGCAGCACTAATTGGCTTCCCAGAATGCACAGACCAAGATATTGATGATAACTACAAAAGAGTGAAGCATTGCAAAACAACTTCAAGGAACATAACTTCAAAGAATTCAGTTTTTAAAAAAAAATATACATTTGAAGATGACTGCCACTGAGTAAAACTTTGAAGTTTGTAATTCTAGCCCAGCCTTAAAAAATTAAAATCTGCCATATTCCTAGAGAAGATAAAATGACCAATAATGCCTAAAAAGTGAAGGCATAAGAAAACTTATAAGGCATATAAAAAAAAGAGCCTCTTTCTTTCTCAGCTACAGATTCTAATGGCACAGGAATTCCACGGGGATTCTCAACGTCCCCTACTGCTACATCAATAGCAGATCCTCTGAACTCTCCAGGGAGACAAGTGTAAGGCTGGTGAAATGGAGAATAACAGATAAACACTGTCCTACTCCTTTCACACTTATGTACAGTGTTACATACCTTGACATTCTGCACTACCTATAGAACTTTCTGAATATGACAAACATAGGAATTTCTGCCTTTACTTTTGAATACTTTTGAGTCGTAATGAGTTAAAATGAAAGCATCTCTTCTTGGATAGTACAAACTATCCCTTGTAGAAATGTGAGTGAAATTTGAGACTTTGCACCCCACCTCAACAAAGGTTTGAATTTAAACAGCGCCTTTAACATAGCATAATGCACCAAGACCTTGAACCAGACAGAAATTGACAGTAGACCAAAGAGCAGGTGATGTTAGAGCATCACAAACACTCAGTAGCAGCAGTGTGTACTATATATAAGATGCACTGCAGAAATTCACCAGGATCTTTACACAGCATCTTCCAAAACCATTGCCTTTTGCATCTAGAAGAACAAGGGCAGCAGTACATGGGAACACCATCACCTGCTAGTTCCCCTCCAAGCCACACATTATCCTGACCTGGAAACATACCACCATTTATTCATTGTCACCGGGTGATGATCCTGGAATGTTCTCTCTAACAGCATTGTGGGGCTACCTACTGCGCATGGACTACAGTAGTTTAAGAAGGCAGCTCAACACCACCTCGTCAAGGGCAACTAGAGATGGGCAATAAATGCTGACCATCCACTGATGCTCATGTCCCATGAATGAATAAAAAATGTGACTGAACATTTGGTTAGAATGTTAGTTTTAAGAAGGATCTTAAAGGCACAGTCTAGTGGAGAGGTCATTGGCTTAGGAAAGGAAATCTGGAACTTTGTGCCAAGCCAGCTGAAGTTCATGGAAAGATGAGGAGAGATGGACAAAAAGCTAAAGGTGAAGGAACACACCATTCTCAACAGTTGTCAAGTAAACATAGGCACCAAAGATAAGAAGGCCTTATCATGTAATGGGAGGTTACACAGAAAATCACAAGTGTGTTGCTGTTTGACTATATATTTTTTTCAATTACGCTAGAGACAACCAATTATTTTTGAAACGGGTGAACAATTTACAGTTTTTAATAGTATGAATCTACACAGGGAGATAGCATTTCAACAATGAGATTGGTCCAAGATTATAGTGTAAAAAATCTAAGTGTTCTGCAAGGGGATTCTCCCAATTGTAACTGCAGTGGCAGCACCTTAGAAATCCAAAAAATATACATGGGGTTCCTGTAGATTTTCTGATAAAGATCCAGTCAATACTCAGAAGGGCCCCTGAGAAATTTAATACCCTCCCCACTCTAGAACCCAAAATAAAAAGCAGGACCTCAATAAAAACCATGGAATAACTGGCAACATATCCATATCCCTGCGGTGACAAAACCAGGAGCAGCAGACCAGTAGATGCATTGACATTGTCTGCAAGATGCCCCTCTGAGGCACACACCATTCCTACTTGGAACTATATCACCATTCCTTTGCTGATGCTGTGTAAAAATCCTGCAACTTCCTTCCTGACAGTATTATGGGTCTACCTACACCTCATGGACTAGTGCAAGTCAAAAAGGCAGCTCACCACCAGCTTCTGAAGGGATCTTAGAAATGTGCAATAAATGATAGTCTGGTCAGCAATGTCAACATCCTATATTCTGACCAGTCACCCCTCTTTGCACAATTATAGTTTTCTTTGACAATCTTTGATTTTCTACTTAACCTTTTATTATCAGCCAAGGTTGGAGGGTCCAGCATTTGAATTTTTCTTTCTCATTATTCTGTACCTATTCTGGATAATCTGAAATACCCTCTGAAATGTCTGACACTGCATCTCTACAGATCTATTACCTTAACCTACTTTGCCAGTGCACTCTGCTTCCATGCCTCTGCAACGGCCGTTATTTATGTTCAAAATACTTATCTTGGACCCACCCCTCTGTCTTTCTCAAACTGAATGTAAAATTTAATTATATTATGCTTGCTTAGGGGTGCCTTAACTAATTAATTAATCCAATCTTGTACAATACCAGGTATAGTATAGAATTGGAGGTGTGGGGTTGAACTGGGGTGTACAAAGTTAAAAATCACACAACACCAGGTTATAGTCCAACAGGTTTATTTGGAAGCACTAGCTTTCAGAGGTGTAGTATAGCCTGCTACTGGTCAGCTCCAGAATACACTGTTCTTAGCAATTATCCTGAAAGTATCCATAAAGCATTTCTTCTAAACTACATTGTGCCCATCTGAACTTTCCTGTCTATTTGTAAACGAAAATCCCTAAAGATTATCTCCATAGCTTTCTGACAATCTTACATTATTTCTTCCCTTATATTCCAATCTACTAAGTGATTAGTGCCATAGAGCCTAGACACTATTCTCATTCTAATAGTTTGAGATCTTTAATTTCTCTCAATTGACTTCTGAAGACCATAAGACTATAAAACATAGGAGCAGAATGAGGCCACCTGGCCCATCAAGTCTGCTTCACCATTTGATTATGCCCAATATGTTTTTCAACCCCATTCTTCTGCCTTCTCCCCATCCCCTTACTAAACAAGAACCTATCTACCTCTGTCCTAAATACACTCAATGACTTGGCCTCCACAGCATTCTGTGGTAATGACTTCCACAGATTCACTACCCTCTGGTCAAAAACATTCTTCCTCACCTCAGTTCTACAGGGGCATCCCTTCAGTCTGAGGCTGTGCCCTTGGGTCTTAGTCTCTCCTAGTTGTGAAAACATCATCTCCACATCCACTCTATCCAGACCGCTCTGTACTCTGTAAGTTTCAATTAGATCCACCCCCTACCCCCCCCACCCACATCCTTCTAAACTCTATAGAGTACAAACCCAGGGTCCTCAACTGCTCCTTATAGAGAATTATAGAGTCATACAGCATGGAAACAGACCCTTCAGTTTAACTAGTCCATGCTGACCATATTCCCAAACTAAACTAATCCCACCGGCCTGCACAAGGGCCCATATCCCTCTCTACCTTTCCTATTCATGAACTTATCCAAATGTCTTTTCAATGTTGTAACTGTACCTGCATCCACCACTTTCTCTGGCAGTTCATTCCACACACAGATTATTGTGTGTAAAAAGGTTGTCCCTCATATCCTCTTTAAATCTTTCTCCTCTCACCTTAAAATATGCCTCCTAGTATTGAACTCGCCCACCCTAGGGAAAAGACCCTTGACTATTCACCTTTTCCATGCCCCTCATGATTTTATAAACCTCTATAAGGTCACGCCCCAACCTCCCACACTCTACTGAGAAAAGCCCCAGCCTATTTTATTACTCAAATTCTCCATTCCCAGCAACATCCTGCCTTCAATTATTTATCTAATTCTCTTTTGAGATTTCTGATGTAATCTGCTCACATCACTCTTCAGACAGTGTAAACCAGATCGTAACTATTTCCTGTCTTATAAACAAAGTTTCCATATGCTGTCTCTGGTTCACTTTCTAACTGCCCAGGATACTATAATGATGTTAACATTCAATTAAGTAGTTAACTGTCATACTTGCCAATTTGTCATGGTTAGACTAAGGAAACAGGAAAATTAACTGCATTCAATCACAATGGTGGCTCAGTGGTTAGCACTACTGCCTCACAGCTCCAGGGACAAGTGGAGTTTGCACATGCTCCCTGTGTCTGTGTGGGTTTCCTTTGGGTGCTCCAGTTACCTCCCACAGTCCAAATATGCGCAAGCTAGGTGAATTGGCCATGCTAAATTGCCCATAGTATTCAGGGATGTGTAGGCTAGGTGCATTAGTCAGAGGTAAATATAGTGTAGGTAATGGGTCTGGTTGGTTACTCTTCAGCGGATCGGTGTGGATTGTTAGGTCGAAGGGCCTGTTTCCACACTGTAGGGATTCTATTTCTAATATTTAAATGCAATTATGGAGCTGACAAGACTTCATCCCTGGGGTCATTCTTATAAACCTCCTCTAAACCTCCTCCTAAACCAGCACATCTTTCCTTACATACAGGGGCCAAAACTTCTCACAATATTCCAAATGGAGTCTGACTAGAGCCCTATATAGCCTCAGCAGTGCACCTCTGCTCTTGTAATCTACCACTTGAAATGAATGATAATATTACATTTGCCTTTCTAACTGCCAATTGAGCATGCATGTTAACCTTAAGAGAATCGTGAACTAAGACTGCCAAGTCCCTTTGAGCTTCAGATTTCCAAAACTTCTCCCTCTTTCAAAAATAGTCAATACATAACCTCACACTTGTCCTTATTGTATTTCATCTGTCACTTCTTTGCCTATTCTTCTAGCCAGACCAAGTCCTTCTGCAGCCTCCCTGCTTCCTCAAAAATACTTGTCTCTCAACCCATCTTTGCATCATCTGCAAGCTTACCAAAAATGTCCTCAGTTCCTTTGACCAGATTATGAATGTATACGGTGAATAATTGCGGTCCTAACCCCTAGACCCCTGCTGAACTCCCTAGTCAACAGCTGCCCTGAAAAAGACACCTTCATCCCCATTCTCTGCCTTCAGCCAGTCAACCAATCCTCTACCCATGCCAGTATCTTCCTCCTAACACCATGGCCTTCCTATTTCACAGCCTCCTGTGTATCACTTTATCAAAGGCCTTCTGGAAGTCTAAATTGATCACGTCCACTGGGTATTCTTTGTCTAGTTTGCTCATTACTTCCTCAAAGAATTCTAACAGATTTCTCAGTCATATCCACCCCTTTACAAAGCAGTGCTGACTCAGCCCTATTTTACCATGGTCTCCTAAGTACTCCACAACATCATCCTTAATCATGGACTCTAAAATCTTACCAACAATTGAGGTCAGTCTAACCAGGCTATAGTTTCCTGACATCTTAAAGGAAATAGATCTTCTATCATCCATAGGAAAATCCCAGTACAGACCCACCCTTTTGTAGGGTCAAACAGTGTGAAAGCAACAGAGAGATGAGATTTGAAGCCACATCTTTAGGCATTTGATATTGGCACCAACCACTTGCTGGAGGAGATGGGCAAAGACAAGATTCCCATTCTGTTGAAACAAGCTGAGGGTGGATTTGGCAGCTGGGGATTGACAATAGTCCTCATCTTAAATTCTTGAGTTCACGTGGATTCTAAAGTTGACTCAGGATTCTGAGAAGACCCCAGTGACATGTTCTTGGAAAGACCAACAACAAGGAAATGAGGACAAGGTCAGGAGATTAACTCAAGCTCAGGCCAGACTCGGCCCTCCCACAAAGCCCAGACAACACTTGGTGTAATGTAACGCTACCCCATCTCACCCTCTACCTTCTAACTATTAGCCAATAAAACGGACCATTTCCTCAGGAGGAAAGGTTAGAAAGGATGTGCTCCATATTTTACAGGAATTTCTCATTGCATAATTCTCTAACATCACAATTCCAACCTCTTCACACGTTATGGCCAATTCTTTGAACTGACCAAAGTTAAGTCACAGATTTCACAAGCAAGCAGGCAAGAAGCTCTCTGCAATAATTGTGCTCTGGAAGCACTGTAATATAAAATGGGGCAGCTCCCTCAAGGCACTAGCCTCAGGCTATATTAGAGAACCACTTCAAATGGATTCTGTATAATAATTGCAGTATTAAAGTATTACAGCCACTCACTCTGTCTCATCTTTGACTGCCTTTTTAATTTGACATTAATGACATTTTTTTTAAAATTAACACCTCCCTCACTACACTCCAAAAGCATTTAATTAAATTGTTCATTCCTTATACTGGCTGATCTGAAGTTGGCAATGTATATTCATTAGATAATTTACTGGTCGCTTTGTCAGGTCGTCCTTAGGTTTCACAGAATGAATTTTCCATAAAATATAATTTGATTTGCTTTCTGACTGTAGGGTTTATTTAATTACCAGTGCTGTGCTCGTTGCATTCTGCTCTGTGCTACAATTTCCCAGTAAAAATGCAAATTAAGCAGGTGCGCTCAAGATTTGATTTTGTGAAGTTAAAAAAATACCGATTCAATGTGCCTTTTAGTACATTAATCTGCAAGGAACACCTTTGTTGAACAAAAGAATTCAGTTCTTAAACAGCGAGCATGAAACATTTCCCTAAAGATGCTTCTTTTGATGCTGATGTCATATTTTTAAGCCCCATGACAACTGATTGTCCATAATACAATCTGGGTTTTCTTTATTATCCTTCCTTTGCAAATTGCTTCCCAAGCATAAATGGAAAATTTGACACATTTCCACACAATGTCCAGAGAGTGATCAACTCAAATTAACATCTGTTCCATTCCCTTCTTCCCCCACTTGGGAAATGACTGCTGGCTGTGATCTATCAGTCACCATACCAACACATGCATCCTTTGTTTCTCATCTGCTACCTCTCTTCAACAGCACAAATA
This sequence comes from Chiloscyllium punctatum, assembly GCF_047496795.1. NCBI lineage: Eukaryota > Metazoa > Chordata > Chondrichthyes > Orectolobiformes > Hemiscylliidae > Chiloscyllium > Chiloscyllium punctatum. The sequence continues at coordinate 53,285,642 of NC_092778.1, forward strand.
CATTTCGTAAGCAAACCGTGTCTCCTCATTCAGTATATACCACATCTTCAGCCTGACAAAGGTCTATGTGCAACACAATGAAACGTTAGCCCTTTTCATTGGTTACCCATATTTAAATGTATCAGCCTTGTGCCCATGTCTGGAAGATCTCTGCTCCTCCAAATCTGCTTTTCGTGCATCCAAAAGCTTTATTGCTCTAACATTGGCAATTGTGCATGGACCTAAAGCACTGGAATTCCATCCGTAAACTTTACACTTCTCTTGCCTCCTGAAGTCGATCCTTCTGGCCAATGTTCTTGACCTGGCCTTTGGACACAAGTGCTAATATTTCAAATAGCTCTCTTAAATTTTATTTGATAATCTCTCCTATGTAGCAGCTTGGGATGTTTTTAAACTACATTAAGGATGCTATAGAATTGAAAGTTATTGACTGTTACAAAAAATGCTTCTTGTTTATGTCTGAAACCTACACTACATTGGGGGAGAAGTAAACTAAGTTCAATGCAAACTGTTGTTTTGGAAGACCAGGTCAGAGGCTGGTTAATTTGCAGTGAGTCACTCATCTCCTGACTCATTGTTTACCATCTATATGATATAGATCAGAAGTGTGATGGAATACTCTTCATTTGTCTGGATGGTATGCAGCTCCATCAATACACAGGAAGCTCAATACCATTCAAAACAAAGCAGCCTGCTTGACTGGCACCCTGTGTACTCAGTCTCTTTACTACAGATGCACAGTGCTAATAGTGTGGACAATCTACAAGATTCATTGCAGCAAGTGTCCTGTGACAGATCTTCAAACTCCATGGCATCTATCACCTGTTAGGGTAAGGGCTGCAAACACCATCATCTGCAAGTTCCCTACAAGTCTATAACTATGTACCACTAGATTGAACTACATTGCTATCCCTTCATTGTCACTGATACAAGATTCCAGAATTTTCTCCCTAACAGCTCTGCGGAAATACCTACAGCACATGGAATGTACTAGTTCAAGGAAATTGAATCATCACCCTTTTCTTAAGGGAAATTAGGTGTGGGGTAACAAATGTTGTCCAGGCCAATAGCTCTCACATCTCTTGAAGGACGATTTTTTAAAAATTCTATTATAAGTATCATATTTCTGGGAGTTGAGGAATTATTATTCACTTGTGTCCTCAATGGTCTTAAAGTGAAAATAAGCACCTGAGGGCGAATATATCTGGCTGCCTTCATGATGCAGAGGCACGATTGACTTGTAGGTATCCAGCAGTGGGTATAAATCTGCTACCAAAAGACAGAACATATACCTCCATTCTTCATGATCCTTAGAGTCATAGAGATGTGCAGCATGGAAACAGACCCTTTGGTCCAACCTGTCCATGCTGACCAGATATCCCAACCCAATCTAGTCCCACCTGCCAGCACCTAGCCCATATCCCTCTAAACCCTTCCTATTCATATACCCATCCAAGGGGAATATAAATGTATATACTCAGAGAGGAGTGATTTTTTTAGCAGGACACGAGAGTGATTTAAAGTTGGTGAGCTGGACCTGATTCCAAGATTTTAGCCTCCATTGCTGAGGTTCTCAATTTTCATTGTTGTGGGATAAGGGTGTGGGTAATGAAGCCTGCCCTGCGCTTCAGGCTTGGCTGACTCTATTGCTGGGCTGGGTATTTCCTAGATATCCAAACATCTATGTGGAATCAAGCTAGCTGAGTGCCCAGACTCAAAAGATTATCGAAGTGAGAGATTGTTTAAGCACTTGAAGAGAACTGTTGACTTTGCTTGACTGACATATTTATGCGGTAAAAACAATGATGGCAGATGCTGGAAACCAGATTCTGGATTAGTGGTGCTGGAAGAGCACAGCAGTTCAGGCAGCATCCAAGTAGCTTCGAAATCGACGTTTCGGGCAAAAGCCCTTCATCAGGAATAAAGGCAGTGAGCCTGAAGCGTGGAGAGATAAGCTAGAGGAGGGTGGGGGTGGGGAGAAAGTAGCATAGAGTACAATGGGTGAGTGGGGGAGGGGATGAAGGTGATAGGTCAGGGAGGAGAGGGTGGAGTGGATAGGTGGAAAAGGAGATAGGCAGGTAGGACAAGTCCAGACAAGTCATGGCGACAGTTACTGAGCTGGAAGTTTAGAACTAGGGTGAGGTGGGGGAAGGGGAAATGAGGAAACTGTTGAAGTCCACATTGATGCCCTGGGGTTGAAGTGTTCCGAGGCGGAAGATGAGACGTTCTTCCTCCAGGTGTCTGGTGGTGAGGGATCTGGCGGTGAAGGAGGCCCAGGACCTCCATGTCCTCGGCAGAGTGGGAGGGAGAGTTGAAATGTTGGGCCACGGGGCGGTGTGGTTGATTGGTGCGGGTGTCCCGGAGATGTTCCCTAAAGCGCTCTGCTAGGAGGCGCCCAGTCTCCCCAGTGTAGAAGAGACCGCATCGGGAGCAACGGATACAATAAATGATATTAGTGGATATGCAAGTAAAACTTTGATGGATATGGAAGGCTCCTTTAGGGCCTTGGATAGAGGTGAGGGAGGATGTGTTGGCGCAGGTTTTACAGTTCCTGCGGTGGCAGGGGAAAGTGCCAGGATTGGAGGGTGGGTTGTTTGGGGGCGTGGACCTGACCAGGTAGTCACGGAGGGAACGGTCTTTGCGGAAGGCGGAAAGGGGTGAGGAGGGAAATATATCCCTGGTGGTGGGGTCTGTTTGGAGGTGGCGGAAATGTCGGCGGATGATTTGGTTTATGCGAAGGTTGGTAGGGTGGAAGGTGAGCACCAGGGGCGTTCTGTCCTTGTTACGGTTGGAGGGGTGGGGTCTGAGTGCGGAGGTGCGGGATGTAGATGAGATCCGTTGGAGGGCATCTTTAACCACGTGGGAAGGGAAATTGCGGTCTCTAAAGAAGGAGGCCATCTGGTGTGTTCTGTGGTGGAATTGGTCCTCCTGGGAGCAGATCCGGCGGAGGCGGAGGAATTGGGAATACGGGATGGCATTTTTGCAAGAGGTAGGGTGGGAAGAGGTGGAATCCAGGTAGCTGTGGGAGTCGGTGGGTTTGTAAAAAATGTCAGTGTCAAGTCGGTCGTCATTAATGGAGATGGAGAGGTCCAGGAAGGGGAGGGAGGTGTCAGAGATGGTCCAGGTAAATTTAAGGTCAGGGTGGAATGTGTTGGTGAAGTTGATGAATTGCTCAACCTCCTCGCGGGAGCATGAGGTGGCGCCAATGCAGTCATCAATGTAGCGGAGGAAGAGGTGGGGAGTGGTGCCGGTGTAATTACAGATGATCAACTGCTCTACATAGCCAACAAAGAGACAGGCATAGCTGGGGCCCATACGTGTGCCCATAGTTACCCCTTTGGTCTGGAGGAAGGGGGAGGATTCAAAGGACAAATTGTTAAGGGTGAGGACCAGTTCAGCCAAACGAATGAGAGTGTCGGTGGAAGGGTACTGTTGGGGACGTCTGGAGAGGAAAAAATGGAGGGCTTGGAGGCCCTGGTCATGGAGAATGGAGGTATAGAGGGATTGGATATCCATGGTGAAGATGGGGCATTGGGGGCCAGGGAAACGGAGGAGGTGGAGGGCGTGGGTGGTGTCTCGAACATATGTGGGCAGTTCCTGGACTAGGGAGGATAGGACAGTGTCGAGATAGGTAGAGATGAGTTCAGTGGGGGAGGAGCATGCTGAGAAAATGGGTCGGCCAGGGTGGTCAGGCTTGTGGATCTTGGGAAGGAGGCAGAACCGGGCAGTGTGGGGATCCCGGACTATGAGGTTGGAAGCTGTGGCTGGGAGATCTCCTGAGGTGATGAGGTTCTGTATGGTCTGGGAGATGATGGTTTGGTGATGGGGGGTGGGGTCATGGTCGAGGAGGCAGTATGAAGAGGTGTCCTCGAGTTGACGTTTGGCTTCAGCGGTGTAGAGGTCAGTGGGCCAGACTACCACTGCACCCCCTTTATCCGCTGGCTTGATGGTGAGGTTGGGATTGGAGCAGAGGGATTGGAGGGCTGCGCATTGTGAGGGTGAGAGGTTGGAGTAGGGGAGGGAGGTAGACAGGTTGAGGCGGTTAATGAAGTTGGAAATGAAGAGGTCAAGGGCAGGTAAAAGGCCAGCGCAAGGTGTCCAGGTGGATGCAGTGTGTTGGAGGTGGGCAAAGGGGTCCTCAAAGGTGGGCAGGAGTCCTGATTGTGAAAGTAAGCTCGGAGGCGGAGGCGACGGAAGAATTGTTTGACGTCACAGAGTGTATTAAATTCATTGATGCGTGGACGGAGGGGGATGAAGGTGAGTCCTTTGCTGAGGACTGATCGTTCGTCCTCAGTGAGGGGGAGGTCTGGGGGGATGGTGAAAACTCGGCAGGGCTGGGAGCTGGGATCTGGTGTGGGTGTAGAGCTGGAAGTGGGGACGGAACCTGTAACTGGAGTGGGTGTGATGGTGGGGGGAATGGGGGTGGAGGCATGAGCAGGGGTAGTGTTCCCCTTGGGGTTCTGGGGGGTGGGGATAGTGACAGTGGGGTCTGTGGGGGCATGTCAGCAGAATGCAGGTGAGTGGCGCTGGTGGGGGCGGAAGTGGTGGTGACCACGGCAGTAGGGGTGGCGGAAGTCACTGAGCATGTGGCATCAGCGATGATGTGAAGGGCAGAAGTGATGTCAGGTGTGATGCATGAGGAATTGTGAGGGGTGGAAGTGGTTGTGGGAGTGGCTATGATGGGGGCAGAAGTGACATCATCGATCAGCGTGGGGGTGGTAGCTGCATCAGCCGCATGGCTAATGGTGGAATAGGTTCCGAGGCCAGGGGAATCTTCTGGAATGTTTGAGGAGCGCTGGTTATAGAGGTGGGTGGATAAAAGTTAGTTGTACTTACAGTTTTTGATGTTTGAGATGGAATTGAAATACTGTTTGTTGAGAGTATGAATTCTCCTGAGGATGTAGTACAGACCATCAATGAATTTAATACACGCCGTGACGCCCTGGTGCTCACCTTCCACCCTACCAACCTTCGCATAAACCAAATCATCCGCCGACATTTCCGCCACCTCCAAACAGACCCCACCACCAGGGATATATTTCCCTCCCCACCCCTTTCCGCCTTCCGCAAAGACCGTTCCCTCCGTGACTACCTGGTCAGGTCCACGCCCCCAAACAACCCACCCTCCAATCCTGGCACTTTCCCCTGCCACCGCAGGAACTGTAAAACCTGCGCCAACACATCCTCCCTCACCTCTATCCAAGGCCCTAAAGGAGCCTTCCATATCCATCAAAGTTTTACTTGCATATCCACTAATATCATTTATTGTATCCGTTGCTCCCGATGCGGTCTCTTCTACACTGGGGAGACTGGGCGCCTCCTAGCAGAGCGCTTTAGGGAACATCTCCGGGACACCCGCACCAATCAACCACACCGCCCCGTGGCCCAACATTTCAACTCTCCCTCCCACACTGCCGAGGACATGGAGGTCCTGGGCCTCCTTCACCGCCAGTTCCCTCACCACCAGACACCTGGAGGAAGAACGTCTCATCTTCCGCCTCGGAACACTTCAACCCCAGGGCATCAATGTGGACTTCAACAGTTTCCTCATTTCCCCTTCCCCCACCTCACCCTAGTTCTAAACTTCCAGCTCAGTAACTGTCGCCATGACTTGTCTGGACTTGTCCTACCTGCCTATCTCCTTTTCCACCTATCCACTCCACCCTCTCCTCCCTGACCTATCACCTTCATCCCCTCCCCCACTCACCCATTGTACTCTATGCTACTTTCTCCCCACCCCCACCCTCCTCTAGCTTATCTCTCCACGCTTCAGGCTCACTGCCTTTATTCCTGATGAAGGGCTTTTGCCCGAAACGTCGATTTCGAAGCTACTTGGATGCTGCCTGAACTGCTGTGCTCTTCCAGCACCACTAATCGAGAATCTGACATATTTATGCTGTTATAATAAACTTTTTTTGTGATCTCAATTGTCAATGCCTCAATGTTTATTCAAACATAATTAAAAGGTCTGATGTGCTTAAAGCTTCTGATATTGTAAATGAACAGTTTCACTGTTACATTTTTTTAAACAATTGCAGATACATAGAAAACAAGAACACGAGTGGGCCATTTGACCTTTTGAGTCAACTATGACATTCAATATGATCGTGGATGATCCTCTCGCCCTGTATCCTGTTCCTGCTTTTGCCCCATACCCTTTGTTCCCTTTAGCCTTTGGAGCTATACCTAACACCTTTTTGAAAACATGCAATTTTTTGACATCAACCATTTTCTGTGGCAGAGAAATCCACAGGCTCACAACTCTCTGAGAGAAGAACGTCCTCCTCATCTCAGTTATAAATGGCTACCCCATTTCTTTAGGCAATGACTCCTGTTTCCCAAGTCCCCAGTTATCAGAAATATCCATCCTGTATTTACCCTGACTGGTCCTGTTAGAATCTTATGAGATTAAGACCATGAGACATAGGAGCAGAAATTAGGCCATTCAGCCCATTGAATCTACTTTGCCATTCAATCATGGTTGATAAGTTTCTCAACCCTATTCTCCTGCTTTCTCCTGCAACCCTTGATCCCCTTGACAATCAAGAACCTGTCTATCTCTGACTTAAATGTATTCAATGACCTGGCCTCCACAGCGTTCTGTGGCAATGAATTCCATAGATGCACCACTCGCTGGCTAGGTTCTAAAAGGTCTTCCCTTTACTCTAATGCTGTGCCCTTGTGTCCTAAATTCTCCGACCAATGAAAACATCTTCCCAACATCCACTTTGTCCAGGCCATTCAGTATTCTGTAAGTTTATATTAGAGCCCCTCTCATCCTTCTAAGCTCCATTGAGTATAGACCCAGAGTCCTCAAATGTTCCTCATAGGTTGAGCTTTTCATTCCTGGGACCATTTTCGTGAACCTCCTCTGAACACAGTCCAGGGCCAATACATCCTTCCCACGATATGGGACCCAAAACTGTGCACAATACTCCAAATGATTAAACCCCTCATTCCTCTAAAATCCAGTGAATGTAGTCCTAACTGATCATACATCAGTCTTCATACATTATCTTCATACATCAGTCCTGCCATCCAAAGATTCAGTCTTGTAAACCTTTGTTGCATTCCTTCCATAGCCTGAACATTCTTCCTCAGGTAAGGAGACCAAACTGCACACAATTCTCCAGTACGATCTCACCATACTGAGGCCCTGTACAGTTGCAGCAGGACATCCATATTTCTGTACACAAATCTTCTCACTATGAAAGCCAACATGCCATTTAATTCCTTCACTGCCTACTGCACTTGAATGCTTACTTTCAGTGACTGTTGTACAAAGACACCGAGGTCTCATTGCACACCACTATCCCCACCACCCCACTCCTACATTTCTCAATCCATTGCCATTCAGATAATAATCTGCTGACCTGCTTTTGCTACTAAAGTGGATAACCTCACATATATCCACATTATACTTATCCGCAATGCAATTACCCACTCACTTAACTTGTCCAAAATGTACTGGAGCATCTTGGTATCCTCCTGCAGCATCTCTGCATCCACTTCTCAGTTCATCCTCCCACCCAGCTTTGTGTCTCCTGCAAACTTGGAAATAATGCATTTATTTCCTTCACCTAAATCATTAATATATATTGCGATTAACTGTGGTCTAAGCACTGATTCATGTGGTACCCCCTTGTCACTGGCTGCTGCTCAGAATATGATCCATTTATTCCTACTCTCTATTTCCTGTCTGTCAGCTAGCTCTATATCCATGTTTTTAGTTCACTACCCCCAATCCAATGCACTTTCACTCTACATGCTAATCTCTTACGTGGGATCTTATCAAATGCCTTCTGAAAGTCCAAGTAGACCATATCCATTGACTCCCCAGATCAACTGTATGAGATACATCCCTGATCAATTCTAATAAATATGTCAAACATGATTTGCCTTTCATAAATCCATGCTGATTCTGTCCATTCTGGTCACTGTTTTCCAAGCACACTGCTATTATATTTTTAAAATACATTTGAGTATTTTCTCTAATACTGACGTCAGGCTAGTGGGTTTATAATTCCTATTTTTCTCAGTCACCTCTTTTTTCAAGTAGTGGGGTTACATTAGCTACCTTTCAATCCATAGGAACCCTTGCAGAGCCTACAGAATCTTGAAAGTTGACCACTGATACATCCATTATTTCTAAGGCCACTTCCTGGGATGTAGATTATTGAGCCCTGGAAATTTGTCTGCTTTTCATCCCATCAATTGCTGCAACACAATTTCCTTACTAATACGGATTTCTTTCAGTTCCTCTCACTCACTAGACCATTTTTGGAACATTTATTTGTGTCTTCCTTTATGAAGACAGAACAAAAATGTGTATTTAATTGCACTGCCATCTCTTGTTCCTCCTTATACCATGCCCTGTTTCTGATTGTCTGATTGTCTTCACTAATCTTTTTTTCTTCACATTATTATAGAGGCTTTTACAATCAGTTTGGCTGTTCTCTGCAAATTTAGTCATACTTTATTCTCCCCCTTTTAATCAATCCTTTTGCCCTCCTTTGCTGACATCTCAACTCGTCTCAATCTTTAGGTTTGTTGTACTTTTTGGTGAATTTGTTTGCACCTTTCTTGGATCTAATAGTATCCCTAATATCATTTGGTAGCCATGGCCAGGCCACATGTCCAGTTTTATTATTCCAAACAGGAATAAACAATTGTTGCAGTTCCTTAACTCCTTAAATGTTTGCCATTACCTATCCACAGTCATCTCATTAATAATGTTCCACAATTTTTCATAGTCAACTTGTGGCTCGTGCCATTGTACTTTCCTCTATTCAGATTCAGGACCCTATCTCAGAATTAATTATGTGATCCTAATGAATAATTCTATTATATTATGGTCACTCTTCCCTAAGGAGCCTTGCACAGCTAGATTGCCAATTATTCCATTCTCATTATTCTGTATCCAATCTAGGATAGCCTGTCCTCTAGTTGGCTTCTCAATGTATTGATCCAGAAAATCATCTTGTACAATCTCTAGGAATGTCACCTCCATTGCATTGTTACTGATTTGATTTGCCCAGTCTGTATGCAGATTAAAGTCTCCCTTAATTACAGCTGGACCTTTATTACATGTCACTCAAATTTCATGCTTGAAACGAGTGAATGAGTGCTTTCTTTCCTCTGAGCAGTCATTTTTATAATATGATTCATTCATTCTGCACATATTGTATACTAGTTAATGGGTATGGAGAGGCAGTGAGTTGACATGGAAAGCATGAATTAGCATTGGATTATCATGGGAGCTGTAGGATGTCATGAGGAATACATTGCTTTGAGACAACATGGGATCTACTACAGATCATTGAGGTGGGTAGGGGCATAAGTTGTTATTGAGTTGGCATGGATAGTGAATGTGGATATGAGAACTTACACATCATAATCCTGCTCTTATATAAGTCTGCAGCAGTTGTAACTCAGTTGGTTGCACATGGCTCTTAATCATAATATTCAGTGCTAAAGTTCCATTCTAGAAATTAAGCTTAAAAGTCAAGGCTGACAGCCCAGTACAGAGGTGCTATCTTTCAGATGAAACATTAAATGTAGGTCTAATTTGATGGATAAGATCCTTTGATTATGTTTCAAAGAAGAGTAATAGAGCTATGTCTGTTTTGGTGGTCAATATTTTTCTGTCAATTAATATCAAAGAAACAGATTTGTTGATCACTATTACATTGCTGTTTTGGGGAATTTGTAGAGTGCATTTCACTACTGTGTTTCCAACTATATTACAGTGATTATTCTTCAAAAAGCACTTCATTAGCGGCAAAGTACTTTGAAATATCTGGTAGACATGCAAAAGCGCTATACAAACACAAAACTTTCTTTTGATATAGTTCTGTTTGTACTGTTGCTTTGAAAAGACACTTTCTTTATTCATAATAATTGGCTTTCTTTCTCCTTAGTAAAAAAAAACATGAAGCAGTAATTTTCACATGCAAAGTCGAGCTGTGACAGATGCATTTCAAACCTCCATTCTGTTGGAGGTTAAACTTCATTTAAATCGAGGAATGCTCTACCTAAGACCAAAGAGTTCCCAGTTTGTAAGAAAAGAATGTAGTTAGTACTACCATCTCCTGAGAGGCTACCCTTTTCACATAATATTATTAGCTAAATAATTTATCATTTTCTACATCAAGTGCAGCAGATTATTTTTTGACGTTTGTAAAATCTTTGCGGCTAACTGCATCTTGGCCTATATGTCTCTCACTCTACTTAACAGCAATTCAATTAGTCTCCCCAAGGTTCATCTGTATCATATCCAAGTTTGTAGATGACACAAAGTACTTTTTATTTATTTGTTCATAAGATCTGAGCATTGCTGGCAATGCCAGGATATTGCCTATCCTAAAGTGGTGCCTTCTTCAACCACTGCAGTATGTAGTATATCTACAATACTATTCAGAAGGGAGTTCCAGGCTTTTGAACAATCATAACACTGAAGGAACAATTATATATGTCCAAGTCAAGATGCTATATGATCTGAAGGGAAATTTGCAGGTGTTATTGTCTGTGAATCTACTCACTTTGTCCGTCTAGGTGGTAGAGATCATAGTTTTGGAAAATGTCATCAAAGGAGCCTTGGTGCATTACTGCAGTGCATTAGAAAGATAATATATAATGCTGCAACTTTGTGATGGTGGTGAAGGGAAAGAAGATAGAAGGTAGTGGAGAGGATATCAATTAAGTGGACTGCATTGTTCTGAAATGGTGTCAAGCTTCTTGAGTGTTGCTGTAACTTCACCAATCAGTCAAGTACAGAGTATTCTATCTCATTCCTGAGCCATGCCTTCCAGATAGTGGACAGATTCTGGGGAAACAGGAAGAGAGTTACTTGCAGTAGGGGATTCCTAGCCTCAGACCTGCTCTTGTAGCCACTGCATTTGATTGGTCCAGTTTAGTTTCTAGTCAATAGTAACACTCAGGATGGAATCGTGGAGTGGAGGATTCAATAATGTTAATATCATTGAGCATTAAATAAGCTAAAGTTAGATTTTCTCTTTGTTGAGATGGCAAATTTTAATCACCACTTATCAGCCCAAGCTGGGTGTTGTCCAGGTTTTGATGTCCATTGACATGATCTGCTTTAGTATCTGAGGAGTCATAAATGGTGCTGAACATTGAGTAACCATCCACAGCAAACATCCCCACTTCTAACCTCATGATGGAGGGAAGGTCATTGATGAAAAGCTGAAGATGGTTGGGCCCAGGACATTACCCTGAGGAACTCCTGCAGAGAGGTCCTGGGGCTGGGAATGTGGACAGCCAACCAGAGCCATCTTCCTTTGTGTCAAACATGATTCCAATCAGCAGAAGTGTGTGAGGTTTGCTGCGAGGTCAGCAAAGGCTTTTTGCTGATTCCCATTAACATAATTCTGTGAGGGACCTTTGATGCCATATGTAGTCAAATGCTGCCTTGATGTCAAAGGCTGGCATTCTCACCATATTTGGATTGCAGATCTTTTCCATGTTAGGACCAAAGTTCCACAGAGGTGAGAAGCCAAGGAGCCCTTGAAGAACTCAAACTGAGAATAAGTGAAAAAGTTATTATTGCATAGGTGTAATTTGATAGCATGTTGATGACACCTTTTACAATCCGCTGATAATCAAGGATAAACTAATAGGAAAATAATTGCTTGTGGACAATCTTTTTTTGTGGACAGTGAAATTTTCCACATTACCAAGTGGATGCTACTGTTGTAGTTCTGCTGGAGCAGCTTGGCTAGGAACACAGCAAGTACTAGAGTACTTTCCCAGTAACCCTTATTAAATCATAATCTAAGCTCCTTGAGTTCCTCAATTGAAATTGCCTCCTCTCTCAGTCAGTCACAATAACAATCACTGTGTAAAAGATATTACGAACATGTCTCCTCTGCTTCTATTTTTTACTCTTACCTTAAGTCTGTGCCCTTTAGTTCTCAATGCTCCCACCAACTGAATAGTGTTTCCTTATCTACTGTTTCCAGACACCTCACGATTTTGAACATCGCTATCAAATCTCCTAATAACTTGTCTTTCTCCAAGGAATACGAACTAAACTTCTCCTATCTACGTAATATAACTCAAGTTCCTCATTCCAAAACCATTCTTGTTGATCTTTTATGCACCCTCTCTAATACCCTAACAGCCTTCCTAAAGTGTGGCCCCAGAACTCAACCCAATGCTCCAGGTGAGGATCTTGTTCCTTTTACAAATTTAGTTTGGCCTCTTGTACTCTATGTCATTATCACTTTCCCAATGTGTCCTGCATCTTCAATACCTAATGAAAATATGCAACAGGCCCCTATGCCCTGACTTCCCCTTTAAAATTACGGCCCTTATATTATATTACCTCCCTATGTTCTTCCTATCAAAATGAATCATTTCACACTTCATTTCATAGACTTTCATCTGTCACTTGTCCATCCTGTCCATCAACTTGTCTATGTCCTTATGAAGTTCTACACAGCCCTCCTCACAATTCACAATGATCTCAGGTTTCATATTATCCACGAGTTTTGAAATTGTGCCCTGTACCCCAAGGTCGAGACTATTGATATATCAGGAAGAGTAAGCATTCTAACAGTGACCCCTGAGGAAACTCAATTGCAAAACTTTCTCCAGGTCATAAACCATCTTTCAACCCCTGTCTATATGTGTTAGTAGCTGAGCTTCTGACTGTGTGGACTAGTGTGCTGTGAAGATAACTGTTTTGAGAACATCCATTTAAAAACACATAAACTGTAGGTAAAGGAAAACAAAGAACCATCTACAAGGCACAAGTCAGCAATTTGACAGAATACTCCTCACTTTCCTGGATAACACTCAACAACACTCAAAAGGTTTGACACCATCCAGGACAAAGCAGCCTGCTTGATTGGCACCACATCCACAAATGTTTAGCCTCTCCATCACCAAATCTCAGTGGCGGCAGTATATACCATCTACAAGATGCAAGGCAAATAAACGCCAAGACTCGTTAAACAGCATCTTCCATGCCTGTCATCACTACTGTCTAGCAGGGCAAAGGCGGTAGATACTTGGGAATACTACCAGTGCAAGTTCTCCTCCAAGCCACGTACCATTCAGACTTGGAAATAGATCAATGTTCCTTCAATGTCAGTGGATCAAAACCTTTGAACTCCCTTTTATTGGCATTTTGGATCTATCTACCCCAAATGGACTGCAGCAACTCAAGAAGCAGCTCACCATTCCTTCTCAAGAGCAAACAGAGATGGGCAATGAATGCAGGCCTAGCTTGCAACACCCATATCCCACGAGTGAATTAAAATAAGGGAAGTCAGCTACTTTCAAAGCAAACCAGGTCAAAAGAATTTTAATTTAACTGCAAAGCCATGGAACTAAACACCAACTGTTCAACCACCAACATCAACACAATTACTAACAACAGTTGTAACAGCCAATATGTTTTTCCATCTACTCTTCAAGAGCAGCTCGGAGACTGACCTGTATATCTGTTTTTTGGACTCACTTCTTATTCGCAATCTGTATGTATGTGTTTTGTGTTGTTATTTCTTCTCACATGTAGAAGTTAATAAATTCTTCTGTTATCTTCAGAAAACCTGGCTTCTTTCAAAACATAAGTTTGTTTGGGAGTAAGCATCTACAAGGGAAGGGATCCTATGACCACCTGAGAGAGAGGGCGAATAAAGAAAACTAGCTAATTTGTACCTCCTTTTGTGGGAACTTGGCAAATTGGTGTATCCTGTCTAGGACTCGTTAAACAGGAATCTCACCTTGGGCTTGGTGGCATCTCAAGTCTTTTTTTCAAATGTCACCATTAAGCTACTTCAAGTGTGTGAGCTGGAGATAAGGTCAGTTTAGCTAACGGAAAGTATGATGAATCCTGTCCTATCATGCACAGCATTACATTAACAATACTAATGACTAGTGGCTATTGTAATTGATCTTAACCATTACAGAGTAACCACAATTATCTGAAGGATATGGGCAGGCAGTATTTCATTCAGTTAATCAAATTCCAGATAATCATATGCCAGATAACATAGTTTAGCCGAGAATCCGAACCTTGTGATCTTGCCAGATATTCCGATATTCGGATAATCAAATGCTGGATAATCGAGGTTCCTCTATCTTAATAACATCAATTCAATGTAAAGTTTATACGATGCTGAATGGACAGTATATTTTATTCTACTGTATTTTTGATTGTGGGCAGAAATAAAAGAACTGTTTCTTAATCAAGGTTTGCTAGAGGATTGCTGTATGTTTTGAAAGCAAGTAATGTGGCACTCATCGTAAACACTGTTTACACCACTGCTGGTTCCAGCAGTAGTTGAAGGGTAGTTTGCAGATGAGCTGGAACTGAAGACTTGTGCACAAATGAAGTTTCGGTTGACAACTGATTAGTCTATGGATTAATTATCAGTTATCAATGACAGAGGCTTTCTGCCTGCCCATAACTATGTGCTTAGGCCTCAGGTAGCTGAAAAGCATGGTGCTGTGAACATAAAACATAAGAACACATGAACTAGGAGCAGGAGGAGGTCATCTGGTCCTTTGAGCCTGCTCTGCCATTCATTAAAATCATGGCTGATCTTTTCATGGACTCAGCTTCACTTAGCCACCCTCTCACCATAACTCCTAATTCCTTTATTGTTAAATCTATTGTATAAATCTGTTATAGCCTTAAAAGGATTTACAGAAATAGTGTCACCTACTTCAATGAGCAGAGAATTCCACAGATTCACAACCCTCTGCTTGAAGACGTTCCTTCTCAATTCAGTCCTAAATCTGCTTAATTTTGAGGCTATGCCCTCATGTCTTTCTTCACCTGCTAATGGAAACATCCTCTCTACGTTCATCTTATTTATTCTCTTCATGAACATGATAGTGAAAACATGAACATGATGGTGAAAAGCTTACAGACTTCCACCAGCTGAGGACATTTCCGTCTTCTCTGCAGTAAAAGATGCTTTAGTCCTGAAGAAAACAAGCTATTTTTTCCTGTAGCAGTTGCTACAAGCTGTTGTTTTCAATTATTAAGATAGACACCTTTTATAAGTGTGAACCAGCATCCTTGTACCTCCTGCAAGTCAGTGAAAACAATCCAGAGAATGCAATCCAAGGGTTAAAGTTCTGATTAGCACAATGGGGACCACTAAACTGTTTTCCGCATGTGTGTGTATGTGAGTGTGTTTTTTTGTAAAACAGAATTTATAGGGGATTAGAATTTTACTTGGTACAGTTATATGCTGATGATTCTTAATTGCTTACCTGCAGCCAGAATGGAATCATTTGTAATAAATAGTCATTTTTGTTAAATACAGAAACCCAATCTGTACTTGCTGAGTCTGAATGTCACTTAAATTGTGGAATCTTTGCATACTTTATAAAATCTTTAACATTTAAGATGACTCCAGAATAGTAGACTTACTTTTCCAGCATGCTACCTCAGTGAGGCGTGTCAATGTGATATTATCAAAAGAACATTAAATGTACAGTGTATAAAAATTACTTTGCTAGCTATTAAACTTCAGCATATACTCCTGGCAAGATTTCAATGTTGCATAATGCAGAAAAACCAGATTAGGCTCGTCGGGCCGAATGGTCTGTTTGTGTTGCAGGAAATCATGATTTTCATACTTTGCACATTTTATATAAGAGTAAGATTCTTGGAGCATGAATCTGCCTGAACAGAAATGCAAAAATACATTTTCTCACACAGAGACCTTCCATTAAACTGCTAACACACAGATTATATAAGAAACACAACTAGGTCGGTCTGGAAGCCTTCAAATGGTTTGTGGCCAAACTAACAATCACTCAAACTCTGCTGAATCTTTTGACACAATCCTCTGTTAAATTAGGACACATTTGTCATAGCCAAATGCAGTTAAGGAGCAAGATTTTGTTCAGCCCTTGTATTCTTTGTGCCTATGTTTACTTCATGATTTTTAACTCATACAGATATGAAAAGGACAAGCTGGGCTGGGTTTTTTTTCTTACAGCACAGAATGCTAAGTGGGGACCTGATTGAGTTATACAAAATTATGAAGGGCATAGACATGATACTGAGGAAGAAAGATTTTCAAACAGTCGAGGAGTCAATAACCAAGGGCATTGATTTAAAGTAAAGGATAAGAAGGTTTAGAGAGGATATAAGGAAGAATTTTTCACTCAGGCTGGCAGATATCTAGAACTCACTGTCTGAAAGAGTGAGAGCAAGAATCATTGAAACATTTTAGAAGAATTTATATGAACACTTGAAACGCTATAGCATATAGGCCAAATGGAAGTGGTGGTTAGCAGGCTGATGACCAGCACAGACATATTAGGCTGAATGGCCTCTTCCCATTCTGCAAAACACTGGAATGCTGACTGTCCAATTTTGACCCCATCTTACTATGTGCCATTGGCATAACAATTCACCACTCAGTGGAGATCCTGGCACTAGAACCATTTTTAAAAGACCAATGTGCACCCAAACAAGAAGCACCATCAGTCTGGAGATGGCCTGAATGGTTCCATACATTTACCCAGGACATGATTAGCAGGGGAATGTCAGTGCTGCTGCTTGCAGGCATGGTTCTAGAACTTCTACTGGATGAATTTCTCCTTCCCCAGAAGGGCATTTCTCCTTCCCCAGAACCAGCAGTGGAGGCCTCGACACCATGTCAGCACACAACCCCAAGACTGATTTGCCAACTGGATTGAAGAAGTCTTCCCTGTCTGAAAGAATGACCAGTGCTATAGGAATAAAGTCAATGCTTTTTTTCCACTCTGTCAGCATGTGCCACCATCTTCTTTCTGATCCCTCACCCTCACTCCATCTCTGCTACTGTGCCTACTTTTTACCAAGGCTCAGCAACATTTTCCCTAATCACCATCACCCACCCCAACCTGAGACACGACTAACCATGTACACCATCCTACACACTCAGTTGGGACACCAACAGTACCAATAGTAATAGCTGGGCCACCATTTTCACCTTCCATAATACCAAGTTGGTGTGGCATATTTGGTAAAGTAGCAACCCATGGTGAGTTGGGCTGTTAACAAGAGCTTTACCAGCAATGATGATTGTCCATTGAGAATTTGCCACTCCCTAGCGAGAATTCCACACATGTACAAGATAAGATTTAAATATCAATAGGCCACATTGAGCACTTCGCCTGAATGTGATAAGATTCCACCCTATGATTCTATGACATTTCAGTAATTGGTCTTTTACAACATGGTCCTTCCTTTTGTTGTTCATGCTTGTACCAGAGTTTAGTGAGGATACCTCATAATGTACATCATTTATTGAAATTTAATAGGGCTTTATCTCCAGATAGGCCACACACTTCCGCCATTTCCATGACAACCTGACATTGTAAAAGTTTTTTTTTAGTCTGAATGTTCTTCTTGCTGTTAGGGATGCTCAAACAGGGCGGCACTGTGGCACGTGGTTAGCACTGCTGCCTTACAGCGCCAGAGGCCTGCATTCAATTCCCGCCTCAGATGACTGACTGTGTGGAGTTTGCACATTCTCCCCGTGTCTGCGTGGGTTTCCTCCGGGTGCTCCAGTTTCCTCCCACAGTCCAAAAATGTGCATGTTAGGTGAATTGGCCACGCTAAATTGCCCTTGGGGTTAGGGGCAGGGGTAAATGTAGGGGAATGGGTCTAGGTGGGTTGCGCTTTGGTGGGTCGGTGTGGACTTGTTGGGCCAAAGGGCCTTTTCCACACTGTAAGTAGTCTAAATCTAACAGGTTCTCCCTTCACTGTGCTGTGAAAGCTCTAAAAGGAATCATGGGTAAATGTTGTACAAAGTGCCATTCTTTTCATAAAATATTGAACTGAGGCTGATGACATAATACTATAATAAGACTATAAAACATGAGAACAGGAGTAGGCCATTTGGCCCCTCAAGCCTGCTCTGTCATTCAATAAGATCATGGTTGGTCTGACATTCCTCATGTCCATTTTCTTGCACTTTACCTGAAACACTTGATTCCCAGACTGATCAAAAATCTATTGATCCCATCCTTAAATATGCATAAGATCTCTGCCCCTAAAGCTCTCTGTGGCAAGGTGTTCTGTGGACTCTCAACGCTCTGAGAGAAGAAATTCATCCTCATCTCAGTCTTAAATTGGCACCCCCTTTTCTCTGAGACTTGGCCCACTGGTGCTAGACTCTCCCATGAAAGGAAAGCTCTTCTCAGCATTGACTGTTTCAAGCCCTTTAAAAATCCTGTAAGTCTCAATGAGATCATCCCTCATTCTCCTAGACTGAATAAGTACAGTCCCTTTTCACCTTTGCTTACAAGTCAACCCTCCATCCAGCTTCAAAGTTAAAGGTCCTACATACCATTCAAAAAGAAGAATGGAAGTACTACTTACCCTTGTGTCTTGGTTAACCGCCCTCAGCCACCAACCACAGATAAACCTATCAGTCCCCTTCAATATTATTGTCACAAAATATCTGATGTGTACCCTCAAGCTGCCATGGATTTTTGGGATTTTTGACCATCAGAACAAAGCAATATATAAAACGCATGTGTTTTTCTTCCCCCAAGTAATAAGTTAACCAGCCGCCCTTAAAAATGAACACCATCTCTGACATTGCAACAAAGGGATTTGCAGCATTTGGATACGCTAGTGAAATCTGCAACCATGCATTTTTTTAAAATGGTGTCACTTTTAAGGAATTGAGTGCATGGAAGTAAACAATGGTTATATTTGTCCTGTACCAGGATTATCTTCAATAGACAATAGACAATAGACAATAGACAATAGATGCAGGAGTAGGCCATTCTGCCCTTCGAGCCTGCACCGCCATTCAATATGATCATGGCTGATCATTCCTAATCAGTATCCTGTTCCAGCCTTATCTCCATACCCCTTGACTCCACTATCTTTAAGAGCTCTATCCAATTCTTTCTTAAATGAATCCAGAGACTGGGCCTCCACTGCCCTCTGGGGCAGAGCATTCCACACAGCCACCACTCTCTGGGTGAAGTAGTTTCTCCTCATCTCTGTCCTAAATGGTCTACCCCGTATTTTTAAGTTGTGTCCTCTGGTTCGGCACTCCCCCATCAACGGAAATATGTTCCCTCCTGCCAGAGTGTCCAGTCCTTTCATAATCCTATACGTTTCAATCAGATCCCCTCTCAGTCTTCTAAACTCAAGGGTATACAAGCCCAGTCGCTTCAGTCTTTCCGTGTAAGGCAATCCTGCCATTCCAGGAATTGACCTCGTGAACCTACGCTGCACTCCCTCAATAGCCAGAATGTCTTTCCTCAAATTTGGAGACCAGAACTGTACACAGTACTCCAGGTGTGGTCTCACCAGGGCCCTGTACAGCTGCAGAAGCACCTCTTTGCTTCTATACTCAATCCCTCTTGTTATGAAGGCCAGCATGCTATTAGCCTTCTTCACGACCTGCTGTACCTGCATGCTTGCCTTCATTGACTGGTGGACAAGAACACCCAGATCTCTCTGAACAGCCCCTTTACCTAATTTGATACCATTGAGGTAGTAATCTGCCTTCCTGTTCTTGCCACCAAAGTGGATAACCAGACATTTATCCACATTAAACTGCATCTGCCATGCATCTGCCCACTCACCTAACTTGTCCAGGTCACCCTGTAATCCCCTAACATCCTCATCACATTTCACCCTACCACCTAGCTTTGTGTCATCAGCAAATTTGCTAATGTTATTGCTGATACCATCTTCTATATCATTTACATATATTGTAAAAAGCTGCGGTCCCAGCACGGATCCCTGCGGTACCCCACTGGTCACTGCCTGCCATTTCGAAATGGAGCCGTTAATCACTACCCTTTGTTTCCTATTAGCCAACCAATTCTCTATCCAATCTAGTACTTTGCCCCCAATCCCGTGCGCCCTAATTTTACTCACTAACCTCTTGTGTGGGACTTTATCAAAAGCTTTCTGAAAGTCCAGGTAAACTACATCCACTGGATCTCCCTCGTCCATCTTCCGAGTTACATCCTCAAAAAATTCAAGAAGATTAGTCAAGCATGATTTCCCCTTCATAAATCCATGCTGACTCTGTCCTATCCTGTTACTACTATCCAGATGTGCCGTAATTTCATCCTTTATAATAGACTCCAGCATCTTTCCCACCACTGAGGTCATACTAACTGGTCTATAATTTCCTGCTTTCTCCCGCCCACCCTTCTTAAAAAGTGGCACAACATTAGCCGCCCTCCAATCCTCAGGAACCGACCCCGATTCTATTGAACTCTGGAAAATAATCACCAGCGCATCCACGATTTCCCAAGCCACCTCCTTCAGTACCCTGGGATGCAGGCCATCAGGTCCCGGAGAATTCGGGATAATTCAGGAACTTTTTCCCTTTTGGAACAGTTTAACAGAATTTTGTTGCATTTGCTAAAACCCTCCATCTCATTTTCAGGAGACAACAAGCACCACCCTCCAACTTCTGTTATAACATCACAGTGGAATATTATATTTGATGTGCATTATCCTCGATGCAATTGCAAGCTGAGGAGTTTGCTCAGAGGAAGAGAGATGATTGTCATGGTTATCTTTGAAATATTTGGATAGAGAAGTGGAAAGCACAATCAGAATAAATATCATCAATGTTTAGCAAGAAGCCAAAGAGAGATTTGAAACATCATATTTCTGAAAGCCTATCCTTCAAGAGACTTTTTCCACCACAGAAAAGTTGTGGGATGTGGGCATCGCTGGCCAGCCCAGCATTTATTGCCCGTCCCTAGTTGCCCTTTAGAAGGTGCCTTCTTGAACCACTGCAGTCCACCTACTCTGGGCTGACCCATAATGCTCTTAGGAAGGGAATTCCAAGCAAGTGATAAAAACAGAAATTCAGAAAATATATGAAAACCCAGTTAACAATTGGAATCTGCCTTGTGGGGGGGATAGCCCGCTTTCCACCCCAGCTGATTTTCTTTACAATCGCCCATTTTGTTGGACAGATCAAAGCAAATTCAACTTGAATGAGAGTGCTGGGTGAATATCCAAGAATTATGTTAGTTGAAGTAGCATCTGTTGATACACATTAGCCGATGGAACCTTTGTGGCAATGGTCACAACTGTTGCTATAGCAACTCTAACTGGATCACAGCACAAATCATATCAGATTTATTTAAGAGGTACACCACTGCCTAATTTTCCTAATAGGAAAGGAGAGAAGAATGACTATGGTGTTGCTTGGGGGGTGGCTGGGAGAGGGTATTGGAGAGGGATAGATTCACACTTTACAGCATACACAAACTAAAAGGCAAGAGAGAAAGTCAGTGGCACAGCTCAAGGACAAGAGAAACAACTGACAGTATTTTTTTCTTCTTCCGTTAACAGCAGCAGGAGGGAATGAGCAATGAAGAATAATCTCACTCAGCAGCAATATTCCTAGCATCAGATATTAAAAACAGTCTCGTGTGAAAGATTGAGGAAGGCTGACAGCAGCCGCGGTGTTGTGCTTTCAAGCAATACCTTCAGGAGGAGAAAGGAAAATTCCGGAAAAAGCATTTGTTTGAGTCACTTGGGTTTAAATGCCCTTAATAATGAATACTTATTTTATGATCTAGAACTGTGCATTTCATTTGCAGCTGAATTATATTTTAACTTGAAAGCATGCTCTGTCATAATAAAAATGAGTGGTAGTACTCAGCACAGAATGGATTTTAATTCCAGCGTGCTAACATGTTTAAACAAAATCATTGCACTTCTGAATAATTCTTTTAGGCCCAGACTGGGACTGATTGATGTAGACCTTGAGTGAATTTGGATGAGATATAGTAATCAGTTTCAATATTTACAACAACAAAAACAGCTTGCATTTATATGGTGCTTTTAATGGAGAAAACATCTCAAGGGCTTCACATCAGCCATTATCAAATAAAATCTGACACATATTAGGGCATAGCGATTTAACCAATAACCTATTCAAGGAAGCGAGTTTTAAATGAGTGTCTGTTGCAATATCCTGAATATTGTTCAGTACCAGTCTAAACCTATCTCACTAACAGTTCAGACTGGAAACTCAGAAACAGAGGAGTTTTCAAAGTAAACCATAAGATTACACTGGGATAAATAAAGAATATTGTCATGATATGCCTTTCTCTGCTATTTTACTGGTAACAATAGTTCTATGCCTTCCATAGATTGATGGACAAATTAGTTTTGTACATATTTATTAAATAGTGACAATTTTCAGACAGCTTAATTTTAAGGTCATCACGTTTTGGAGCTATATTTATTGAGAGGATCACAAGGAGAGCATAAATTTCAATAAAAAAACTTATTTGCATCCATTACGCTTTTAATGCTGTGATTCCCCTTTTGATCATACAAGTTCTGAGGCTGCAATCGCCATCTGTCCCCATTATCCTTACCACATATCGTTATGCAGCTTGAAAGTATAAAAGTAGTGATCTTCTTCCAACTTTTTGAAAATTCTGCCTTGCAGCCAAGTATTTGAAGAAGACTCCAAAGATCCATTGCTGAACATGTACCTCATAAATGCTCAAGTTATTTTCAAACCCTTTCTTGCATTCTTCCACTCTGTATAGAGTGATAACGTACCAATTCTAAATGAATAAACCTATCCAATATACAGAGATAACAATCTTCTAAAAAGGTTTTGTTAATTGGTTAACATGTTCCTTTTTAAATTTCTTACTCCAAAATATTTAAATACATTGCAAATTCTTTTTCCTATTTAATACCCAGTATATTGGTTTCTAAAATCTCCTTCATTTTTCTATTCTTTAAGAATACTCCCACATACTGCACAAAACCCATGTGATTAGAATCCAGAAAAAAAAATGAAGACACTTAACTGCAGAAATGGATCTTCCATTAATGCAGTTTAAGGTTGTCTTGTCTGCAGATAAAGGTGGAGGCAGTGATAAAGTGATAATATCACGAGGTTAGCAATCCAGTGACCAAGGCTCTGGGAAACATGGGTTCAAATCTTTCCAGTGGTAGCGGGGAGATCTTAAATTTGATTAATAAAATCTCTCAAAAGATAGTATGTTGTAAAAAAAATCCATTTTAAACATTCATTCATTCCATCACAGGGAAACTCACCTGGTTCACTAACATCCTTCAGGGAAGACAATGTGTACCATCCACAAGCTCTACCGCAACAACTCACCATTGGTCCTTCAATGGCATTTTCCAAACCCACAACCTCTACTACCTAGAAGGGCAAGGGTAACAGATACATAGGAGCACCATTAACTCAAGATCAACTCCAATGTGTATACCATCCCTGCTTGGAACAATACACATTTGGTGTGGGCTACATTCATTCAAGAAGGCAGTTCACCACTGCCTTATCAATGGTAAATAGGGTTAAGTAAGTGGAGACAGTAGACTAGTGGTTTTGTCATTGGTTTAGTAATCAGAACCCTAGATTCATGCTCTGAGGACATGGGTTTGGATCCCACTAAGGCATATGGTGAAATTTGAATTCAATAAATGTCTAGAATTAAAAAGCTTGTCCAGCAATGATCATGTAACCATTTAGAGCTCTGAAAGATTGTAATTTTTCAATAAACCTGTTCGACTATAACCTGGTGTCATGTGACTTCTGACTTCGTCCATACCGTTCCAACACCAGCACCTTCACCTCGTGTAGCCATTGTTAACTGTTGTTGAAAACTCATCTGGTTCACTAACGTCCTCCAGGGAAGACAATTTGTTGTCATTACCCAATATGGCTACATGTAACTCCTCAGAGGGAATGCAAAAACCAAACCCTGTTGTTGACCAATGCTGACCATGAGGAATGGGTTGGGCCCTTTGACAGCTAACCCCCACCTGCTCATCCAACCCTCATGCCCATCCACTAGCCAACAACACCCTCTCCCTGACCCCAGACCTACCCTCACTCACCTCTGGCCAGGATGTTTCAATGATCCTGATTCTCTGAGAGGTGCATTGCCAACAGTAACCATCACTGCCCCCTGCTACTCACAGCAGGTCAGGATGTCTTAGCCAGTAGAGGGCGAGAGGGATTTCCACTCCGGGGCAGGCCCACCAATAGTCCATCAACTGACTGAATGTTGGGACTATCCCTAAAAGGGCAATGTGAAGTTGTCCCCAGTTCATCAGCCGACCGGTGAGACACACATTGCTTTGCTTAAGTTCACACATTCTGCCCCAAAATGGCATATTTTATGGAATCTCCTTGAAGGCCTACAGGCATGCCGTGATTGGAAATGCACCCTGAAGCAGAACCAGATCCAATTGTAATTTATTTTGAACTATCCAATGGATGACTAAAATTCAGGATGCACTGAGCATAATTTGCATTTAAAATTACGCACTCTCTTTGCTGGTTTGACTGAGTTCAGATGGATTCCATTGAAAAATGCAGCACAGTACATTGGAAACTTCAGTTTCAGAGACATGATATTGCTGTCCTTCATTGCAGCAACAATATCTTTTACTTATATAGCATCTTTACCACAGGAAAATGACCCAAGGTGTATTATCAGAGTGCAATTCAATTAGGCAAAGTTTGATATCAAGTAGCAGAATATGAAGAATAAAAACTTGGACAGAATTAGCTTTTAAGAAATATATTGAAGGAGATGAGAAATGATTAGAAAGGGACTGTTCAGGATTTATGTGGTTGAAGAAAGAGATCGAGACCATGAAGAGACTAGAGCACAAGGATAAGAATCAAAGACAATTTTTCTCTTGGAAATAATATTAGACAGAATGCCCTTCAGTTCACAGGAAGGGGTGAGTCACTCGTAATTTCCTCACTCAAACAACATGAATGGTCATGTCAAAATTGTAATTGCTTTCATTTTTAATGCCAGGTCCTCTATTTATTATATTAACTGAAATAGTTTATTTTTTTTATTCTGTTGTCTGTAATCTCTGTTTCTATATGGAACTAGAAATGGAATCACTAATTCATAAGATACAAGGGATGTGAAGATTATGGTGTGAATGTTGTTCTTAAGGTTGTGTTTTTTTTTAATGAAATGCAGTAGACATGATTCGCTCAGGGAATTTCCTTTCATTGCGAACAGAATAGGTTGCTTCTAGACTCTATAAACCAACTGAACTCAATTAAGAGGCCTAATGTAATGATTAATTTCTCAGTTACAATTTATCCTGATAAACTTCAATGTTTAGAACCTTGTACCCAATTTCTTGTTGACCTCAAATGCCATAATTTCACTAGGCAACCGCTTTGTGAAATATAATTACACTGAACTTACTCAAGCACGAATATTGCATGGAGGAGAAAGAAGCAGTAAAAATGCTTTAAGGTCTCGTGGGTTTACTTTACATTGAATCAATCTATGCTGCTTCCAAGCAGAAGAACAACATCAGTATATGTTTCCAGCGTTGCTAAATGCACTGAGAAGTGACAGCAAGTGCTAATCAACAAGATGCAGACTCTCTCCGAGCTAATCAGGTATTGAACAACACAGAGGAGGATTTCCAAAATAACGAGCTGCATCACACAGCAACACTTTTCATTAATATAGCACCTTCTTCGCAGAAAGTAAATATCCCAAAGCTGTTCACATAAAACTGACACCAACACTAAAGAAGGAAATTTTTCAGAGAAGGCGACAAAAACAAGGTTGAAATTGAGTTTTTTTTAAAGAATTGGAATTGATGCTTTTTTTAAGGAGGATCATAAAGAAAGGAGTGGAAATGGGGATGTGGAAGATTTCAGGCAATAAATTCCAAAACTTGGGGTCAGGTAGCTAAAGGCAAGTCATTAACAGCAAGGACAATGTGACATGTGTTTAAGAGAATGGAGATAGAGGAATTGAACTTTTCTAAAAAGGGATGTTCTTTGCTACAAGAAGTTGTAGAGGTAGAGAATGAAGGATGGAAGAATTTAAACACAGTTGTTAGAACTATATCAGTAAGGAAAGAAGTAATGTGTAGGCAGGAATTAGGAAGGGCCAATATAGGGGATGTAGATTATAGAGCATGAACAATGAATGGCCAGCCAAGAAAGATTTGAATAGCTGATTTTGCTTATAAATCAGTCAAGAATAAAGGTTTCTATGGACAATGGTCAGAATAAATGAAAAGTGAATGATGTTACAGAGGTTAAGGAAGGCAGTCCTTACCAACTTCTGAAGGATCTGATATCAGAAATTCAGTCTGGTTCAAGCTGAGACAGTGATTGGAAAAGAACTGAAGACAATGAAAAGCTTATTATATAAACTTGAAGACATCTTTCAGATATTCGGCTGAGTGCCATTGATATTCACATGGAAGCTGACCTTAGGTATAGAGGTGATGTTGCGAAAGAACAGTGTGCAGTTGATGAACAGACGGACATACAGACGGGATGGGGGTGTGGATGTGATGATGATACAGGTCGGGAAGAGTAAACCTCAGTAGAGATGCTCTGGCCATGATCAGGTTGGTAAGACAGTAGTTGCACTGAGCTGGGCCTCAAAGGAGAGGTCTTGGTGTTGTGTGGTCAATTGCATTTGTAGAGCAGTCACATAGACACACACTATTATTTATTCTAATGATGAGGGCCAAACACCAAATGAAAATGACAGAGCTGTGAGCAAAACCATATCTCTACAAAATGAAATTCAATTCAATTAAAATATGTTTGAAGACAATTGAACATCAAAGCACAAGATATTTTATACAATGAGATCTGTTATCTGAAACAAAAACAGAATGTGCTGGAGAAACTCAGCAGGTCTAGCAACATCTGTGGAGAGACAAACAGTTAACATTTCAAGTCCAGTGATCCTTCAACCAGAATCGGTCACTGGGATTGAACCATTAACCCAGTTTCTCCTCTCCACAGATGCTTCCCAATCTGCTGAGTTTTACTGTCAACTCTGTTTTTATTTCAGATTTGCAGCATTCAGAGTTTATAGAATTCCTCTAGTGTGGAAACAGGCCATTCGGCCCACCAAGTCCACACTGACCCTGACGAGCATCCCACCCAGACTATTCCTCTGCTGTGTAACCCTGCAGTTCCCATGGCTACTCCACCTAGCCAGCACATCCCTGGTCACCACATGGCAATTTCCCATGGCCAATCCACCTAACATATTTGGTGGGAGGAAACCAGAACACCCAGAGGAAACTCACACAGACACAGGAATAAAGTGCAAACTCCACACAGACAGTTGCCCAAGATGCTTGGGTCTCTGGTGCCGTGAGGCAGCTGTGCTAATCACTTAGCCATAGTGCCATTCTTTGTTTATACTTTAGAGTTCTGCGATCTCTTCCATAGCCACAATCCCACATAAAGTTGAGCACTCAGAGAAGTAACCTAATTTCAGAAAGGCGTTTCTGTCATAGGTCTAATGCTATATGGCTCAGCTAACAAGCTTATGGACTTTCTTGATTTCAACTTGTATTTTTCAGTTGGATCATTAGAAATGTGCTGTTGCATTAAAGGCTGTAAGTATCAAATGAACAACAAGAACTTGTAATTATATTGTACCTTTACCATAGTTAAGTATCCAAAGGCACTGTACAGGAATCTATAAAGCAGAAGTTGATATCAAGCCAATAAAAAGATGCAATGGGTGGATATTTTCTGGTCCTCCAGTGATGGGGGTGAATCCAGCAGTGGTGAGTGCCTGTTCAGCCATACGTTGGACATATTTGAGAAAAGTTGCTTTTGTTGTTGGGATTTCACCTGCACTGGACCAGCTCTTTGTTGAACTAGGAAGCTGTCAGCAGCTCGGAGGCAGATTCCGTGCAATGGGTGGGTGGGCAATTGGGGCCTCCAATCAGTGGCTCCATGAACACACCAGCAAAGTGCAAAGGCACTGCAGATTTGTCAATAAGCCATCTTGTGTATCAGGTCTGTGGATATTGGCTCCATCCTCAGGCACTCCTCACATTTCCCCTACCTGCGAATATAGTGCCCACCTCTGCCAGTGGAGCTATCATCAGTTTATTGGGACAGCTCCTCCTAGTGGCCCTCAGACATTGGGAACAAGCCACTCTTTCCTAATTGGCAGTAAATGCACTGAGGGCCTGCTAACTGCCCCTCTCTGGAAGTTGTCAACACAGGTGATATACCTCTGACTTGAGCACACTGAGAAGATCCCGATGCCTGAAGTGTTTCATGAAGTATAAGATTCTGTCTAATAAGACAGATGACACAAAGTGTAATTGGGCTGTAAAGAGAAAGCGCAGAAGAGAGCTTTTGGGAGGAAATTCTGGATCTTAAGGCAAAGTCACATGAAGGTTAGGCTACCAATGATGGATAGATTCAAGTCAGGGAATGGCAAGAGTCCAGAATGATAAGAATGCAGACATCTCAGAGGATAGTCTGGCTGGAAAAGGTTACCGAGATAGGTATGGACGAGGGAAAGATTTGAAATTGTGCATGAAAATTTTAAAACTCAGGCATTGCTTAACTGGGAGTCAAATTATTCAGTGAACACTGGGACGATTGCTGAATAGGACTTGGTGCAAGTTAGGACATGGACAGTAGACTTTCGGGTGACCTCAGGCTTAGCAAGGGTAAAGAGCGAAAGGCTAGACAGAAGAATTTTGGAATAGTTGGAAAATTTGTTACAAACAGATCCCAGGTGAGGTTCTTCAATTCATTACAATTCCAGATGGGATACCCCAAACTATTAAAATCTTAAGTGAGGAAGGATGAAGTGGCTGCCTTTCTTTATTCACCCTTCCCCTTTGATTGCAACAAGGTTAGTTTCAAAAGGATTCCTTCTGTTTTCTCAAAGATTAATCAATACTTTAAAATAGGAGCCAATTTAACCGTACACATTAGAAATAAGAGAGGAGTCCAAACGTTAAAAGTGAAAAAAATAACAGATTATGAGGGTCACTCTCTGAATAGTTTGTGAAGGACTGGTAAGACAGCTGTTATGGAATTACACCAGTCGCAACGACACTGCAAGTAGAACAGGATTTGGAGATGCCGGTGTTGGACTGGGGTGTACAAAGTTAAAAATCACATAACACCAGGTTATAATCCAACAGGTTTAATTGGAAGCACTAGCTTTTGGTGCGTCACTCCTTCATCAGGTTGTTATGGAGGACACAATCAGGTTATTGTGTCCTCCACAACAACCTGATGAAGGATTGACGCACCGAAAGTTAGTGCTTCCAATTAAACCTGTTGGGCTATAATCTGGTGTTATGTGATTTTTAAACAAGTAGAACAGTCAGTTTCACCATCCTTGGTTTGCAGATTGGTTGACATTCTTTGGGTGGAATGTTAACAATGTGGGCTGTGGTGATATATAGGGCAGAATCAGGTGAGAGACCCAGTGAAGCCTATCTCAACAATAGACAATAAACAATAGACAATAGGTGCAGGAGTAGGCCACTTGGCCCTTCAAACCAGCACTACCATTCATTATGATCATGGCTGATCATCCACAATCAGTATCCTGTTCCTGCCTTAACCCCATAACCCTTGATTCCACTATCTCAAAGAGATCTATCCATCTCTTTCTTGAAAGTATCCAGAGACTTGACCTCCACTGCCTTCTAGGGCAGAGCATTCCTTATATCCATCACTCTCTGGGTGAAGAAGTTTCTCCTCAACTCTGTTCTAAATGGCCCACCCCTTATTTTTAAACTGTGTCCTCTGGTTCTGGACTCACCCATCAGCGGAAACATGCTTCCTGCCTCCAGAGTGTCCAATCCTTTAATAATCTTACACATCTCAATCAGATCCCCCTCAGCCTTCTAAACTCAAGTGTATACAAGCCCAGTTGCTACAACCTTTCAACATAAGATAGTCCCACCATTCCGGGAATTGACCTCGTGAACCTATGCTGCACTCCCTCAATAGCCAGAATGTCCTTCCTCAAATTTGGAGACCAAAACTGCACACAATACTCTAGGTGTGGTCTCACCAGGGCCCTGTACAGCTGCAGAAGGACCTCTTTGTTCCTATACTCAATTCCTCTTTTTATGAAGGTCAGCATGCCATTAACAGGAGTCCATCTTAACAGCATGCCACCTTTTATGCTTTTCACATGCAGCATGGCATGATTCTCACTAAAGAGCAGCAAATTACCAATCAATGTCAATCAATGCTTTTTAAACATCTTTTTTGTCAGCCCAACATGTCTCATTAATATTTAGCTATCTATTTTACCAAACTCATCAAACAAGCCAGACATGGAGAAATCTCAACACAGAAAGCAGAGTGAGTACCTGACAGATTCAGTTCACCAAGGGTCTCCATTTTGGATATCAGGCATTAACACATGCAGGCACCCTCCAAGGGCACTGGGTCACCATTACACATCCCATGTCCACAGACATTGGCATTCAATACGTGTCATCTCTAAGAACCCTCATGGCACATCTCTGATCCATTTACAGGATACCTTTGCATTTCAATGCTGTATTTCAGACCGCACGAGTAACTCTAATTGTAACACTGCAGCGAGGACACTGTGTTCAGGAGACACACCTGGCTCATGGATTGGACCGGGCTGCATCTGGAGGTTCTTTCCTCACTGTCACAGCGCTCACTCACTCTGAAACGACCTAGATGATCACAGCTTCTCTGCCTTGACTTGCCTTTTTGAGCTTTGTCCTGTCATCCAGAGCTCATATTACTCCTGTCTTGCCTTGCAGTTAGTGCAGACACAAAGGAAGAAAAGGTTGTCAGCAGACCTCAGTAAAGTCAAGACAGATCAGCTTCATTCAGCGGGCACAGTAAGTCATGGGTAGTGCCCAAGTTAGTTCAGGAGTTACTCAGGGATCCTCTCGATAGAAAGTGTGAGGAGCTGAATAATGAGCAGCCCACCTCCTGCCTTGACTCTTCCCACTCTATTATGAGCTGTTTTCCTCCTGGAATGACAGAGAAGTAGGTATTAAGGCAGATGATGGTGAGTGGCAAAGGTGTTATGTTTGTTGCAGATTGCGAGATGTCCCGAGGGGATGTAGGCAATGCAGAGGGCATGCAGAGTTCGCGGTGTTGGGGGTTGATATGGGTAAAAACAAGTGAGGCAAGTTATGCAGGCATCAGTGAGAGTCATACAGCATCACCCTTGTGGAAGAAGCAGAAATAGAGTGAGGTATTTGAAAGAAGCTGGGTGTACTTATGTTGATTGTGTGGGGAAGGTCAATGACCTTCTTCCTATAATTCTGTGCATTCCTCCAGATGGCTAAGACTGCAATAGCCTGGGTGCAACCTCAGGCTGAGATGGTCTAGTGTCTTCTGCTGGTCATGGGATGAAGAGGGAGCCCATCTATGCATCCCCCCAACTGGCAGGACCTCCCGGACTCTGCCCACAAAGCAGGGCACTAAAGTCCCCTTATCTACCATGTCTCCAGCAAATGTCAGGAACTGTAATGCACCTTCAGTCTGATAATACTTGCTGGGGTGAACAATGAGTTTTCAAAGATGGTGCAAAGCCAAGGGATGCCAGTGAGTTGTAGGATATATGCGGGGTTGTGGATTGTTCCTGGAATAGTGCAGAGTAAGATAGGACTGGAATCTGATGTAAATGATACCATTGGAGCAGGGTAATTCACTGGTGAAGTGAGTTTGGTAAGATACATAGAGAGGACTCGCTAGCCTCACTGTATAAAATTCAGCAGAAAACCTGACTCAGCAAAATAAAGGTACAATTCAACCATCTAGTTCTGCTACCTTTTGACCACAATTGAATTTGGTATTCAGGGTGAGGGGGAGTCTTTATGTTGTCCTGTTTCCCTTTGCTCTAGCTGATTTCTAACATTCGGAGTGACAGTCTCTTCACCTGCAATGTGGGTGATTCAAGGCTAGTTCTTCAATTGTGATGTTCACAATATGTTAACAGTCAAACCCAGACTGGCCCACATGAGAATGTTCAGTCTACTAGTACACTCCAGTACGATTGAAACTGACTTTTTAACTCCTCTCCTTGTGTATTCTTCAATGGAAAATAAGACAAAATATGTCTGCAATTTGGGACAATCTGCAGAGCATTCCTTGCTGTTGAGCAGAGGTTTGTATGCCCCCTCATTATTTTAGCAGTCACCAGAGCAGTAGAGTCTGAGAGTTTTACAGAATAGAAAGAGGCCCTTTGGTCCATTGTGTCCATGATGATCATCAAGCAGCTAGCTATTCTAGTCCCATTTCCCAGGATATGGCCTGTGACCTTATATGCTATGGCACTTCAAGTGGTCATCTGAATATTTCAATACCTACCTCTTTCAGATGGTGAGTTCCAGACACCCATCACTTTCTGGGTGAATAAATTATTCGTTAATCCCAATCCAAACCTCCTGCTTTGTACCTTAAATCTATACCCCATTGTTATTGATCCATCTACCAAGGGCAGATGGTTTCAAAGGTTTATTTCTACATTATCCTATGCCCCTCAGAAATTTATATGCCTCAATTAGCCTTCTGCACTCCAAAGAAAACAAACCCAGACCTTCTGTTCTCTCTTCAGAGCTGCAGGCCAGACAATATCCTGGTGAATCTCCTCTGCAATCTTTTGAGTGCAATCACATCCCTCCTGTAGTGTGGCAACTGGAACTGCACACAGTGCTCTATCTGTAACCATCTCTATCTTCTCATAGAGGTCCATCCTAAGCTTTCTGCTCGTACATTCAATACCTTGACTAATCAAGATAAGTAACCCATATGCCTTCTTAACTACCTTATCTACATGGTTTCAAGAATGTGTGGATCTGCACACCAAGGTCCTTCTAATCCCCTGTACTTCCTGCCATTCAACCTGTATTCTCTTGCCGTGTTAGTCCTCCCAAAATACAGCACCTCACACTGTTCAGGATTAAATTCCATTTGCCGTTGTCCGTCCACCTGATTAGACCAGCTACATCGTTCTCCACTGTATGGCTTTTCTACTCTTCCCCAATTTACATGTCACCCATGAGCTTACTGGTCAAACCTCCTCCATTAGTGTCTAGATCATTAGTGTACACTACCTACAGCATAGGACCTAGCATCAAATCCTGTGGTATGCCAATAAACACAGGTTCACAGTCACAAACAACCTATTACCAAGATTCTCTGCCTCTTGCCACTAAACCAATCTTGAATCCAATTTGTAAATTATTCTGAATCCCATGGACTCTTACCTTTTTAACCAGTCTGTTACGTGAGGTCTTGTCAAAAGCTTTACCAAGTCCATGCGGACTATATCCACTGCACTACTTTCATCCACATTTCTAATCACTTCTTCAGAACCCTGGTTATTTACAAAATGCTTTCAGGTTTTCCTATTTTTTTTCCGCCAGTGTTTTTTACAAGCCCCCTCTTCGCTTTCCCACTTTGTCTTTAAGCAAATCCCTGCACTTTCTATATGTCTCAAGGGCTTCAGGTGTTCTTTCCTTAGCCAGTGTTGTGCAATACACAATATCCAGGATTCTCTAGGATTTTTGTTCCCACACTTCAACTTTACAGGAACATGTTGGCCCTGCACTTTCCAATAGAAAGACTCCCATTGCTCCAAAGTAGATTTGCCTACAAATAGCTGGTCCCAGTTCACTTTGGCATATTAACATATTAAAGCAGGCCTTCTCCCAATGGACCATTCTGGTCAATCTTTACCCTTTTATGTGACTACCTTAGTTAACTGAGTTATGGTTGTATCACTGAAAGGCTATCCCATTGACACTTCTACCATTTTCGCAGTTTTGTTCCCAAAAATAAGATCCAGCACTGCCTTGTTTCTTGTAAGTTTCTGCATGTTGGCTTTAAAACAAATCCTGGATAGATTTTAATAATTCCACCTTCTCTCAGCCTTTCACTTTTTGTCTATCCAGATAATATTGGGGAAGTTGAAATCTCCTATTATTACTTTCTACACTTCTCTGAAATTTCTACAATTCTCTGCATGTATGTCCTTCTATCTCTCCCTGACTATTTGGAGGTGTATACTAAACTCACAACACTTTTAATTTTTAATCTCTATGGTCTTAATTACAGAACCTTCTAAGATATACAATTGATGGTAGGGCCTTGGGCAATGTTGTAGAACAGAGGGACCTAGGGTTTCAGATACATAATTCTTTGAAGTTTGCAACACATATAGACAGGGTGGTAAAAAGGCCTTTAGCGCGCTTGCCTTCATTACTCAGTCCTTTGAGTGTAGGAGTTGAGATGTCATCTTGAGGTTGTACAGAATATTGGTGAAGCTTCTTCTAGAGTAGCGTGCCCAGTTCCAGTCACCCGGTTATTGGGAAAGATATTATTAAGCTAGAGAGGGCTCAGAAGAGATTTTCCAGGATGTTGCTGGGTATGGAAAGTTTGAGTTATAAAGAAAAGCTGGATAGGCTGGGACATTTTTTCATTGAAGTGTAGGAGATTAAGAGATAACCTCATATAGGCTTATAAAATCACGAGGGGTATAGATAGGATTAATGGTAATTGTCTTTTCCACAGAATGGGGAACTTCAAGATTGGGGCATATTTTTAAGGTGAGAGGAGAGAGATTTAAAAAAGACATGTGGGGCAAATTTTTTACAGAGGATGGTTCTCATGTGGAACGCACTGCCTGAGGAAGTGATGGATGCAGGCACAGTTAAGACATTTAAAAGACACTTAGATAATTGCATGAATACAAAGGATTTGGAGGTATCTGGGCCAGGAGCAGATAGGTGGGACTAATTTGGTTTGAGATTATGTTCAGGCATGGACTGGTTGGACTGAAAGCTCTCTTCCCATGCTGTACAACTCTACATCATCCCTTTTTATTACAGGAACTGACTCTTTGATTAATTGCAGTTCCTCTCTCACCACCAATAATCCCTCAACCCCCCATCCCCCCAACTGCCACCTTCTCGCCTGATAATTCAATGCCCTAGAATATTGAGTTGTCAGTCCTGGCAACTGGCTCAATCTCTTCTCCATGATTGCAATGTTTTCAAACCCCCATGTGATAATTAGCATCTTCAAATCATTTGCCTTACTCACAAAACTCCTTCCATTAAAATAAATGCCACCCAACCTTGCTGAGATTCCTTGTGTCTTAACTAGACTATATGCACACTGCCTGGCAAATTGACTTGGTTTTTCTTCTGTATTTGTCAATACATCACACACTATTGTACATCTACTCCACATCCCAGTCCACTGCCAAATTAGCTTAAACCCGAGCAATTGCAGGAAGAATACAAGAACTCACAGTCCAGTCTGTTTGAAGTTTCTTTT
This sequence comes from Chiloscyllium punctatum, assembly GCF_047496795.1. Taxonomy (NCBI): domain Eukaryota; kingdom Metazoa; phylum Chordata; class Chondrichthyes; order Orectolobiformes; family Hemiscylliidae; genus Chiloscyllium; species Chiloscyllium punctatum. The sequence goes on from NC_092778.1 coordinate 53,320,750, forward strand.
CACACTTTTAGGTGTTACATCCCATCAGACAGGCAAAAGTGAAGACTGCAGATGCTAGAAATCAGAGTTTTGATTAGAGTGGTGCTGGAAAAGCACAGCAGGTCAGGCAGTATCCGAGGAGCAGGAAAATTGACGTTTCAGGCAAAAGCCCTTCATCACGAATGAAGGCAGGGAGCCTCCAGAGTGTAGCGATAAATGGGAGGGGGGTGGAGCTGGGGAGAAGGTAGCAAAGAGTACAATAGGTGAATGGGGGTGGGGATGAAGATGATAGGTCAGAGAGGAGGGTGGAGCAGATAGATGGGAAGGAAGATTGGCAGGTAAGACAGGGCATGAGGATGGTGCTGAGCTGGAAGGTTGGAACTGGGGTAAGGTGGGGGGAGGGGAAATGAGGAAACTAGTGAAGTCCGCATTGATGCCCTGGGGTTGAAGTGTTCCGAGGCAGAAGATGAGGCATTCTTCCTCCAGACAGCGGGTGGTGAGGGAGCGGCTGTGGATGAGGCCCAGGACCTGCATGTCCTTGGCAGAGTGGGATGGGGAGTTGAAATGTTGGGCCACGGGGCGGTGGGGTTGATTGGTGCAGGTGTCCCGGAGATGTTCCCTAAAGCGCTCTGCGAAAAGGCATCCAGTCTCCCCAGTGTGGAGGAGACCACATCAGGAGCAGCAGATAAATGATATTGGTGGATGTGCAGGTGAAATTTTGATGAATGTGGAAGGCTCATTTGGGGCCTTGGATGGAGGTGAGGGGGGAGGTGTGGGCACAGGTTTTGTGATTTCTGTGGTGGCAGGGGAAGGTGACAGGAGGGGAGGGTGGGTTATTGGGGGCGTGGACCTGACCAGCTAGTCACAGAGGGAATGGTCTTTGTGGAAAGCAGAAAGGGGTGGGGAGGGAAATACATCCTTGATGGTGGGGTCCATTTGGAGGTGGCAGAAATGTCGGTGGATGATGCGGTATATGCGAAGGTTGGTAGGGTGGAAGGGGGGGTTCTTTCCTTGTTACGGTTGGAGGGATGGGGTTTGAAGGTGGAGGTGCGGGATGTGGACGAGATGTGTTGGAGGGCATCTTCAACCACGTGGGAAGGGCAATTGTGGTCTTTAAAGAAGGAGGCCATCTGGTGTGTTCTGTGGTGGAACTGGTCCTCCTGGGACCAGATGCAGCAGAGGCGGAGGAATTTGGAATGGGGATGGCATTTTTGCAGGAGGTAGAGGTGTAATCCAGGTAGCTGTGGGAGTCGGTGGGTTTGTAAAAAATGTTAGTGTCAAGTCGGTCATCATTGATGGAGATGAAGAGGTCCAGGAAGGGGAGGGAGGTGTCAGAGATGGTCCAGATGAATTTAAGGTCAGGGTGGAATGTGTTGGTGAAGTTGATGAACTGCTCAACCTCCTCATGGGAGCACGAGGTTGCGCCAATGCAGTCATCAACGTAGTGGAGGAAGAAGTGGGGAGTGGTGCCGGTGTAATTACGGAAGATCGACTGTTCTATGTAGCCGACAAAGAGACAGGCATAGCTGGGGTCCATACGGGTGCCCATGACTACCCCTTTGGTCTGGAGGAAGTAGGAGGATTCGAAGGAGAAATTGTTAAGGGTGAGGAGCAGTTCAGCCAAATGAATGAGAGTGTCAGTGGAAGGGTACTATTGGGGACATCGGGAGATGAAGAAACAGAGGGCCTGGAGGCCCTGGTCATGGCGGATGGAGGTATAGAGGGATTGGATATCCATAGTGAAGATGAGGTGTGGTGCCAGGGAAATGGAAGTCTTAGTGAAGGTGGAGGGCGTGGGTGGTGCCTCGAACGTATGTGGGGAGTTCCTGGACTAGGGGGGATAGGACAGTGTCGAGGTAGGTGGAGATGAGTTCGGTGGGGCAGGAGCAGGCTGAGACAATGGGTCTGCCAGGGTGGTCAGGCTTATGGATCTTAGGAAGGAGGTAGAATCGGGTTCCTGGACTACCAGGTTAGAAGCTGTCGGTGGGAGATCTCCTGAGGTGATGAGGTTGTGTCAGGTCTGGGAGATGATGGTTTGGTGATGGGGGGGTGGGGTCATGGTCAAGGGGGCGGTAGGAGGAGGTGTCTTTGAGTTATCCCATCAGTCCCACTTGATAGCCAGCCAGCCACTGGATTTGCACCTGCAATAATTCTGCCTCTGTAGCAATCCTTTTTTTTAAAAAATACATTTTCATATTTCAGGCTGGAAAGGCCCGTACCAGTTCAAGCTTCTAACCACACATTATAACAAAGTGAATAGTTTATATAGCAAGTTGTATGGAGTTACTTCCAATATAAAAAAACCATTAACATTACCACTCTTCTTCAATACAGCAACATCATTTTTTTTGTGAAATCACTTATTAAGATTGATTAGTTACATTTGCGAATTTCATTGTGACCAAACTTTATTTTAAAGTAATTGTTATGAGGTTGCAAATAAAAAAGCACTAACATCAAAATACATTATATTTGAGACATAATCACTAGACATAGATATAGATTTCTGTGTAACCATTGAAATTTAATTTGTTAGTTTCAAAGTATTCATAACTCACCAATTTAATGAATGTCAATACATGACAAAAAGGAAAATGACTGCATACACCATGCATTCTCGTTTTTTAAAATCAATGTGAGAACTGAAGAGGGAGACTGAAGTGTTGTTTGTGACTGATGAGACCATTATAAGTACATCCATCAAGCCACACACTAATTATGCTTAATCACCATTCAAATGAATTTACAATGTGAAAGCCAGTTGTGCATCTGACCAGAACGAATTTTTTTCTGGTCCTCCCTCACAATAATCGCAGCTCTGATCTCAGTCAGCCTTGTAATAAACCTGTTGAATAATAGTATCACCAATCTCCAGGGCAAAGGATACAACTTTCAATGAAAAAAGCTGTGTGAATTTGAGATTACTGGGCTAGCAATTATATAATGGTTTGTCAGTCGGCCCTGACAATAATAACTTTTGAATAATTTGATTAGAACTTCCTCGTATCTTCTTAGAATTTGCCTGAAATCAGAGTCTCCAAGCAATTATCTTTTATTCTGTTTAGTAATTTAATTCTGAATGTCATATGCTGGTGTTTGAGAAGTACTTTCGGGACAGTATTTTTTGAATGTATATTGTATTGTTTTCCATCTGAACTAAAGGATGGAACTGCCTTGTTAACCTTTTGAGTATTGAACTAGTGCAGTTGGAAAGATAATGATTCCTTCTTGTGGCAAGTAATTCTGTATTTTAATACACATTTCCAATCCTGAAATATAATGAAGTTGGGTTTTAGCTTCTTTTTTACCAGTTACAGCCTTCCTCCTCCTCAACTACATGCTTTGTTCTGTCTCTAAACCTCCTGGCTTAGCTTGGGTACCAGGAGCCAATGTCAGGCGTTCAGTGAATCTTTCCAAAGGGCCTAAGATTTTATCAGTCAATCATTCTATGACAAGACCAAGAGAAGAGCTCACTTGTAGGAAAGAAAGAGATCCTTTTTGAACTAGCATTATGGCAACCAATCTGAGGTGATGTGTGAATAAAGAAGGGAAGCCAGTTCATGTCGCCTCTCCCAGAGGTTTAACCATTCGGGGTGTCCCATTTGGAACCATGAAAAATTGGAGAGTCTAACCCGAGATCTGGTCATAGCAGAAGAAAGCTTAAACAGCTTTCATATTGGTAGGTGGTTGGGTAAGATTCCAAGTAATCTACCCTTAGTATTTGCAATGTTACATTGAGTTCCTTTATGATCTCCAACACTGAGGAATAATGGATCAGTTGGGCTTTTATATCAATTGGTGCTTGTTTCATTACCACCCTTCTGTTATTTATTTTGTGGGATGTGGGAGTCACTGGCTGGGCCAACATTTATTGACAATCCCTACTTATCCTTGAGAAGGTGGTGGTGAGCTATCTCCTTGCACTGCTGCAGTCCATGTGCTGTGGGTTAATCCACAATCCAATTAGGGAGAGAATTTCAGGATTTTGACCTAGCAACAGTGAAGAAATGGTGATATATTTCCAAGTCAGGATGGTGAGTGGCTTGGAGAGGAAGATTAGATTAGATTAGATTAGATTAGATTCCCTACAGTGTGAAAACAGGCCCTTCGGCCCAACAAGTCCACACCGACCCTCCGAAGAGCAACCCACCCAGACCCATTCTCCTGCATTTACCCCTGACTAACGCACCTAAAATTATGGGCAATTTAGCATGGCCAATTCACCTGACCTGCACATCTTTGGACTGTGGGAGGAAACCGGAGCACCCGGAGGAAACCCACGCAGACCCAGGGAGAGTGTGCAAACTCCACACAGACAGTTGCCCGAGGTGGGAATTGAACCCAGGTCCCTGGCGCTGTGAGGCAGCGGTGTTAGCCACTGAACCACCGTGCTGGTGTTCCCGTGCTGGTGTTGAAGGTGGTGGAGTTCCCCTATATCTACTGCCCTTGTCTTTCTAGATGGAAGTCATTGTAGGTTTAGAAGGTGCAATCTGAGGATTTTTGTGAATTTCTGCAGTCCACCTTTTAAATAATACACATTGCTGCTACTGAGCATCGGTGGCATAGAGAATGGATGCTTGTGGATGTAATGCCAGTCAAGCTGGCTGATTTTTCCTAGATGGTGTCAAGCATATTGAGTGTTGTTGGAGCTGCACTCACCAGGCAAATGGGGAGTGTTCCATCACACTCCTGACTTGTGCTTGTATGTGATGCATGGAGAGTTAGGAGGTGAGGCTTTGGAGAGGTGAGTTACTCACCACAGTATTCCTAGCCTCTGACCGGCTCTTGTAGCTTCTGTGTTTATGTGGCAAGCCCAGTTGATAGTCCCAGGATGTTGATAGTGGGGGATTCAGTAATGATAACACCATTGAATGTCAAGGGGTTATGGTTAGATTGTGATGGTCCATTGCCTGGCATTCGTGTGGTGTGAATGTTATTTTCCAGAGTTCTGGAGTACAAGTCTTTTGTCACATAACTATTGCTGGAATGTTGTCAGGGTCCGTAACCTTTGCAGTATCCAGTGTCTCCAACCATCACATGGAATGAATCAAATTGGCTGAAGACTGGTATGTATAATGCTGGGGACCACTGGAGGAGACTGAGATGGGTCATCAACTTGGCACATGTCAGAAGATTGATGTAAATGTTTCACCCTTATCTTTTCCACTGATATGTTGGGATCTTCCATCATCGAGGATAGGGACGTTTGTGGAGCCTCCTCCTCCAGTGAGTTGTTTAATTGTCCACCATCATCCAAGGCTGAGTGTGACAGGACTGCAGAGTTTAGACCTAATCTGTTGGTTGTGGGATCACTTAGTGATGCTGCCTGAACTGCTGTGCTCTTCCAGCACCACTAATCCAGGATCACTTAGTGCTGTCTATCACTTGCTGCTAATGCTGTTTGACATGCAAATAATCCTGTTTGGTAGCTTCACCAGGTTGACACCTCATTTTCATGTATGGCTGGTGCTGCTCCTGGCATGCCTTTCTGCATTCTCCATAGAACCAGGGTTGATCTCCTGGTTTGGTGGTAAAGGTTGAGTGGGGATATGCCGGGCCATGAGGTTACAGATTATACTGGAGTACAATACTACTGCTGTTGATGGTCCACAACGCCTCATGGATGCCCAGTCTTGAGCTGCTAGATCGGTTTGAAGTCTGTCCCATTTAGCACAGAAAGTGCCACACAACACGATGGAGGTTATTCTCAATGTGAAGGTGGAACTTTGTCTCTCCAAGGACTGTGTGGTGGTCACTCCTACCAATACTGTCATAGCAAGCATCTTATTGAGACTAGCTTTCAATTCTAGCTTTATATTCTGAATTTAAATTCCACTAAATGCCATGGTGGGATTTGGACCTAGTCCCCAGTATTCAATCTTAGACTTCTACATTACTTGACCTGAGACATTATAACCATCGCCCTGTAAATAGAAATGTGGTACAAGTCAGGGTGGTGTGAGGCTTGAAAAGGAACTTCAGCTGATGTGCACACGTTGCTGTCGTACTTCAAAATGTTAGATTTTGGAAGGTATTATCGGAGAAACCTTGCTAAGTTGTTTCAGTGCAGTACACACTGCTTCCACTGTGCACTTATTTTGGAAAGAGTGGATGTCGAATGGGATGCATGGTGTACCAAAGAAACAGGCTGCTTTGTCCTGGATGGTGTCAAGCTTCTTGAGTGTTGTTGGAGTTGCACCCATTCAGGCAAGCAGGGAGTAATGTACCACGTTTCCGACTTGGACCTTGTTGATGATGGAAAAGTTTGAGGAACATAACTTAATTCTATGTTGCAGTATTGAACCAGTGCTACACTCTCAGAGATGCTGTATTTAAAATTAAACATTTAACCAAGGTCCTTATTAATTTTTCAGCTGGACATTATATATTCCGTGCACTCTTTCAAAAGAAGTAAGAATGATAACTGACTTCAGGAGTTTAGTTAAGGGAGAGACTATACAAATAAGGCTGTTTTCTCTGGAATTCAGAGGGTTAAGGGGTGCTCAGATTGAAGTCTTCAAGATATTAATAGGAAAGGACAGGGTAGATAAAAATAAACTATTTCCACTGCTTGGGGATTCAAGAACTTAAGGAACATAGACTGAGAATTAGGGCCAGACTATTCAAGAGAGATATTAAGAAGCAGTTCTATGCAGAAAGGGTGGTAGAGGTTTGGAACTCTCTTCCATAAATGTCACAGGATGCTGGACCAGTTCTTAATTTTAAACTTAAGATAAATTTCTATTAAGCAAAGGCATTATGCACCAAAGGCACAGATTTGGAGTAAGGCCACAGCTCAGCCACAATCTCATTGAATGGGGACCACTGGAGGAGACTGAGATGGGTCATCAACTTGGCACATATCAGAAGATTGATGTAAATGTTTCACCCTTATCTTTTCCACTGATATGTTGGGATCTTCCATCATTGAGGGGCTGAATGGCTTACTTCCGTTGTTATGTTCATATAAAGGTTATCTCCACAAGTATTTATCAACATTTATTCCTCACCTTTAAAAAGCACAAGAACTTGCCAAATACTTCAGCGCTGAAATTGGCGGCTTCAGAAATTGGTGGTTGTGTTTCCTACATGACAACAGCGTTTATACTTCAGAAGCATTTAATTGGCTAGAATCTGCTTTGTGACATCCGAAAGGCCTGAAAGATGCTGCATAAAATGCAAGTCTATCTTCTTTTCTTTTAATAGTGCTTTTACACATTGGAAACTTGTTACATGCAATCATACTGCAAAACAGCATAGAAAAAGCCATTTTAGCCAACATATGACTGTCAACTCTGCAAAACGTACCCAATCATAATCACACCATCGTTCTTTCTTTACAACCCTACAATTTATACCTTCAAGTATTCACCCATTTCATTTTTGGGAATTGCTATTGAAGCTGACTCCACCAATCTTTCAGACAATAAAATCCAGATCATAGCAATTCACCACATTAAGAACAAAGTTACTCATGTTGCTCGAGCTCTTTTGCCAACCAACTTAAACCGGTAATCTTCTGTTGCTGGAAATAGTTTCTCCTTCTTTACTCTGTCAAAACAATTCATGTTTTTTGAACATCTCTATCAGTTTTTTACTGAGAGCAGCTTGGTTTCTCTAATCTCTCAATGGAACAGACATCCAACATCATAGTAGTTTTCTAATAAATCTCCTCTGCATACACTCTAATGTTTGACATTCTTCCTAAGGCATTATGCCTGGTATTGCCATGATAGCTTATCTGGGATCTAACTCATGTTTTGCAATGGTTTAGCATAACTTCCTTGCTTTTGAATCCTGCCTCCATCTATAAAGCCAAATATCATATAGAGCATTTTAGCGGCCTGCTCACCTTGCCATCTTCAAAGCTTTGTACAAATATTCCCCAAGCTCTCTCTTTCCCAAACCCTTTAGGAATGTGCCCTTTAGCTTGCATTTCTCTTTCTTCCTAAAAAAAACCATCACCTCACACCTGCCCTGCCATGAGTTGATATATACTTGTGGAGATAACCTTTATATGAACATAACAACGGAAGTAAGCCATTCAAATGGTGAACCCCGGTTCACCATTTGCAGCAGAGGCCTTGATCCAAGTGTAGGTGTTGTCAGATTGGTCTTCACTAGCTTTCTTCCTCAGACAAAGAAAGGGGTAAAGAATGCTGTTGAGTACCAGTACTGATGGGAATGCAGCAGCCTGATACCCTGATAATAATATACCTGACCTTGTTCCTTATCTGATTATCAAGTCCTTTTTATGGAAATAGGAAAATTCTGTTCATTGAGTCTGTGGTAAGATGCATTGGGGCAGCTGCTGACAGGCTCAGGCCTCTCACTGGCAAGAACAAGCAGGTGCTGGGTATTCTGCCTGCTTTCTGACTCTACTCTGCTGACAGTTAAAATCCAATTTTATATTAAATCGATTAAACTTCTTTTATAAATTCTCCTTCTCATTGTGAACTGCTTCAGTTGATTGTAAGGTCCAGCATTAACAAGGGTTGATGTTGGGTGTTTGTCCATGAAGAAGGGCTGATGCCCGAAACGTCGATTCTCCTTCTCCTTGGATGCTGCCTGACCTGCTGCGCTTTTCCAGCAACACATTTTTAAGCTCTGATCCCCAGCATCTGCAGTCCTCACTTTCTCCTGTTTGTCCATGATGCCTATCTCTCAAAATGCTCATTGCACAGTTATGAAATGATCAGCAAATGTGATAATGAACCCTAATTAGAGCTTTTGGAACTCCACATAGATCATAAAAGCCTTGTATAATCCTGATACAGCAAATTCCAACAGTAAGCCCTAATTAATGTGTACCTTACTGCTTGCCAATTTCTTACAGATCATTATTGTTAATTCATTCATAGATCATTAAGATACACATTGTCACCTATATAGACTTCAATTAACCACTGGCAAAATGAACCAAATACAACAATACTGGAATTTCTAATAAAATTTATTTTAATATCTGACCAGCAAAAATGGTGTTGCGAGCATCATCAAAATATCAGACTGTGTCTATCCTTGTTTTACATTTTATATATCTATATTGTTAAATATTGACCCTAACCCTGTCACAGTCCCGGTCTTCATCGTATAAAACAAAAAGATACAGAGACACTGGGAAAAGTATAAAAAAGACTCATAAAGTTCATGTCAAAGTCATGAAGGTTATTGACCTGAAATGCTAACTCTGTTTTTCACTCTACAAGAACTATCAGACCGGCTGAATATTCCCTGTAATTTTTGTTTTTAACTTTGGAATTCCAGTATTGCAGTATTTTTACAATATTAGAACTGAACATTTATAACTATTAGAAAAGAATGAAAACATTGGAGCGCTTTCTTCATGAGTGGCAGATCTTCAGCTTTTGTGAGGGCAGTAGAGAAAATGAGTTCATTCAGAAGGTATCAAAAATTAGAGATCATAATTATAAGATACTCATTCACTCATAAATCCAATAAGAAACTGAAGAGAAACTTGTTTAAAATGTGGAACTTACTATTGCATGATATAGTTGAGGAGATTAGCATAGATGCAATACAGTGGAAACCAAATGATCAGGCGAGAAACAAAACAGAAATTGCTGGAAAAGCTCAGCAGGTTTGGCAGTATCTGTGGAGAGAAATTAGAGTTCACATTTCAGGTGAGTAACCTTTCCTCTCCACAGATGCTGCCAGATCTGCTGAGCTTTCCCATCATTTTTTTTTTGTATTTGATTTACAGCATCCACAATTCTTTCTGTGATCTCCTGAGAGACAAAGGAACAGAAGGGTATGCTGATAGAGTTGAATAAAGGGAGGTGAAAGAAGAATTGTTTGGAGAATAGACTAGGTAAAAAAGCTTTTGCCCGAAACGTCGATTTCGCTGCTCGTTGGATGCTGCCTGAACTGCTGTGCTCTTCCAGCACCACTAATCCAGTATATGGAGAATAGACTAGATGAGCCGAATGACCTATTTCTGTACTGTATACAAAATGTAAAAGTAGTTCATAGCAAAAATCTTTATAGAGGATATGTTATATAACACTTTAGCTTACTAGTGCATTTAAAAAAAACAAAAATCCCACAGGGGACAAAACTGACTTATTTTTTGCCCGTGGACAAGCCTGCTTTACACTTGCCCACCAGTATTATATTTTCCTTGACTACTGACAAAAATCAATTTAACCACCACAGCCCCAAACCTTTATCTTTTGCATCTGTCCTCCTGTCTATGTTTCCACAGTTTGGAGAGCAGTGTGCATACTTCATGATCTGATCACAATTACACTGTCACCATTGTTCAGTATAATGCAATGAAAAGTAAAAAGGGGGAAAACAGTACAAGTCTATTTGACACCCAGTGCGAGAGAACAGATGCATACACACTGATTCAATTACTGCCGCTGTAGGAAACCGCATCAACCACAGCTGCTCCTACTGTGCGAAGATGTTGTAAAGTTGGACGCAGGTGAGTTGCTTTCACTTCAGACAAGCAGGAGAATTCCCCATGGAAATTCTCCAACTTAATATTAAGTATTTGGGCGGGGTGGGAGGGTGCGGTCAGGCTTAACTATGAAGAAAGTGGATTTGCATTTACCAAGCACCTTTCACAAACTCAGGACATCCTAAAGTACCTTCCAATGAAATAAACATTTTCAAAATGTAGTTATCAATGCAATATAGATAACATGGCTGCCAAACTGTGAATAGCAACTTCCTACAAACAGTAATGGTCTGTGCTACAGCTGCATGTTAAGGAAATGTGTTGGGGTGTATGGGGGATGTTTGTGAGGGCTAGTATCTATTATTCTCTGCCAAGTCACATGCCCACATCAGGAAGGGAATGGGTACTAGAAACCAGTGTCCCACAACTCTCACTACAACTCCAGCGCACCAGCAGCCATAGTCTGGGATCTGGACTCAGCAGTGATGCACTCCTCCAATTCAGCTTGGATGGAATGACAGCATCAGCCCCTTCTGATGTGCGCTAGGTCTGGGAATAGCAGTATGAAGCGCAAGGTCATAACAAGTTAGTAGGTGATGCTTCAGAAGCTGGAAACCGTCAAGCTAAGTGACACATCCAGAACACAGTAATGACACCAGGGCATGCAGCCAGTCACCTGTGAAGGGTCTTGAATCTGACACAATATACACTCATAGTTAGTCATGGTGAGTTGTAGGCATATCATGACAGTAGATGGTAAGATGGGTTGAGGGATGATGAAGAAGTTGCTATTCTTCAAATATTCTCAGGGTTTCTGTACATTCCTCTTCGAGGGCAGAAAGGACCTTGATTTAAAATGTCTAATTTGAAAGGCAGCACCTCTGACAGTGCAACATCTCCACAGTCCTGCATTGGAGCATCAGCCTAAATTAGATGCTGATGTCTTTAGATTGCTGCCATTTCAATACGGTCATCTGACATGAAGCACAGAGACACTTGGCACTTAGTGGGAGACAGGAAATACATAAGCAACATGCACACAGTGGAAAGGAATAAGATGAAAGCTGTTCTGTCAATATATCCAAAGGAGAAAAAAATTATTGAAGTGCCAAGCTATAGAACATGAGGGATTGAACATTACAAACAGGAGTCTTGCATTACAAACAATGCAATAGATTAAGCAGAGAAATTGAGAAAGTGCAATTAGGTTTCAGAAAAAAACCAACTTTCTTGGCAAATCAATTTATAGTTTGGATGGGAATGAGCCATGATCCATAGTTGAACTGCACTTCATAATTCGAAATGAAAATCAGGTAGAGGTATAATGGGTTGCTGAAACAGTATTGGCTGTTTTACACTGTGCCTTAATGTCAAAGTTACATCCCCAGGACTTGATGCAAATTTGAGAGTGTGAAGCTAATTAATTCTTTCCGCGAAATCAGTCTGTTACAGTTTAATGGTGAAATTTTAAAACTAAACTTTAAACACTTTATTTCTATTTACAACTGTAACACTACATATTGTACAGGTGTCTATATACCTCTGATCATTTACACTTTATTAAACACTGCAACATGCTAGCAGCAATTCCGTATAAATATCAATGTAGAATCTACAAAGCATGTTATCTATTTTGAGTTAACAACCACAGAAATGGCTATTTATCCATGACATTTGGGCAAAGCTTTTCATTCAGGTTCAAAATTAAACTGAATTGAAATATATATTTTTTCAACCATAGATAGTCTGTGCATTTTATATGTCCCAAGCAATTTAGAAGCAAAACAAACTGAATATAAGATGGACTACATATGGCACTCCACATAAGATTGGGAGATTGCTTTTGGCAAACTGGCTCGTTTACATATCTTTCTACTAAAAATGGATGGAAGCCAGGTCACACGTTACGTCAGAAACTTATTATTGCTTCCAATCTCTTTGAGCTTGCTGTTTTATTCATTCAACATCTTAGCAATTGAGTGTCTTTTTTTTCACAATGCCTTGGTTGCAATATTTCCACACTGGCTTTATATAGAATTCCCTTGTGGATATGAACAGCATAGGTCATTATGAGGACGTAGGCTGAGGTCAAGAACAAGCCTGAGCTATTTCCAATATTCTACACTGAATATGATAAATATCCAATAGCATTTTCACTCTTTCTCCTTCTGTACTAACCTCAGGATTTTAGTCATCGAGTCATAGAGATGTACAGCACTGAAACAGACCCTTCAGTCCAACTCATCCATGCCGACCAGATATCCTAACCTAATCTAGTCCCACTTTTCAGCCCTTGGCCCATATCCCTCCAAACCCTTCCTATTCATGTACCCATCCAGATGCCTTTTAAATGTTGCAATTGTACCAGCCTTAACTACTTCCTCTGGCAGCTCATTCCATACACGCACTACTCTCTGCGTGAAAACGTTGCTCCTTAGGTCCCTTTTATATCTTTCCCCTCTCACCCTAAACCTATGCCCTCTAGTTCTGGACTCTCCGACCCCAGGGAAAAGTCTTTGTCTATTTACCCTATCCAAGCTCCTCATGATTTTATAAACCTCTATAAGGTCACCCCTCAGCCTCCAACACGCTAGGGTAAACAGCCCCACTCTATTCAACCTCTCCCTATAGCTCAAATCTTGCAACCCTGGCATCCCTTGTAAATCTTTTCTAAACCCTTTCAAGTTTCGCAATATCCTTCCGATAGGAAGGAGACCAGAATTACATGCAACATTCCAAAAGTGACCTCACCAACGTCCTGAACAGCTGCAACATGACCTCCCAACTCCTGTACTCAATGCTCTGACCAATAAAGGAATGCATACCAAACGCCTCCTTCACTATCCTATCTACTTGCGACTCTACTTTCAAGGAACTATGAACCTGCACTTCAAGGTCTCTTTGTTCAGCAACACTCCCTAGGACCTTACCATTAAGTGTATAAGTCCTGCTAAGATTTGCATTTCCAAATCATGAAGATGTTGAATCATTTCTGTTGTGCATAAAAACATACAAAGCTATTGAGAGTGTAGCAAAGCAAGGGCTTGACCTGAGTCAAGTGTGTGGTGCTGGAAAAGCACAGCACATCAGGCAGCATCCAAGGAGCAGGAGAATCGACGTTTCGGACATAAGCCCTTCATCAGGAAGAGCTTGACCTGGAAGCATTTAAAGTCTGGCAATGTGACACAGTAGTGATACTTAGCCATCCGAATAGTACAGCATTGCAGATGATCAATAGCTTTTTGTTAGATTAAGGTGTAAAGGGTTAGGGAGCTTATGTGGAATTGACAGAGTCATAGAAATCTACAGCATGGATATAGACCCTTTGGTCCAACTCGTCCATGCTGACCAGATATCCTAAATTAATCTAGTCCCATTTGCCGGCACTTGGCCCATATCCCTTTAAACCCTTCCTATTCATAAACACATTCAGATGCCTTTTAAATGTTCTAATTGTATCAGCCCCCACCCCTTCCTCTGGCAGCTCATTCCATATATGCACCACCCTCTGCATAAAAAGTTGTCCCTTAGGTCCCTTTTAAATCCTTCCCCTCTCAATTGAAACTACGCCCTCCAGTTTTGGACTAACCTACCCTGTGGAAAAGACCTTGACTATTCACCTTATCCATGCCCCTCATGATTTTAATACCTCTATAAGGTCACCCCTCAGCCTCAAACACTCCAGAGAGAATAGCCCCAGTCTATGCAGCCTCTCCCTGTAGCTCAAACCCTCCAACCCTGGCAACATCCTTGTAAATTTCTTCTGAACCTTTCAACTTTCACAACATCTTTCATCTATCTTAATGCGTTAAAAGGTGGAGCATCCTCCTCAGGTCAAATAGTTCCTGGTGCTATGTTCCTTGTACTCTGACACAGATACCCCACTGAATTCAATGATAATAATTTGACAATAATTAATAAATTATCCAAATGCTGGCATGTACTGACATTTCTGAGGTAGAAATAGTAAAATGCATTTCTCTCAGGTTTTATAACTTCCCAGTCAGACAGTCAGGAAATTCAGAAAATACTTTTCAGATCCTGAAGTAGAAACTGTGTAACAACAGGATCTAATTTTAACAAACAAATCCAGAAGTTCCCACCAATTTCACAGGTGAACATTCTCCTGAGAAAGCAGTAAGATCCCAGTTAGAATTTCGAGTCTTTACTCATTAGTCTATCATAGTTGGGCACATGCTAAGATTAGTGAATTGGTGTTGAGATAGGAAAAGGAAGAGTATCAATCAGAGTTCTTCATCCTGCTTGCCATCCACTACACCCACAGGCACGACTGAGCTCAGCTCAGTTCTAAAAATGAACAAAGCCAATTTATTGAATTATCAGGAACAGTTGCTGTACTCCAGTAAGAATTAGAGGTTTTAAGGAGGAAAATGTGAGAGAGCAAAATAACGTCAAATTTAAACTCAGTGAAGGATTACAGTATGAAGCATCTGTCATTCAGCAATAATTTGCATTGATATCATGCATTAACACAATAGCAATTAAACTTAAAAACAAATGAAAAGGCTGTTAAGTCCTTTATCATTTTGTTTAACAATGCTCATAATATTTAAAAATGAACAGACATTTGAAGAGGTAAATCTTTGCTTGAAATGAAATGAGTTTGCACTGTCACAAGAATAGTTGTGTCACATTAAATTTCTGAGTTTTTTTAAAAATCTGATCACTATTTGTACATAAGGTTATTTTCATGCTTGAAAGATCATATCCACCTGAGCAGTATTATTCATCTTTAGAGCTTCCTGGTGACCAGTCCCTTAAGCAGAGAGAGTACATTATATCTCAGTTCATGATGAGCCAAGTAAAAGATCAGAAACAGCTATTTACCTTTTCTGATGCTTTCTTATTTCAGAGCAAGTGTAACGTTAATTTCATACGACAGGCAATTTTTCATTGAGTGGCATCTCTCGTCTACTGTCAGTTGATAATACAGTTGCCATGGTGCTGCCTTGGACAGATGATCCAATAATCCAATCACAACTCATTTAGTTCCAGCAACAATAATGCCATGTGTTTGTTCAAGTCTGGAGTGCTAAGAAACAAACCATGTACTCCATCATAAAAATGAACGCAGGGAGTGTTCGTGTGACTGCCAGATTGGATTCCAACCAGATGATTTGCTGAAATTGTCCTATTAGCCTAGTGTACCTTGGCACGTATTTTTTCTCTCTGTGTTTAATGCAACCCAGTCTGACTGCATAGGTTCACACTCTTTGACAGCAGGAAAAGGTCTTATGGGAAAGTTACTTATTCAGCCTGAAACTGTTGCCGGGTTGTTCACAAATCCATATTGTAAAATTACCCACAATTTGACACAGATTGACTTGAAATTGGTAGGCTCACTTTGAAAAGCTACAATGATACTTGTTATGGCAAATGAAAACGTCACATTGCTGTTAGAAGGCAATGCTTTTCTGAATCTGTTCTGAAGGACATATCACTGAGTTAATATAGGTTTAACGTAAGCAGGTCTTTTCCTGACTTGAAGCCCACACTGTATGCAACAAACACTCATGTTAAGTATCTGCTTTCAGTAAGAAAGATGCTGCCAAAATAATCATTAAAGAGGAGGTACATGGATCACTGAATAGACTGAAAATGGAAAAAGAAGTGCTCCAAGAAGGTAGGTTATATTCGAAGTTGATCTGTCACCAGGACTGGATGAGATGCATTCAAGGATGCCAAGAGAAACAAGGCTGAAAATTATATAGGCACTGGTCATAAATTTCTAATCATTCTTAGATACCAGAGTGTGCTAAGGACAGAAGACCTGCAATCAGTTGGTGTAGATGTTTTTAATAAGTCTGTTCTGATAAGTTATGAGACATCTCTGGAACACATAGGACTTAAACCGAGGCCTTCTAACTCCAAGATAGGAACACTACCACTACACCACAGGAGCTCCTTGCCTTCCCACTTAGACATTTTTAATCAAACTGTTCAGATATGCTGTGACACACCTCTGGAGCAGGTGAGACTTGCACCAAAGCATCTTGGCTGACAGGTAGGGTCACTACCGCTATAACACCAAGAGCTCTCCTGGTGGATTATTCTGTCAAAGTCTGGACACCACAAGGATGTAAATGCTTTGGAAAGAATGCAGAGAAAATTTTTGAGAATGGTTCTGGGAATGAGGGAGCCCACTTACATGGATAGAGTTGAGACGCTGGGATTTTTCTCTTTAGAAGAGAGAAGTTAGAAAGGATATTTGTTAGGGTGGCTCAAAAATCATGAGAGATTTAGACAGAGTTGTTAGAGGGAAATTGTTCCCATTTTTGGAAGGGTTGAGAGGTAGGGGACACCAATATAAGGTAAATGATAAGCCATGCTGACTATCCCTAATAAGACCATTCTTCTCCAATTGTGAGTAAATCCTTCCCTAAAAAATCTTCCCCAGTAATTTTCCCACCACTGACGTAAGGCTCACCAGCCTAAAGTTTCCTGGATTATCCCTGTTGCCCTTCTTAAACAAAGGAATAGCATTGGCTATTCTCCAGTCTTCTGGGACCTTGCCTGCGGCAAAAATGGATACAAAGATCTCTGTTAAAATCCCATCTTCAGTGTCCTAGGACAGATCACATTTCGCCCGGGGACTTATCTACCTTAATGTTTTCCAAACACCCAATATCTCCTTTTCAATATCGACGTGCCCCAATATGAACATATCCCTCCTTAATCTTATCTTCATCCATGTACTTCTCCTTGGTGAATACCACTGCAACATTGTCATCAGGCTGACTACATGTATAAAATTTAATTGCTAATGTCCAGAAGCATACAATACAAAATAAAAATTGCTCTTGGATCAAACAACTACTGATGATAATGCTAGTGTTGAGGTACTAAGACTACAAAGATGAAGTCAAATTACAGTGTGATGCCAGTGAGACAGGACATACAAAAATTACTATGCAGCAAGGACAACTCTTTACATTCACATCCAGAACATTAACAGAAACTGATTAATGTTACACTCAGATAGAGAGTGCCCGGCTATTAGTTTTGCTTGTGACAATTTCAGCAATATCTTTTTGAGAGATGCAAAGTGACAGAGGAATCTAACCTCCAGTTATTTCAAAGCATCTCCCACAAAACATTCTATCTGCTCCAAACACCTACAAATAATATCACTACATGTGAAAAGATTACATACAAACAAGGGAAACAGATATATATTGCCAATATGCTGTCAAGAGCAGCAGTCCTTATGAAGAAAATTGAGGAGGTGAAGACAGGGTGTGAAATAAGTGAGAAGCAAAAGCTTGGCAGATTGTGGAAAGCATCGACCCAGGGAGACATTGCATCTGAAAGACAGGTATCTTAGTCAAATCAAGTAAACTATGCAACTAGGTTCAACTCTCCAAATGTTGCAGGAAAGAATGATGGAAAGATGGTCTAAAAGCATCAGGGACAGATCAGAGGAAGTAACAAAGAGGATTGATGAGGGCAGAATGGTAGATGTGATCTATATGGACTTCTGTAAGGCATTCAACAAGATTCCCCATGGGAGACTGATTAGCAAGGTTCGATCTCACGGAATACAGGGAGAACTAGCCATTTGGATACACAAATGGCTCAAAGGTAGAAGACAGAGGGTGGTGGTAGAGGGTTGATTTTCAGACTGGAGGCCTGTGACCAGTGGAGTGCCACAAGGATTGGTGCTGGGTCCTCTACTTTTTGTCATTTACATAAATTATTTGGATGCGAGCATAAGAGGTACAGTTAGTAAGTTTGCAGATGACACCAAAATTGGAGGTGTAGTGGACAGCGAAGAGGATTAGAACGGTTGAGGGAAGCTGGAGAAATCTGCATTCATCCCTTGTGGTTGAGGAAATGAGGAAGCTTCTTCATTTCCCCTCCCCCCACCTTATCTCAGTCCCAACCCCCGGATTCAGCACCGCCCTCTTGACCTGCAATCTTCTTCCCGACCTCTCCGCCCCCACCCCCTCTCCGGCCTATCAACCTCACCCTCACCTCCTTCCACCTATGTATTCCCAGCACCCCTCCCCAAACTTCCCTCCCCCCTACCTTTTATCTCAGCCCGCTTGGCACACCAGCCTCATTCCTGAAGAAGGGCTTATGCCCACAATGTCGATTCTCCTGCTCCTTGGATGCTGCCTGGCCTGCTGTGTTTTTCCAGCATCACATTTTTAACTCTGGTCTCCAGCAATTGCAGTCCTCACTTTCTCCCAATGAGATTAAAGACCACATTAGTCAGTGTGGTGCTTAGAATGAATACCAAAGTATCCAACTTGATAAGCACTGATGACATATGACATCTCAGACAGACCATGGATGAAACTTGGAGTAGATCTCTTCACCCTCACAAGAACAGATTATTCTGTCACCATTGACTACTATTCTGCCTCCTGTGTGCTAGAATGGCTGATATTAATGACTACTGGACAGAATGTTGAATGCCTGAAATCACACTTCGGTCATTATAGCATTCCAGACATTGTAATGTGTGACAATAGCCCTCAATTCACAAATGAAAAATTCAGCTGCTTCATGAAGGATTCAACACAATACATCATCCTCACATTAGCTCCAGTGAACTGCAGAGGCTGAGGCAGCAGCAAAAAAGATCAAAGGAATAATAAAGAAATTGAGCAAATCCAGCACAGACTTGTACAAAGCAATCCTTGTGTGAAAAAGCAAACCTCCTGAAGGCACAGAAAGTAGCCCAGTCCAAATACTAATGTCATAATGCACCAAAAAAAACTACTGAAGCCAGAAATAGTAACAGGCATGAATGACAATAACAAGGTAAAATGACTGAAAGTCAAATTGCACTTTTATAAAATTGCCAAGTCATTGTCTAAGCTGAGCATTGGAGAGCCTAAGTGTAAACTTTCAATGCTTTCAACAAAGAGTCAAACCAAGTGGCAACTTGGGACCTGTGTAGAGCAGTTGTTACCTCAACTGTATGAGGTAAACATGAACAACAAGACAAATCAAAACAACCCAGAAATATACGTGCAACTAAAGAAGCTGTTCCTTCACCATGGGCCCTCAATTGAGAAGAAGCAATCTCACCAGTGTACACACTGACCATCAGCCCAGCAACAGGAATGGATCAGTAACAACAGTCAGCATGCCATCATTACTTAGCATGGAAATGACATTCTCTACAGGAGAAACGTCATCCTATGAACCACCAGATACCAATAAATCAGCCAACAACAACATGCACACATACATTGAGAAACCTGCACAATTTAAAGATTATATATGAATTGCATGTGCAGTGACTTATGTAAGAGGAACTGACTAGAGTTAACACACTTTTTTTTAGATTACTTCGGCCCAACAAGTCCACACCGACCCGCCGAAGCGCAACCCACCCAGACCCATTCCCCTATATTTACCCCTTCACCTAACACTACGGGCAATTTAGAATGGCCAATTCACCTAACCTGTACATTTTTGGACTGTGGGAGGAAACCGGAGCACCCAGAGGAAACCCACGCAGACACTGGGAGAATGTGCAAACTCCACACAGTCACCTGAGGTGGGAATTGAACCGGGGTCTCTGGCGCTGTGAGGCAGCAGTGCTAACCACTGTGCCACCGTGCCGCCCTAAATGATCATTTTAATTGTGATCATATACATTGGGCAACTGACATAACTTGTAACTGCAAATCATAGAGGATACATGTTTTCTTTGTTTTTGTATGGAGAAGAAACTGTGCAAAGAAATGCTCTTATACTCAGTATACAGACTGGTTTGCTGTAGTCCTGTGACCCTCAACTCTCACTGTAAGTGCCTTTGGGAACAGTCTGTAGCAGCCATTAAACACCAATGACATGAAACAAAATAAGCACGGACCTCATACACAATTGATTTATCGAAACATATAAACTACACACCTACCTCCCAGACAATGGTCCAGTTGGTCGCCTAACTGCGAGCTCTTAGATTCAATATATTCTGGTGTCTTCTACTTCACAGCCAAAATGCTCTCCATATTCCAGTGTTTCCTCATGTAATCAAGATATTTCTTGAAGAACTTCATTTCATTTCAGGACTATGAGTGATATGTGAGTATATATATTATGTAAGGGTATCAAGAGAAATGGGGCAAGAGACTGTGGGTGCAAATCAGCATTGAAGTATTTGAATAACAGAGCATACCCAATGAAGCTGAGTGATTTAGTCTTATTTCTAAATTCCTACAGAGAACCTTATTGGGCCCTGCCCCCAGATTAGAGCAGCATTTACACCATAATTGCAGAGTCACTGCAAAGTAAAACCACTTTGTGGTGATACCAGAATTGGAGTTTCAGTAGAAAAAGAAAAGGTTTTCAATCTGCGAATTCCAAAACTGAGCATTAAAGATGAAAATGTAGACTTGCACAGCTACAATAAGACCATCTAATTCTGATTCATGATTTCTTTCTGACAGTCTTTAGACCTAAAATGTTTTCTTGTGAACAGTGGTTCAGCTGGTCTTTCTAATTATTCGCTTGCAGTGTAATTGTTGGGTACAGTTAGGTTAATGGACAAATCACAGCTCAAGGGAAAAAACTGTACCAAGGCAGGTGTGTTAAAATGAGAGCCATGTGATAGTCGGGGGTGAAACTATGATTTGGGAGCTGACGTTTAATTTGAGTTGAGAGCACAAATACTAGCCAAAATAGTAATGATTGGTTAATGCATGCTATCAATCACACCTGGGGCCCCACACTGCTCTAAGTGACTGGGATTGATTTTGATGAACAGAGTTTGAGTTCTGTCATCAGCACCGTTAGTGGGATAAATAGCCCTGCTTTTATCAGAATGCATTGCTATAGTCCTGGCCACAAACTCTGTTTGCTGTAGCTGATAGTCTCTGAATAATTAGCCTCTGAATAATAGTCTGTTTTCTACAAGTCCTTTTGTAAGCCATGCCCCGTCTCCCAACTGACTGTTAATAGATATGTTGTTGTTTCCATTCAAGGTTTGATACATGTGAAATGTGTTGTTAGTTTGCCATGAAATGTGACTCAGAAGATGGTAACAACAGAATGTTTAATTATCAGCTTTCAAACATAGATCTAAGAGACATCTTCCTGAGGCTGGGTGGGGCTGATGTTCAATGATGAGCAACGTATATTACAAATTCAGTTAAGCTCTACCTGACCCATGAATGCTGAATCCCGTTGCCGAATTCCTGAAGCCTTCTTCTTCCTATTTCTAACTTTAATGGACAGAAAAATTCAACAAAGTGGTATTTCTCATTCTTTTTGCTGAAATTTTTATTCACTTTGTGTATAATGTTGTATGTTTAGTAATTATTCGCTTTTGAAATAAATAAGAGCTCAATCACAGTGTTTTTGTAACTGTGTACAGTATGTCAGCACAACATATCCATTCATGTGTGTTTTGCTCAAAGGCACGTCCTTAGCTCATTCATTATTGATTTATCTCAAGCCATCTTTCTTGGCAGTTCTTGTCAGTGATGGTTTGCCATTGCCTTCCAATCTTACAGGCAGGGAGAGGAGGAGGTCCCAAGTCTATCTCAGCTAGAATGAGAATGCAATCTGCTCAGTTGGTGTTATTCTGAATCACATATTGACTATCTAGCCAACTGAGGCACCAACAACATGCTAATTATTTAGAAAAGAATCTTTGAAGTGAAATTAATTCGATCCCTACTGTAACTGATCAGTTTTCTTTGACTACTTAGAATTTACAGCGAAGAAACAAGCTATTCATTGCCATTGGTAAGGCACCACTCAGCATTTTCTACTTATTTCATCTTACTTTGTCATGTACCTATCAAGTTTCCACCAAATTCATTTATTCTATTTGCCTCAACAATCTGATTGTAGTGGTGAGTTCCATACCCTCAGCCCCCTCTTGCCCTCCTCATTCGATTTCTTAGTGAATGTTTTATAGTTTTAGCTCATTGGTTTTGATTCCTTCAGACGTAGAAGCAGCTCCTCCATATCTACTTTCTTAAACCCACTTCAAAATTTTAAAGGCCTCTATAGCGTCACTTCTCTAGAGAATGGAGATTGAGGAAAGAACTTCAGCCTATTCAATCTTTCCTGACAATTGTATCCCCTCAGTTCTCATAACTGTTGATCATTTTGAAAGACTTCTTTTTTGTAATCTGCTGACACAAAATCAAAGTAATGTTTACAATGTCAGTGAAAATACAATAGGAGTCAAAGTGACTCAATAATCCAGAAACTACACAAAAAAATTAAAATGTACGTTTCTTATTGGAGAATGAAATGTAGCAATTGAAAAGCGAGGTGTTGGCCCAGTGGTATTATCACTAGACCATTAATCCAGAAACCCCAGTAATGTTCTGGGGCCTGAATTTGAATCCTGCCATGGCAAATGGTAGAATTTGTATTCAATGAAAATTTGGAAGTAAGCGTCCAATGATGACTATGAAGTCAGAAATAACTCTACTCCAGGTTTTAGTCCAACAGGTTTATTTGAGATCACAAGCTTTTGGAGCACTGCTCCATCATCAGGTGAAGTCTCCTGATGAAGGACCAGCACTCCAAAAGCTTGTGATTTCAAATAAACCTGTTGGACTAAAGCCTGGTGCTGTATGACTTCTGACTTTGTCCACCCCAATCCAATGCCGGCACCTCCAGATGATGACAATGAAATGATTGTCAATTGTTAGGATGTTCACCAATGTCCTTTCGGGAAGGAATCTGCCATCCTCTCCTGGTCTGACCTACATGCCCCTCCAGATCCAAAGCAACGTGGTTGACTCACAAATGTGATTAGGGTTTGGCAACAATTGCCAAGCCAGCAACGCTCACATCCCATTAAAAAAACTGCACAAAGGTGAATGAAAAATGAACATTAATTTTAAAATATTGACTTATTTAATAGATTTCCATATATCAAATTTTGTTGCTTTGAGCAACAAAATACAAGGTCTAGATCTCTCTGAGAAACCATTTTATTTGGTGATTTAAATTAATGCAAAAAACAGCAAAAATGTTGTTTCTCCATTATTTGACTATTAGAATTTGGGAAGTTTTAAACCACTGTCTTATTGATTCAATTCGCTTGTTCTGCTAGAAATGGAATGCTGAGCAGAGTAACCAGAGAAGATCAGTTAATGACTTTATTTCATCCATTTTCCTTCAACAAATATCACCTCAGCAAACTAACCCAAGTTCACATGCTGAAGAAAATATCTCCATATCAATCCAGAACCTTTGAAAATGTGAGCTGTCAATCCAAAAATCTTTGTGCTTCAAACATAGTAATTGAGACATGAGGAACAGAATTCCCTAGGGCATTTTATCCAAGGAGTGCATGGCCTAGATAATGCCATGCTACTTTCAGTTCCCTGCATTATGTGAGGTTAACTGTCCATGGGTGGTTACGCTCTCACCTCTAAATGAGGAAAGTTGTAGGTTCAGTTCTTGCTCCAGATGCATAAGTGGCAAATCTAGGCTGACACTCCAAATCTGTGCTAAGGGATTGCTGGATGATCTGAGGGGCTATGTCTTCGATCAGGTGATAAACTAAGGGTCATTCTGCATTCTTGGGTGGAAGAAAGTATTTCAGAGTGACCTGGTCAGTGACTCCCTCAAACTTCATCACTAAAACGAATTGCCAGAGGAAATGGTGGAGGCTGGTATGGTTACAACATTTAAAAAGCATCTGGATGGGTATACGAATAGGAAGAGTTTAGAGGGATATGGGCCAAATGATTTATATATCTATGACTATGACTATTATCACTTTGATTCTAGTCGGAGTTTGCTTTGCTTTGAAAATACTGTCTCTCTATTGCCACAGAGGGCACTTTTACATCTTAATTGATTGCTTGTTAAGACGATACACTGCTACAGATAGCTTTGCCCTTTTCTGAGTTGGCTTTCATCTATGAAACTAGGACTCCAGCCTTCTCACTGATGACATCGCACCTGTAATGTTTCCAAATGGGTGACATTTTGCATTAACTAATGTCGCTGAGTGTACAGTGACTAAGTGAGCACATAAATATACAAAAACACAATGGTATTTAAACCACAACAACTTATATAGTGCATTTAACACAGAAAATTGTCCCAAGGCATTTCACAGAGCTGAAATCAAACAAAAGAAAATGCCAGCCACACAATGCCAGCCTCAGGAGGTTGGTATGCGCATTTTAAATGAAGCCCACACAACCTTTCTGTTCGTGAAGACCGAAAGCTATGATGGAAAAACGAACAACAGTTAATACTGATAACCTATGGGCAGGTTGGATAGAAAATACATGCTAGCTGCTATTTAGACAACACAATTTCACAATAGAAAGCATTATTGTTGAAAACATTATATGTCCAAAGGCTCCACAGGATTCTCAGTCTCATCTTATTGGTATCAGTTTAATAGAACCTCATACTGTCAAACCACAAGTAACAGAAGAGTAGTTGAATAATAAATGATGTGCGCTGAAGGCTGGGGATTCCTGTTAGAAAGGTCTGGTACAAATCAACAAAGAATAAATATGAGGAACCTGAGAAAAGTGCATCACTGCCCTCTTGTGGTTTCAGGGAAGATTGTTCTTCCATTTTGTTGAATTTCCCACAGAACTTAGCACCAAAACTAATCATTTACACTGATTTCACACATGAAACAGCATTTGTTCTTTATAGTCCTTACCGAATTATTTCCATCCTTTCGTTTGTTTTATGTTCCCTCGTTTCCGAGATTCATCATGCATTGTTTTCTGTTGAGAAGTCATGTTATAATCATGAAAGCCAGTTGGTAAAAAAATAGAACTGGAACCAATATTATATTTATATACAGAAGACACACATTACAAGCATTCTTCTTCTCATCCAAAAACTCCAGTTTCACTCCAAGTCAATTTATAGAGGCATGAGTGACTCCCCAGTTAATGCCCACCACCAGCATATAATTAAACACAATAAATATACAATATACAGATCAGGTCTATCAACTTCTTTCCCTCATTCATTGCTGCACTGGCCTTCTACAGGCACCTTCAATAGATTTGACTTCAATTTTAATCCCCTTCTGACTGCAATTGTTCTTTCTCAACTTGGCTGCCATATACAAGTACAGAAAATCATTAATAGGGAATCAAATGGTAAAGCTAAACTTTGTCATCCTATAACAGCACACTAGGATTGAACTTATTCTTGGAGTTTTCATAACACGGCTGCCTATCACTAACTGGGCGGCACGGTGGCACAGTGGCACAGTGGTTAGCACTGCTGCCTCACAGCGCCTGAGACCCGGGTTCAATTCCCGCCTCAGGCGACTGACTGTGTGGAGTTTGCACGTTCTCCCCGTGTCTGCGTGGGTTTCCTCCGGGTGCTCCGGTTTCCTCCCACAGTCCAAAGATGTGCAGGCCAGGTGAATTGACCATGCTAAATTGCCCCTAGTGTTAGGTAAGGGGTAAATGTAGATGTAGATGTAGGGGTATGGGTGGGTTACGCTTCGGCGGGGCGGTGTGGACTTGTTGGGCCGAAGGGCCTGTTTCCACACTGTAAGTAATCTAATCTAAAAAAAAACTGTCCAGCCTTGCATTCCCCATTGCTCACTCAACACATCCATCCATATAAACAAAAACAGAAATTGCTGGAGAAGCAGTATCTGTGGAGGGAAATTGAGTTAACATTGAATCCAGAGACATCTCTTCAGAACTACATCCATTCTCATGGTGCTTCATACCCTCAGCCAGTTGGAATGGATCATCCTTTCAATCTGATGATTATTCAGTCAGTTAACACTCACATACAATATATTCATACAGAATAAATCTATTCTTAAAGGAAGTGCTTTTAAACCTCTTTTTGAATGCTTGTGATTTTTCTCCTGTGTTTCTGGGAGCAGAATCCTGCAGATTACTCTGTTAATTCCTGGAGACTCCAGAGCAATCCTGGAAGGCTGGCAATTCACAAAACACTGATACAATAACATAGCCTATGTCTAGTGATGATTGCAAAGCACAAGGAGCATTTGTGACAATAGTGTAAGCATTAAATTAGCTATCTGCTTTAAATTAGCATTGCTTTAAATAGCTGTCTGAGATGTCTTTGCAAACTTAATAAGACAGAATTAATGTTTTTCTTTGGTGTGTGTTGAAACTTCAGATAAATCTGAAAGATATTTGTGTGGTGTCCAACAGCACATGTGGCTGGGATAGATAATGTTAAAATAGCAAATTCCAATATGTCAGTATTGGACTAAAATACTGTAAACATTCATAAATGAGGGCAGATATATGGGAGATACAATGGAATGGTACATTGTGTATGTGTGAGGGAGATCAGAGGAAATGTTTAATGAACTGTAGTCAATCTGCTGGCAAATTATATACAATAACACATACTTGGAAAAAAAAACCTCTGTCATTATATCTGGATGGCTCCTATAAAGTTGTTCTGCAATTTCCTCTCTATGCTTTACAACATGAAAAGTATCGTGATGAAATTTATTACAGCCTGTATTGACACAGTCCATTCTTTTCTATCTTTCCATAAATGGTTACCATAATGAAACATTACAATACTGAAGCAAGATCACTTTGCTATGTTAGCGTCCATAGAGACATGAGCCTCGTAGGCATATAGAGTAGATGTGTTATTTTACATTCAGAGGCCACGATTGCCTGAGGTCTCATTTCCTGTTGTTAAAAAAGCATTCACAAGTGATCACCAGTGGGAAGACAAATCTGTACCTTAATTTCAACATTCTTAAATGCTGGCTAAGAGTGATGTATACAATGTTTTTGAGAAAATTATTAACAGCATCTCTACTTTTACTGCATAAAGTTATGCAATCACACATTTGCTTAAGTCTGTTTCATAATAATTTTACATCAGACACTTTGCCAGACAATGGAACCTCGAAAAGATTGCACCCTGCCTGTGAAACTATGCATGAAGAATGGTGTTACAATTCTGTAACAGACATTGGAGGGTTAATGATCCTGACAATAAAGTAGTGAGTTAAGAAAAGGGATGAGAATTGAAAGCAAAATAAAACTTAAACAAAACAATATTTTGTAAAAGTGAAATCTTGAGGGCAGAAAAATCATTCACAGTCCCACTCATTGTCAGATTGATCGTATCGCTGTCCACCATCTTCTATGAGTGATCACAAGTATTTCAGACTCAAGAGGTCGCAGATGGTCAAGAATGAAGTTAAAACTGTTATCACCATTGACTTACATATAGAGGTAAAAAGATTTAGTTTCAGTCGGACTATTCTTCACAGCTATAAAAAAAGGTAAGCGAACAATCACCACTCACAACATACTCAAAATAGACTTTGGTAGTAAAGAAATTAAATATAGCTGTAAAGAGAGGAATGCTATCAAAGCTTTTCATCTTGCACTCACAAATGCAAGCATGTCAGATTTCACAACAAATACAATTTATAGCACAGGAGACAAGGTAGCTAATTGATTGGCAAGTCAACTCTGACAGTCCCAAGTGCTAGTATGAAGAAAGAAATAGAGAGCTCTGGCCTCCCCTTGTTCTCTAGTAATTCAAAAAGCCAGACTTGAACACTTTCCTTTCCTTTTTGCAGAAAATGGTTCCCTGTGCTTGAATTGCAATGTGTCAGAGCTTAAAAATGTGTTGCTGGAAAAGCGCAGCAGGTCAGGCAGCATCAAAGCAGAAGGAGAATCGACGTTTCGGGCATAAGCCCTTCTTCAGGAATGAGGAGGGTGTGCCAAGCAGGCTAAGATAAAAGGTAGGAAGGAGGGACTTGGGGAGGGGCGTTGGGAATGCGATAGGTGGAAGGAGGTTAAGGTGAGGGTGATAGGCCGGAGAGGGGGTGGGGGGCGGAAAGGTCGGGAAGAAGATTGCAGGTCAAGAAGGCAGTGCTGAGTCTGAGGGCTGGGACTGAGAAAAGGAGGGGGGAGGGGAAATGAGGAAGCTGGAGAAATCCACATTCATCCCCTGTGCTGCAGAAATCCGCATTCATCTCCTTCCTCAGCACCTGCCTACGGAACCGACTGACCCCGCACGGACTCCGGACTACGTTCAGACCAACAAAATTTGGACCCAACCAGGACAACCAGTACCTACAACAAATCTGAAGCCTCCAGCAACAGACCTCCCTCCGGATCCTCCGCTCCACACTTGCAGCCATGTGCCGCTGTCTACATTCCCTACAGTCAACTCTACCCCAGCTCAGGACAACACTCTCACAGACCTGTAAAGGTCCTCTACTGTTCTTTATCCACAGAAGAATCCATACACTAAACAAACAGTACTTCCTAGCCATATCAGAAATTAAAGACAGTAAGTACCAAAAACTTTCATGTACTTACCCCCACACTCCGGATTCCTCAACTGTTCCAGAATCTTCCATCAGCCTCCGGAAGCGCTCAGGCACCATTAACCATGCAGTCACTACAGCAACTGCTGCCGCGAACCATGACGTCACTTCCGCCCCCACTGACCATGCAGCCTCCGCAATCACCGCCCAGACAACCGCCGCCAGATTCGCGGACTCCACGTGGTCCACAGCCACCGGGAACAACACCGTTTCTGCATTCGCCACAGCCACTTCCGCCCCCAGAGTTGCCGTCGCAGCATCCACTTCCGCCCCCAATGACGTCACTCGCCTACACACCGACCCCGCCGATCTCCGCCCCCTCACCGAACCCTGTCCCCATGCCAATCTCCACCCCCGTGCCTAACCCCGCCCCCAAGCCTAACCCCGCCCCTGCACCTAACCCTGCCCCCACTCCCAGCTCCAGCCCCACACCAGGTCCTAGCTCCCAGGCCTGCCGTATTTTCACCATCTCTCCAGGCCTACCCCTCTCTGAGGATGAAAGATCAATCCTCAGCAGAGGCCTCACCCTCATTCCCCTACGCTCTCGGATTAACGAATTCAACACACAGCAAGACATCGAACAATTCTTCCGCCGCCTTCGCCTCCGTGCCTACTTCTTCAACCAGGACTCCCGCCCATCCTCTGACGACCCCTTCTCCCGCCTCCAACACACCCCATCCACCTGAACACCCCGTGCTGGCCTCTTACCTGCCCTCGATCTCTTCATAGACAACTGCTGCCGCGACATTGACCGCCTCAACCTCTCTACCCCCCTCACCAACTCCAACCTCTCACCCTCGGAACGTGCAGCCCTCCACTCCCTCAGCTCCAACCCCAACCTCACCATCAAACCAGGGAGGCGCGGTGGTAGTTTGGCGCACCGATCTCTATATTGCTGAGGCTAAACGCCAGCTCGCGGACACCTCCTCCTACTGCCCCCTTGACCATGTCTCCACCTCCCACCACCAAACCATCATCTCCCAGACCATCCATAACCTCATCACCTCAGGGGATGTCCCATCCACCACCTCCAACCTCATAGTCCCACAACCCCGCACCGCCCGTTTCTACCTCCTGCCCAAAATTCACAAACGCGACTGCCCCGGCTGACCCATTGTCTCAGCCTGCTCCTGCCCCACCGAACTCATTTCTGCATACCTTGATACGGACCTGTCCCCCTTAGTCCAAGAACTCCCCACCTACGTTCGGGACACCACCCATGCCCTCCACCTCCTCCATGATTTTCGCTTCCCCGGCCCCCAGCGCCTTATCTTCACCATGGACATCCAGTCCCTATACACCTCCATCCCCCATCACGAAGGCCTCAAAGCCCTCCGCTTCTTCCTTTCCCTCCAAACCAACTAGTACCCTTCCACTGACACTCTCCTTCGACTGACTGAACTGGTCCTCACTCTTAACAACATCTCCTTCCAATCCTCCCACTTCCTCCAAACCAAAGGAGTAGCCATGGGCAGCTATGCCAAAGGAGCAGCTATGCCTGCCTCTTCATTGGATATGTGGAACAATCCATCTTCCGCAGCTACACTGGCACCACCCCCTACCTTTTCCTCCGCTACATTGATGCCTGTATCAGCGCTACCTCGTGCTCCCACGAGGAGGTTGAACAGTTCATCCACTTTACTAACACCTTCCACCCTGACCTCAAATTTACCTGGACCGTCTCAGACTCCTCCCTCCCCTTCCTAGACCTCTCCATCTCTATCTCGGACGACCGACTCAACACGGACGTATACTACAAACCGACTGACTCCCACAGCTACCTAAATTACATCTCTTCCCACCCTGCTCCCTGTAAAAACGCCATCCCATATTCCCAATTCCTTCGACTTCGCCGCATCTGCTCCCAGGAGGACCAATTCCAATACCGAACAACCCAGATGGCATCCTTTTTCAAAGACCGCAATTTCCCCTCAGACGTGGTTGACGATGCTCTCCACCGCATCTCCTCCACTTCCCGCTCCTCCACCCTTGAACCCCGCCCCTCCAATTGCCACCAGGACAGAACCCCACTAGTCCTCACCTATCACCCCACCAACCTCCAAATACATTGGATCATCCTTCGTCATTTCCGCCACCTCCAAACGGACCCCACCACCAGGTATATATTTCCCTCCCCACCCCTATCAGCGTTCCGGAAAGACCACTCCCTCCCCGACTCCCTTGTCAGATCCACACCCCCCACCAACCCAACCTCCACTCCCA
Organism: Chiloscyllium punctatum; assembly: GCF_047496795.1. Classification (NCBI taxonomy): domain Eukaryota; kingdom Metazoa; phylum Chordata; class Chondrichthyes; order Orectolobiformes; family Hemiscylliidae; genus Chiloscyllium; species Chiloscyllium punctatum. The sequence continues at coordinate 53,351,676 of NC_092778.1, forward strand.
GCACCTTCCCCTGCAACCTCAAAAAATTCAAAACTTGCACCCAAACCTCCCCCCTCACTTCCCTCCAAGGTCCCAAGGGATCCTTCAATAGCCATCAGAAATTCACCTGCACTTCCACACACATCATTTACTGCATCCGCTGCACCCAATGTGGCCTCCTAAACATTGGGGAGACAGGTCGCCTACTTGGGGAACGTTTTAGAGAACACCTCTGGGACACCCGCACCAACCAACCCAACCGCCCCATGGCTGAACACTTTAACTCCCCCTCCCACTCTGCCAAGGACATGCAGGTCCTTGGCCTCCTCCATCGCCAGACGATGGCAACACGATGCCTGGAGGAAGAGCGCCTCATCTTCCGCCTAGGAACCCTCCAGCCACAAGGGATGAATGCGGATTTCTCCAGCTTCCTCATTTCCCCTCCCCCCACCTTTTCTCAGTCCCAACCCTCAGACTTAGCACCGCCTTCTTGACCTGCAATCTTCTTCCCGACCTCTCCGCCCCCACCCCCTCTCCGGCCTATCAGGGGCGGGGTTAGGCTTGGGGGCTGAGTTAGGCACGGGGGTGGAGATCGGCAAGGGGGAGGAGATCGGCACGGGGGCAGGTTTCGTTGAGGGGGGCGGAGATCGGCGTGGGGGCGGAGACACATTCGGCGTGGTCGGTGTGTAGGCGAGTGACGTCACTGGGGGCGGAGGTGGATGCTGCGACGGCAACTCCGGGGGCTGAAGTGGCTGTGGCGAATGCAGAAACGGTGTTGTTCCCGGTGGCTGTGGACCACGTGGAGGCCGCGAATCTGTCGGCGATGGTCTTCCTGGCAATCGTGGAGGCGGTTGTCTGGGCAGCGATTGCGGAGGCTGCATGGTCGGTGGGGGCGGAAGTGACGTCATGGTTCGCGGCAGCAGTTGCTGTAGCGGCCGCATGGTTAATGGTGCCTGAGCGCTTCCGGAGGCCGATGGAAGATTCTGGAACAGTTGAGGAATCCGGAGTGTGGGGGTAAGTACATGAAAGTTTTTGGTACTTACTGTCTTTAATTTCTGATATGGCTAGGAAGTACTGTTTGTTTAGTGTCTGGATTCTTCTTTGGATGAAGAACAGTAGAGGACCTTTACAGGTCTGTGAGAGTGTTGTCCCGAGCTGGGGTAGAGTTGACTGTAGGGAATGTAGGTAGCGGCGCATGGCTGAAAGCGTGGAGTGGAGGATCCGGAGGGAGGTCTGTTGCTGGAGGCTTCAGATTTGTTGCAGATACTGGTTGTCCTGGTTGGGTCCAAATTTTGTTGGTCTGAACGTCGTCCAGAGTCCGTGCGGGGTCAGTCGGTTCCGTAGGCAGGTGCTGAGGAAGGAGATGAATGCGGATTTCTCCAGTACAGGGGATGAATGCGGATTTCTGCAGCACAGGGGATGAATGCGGATTTCTCCAGCTTCCTCATTTCCCCTCTCCCCTCCTTTTCTCAGTCCCAACCCTCAGACTCAGCACTGCCTTCTTGACCTGTAATCTTCTTCCCGATCTCTCCGCCCCCAACCCCTCTCCGGCCTATCACCCTCACCTTAACCTCCTTCCACCTATCGCATTCCCAACGCCCCTCCCCCAAGTCCCTCCTCCCTACCTTTTATCTTAGCCTGCTTGGCACACCCTCTTCATTCCTGAAGAAGGGCTTATGCCCGAAATGTCGATTCTCCTTCTGCTTTGATGCTGCCTGACCTGCTGCGCTTTTTCAGCAACACATTTTTAAGCTCTGATCTCCAGCATCTGCAGTCCTCACTTTCTCCTCCATTGCAAGGTGTCAGCCAATCAGAGTCAACTTGCCAACCGATCAGCACCTTTTCCTTCTATAGTATAAACTGTTGTGATTGTTTGAAAGTTGGAATTCTTGCATTTGGATTTGAATATAGGAGGTATAGTTACTAAATTTGCAAATGATATAATTGGTGATGTAAGGAACAGTGAATAAGATTGTCTAAGAGTACAATGGGACCTTGATCAGATGGGCCAATGGGCTGAGGAGTGGTAGATGGAATTTAATTGAGTTAAATGTGTGGTGTTGCATTTTGGTAAAACAACCAGGGCAGGACATGCCTAGTTAATGGTAGGGCCCTGGAGAGTGCTGTTGAACAAAGGGACCCAGGGGTTCAGGTGCATAATTCTTTGAAAGTGGCATAACAGATAGACAGGCTGATGAAGAAGGCATTTGGAATGCTTGCCTTCATCGGTCAAAGCATCGAGTATACAAGTTGTGTCATTACGTTGTGGTTGTACAGAACGTTGGTGAGGTCACTTATGGAGTACTGCATACAGTTCTGGTTGCCCTGCTACAGGAAGGATGGTATTAAATTGGAAAGGGTGCAGAAATGATTTGCAAGGATGCTAGCAGGACTGGAGGGTTTGAGTTTTAGGGAGAGGCCAGAGAGGCTGGGACTTCTTTGCCTTGAGAGAGGTTGAAGGGTGAAGTTTATAAAATCATGAGAGTCAGAGAAAATGAATAGGTAAAAGCAAAGACTGCAGATACTGGAAACCAGAGTCTAGATTAGAGTGTTGCTGGAAAAGCACAGCAGGATTTTCCTGCTCCTCTGATGCTGCCTGACCTGCTGTGCTTTTCCAGCACCATCTAATCTAGAGAAAGTGAATAGTCAAGTTCTTTTCCCTAGGGTAGGGGAGTTCAAAACTAGAGAACATAGGTTTAAGGTGAAAGGGGAAAGATTTAAAGGGACCTGAGGGGCAACTTTTTCACACAGAGAGTGGTGTATATATAAATGAACAGCCAGAGGACGTAGTAGAGGGGGGTACAATTATAACATTTAAAAGACATTTGAGCAGGTACATGGATTGGAGAGTTTTAGAGGGATATGGGTCAAATACAGGCAAAAGAGACTTGTTCAGTTTGGAAAACCTGGTTGGCCCGGACAAGTTGAGCCAAACATTCTGTTTCCAAGCTCTACAACACAAGACTAAATATTATGGAAACATAACAACTTTCAGCACCTCAAAATACATTTCGTCATTATTCCAGTCACATTGTTCATGTAACATTGTCCTAATTTATTTTCTGGAAGTGACTATTATTGGAAGGTCAGCATTTATTGCCCATTTGTTTGGGAGTGCAGCGATGGGCCACCTTCTTAAACTGCTGCAGTCTACATTATGAAGGTACTCCTGTGGTACAGTTAGGTAAGGGTTTTCCCAACTGTGACTCAACAAAAATGAAGGAAAATAAAATGATAAAGGAACAAATGTAAAATGCTGGGAGAATACTGCAAATTTACAATAAAAGCAAAAAGTGCTGAAGGTACTCAACTGGTCAGGAAGTAAAGTGGAAAGAAATGGTTAGTGCTCCAGGTTGATGGTCTTTTGTCAGAACAAAAAAAAGTACAAATGTAAAATTAAGAGGCAGCAAGAACCCAAGGGAAGGTTTGTGATAAGGTCATGGGCAGGAGAGATTAACAAACAAAAGATTTCATCATATAAAAACCAAAGAGAGTGGGAATAGATATAGTGAAGAAACAAAGGCTTTGTCCTATTGAGGGCTGAATCATTACATAGCAGCCATCTGAAAGTAATATGGATAGAAAAAGAAACAAGCCAGAAAAATAAAAATGAGGAAAATATATGATCAAGATGGATGTGGATGTTTTGATCAAAAGAACACGTATTGAGTCCTGAAGAATGGGCAGTATTGAGCCAAAAGATGTCATGGGGCAGTACAGTGGGTCAGGGGTGGCACAATGGCTCGAGGCGGCATGGTGGCTCATGGGTTAGCACTGCTGCCTCAGAGCACCAGCAACTCAGGTTCAATTCCAGCCTCAGGCGACTGTCTGTGTGGTGTCTGCACATTCACGCCACTGTCTCCGGGTGCTTCAGTTTCCTCCCATAGTCCAAAGATATGCAGGTTAGGTGGTTTCGCCATGTTAAATTGCTCACAGTATCCAGGGATGTGTAAATTAGGTGGATTAGCCGTGGGAAATGCAGGGTTACAGTAATAGGGTAAAGGAGTGAGTCTAGGTGGGATGCTGTTCAGAGAGTCGGTGTGGACTTGTTGGACCGAACAGCCTGATTCCACACTGTAGGGATTCTATGAAGTTCTACTCATCGGACATGCATTGAGCTTCATTGGAATGCCATGGCAGGCCATGGACAAAGAGGTCAGTGACAGGAAGGTGGGGAAAACGACAAGAGCCAGGAAGCTTTGGGACTGAACAAAGGTGTTCCACACAATGGTCAGCCAGTCTACATTTGGTCTCCCAAGTGTAGAGGAGACCACATTATGAAGAACAAATACAGTATACTAAATTGAACAAAGTGTTCAATATGGGACAGTCTTGGTCAAGAAGGAAAATAAGTAGTGATATCTTGAAAAGTATTCATATTACAGAGGAGCTGCTGGGTGTCATGAAATGCATAAAGGTAGATAAATCCCCACGACCTGATCAGGTGCACCCTAGAATCTTGTGGGAAGTTAGGCAAGTGATTGCTGGGCCCCTTGCTGTGATATTTGTATTATCAATAGTCAAGGGTGAGGTGCCAGAAGACTGGAGGTAGGCTAATCTGGTGCCATTATTTAAGAAAAGTGGTAAGGAAAAGCCAGGGAACAATAGTCAGTCAGCCTGCTGTCAGTGGTAGGTAAGTTATTGGAAGGGATTCTGAGGGAAGACTGGTTAGCGAGGTAAGATCACATGGAACACAGAGAGAACCAACAATTTGGATATAAAATTGTCTCAACAGTAAGAGGTGGAAGGTTGACTGGAGGCGTGAGGCCAGCGTTGTGCTACAAGCATTGATGTTCGATCAACTGTTTTTCATTATTTATATAAATGATTTGGATGTGAACATAGGAGAGTGGTTAGTAAGTTTACAGATGACACCAAAATTAGAGGTGTAGCAGACAGTGAAGAAGGTTACCTCAGAGTACAACAGAACAAATCAGATGGGCCAATGGGCCAAGATATGGCAGGTGGAGTTTAATTTAGATGAATGTGATGTGCTGCATTTTAGTCAGGCAAATCAAGACAGAACTTAACACACTTAATGGTAAGATCCTGGGGAGTGTTTCTGAACATTAGGCTGCGGGTTAATTGTTCCTTGAACGCAGAGCTGTAGACAGACTAGTAAAGAAGGTATTTAGTACACTTTCCTTTGTTGGTCAGTAAATTGAGTATTGTTGTTGGAATGTCATGTTGTGGCTGTACAGGACATTGGTTAGGTCACTTTAAAATACTGTGTGCAATTCCGGTCTCCCCCACTTTAGGAAGGATGTTGTGAAACCTGAAAGGACTCGGAACAGGCTCTGTGGGGCGGCACAGTGGCTCAGCAGTTAGCACTGCTGCTTCACAGCACCAGGGTCCCAGGTTCGATTCCAGCCTCAGGTGACTGTCTGTGTGGAGTTTGCACATTCTCCCAGTGTCTGCAAGGGCTTCCTCCGGGTGCTCCGGTTTCCTCCCACATGCCAAAGATGTGCAGGTCAGGTGAATTGGCCATGCCAAATTGCCCCATCGTGTTAGGTCAATTAGTCAGAGGGGAATGGTTACTTTCCGGATGATCGGTGTGGACTGGTTGGGCCGAAGGGCCTGTTTCTGCACTGTAGGGAATCTAATCTAATCTCACAATGTTGTACAGCAGGGAGGTTGGAAGTGTAGTAGGTGAGCAGTAGAGACAGGGGACTGTATAATCAGGGGCACAAATTCTGTGACAGCAAGTGAGACTCCACGATGGAGTGTTGCCTCCCTGGTGCCAAGGTAAATGATGTCTCTGAGAGAGCACATTATATTCTGAAGAGGGAGGATGAGCAGACAAATGTTATGGTCTATATTGATACCAACAACACGGGCAGTAAGAGAGATGCAGTCATGTAAAGATAGCTCAGGGAATTAGGTATGTAGTTGGAAAGCAGGACATCTAGGGTTGTAATCTCAGAATTACTTCCTGTTCCACATGCCAGAGAGGCTGGAAGTAGGAAGATAGTTCAGTTAAATATTTGGCTAACGGGTTGATATAGAAGGGAGGGTTTTGGATATGTAGATCATTGGGATATCTTTTAGGGTCGGTGGGACCTGTACAAGAACAGACAGGTTGTACCTAAACTGGGAGGCCACTAATATTCTGGCAGAGAAGTTCATTAGTACCACTCAGAAGAGCTTACACTAATATGGCAGGGGGGTGGGAACCAGAGCAGTAAGTCAGCAAGTAAAATGACCAAGGAGGAGTTTGAGACTAAAGCCAGTAAGACTAAGAGGAAGAGCAGACAGGGGAGGTTGCTGAACATGGCAGAATTAGTGGTCTGAAATATATTTGAATTCATGTAAGCAGTATGACTGGTAAGGCAGATGAAACGTACAGCTTAATACACATAACTATGAACTTGTAGCTATTATAAAGACTTGGTTGAGAGATGGACAAAATTGGTAATAACATTCTGGGATATAAATGTTTCAGGTGTGGTAGGGAGAGATGTAAAAGAGGTGGGGGAGTTGCTTTGTTGATTAGGGAGAATATCACTGTTGTGCTGGGGGTAGACACGTTGGAGTGCTCATCCAGCAAGGTCATATGGGTAGAAAACCTCCCAGCAGCCAATAAGTTGTAGGGGAACAGAAATGTGGACAAATTACAGAAAAATGTAAAATCAACAGGGTTGTTTTGCTGGGTGATTTTATCTACCCCTGTATTAACTGGGACTCACTTAGTGCCAGAAACTTGGATGGAGGTGAATTTGTTAGGAGAGTCCAGGTTGGTTTTTTGAAACAATATGTAAATAGTTTAACTAGTGAAGGAGCCATATTGGACCAGGTATTGGGGAACAATCCTAGCCAGATGTTCAATGTTTCAGCAGAGGAGCACTTCAGGAACAGTCACCATAATTGTGTAAGTTTTAAAGAAAAAAACCAAAAGATCTGAAGATATTGGAAATCAGAAATGAAAGCAGAAATTGCTGGGAAACCTTGTAAGTCTGGTAGCATCCACGGAGAGAAAGCAGAGGTAACGTTTCAGGTCCAGTGACCCTTCCTCAGAACCTTTCTGAACCAGTTCCGAAGGACCACTGGGCCCAAAATGTTAGCTCTGTTTTCTCTCCATAGGTGTGGCCAGACGGCTGAGTTTTCTAGCAATTTCTGTTTTTGTCTTTGTCCCTGTAAGTTTTAAGTTAATTATGGATAAAGATTAGTCCTTGAGTGAAAGTTCTAAACTGGGGGAAGGCCTCCTACCACAGTATTAGGCAGGAACTGGTGATTGTAGACTGGGGGTAGCAGTTTGAGGGTCAATCCACATCAGGCACATGGAAATCTTTAAAACCAGTTGATTAAAATTCAGGACCAGCATGTTTCTGTGAAAATGAAGGATAAGACTGGCAAACGTCAGGAACCTTGGAAGACAAGAGAAATTGAGAGTTTAGTCAAAAAATAATGAGGCATACAGAAGTTCACCGCTCCCCCCTCCCCACCACCAATATCTGCAGGGGATATGTTCCAAGACCTACCGCAAAAACCCAAAACTGCAGATAGGAGCAAACCCATTAATTTAAATGGGAAATTTACCTTCCTGGCAGCCCCCCGGTCCTTGGTTCTGGAATGTTCCCTGTAATATGTTCAGACCACAGTAAACCACGGGTAACTGAAACCGCAGACGATTCTGCAAATACTGGGAGAGGTGGTGGGGTGGTGGTAGTTGCCTGTACATATTGTTTAGGAAACTAAAGATAGACAGACCACTCAAAAAATACAATGATAGCAGGAAGGACTCAAACAAGGAATTAGGTAGGCTAAAAAGGACATGAAATGTCTTTGGCAAACAAGATAAAAGGAAAATCCCAATGGCTTTACATATATATAAGGAGCAAGAGAGTAGCCAGGAAAAGTGTAGGTTCATTCAAGGACAAAAGAAGGAATTATTGCATGGAGCTGGAAGAATTGGGTGAGGTCCTTTAACCTTTGCATCAGTATTCAACAGAAGAACAACATGGTGAGTGGTGAGTCGTGAAAGCAGTATGTTGAAATTCTCGGACATGTAAAAAAGATGTTGGGTTAAAAAGCATTAAGATTGATGGGTACCCAGCATCTGATGGGATCTATCCCAGAGTGCTGAGGGAGACATGTGACAAAATTGCTGTGGCCTTGTATTAAATCTTTGTTTCCCATTTAATCACAGGCAAGGTCCCAGAGTATTGGAGAATAGCCAGCATTATTCCTTTGTTTAAGAAGGGAAACAGGGATAATCTGGGACATTACAGGCCTGTGAGCCTTATGTCACGGAAAATTATTGGTGAAGATTCTTAGGGATACAATTTACTCACATTTGAAAAAAATATGGATTTATTATTGATAAGCAGCATGGCTTTGCATCTCACGAATTCGATTGAATTATTTTTTAAGGAAGTGACAAAGACGATTAAAGGGGATGGAGTGATAGATGTTGTCAATATGCACTTTAGCAAGGCCTTTGACAAGGCCTTCTTCTTTGTGAATACTGCTGCAAAGTATTCATTAAGGACCTCACCACCCATTTCCCAAGCTACCCCTTGCTCCTCATACATTATAAAACTGATACTGAGACGTGGTGCTGATCAAACAAATTGTTTTATCCTGAATAGTATTGATTTCCTTTACTACTGCAGCTGCACCCATTCACGTAAGTAGAGAACACTTCAGGACACTTACAATTTGTGTCTCGAGAGTGGTGAACAAGGTTTGGGGAGTCAGGTGGTTAGTCCTTTTCACCAGTCAGCACATTGTCAATCATATCAGCTACGTCCTTCTGACTCCACTCAGCAATATTGAAACATTGTACTAGTCAGACTGTTATACTGAGAGTTTTAGTTGGTAGCACCCTCTGCTGTTTTCTCAAAGTGATGGAAATAGAATCAATGATTAAAGCTTCAGTGTCATATAACTACGTACACGGTACACATCATGGCATCATTTACTTTCAAGGTACAGCACTTTAATTTAAAGATGCAACTTATTTTTCGAATCAACCTATTCAGGGATGTTATGACACACCTTTGGAGCAGGTGGGACTTGAATCTGGGCCTTCCATTGTTGGGGTAGGGCCACTACCACTGCACCACAAGAGGACACATTACTTAATCTACAACTTGATAACTTATTTTATAACGTGATAATAATGGTGAACTTTTAAGGTCTTCAAATGGTCAAATCAGAATATTTCAAAAATGAATGATTTAAGAGTTCAAGTTCATTTTAGCCTTGGAGTTCAGAACAAAAGTAAACATGAAAATAAATAAGTGCCAAAAGGTATAAAGCCAACACAGTGGCTGTTAGGACACATAAATAGGATTGTCAGTATTCCTGAATTCAGTGGAAAGATGGATTGCAGGAATAGAAACCAGATGTTCTCCCAAAGTCAGCAAGGTAAAACAAAAAGACTAATTGAATCGGCGCTTTTTCAGAACAATACTGGAAGAATCCCCCAGCCAATCCCTACTTACTGATCAATATACAGCACAGAAACAGGACATTCAGCCCAAGGTCTTTATCTTCCATGAGGTTATTCACATTCTCCTTCATCTCACTCTACTGACATCCCTGATGTTCCTTTCTTGCTCATGTTATTCTCATTAAATAAACTAATACTATTCATCAACAGCTCCACGTGGTTGCATAATGCATTTTTATCACAACTCTCTAAGAAGCGTTTCCTGAATTCCTTAGTGGAATTCTGTGCAATAATTATTATACATTTTGGGATCCCAAAGTTTAGAATACCTCACCCAATTTTAGTCACACAGCACAGAAACAGATCCTTTGGTCTAACCAGTACATGCTGAACACAATCCCAAGCTAAACTAATCACACCTTACTACTCCTGGCCATATCTCTCCAAACTTTTCCTTTTCATGTACTTATCCAAATGTCTTTTAAATACTGTAATTGTACCCACATCCACCACTTCTGAACACAAACCACCTTGTGTAAAAAAAATATTGCCTTGTGTCATTTTTAAATCTTTCCGCTCACCTTAGAAATAAGCCCCCAAATCTTGAAATCCCCTTGGAAAAAGACATCTACCATGAACTCTATTGCTACCTCTTATTATTTTATAAATTTCTATTAGATCCCCTCTCAACCTCCTATGCTCCAGTGAAAAAAGTCCCAGTCAAAACGTATGCCACTGGAAAAGCACAGCAGGTCAGGCAGCAGCCGAGAAGCAGAAGAGTTGACATTTTGGGCAAAAGCTCTTCAACAGGAATACTTCTTAAACTCAATCCCACTGATAATGAAAGCCAACACGCCATATGGATTATTAACAACACTATCAACTTGGGTGACAACTTTGAGGGATCTATGGACGTGGACCCCAAGATCCAAAATTATTCTTTTTGGAAGATCTCCATTTCCCCCAGATTTGCCATTGACCCAGAAGTGTCCCTTTCAAAGCCCACATTCCTGATGAAGGGCTTATGGCTGAAATTATGACTCTCCTGCTCCTCGGAGGCTGCCTGACCTCCTGTGCTTTTCCAACGTCACACTTTTGGACTCTGATCTTCAGCATCTGCAGTCCTCAGTTTCTCCTGAAAGAAGTCCTACCCTCTCCAGGTTTTCTTTTTAAGTCAAACCTTCCATACCTGGCGACAGCCTGGTAAATCTCCAACTTAATAATAGCCTTCCTAAAGATTTTCGCTACACCTGTCATACCAAGCCCAATCTTTATCAAGTCATTGTTCAAACATCTTGAGAGTTCCAACCTTAATTAAGTTTCCCAATAGTTGTCCATTCATCCCTATGCCTGGTTACACTTTATCAAGTGCTTACATTTGTGTAATGTGGAGTCCTAAACTCTGCACAGTGCTTGAAGCTATAAGCTTGAAGCAGTGCTATAACCAAGCTTCTACACAAGTTTAACATAGTATTTTTGAGTTGTACTCTAAATAGCGTCAGTGCCTCCACAAAGTATGTAGTTGTTGAGAAACTTGGGGCATGTGTGTATCACATAAATCTGAATGCTTCCAAAAATAATCTGGCCATTGAATAAAAACCAAAGTGAAATAAACCTGGTCTTTTAACATTGCTTAAATTATCTCTCTGTACACCAAACAGAAATAATCACAGCAATGAAATAAAGGGCAAGTATTTTTATTCAATCATGTATACTCTTTCAAAGGCAAGTCCTTAACTCATTCTCTGCTGATACTTCATCTTGGGTTTTTGTTTTAAAAGTGGTGATTTACCATTGCTTTTCACTCTTAGAGGCAAGGCAAAGAGCATGGTTCCTAAGTTTACCTTATTGAGAACAAGAATCAAACCAATACTGTTGGCATTACTCTGAATCACACACTAGCTGTCTAGTCAACTAGCCAAACCAGTCCCTGAGCCTTTCTGTATTGGTCTGGATTTCGTGTGATAAGTGTTTCAATATTTCCTAAGTTCTCAACAGGACAAGTAAATGGCAAATCTGGGGGAAATGGATATCTTCCAAAACAATTATTTTGGATCTTGAGGTCCATGTCCATAGAAACCTCAAGATTGCCACCCAAGTTGATGGGGTCGTTAAGGCACATGGCTTTCATTAGCAGGGGGATTGAATTTAAGAGGTGGGTGGTTATGCTGCAGTTCTACAAAGCCCTGGTTAGACCACGCTTGGAAGTCTTATGTAGAAAGGTTGAGGGGCTAGAGCTTTTCTCATTGGAGAAAAGAAGGATGAGAAAGTAATAGAGGTATACAAGATGATGACAGGCATAGATAGAGTGGATAGCCAGAGATTTTTTCCCAGGGCAAAAATGGCTATCATGAGGGGGTATCATTTTAAGGTGATTTGAGGAAGGATTTGGGGAGATGTCAGAGGTAGGTTCTTTACACAAAGGGTGTGGGTGTAGGGAATGCACTGTCAGCAATGGTAATTGAGTCAGATACATTAGGGACATTGAACCAACTCTTGGATATGCACACGGATAATAGTAAAATAAGGGGTATGTTGATTAGTTTGATCTTAGAGTAGGATAAAAGGTCAGCACAACAGATGGCCAAAGGGCCTGTACTGTGCTGAAAAACATAAACCTAAATAAAATAAAAACAGCAAAAAAATACTGTAAACAGTAGAGAAAACATAATTGTGACAATTCAAATTTGTACTATACTCAAACAGGCAAAGTACTGTTGTGAAGACAGAGGTATTCAAAAAGATGTGCCAGCAAAAGTAGGTTTGTATTATTTCATTTGTTCCCTTTGTGCTTTTACAAAATTTAAAAATCATATTGATAGAGACATAGAGACCTTTGGCCCAAATTGGTCCATGCCAACCAAAATGTATATCCACTCTAACCCCATTTCCCTGCACTTGGCCCATATCCTTCTAAACCTTTCCTATCCGTGTATTTGTCCAAATGCCTTTTAAATGTTGTTAAATGTACCCGCCTCAACCACTTCCACTGGCAGCTCATTCCATGTGTACCACCCTGTGTGTAAAAAATAGTTGTCCCTCAGGTTCCCTTTTATTCTTTCCCCTCTAACCTTAAACTGATGCCCTCTCGTCCTCGATTCCCCAAATGTGGGAAAAAGACGGATTGCATTCATGCCTCCACAGTCTTATATGCTTCTATAAGAATCCCCCTCAGTCTCCTATGATAAAAGTCCTAGCTTGTCCAACGTCTCCCTATAACACAGACCCTTCAGTCTTGGCAACATCCTTGTAAAATCCTTCTGCACTTTCTCTAGTTCCACAATATCCTTTCTTTAGCAAGATGACCAAAACTTAACACAATACTCCAAGTGCAGCTTCACAAACATCCTGAACCAGGCTCAGTGATTTGCACTGCTGTCTCACAGCACCAGGGACCCGGGTTCGATTTCCACCTCGGGCGACTATCCGTGTGGAGTTTGCACATTCTCCCAGTGTCTACATGGGTTTCCTCCCACAATCCAAAGACGTGCCGGTTAGGTGAATTGGCCGTGCTAAATTGCCCATGGTGTTCAGGGATATATAGGTTAGGTGCATGAATCAGGGGTAAATGTAGAGGAATTGTTCTGAATGGGAGACTCTGAGGGTTGGTGTGGACTTGTTGGGCCAAAGGGCCTGTTTCCACACAGTAGGAAGTCTAATTCTGAACTGCAACGTAAACTTTTCAACTCCTATACTCAATGCCCTAACTGATGAAGTATGAAGGCCAGTGTGCCAAAAGCCTTCTTCACTGCCCTGTCTACCTGTGACTCCACTTTCAGATAACTGTACACCTGAACTCCAAGGTCCTTCTGTTCCACTACACTCCTTAAGGCCCTACCATTCACCATGAAACGCCTGCCTTGATTTGACATTCCAAAGTGCAAGACTGCTCAAGTGAGAAAGGGGAGAGAAGAGGACAGCTTTTATAACTTGGCCACAGCTGCACAGACACCATTGCTACTTCAGAACTTGTAACCTGAACACTTCAGCTCCCAATTCCACGTGGGGTCCAGACCCAAACTTAGAGAAGCCCTTCTCAACACCAGACTTGTTAGTCTGTAGGTGCTTTACTTTGCACTCCTGATTTTTCTGTCACGAAATGAAACGTCAGCATGGATCACTGTGAGGAATCAAAATGTTAGGCAAAATAAGCTGCCTCACTCTTTTTCTTCATTGAGGGTTGAAAGAAACGAATGCATCACATCAAGATTTGGACGACTTCTCTGCAGATATACTTGGTGCTGTTTCTGGAATAAGAACACTAAAAATAAAGTAAAAATATGTTTCTATTGTAATAATTCAAGATTTATTTTGTAAAGTGCACATTAAATAATCAATTCTTAACAGATTGTACACATACAAAAATCAGTCAAGCATACCACATTTCTAAACCTCAAATTAACTCAAGTTTCAAAAATACTTCTCTAATCACATACAAATAAACTGTGAACAAAGTAGCTGATAAATATAGTCTGACAACATTCAATATGTTAAGCATTAAGAGACAGGAACTAACAGGCATATTTCATGGTTGAATTCAATTATGTACATGTTATTATCAGGCATTCTATGTAATGGGAAGAAACAAGCAATTACATTCTACTCGGACACTTGAGATCACGTGTTTATTAGTAGTCAGTTGTAAAATACATCATGAAAATGCTTCACGTTAAACCTGTTCAAAATACAACACTAAAATTAAAGTCACCGTGAGCCATATAAAAGAATATTATTAAATTTCAGCATTTCAGATTGCTTCCCATTCGTAAAATACTTATACCAATGAATATTGTGGAAATTTGAATGTAATAGCAGAGTCTAGAATACATTCTTGTTTCTCGGCACATTCAAAATTCAGAAAAGATAGTTTTACATTAGCATCATAAATTCAAAGCACGGTACACAAAAGCTTTTGACATATTACCAACACACAAATTAACCTTCAAAAACAAATCATAAGGGAAACATAGCTTTTTATTTGGTTTGAAACTTGGTTTTAAATGCAATCCAGACAAACAGAATTAAACTGTGTCTCAGCTGCAACTCAAGACATACTGTGACAACAGTAAGATGGGATGAACAATCCTACGGTGTTGCTCTGAATGGTCAAACTGGTCAGTATATGGGTTCAGGGACAATTTATTGGGACCAGACTACAACAGACTAGTGTGTACAAACATTTGGATAGACTGTGGTCTTTCTGTCTCTCCTTCTTTCTCTGTCTTCTTATTTTAAGTTCCCTTTATATTTTGTTTCTTGCAGGTTCACATCTCTGCCAGAAACTACCAATTCCTCCTTTCCTCTGCCTCTTCTTTGCTGAATCAGTTTCCTACTTTCCTTCTGAACAAACTTTTTTTGCCACATCTTTCAATCCGAGCATTGACTGATCTCTGGTCCAGGCAGTCTAATCTCCTCAAAATCCCACTGTTTTACTTCTCTAATTTCCAATAGCTTGAACTGCATTTAAAGGGCGACAAATTTTTAATGCCATCTGGCATACACACAGAAGAAAATCTGCACGCATTATACACAAAGGTTTTTGCAAAGCAAAACTTCTGCAAACAAAAAAAGCTTTGGCAAGAAACAGCACTTCGAAAGTGAACACTATAAAAGTTGTCAACACAAAACTGATGAGTATTGCTTCTCTTTTTGTGTTCATTGAGATAAAGAATGACAGTGCTGAGGCAGAGCAATATCAGGTTTAACGCTTTAATGTGGACTGCATTTCAGAATAGTACTCCCAATGACTGTAAAAACATCTTGAGATATCCTAAGATTACGAAAAACACTGTATGAATGCTTTTATTTTGTGCTCATGTGGCTTTTTATTCCTATATGAATTAGATTATCAACTTGTAACAAATTAAGAGTCTGTGTCCACGAGTAAATCTAATCATAGCCAGCAATCCTTTGACTGCACGACCAGGACAACTTTCATTCTCTCAGTTTAGGCTGGATTTCAATCAAAAAATAAAAAGCCTTGTCAAACCTACACCATCATCCCATTCTCAATGACTATAAACTAAATCAGAGCAGCGAAAGAGTTTATGCATGTGGAAAGCTGCTAAGTCCCAGACATTTCAATACCAAAACTAAAGAACACTATTGGGGCAACACAGAAGGCATCTCACTATCCATCTAGCTGCACTATACCCCTTCATTCTGTAACTTTTAAATACTATCTGTAAGCTAAACAGTTCCAAAAACTTCCTATCAGATCAGCCCGCAAATAAGGAACATTAATTGCACTCATTGCCAGAGCAACAATTTTAATAAGTACATAACATTTATGATATGCACTTAAGTTCAGAATATGTTGTTTCAAAGGGTTACTAAAACATATTCCTTACATTGAATAAAACCCAAAAAATCTGAAGATGCTGCAAAACAGAAACAAAACCAGAAATTACTGTAAAAGCTCAGCAGGCCTGACAGCTTCTGTGGAGAGAAATCAGAGTTTACATTTTGGGTCAAGTGACCCTTCCTCAGAACAGTTCTGAAGAAGGGTCACTCGACCCAAAACGTAAACACCGATTTGGGGTGAAATTGGAAGCTAAATGTTGCCAGGTAGGGTGATCAAGCTAGTAACTAGGGAACAGAGTTCACATCAGGGGCCAAAGATAAAAGTTCAAGTCTTCAAAATAATTGCTCATCCAAAACTGGACATCAGATAAGTAGGATTACTATTCAAAAGGTACTAGAGGGAGCCCAGAGAGGGGTAACAGTGGAGTACAACCAGATATTGCCAGGGTACATATGGAATCTGATGTTGAGTTTTCAGATAATGCTTTTGAGAGAGCATGCAAATGGTAAATGCAAAAGGTCAAGGAGGGACGCTTGCAGGATATCAGAAATAGTGTTGCATAAGTGGAAAGAGAAGCCATTGCAGGAAATTCTCTAGCTGTGATCAAATGAATAAAAACAGAAGTCCCACTCAAATGAACAACAAAAGTTAGGCACTGAATGAGTGTGGTCAACTATACTGTACAAGGTTGGAAGTCAAGAAGCTAAAGCATGTTTTAGTATCTCAACACTAAACAAATGCAATAACTTAATCTGCAAACATATTTACAGGTTTCTTTTCAAGAACCAGGTAAACATTACAGAGAGGTCTGTAAGTGTTCTGCGATCGAGATAGAATCTTTCACTGAGTCAGAGATACAAGATCTCCCAACACACTGAAGTGAAGCCGCATTATGGATTCTCTTGAGATACTTTGAGACTAGGACACCACATCTACATTCTATTTTATTTCAATGCGATCTTTAAAAATAAAAACAGTCCTGATAGGTTTTGATGAATCCAAGGATAAAATTCATTTCACTGAAAAACCAACTTACAAAATAAGTTTGAAACTTGACAGACTTTATTGTAATAAATATAAAACTCCAGAATTATTTGCAAATTTATGTTTGAAACAGCACCTTGACAGAAGTTAATGAAAGATGTGTCATTTGCTTTAATTAGTCTTCACATTTTCAAGAAGAAAGCTACAATACAATGTGGTATCTAGAGATAAAAAACAGCCTCAATATATCTTATAGGCAAGAATAACTGCAAATGCAACTCCTGTATAACTGAAAATAATTTGATGTTTAAATACCAAATTTCAGCAAGGTGTAGAATGATTTGATGCTGAACGCATGTATGGATAGCAGGCAAGCACAACAGCCTCAGCTATGAAACTCATTTAGTTCAACAATCTGCCGATACTTAGTATTTCAGTCACACACGAGAAATGTGTCACCTAGCTAAGCCTGCCACCAGCCATGAAATCATAGCCACACAAAAGTGGGGAAGCAAATTATTACAGAAAATAGAAACAGAATTGAGCTAAATAGTGTTCTTCAGTCATGCAACTAGTAAAAGAAAAATAAAGTTCCTTTGACCCTAATCAATTCAAAGATTTTCAACTCTTTCAAAAGCAAAGGCGGTGATTCTTCCATTTTCAGGACATGCATGTCCAGTGAGAACGGACTCGTCACCTCCATCACTGCGAAAACTCATCAGATCGCACAATAATTTAAGAGTTGACCATTGTGTTTGCCAGACTATCATAAGCTTCAAAAGTGGAAACTAACTAAGCTGTAAACTGTAGGCCAATAAGTGTTTAGGGGAGCCAACAGCAATAAGAGCAGGACATAAAAGTTCAGAGGTAAATCCATTCCTTTCCCGCATGTTTCCATGACTCTAATTGAGCTGGAACCCCCAACTTCCACCCGCCCCCCCTTCCCCCTGCAGGCAGACTACTCTGGTTGCCCATTCAGGAAAGCAGTCATTCTCCTTGCCTGCCAGGAAGGCAGGTAGTCATGCTGGTGGCAAGTTGAGACCCTTAATTGGCCAGCAACTGACCACTTAAAGGCTTTAATTGCTGTCAAGTTCAGAAAGTCCCCTGTAGACCTCCTCATCTACAGCTTAATTGGCAAGGTGCGGAAGGTCTCTTCTCCAGGGCCAGCTTACCCAAATATTTCCCATTCTTGCCATCTCTAGGGAGAGAAAAATGCCACCCATAGACCTTCTACTCCAGAACATTTGATAACAACCATATTACACTGACATCGCCTGTAATGAATTAGCTCTTGCGCCTCTGCAAACCTTATGTATGCATAATAGATAGGTGAATGGATTTGGAAGTGGAGAATGATAATTGTTATTGAGCAAACAACTATCACAATTGATATCTCTTTCTAGCACAGCACTAGGAAAACAAACCCATTGAGAGTAAAGCCAACTTAATTTAAAATACTGCTGTATCGAGCTTCAAACCCCACTATATATTTTGTGAACAAATTAATTGCAGACCCCTAAAAGAAACCTTCAGCCATAGTCATCATTGCTAATTTTGCCCTAAGACGGTTACTTCTTATCTCCCGATGACTCGCAGTGTCCAATATCAGATAAAAGAAGGCCCCAGCAAAACTCAATGGTGCACAATAAACAGTGTCCATCATAATGCATACGATCTCACCTCAAGATCCTGTTCATATGCTTATATCACAACATACGATATGAAACTGAACAGGATGAAAGACGTAACAACAGATGGAAAAAGGTTTGGAAAGACAAAGGGAAATCTGACTACTAGACATTGGAAACAAGAACAGGAACATACCACTCAGTGATGATGTTTCAATGACTTATTTCCAACTTGAAAGTTATATCTCTGCTACTCTGGTTCGCCAACTTGAAGAAATAATCACAGCATAGATATCTTATGGGCGCAGCAGGAAGACTTGCATCAAAAGCAATACCTCAAGGGTGGTAATCTCAGGATTACTTTTGTGATGTGCAATGGGTAGGTTGGACAAAGGCAGATTAGACAATTAATGCAGTTAGTAATTTGCAGGATATTGTCCAAGCCTATGGATAGAACAGAATTATTAAAATGGTGGAAAATGGTTAAGTGGTAGACAATGGACATGCTTGTGTAGGTATTTAATTGCCAGTCAGTTGTGGTGTCACAATGGTTTGGTACTGAAGCAATTACTAGTGATCATTTTTAATAATTTACAGGTGAGATAAGAAAGGCACCTAAAGTTGCAAACAACATAAAATTAGGGGCAGAGAAAAATAATTCACTGAAAATAATCAGTGCACAATACAGTTTTATTGCAGAGAAATATGCAGCAGTGAAGTTTGGCAAAAGGGAGACTGCTGTAGAATATATGCTAATGGAGAATGTAGGAGGCTTCAGAAAAATAGAAATACTTTTGCACTGTATTGGGCAGATGATTAAAACCCTCAGCACAATGTTTCCAAGCTGCTCTGAAAAAGGAACCAAAGTACTGGAATATTAGCAAATGATGTGATGCACAGGTCACATAGAATCATAGAACTGATATGGCTTAGAATGAAAATATGACCCATTGTGTCTGCACTAGCTCTCAAACAAACATTATCACTTAATACCACCTTTCCTGTCTTTCCTATACTCTTTGCATATTGGATAAGTATTTGAATAGAAACAATGCAGTCTTCAACAGCTCAATTGACTCTGCCTCCACCACACTTCCAGGCAGGGAATTCCAGACCCAAACCACTAAATCATGTGACATTTTTCTCACAACACATTTGCTAAATTTGTAAATCACTTTAAATCTGTGCCCTTTCTTTGGCCAAAGACCAGTGTGGACATTTTTAAACTACCTTGGTTCTAGTGAGCCAACAGCTGAAGTACTCCATGCAATTTTGGTTTCCCATTTCAGACATCTAATTAAATTATTATGAGGCTGTGGGACTTAGAGATAGCCTCACATCTGAACCCAGATCTTAAGGAAGTGACATTCAAGGGAACACTTTTTACCAAGAGACATATGTATGAAACAGTTAACTGGCACAGCTGGGTTTGAGGGAAGAACTAGGCTTTTTTTTTGCACACAATGGGATTCAGAGTTATTGTAGAAAGATAGATAGGTAAAGTCTTCTGCCTAAAACCATTACTGAATCGGCGTGAAGTTCAAATTCATATCCATAAATAAGTTTTTAAAAACCTGGAATATTTTGTGTGAATAAAAGGATTCTACAAGGGAATTGTAACCTGAGATATAACTTGAACTCCTGGAGAGTTCAAATACAAACTTTCTAAAAGTCCGACCTCAAAATCTGTGGAGGAAAACAAACTATCAATTCAGATGATATAGTCAAAGAAAATCATTCAATACTGCTGCTCATGACAACATGTTATTTTTGCCAACGTTGCTGTGTTTAGCATATAAACTGCAGGAGAGTAGTTAATGGCTGTTCAGCCAACTTTTGCATAAAGCTCCCTTGGTTAAACTGCCTCAAGAGAAGACACTTTCACAGAACACTCCACCTGGTGGCTTAGACAAGAACTGATGAAAGTTATGAAACCGTTATTATGCCTCGAGACTTCACACTGCACAGATGTGGATCAGTCAGATTTTGCAGCATGTTTTCTGCAGAAACCTACAAGTTCTCTTGTTGCAAGACTTAGCAGGCTTTTGAATAACTTCAACCTGACTGCGCAACCACACAAACAGGTAATGGCTACCATTAGCTTTTAATTTTAATATCAGTTTGCTTCAACCCCCGTAATTTGAGGAATTAATTACTTGAACACGAAAGTTAATTATCCAAGACTTCCCAGGAACTACTAATGAAATTATGATTTTCTCATGGAAAACATCAAGGTTAACCGGTGAAAAGCTGATTTCTTTGTCTTACCAACACATCAACAATTTCATGTAGGGAAGTTCAGTCTTAATATTTCAATATTGTGCAAAACAAAAAGCTGTAAATGAATCAAGGCACACATTGTTGCTTATCTTGAGCATTTTCACATTTCCTTAAATATAAGCTGTACAGTACTCAACTTAAAAAGGAGTAGGTAATCTACATGACATCTTGCAATAAGCCTAAAGCAAACAGAATAAAACTGGATGCATTTTACATGTGTGCTAGTCACTTCTGGAATTTTTATATAATACAGAATTATAATTGAATATTTCAGCTGGAGTATTTAAACTGAATTATGCCAAAATTCAATAATGTTAGTCATTGTAACCTTATAACGCAGTTACGTGGATGAAAAATGTAACTGAGCAATATACAGCTGCAAGTATATTTGGAACTGACCAATTATTGAATCATTTAGTGCTCCTCCACCTAAATTTTTATAAATAGTTTGAGTCCATTTAAGCTGCCAGGATTAATCTTGAAATATTCCCAAACCATTATGCTGATAAGAACTGCATCCCATAAGCAAAACAAGAACACAAGTTGAAAACAATGTTATTTGTATTGCTCTATTTTCATATAAGCCCAATTAAATCAGTTTAGTATGTTAATCCCAGTATTTGCTTGGAGTTAAATCTTCTTGAATACTTCTCCGGTACTTTCCATTGGGACTCAGAAAATGAAGAAAAAGCAAAGAAACAAAATGAAGAAACAAAGTTCGGTTTTATTTAACACAGCTATACTGTTAACCGTGAAACAGTGATATATAAAACAGCGACAGATTTGTTCCTACCCAGGAGATTTTTTTTGCCAAAACAGTTCTGAAAGCAATAACAACAGAGGGAAGCTTCTGATCAAAACCAACAGTTGATTTTCTTCCTGATGCTCACACGACTAAATCCATTCATCCCTCAGTTTCCTTTTTTTTAAAATCTTGCTGATGAATCAAATGCACCTTTTAAATTTATATCTTTTTGTTGCCGCAGCTCTCACAGACTGTTTAGGATATTTTTTATGAATAACTCGATGCCTTGCTTCCTACATCATCTTCCTGGGTGCCCATGCTCTAGAAAAACAAGTCATAAAAATAACATATCATAAGATTTTCTATACCTTCTATTCATAGAGCTACTGAAGAATGGTTCCTAACTTAACACTATATTGTGATATTAGTTAGCTTATTATAGCATGAAATGTTTTAGCAAAAAGCAGTTGCTTCCAAGTTACATTATGACAAATGTAAAGTATTAAGTGCAGTAAAATAATATTTTCCATCACTTATTGAACCAATAGCTTGTCAAACCCATCGCTATTTTAGAAATTTCTGATTCATTTTGATCTAGTTTCACCTGGATATATAACTGGCCCTCCTCCATTGCCGCAGGACTAGAAACGTCTGCAAATTCTCAAAGTACCCTGCTGTTAGCAATATCAGAGTTATCATGACAGAGTGGGAGGCCACTTGGCCTGCATGCCATCAATGCTGATGCTTTATAGAGCAAAGTCTATCCCCCACTGTCCCTTTAGATACACATGCTTATTTTTCTCAAGTGCCCATCTGATTCCAGACTGAAACCACTGATCATCTCCCACTTCCACCATCCCCATGGGAACAGAATGTTGCAGGTTCTCATTTGCTGCATAAAACATTCTTCCTTACATTCCCCCCTTGCCAAAAGCCTCCAATCTATATTCCTTAATCTTTGCAAAAGGAAGCTCATGAGGGCCGTTTTTCAATGGCTATGATATATCAATCTATCATGAGCTTGCACACATCGAGCAAATCACCCTTCAACCTCCTTCGCAACCAGCTTCACCAATCTAACCTTACATCTAAATTTTATGTTTGGAACCATTATGGTTAATTTCCTCGACATCAACTCTCAAAGTATGCAGATGAATTAGCCCACCAATCCCCAAACACCTGGGAAAACTAAAATTGGGGGTGACCAATCTGAGAAATGTCACCACATAAATAGAAAGGTCAGAATCAGTGAGGAGTTATAACTGTTTCTCACTGACCAGTTCATTACAGGAGCAGTGAGGCAAATAAGTGGTGGCATTAGGTGATTCACAATGAAGGGCATGATAGGAGACAGAAGAGGAGGCGGCTGCAAGAAGGGGCAAAGGGGAAGCGCAGGAGAAAGAGGCTATCAAAGATTTGTACAGTAAGGAAGAGATTGCATGAGGGATTTTCATCGGAACGTGCTGCCTGCTGAAAGATACAGGATTGGAAGGAGGAGACCCCAAAAGGGATGCAAAAGTGTAGTAGGAAGGAAGCTACATGATAGACATTGGAGGAAGAAAGCTTCAAGTGAGACACATAGCAAAAGGAAGACGCTGCATGAGGGGCAGCTGCAAAAAGGTTTGGAGAGTGGAGCAAGAGAAGCTGCAAAGGGAAGAGAACAATTTTAAACCTATCAACAAAGAAACACTCAGCTAACTGGGAGTCAGGAAAACTTGCAATCACTGAGGTAATGAATTCCTTACAAATAAATGTGTGATCCCTCATTTAAGACTGTATAAATTCACTATATCCTTTCATCATGTAATACTGCCTGAATGTTATTGTGAAGAACTGTGTGCATCAGTTGTTAATTTTAAATGAGATTTTGTTTTCTAGGCTTTCACGGAATGTTTTTTACCCATCCTAATTACCCTTGAATTGAGTGGTTTGCTAGGCCATTTCAGATGACAATTAAGAATCGATCCCACCATTGCGTAAAGAGAGTCACATATAAGCTAGGCAGGGTAAAAGCAGTAGATTTCTTTCCCTACAGAATATTAACGAATCAGATGGGTCTACAATAATCCTAACGTATAACAGGCTGTAGGTGGTAGCTTTCATTTTGTGTAGGTGTTGGAGGAACATTAGCCTTGGCCTGTACCATTCGATGGACAGTTATGTGAAGGGGAGTGCGTGTACATGTGTGTGCATCTGTGAGTGTGTGCTCATGTCAGTTGTTTTGAAAAAAAGAACTTTTGTTGGTTAAAACATATTTGTTGCCTTGTGGCTATTTTAATACTGTAGCATCTACAAAGTTAATGCTTACCCTGTATGTTGTGGTTTTATGTTTAATAGAGGCTAATTGTTCAAAACATTGTTGAATTCTTTCAAATCTGCTTCTGTGGGAATCCAAATACCAAATATGTCAACACGACTACAGAATATATTATTAGATTGTACTGCATCATTCAATAAATAAGTTTGTGAGAATGATAAACACACAAGAAAATCTAAATATCTCAGTTAAAAAAAAGTGATATGTCCTGCATCCTTTGAAGACCTTCATAACTTCACTAAAGTGTGGTGACCATAATCACAATTGCAGCAGTTCAAGATGGTAGTCCACCTGCACTCTCTGAGGGCAACTAGAGTCGGGCAATAAATGTTCACGTGGTCCACGTGACAGTAAATGAAATTAGTCCTACCATCCATTTCTTACCTTCTGTACAAACTGAGGATTAACAGTGATTTCCTGATCCATCGTTTTCAGTTTTTCATCTAACTCTATACATTTCTGCATCTAAAGGTTAAAATAAAACAAACATGTTTGGCGATTACACATTATTTGCTTTTTCAGGACCTGTTTTCTAATTAACTAATATATTCTGAAAATATTAAATATCATGCGTAAGCACACAATTCCTTTTTGTTTCAGTTGACTTGCTCTGGTATTAGGTAACACATCTGAGATTCAGCAATTTGAATTATAAATATCCATGTTCATGTTTCTAATTGAATGCACAAAGTCACAGTATTTTCGCCATTGGGTTCCTATAATTCCCAAATTCTGAAAATCTCAGCTAACCTTAGTAACTGAAACTCTATATGTAAAATAAGAGCACATTTAATAGTTAGAAACAAACTCGAAAAATTACATTTTTCAGAATGAGATCATTAAAGTTTATGTTGAACAGAATGTATGTTTTTAATGCATTTTCAGGTCTTCATTACGTCTTTCTTTGAAGACCTCAAACTTTCATAAGAACCTGGGTTTAAGTTGATATCTTCTGCCCAAAATGATGACATCAAACTAAATTGGATTACACATCAATACTAATTAGTTATGCCAAGGAATATTATTTTCTTCCTCTTTCAGCAATTTTTATTCTCAGTTTTTCAGAAGTATCTGAAGAACACAGGACAAATTTCAAAATATTTTCTCAAGATAAAACTCGCATTTAGTACATTACTTGCAGATGAATATCAAACTAGGAGTAATAATTACAAGTTAGTTACTAATAAATCTAAAGAGAAACTCCAGGACTCAGAATGGTTAGCATGTGGAAGAAAGGAAAATTCAGAAAATGCTGGAAATCTGAAATGAAAACAGACTGTCCTGGAGGAACTCAACACATCTGGAAGCAGCTATAGAGAGAGAAACAGAGTTAACATTTTGAGTCCAATATGACTCCTCGTTAGAACGTAGTTGCTCAAACTGAGTAAAAAACTTGTGAGACAAAAGGAAAGTGACAATGGATGGAGCCTGCTGAGGGCTCTTTTCAAGAAAGCAGAAAGCCTTTGGACCCACCCAATGGGGAACAGACATGGAGAGCTGTGAAGAAGAGTTATATTGTATTGAAATATTAACTCTTTCTCATAACTCACAACTGTTTGTGCCACATCACTTACCATTCAGCCAAAAGAAAAGCACATATTTGACAGAAGATAAAGTGAAAGGCAAACAATATGATAAAGAGTCAGGGGATACAATCTATATCCATTATATGATTAACTAGAAAATAACAATAGTGCAATAACTGTCAGCAGTTCCATGTAATTTATAAATCAGAACCCAGAGATGTTAATCATATATCCTCTATATACTTTCAGGCAGTTGAACACTATAGTATTGCTACTCTCAGTAATTGTGACTATGGCAAGTGACATGTTCGATTGTGAATTTCATTACTGTTTCAATTGTAAAAGTCTGCATTCAGTTATGAATGACAAATTACTTGTTACCTCATGGTCAATGTTGAGAAGCATAGCTGGGTTATTATATTTCTCTGGGTTGTCATGGAAACTGACCATTCCATCCTTCTGATTAATGCTAGCATAAATTTCCCCATCATCTATCTGAAAGAAAGTTAATGTCATGAAATCAAAGACAAATTATTCTCATCAGCAAATGAAACAAAGAATTTTTACTAAATTAATTCACAAAGATAAAAAGACTAAAATAAATTTCCTCAAGAGGGAATATAATCACAATATATTCTGGTCATAGCAGCGATTAGGCACTACAATTGGCTCTTGACTACATTATGGAGCAATAGGTCAGTGTGAGTTCCTTACTGATTGCTAGCTAATGACCTCTGCTGAAGAAAATGGATTTGTAAAATGTTGCATAATCAACTGGGTAAAATATCCCACTGGCATTCACCAACTAGACAGTAGGGCAAGAAAACAGTTAAACATGAGCCCATTCTGCCCAAAACAACATCACATTAAAAACAGCAGAACTAGAACAATGATTTAAATGCCAGATGTTATACATAGCAGCAGAAAGAACAGGGAGAAGGCCTGTAAAAGCCAAATCTCCATTCAATAAGATAATAGTTGGTGAATACCTCAATTCCATTTATCCACCTTTGCTCCAGTTCCTTCGAAATCCTTAACAAGAGTCGCAATCAAGTTTTGAAAATTTCAATTGACAGAACATTAGTATTTTGAAAAAAAAGAGACAGCAGATTTTGTTTTATCATCTTATGAAAAGGTGCTTCCTAATTTCACTATATGGCCTAGCCCTACTTTTAAGATTATAACCTCTTGGACTGTATTTTCTGGGAACATTGGGCATGATGTTCCCCTTTCCAGGTGGGGAAATAATGTGACATATTGGCATCTGGAGAGAAACTCACCTCCTTTTCACTACCTCACTAAGTTCTTCAGGAATGTGTAGGTTAGGTGCATTAGTCAGGGGAAATGGAAAACAATGGGGTAGGGGAATGGTCTAGCTGGGTTATTCTTCAGAGGTTCAGTGTGGACTTGTTGGGCCAAATGGCGTGTTTCCACACTGTAGGGATTCTGTGATTCTATGATATGGTCCAACTCAACTACCACTAAATAAGGGTCTTTCCTGGATAATCAATCAATAGCCTCAATTCACTGCTTTCCTGATCATCTGCCTCCCTGCTGGCAGGAATGGCAGCTAGTTTCTCGATCAAGAAATGAGAGCAATCTGCTTGCTTTGTCTTTTTTTTGTTTGGATGGTGAAACCTTCAATTGCATCAATCAGAGACAGTCTGAGGTATGGACAGGGATCAAGAGAATGATATCTGAAAGCGAACTTTTGTCATTGTTTCTGATAGCTTTGTCCCCACTAGTAGAGTATAAAACAAGTACATCTCGCTTGTGATCCAGGATGCCAGTATGGAGGCCTGTAATTCACATTAATGATCATTCATCAACCCTTAATGAGCTAATTATTGAGCAACTGCAGAGATTGCATCAGTGGTAGGGATGGCACACCAGTGGCCACCTATCACGCTCATTTCCAGATATAAAGAAATGGAAAAATTCCACCCATAGTTTAAGTCAACTTTATCTGATCTATATTTTTGGAAACACCTTGATTAGATCACCGCTCAACCTTGTAAGATGAAATGAGTGTTTCATATTTAAAATCTTGAAACACAGGCACCATTCTGGTGAATCTGTTTTGTATACTCATCAAGGTAAACACTTCGTTTCTGTGGCTCCATGTCCAAAACTGAATATACTATTCCAGACCATTGCTCTACAAATGAAGCATAATTTTTCACCTTTGAATTTCACAGCCTTTGAAATAAAGGTCAACATTCAATTAACTTTTTTGATTATTTTTCAACCTGCTCATTAACTTCTGGCAATCTGCATATATGGATGCTCCAAGTCCTTTGCTCTGTGTAATTCCTAGCTTCTCACCACGAAGAAAACATTCCAATTTGTCTTATTCAGATCCTGAGTGGATGACTTTCCACTTCCTCACATTGAACTCCATTTGCCAACATTCTGAATCCCCATTTGAAACAAGTTCTTCCCACATACACAACTTACTGTGATTCCAAACTCAGTGTTAGCTAAGACACTTGGACGTGAAAGTCTTAATTCCTTCCTCCTTGATGAAAAGCTCATGTATAACATAATATGATAGTTTGAATAACCATCTCCATTTTGTGAAGCTAAATGTTCTGGTTCTGTTTATCCAATTTTGGACACATGGAGGTGGACTGGGGCAGATAATTGATTTAAAGCTGGCCCAGAAGCTTGCGGCTGGTGTCAGAATTTTTAGGGATTTCCTGCTGAAAAATATGAGAACCATTGAATCTATCCACCAAATATAGGTGGACACATTCAAAGTCCAGATCCTTATGAACACTATTTGTCATATCCTTGTCAATTTAGAGACATTCAAATCAACGTGAACGTTTCAGATCTGGTGACCTTTCCTCAAAAATGTTGCTTTATGTACAGAAGGTAGGGTTGTGGGGGAGGGGAGAGAGAGAGAGAGACTAACTAAAGGAAGAGAGGAGCAATTGAACAAATTGTTGATCACAATCTGGCTAGGAGGGTGAAGAGTTGTTAATGGAGACTGTTAGTGGCTAACAATACCCCTTCCCCCACCCTATCTTCTGTAAATAAACCGACATTTTCCTAACTACCACTCTTCACAGATGCTGCTAGATCTGCTGATCTTTTCCAGCAATTTTTGTTTTAAATTGATGGTGCCTTGTAAATGACTTCCCCACCATGTGAAATCGTACTTTGCCATTAAAATCTTGGACAATTCTAAAGTCCTCTTTTGAATCTTTTTCGTATCACATTATGTTTTAATGAAAACAGTCCTAATATTTCAAGCCTCCTCTCATAACTATAAATTTCTATTATTAGCAGAACATTGATGAATGTACATTGTACACTATGCAGGTCTTTTTTTCCATAACAGAAAACTCAAAACTGCATGGAGTAGCGTTTAACTATGGTCTGACCAGTATTTTCTGCTCCAACTTACATAAATCCAAAATGTCATTGACCTTTATGTCTTCATCTACCTGCCTTTCCTTTTTTAGGGACTGATGGATTTGATTTTTTGTTAACATAAACTCTTTGGTAACTGCCTGCTTTCTTAGTTTGTCATCTAAAAGGCCTTACCATGTGAAGCACATATTTCTCTGCTTCTTGAGCACCTGATAATTGTACCCTACTAGCCATGTCTTGTAAGGACAATGTCAAAAATGTCTGCAAGAGAAAAATGAGACATGTTTTAACATAACAGAAAAGGTCAGAAATACTACTGATTGACCAGGTGTGTCTTCAAAAAAGAAAAGACAAGTTCCAGTTACACACAATTTGTTTTAAACTCTACATAATTTGAATCAAGGAAATTGTTTGTAGGAATTTAAAGCAATAACAACAGCAGATATTGGATTTATTACAAAATATTCAATGGCGTAAAATCAAAACTACATTTTAGGAAGTGGTAATAGAACTTGAATTTTAACAAGACACTTAATTTTCCACTTTTTTTTAGAACGAACTCCTTCAAGACTTTAAAAATATGGTGTGTGTTTTTGTTAGAGGTGTAGGGATTTGGAAGGTCCCTATTTCAAGTAAAATGCCTGAATTAACTTGGATATGGGTGTTAAAAGTTGTCCTCAAAATTGGTGGGATTTAGATTAGATTAGTTTCCCTACAGTGTGGAAACAGGTCCTTTGGCCCAACAAATCCACACCGAGCCTCCGAAGAGCAACCCACCTGGACCCATACCCCTACATTCACCCCTGACTAATGCACCTATCACTACAGGCAATTTAGCATGGCCAATTCACCTAACCTGCACATCTTTGGAATGTGGGAGGAAACAGGAGCACCCAGAGGAAACCCACGGAAACACAGGGAGAATGTGCAAACTCCACACAGACAGTTACCAGAGGCGGGAATTGAACCCAGGTCTCTGGCGCTGTGAGAAAGGACAGAAGAAGAAAATATAAATCATTATCCAATGCCCACTGCTAGGACGTACATTAGTACAAATTTTAAAACAACCATCTATACTTGGACCGTGTCTTCATAAGTATTATATCAATTTTCCCCATTGATAACATTCAGTTTGAATGATACCAAGTTAAAATTATTTTATTTAATAAATAATTGATCTCAGTATGGAAACTCACAATTGTATTTTGTGAGTATACAGTTTGTGTTTCACTTTCTTGCCAAATTCTTCCTCCAAAATAATGTTATCTTTTATTGGAATTAATGTTTGAGGAAGTCAAAGATTCATCTTAAGTTTCCAACCATGTGTAAGTCTTCAAACTGGATACTGACAGAATATCCAGATATCTACAAAAGGCATCAATTCATACATTTCCAGCCAGGGTCTCTATCAGTATTCCTGATTGTTAAATTAACAGCCAATTTCCTGATCACTCACAAAAGACACAACTCAAACCATAACATCTCAATAACATTCCCAGATGAGATCAACTAACAGTGCACAGAGCATAGCAATGGCAGAGTCTTAATTTTCCAACATTTGCCTCAAACATTTATCCCAGCCATTGAGGCACAAATCCACAAGTTTTCTTTGAACCTATTCACAGCTTGGGGGCATGCTCGGCAGGCCACTCCTATTTGTCCTGAGAGTTAAGAGTCAACCACATTGCTGACTCTAATTTGCATGGAGACAAAACTAGGTAAGGATGCCATGGTGGGATTTTACCTCATGTCTACAGAATATTAGTCTGGATTTCTGAATTACTAGTCCAGTGACATTACCACTATGCCCACTCCCCTACCCAGTTGATATGTGCTTTGAAACAAATGAATTCAACATTTTAGTATCTGAAATAACTTGAACAAATTACAAAGCAAACCATCTAAGCCAAGTAAAAGACTTCAAGGATATTTTTCGGGAAAAAAAACACTGGAAAATATTATAATTGAAAACTTGAGAACAAACGAAAGCTATGCAGACATGCATATTCAGCAACCGATATTTTAGTTATGATGTACGTTTTATGTGGATAGACCTTACCTTTGTTAGCCTCTGAATGTTCTTTTTGTAAAGAGAGGACAAGCACTGTTTGACAAGTCCCATGTTGTTCTCTCTCGTGAATGTTTCACTGTGTTTGTTCACCACATTTCGAAGTTCTGCTGGGTTATTTGTTGCATACACTTGTGCTAATTCATGGTAGGCATTACTAAGAGGCTGCATAAGGACAGACAAAATAAGACTTAGCTTACCTTGTTAATCCAAAAACAGCAACTAATACATTTTTCAACTGATAGAAAAATGAAAAAATGTAAATGCAAAATTACATTATATTACATTACATATGTTGTTTTCAAATAAGATATCTTGTATTATTTGTTCATTTATTTACATTAAAGGCAAGCTAAAAACCTTTAGGATAGATTAGTTATTAGACATTCTTTTTTGTCATTTTATGTGATTCCTCTGCCATCATTTGAACTTCACCACTAATTGCATAGGCTTCAGTTGAAGATGCTTTTGTGAGCAGCACAGCTAACAATAAATTCCCAGCCCTGAAATCATAAGATCAATCAGAATATTAATGATTTAAATACTGCTGAGTTTCACACTCTGAAGGCACAATGGGAGAAAAGTTTCATTCTACTTAACAGCAGTTCCTGTAATTCAGTGATTGCTTATTATTGTATCCAAATTACCTATTTCAGCAGAGTATTGATATCTTATCAAATTATCTTGCCAATGCAGAAAAGGCAAGAGAAGAAACAATTGTCCTTTAACTGTTGTTTTCAAAAACATCCGTAAACAGTTCCTAGCTCACTTTTTCTCTTACAATTTCCCATGTCCACATTTACAATCAAAACATGATTCTGTCACTTCATCATTCTGCATTTATTACCTCCTCCCAAGTGACAGGAGTGGCCATAGTGGCTTAGTTCTGCAACTATCAGCTTTTAGCCTACACTACAAGATAAACTCCAATGCTGCAAGGAACTCTATGCCTTTGCTTGCAAAATTGTGACAAGCTTCTCAATACGTTAAAAAAAAAAGTTTGTCTATAAAAACAGAAATCAAAATACGTGCACATTAATAGGTACAAAGAAGTTCTCTACCTCCTGAAAAAAGCAGTATATAAAAAAAAGCAAAAAGCAGTCTATATCCAGGCTACTCAGACATTAAAAAGGCCAAAAAAAAAGAGAGCAGCAGCAGCAAAAATGAATTTTAAAAATTTGTAACTGATATCAAGGATAATAAAACTTTAAATTCATATTTACATTAAAAAGGGTAATCAAAGCAAATGTTATGTCTTTTAAAAATGTGGGTAATGCAATAAATGAAAAGAAGAAAATGGCTAGATTATTGAATAAGTTATCAGTCAGCACTGTAGAGGAGGTGGATAATATTCCTAACATTCAAGGTAAATTAAAAATTCATCAAGGACTGGAATCTATTATGGTTAACATAAGAAAGATGTTAACTGTAGGATGGGAAAGAAAGTGACACCGAAGACTGACAAAACCCCACATAAGGGATAACAGATGCTTTAGCATAATCTTCTTCAATTTAAGAAGAAAATCAAGGGAACTGTGGAACTGCAAATATTACCTATTACTTAAGAAAGGTAAGTAAGAGAAACCAGGAAATTTTAGGTGTGTTCATACAACATCTGTTATGGGAAAGTTATTGAAATCAGCAAGTAAGGACAAGGTGATAAGACTACTTCAAGTAGTTTGAGTTGAGAGCTAACACAGAGTCTTAAAGGATATGTTAGATCTAAGTATCAAACTGAATTTTTTGAAGAACTAACTAAATTGTAGATGGGGCAATGTCTTTTAATGTAATTTATATAATATCCAGAAGGCATACAACAGTTTTAACAAACAGGATAAAGCTAAAGTTCACTGAATTAGAAGCAAATTTTCATCATTTATATAAATTATTTGGACGTGAATATAGCAGGCATGGTTAGTATTTTTGGAGATGACACCAAGATAGGTGGTGTAATGGACAGTGAAGATGATTATCTAAGAGTATAATGGAACCTTGATCAGAGGACAATGGGCTGAGAAGTGGCAAATGGAGTTTAATTTACATAAATGTGGGGGGTGTTGCATTTTGGTGTGGCAAACCAGGGTAGGACTTATACAGTTAATGGTAGGGCTCTGTGGAGCATTGCTCAAACAAAGAGACCTCGGGTGCAGGCACATTGCTTCTTGAAAGCAATGTCACAGGTAGACAGGGTGGTGAAGGCGTTGTTTGGCACATTTACCATCATTGGTCAGAGTACAGGGTATAGGAGATGTTACAACATGATGTTGTAGCTATACAGGACATTGGTAAAGTCACTTTTAGAATACTGCGTAAACGTCTGGTTGCCTTTCTACAGGAAGGATGTTGCTAAACCTGAAAGGGTGCAGAAACGATTGACAAGGACATTGCCAGAGAGACAGAGAGAGACTTATGGTGTCTGACAATGATTGTGCTGGAACTTCAACTGTTCATTATATTTCATGAATGACTTAGATAACATGAGAGTGCTATATGTCCGATTCTGTCAGTGAAGCAAAGATTGGCAGTTTAGGAACGTAACATAAGAACATAAAAAGCAGGAGGGTCATCTGGCCCTTCGAGCCCTCTCCACCATTCAATAAGATCATGGCTGATCTCTTCGTTCCTCAACTCCAATTACCCACCCTCTCACCATAACCCTTAATTCCTTTACTGATCAAAAAATTATTTATGTTAGCTTTAAAAACATAAACGAGGAAGCCTCAACTATTTCACTGAGCATGCAATTCCACAGATTCACAACCCTTTGGGTGAAGAAATTCCTTCTCAATTCTGTCCTAAATCTGCTCCTAAGTTTGAGGCTATGCCCTCTTGTTATAGTTTCATATGTCAGTTGAATCAACCTCCCTGCTTCTCTTATCTATTCCCTTCATAATTTTATATGATTCTATAAGATTCCTCCCAATTCTTCTAAATTTCAATGAATATAATCCCAGTCTACTCTGTCTCTCCTCATAAACCATCTCAACTCCAGAATCAACTGAGTGAATCTCTTCTGCACCCCCTCCATGCCAGTACATCCTTTCTCAAGAGACCAAAATTGCACTCAGTACTCCAGGTGCAGCCTCACCAGCACCCTACGCCGTTGCAACATAACCTCCCTGCTGTTAAACACAATCCCTCTAGCAATGAAGGACAAAATTCCATTTGCCTTCTTAATTACCTGTTGTACTGCAGACCAACCTTCTGCATTTCAGGCACAAGGACAGTCAGGTCCCTCAGCACAACAGCATGCTGCAATTTTTTACTGTTCAAATAATAGCCCTTTTGACTATTATCCCTACCAAAATGGATGACTTCACATTTATCAACATTGTACTCCATCTGCCAGACATTTGCCCACTCACTTAAACTATCTATATCCTTCTGCAAACTTTCAGAGTCCTCTGCACACTTTACTCAACCACTCATCTTAGTGTCATCCGCAAATTTTGACACACTACACGTGGTCCCCAACTCCAAATCATCTAAGTAAATTGTAAACAAGTGCAGTCCCAACACTGATCCTTGAGGCACATCACAGAAAAGCACAATTTATCCCCACTCTTTGCTTCCTGTTAGTTAACCAATCCTCTATCCATGCTAATACATGGCCTGTAATACCATGCATCTTTATAAGAAAGAAGTAAAAATCACAATCCACAGAGATGTGATTTGAGATGTTAAATGAGAGGACAACACCATGGCAGAAAGAATTTAACAAGGATAAATGCAACACCACATATTTTTGACCAATGAAGAGAAGATCTGAGTATTATTTTAAAGGGTTAAAAGTTAGGAACACTGAAGGTTTAAAGATCCAAATGTAGCATAAATTTATGGTGTATGTAGGAATATTGTTTCTGCTAATGAGGAAATCTCAAATTAGGGGACATGGTCACAGAATAATAGGATACTAATAATAAATAATAACTCAATTAAAACTGAGCTGCAATGCCTTGATTATGTTGAATGGCAGGGCAAGATTAAGGGGCTGAATGGCCTGCTCCTATTTTTTATGTTCCTAATAATGCCAAATAGCCAGTAAACTAGTCAAAGTGATCCCAAAACTAGATCATGTATTCAAGATCTCTAAATTAAAATGCGTGTCACCTACACCGAATTAAACCTCATTAAACCACGTACTAGTTAGGTGAGAAATAGGGAGAGAAAGGAGTTGAACACGTGGCTACAGGAATGGTGCAGGAGGGAGGGTTTCGGGTTTTTGGATAATTAGAGCTCTTTCTGGGGTAGGTGGGACCTCTACAAGCAGGATGTCTTCATCTAAACCAGAGGGTGGGAAATTCGCTAAAGCTATTAAGGTGGATTTAACTAATACAGCAGGAGGATGGGAACCAAAATTGTAGGACAGGTACAGAAGAGGATGAGAGTAGGGAGTTCCAAAATCAAGTATCTGACACTGGTAAGCAAGAATCTGGTTTGAGGTGTGTGTTCTTCAACGTGAGGAGCATCCGAAATAAAGTGAGTGAACTGGCAGCGTGGGTTGGTACCTGGGACTTCGATGTTGTGGCCATTACACAGACGTGGATAGAGCAGGGACAGGAATAGCTGTTGCAGGTTCCAGGATTCAGATGTTTCAGTAAGAACAGAGAAGATGGTAAAAGAGGGGGAGGTGTGGCATTGTTGATTAGGGACAATATTACAGTTGTAGAAAGGATGTTTGGGGACTCGTTAACTGAGGTAGTATGGGCTGAGGTGAGAAACAGGAAAGGAGAAGTCACCATGCTGGGAGTTTTCTGTAGGCCTTCGAATAGTCCCAGAGATGTAGAGGAAAGGATAGCAAAGATGATTCGTGACAGGAGTGAGAGAGGCAGGGTAGTTGTCATGGGGGACTTCAACTATTCAAATATTGACTGGGAACACTACAGTACGAGTACTATAGATGGGTCAGTTTTTGTCCCGTGTGTGCAGGAGGGCTTCCTAACACAGTATGTAGACAGGCCTACAAGAAGCGAAGTCACTTTAGATTTAGTACTGGGTAACAAGCCTGGCCAGGTGTTAGATTTGGAAGTAAGTGAGCACTTTGGAGACAGCGAACACAGTTCTATCAGGTTTACTTTAGTGATGGAAAGGGATAGGTGTACCCCACCGAGCAAGAGTTACAGCTGGGGGAAGGGAAATTACGATGCAATTAGGAAAGATTTAGGAAGCATAGAATGGGGAAGGAAACTGCAGGGGATGAGCACATTAAAAATGTGAAGCTTATTCAAGGAAAAGTTCCTGTGTGTCCTAGATAAGTATGTACCTGTCAGGCAGGGAGGAAGATATAGAACACATGAGCCGTGGTTTACTAAGTGGAATCCCTGGTCAAGAAGAAGAAGCAGGCTTATGTTAGGACAAAATGTGAAAACTCAGGGCGCTTGAGGGTTACAAGGAAGTCAGGAAAGACCTAAAAAGAGAACTCAGAAGAGCCAGGAGGAGGCATGACAAGTTGTTGGCGGATAGGATCAGGGTTAACCCTAAGGCTTTCCATAGGTATGTCAGGAATAAAAGAATGACGAGAGTTAAATTAGGGCCAATCAAGGATAATAGTGGGAAGTTGTGTGTGGAGTCAGAAGAGATAGGGGAAGCACGAAATAAATATTTTTCGACAGTGTTCGCTATAGAAAATGAAAATGTTGGCGAGGAAGATACAGAGATACTTGCATCTAGACTAGAAGAGATTGAGGCTCACAAGGAAGAGGTATTAGAAATACTGCAGTGTTCCCTTGTTCAAAAAGGGTAGTAGAGACAACCCTGGTAATTACAGACCAGTGAGTCTCACTTCAGTTGTTGGTAAAGTGTTGGAAAAGGTTATAAAGAGATAGGATTTATAAATATCTAGAAAAGAATAATCTGATCAGGGACAGTCAGCATGGTTTTGTGAAGGGTAGGTCGTGCCTAACGAATCTTATTGAGTTTTTTGACAAAGTGACCAAACAGGTAGATGAGAGTAAACCGGTTGATGTGGTGCATATGGATTTCAGCAAGGCATTCAATAAGGTTCCCCACAGTAGACTATTATACAAAATGCGGAGGAATGGGATTGTGGGAGACATAGCAGTTTGGATCAGTAATTGGCTTGCTGAAAGAAAACAGAGGTTGTAGTTGATGGAACATGTTCATCTTGGTGTCCAGTTACTAGCGGCATACCGCAAGGGTTGGTGTTGGGTCCACTGCTGTTCATCATTTTTATAAATGACCTGGATGAGGGCTTAGAAGGGTGGGTTAGTAAATTTGCGGACAACACTAAGGTCGGTGGAGTTGTGGATAGTGATGAAGGATGTAGTAGGTTGCAGAGAGACATAGGTAGGATGCAGAGCTGGGCTGAGAGGTGGCAAATGGAGTTTAATGTGGACAAGTGTGAGGTGATACACTTTGGACGGAGTAATCGGAATGCAAAGTACTGGGCTAATGATAAGATTTTTGGGAGTGCAGATGAGCAGAGAGATCTCGGTGTCCATGTACACAGATCCCTGAAAGTTGCCACCCAGATTGACAGGGTTGTTAAGGCAGCATACAGTGCCTTGGCCTTTATTAATAGAGGGATTGAGTTCCAGAATCAGGAGGTTATGCTGCAGCTGTACAAAGCTCTGGTACAGCCACACTTGGAGTATTGTGTACAGTTCTGGTCACCGCACTATAAGAAGGATGTGGAAGCTTTGGAAAGGGTGCAGAGAAGATTTACTAGGATGTTGCCTGGTATGGAAGGAATGTCTTACAAGGAAAGGCTAAGGGCCTTGAGGCAGTTCTCGTTAGAGAGAAGAGGGTTGATAGGTGACTTAAGAGACATACAAGATAATCAGAGAGTTAGATAGGGTGGACAGGGAGAGCCTTTTTCCAAGTATGGGGACGGCAAACACGAGGGGACACAACTTTAAAGTGAGGGGAGATAGGTATAAGACAGATGTCAGAGGTAGCTTCTTTACTCGGAGAGTAGTAAGGGTATGGAATGCTTTGCCTGCAACTGTAGCAGATTCGCCAGGTTTAAGTGCATTTAAGTCGTCATTGATTGCCTGTCCATATGGACGTACATGGAATAGTGTAGGTGGGATGGGCTTCAGGTTAGTATGACAGGGCGGCGCAACATCGACCTGTACTGCGCTGTAATGTTCTATGTTAAGTATATGATCACTAGAGATAGCCACTGCTTTTCTGCATAAAAGTTAAACAAGTTCTTTTCACTGACTGCAATTATCTGGCTCCATCTAGCAGCCTACTAACAAAGTCCACGCTCCATCTTCTTGGATTATATTCCAAAAAGGAGTAGCATTCTTGGAGGGGAGGTAAAAAGAAAGAACAAAATCAGCAATGGAAGATTATACTGAGCTCATTAGCTGGATTGTCAGGTACACAGTTTACGTTAAGTGCAAAACCAGACAATGTGGGATTGAAAAATGAAATGAGTAAGGCACCAAAATGTAATATGACTATTCATCAACTGAAAATAAAAAGTTTGCTTAATTATATGTTGTAACAAAGACATTAAGTGTCTGATATGACAAACATTTTCCCATCAAGAACTACATGCACTATTTAGTATATTGTCCTTCTGTAATACAAACAGAAGAGGTCTATTTCATCTTGCTATATGGAAAAATGCTGGTAGTTTCACTCAATTTATCAATGTAAACATAGGATCTCCTGCCTCATTTCCCAAGATACAAAACAGGGCAACCAGAGAGGATAGTAACCTTCAAGCTGCAACACATTTGTAGAATTTTGAAATGGTAACTTTTAGACTTTACCATTGTAGGCACCATCTCCCAGTCACTTTTTCCTCAGCACTACTATCATCATGTCAGCCGTGCTGCTCACAAGGTGTTCAACAGTTTACATGATATCCCAGTCCACATCTGAATTAAATCAAACCAAAGGACAGCAGGGGAAAGAGCACAAATATTAAAATAAATAGTTGAAATTAACCAAGTAATGGACATGCTTAGTCAGTTTGATGTACACATTTCTCACTGATACGCTTTTTTGAAGCAAAAAAAAATGCACACCACAATTTGTTTATATATCTTAGAAAAATGTCCAAGGTGCTTGACAATACAGATAATGAAGAAGCAGCTGGCATTTGTCGGAGGGCTACGAAAGGTGACCAAAAAATAGGTGGGAGAGAAGAAGATTTGGTGAGGCTTTTAGAAAAAGACATACAGGAAAGAGAAATTTGTCTCTCCCACCTTGCTTGGGAGAGGAAATCCAGGCAGAATGACAAGACGAACACCCAGCAGGCAACTTTGGGCAGGCAACAAGAGAGAGAAAGAAGAATCAGTTGGTGTTAATGCTCAATAAGGCAGTGACAACTGAATCAATGGGCTCTTTTGGAGAATTTCAGCAGATGCCCTGGAGTTTAGAGGCTTATCCTAAGGGAAGTCAAGCCTGAGACAATGGCAGGAGAAGATGAAGGTAAAGGAATAACAGTGACAATTTTCTGCAGGCTCACCATTCAAGAAATGCATGTTCTTCAGGCTCAAATCAAATAATTTCAAAAATATGCATTTTTTTTTCAGCTACAGCTTCAAAAAGATACACATTCCAAATATTTATAATGTGTTGTGATTTGGAACATGGATTGGACACTTTGTTAGATTCCAAAACAAACTAAAATTGCAAAACATCACACAGCATAAACCAAACGATTTTCATTTTAAAGATGATTATAAATTAAAAGATTTTAACACACGAATTTGTAAAGACTCAGACTGACTGCGAAGTCTAAAGGGCATGCAGTATAATGTCAACAGTGCAATTCAAAAAACATTATTTTCAACTAATTATGGCAAGCATTAGCCAAAAGCGAACTGCTGAAAATTCTCTTCTGTAATATTAAATCTGCAATCTCACCTTAATGAATCTTCCCACTATCTGTGATGTGTACTTGGGCAGCTGCTGAACTTTCCCATGCAAGATCAAGGAGACAAGAATATACTTTTTATAAGACTCCAACATAATGTGACTGACTGCCATGGCTGGAGTTGTTATTGCCTGAAGAAAAATAAAAATGGATACTTCTAATTGTTAATCAGCCACCTACTTTATGAGTAAAATTGCAAGAACAATAAATAAGATTTATAAAAGTAAAGGCAGGTTTCCCTGCTTGCACCACAATTGCAATACGACTCAAATTCCATGCAACATAGATGCAATATTTAAGATATTTACTAAATAGCCCTGAATGTGTAATTTTCTAGAGTGTGTTGCATTCAATGCAGAAAACCTCTCATCCAATCTGCTTCTTAGAATAAAACTGACATTACACCTGAGGAGATGCAGCCTTCATGAAAAGTAAATCATAATTGCTAAACTGGTAGCATTTAAAACAGAGTCCAATAACCATCAGTCACCTGATAGCATCAATAATTTGGTGGAGGGAATTCATAATCACAAAATACAAATATTGTATTGCAACTTTACAAAGGTTTTAATATGTTAATGCAGTATTGTTAAGGAAACAAATATTCAAAAAAGTAGGATATGTTTT
Organism: Chiloscyllium punctatum; assembly: GCF_047496795.1. Lineage (NCBI taxonomy): Eukaryota > Metazoa > Chordata > Chondrichthyes > Orectolobiformes > Hemiscylliidae > Chiloscyllium > Chiloscyllium punctatum. The sequence goes on from NC_092778.1 coordinate 53,391,763, forward strand.
CTGATATCACCCCCAACTATGTTCATTTTTACCTGTTCATAGAAATACAGTGCCCGCTCAAAATTCTTGAGTCCCGTGTAAATCATGCCACCATAATAGTAATAACATAAAAAGTGCTTGGCATCATAGGCTCCATTTTCTTTACAAATATCTGTCATATCTACCTCCAGGTAAGGAATTGCAGGATTGAAGCATTTTGCTAGCAGGCAAAGCTATAAAATGGAGAAAAAAGGGTCACTGAACATATAAAGATCTTGGATATTACTGTGCTTTTGAAAGCTAAGAGTAAGAAATCATGCACCAATTTGATAGGTGAACAGCTTTAAAAGATACTGTGATGCAAAAGTCAACCCTCACAAAAGAATAAAAACAATGCAACCAGCTATAATTCGCACACCAAATTACACAAAACTACATGGAAACATTAAATGGTGTAAATCAGGATGCAAAAAATTCTTAAATATAGATTTAACCATACATTGTGAATAAATGCAAAAAATAATAACTTGCACAGTGTAAGAGTGCATGTACTTCTATCATTGATGAAATATTTCATGTACACACAGCATGGCACTTGATTACAAAGTTTACTGCCTCTGATTTTGGCAAGCATGAGAAACAAACATCATCTGAACAGTGATATTGGGAGGTCCAAAGTAAATGTAATCCTCAAATTTACAACTTGTACTGCAATACAAGTTTTAAAGTCAACTGAAACCATCTGAAGACTAAACGGACAGCAAGTTGCATCAAACATGTCATTGTACTCAGCATCGCAACACTTAGACTGCTCATGCTGCTTGTTGTATAAATAGCTGCTTGTTTTGAAAAAAACTGGACTAATTTTCAGTCATTTAAAAGTACTGACAATAATTAAAATAACAGTAAATGATTTGGATATGAGCGTAATAGGTATTGTTAGTAAGTTTGCAGATGACAACAAAATAGGAGGTGTAGTGGACAGCGAAGAGGGTTACCTCAGGGTACAACAGGATCTTGATCAGATGGGCCAGTAGACTGAGGAGTGGCAGATGGAGTTTAATTTAGATAAATGTGAGGTGCTGCATTTTGGGAAAGCAAATCTTAGCAGGACTTATACACTGAGCTGAAAAAGTGTTGCTGGAAAAGCGCAACAGGTCAGGCAGCATCCAAGGAGCAGGAGAATCGACGTTTCGGGCATGAGCCCTTCTTCAGGAATGAGGAAAGTGTGTCCAGCAGGCTAAGATAAAAGGAAGGGAGGAGGGACTTGGGGGAGGGGCTTTGGAAATGCAGCAGGTGGAAGGAGGTCAAGGTGAGGGTGATAGGCGAGAGTGGGAGTGGGGGTGGGGGCGGAGAGGTCAGGAAGAAGATTGCAGGTTAGGAAGGCGGTGCTGAGTTTGAGGGATTTGACTGAGACAAGGTGGGGAGAGGGGAAATGGGGAAACATCATTTATTGCATCCGCTGCACCCGATGTGGTCTCCTCTATACTGGGGAGACAGGCCACCTACTTGCGGAACGTTTCAGAGAACACCTCTGGGAAACCCCGACCAACCAACCCAACCACCCCGTGGCTCAACACTTCAACTCCCCCTCCCACTCCACCAGGACATGCAGGTCCTTGGACTCCTCCATCGCCAGACCATAGCAACACAATGGTTGGAGGAAGAATGCCTCATCTTCCGCCTAGGAACCCTCCAACCACAAGGGATGAACTCAGATTTCTCCAGTATCCTCATTTCCCCTTCCCCCCACCTTGTCTCAGTCAAATCCCTCAAACTCAGCACCGCCTTCCTAACCTGCAATCTTCTTCCTGACCTCTCCGCCCCCACTCCCCACTCCTGCCTATCACCCTCACCTAGACCTCCTTCCACCTGCCGCATTTCCAACATCCCTCCCCCAAGTCCCTCCTCCCTGCCTTTTATCTTAGCCTACTGGACACACTTTCCTCATTCCTGAAGAAGGGCTCATGCCCGAAACGTCGATTCTCCTGCTCCTTGGATGCTGCCTGACCTGCTGCGCTTTTCCAGCAACACATTTTCAGCTCTGATCTCCAGCATCTGCAGTCCTCACTTCTCCTCGAGTACTTATACATTTCATGGTAAGGTACTCGGGAGTGTTGCTGAACAAAAAGATCTTGGAGTGCAGGTTCATAGCTCCTTGAAAGTGGAGTCGCAGTTAGATGGGATAGTGAAGACTGCGTTTGGTATGCTTTCCTTTATTGGTCAGTGTACTGAGTACAAAGTTGGGAGGGTCATGTTGCAGCTGTACAGGACATTGGTTAGGCCACTTTTGGAATATTGTGTGCAATTCTGGTCTCCCTGTCAGAAAGATGTTGTGAAACGTGAGAGGGTTCAGAAAAGATTTACAAGGATGTTGCCAGGGTTGGAGGATTTGAGCTACAGGGAGGGGTTGAACAGATTGGGGCTGTTTTCCCTGGAGCGTCAGAAGCTGAGGGTTGACCTTTATAAAGGGGGATGGATCAGATAAATAGACAAAGTCTTTTCCCTGGGATGGGATAGTCCAGAACTAGAGAGCATAGGTTTAGGATGAGAGGGGAAAGATATAAGACTTAAGGGGCAAAGTTTTGAGGGTGGTACGTGTATGGAATGAGCTGCCAGAGGAAGTGGTGGAGGCTAGTACAATTGCAACATTTAAAAGACATCTGGATAGGTATATGAATAGGAAGGCTTTGGAAGGATATGGGTTGGGTGCTGGCAAGTGGGACTAGATTGGGTTGGGATATCTGGTCGGCATGGACATGTAGGACCAAAGGGTCTGTCTCTATGCTGAACATCTCTATGACCAAGACTAATCCATTGAGCAACCCAGGTGTACCAAACACCAGATATCATCCATCTGATTGCATTTCATTCAAGTAGGTTTCTCCTCCTGTCCAGTTTTTCTCTATTAGTCACTTTAGTTTATGCCAAAATATAAGGGAAACAAAAATACAAATGGGGAAAATGTTTGACTTGCCACCACACTTCTAATTTTCAATTTTAAAAAAATTGCAATGCAAGAAAGAAAATGACTGTATTCCAAAGGGCATCTCAAATTATCAAACTATTCTCAAGAAACATTACGATCCTCAAAAATATCATAACTGTCAATGAAAATACCATTCATTGTATCCAAATTAAGGCTAGTTGCACACAAAATAACACATCTTACCTGGCAGAGGTCAGCATGAACGGAGGTAAGTTGGTTTGTATTCATCTGCATCTTGTCAATGGCCTGTTTTAGAATGCTAATGCCTCTCAGTGGCTTTAAAAGATAAATTTTAAATGAAATATCACTTTTTTTCCTCTAATACATTAAATGCAAAAACAAGAGTTTTCCCTGAACTAGTCCCACTGATATCAGTAGTGGGCTGAGCAGTATAAAATCTCTCATAAGTCCCATGCACTACATTATGAAAGTGATAACTTGACACAGAACTAAATCTTGCAAAATTTAGCATAAACTTTTTAATACATCTCATATTGAAACCACTAATATGTCAATGTTATGTGTATAAAGTTGCAATTGTTGATAATCTACCTTCCCACATAAAAGCAGTCTTTGATCTATAATCAAATTTCTGGGTAACAAGTGTTTCAATACTGAACCATCCATCCTTAATCAGAGTGAAATGCATAATGATGTATTTCTTGAAATAGTATGTACTTTGTTTTTGTTCTTACAAAGAATGTAACTACTGCACTTCCCTGAATACATGAATGCCTAAAGTCACTGATCCAACATGAAATGTTCTGGTCGAAAACTCCTCATGCACTGATTTTATGCAGATAAATTTTACAGATAAAAGTCCTATCAAAAGAGATTGGCAGCGTTTATGGAAATAGTACACTAGTATTAATGCACACTGTAAAAGTCCCAACTTCTGACCAAGACCAATAGAATTCCACGTGCAAACATGGTTTTAAAAATCGCATATTTACACCCACAAAAACAGATTGCTGGAAAAGCTCAGCAGTTCTGGCAGCACCTGTGAAGAGAAATCAAAGTTAACCTTTGGGTCCGGTGGGGACCCTTCCTCAGAGCCGGACCTCAAATGATAACTTTGATTTCTCTTCACAGATACTACCAGACCTCTGTTTTTTGGCTGTAAATATGCAATGTTTTTAAAATCTCAAAACTGTTTGCACATGGAATTCTATTGGTCTTGATCAGAAGTTGGGACTTTTACAATATACATTAATAGTAGTGTACTATTCCCATAAATACTGCCAATCTCTGGTGGGACTTATATCTGCAGATATTATCGCATAAAATCAGTGCATGAGGAGTTTTCCATCAGAACATTTGACGTTGGATCAATGACTTTTGGCATTCATGTAATCAAGGAAGTGCAGCAGTTACATGAAGTGTAAGCACAGATGCTACCAGACCTGCTGAGCTTTTATTTTTCTGATCTACAGCATCTGCAGTTCTTTCAGTTTATACTGCATATTTACAAGGCAGCCATGAAAATTATTGAAATACAAAGCAGGATCATCTAGTAATCATATTTAACATCAACTTTTAAGGTGCATAGTATAGTTAAAGTAGCTAGTTAAAGTAGAAAGGAGATATAATCATAATCTTTATCATAGAAGCATATAACTGCCAGGGTCAGCTCTGCGAAAAGGTTATCCAATTAGACCCATTCCCCCACTCTTTCCCATACTTTGAAAATGCTTACTTTTCCAAGTACTTAATTTGACACTGTCCATAATTATCTGAAATTAGAAATATTTACTTGTAATTTTTACCTCATTTGCTATTTCTCAACATCATGTACTATTTCCATACTAAAAGAACAGGCGGTCGACTTGTAGCAACATCTGCCAATGCTCTTCACTAAGCTGCTGAAATGTGCAAGCATATTCCTCATCTCTCCAATCTATACCTCAAACCAACTTGACTTTTAATAAACTTATTAGAACATGATATAATAATTATCCAGGTAATAGTTTCATAGTGATACTTTTATGCAAATATTCACAGTAATGTTTTATTCAAATACAGATGTGTAAGAAGTAAATGTGAAATATTACAAATGTTTACCTGTTTTCTTTCTACTAAAGCATTTGTCAATTGATGGCAAAGGCTGGCAACTACAGAAAGATGAAAATATAAACACAATCAGTGCGAAAAATATATTTCAATAAATTGAAAAGTGAAGATTTGATTGTAAATGTGGAAAGCACATTATAGAAAAGGGACTTACAGGTATCTGTTGCATATCTGATGTGTTCACCATTGCAAGTGCTAATAAAAAGTTGAACTTGCGAAAATAAGGTCTCAAAATCTGGGATACTGGGCATAGAAAATTTCACATACCTGCACAAAAAAAAATTTAAAAATATTGATTTATATCATTCAATTTTCTTTGGTAATATATCAAAACAATATTATTTTTCTTGCATCTAGCAATGTTAACCTAGAAAACAAGTCCAAACATACCAGTCTTCACAATTACAATTATGTAAAATTAAGATTTTCATCTAATACATTTACTTTTAATCCTTAAGATTCTAAAGCATTTCAAAGACAATTTCTACAGCACCCACATCCAACCTGTTGAACAAGGAAGTGTGGGTTCTGCAACATGTCTATACAGAAATTTAGATTATCTCAATGCAAGAAATAAAAGTACTGTACATTCAGACAGTGTCTGCAAATCTAGAGAATATTCGTAACCTCAACGGTATGTTTCTGTCTCCAAAGTATATGATGGAAATTATTAACTCAGGCTTAAATGTTAAGTGTATATCATTTTACAGACAGTTTGGTTCTACAAAGTAATACTGTTGTAATTTGGACTACTCCAGCTAAAAGTTTTCTGCATGCCAAAACGTATTTCCATATTCAGGTCTAAACCTCTCACAAACTAGAATATGAGCACTGAGTCAGTCATAGAGCTGTACAACTTGTCCATGCCGACCAGATACCCCAATCTAATCTAGTTCCACTTGCCAGCACTTGGCCCATATCCTTCCAAACCCTTCCTATTCATATACCCATCCAGATGCCTTTTAAATGTTGCAATTGTTCTAGCCTCCACAACTTCCTCTGGCAGCTCATTTTTTTATACATACCACCCTCTGCGTGAAAACGTTGCCCCTTAGGTCTCTTTTATATCTTTCCCCTCTCATCCTAAATCTATGCCTCTAGTTCTGAACTCCCCCAGCCCAGGGAAAAGAGTTTGTCTATTTATCCTATCCATGTCCCTCATGATTTTATAAACCTCTATAAGGTCACCCCTCAGCCTTCTATGCTCCCTGGAAAACAGCCCCAACCTATTCAACCTTTCCCTATTGCTCAAATCCTCCAACTCTGGCAATATCCTTGTAAATATTTTCTGAACCCTTTCAAGTTTCACAACATCTTTCCAATAGGAAGGAGACCAGAATTGCACGCAATATTCCAAAAGTGGCCTAACCAATGTCCTGTACAGCTGCAACATGACCTCCCAACTCCTGTATTCAATACTCTGACCAATAAAAGAAAGCACACCAAACGCCTTCTTCACTATCCTATCTACCTGTGACTCTATCGTCAAGGAGCTATGAACCTGCACTCCAAGGTCTCTTTGTTCAGCAACACTCCCTCAGACTGTACCATGTATAAGTCTGACATAAGTTTCAAAGTACACCTTGAAGAAATTATTGACCAGTTTCTTTCCTTTAAATTTCATGTTGGTTTCTACTTTCACACACTATACTTTAGGGGACAATTACCAAAGGCAACAGATATTCTAGAAACCAATTAATTAGACAGTAATTTACAAAAGCAACACAGCCTTTTAAGTAAATAACACTTAAAAACTTAGTGAATATGAAGCTCCTTCTGGTCACAGATAGCAATAATGATTTTTTTGGGAAAAGCTAACTATAGAGTAACAGTTTAGATTAGATTGAGGCAGGAATTGAACCCGGGTCTCTGGCGCTGCAAGGCAGCAGTGCTAACCACTATGCCACCATGCCGCCCACAAAATCATTTCCTATTACAATAGCATCCACTGGAAACCCACAGAGATGTGGGGAGGACATGTAAACTCCACACACGCAGTCATCTGAGGCTGGAATTGAAGCCAGGTCCCATGTATTGTGAGCAGCAGTGCTAACCACTGAGCTATTGTGACTTCAATATCTGTGTCGCTAGCACAATGGCTAATGAGTACATCAAAAGTGTTGATCCCCAAAAATCCTCAAAACGCACAACTAACCCTTTGAAAATTAAATCTGAGGTTTACACTCATTTGCATAATGAAAATCTATCCTTAAGACTATTACATGTCAATGGCCACCTACAGAGTTTCACAACAGTCAAAGTTTGGACTACCATGGTCAGATTAACTTATGTGATTTAATTACTTGGTATACTTTGTTTCTCGGACATGAATAAATAATTCCTAATGTATGCAAGTAGCATTGGCTTAACTGCCTTCTTTCTGATATACTTTCATCCGAACTGATAACATTTTCTAATTCCTTAACATATGACTAAGCCACCGCAGAGAAGGTAACTTCCTTAAATGAGCAACCACAACATTTTTATGACAGGAACAAAGGAAAAATATCATTATTCTGTATGAATTGTCCCATCCATATAATTTACATTATTTGATGATCCAATAATCATTTGAAACTTACAATACAGCCAAGACTCCCAGAGAATGCTCCTGCACATCCAACGCACCTAGCACTGTATCCAAGTGAGACAGGTTTTTTGCAAGCAGCTCTCCACTCTTATTAATGAGGTCACATAGCTGAGTCATTTGACCTAAAAAAAAAGTAAACCAAGTGTTAAATCTATACAACTAAAAGTTTGCTTCAAACATATTCTAAACTTCAAACAAACAGAAAATTGATGTTTATCTACCCACTCTACTAAGTGATTTCAATCCTCTTCAGTTAACTGAGTATTTAATGCTATCAACAAATTTTGATATTAAAACCATGATATGCAACCAAAGGATATTTTGAGAAATAGCATCCAAGTATGGCACAGCACTGTTTACATCCTTCATGTTTTCTGAAAAACCCATCCTTTCCATATAAATAACAAACTAATCAAACTGTCAGCTTGATGTCAATACAATTTTTATTGAGAAGGCCCTGTGACCTTATCCATGGTCTTTTGAGCGCACATTTCATTTCTTCTATTTTTTCAATACCCCTATGGTTCTTATGAAGTTATATTGGCCAGTGATTAATTTACATCTTTTCAAACGAGTATTAGTCTTATTTACTTTAAGGCATGAGTAGCTTACTTCAACTCAATGCTGACCAATTCAAAACAATCTTCCTCTATTTTAAACTGTTATGCTGAACTGTCTCAAGTTCAACAACTCAACTCCCATATCAAAAGGAATTTTGACAGATCATGATAAAAAACTGCTAGTTGTTTCTCTACCCCTGAATAAGGTTGATAATTAATGAATGACAGCAGGGCTCATATTATTTCCATTTTGAGGTACTCAATTTGTTTTCCTATATGATTATTCCATCTCTCTTTTTGCGTACTTGCACTTCAATATGATAACCAAGGCAAAGCATGTGCCTTGTTTCCATAGGATTTCTCTTTCATCACTCTTTCATACACCGCTGTAGCTTTATTTTTGAAAGTCTATAAAATAATTTTATTATTTCCCTTTGTTACCAATGAGTGAGTGAGTCTTCCTTTTCTATTATTAGACCCACGTTTCCTTTCTAAAATCCCTTAAATTTAAGTTTCTCTGCTCAGCTAAGTCTCTGTGCTTTATGTGATTGGTTATTTTCCTGAGGTTTTGCACACGAGATACAATTCGCACACAAAAACTTCTGCAAACAGTTAAAGTTTATTAAAGCTTGTACAAGCTGGATGACCCCCTTTGTCCTCCCTCGCAGGCGTGCGAGGTTGAGTCAAAGTGAAGCCCTGAACAAAATAAATACACCCCCTTTACACAGGTCAGTTGTCCATGCCTCCGATGCTCTGGCCACTCCCCCACAATCACATACCATGCAAGACAACCACCAATTACTCACAGTCACATGTTACCCCAGGTACAATGTTAGAATGAGATCATCCTCAGAGATAATGCAAATGCTAATGTCCTAATCCTGGGGAATCTTTATGCAGATGATTTTCTGACTCAATGATTCCCCAAGACAATGCAGGTGTGACATACCTCTGGCCAGAAAGCATTTCTGGATGGAAGAGATTGAATTATAGTTTAACTTGACAATAGCAGGGGAGTAATAGCAAATGACTGTCTAAATGAAGTGTAAATTATAATGGATAGTCATCTGCATTCTTTCATGATTGTCGTCCCCACCCAAAGAGAGTGTAGTTTAACCCTTTAATATTACATTAATGTCCAGAGAGATATTCCCATTTAATCTTTTAATGTTACATATGTCTTGAGACATGATAATAAATTTGCACTGATTATTACCTGTTTAACTGTTTCCAACTGCATGTGTTATTTTGGCTTTAAGTTAAAATATTTAGGCTTTAAAAATAGTCCATCAACAATTCTTACATTCATTTGAAAGATGGCACCCTTCAGTAGTAAATTGGAGTTACAGCCTAAACAGTGCACAAAAGCCTTTCAAGCGTGAGTATCACCAGTTCAGATACAACTGGCACTAAACAATATAAGCCTGAAGATCCTAGGTCAAATCTTCCACTCACATTAGGTCACTTCATTTCAGCCAGACCTAGAGCTGACTAATCTTTCAACAGACATAGAAAGTGAAAAACAAATTTTAAGTTTCTGCTCTCACTTTAAAATGAGTGCTGCCAGAGGAGAGCATCATGTTCAACTGTGACATCCTGTACATTCAATTACTCAAACTCAAGTTCTCCCCCCTCACCTACACACTCACTGTCTCTCTCTCTCTCTCTCTCTCTCACACACACACACACACACTCTGCAACTTTTGATCATTACTTTGTGAAAATTAGATACCAATATGAAACCAAATGTATTAATTTTCTTAAAACTGGGTTAATTGCGTTTCAAGGTCACACCATTCTAAAGCAGGATTTCTTAAACTGAATCACAACCACCAAAGGGATCAGCTGAAACAACCTGGGGGTCCCAACTCCCAAACTTTTATTGGTGGCCATGAAGTACAGCAGGGCTCAATAGCGCGTTTGGGGCCAGGACGACTGGCCAAATAGTCTGTCAATTAAGATGGTGAGCACCCACAGCAGCCAAGCTAGTTTAGACCATCCCATTGACTAGCTAATCAATGATTGCTATTTTTCTGAACAACAATCTTTGGCCTTTAGGACATGCCAGATTGAGTAATGTTCTTTCTTTCTTTCTTGCCTACCTCACAAACTGGACACTTCTCTTGATGTATGCTGGAGTTTGTTCTACTGCTTGAATTGAACATGACTACAAATGACTCTTCCACACCCCACTTCCCGACTACGACAATGTCTGCTCCACCACACAACTTGACTGCAACTGCTGCCTTCCCCCGATTCTTGAGAACCACTCCTCAATGTAGCCAGACTACAAATAAATGCTTGACGCTGCAAGTGAGAGCACATGCAACAGACAGCGTGTACAACAACGGTTTAAATGGTCTATGTGAATATGAAAGAACAAGTCTAAGAGTGAGAGGTTGTGTGATGAGAGAGGGAGGGAGACAGAGACAGACAGTGAGTATAGGTTGTGAAATGCGTTTCACAGAACACCACCTGCTATAATTCTAAAACCAAGTGTAAACATATTTGTCCTAAATTCACCAAGTTCAACAGGCACATGACTGCACATTATCCGCCAGTGCTTTGAAGTTTGCAGCTTAAGACTGTTACATAAAGTCTGTTAAATAGTAGGTGTGATACTTGAATTTGATTGACTTAATTTGAAGTGCTACAGCATTAAATTGGGAGGACTGCACAATAATTTCAATTTAAATGCATTCACTGCATTGATCATATGTGCCAAGTATCTGTCGTTTCTCTGGTTCAATGCATTCAATTTTGATGTTATGTTTACAAGAAATTCAGTCTAACAACCACGGTATGTGACAGCTCACTGCACGCTTCATTCCTGAATTTAAGGAAAGCAATGATTTTCAGACAACAGATCTAAAAATCTTGACTTAATTGCCTCACATCAGCATGGAGGATTAGTTCACCACAGACAGCTTGGAGTTTATTGAATAAGGATTTAAACAAATCAACAAAGATAGTTGCCCAATTGAACCCAGGTCCCTGGAGCTGTGAGGCAGCAGTGTTCACCAATGAGCCACCATGCCATCCAGCTATAGTCACTGGTTTGTGCTGGATGGATAATTCACTTAATTTTTTTGATCACATTTGGAATTCCTAATTGTTTGGGGAAATTAATTTTGACTGAGTAAGCATATAACTACTTGAGATTTCAGGATTTTTCTTTTTTTTTTAAAGAAGTGTGCACATTCTGTTAATTCTTTCCACATAATCTATAATCAGGGCCTTGACATTACTCAAAATTACATGGCTCAAAATTTACAAGCTTAACAACTTTCATGAAAGAAATTCAAATCTTTATTTGTTAATGCTTGTTGTTGCGATTTTAGTGCTAATTGACAGAATTTCTACAAAATGTATCAAAGTCCACATTTGTGCCAAGCATGGCTGGTATGCCTTCAGTTGTGATGGAAATCAGTTTCTTGATTGGAATGTTTTTGAAAGTCTGTGTGTATATCCTCACTTCTATTCTCTTGGTAAGGAATAAGAGGATAAGAAGACCATCTTTAGAAGTTTTGCCCTTAAGAACTATAGGTATAAAATGATCAGTCATCGTATTACAGTGAGAATTTTCACAGTCCTTGTCCTGCTGTAGTTGACGAAAGACATCTTTGGACAAAGATTTCACTCATCTCAGAAGCACAAAGTGATATGCTCTAGATTGCTGTTATTTCTTCCTTATTCTTAAAAATCATTAAATAAAGATTCAGCAACCAGTCATTACTTTTTGAATTACTTCAGCAACTGCGAATATTCTTGTGTTTTGCCTAAAGATGGCAAGTATGAAATCATGCTTCAGCACAAACCATACCTTTTGCAGCTGATTTTTTAAAAAAAACAAATGTTGAGCTTTCAAAACAGCTTTCAGCTTGTCAATTTTTTTGTCCGAAGTATTCTGCTCAAGAAAATACTATCCTTAGATTTACTGTGTACTGTTCTGGTGTCATTACAAATTCTCCTTTTTACTTATCAATATAATTTAATGAAATTTAAGACAGACTCTCATCTTTTACAGTTGTTAACAGAAATTCATTTTCCCATTCAGCATGGAAGTTCTACATTTTTAATTGGTCTAGGCTCATCATCCTTCATTATTGCTTCACCCTACAGTTCGTGAGAAAATTCTGCTGCATATCACGCTGGAGATAGGTCTCTGGATCCAAGCTTCTGGAACATCCAGAACGCTGCTGGCTGCTTTCAAGTGTGAAGACATGGGAGCTCATGTCAATGGTCATGATTTCCCAGCACTGGTCAGCAGTTCCCCAAACCTCAGATCTACAAAGATAAGCAGTTGAAGAAAAAAAATGCAGGTCTACAGAGAACAGACACAGGAGTGAAACTAACTGGGCTGCTCTTCCACTAGTCTGGTTGGACATGATGGGCCAAATATGTTTCTTATTTCTAGTGAGATGTTAAGGGGCTAATTTGCTCTGCTGACCTGCAGGAAATTAGATGTGCCGAGGCTACAGGCTGTATGCCTCTGTCTTAGGGTAGTATGTCTCCGTCTTACAGTTAGAATGTAAGGAATTTACATTTCCATCTCTTGCCATTCAGAGCCATTTGCACGGCCATTTCTTAGTTATTCAGAGTAAAAGAATTACATTGTCATTTCCTATTCAGAATCAATAAGAACATTGCAATTAAAATTCTGACCACTCCCTGCAGTTTAAAAAGAAATTCACAACAGATCTGGCCATTAAGGGATGTTTTACATTACATTGTTTCAGGAAATGATGTGATCACTACATCGTGTCTTGAGTGTCATGTGTCTGTGGGGGAATGGCTGGAGGTCATCTTATGGGCATTACTGATGGCAATGTGAAACTCTTGCACTGTATAAAGGAAGAACTGTTTTCTTTTGTTCAGGGAGATCCCTTGACATGGCTTCACAAGCTCTGCGAAGAGTGTTAAGGGTTCCTCCACAGCTTGTACTTGCTTAATAAATTTTGGTTGTTCACAGAAGTTGGTATATTGCAGTTGCATCAAGTATGTAAGAATCTCAAGAAAAAGAACCCAACACTAGTACTGTAATATAATGACTTCACACTTCAGTTTCTAGGATTTTTTTTACTAATTTGTTTATATTGCCACCAGAAAACACATTTTACCCTACAAAGATTGATTGTATGGACCAAACTGAAACCAAACATAATGCACCAAGCTAGCAGAGCCTATTAAGACTGTGCACTTTTCTCTATCTGGGCAGTTTCTAGAAGCTTTACATAAGCAGATGGTGAGGTCAACTGTTAGACACTCAGTGATCGATGATCCTGGAAGGACAAGAGTGGCAAAAGCAGTGAAAAACCTCCAATTGCAAGTATCCCTCCAAAGCCATGAACTATCCTGAGTTCACATTTCTTCACAATCATTGGACCAAAATATGGAAGTACCCTTCCAAACAATATGGTGTTTGTACCCAATCAAGGTGGACTGCAGCAGTTCAACACAATGGCTCAAAAGCATCTTTCAGGGCAATTCAGGATAGGCAACAAATGCTGGTTTTGCAACAACACTTGCATTCAATTAACAAATAAAGAAAAACGATGTTGCCAGAACTGAAGATCTTGAACTACAAGGTACAGTTGAGGAGGGAGACTGATGGAAGATTACATCAAGATGTATAAAATAACAAGTAAAGATGGAGTTTATATTTCCTTAGGGGAGAAGTCAAAAACAAGAAGTCATAGGTTTAAACTAATGGGTGTCAGGATTAGAAGTGAGTTAAGGAGAACCTTTTACAAACAAAGGTTGACTGGGACCTGGGACACTGTCTGAATGTAATACAGTCAGAAAGATCCAGCACATTTAAAAAGTATTTGGTCTTGTACTTTAGTTGCAGTACCAAGACAAGTTTTAGCCATCTTGGTGTAGATATGACAGGCTAACACAGACCACTTTTGCTGCTATTAATATTCGTAATTTTAAGAAAGGAGATAGTGGTACACTTAAATCCCAGGAACAAAAACAGAAACCTGAATTTCGGACTAGGTAATTGTGTCCTCAAGACATTATAAATCATTTTATTTTGGATTAGAGAACATTAGCATCATTAGTTATGCTGCTGAACTAGTAATCAAGAAACAAGAGTTCAAATCCCACCACAACATCCAGAGAATTTAAATACAATTAAACAAACCTGTAATTAGAAATTGCACCAGTTAAGTCACCATGCAACCATAGGACTGTTGTGAAAATCCATCTCATTCAATATCAGCTTTTTGAGAGGAAAATTTGACAGCCACATCTGGTGTGACTGATGTATGATTCCAGACCTACTTGCAGTTGACTCTTAAGTGCCTTCTGAAATGGCCTAGAAAATCACTCAGTTGTTAACAGTGCAGTTTACCATCATTTTCTGAAAGGCAATTAGGGATGGGCAACAAATACTAGCCTTGCCAACGATGCCCATTTCCAATAAAGGATTTTTTAAAAAATCACTTTTTAAAATTTCTAACATGCAAATAACCAAGATCATACATATTAAATGTTCATTCTCATAATGTACTATATTTAATTAAATTAAATTCCGAAAGAGTTATCAGACTCAAAACTGCTTCTCTCTCAACAGATGCTGCCATACCTGTTGTATTTCTCCAGGATTTTCTGGTTCAGACTTCTACCATCTGCAATATTTTGCTTTAAGTGACAAATTCAGTGCCACTTCTGTTCCAAGCATGCCCATCTTTAAGAAATTCAGTTCTTCTCACCAAGTGCATTGACATTTTAATACTTTGGCTCATTCACTTTCATTGCTTTTTATCTCCCTCGCAGTGTTTGATAAAGTATTTGCTAAAAGTCACTTTCACAGCTACACCTCCTTCCTCAATGACAACTCCGGCTACACCTAACTCCACGGATTCCAACTGATGTTCCATTCTTCATATTTAAAATCCAATCAAGATTATAAGTATCTCCAAGATATATAACATTCCTCAGACTGCGGCTCCTGCCACAACCTGAGAACCATACTTGGTGCCATGTGTCATCACATGCATACTCTTGATCCTTCTCTCCATCTGCACTGCCTTATGATAGCTCCTGAAGGGTTACACACGAAATGTCAACTTCTGCACTGCCTGATTTGCTGTGTTCTTCCAGTCTCCTGTCTGTCTACTTTTTATTCCAGCGTCCGCAGTTTTTTTTGTCTCATGATATCTCAAAGCTGTCTTGATCTCCTGTTCTATTTCATTTTTCGTTTAATTCAACAAGTCAACAAGAGACTTTTATCAGACGTTAAGATATGCAAGCTCCAAAATCTCAAGACCTTCTGAAGAATAGCCATATTGGACTCAAAAATAATAATTGTAGCTCTCTCCACAGATGCTTCCAGAGCTGCTGGAAAAAAACTATTTGTTGGTGTTGTTTGAGGAAGGAATGTTAAATAAGGCTCACGTGAAAAATGACGCTTCCAAAAACACAGCACTCTCAGCAACAGTGACAAGTATTAGGGTAGGTTACATGATTAAAGGAGCAGGGGAGTCATGATGCTGCCTGACCTGCTGCACTTTTCCAGCAACACATTTTTCAGCTCTGATCTCCACCATCTGCAGTCCTCACTTTCTCCTAGGTTACATGATTATCAGACTGGTGCTAGAACTACAATCTTTCCAAATCAGAGACAACTGCAGTACATCAAGTCAACCAGACATCTCCCATAGTTTTCTAAATTTTGGAACTGGTTGCAGCATTATCTCTAAAATTTACTCAATGTTTAAAAGTTATATTTGGGCTGGGTCTACGAAATAGACTTTTGCACTATATTTATTGTCCCAAATACTCCAGCAGAAATGATGGAAGGTAACACTTACATTTCCCTAGTAAAACCCACAATAGACATTTCTCTTCAAATTAATTCCCTGTTAGTTTAACTGTAATTCACTAAAAATTTTAATACCTAGAATTCCACATTAAACTTTCCTGCTTGCATCTCAAATGAATTTGCAACAGAGCAGACCCCAACCATTGTGACTACTGTATGAACAAACTTGAAGTTGCACTCAGCAATTCAAGATTATTTAACAGCATCCCTCTCCCCCAACCACCAAGAACAAGGCCCCAATGTTGCAAAACACTAAGCCACAAACCCCATGGCCAGACTCAATCACGATTTTATACCAGAAACTTGAAGTTTCTGATCAGTCACTTGTTATTCATGGAGAAGGCCCACCATTACCTTGACAACACAGTAAAGTAGCTCTGCCTCTTTGCAATGTCCCAAGCCAAATTTTTATAAGATCTGTAAAGTCTCAGCTTCAGAACAAACATGCATTTACATACAGGAAACTGTTCACTTTAAAAATGCAATAAAATTTCTAGCATCTGCAGTACTTTGTTTTTCTTGAAGGAGATATTATAATTGGTGATCAAAGTGGTCAAATTTAAGGAAGCCCTTAAAAGGACATGGGAAGAATTGGAGAGCTTAAGGCCTCAATGGATGAATACACTGAAGCTAGTAGGAATTGAAGAGTGGACATCTATAAGAGGAGCACAGAGAGAAAGACCAAGGTTTTATCTGAACATGGGGAAATAATTTTGAAGTATAGACGACAGTGGAAATCAATTTGGGAAAGCAATGGACAAATTAAATTTAATGCAAGTAAGCCTACTTTAGTGGTCTAAATTTCCAGTTTCAAGAATTATTTGTAACTCTCAACCTACTAGTATAGATCCAGGTTGAGCCTGAAAATAAGTTTTGTACAAAATCTGCTGATTCCACAATTGCTTAGCTCATTTGGCTGGACAAGTGGTTTGCAAATGCAGAGTACTGCCAACACTGAGGGTTCAATTCCCTGACAGCTGAGGTTTCAATTTAGGACTCAACCTCTCTCCTTGCCTGAGGCATAGTGACCCTCAAGGTAAACTACCATCAGTCATAGAGATGTACGGCACAAAAACAGACTCTTCAGTCCAACTCGTCTGTGCCGACCAGATATCCATTCATTCCTGATGAAGGGTTTTGCCTGAAACGTTGATTTTCCTGCTCCACGGATGCTGCCTGACCTATGCTTTTCCAGCACCACTCTAATCTAGACTCAGGTATCCTAACCTAATCTAGTCCCACTTGGCCCATATCCCTCTAAACCCTTCCTGTTCATACACCTAGCCTGATGCTTTTTAAGTGTTGTAATTGTACTAGCCTCCACCACTTTCTCTGGCAGCTCATTCCATACATGAACCACCATCTCTTTAATGAGAGAGCAGACCGATGGTCTGGTCGAACTCTGGCGACTTTATCTGTAGGCAAACCTTGTAAGACTACTTATATAATAAGTTGAAGAACTAACTTATACCTTTCAAAATCGATTGGTAAAGAAGCAAATCACTTAAGGAGAGGGAAGCAAACACCATTGAAAACAGTAGAACTTGAAAATGAACACACTGGTTGTACTGGAGTCTCATTTTCAGAAATAAAAGGCCAATTTGTGCTATTCTCAAGTATGACTGGATTTTCCTCCTAGATTTACAAACTGGAGAACGAGACATCTGTTTGGATTACACCAGGCATCTTAAAAGTACGTTAGTGACTGAAGAATTGCCTGCCCTTCCATATAACCTCTGTGGATGGGATCTGATAGTTGCCTAGGCCCAATGTTACTGAGTTGAGCTGAATGACGGCCCCGTGAGCGAATCAGCAGCGAGAGGCGGACGTCAATCACCGCCCGGAGACCAATGGGGCCTGGCAGAGGCTGGTATATCCGGTGTCATGATGCTCACTCGCGTTAAGGTAAACAGGCCGCGGAACATCCATCAAACGAAAGCAAAACGTGTGGAAGACCTTCTTCCCCTCCCGGTACGAAAAGACACTTGGAAAGGATCGAAGCTTTCACAGGCTGAAGGGTAACCGGCGCTTGGAGGGAGGGTAAGGAACGAGTATCTTTACCCTCCCCTTCAAAGTCCAGTCTGAGGAAATCGCCCTGAGAAAGAACCCTCGTTGGCACCGCTGTCCCTTACCTTGGGAGGAGAGCTGCCTCACGCTGTTGACGAACTGCTCCAAGGCGGACGCCATTTCTCAAACCGCCTCCCTTGCTCCTCATTCAAACACCGTGACACAGCAGCGGAGCGGCACGGCCGACCGACACCTCTCGCGAGATCTCGGCTGCGGCTCTCGCGCGGGAGGGGCGGGGGGGGAGAGCCTCGTGCCAGGACTGAGGGCCTGGAGGCGGTGAGGCATCTTAAAGCTGTATTACAAGGGTCTGATCTGAAGAAGGGTTGCTGCGCGTCGGCTCAGCTTTTTCTCCAGACATGCCGCTGAGTTGCTCCAGCAATTCCTGTTTTTTTCTTACAAGAGCCTCTTGTGGTGCAGTGGTAGTGTCTCCACCTCTGGGCGAAGAAAGCCTAAGTTCAGGTCACACTTGTTCCAGAATGACTAATAACATCTCTGTGCAGGTTGATCTAGTAAAATATCGAAAGCTGCATTAAAATAGGCACTTGTAGTAGTCTGGGTTCAAGTCCCACCCTGCTCCAGAGGAGTGTAGTGCGAGTTTCATTAGAAAATAAATTAGGTTGATTAGAAAATATCTAAAGCTATATTTCAAGTGCCGCTTGTGGTACACTGGTAGTGTTCTTACCTCTGATTGAGGAGAACCTGGGTTCAGGTCCCAGCTGTTTGCTGAGATGTGTGGATTGCCTTAAAAATATCGAAAGCTGTTTTGTACCTTTCAGACACAATTGCCATCTAATGAACCTACATTTTTGCTAGTTCGCAAGGTTACCATCTGTTGCTAGCAGAGTTTCTCACAATTGTGAAGTCATTGAAAACTATAAACTGGTCTCTGGAAATCTGGGGTACAAACAGAAAACACTTTTTAGATTAACACGTGAAAAATCACGATGTACGTGTCAAGAGCTGAAAACTTTAGATTAGAATGTTTGCTGACTAGTACAGAAAAGGGCTGCCTCCTCTGCTGTAACAAAAACTCTTTATGACTATGCTGTAGAAAGTCAACAGTCTGGCAGCATCTGTGGAGCGAGAAACAGAGTTAACATTTTGATTCCAATGACTTCTTCAGATTAGATTACTTTGTGTGGAAACAGGCCCTTCGGCCCAACAAGTCGACACAGACCCTCTGAAGAGCAACTCACCCAGACCCATTCCCCTACATTTACCCCTTCACCTAACATGATGGGCAATTTAACATGGCCAATTTGCCTAACCTGCACATTTTTTGGACTGTAGGAGGAAACCAGAACACCCAGAGGAAACCCACGCAGACACTGGGAGGATGTGCAAACTCCACACAGACAGTTGCCGGAGGCAGGAATTGAACCTGGGTCTCTGGCGCTGTGGGGCAGCAGTGCTAGGCGCTGTGCTGCCCACAAAATGAACCCTGAGGTCCTTGCTGGGGCCTCAGGGTTAATTTTGTGGGTGGCACAGTAGTTAGCACTCCTGCCTCAGCGCCAGAGACCCAGGTTCAATTCCCGCCTCAGGCGACTGGCTATGTGGAGTTTGCACATTATCCCTGTGTCTGCGTGAGTTTCCACCCACAGTCCAAAAAATGTGCAGGTTAGGTGAATTGGCCATGCTAAATTGCCCGTAGTGTTAGGTGTAGGAGAATGGGTCTGCGGGTCGGTGTGGACTTGATGGGCCGAAGGGCCTGTTTGCACACTGTAAGTAATCTAAGACTTATACTTGACTCAGCATTCACACAGTTTCTCTCTCCACAGATGCTGCCAGAACTGTTAAGTTTCTCCAGCATATTTTGTTTCTTTTTATGAATAAGAAAAGGGATACTTCAACTGTGTCGTGGGGAAGGGTTTAGATTCCTTGTGATCATAACAGCAACAGGCAATAAGTATTTGTAAAGCGACTGAAGCTTACAAGTTAACTTTTGAAGTCACAACGCTATCGTTCCTTTGCCTGCCCAAGTAACAGTTCCAAGTCCTGTTCAATTGAGACTCTCGCGAGTCAGTCTCCCACAAGCTGTCCAAGAAATAAGGAACAAAAGGGATCCCTTAAAGGGCACGTAGTCAAAACATGGGACAGTTTCTTAAATTACAGTTCAGAGGGTCTCTGAGCTCCATAGCAATGTGTTTGATTTTTAACTGCCCTTTTGAAGTGGCCCAACAAACCACTCCATTCAAGGAAAATTAGGGGTGGATAACAAATGCTAGCTGTGTCATTGATGCACATATTCTGTGAAAGAATACAAGGAGGATCTTAAATGCCTTGTTTAAAACAGTCCTACCAAAGATTTCAATCAAAGTATTTTCCTTTTAAATTAGAATTATGCCAATTTAACACTTTACAGATATGTGGAATTGAAACAATAACATGAAAACTGGAAATACTCAAGTGCACTGCAGGTCTTGGCAGCAACTGTGGAGTGAAAAATGGAGTCAAGAACAGTTCAAGAAGAAAAAGAATTTCATTGCATGATGTCTTTTATGACCTTAGGACACTCCAAAATATTTTGCAATCAATGAAGTACAATTGACGATAGCTACTGTTGTAACATAGCAATACAGAATTAAAATATTGTGAATGCTGAAAATCTAGAATAAAAACAGGAGAATGCAGAAAATACTCTGCAGATCAGGCTATATTTGTGTAGCTAGAAACACAATGAATATTGAAACTGTAACTCTATTTCTCAATGATTTGGAAATGTTTGTCATCCAAAATCTACCATTTCTTCATGTACACTTAATGCAGAAGTAATTGAAATTGTTATAATCTATAGCATGACTTTCTCACTACTTTTTCCCAAATTTTCATCTCTTCACCTGAATGTTAAGTTTTCTCAATGCTTGATGTGCTTTCATAACTTTTAAAAAGCAATACATTTCCTTATTTTGCAAGAGGGCAAGATAAGTTGTAAATACTTAAGAGTCCTGCCATAAGTATTTGACTGTTATGTCTAGGGTACAAAAATGAAAAATGACCATTTGTTCAACATCCTGGAAGATAATCAATGGTGAGGGAGCTGTTCTCTGGAATTGAGCAATAGCTTTGGCAGAATTTGAACAGGCTGCTTTAACATACTGGTTATGGTACTGGACTAACAATTTAGAGTCCCAGACTATAGATTCAGAGATTTTAAATCTCATACACTGTGTAGCTGGGGACTTTCAGGTTTTTTTTTATGTTTATTCATAGACTGAGAGTTCACTGGCTAAGCTAACATTATTCATTCATCCTCAATTTCCTTTATTAAGTTGTGATGCCTTTTGAATCACTGGTGTCTATTTAGTGAAGGTAGATTTAGTGCTGTTAGAGAAGAGGTTCCAGGATTTTGATCCAGTGATAGTGAAGGAGATAGGGTGCTGTGTGTGGCTTAGACTGGAGAATATGCAGATGGTATTCTTTTGTGTTTGCAAACTTTGTCAGTCTGATTGGTAGGGTTCATGAGTTTGGCTGGCACT
This sequence comes from Chiloscyllium punctatum, assembly GCF_047496795.1. Taxonomy (NCBI): domain Eukaryota; kingdom Metazoa; phylum Chordata; class Chondrichthyes; order Orectolobiformes; family Hemiscylliidae; genus Chiloscyllium; species Chiloscyllium punctatum. The sequence goes on from NC_092778.1 coordinate 53,413,325, forward strand.
ATTCAAGGAAGCCCTAACGATTTTGAAGGTGAGGGATTCAGCGATGATAATGTGATGTCAAAGCAAACTTGTCAGATTCTCGCTGGTTGGAGATTGTCATTGCCTGGCCCTTATGTGGCATGAAAGGTATTTACAGTTAACACTACAAGCTTGAATATTGTTCTGCTCTTGCTGCATACAAACAAAGACTCCTTTTGTATCTGAGGAGTCACAAATGATATTGAACAATCATAGAATCCCTACAGTGCAGAAATAGGCCATTTGGCCCGTCAAGTCTGCACCTACCCTCCAAAGAGCATCCGACCTAGAACCATCCTCCCAACCTTATTCCCTGTAAACCTGCATTTCCCATGTCCACCTAGTCTGCACATCTCTAGACACTGCAGGGCAATTTCACATGGCCAGTCCACCTAACCTGCCTATGTTTGGACTGTGGGAGAAAACCAGAGCACCCAGAGGGAACCCATGCAGACACAGTCACCCTGAGAATGGGATTGAACTCCATCCCTGATGCTGAGGTAGCAGTGCTAATTACTGAACTACCATGCCAATCATTAGCAAATGTCCCACACCTGGCCTTTTGATGGAGGAATGGGCATTGATGAAACAATTGAAGATTTGCGATACTTGGACACCACCCTAAGCAACTCCAGCAATGATGATCTGGGGCTGAGATGATCGATGGTGTGAAACTTGAAAGGGTTCAGAAAAGATTTACAAAGATGTTGCCTTGTTTGGAGGATTTGAGCTATAGGGAGAGGTTGAATAGGCTGGTGCTGTTTTCTCTGGAGCATTGGAGGCTGAGCGGTGACCTGATAAAGGTTTATAAAATCATGAGGGCCATGGATAAGAAACTGGACGGCATAGATTTTAGGTGAGGGGGAAAGATTTAAAAGCGACCTAAGGGGCAACGTTTTCACGCTGAGGCTGGTGCATGTAGGGCATTGGCTGCCAAAGGAAGTGATGGAGGCTGATACAATTACACCTATCCAGATGCTTTTTAAATATTGTATGAGTAAGAATGTTTTAGAGGGATATGTGCCAAATGCTGGCAAATAGGCCCAGATTTATTTAAGATATCTGGTTGGCATAGACAATTTGGACGGAAGGGTATGTTTAGTTGCTGTACATCTCTAAAGCTTTATGACTTCCTATAAAAATCATAACACACCAGTACCACTAATGATGACCATCCAAATACCAGGCTGTAGTAAAACCCGATCTGGTTTCCTAATTTCCTTCTTATCAAAGGGTCAGTTAGGCTTGAAATGTCAGCTCATGGTGGCACAGTGGTTAGTAATGTTGCCTCACAGTGCCAGAGACCTGGGTTCAATTCCCACCTCAGGCGACTGACTGTGTGGAGTTTCTCCACACATTCTCCCTGTGTCTGCATGGGTTTCCTCCAGGTGCTCTGGTTTCCTCCCACAATCCAAAAAATGTGTAGGTCAGGTGACTTGGCCATGCTAAATTGCCCATAGTGTTAGGTGCATGGGTAAATGTAGGGGAATAGGTCTGGGTGGGTTGCGCTTCAGCGGGTAGGTGTGGACTTGTTGGGCCGAAGGGCCTGTTTCCACACTGTAAGTAATCTAATCTAATCTAATCTTTTTTCTCTCCTTTACAGGTGCTGCCAGACCTGCTGAGATTTTCCAGCATTTTATCTTTTAGTTTCTGATTCCAGCATCCGCAGTAATTTGTTTTTACCCTTATCATCAACATCTGTGAATTTTTTTGAAGAATGTAGAGTGTCATAATTTTTTAAAAATTCAAAGCGACCTTTTTATTGACGTTTACGAGTTGTCGCTCTGTAGTGTGGCAGTCTGAAAGCTTTTTTTTATTTGAAGTGTAAATATTTTTCCTACAACATTTCGATGAAAAGGCAGGTTCTAAATTGCTGCTTTGCCTTGATGATTTTGTTTGTGACATCGCTCTTGGAAACTTTTCCTTGGGGAAAACTACAAACATCGTCCCTCCAGACAATTTGCAGACATTGCCTCGATTGGACAAGAACCCTGCAAATTCTGGTGCCTTTATAGCTTTAAGAGGAGAGGGCGTAATTTCCGGAGATTAAACGAGTGGTCATTTACAGTTGTTTCATATGAGAGGGGTCTTGTCGGTTTTGTAAGCGCCGGAAGGTGTGACTTCCATCATTGCAGAATACTGAAGTATTTTGACCTCTCGGTAGAGCACTCAAATGCAAATCCAGTGTGTTCCGTCACTGTGCAAGTAAACACTTTATAATTAGAACGCCGATGTAAATTATCTGTAAACCATGGGAATGCAGGAATATACCGACGGCTACCTCCATTGAATGCATATGACTCAGTGATAGTGTGTTTTCTCTTTCCTATGAATGCAAAAACAAAATTGATTTCCGCTTTGGGAGGATTGCTTTTCATTTTGCCCACTGTACCTGAGCATGATCTTCCTGGCTCGACTGGCAAATCTCCGGAGATCGGGGAACAAAGTGCTCGGCGCAGTGATCAAGTCTGTTTGTGCAGGGCATCACAGTGCTGGAGCCAGGCTGCGGGTGCTGGTAGACATGGACGGGGTGTTGGCCGATTTCGAAGGTGGATTCTTGAAGAAGTTCAGGGACACGTATCCCGAAGATCCCTACATCGAGCTTCAAGATCGCAGAGGTTTCTGGGTTTCGACACAGTATGGAGAACTGCAGCCTGATCTCTGTGTAAGTGGAAAGGCGATTGCTGCAGCGGTTTGATATTAGCTTTGCACATGTAACATTGCAGTAATAGTGTCACTCCCACGTCTCGCTGCCACGCTTTACAGCTGCAATATACACTATCTCTTGTAAGAAAATGTATAACAAACGTTAGTAATTGGCAGATTAAAATAAAAACAATGAATGCCAGAAATGTGATGTAATAAAAAAAAGGCTGGACACACTCAGCAGGTCATCCATCAATGGAAAGAGAAATACACATGCTTTAGATTTCTGACTTTTCATCAATCATGACCCCACAGCCAGTTTATGACATTGGGAGGCCCTACGCTATGTCAAGTTTAAGAGGACCCTTTGCATGCATTTCCAACTAAGGGGCAACTTTTTCACGCAGAGGGTGGTACATGTATAGAATGAGCTGCCAGAGGCAGTGCTGGAGGCTCGTACAATTGCAACATTTAAGAGGCATTTGGATGGGTATATGAATAGGAAGGGGTTTGGAGGGATATGGGCCGGGTGCTGGCAGGTGGGACTAGATTGGGTTGGACCGAAGGGCCTGTTTCCATGCTGTATATCTCTATGACAATGAAAATAGAAATGATAAAGCTTTATATTTGTATAGGTTAAAGCACAGCAAAAAAAACTAATTAACTGAAACATACCTTGTTAGATGTCTACTTGCAATGTGAAAAACTTTCAAACAAAAGATTTTGGATTTTTTAATCTGGAGAGATTATAATGCCAAAATGGCCCCCATGCATTCAAGGCCTAAGATATCACCTGGCTGCAAAACACAACAGAAAGTACATTAGCCATTGATGCCACCACATTTAACAAGCAGTGAATTAAAAATAGCTATTAGAGAGAATTAGTTCTGAGTTTAACCTGACAGTCACCATGCCCCAAATAAGCAGCCAAGTTGTGAAAGTGAGTCCTTCATGGTGACTTCAACTGGTACTGGAATTGAGACTGTGCAGTTGGCATTACTCTGCATTGCAAAACAGCCATTCTGCCAACTGACTCACCAACCTAGACACAGTGTGCTACTGAGGGACTGGGGAGGCTCAGTCAAAAGCAAAACAGACATGGGATCAGCCCTCCCTAGCAGGATCAGGGACAAAGGCCAATACCAGGATTGGGAACAGGCATAGGCTTGCACCAGGAATGAAAGGGAGGGGAGGCCTGCACTGAGAAAGGTGGAGGAACAAAGCTGGTACTTTTAGATTCTTTTCCTGAGGTTTCACACACGAAATGCAATTCATACACACCAACATCTGCAAACAGTTAAAATTTATTACAGCTAGGTGACCCCCTTTGACACTCTTCGTAGGCGTGCAAAGTTGAGTGAAAAGAAAGCCAGAACAAAGGAAACACACCCACTTCATACAGGTCAGTTGGGAATGCTCACAGGTACTCCGGTCACTCCCACCCACCCACCCCCATAACCGCACGTTACCCCAGGTACAGTGGTAGGATGAGGTCATCCTCAGAGATAATGTAAATACCCTAATCCTGGGGAATCGTTATGCAAACGATTTCCTGACTGTGTGATTCCCCAAGACAATGCAGGGGTGATATATCCTAGCTCTGGGGCAGCCCTACAAATGAGTTCTGGCTCCACTACCCTGAACAATGTAGGTGTGACATACTTCAGTATCGGGGCATGATCACGCAAACAAATTTGATTGGTGGATGGCGATGAAAGCATTTCTGAATGGAAGGGACTGGATGAGAGTTTAATTTGATACTTACATTAAAATAGTAGTAAATGGCTGCCCAAATGAAGTGTGGATCACAATGAATAGTCATCCACATTCCTGCAGGCTGTCTGTGAGACAGAATGTCACCCCACCCACTTCCAGAATGTTCAGCTTCTTGGAGGAAGACAGTACAGTTTAATCCTTTAACATTACATTAATGTCCAGAGAGAGTGCAATTTAATCTTTTAACATTACATTCCACCCATTTTTCATTTCATGATAAGTCCCCTAGATAGCGGCTGAGAAGGACCTTAGCAGCTTATTCATAAAGATCCCACAACCAGTGTTTAAGCAAATCATTGAGATGCAACATGCAATGAGTAGGACAGCAAAAATTACTAGCACGTGAAGTTAATAGGATCTCCAGGATCCCCCGAACAGCCACCTGAGCCTGTCTTCTACATCCCAAGGGGCCTGTCTGAAATCATCTAATTGGTGCTAAATGGACTGAATCGCGTGTATTGTGTGATTCATCTGTAATGTGGGTAATGCATTTATTTCCCACAATTGACCAGACCCCTCCTTGTTGGACCAATAAGTAGTCAACAGCATATCTGGTCTGTTGTGCATACACAGAACATAGAATAATACAGCACAGAACAGGCCCTTCGGCCCACGATGTTGTGCCGAACACTTGTCCTAGCTTAAGCACCTATACAATTGCCGCTTAAAGGTCACCAATGATTCTGACTCTGCCACTCCCAGAGGCAGCGCATTCCATGCCCCCACCACTCTCTGGGTAAAGAACCTACCCCTGACATCCCCCCTATACCTTCCACCCTTCACCTTAAATTTATGTCCCCTTGTAACACTCTGTTGTATCCAGGGAAAAAGTCTCTGATTGTCTACTCTATCTATTCCCCTGATCATCTTATAAACCTCTATCAAGTCACCCCTCATCCTTCGCCATTCCAATGAGAAAAGGCCTAGCACTCTCAACCTATCTTCGTATGACCTATTCTCCATTCCAGGCAACATCCTGGTAAATCTCCTCTGCAACCTCTCCAAAGCTTCCACATCTTTCCTAAAATGAGCCGACCAAAACTGCATATAGTACTCCAAATGTGGCCTTACCAAAGTCCTATACAGCTGCAACATCACCTCACAACTCTTGAATTCAATCCCTCTACTCATGAATGCTAATACACCATAGGCCTTCTTACAAGCTCTATCCATCTGAGTGGCAACTTTCAAAGATCTATGAACGTAGACCCCAAGATCCCTCTGCTCCTCCACCTTACTAAGAACCCTACCATTAACCCTGTATTCTACATTCTTATTTGTCCTTCCAAAATGGACAACCTCACACTTGACAGGGTTGAACTCCATCTGCCACTCCTCAGCCCAGCTCTGCATCATATCTAAGTCCCTTTGCAGCCGACAACAGCCCTCCTCACTGTCCACAACTCCACCAATCTTTGTATCATTTGCAAATTTACTGACCCACCCTTCGACTCCCTCTTCCAAGTCATTAATAAAAATTACAAACAGCAGAGGACCCAGAACTGATCCCTGCGGAACTCCACATGTAACTGGGCTCCAGGCTGAATATTTACCATCTACCACCACTCTCTGGCTTCGACCGGTTAGCCAGTTCTCTCTCAACCTGGCCAAACTTCCCACTATCCCATGCCTCCTGACTTTCCGCATAAGCCTACCATGGGGAACCTTATCAAATGCCTTACTAAAATCCATGTACACTACATCCACTGCTCTACCGTCATCCACATGCTTGGCCACCTCCTCAAAGAATTCAATAAGACTTGTAAGGCAAGACCTACCCCTCACAAATCTGTCCTGGCTGTCCCTAATCAAGCAGTGTCTTTCCAGATACTCATAAATCCTACCCCTCAGTCCCCTTTCCATTACTTTGCCTACCACCGAAGTAAGACTAGCTGGCCTGTAATTCCTGGGGTTATCCCTATTCCCTTTTTTGAACAGGGGCACAACATTCGCCACTCTCCAGTCCCCTGGCACCATCCCCATTGACAGTGAAGACGAAAAGATCATTGCCAACGATTCTGCAATTTCTTCTCTTGCTTCCCACATAATCCTAGGATATATCCTGTCAGGCCCGGGGGACTTGTCTATCCTCATGTTTTTCAAAATGCCCAACACATCTTCCTTCCTAACAAGTATCTCCTCTAGCTTACCAGTCCGTTTCATACTCTCCTCTTCAACAATACGGTCCCTCTCATTTGTAAGTACTGAAGAAAAGTACTCATTCAAGACCTCTCCTATCTCTTCCGACTCAATACACAGTCTCCCACTACTGTCCTTGATCGGACCTACCCTCATTCTCGTCATTCTCATGTTTCTCACATACGCATAAAAGGCCTTGGGGCTATCCTTGATCCTACCTGCCAAAGATTTTTCATGCCCTCTCTTAGCTCTCCTAATCCCTTTCTTCAGCTCCCTCCTGGCTATCCTGTATCCCTCCAACGCTCTGTCTGAACCTTGTTTCCTCAACCTTATGTAAGCCTCCTTCTTCCTCCTTACAAGACATTCAACCTCCCTCGTCAACCAAGGTTCCCTCACCCGATCATCTCTTTCCTGCCTGACAGGTACATACATGTCAAGGACACGTCATATCTGTTCCTCGAAAAAGTTCCACATTTCAACGACATCCTTCCCTGACAGCCTGTGCTCCCAATTTATGCTCCTCAGATCCTGTCTTGCAGCATCGTATTTACCCTTCCCCCAATTGTAAAACCTGCCCTGTTGCTCGCACCTATCTCTCACCATAACCAAGGTGAAATTCATAGAATTGTGGTCACCATCACCAAAATGCTCACCCACTAACAAGCCCATCACTTGTCCCGGTTCGTTACCAAATACCAAATCCAATATGGCCTCCCCTCTGGTCGAACAATCTACATACTGAGTTAGAAAAGCTTCCTGGACACATTGCACAAACACCGCCCCGTCCAATTTACTTGATCTAAAGAGCTTCCAATCAATATTTGGGAAGTTGAAATCGTCCATGACTACTACCATGTGGCTTCTGCACCTTTCCAAAATCTGTTTCCCAATCTGTTTCTTAAATCTCTGCTGCTATTGGGGGGCCTATAGTAAACACCCAACAAGGTGACTGCTCCTTTCCTATTTCTGACTTCAGCCCATACTACCTCCAAAGGCAGATCCCCCCAAATTGTCTTTCTGCAGCCATTATACCATTTCTAATTAGCAACGCCACCCCCCCCCTCCTTTTTTACCACCCCTCCTAATCTTACTGAAACATCTGTAACCAGGAACCTCCAACACCCATTCCTGTCCCCCTTCTATCCACGTTTCCGTGATGGCCACAACATCGTAGTCCCAAGTACTGATCCATGCCTTAAGTTCACCCACCTTATTTCTGATACTCCTTGCGTTGAAGTATACACACTTGAGCCCATCTCTGTGTCCGCAAGTATTCCCTGTCAGTGCTACCTTCTCCACAGCCTCCCTACATTCTTGGACATCCTGACAAACAGCTAACCTACTTGCTGGACTACAAGTCCGTATCCCATCCCCCTGCCAAATAAGTTTAAACCCCCCCCCCACCACCACCGAAGAGTGCTAGCAAACCTACCTCCCAGGATATTGGTGCCCTTCTGGTTCAGGTGCAACCCGTCCTGCTTGTACAGGTCCCACCTTCCCCAGAATGCAGTCCAATTGTCCAAATACCTGAAGCCCTCCCTCCTACACCATCCTTGCAGCCACGTGTTCAACTGCACTCTCTCCCTATTCCTTGCCTGACTGTCACGTGGCACTGGCAACAACCCAGAGATGACGACTCTGTCCGTCCTAGCTTTTAGCTTCCAGCCTAGCTCCCTGAGCTCCTGAATGACCTCCCCACCCCTCTTCCTACCTGTGTCGTTGGTGCCAATGTGCACCACGACTTCTGGCTGCACACCCTCCCCTTTAAGGATTCTGAAGACACGGTCCGAGACGTGTCAGACCCTGGCAGCCAGGAGGCAACAAACCATCCGAGAGTCTCGCCCATGTCCACAAAACCGCCTGTCTGTCCCTCTAACTATAGAGTCTCCTATAACTAGCGCTCTCCTCCTCTCCCCCTTTCCCTTCTGGGCCTCAGAGCTGGACCTCGTGCCAGAGACCCGGTCACTGCAGCTTACCCCTGCTAGGCCGTCCCTTCGTTCTGCCAATTTGCAACTAACTGCATTTAGTCCCCTTACGGTACTATTTCCGAGAATGGTCAAACTACTAATGAGGTAATTTCTGTTCTTTGGCATGATCATCCCTGCCGATCCTCCAAGGGACAGCACCTCCAGGAACCCATAGCCCAGGGAGGATCCCAGAGTTACTGGGCCCCTCCAATCTGCACTCAATCTTCCACTAATCGCTCGGGCTACTGTCCTGAGTTGGATGGAGTCTTCTGTGGACACGGCTCAGTTAGTGGTCCTGCTGTCTTACAGTGAATAGGATGGGAGAATCGGGGTTGACGTTGTGCTGGTCCCATTGAGAAGGAACACAAACCCTCTTTTGGTCCAGTAGCACTTAATTGCTTTGTGGCTGTCAGCCGCGAACTGTATGTACCGCCAGCTCCTGCCCTGGCTGGAGTTTCCCCAGATCCAATCACCAGATAATCAGAAAAAGGGTAAGGTCAAAGGCCAAGCTGACATGGGTCCCATTGCAATGCCCACACATTAACTGCCATCCTGCAGTAATATTTAAGCACCTTTGCTCATCACAGGTGCAGGCGAATATTCCATGGCTGACCTGGCAATGCCGCGGGTACATTGTTTCTGGGCACAAGAGACATTCATCGGGATCAAGGCATAGGCACAACCCCACTCCCGTCCAGAGAAGCAAAACAGATAGCTTGTGGGGTCGTGGGAAGCAGTACCTTCTCTTCCCTGGGGTCCCGTGTAGTTAGGAGCCTGAGCCTTATCTGAATTTATCAGCTCTACACAGTGACCCGTAGCCATCCTTCTCAGCCTCCTTTTCTGGCCTACACAGGGGGCATCTGAGGTATCGACCTGTGTATAGGTTTTGGGGGGGGGCTCACCTGGGAATGGCAACAAATAACGCATCTACTGACTGGGAGAGTGGGTAACATACAGTCCAATTACCATGCAAAAGCATATGAATCTTATAAAACAAATTGTCCTCCAGGCTGAATACCGTGACGGCAGCTATGGTGCTGTAGACTGCGAGTACAGTTGTCAGGCTGCTTGAGGCGACCATTGTTTACAGTCACTTAAATGGACCCATGGATCCTGAAATGGATCTTTGGACTTTGACTGCCATCGACAATGATAGGAGCATCTGGTACAGTCCTCTCCACTTGTGTCTGAACTTGGGGTAGTCCCAGTTTTTGGTCAGCACAAGCTATCCTGTCCGCAGGCTGGGAAGTTCATTTGGGTCGTCGAGTCCTGGTTCACTGCTTGTGGTGGTGATCCAAAGGTGTTCCTGACCTGTGAGTGAAGGAACTGTAGATACGAGGTTAGCTGCCAAAAGTATGCCTGCATTTCCTCTCCCATAATATTTAAGTCTATGTGAGTGGGTGAGTTTGTGTCTGCATCCCAAAGTTCCTACTGGGTCAGCCGTAGATTATCTCAGCTGCCAACAGCCCAGTGGTCCAGTGTGGGGTAATCCTCATGTGATACGGGGCCAAAGGCAAGACCTTCAACTCATTCAGGCCTGTTTCACATGTCAGCTTAGCCAATTTGGTTTTAAAGGTCCCGTTTGCCCTCTCCACTATGCCTGATGCCTGGAGGTGGTCGGTGCATTGGAATTGCTGCTGGACATGCAGCACTTCACACATCTCTGCGTTAACTTTCCGAACCCCAGTGGGGTCATTCTGAACTAAGCTGTCGGGGCCCCCCAAACCTCGGTATGATCTCTGTTAGGAGTGATTTTACCACCGTTGAGGCCGTGTTATTAGTAATGGGAAAGTCTCAATCCATCTATTAAATACATCAATAATAACAAAGCAATACATATAACAATATACATGCAGTAGTTCAGTAAAATCAAGCTGAATACATTCAAATGGACCTGCTGGCATTTTTCCTGTTACACACAGCACCCCCTTGACCTGCATTATTTTGCTGACATATCAAACATGATCTGGCGCGCTTTTGAACTACCTTGGCCAGTCGGGGGTACCACCAGGTCCGCAACATCATACTACTCATTCCCCCCTTGCCAAGGTGTGTATCAGTATGAAGGCAGTCAATGATCATTGGTAACATGGTATCAGGTATACATACTTGACCAACTGGAATGATCCAGAGGCCTCTTGACACAGAGTGCAAGCACCCATATGTCTTCCATATCTGCTTTTCTGAATCGGGGCATCCCTCTGTAAATGCTGCATTGTGACAATGTCGAATGCCTTTTGTGTTTGCGGCAGGTTTTTAGTTGGGTGCCTGCCGGTTATGAGTGGACACAATTGAATTGCAAGCTCTCGCCGCATCTTTGGCGGCTTGGTCAGCTCTGGCATTGCCATTGGCTGACGTCTGTATTGTCCATGACATGGTTAGCACATTTGATAATGGCTAATCGCTTGGGGAGGAGATTGGCCTTTAGACATACAGTATTGTGCATAGGGGTACCTGAAGAGGTCAGGAATCCTTGCGGAGCAGGGTATAGCAGTCAACATGAGGGGGGGAGGGACAGGGCACTAGCTGGAATTTGCCCGTCCTCATCCTGCTCATCAGTGTCATCAGTTTGGAACAACATCAGCAGACATGTCCAGAAGTGCCTCCATTTTGAGCTCGGCCAATAGCTGCATTTCGCACTTTAATCCTGGTTTGTTAGTCTGCCTATTGCCTCTTAGCTTTCCCTGGTTACTCTCATTTAGATCATAGTCCTCGCACTGACTCTTCAACACTATCAAGGCTTAGGGTTTCCCCTGTTATCACATCATCTAATCCCTCTCTGGCGCACGCTGTTCTCCCAGCTGCTCTGCTTAGATTTGTTTTTCAATTCCAGTCGCTTTTTGCCACGTGGTTATTAAAGTTTTCCACTGAGTGCCCACATTGTGCTTCCAGATTGCCTCTTCGGCCTTTAAATATTTCCCTATGTCCCACGTCCCTCCTCGTGGGCAGGTTTCATTGCCCAATTTCTTTTTTAAACATCCTGAGAGACGCCTGAACCATTCCCCGTTCTGGGGATCATCCCAGCTTAATCGATACAAAGGGGTTCCAGACAATGACTTATCTAACATTTGACCCATGTTCGTATGATATTTTTATAATTTCTCTTTCTCTAGTACAGGGAGAACTGTCCATTTGGATACAAAACTGGCTTAAAGGTAGAAGACAGAGGGTGGTGGAGGAGGGTTGCTTTTCAGACTGGAGGCCTGTGACCAGTGGTTGGTGCTGGGTCCACTACTTTTCATCATTTATATAAATGATTTGGATGTGAGCATAAGAGGTACAGTTAGTAAGTTCGCAGATGACACCAAAATTGGAGGTGTAGTGGAAGTGAAGAGGGTTACCTCAGATTACAATGGGATCTTGATCAGATGGGAAAATGGGCTGAGAAGTGACAGATGGCGTTTAATTTAGATAAATGTGAGGTGCTGCATTTTGGGAAAGCAAATCTTAGCAGGACGTATTCACTTAATGGTAAGGTCCTAGGGAGTGTTGCTGAACAAAGAGACCTTGGAGTGCAAGCTCGTGGCTCCTTGAAAGTAGAGTCACAGTTAGATAGGATAGTGAAGAAGGCGTTTGTTATGCTTTCCTTTATTGGTCAGAGTATTGAGTACAAAAGTTGGGGGGTCACGTTGCGGCTGTACAGGACATTGGTTAGGCCATTGTTGGGATATTGTGTGCAATTCTGGTCTCCTTCCAGTTGAAAGGATGTTGTGAAACTTGAAAGGGTTCAGAAAAGATTTACAAGGATGTTGCCAAGGTTGGATGATTTGAGCTATAGGGAGATGCTGAATAGGCTGGCGCTGTTTTTCCTGGAGCATCGGAGGCTGAGGGGTGACCTTATAGAGGTTTGTAAAATTATGAGGGGCATGGATAGGATAAATAGACAAAGTCTTTTGCCTGGGGTGGGGGAGTCCATGACTAGCGGGCATAGGTTTAAGGTGAGAGGAGACAGATATAAAAGAGACCTAACTTTTTCATGCAGAGGGTGGTATGTGTATGGAATGAGCTGCCAGAGGAAGTGGTGGAGGCTAGTACAATTGCAACAGTTAAAAGCATCTGGATGGGAATATGAAGAGGAAGGGTTTGGAGGGATATGGGCCAGGTGCTGGCAGGTGGGAATAGGTTGGGTTGGGATATCTTTTCGGCATGGACAAGCTGGACCAATAGGTCTGTTTCTATGCTGTACATCTCTATGACTCTATAACTGACTTCTGTATATCTGTACTGGTAGTCTCCCCACCCACTTCAGGGTCCTGACCTTCACTTGGGGGATTTCCCCTCTTAACAACCGGTGTAAGGCAGGGTGCTGAGACAGACATAGTGACTAAACATTACCTGGTGTACTGTATCCCGAGGCTACAAAATTGGGGTTAGGGGATTCTAGGCTCTGAATCCCAGGTAGGCAGTGGCGTCCAACCTCCCTGCTTCGTACGAGACTATAATCTCCTAGCTTCAGAGGACCCTAACCTCTCAGCTTCCTGCAAAGTGACTCGTTAGTGTGCAAGCGTACAAGTTACCTCAAAGATTCCATCACCCGAGTCCCAGGAGATGAGCGGTCGACTGAGTGTTAAGTTTATAGAGAGAGATCAAGGTGGATCATCCGTGTCATGCAAGCAACACTCAGACAGTCACTTATTCAGTTCACTCGGAAGCTCCGTGTATGTTGGAATCCCACTGCTGCCACCATATGTTAGGTTCTTTTCCCGAGGTTTCACACACGGGATGCAATTCACGCACACCAACTTCTGCAAACAGTTAAAGTTTATTAAAGCCTGTCCAAGCTAGGTGACCTTCTTTGACCCTCTTCACAGGTGTGCAAAGTCGAGTGAAAAGAAGGCCCGAACAAAGGTAGCATATCCTTTATGTTAAAGGTACAGGTCAGTTGGTAATGTTCTCAGATACTCAGGTCACGCCCCCCCCCCCCCCCCCGCCCCCACATAACCACATGTTACAATCTTCCTCAGAGATAATGAAAATGTAAATGCCTGAACCCTGGGGAATCGTTATGCAAATGATTTCCTGACTCTGTGATTCCCCAAGACACTGTAGGAGTAATATGTTTCGGGGCGGCCCTGCTGCAAACAAATTTGATTGGCTGGCGGATGGCTATGAAAGCATTTCTGAATGGAAGGGACTGAATGAGAGTTTAATTTGATTATAGCAGTAGAATAGTAGTAAATGGCTGTCCAAGTGAAGTATGGATTACAATGGTTAGTCATCCACATTCCTGCATGCTGTCTGTGAGACAGAATGTAACCACCACCCACTTCCAGAATGTTCAGCTTCTTGGAGAAAAACAATACAGTTTAATCCTTTAACATTACATTAATATTCCAAGAGATAGTACAATTTAATCTTTTAACATTACAGTATCAAGAGGCAGTTTCCTCTTGATGGGAACTGGGGATGGGATGGCTGATAAATGCTGGCACTGGGAACCAGCTTCTCATTTTTTCAGTGATGAGCAGGATGACATGGAGTAAAATTAACTTATTTTTCATTTAAAAATCTGAAGAAAGAGCATGTCTAAATGCACATTTCAAGCAGTGTTATCTTTGAGACAAGCTGTTTCTCTCCATCACTAACCAGTCACATTGGCTTTCCCTTTGCAAGTATATCTACAGGTGGCACTTCTGCAAATCACAACCTTCTTAGTTTTCAATGTTGAAAACTCTCATCTTCACAGAGACAAGAGCAATTACTTAGATCAGCACCTATGAAATTGGAACAGCAATATGACCTGCATCAAATTTAAAACATTTTCTTTTGTGATTATTGGACAGCAAGGTCACTGATGATATCCACAATAATAATGTATGAAGCTTATCATTTTCTATGCTTGGAAGTGCTTTACTTCTATAGTGAGGTTAATGTCACCATCATCAGGATTGTCTTTCAACAGAAACTTCATACATCTCTTTTTTGAAGACATCTAAATCAACCAAAAACACAAAATTGTTTGTAACATTCTTGTACATGGTTACCCTTTCCTTCATGTCAGTTTGAAGTACATCCATCATAGAAATCAAGGATTTCACTTGAAACTTGTCTGTTGGAGGAGAAAGCATTTCATCAGTATTAACCACATCGCCATCATTGACTTCTCTTCTATTTCTTTTCCTTTCATTCACAGACTTGTAATTTACATCAAGCAGTTTTTCTTTTGTTCTAAAGTTCAATCCCATCAAAACAGTTCAGGTTTCTTCTGGAAGTGACTGACGTGTCAAGTGCTATACGTAGAAGCTTGGTGGGTTTATGGAGCTGATCGAACAAACAGTTCCAAAGTTTCTCCTGCAGAATTCCACCTTCTCTCCTTGTATTTTTTCAATGCTGTCAGTATAAAGATGAGTAAGACCATCAAGAATTGAACCAAAACTCTCAGCTAGGGCTGTAGTAGCCTTTTGTTTAGCACACAGTCTGTAGGCAGTCAGTCAATGTGACATTTTATAAATTCCTACTTTGGAAATTAAAAATCACACCACACCAGGTTATAGTGCAACAGGTTTATTTGGAAGCACTAGCTTTCGGAGCACTGCCACAACCACTTGATGAAGGAGCAGCGCTCTGAAAGCCAGTGCTTCCAAATAAATCTGTTGCACTATAACCTGGTGTTGTGTGATTTTTAATTTTGTACACCCAGTCCAACACTGGCATCTCCAAATCATACTGTGGAAATAGAACCAGTTTGATTCAAGTTTGGAATACAGACTCTAACCTCATACCTTTAATACATTGTTTGAGCGGCGATGTCACTTTTTTTTAATAATACCTTAAGTTATCTCAGGACTGTGACTTAAAAGAAGTTCTGGGATTTACATATTAATGAATCAAAACCTGAAACCCATTTTAAGTGACTAAATACTTAATAGCAAATTAGGTTTGTTCAATACATCGCATCAGTTGTATGACACTTTAATCTTTTACTACAATTCCTGTGTCCTACGATCCTGCCCCATTAACTACCTGAAGAAGGAGCAGCACTCTGAAAGCTTGCACTTCCAAATAAACCTGTTGGACTATAACCTGGTGTTGTGTGATTTTTAACTTTGTAGTAACTTTTGCATGTCTTCCCCACCTAGTTTCAGAGTAATGTTTTGGTACAGTGGAATCAGGACACAGAAATGAGGCGTGTATGTCCAGTGTTCTGTAAAGACAAGAAAGAATGTGTACATTTGTTGCACAACTGCAGAAAAATTTACTGCAACTAGGCAGCAATCAACTGTAGCCAACAAAGTTCTAGGATGTCTTGCAGAGGAGATATATGATATGCATCATCATCTGATTGCCCTCAGCACTTAGTGAAGTCAACCTTGCAGTCATGGCCTAGATAATTGTGCACCTTTTTGGCCGTAATTCCTCCACTATGCTTTTCTAATTCAAGGAAAGTTAAGAGAGTGTTCAATGGGGAAGCTATCATCAGATGACAGCCATCTTACAGTAACAGTTAGTTGGATCGATATGTGAAAGATCTGGTGTAGAGTTAACAAACAAACTTAAATATCCTGTTTTTCTCAAGTTATCCAAAATAAATTCTTACATTTTGAGCCGTTGCCTGGGTGATTTCCTCACATTTTGTTTTAGATGATTTTGAAAGCTTTCCAAATCCATTGTTTCAATAACGACTTATGTTGTTGGCAAGAAATGGGTCAAACTGAGCAGTGAGTTCTATGAAGCCAAGAAAGTTTCCATTATGTTTGAGCCAAACCTTTAATTGCCTCCCCTAAAGCCTAGTTCATATTCAGTTAATGTACACACAACTGCAATAGCGCTTTCAAGTTTGCCTAATAAATATTAAATGTGGCCTTCCTTCAGTGCTAGAGCTGTCTCTGTCAGAAATGTGGATATCCAAGCCGTGGTTCGGGGACTTGGACAAAGAATTTAACTGGCAATAGTCAGGTAGTATACTGTACTATGAGGGATGCAGGTTTTGTTTGCCCAGTGAATTCGTGATAATTCAGCAGCAAGAGTTGTAAGAAAATTTAACACAACCATTCCTATCTTCTAAAAGACCTCATGGGACTGAAGAAAGAAAGACTTATGTGAATCATATTTCTCACAATCATCTCTAAGCAAATGAAATAGCACACTGATTACAATTATGTAAAGAGATACAGCAGCTGTCTTGCATAAAGGAAGATCCCATGCACAGGAAGGTTAACACTGGTATTTGGTGATCATGGTTGAGAGAGCATTGTTAGCCAAGATACCAAGAAAATTCTCTGTCCTCTGACAGTTTCTTGGAATACTCAACATCTGTTTGAACACTTAATTAGAAACTAAGTTTCATAATTCATACAGCTCCAATGAATACAACACTCTCCCTATGCTAACTTTCAAGTCCAGATTACACGCTTATCTTTTGGAATGGGCCTTGAACCAATAACCTTCTGGTTCAGCACCAAAAAGATGACCAACTGTGTTAAGCAGATATCAGGCGCATCACATATTTATGATTTCTTGACATGCAAACTTTTTCTTGTTAACTTTTTGAAATACATTTGCATAATTCACCCTTCATCTAAATGGATATCGCCTTTGACACCTAGACAGTATCTGTAGGATTCAAGTATTCAGTTTATAACACATATTTTCAACAAGAAGTAGGAATCATATCAACACTGGATAGAAAATGGTCTATTTTTGCTTTAACTGTAGATCACTTCCAGTGCCACCTGATATTTTTGTCTTGCATCTAATTGTACTTTACAATCAATTAAGTCACTTAACTGCTAACATAAGAAAGAAAATTATTTGAGAACAACATATCTGTAAATGAAAACTATTTATTATACTTTCTTTTGAATATAACATTCATGCATTTCTTTAAAACAAATATAGGAGAAAGCAAAAAGTATATGGGAGTCAAAGAACTTTTTCATTGAACTTGAACCTATTCCTGGTGCAGTGGAGGCTGTGAAAGAGATGGTCAACGTGAAAGAGTGAGTCTGAACTGCAGAAGTATTCATATTCTTGTTTAACCTAACAAGTTTTCTGTACTAATATTATTTCTGCATCTTTTCCATAGCACTGACGTGTTCATTTGCACCAGTCCAATAAAGAAGTATAAATACTGCCCTTATGAAAAAGTAAGTTATGTTGTAATATTGACCAAAACAATGGCTGACATTTATTAAGATTTATAATGTTTCTTCCAAAATTTGAACTTTTATCTCGCATGAATAACCAGCTGCTATAGTGATCTCCAAAATGGAAAGTCATTATACGCAACCCCAAGTACACTGGATAAAACTATCTCGCCGTTTGAAGTAAATTACTATCCTTAATGACAATCCAAACTGTGACTAAAAACAAACTAATAATAACTCAGCAGATTTATGAACAATGGATTTGCAATTTTGCTACACTGGATGCAGATAAAATGTTTGCCATTGATAGCTATCTGAAAAAAAATGGCCTCATAATCCTTGGAAAGCAATCTAACTGGCGTACAGGAGCAAAGAGATTTGTAGGATGTAGATATTGCAAAGCGCTAAAAATAGCAATGTAAATTAACAAGATCACAAGGAAGCAATCAAAGCACTGAGGTTCGTATCCAATGGGATATAACTGAAAAAGAGAAATCATCTTGAAGTTATAACATGCTTGGACCACTGTACAGTTTTCATCTCTAACATAAAAAGGACATAGAGGCAGCAGAAGAGGTTCAAAAACATATTTGCTTTGTATTAAAGCAACAATTATGTAAAATAGGAAAGATTACAAATTGAGACTCTTCTCCAGAAAATTGAAGACTGAGGGGTGACCTGGGGTTAGGCTAAAGAAGACACAGGACCCAGGAGCCATCCATGTTAAGATAGTCACTAATAAATCCGTGAGGGAATTTAAATGGAATTACTTAGTCCAGATAGTGGTTAGACTGTGGAACTGTACACACAGAGCTTTTAAGGTGAATTGCATAGATGTATTTAAGGAGAAGCTAGACAAATATGTGAAGCGGAAGGAATAGAAGGATACATTATAGAGTCTTGATGAAGAAAGATGGGAAGAGGTTCATGTGAACATAAATGGTCTATTTCTGTGATGTACACACTGACAACTGCAAATAACAAAGAAGGTAATACTGCAAAAGAAAGGAAAATTAGCAACTCTGTTCATCTTTCTAATATTACTGTAACATTATTTGGACATCATTTTCACTCTGTTCACAGTATGCCTGGGTAGAGAAACACTTGGGTAAAGATTTCCTGGAGCTAATGGTACTAACTCGGGACAAAACACTGGTATCAGGCAATTTGCTGATCGATGACAAACCAGATATATCAGGTAAAATAAGTGATCAACGTGTTTTCAATTTAAGTGTTTGCTTAGATTAAAATGCCATTGAATGTCAAGCAAAAATAGACAAAAATATATGTATATTTTGAAATGGAAACCTTAAAGCAATTCCAACCAGTCCAAAGATTCAACAAATAAAAGCTACAGTTCACATTAGTGTCAATATTTGTTCCTGGTTCTCTAAATAAAAAAACAACATTAAAAGGGAATTCTGTATTTGTTACAATCAAAACGATATCTATAAGCATTTAACATTTGGATATATCATACTACAGGAGCTTTTATGATTCAGTGGTAGTGTTCCTATCTCTGAGGCCTGGGTTCAAGTCCCACCAGTTCCAGAGGTGTGTCATTACATCTCTGAGCAGGCTTATCAGTATATTTGTTGTTGCTGGTAGCACTGTGATTTAGCAGGTTAAAATACCCATACTGGAGATCTTGAGTTTAATTCTCAGAAGGGCTATTGTTACAAATTAGCAGCCATGATCACTTTACAAGGGGATTCTTATGGCCCTACCTCTGAACTATGAGGCCTGGGTTCAAGATTCACCTGCTCTATAGGTGTGTAATAACCTCGCAAAAAGTTGATTAGGAAACATGCTACATGGATGGTAGGAATATGTCTGAAATCACTTCAGAAGGAAGATAATATGAAGCACAACATATCTTTTACACAGGATTAACAGGTTTATTAGTTATTTCCAAATTACTTCTAAACTGAAGGGGAATAATGTGATATTGAACTATTCAAAACAGAAACAGTGAAAAATGGTTTAAATAAATGGACCAGAGCATTCACACTTCTTATGCAAATTGTCATGAAGGTTACTTGTGAGTAGAACCTGCTGTACACATAGGAAGGACTCAAACCCATGCTCATTGGTTGCCAGATAGTAATTCTCCCAGTTGGGGGTGAATAGGCGAGTGTGCAATAAGGAAAAATAAAAAAGAAGGTGGGGAGAAAGACTTCCACTAAATATCAATGATTGCTGGATGGTACATCTTTTTGGTAATTCCATCCAGTGGCCACCCAAGACACAACCAGTTCCGTTTTAGAGTGGATCTCTAAATTAGTGCACTTCTGCAATTGTAGAACTCCACACTTCTTCATTTATTAGTGGGCCGGGTTTTTTAATGCAGTGTGGAGGATCAAGCTCATGTACAAAAATGCCCCACTCCATTAGCCAATGAATTCTGACTCTGATTCTCAGAGGATCTTAGTCGTCCATTATGCAATTTTTTTGTATCATCTGATCTGTGTTCAAAGTAATTTCCAAAATAATGTCTCTCATTTACACTGCCAATTATATTTTGTAGGTGTGGAACCTTGTCCGAAATGGGAGCATGTACTTTTCTCAGCCTGTCACAATATGCATGTACAACTGAGACCCCCAAAAAGGCGATTGCATTCCTGGGATGATTGGAAACCACTACTTGACAGCAAACGACAATGATGACCTGAGTGGAGCCTGAAATGTCTCAGTGACATGGAACAATGAAACCTAATTGTTTGGTGCAGAACTAAAGGAATGGCGTTTGAAGTTAGTTAATAACTGCCGGTTATTTTGCGCATAAACAATTTATCACCTTGTGTCAGGGATTCTGTTTTCCTGTGTTTTCCATTGATTAGGTACTTTTCAATCAATTATATAGATGATACAGGTTTGGTTAGAATCCAATAACATGCTAGTAATTGCATCAATTTTCTATCACTTTTGAACATTGTGCAGCACATTGCAGTTATCAAAGTTGCCAAGATAAAGAATCAAACATAATCCCATTCTGAAGTAGGCTCAAAGGACCTAAAATGTTAGTCTGCATTCTGTCCACAAATGCTGCCAGACCTGCAAAGTTTCTCCCAACAATTTATGTTGTTGTTTCATAATATTCAGCTGTTCTGTGGTATTTAATATGTTGCAGGTTAGAATTTCAAAGAAGTCCAGAAATACTTGACAAAAGACACATTGTCAATTAACACACCCAGGAGAAAGTGAGGACTGCAGATGCTGGAGATCAGAGCTGAAAATGTGTTGCTGGAAAAGCGCAGCAGGTCAGGCAGCATCCAAGGAGCAGGAGAATCGACATTTCGGGCATGAGCCCTTCTTCAGGAATGAGGAAAGTGTGTCCAGCAGGCTAAGATAAAAGGTAGGGAGGAGGGACTTGGGGGAGGGGCGTTGGGAATGCGATAGGTGGAAGGAAGTCAAGGTGAGGGTGATAGGCCGGAGGGGGGGTGGGGGCGGAGAGGTCACGAAGAAGATTGCAGGTTAGGAAGGCGGTGCTGAGTTCGAGGGATTTGACTGAGACAAGGTGGGGGGAGGGGAAATGAGGAAACTGGAGAAATCTGAGTTTATCCCATGTGGTTGGAGGATTCCTAGGCGGAAGATGAGGCGCTCTTCCTCCAATGTGTTGCTATGGTCTGGCGATGGAGGAGTCCAAGGACCTGCATGTCCTTGGTGGAGTGGGAGGGGGAGTTGAAGTGTTGAGCCACGGGTTGGTTGAGTTGGTTGGTCCAGGTGTCCCAGAGGTGATCTCTGAAATGTTCCGCAAGTAGGCGGCCTGTCTCCCCAATATAGAGGAGGCCACTTCGGGTGCAGCGGATGCAGTAAATGATGTAATTGGAGGTGCAGGTGAATTTGTGGCGGATATGAAAGGATCCCTTGGGGCCTTGGAGGGAAGTAAGGGGGGGGGAGGTGTGGGTGCAAGTTTTGCATTTCTTGCGGTTGCAGGGGAAGGTGCTAGGAGTGGAGGTTGGGTTGGTGGGGGGTATGGACTTGACGAGGGAGTCACGGAGGGAGTGGTCTTTTCGGAACGCTGATAGGGGAGGGGAGGGAAATATAACCCTGGTGGTGGGGTGCGTTTGGAGGTGGCGGAAATGACGGCGGATGATCCGCGGAGGTTGGTGGGGTGGTAAGTGAGGACCAGTGGGGTTCTGTCCTGGTGGTGATTGGAGGGGCGGGGCTCAAGGGCGGAGGAGCGGGAAGTGAAGGAGATGCGGTGGAGGGCATCGCTGATCACGTCTGGGAGGATATTGCAGTCTTTGAAGAAGGAGGCCATCTGGGTTGTATGGTATTGGAACTGGTCCTCCTGGGAGCAGATGCGGTGGAGACAAAGGAATTGGGAATATGGGATGGCGTTTTTACAGGGGGCAGGGTGGGAGGAGGTCTAGGTAGCTGTGGGAGTCAGTCGGTTTATAGTAAATGTCCGTGTTGATTCGGTCGTCCGAGATAGAAATGGAAAGGTCTAGGAAGGGGAGGGAGGAGTCTGAGACGGTTCAGGTGAATTTGAGGTCGGGGTGGAAGGTGTTGGTAAAGTGGATGAACTGTTCAACCTCCTCGTGTGAGCACGAGGCAGCGCCGATACATCATGGACATCCAGTCCCCATACACCTCCATCCCCCATCACGAAGGACTCAAAGCCCTCCGCTTCTTCCTTTCCCGCCGTACCAACCAGGACCCTTCCACTGACACCCTCCTTCGACTGACTGAACTGGTCCTCACCCTGAACAACTTCTCTTTCCAATCCTCCCACTTCCTCCAAACCAAAGGGTAGCCATGGGCACCCGCATGGGCCCCAGCTATGCCTGCCTCTTTGTAGGATATGTGGAACAGTCCATCTTCTGCAGCTACACTGGCACCAACCCCCACCTTTTCCTCCGCTACATCGATGACTGTATCGGCGCTGCCTCGTGCTCCCACAAGGAGGTTGAACAGTTCATCCACTTTACCAACACCTTCCACTCCGACCTCAAATTTACCTGGACCGTCTCAGACTCCTCCCTCCCCTTCCTAGACCTTTCCATTTCTATCTCGGGCGACCGAATCAATACGGACATTTACTATAAACCGACTGACTCCCACAGCTACCTAGACTACACCTCCTCCCACTCTGCCCCCTGTAAAAATGCCATCCCATATTCCCAATTCCTTCGTCTCCGCCGCATCTGCTCCCAGGAGGACCAGTTCCAATACCGTACAACCCAGATGGCCTCCTTCTTCAAAGACTGCAATTTCCCCCCAGACGTGATCGATGATGCCCTCCACCGCATCTCCTCCACTTCCCGCTCCTCCGCCCTTGAGCCCCACTCCTCCAATCGCCACTAGGACAGAACCCATTGGTCCTCACCTACCACCCCACCAACCTCCGCGTATCATCCGCCATCATTTCCACCACCTCCAAACGGACCCCACCACCAGGGATATATTTCCCTCCCCTCCCCTATCAGCGTTCCGAAAAGACCACTCCCTCTGTGACTCCCTCGTCAGGTCCACACACCCCACCAACCCAACCTCCACTCCTAGCACCTTCCCCTGCAACCGCAAGAAATGCAAAACTTGCGCCCACACCTCCCCCCTTACTTCCCTCCAAGGCCCCAAGGGATCCTTCCATATCCGCCACAAATTCACCTGCACCTCCAATTACATCATTTACTGCATCCGCTGCACCCGATGTGGCCTCCTCTATATTGGGGAGACAGGCTGCCTACTTGCGGAACGTTTCAGAGAACACCTCTGGGACACCCGGACCAACCAACCCAACCACCCCGTGGCTCAACACTTCAACTCCCCCTCCCACTCCACCAAGGACATGCAGGTCCTTGGACTCCTCCATCACCAGACCATAGCAACACAACGGTTGGAGGAAGAGCGCCTCATCTTCCGCCTAGGAACCCTCCAACCACAAGGAATGAACTCAGATTTCTCCAGTTTTCTCATTTCCCCTCCCCCCACCTTGTCTCAGTCAAATCCCTCGAACTCAGCACCACCTTCCTAACCTGCAATCTTCTTCCTGACCTCTCCGCCCCCACCCCCACTCCGGCCTATCACCCTCACCTTGACCTCCTTCCACCTATCGCATTTCCAACGCCCCTCCCCAAGTCCCTCCTCCCTACCTTTTATCTTAGCCTGTTAGACACACTTTCCTCATCCCTGAAGAAGGGCTCATGCCCGAAACGTCGATTCTCCTGCTCCTTGGATGCTGCCTGACCTGCTGCGCTTTTCCAGCAACACATTTTCAGCAATTAGCACACCCACTCAATTTACTTATTCGGCAATGTGTTGATTTTATTTCTTTTACTTGCTGCCTTTCAATTTTGTATAAAATTTGTTGCAGTGATTATCAGCTCTGATGCTATGATATGCTGTGAGTACTGTCACTGTTGCTCATCAGAAAATACTATTCAGTAACCCATCGCTATTATAACTTTGCCATTTCTGGCAGTGCAGTTGCATCTTTACTACAAATCACATTTATTTTAATTGATAGTGGTGCAGACTGAATATGATCCCCTACTCCCTACTACCAAATAGACATGGTGGCTGGGAAATCCCTGTTCAACTCAACCTTTGGGATGTTCTGTAAGGTAGACTTGTGGTGATGGAAAGTGTGATGCAAAAACATTTTCAAGGATTTTGTGCTGTATTACATTAGAAATCCAACCGCCCCAATAATTTGAAACTAATCTGGGATTAACTTCTTAATTGGCTCATCCAATTAACTATCAGTTAAACTGCCTTTCTGATTACTCAGTGGCTGACAGTTGACTGGGTACAAATGCAGTGCACATTCAAATAAATTCAAACTGAGGATAAACATGTACTTTTAAAACTGGCACACTACAAATTTTGATTTTCTTAGCTCATACTTTATTTGTAATTAGCCAATATTGCCACTGGATGTGCACAAGGAAAAGAAACCACTTTTGGCCCAAAATGATTAGCGAAGATGGCAACTAAAAAAAAGCTAATATATATGTGTGAAACCTGTATAAAGTCATTTTTTAAATTATATACTTGAAATATATTTTAATTTTGTATGGTATTTAGTTTTATATGGCAGTTTAACTCATTGCATATATTGTAAATAGAGGATCGGTTGGCTCAGTTGGCTGGACGGCTGATTTACAATTCAGAATGACGTCAACAGTACAAATTCAATTTCCGTACCAGCTGAGGTTACCATAAATATCCTACCTTTTCAACCTTCTCAAACTCCCCACCTGCTATCTCTCCCAAATGAGACAGCAACCCTCTGGGACAATGGCAACTCCTGTTGTCAATCAGACTGCCAATAAGCCCCATGGCCTTTTAGGATAGACAAGGGTCCTGCTGGGTGTGTTGTCAATGGCAGTCAAGCCAATAAGCACTTCCTGATTCTGGTGCTTTCTACAAAAGATTGGTGCTAGTGCCTTATTTTCAGATGTATGTAAAATGCTTGTAAAGATACACCGTTTGAACCACTAAATGTTTACAACAGTGCTTGGAAAAATGTGTGGGAATAGATTTATTTATACATCTAAGTTTAAAATTGATTTCAACTTTTTTGCTTCAAAGGGGATCAGCAAGATCAAACCTCTGCAATTGCCCTAAAAGATTTAGGGAAAACTTTTGTAATGAATTTTCTTGTGTCCTGTTCACCAGAGTTAGAAGAGATTTGCCTGTTTCATATGTCAAATTGGAAATGACAGAAATAAGACTGTAGAGGAAGTTGTCCACATGAGCACATTAAGATTACAGCTTGGTGACATAGTCATCTCCATTAGCATTCTAATAGTATTTTATATATACATAAAACTTGCACTGTGGAGATGGGGTCACTCAGTCAGATAGTCCATTTTGGTATTTATGCTGTAGTAAACCTCCCCCACTCCCTTTCATCTCAATGTATCCTTCTATTCCTTTTTTCCTCATGTTTATCTGGTTTTCCTTCAAGTACATCTGTTATCCATCTCGATCACCAAATTATCATCGCTTTCTTGAGTAAAAAGTTTCTCCTGAAGTCTGTATTGGATTTATTCATGAGTATATTAATGGCTCAGTTTCAGACTTGCATCACAAATGGAAATATTTTCATGATGTCATCCTATATGAACTGATCTTTCTTTAAGTCAAACTGAAAAATGGCATAAGAATTCAAGAAAACTATTTGTTTGAATGTACATTTATGTGCATAGCACATAGCTGGCAACTGAAATTTTTCATGAGATTCAAATAAGCTTTAAACGAATAACCATCCGTATTATTTGCACATTAATCAAGAATTTATTCACATACACATCAAAGTAAACAGATGCATTCTTATTGTGTAATCCTTACAGAACAAATGCTGCATTTAATACAGTGATGACATTTTCAAACGTCAAATAGTTTAGACTCTTCCAGTTATTTATAGAGTCATAGGGATGTGCAGCACATAAACAGACCCTTTGGTCCAACCTGTCCATGCCGACCAGATATCCCAACCCAATCTAGTCCCACCTGCCAGTACCTGGCCCATATCCCTCCAAACCCTTCCTATTCATATACCCACCCAGATGCCTTTTCAATGTTGCAATTGTACTAGCTTTCACCACTTCCTCTGGTAGCTCATTCCATACACATACCACCTTCTCCGTGAAAAAGTTGCCCCTTAGGTCTCTTTTATATTTTTCCCCTCTCACCCTAAACCAATGCCCTCTAGTTCTGGACTCCCCCACCCCAGGGAAAAGACTCAGACCTCACCCCTCCAACCGTAACAAGGACAACGCCCCTGGTGCTCACCTTCCACCCTACCAATCTTCGCATAAACCAAATCATTCACCGACATTTCCGCCACCTCCAAACAGACCCCACTACCAGGGATATATTTCCCTCACCACCGTTTTCCGCCTTCCGCAAAGACCGTTCCCTCGGTGACTACCTGGTCAGGTCCACACCCCCCTACAACCCACCCTCCAATCCTGGCACTTTCCCCTGCCACCACAGGAACTGTAAAACCTGCGCCCATACCTCCTCCCTCACCTCTATCCAAGGCCCTAAAGGAGCCTTCCACATCCATCAAAGTTTTACTTGCACATCCACTAATATCATTTATTGTATCCGTTGCTCCCGATGCGGTCTCCTCTACATTGGGGAGACTGGGCACCTCCTAGCAGAGCG
Organism: Chiloscyllium punctatum; assembly: GCF_047496795.1. Taxonomy (NCBI): domain Eukaryota; kingdom Metazoa; phylum Chordata; class Chondrichthyes; order Orectolobiformes; family Hemiscylliidae; genus Chiloscyllium; species Chiloscyllium punctatum. The sequence goes on from NC_092778.1 coordinate 53,440,080, forward strand.
CTTTAGGGAACATCTCCGGGACACCCGCACCAATCAACCACACCGCCCCTTGGCCCAACATTTCAACTCCCCCTCCCACTCTGCTGAGGACATGGAGGTCCTGAGCCTCCTTCACCGCCGCTCCCTCACCACCAGACACCTGGAGGAAGAACGCCTCATCTTCCGCCTCGGAACACTTCAACCCCAGGGCATCAATGTGGACTTCAACAGTTTCCTCATTTCCCCTTCCCCCACCTCACCCTAGTTCTAAACTTCCAGCTCAGCACTGTCCCCATGACTTGGCCGGACTTGTCCTACCTGCCTATCTTCTTTTCCACCTATCCACTCCACCCTCTCCTCCTTGACCTATCACCTTCATCCCCTCCCCCACTCACCCATTGTACTCTATGCTACTTTCTCCCCACCCCACCCTCCTCTAGCTTATCTCTCCACGCTTCAGGCTCACTGCCTTTATTCCTGATGAAGGGCTTTTGCCCGAAACGTCAATTTCGAAGCTACTTGGATGCTGCCTGAACTGCTGTGCTCTTCCAGCACCACTAATCCAGAATCTGGTTTCCAGCATCTGCAGTCATTGTTTTTACCTACTTTGACTATTTATCCTATCCATGCCCCTCATGATGTTTAAACCTCTATAAGGTCACCCCTCAGCCTCCGACGCTCCAGAGCAAACAGCCCGAGCCTATTTAACCTCCTCCTATAGCTCAAATCCTCCAACCCTGGCAACATCCTTGTAAATCTTTTCTGAACCCTTTCAAGTTTCACAACATCTTTCCAATAGGAAGGAGACCAGAATTGGACGCAATATTCCAACAGTGACCTAACCAATGTCCTGTACAGCCACAATGTGACCTCCCAACCCCTCTATTCAAAACTATGACCCATAAAAGAAAGCATACCAAACACCTTCACGATCCTATCTACCTGCAACTCCACTTTCAAGGAGCTATGAACCTGCACTCCAAGGTCTCTTTGTTCAGCAACACTCCCTAGGACCTTACCATTAAGTGTATAAGTCCTGCTGAGATTTGCTTTCCCAAAATGCAGCACCTCGCATTTATCTGAATTAAAATCCATCTGCCACTTCTCAGCCCATTGGCCCATCTGATCAAGATCCTGTTGTAATCTGAGGTAACTTTCTTCACTGTCCACAACACCTCCAATTTTGGTGTCATCTGCAAACTTACTAACTATATCTCTTATGCTCACATCCAAATCATTTATATAAATGATGAAAAGTAGTGGACCCAGTACTGATCCTTGTGGCACTCCACTGGTCACAGGTCTCCAGTCTGAAAAATAACTCTCCACCACCACCCTCTGTCTTCTACCTTTGAGCCAGTTCTGTATCCAAATGGTGAGTCCTCCCTGTATTCCATGAGATCTAACCTTGCTCACCAGTCTCTGATGGGAAACCTTGCTGAACGCCTTATTGAGGTCCATATAGATTACATCTACCGCTCTGCCCTCATCAATCCTCGTTTTTTTTTGTAAATAAATTTATTAGCAATTTTTTTTAGCTTTACAAGCATATAAAATTATTGAAAAAATCAATCACAAATATCAGTGTAATAAAAAGAAAAAAAACCACAAATTACAATACAACTACTATCTACTAACTAGTAACCTACTCTATAATACAAAGCAAACCCTAACACTGTGCAAAGCAACACCAAGAAAAAGAAAGAAAAGCAAATAAAAACACGAAAAACAAAACAGCTATGCTTGGCGCAAGGCTCCCAAACAAAGGAATGGGAGCATTGTATACATACCCGTATTAACTCGGGAGACCCCCTCCAGGACCCAGGGCTTGACAAATCTAATCATCCTGGTTAAACAAACGCCCTAGTTAAGATAACTGATAAATCTATATCCAAATAACTCAAGTAGGGCTGCCATGTCTTACAAAAATTGTTTGTTGTGTTGTACACCATGTTTGTGAAAAAGTCCAAGGGAATGTGCTCCATAATTAATTTCTACCATCCCAGTAAGCCCGGCGGGTTCTCAGACACCCAGTTCATCAGAATATTCTTCCGTGCACAGTATGCAAGAATATTAAGTAGTTTCTTCCCATGCCCGTCTATCAGAGGAGAGATATTGGGTCTACTTTGACTTCAGTCCTCAATACCCTATCTCTCCTGCCACAGCGCTCCAATAAACACAGCACCTGTGGCACATCCAGAAGCAATGGGTAAGAGTACCTACACATTTTCATTTGGGGCACACTGAAGATGCCCCTTTTTTAAACTTTGCCAGACGGTCTGGTGCCAGATGAGCCCTGTGCAGAACTTTTAACTTTTAGCGCATGTCCTGTTACAGATTGAGATCTTTGGAGCATTCTCCCATATGTTCTCCCATGTTTCAGAAGAGATCTCCACTCCCAGCTCTTGCTCCCAGACCTCACGTAACCAGTTAATATCTTGCCAGGCCCTGCAACCCAGCAGGCGATAGAGGGCACTAACCGAAAGGGTGCTTGTGGAGCGTAGCAACAACCTCTCTGTATCAGTCTTATAGGGCTTAGTGAGAAATGTAGTCTTCTTCTGGATGAAATCCCTAACCTGAAAAAAATGGAAAAGGTCTCTGCTGGGCAACCGGTATTTGCAGCTCAGTTGCTCAAAAGACCTCTCCCTCAAACAAGTCTCCCAAGCTAGAAACTCCTCTCGCTGCCCATAGTTTGAACCCTGAGTCCATCATCCCTGGTCGGAACCCTGGCATGCCAACTATAGGTGTAAGTGGCAAAGTCTTGATTAAGCAACCCTCACTCTGACGCATCGCCCTCCATGCCTTGACTGTACTAATGACAATGGGGTTCCGGCAGTGATCCATAACTGTCCTCATCTTATCCATGAACAATAGGTTAATGAGAGGGCACTTTGCCTGGGAGGCCTCAATATCCAGCCATATTGAGTTTGGATCGTTACCTACCCAATCACAGACAAAGGACAGCAGGGAACTCAATTGATACCTCCTGATGTCTGGGAAATCAACTCCTCCTCCTCCTCGAGGCAACTGCATTTTAGTAAGTTTGATGAGGGGCCGCCCACGATGCCAGACAAAGGAACCAAACCACCCCATAAGCTTCCACAAGGTTGACCTGGGAAACATTATAGGGAGCATACGCATGGGATAAAACAAACGAGGAAGAACATTCATCTTAATGAGAGATATTGGGCCCAGCCATGAAATTGGAAGAGCCTCCCATCTCTGGAGGTCTCGCTTAATATTGTCGAGCAAATTAGCAAAGTTAGTCTGAAATAACAGATCAAACTTGGGGGTAATAAAAACACCCAGGTAGCGAAACCCTGCCCGTGACCACTTAAAAGGGAACTTAGGGCCACCTTCAACTTCTGGCACATCCTTAAGGTTCCCCAAAGGCATAGCTTCCGATTTTGCAAAGTTAATCTTATATCCTGAAATAGCCTCAAATGAATTGATACATTGTATCAAATGGGGTACGGAGGTCATCGGGTTTGATAAAAACAGAAGGACATCATCCGCCTACAGTGTAATCTTGTGTGCCCTCGATCCCACTTCCTGAGCAGTTATGTGGACATTTTGATGAATGGCCTCTGCCAGCATCTCTATCACCAAAGTAAACAACAACGGTGAGAGGGGGCAGCCTTGCCAACTACCCCTACCAATCGTAAAATTCCCAGTCTTCACCCCGTTGGTGATGACCGCAGCCAGAGGTTGGCAATATAAAACCTCCACCCACCTAGCAAAGACTCCACCCAACCCGAACTGTTCTAAGACATAAAAAAGCTATAGCCATTCCACCCGGTCAAAAGCTTTCTCTGCATCTAAGGAAATCACCAACCCCTGAATTGATCATTGCTGACAAACTTGGACCACATTCAGCAACCTTCTAATATTATTAGAGGACCTACGGCCCCTTATAAAGCCTGTCTGGTCCTCTTTAATAAAGTGGGGCAACACCCTTTCCAATTTCAGCGCCAGGATCTTGGACAGAATCTTAAAATCTGAATTTAATAGAGAGATGGGCCTGTATGAGGCACAATCCTCAGGAACCTTCCCCTTCTTAAGAATTAAGGAAATATTAGCTTCTCTCAAAGATGGTAGTAGGCATTCATGCATATAGGGGTGACTGTACATCTCCAACATCGGCCCTCACAGAATCCAGATAAACTCCTAATAAAACTTACCCGGAAGACCATCAGGGCCAGGCGCTTTCCCACTCTGAAGTTGTCTAGCTGCCTCCTGCATTTCCTGAACTGTCAAGGGGGCATTAAAGAGAGAGGCCTGTTCCAAGGTTCTTGGGAGGTCCAGGTTCTTAAAAAAGGTCTCCATTTTAGTCCTCCTGTCCTCGCAACCTTCAGACCAATACAATTCAGAATAAAAGCTCCGAAAAGCCTCATTAATCTTTTTAGCATCATATGTAAGGACCCCAGCGCTATCTCTGATTGCAGTAATGGATTGGGAAGCATGCTTTTTCCTAGTCAGGTATGCTAAATACTTCACTCGCCTATCCCCATATTCGAACAACCTCTGTGTAGCAAAAGCAAGTTCTTTCTTTGTGTTTTGTGTCAGTATCGAATTCAAGGCAGCCCGAAGAGCCGTGATCCGCTGTAGCTTAGTCACCGAAGGCCACGCAAAGTGTGCTGCCTCCGCGGCTTTCAACCGCGTCTCAAGAAGACGCTGCTGTTCCTCCTTCTGTCATTTCCGGCTCGCCGAATAGGAAATAGCTAATCCCCTAGCAAAGGCCTTAGCAGTCTCCCATAGCATGGACGGACTACTAGCTGTGCCTGAGTTGATAGTCAAGAATTCCTGAAACTCCTTCAAAACGTATTCCACAAATTTGGAATCCTTAAGGAAAAAAGGGTCCAAACGCCAGTGCAGCAAACCTAACCTTTCACTCTTGGCCTTAACCTCCAAATAATCTGCCGCATGATCAGAGATAGCTATATTCCCAATTTTACAACTCATAATCGAATCCAGAAGGGCCGAGGGAGCCAGAAAGAGGTCAATCCTCGTGTGACATTTACGTGGATTTGAAAAAAAGGTGAAGTTCCTGCCAGTAAGGTGAAGACATCTCCAAATAAATGCCAGCCCCAACTCGTCCCATAAGTCAACCACCTGCTTGATCTGCAAAGAAGTAAGTGGGGGCCCACAAGGCATCCTTTCCACTGTCGGATCCACAAAAAAATTAAAATTCCCCCCCCCCCATAAAAATGTGCCATGTTCCAAAAGCACTCAACTTAGAGAAAGCACTAACTAATAATTTGAGGGGAAGTGCCGGAGGACAGTAGACGTTTAAAATGCCATATTCCTCCCCATGCATCAGGGCTTTAAGTATCACAAACCGTCCCTGCTCATCTTTCACCTGCTCTAATAATGTGAACGGAAGATTTCTCTGGATAAGTACTGCCACTCCCCTACTTTTAGTAGTAAAGGATGAAAAGAATACCCATTCATAACCCCTCTGTTGTAATCTCAGGTGTTCCCCATCATCAAGATGGGTTTCCTGCAACAAAGCGATATCAACCCTTTCCCTCTTAAGGCTAGAAAGCACGTTTTTCCTTTTAATAGGTGAATGATTTCCCTTAATGTTCCAGGTGCACCATTTAATAAGACACTTAGCCATATTCCGTTTCAGACACCCTTGAAACCCTCAGAGGGAGAACCCTGCTTACAAAGCGCCGAGCATAAGTAAATAAAGACTCATAGAATCGAAAAACTATATATACAAAAACTACTCTATCATAACTATAAACAACTATTACTACCAAAAAACTACAAAGAAGACCAACTTTAGAACCTTGAATGGAAGACTCTTCCCTCTGCCCATAGGGGGCACTCACCCTACCTATCCGCTCCTTCACAGCTCCTTCAAACCTGGACTGTGCCCCAGCCTTAGGCCAGAAAAAAACAAGATGATCCTTAAATCAATAGAAAAAAAGACAAAATCAGGATGAGCGCTCCACCCATCACCTCCTCCAGCCTCTCCCCGAATCCCTGGATCTCGTGCTCGTGCTTCTTCAGCATGGATGTGATAGGTTGGACCTGGGCACAAATCTCCCCATAGATCTCCTCAATTACAGCCGCAACTTTCAAGGTAAGTCTCTCCATCGCCACAGCCAATTCCTGTGAGTCTGTCAGGTCCCCGGGGGGTTCAGGAGAGGCTGTTGCTGCTGCAGACTCTGGTATGGTAGGTGCTGCAGGGGAATGTCCTCCCTGCTGCTGTTTGCTGGCTCCTTTTCCCTTTGGCATCCTTCCCTCTCCCAAATATTAACAAATATGTGTTAAAATCCCCTACCATAACCACCTTATTCTTACAGATTGCTGAGATCTCCTTACAAATTTGTTTCTCAATTTCCCTCTGACTATTAGGGGGTCTATAATACAATCCCAATAAGGTGATCATCCCTTTCTTATTTCTCAGTTACCCGCAAATAACTTCCCTGGATGTATTTCTGAGAATATCCTCCCTCAGTACAGCTCTAATGGTATCCCTTATCAAAAATACCACTCTCCCTCCTCTCTCGCCTCCCTTTCAGTCCTTCCTTTAGCATTTGTATCCTGGAACATTAAACTGCCAGTCCTGTCCATCCCTGAGCCACATTTCTGTAATTGTTATGATATCCCAGTCCCATGTTCCTAGTCATGTCCTGAGTTCATCTGCCTTCCCTGTTAGGCCTCTTGCATTGAAATAAATGCAGTTTAATTTATTAGTCCTACCTTGTTCTCTGCTTTGTCCCTGCCTGCCCTGACTGTTTGACTCACTTCTGTTCTCAACTGTACCAGTCTCAGATTGAAATCTTTCCTCACTATCTCTCTAGTTTAAATCCTCCCAAGCAGCTCTAGCAAATCTCCCTGCCAGTATATTAGTCCCCTTCCAATTTAGGTGCAATCCGTCCTTCTTGTACACATCACTTCTACCCCAAAACAGCTTCCAATGATCCAATAATGTGAATCCTTCTCCGTACACCAGCTCCTCAGCCCTGCATTAATCTGCTCTATCTTCCTGTTCCTGCCCTCACTAGTTCATAGCACCGGGAGTTTTCCAGATATTACTACAGCAAGGAGGGGACATGAAAGGTCCTTAGTTGGTAGGATTAGGGAAAACCCTAAGGCTTTCTATAGGTATGTTAGGAATAAAAGAATGACTAGGGTAGGAATAGGTCCAATCAAGGATAGTAGTGGGAAGTTGCGTGTGGAGGCTGAAGAGATTGGGGAGGCACTGAATGAATACTTTTCGTCAGTATTCACTCAGGAACAGGACATTGTTGTCGATATGAATACTGAGGCACGAATAAGTAGAATGGATGGCTTTGAGATATGTAGAGAAGAGGTGTTGGAAATTCTGGCAAGGGTGAAAATAGATAAGTCCCCTGGGCCTGATGGCATTTATCCTAGGATTCTCTGGGAAGCAAGGGAGAAGATTGCAGAGCCATTGGCCTTGACTTTTGTGTCCTCTTTGTCTACAGGAGTAGTGCCAGAGGACTGGAGGCTAGCAAACGTGGTTCCCTTGTTCAAGAAGGGGAGTAGGGATAATCCTAGTAACTATAGGCCAGTGAGTCTCACTTCTGTTGTGGGCAAAGTCTTAGAGAGAATTGTATGGGATAGGATTTATGCACATCTGGATTGGAATAATGTGATCAAGGATAGTCAACATGGTTTTGTGAAGGGCAGGTCGTGCCTCACAAACCTTATTGAATTCCTTGAGAAGGTGACTAAGGAGGTAGATGAGGGGAAAGCGGTAGATGTGGTGTATATGGATTTTAGTAAGGCGTTTGATAAGGTCCCCCATGGTAGGCTACTGCAGAAAATACAGAGATATGGCATTGAGGGTGCGTTGGAGGTTTGGATTAGGAATTGGCTGGCTGGAAGAAGACAGAGGGTAGTAGTTGATGGCAAAGGTTCATCTTGGAGTGCCGTCACTAGCGGTGTTCCGCAAGGATCTGTTTTGGGACCATTGCTGTTTGTCATTTTTATAAATGACCTGGAGGAAGGGTTAGAAGGTTGGGTGAGCAAGTTTGCGGACGATACGAAAGTCGGAGGAGTTGTAGACAGTGAGGAAGGATGTGGCAGGTTACAGCGGGATATAGAGAAGCTGCAGAGCTGGGCAGAAAGGTGGCAAATGGAGTTCAATGTAGCGAAGTGTGAGGTGATTCACTTTGGTAAGAGTAATAAAAAGATGGGGTACTGGGCTAATGGTCAGATACTTGGTAGTGTGGAAGAGCAGAGGGATCTTGGTGTCCATGTACACAGATCTCTGAAAGTTGCCACCCAGGTAAATAGTGCAGTGAAGAAGGCATATGGTGTACTGGCTTTTATTGGTAGAGGAATTGAGTTCCGGAGTCCTGAGGTCATGCTGCAGTTGTATAAGACTCTGGTGCGGCCGCATCTGGACTATTGTATGCAGTTTTGGTCGCCATACTATAGGAAGGATGTGGAGGCACTGGAACGGGTGCAGAGGAAGTTTACCAGGATGTTGCCTGGTATGGTAGGAAGATCCTATGAGGAAAGGCTGAGGCACTTGGGGTTGTTTTCATTGGAGAAAAGAAGGTTTAGGGGTGACTTGATAGAGGTGTACAAGATGATTAGGGGGTTAGATAGGGTTGACAGTGAGAACCTTTTTCCACGTATGGAGTCAGCTATTACAAGGGGGCATAGCTTTAAATTAAGGGGGGGTAGATATAGGACTGATGTTAGGGGTAGGTTCTTCACTCAGCGAGTCGTAAGTTCATGGAATGCCCTGCCAGTAGCAGTAGTGGACTCTCCCTCTTTATGGGTATTTAAGCGGGCATTGGATAGGTATATGGAGGATAGTGGGTTAGTGTAGGTTAGGTGGGCTTTGATCGGCGCAACATCGAGGGCCGAAGGGCCTGTACTGCGCTGTATTCTTCTATGTTCTATGTTCTACTCTCGAGGACCTCCTTTTAGATTCCTGCCTAACTCTCTGTAATCTCCCTTCAAAATCTCAACCTTTTCCCCTCCTATGTCGTTGGTTCAAATGTGTACAATGACCTCTTGCTGGCCCCTCTCCCCCATGAGAACATTCTGCACCCTCTCTGAGACATCCTTGATCCTGGCACCAGGGAAGCAACACACCATTCTGATTTTTCACTACTGGCCACAGAAACATCTGTCTGTACCTTGGACTAGAGAGTCTCCTAACACAGTCGATCACTTGGAACCCAATGTACTTCTCATTACATTAGAGCCAGTCTCAATACCAGAAACTTGGCTGTTTGTGCTACGTTCCTATGAGAATTCGTCATCCCCTACATTTTCCAAAACAGCACACTTGTTTGAAATGGGGATAGCCACAGAAGACTCCTGCACTACCTTTCCTGGAATTAACCCATCTATGTGGCTGTACCTGAGATTTTCTCCCCTTCCTATAACTGCCATCCATCACATCCCCTTGCTCTTGTAAATTCCTCATTGCCTCTAACTGCCACTTCAACCGATCCATTCGAGCTGATAGGATTTGCAACCAATGGCATTTATTGCAGATACAATCCTCAGTAACCCGTAAACTCTCCCTCAACTCCCACATCCGACGAGCAGAGCATATCCCTCTACTAAGGGCCATTTTTGCTTCTTTCAATCTACAGGCCCAGAAAATAGCACTGTCTTATTCCTCTATAAAACACTGCTCCAGGTTAAATTAACACTTATGGCTTATATTTTAAGTTTAATCAAGAGACATAGCATAATAAAATATATAATCAAGAAAGAACCCACTCCACTCACGAATAGAACAGCAAAGGCAATAACTGCTGACTCTGTCAGTTAGCAATGTAGGTTTCTCTCTCTCACTCCTGCACTGACCTATGTGCTTCCTTTGTCTGTTTTTCTCCCTTTTAAAACTGCTGTTGTTTTGACTTTTTTCTTTTCAAAGTTCCAAAACAATGCAACAGCATACAAAACAGTAATTGCTGCTCCTGGACTTCAAAAAAAATCACCTCCAACACCTAAAATACCTCAAAAAAGGAGCAGCTGTTACAGCCAGAAATTTTTCCTGTCCTCCATCTTGGATTACCCAGTATCCTTTACAACAGTTATTGAGGGAAATTATAGTAAAACAAATACAAACTTTTGACAAAGAAGATTGATGAGGGCAGAGCAGTAGATGTGATCTATATGGATTTCTGTAAGGTGTTCGACAAGGTTCCCCATGGGAGAATGATTAGCAAGGTTAGATCTCATGGAATACAGGGAGAACTAGCCATTTGGATACAGAACTGGCTCAAAGATAGAAGACAGAGGGTGGTGGTGGAGGGCTGTTTTTCAGACTGGAGGCCTGTGACCAGTGGAGTGCCACAAGGATCGGTGCTGGGCCCTCTACTTTTTGTCATTTACATAAATGATTTGGATGCGAGCATAAGAGGTACAGCTAGTAAGTTTGCAGATGACACCAAAATTGGAGGTGTAGTGGACAGCAAAGAGGATTACCTCAGATTACAACAGGATCTTGACCAGATGGGCCAATGGGCTGAGAAGTGGCAGATGGAGTTTAATTTAGATAAATGCGAGGTGCTGCATTTTGGGAAAGCAAATCTTAGCAGGACATATCACTCGATGGTAAGGTCCTAGGGAGTGTTGCTGAACAAAGAGACCTTGGAGTGCAGGTTCATAGCACCTCAAAAGTGGAGTCGCAGGTGGATAGGATAGTGAAGAAGGCGTTTGGTATGCTTTCCTTTATTGGTCAGAGTATTGAGTACAGGAGTTGGGAGGTCATGTTGCAGCTGTACAGGACATTGGTTAGGCCACTGTTGGAATATTGTGTGCAATTCTGGTCTCCTTCCTATCGGAAAGATGTTGTGAGACTTGAAAGAGTTCAGAAAAGACTTGCAAGGATGTTGTCAGGGTTTTAGGATCTGAGCTACAGGGAGAGGTTGAACAGGCTGGGGCTGTTTTCCCTGGAGCGTTGGAGGCTGAGGGGTGACCTTATAGAGGTTTAAAAAATTATGAGGGGCATGGATAGGATAAATAGGCAAAGTCTTTTCCCTGGGGTTGGGGGGTCCAGAACTAGAGGGCATAGGTTTAGGGTGAGAGGGGAAAGATATAAAAGAGACCTAAGGGGCAACTTTTTCATGCAGGGGTGGTAAATGAATGGAATGAGCTGCCAGAGGATGTGGTGGAGGCTGGTACAATTGCAACATTTAAGAGGCATTTGGATGGGTATATGAATAGGAAGAGTTTGGAGGGATATGGGCCGGGTGCTGGCAGGTGGGACTAGATTGGGTTGGGATATCTGGTCAGCATGGACGGGTTGGACCAAAGGGTCTGTTTCCATGCTGTACATCTCTATGATTCTATAACTCTCTATGACTGAGGCCCATATGGAAAACAGACAGAACATGCTTGGAATACTTTCTGTTTTTAATACATTATTAAAATTTTAAACAGGTTTCCAGTCATAATTAAAAGTTGGAAGGCCTGTTACTGCAGTGAAGCAGACTAGTAAGATTAGGCTTCAGGAATGAAGGAAAATGGAAAGGTGGCATATTGTTCAGGTTGTAAGTTTGCTTGCTGAGTTGTAAGGTTCATTTTCAGACTTTTTGTCATCATCAGTTTAGCCTCCAGTGTTATGTCCCACTTTCTAGTTATTTGTTTAGGTTTCTTTGGGTTGGGGGTGTCATTTCCTGTTCTTTTTCTTAGTGAGTAGTAGATGGGGTCCAAATTGATGTGTTGGTTGAGAGAGGTCCAGTTGAAATGCCATGCTTCTAGGAATTCTTGTGCGTGTCTCTGTTTGGCTTGTCGTAGGATGGGTGTGTTGACCCAGTCAAAGTGGTGTCCTTCCTCATCTATATGTAAGAGTGCTAATGATAGTGGGTCATGTGTTTTTGTGGCTGGTTGATGTTCATGTATCCTGGTGGCTAGTTTTCTGCCTGTGTGTCCAATTTTTGTTACAGTTCTTGCAAGGTAATTTGTAAATCATGCTCATTTTGCTTGTTGTCTTAAAGGGTCTTTTTAAGTTCAAAGCTACTGTTTTAGTGTGTGAATGAGTTTGTGGGCTACCATGATGCCAAGAGGTCTGAGTACTCTGGTAGTCATTTCCAAGATGTCTTTGATTTAGGGGAGAGTGAATAGGGTTTCTGGGTGCGTTTTTTCTGCTTGTTTGGGTTTGTTGCTGAGAAATCAGCTGACTGTGTCCATTGGGTACCCATTCTTTTTGAAGACATGATCCACTATCAATAGGAAGGGTCAAGAAGATCCAGGATTTTCCCTGTATCAGCCTGAGGGAGGACCAAAAAGACTATCCAAGATTACCTGAGACCATCGCAGAAGGATGGAGGACCAATGGGATGTGGGTGCGTGCAGCCTATCCTCTCCCATTCTACAGAACGGCTCTGAGATCAGAAAAACATTTTCAACTGTCAGAGGATGCATATTTCCTTTCCTAATTAATTAATGTACCATAATTTAACTGCTGCTCCTCAATATACTATCAGAAAACTACAATAAATCATCGACTGACTGTTTAGGTAACTGATCATGAACCTCCTAGGATCAACACTCTTACCTTGAACTCTGGACTGAGAGCATGTTATAGCTAGTACTATAATTTGGACTATAAACCGGCCATAACCTGCTGCTCTAGCAATGACACTACATAGTTTATGTGCATTTTTATGTCAATATGTTCTGTAAACAATATTAAAGCACCTGTCTGTTAGTTTTAAGATAGTTTAACGTGCAAAAGTCCAGTTTTCACTTCAGTCTAGTTTGGACATTTGTATCGAAATTGAACTAGGGGTTCTATTGTGGCTTTTCATATAAATGTTACGTTTTCAAATTCTTAAGAAATGTACCTTCTTTCTGTTTAAAAACCTGTCTGAGTGCACTTTCAATGCACACGTAACTTAAAACTTACTATAAAATAGCAAAGTGTTTATTTTTGTTTCTTGCTTGCCTCATGATTGATCCCAACTGAATTAGTGATTAAGTGCCATGTTTTATGGTTCAAGCTTCAGTTTGTACATCCAGTATTATGGTTAACAACAAAAAGGATGAGAATAGGTGCAGGGAATGACCAAGAAACTCTCCAGTTTACACTGATAGCTGGAAAACTCAACTTTTGTAGTCATGGTCAACATACATCTGTGACTTGTCACTTATCAACACTTATTCTACCTGAATAGCAACATGTATAAATCTAATTTGCGAAGTCCTAAATGCACTCCAAGTGCACACCAATGCATACTAGAGCTTTTGGCAATATTGGAGTCTGATGTAATAAGTTAAGGCACAGAGGACGTTGGAGCCAACTTCACAAAGTGAACTCTTTACGTTTGCAATTTTGATGATGTAAATTGACAATTGATGATAATCTCAGTGACGTAAACGAATGCACCAATATTCTATGTAACACAATGGGAGAGGAACGTGTACTTGTATGTGTGAACTTTCTCTGATAAGCTGACAATTATGCCTATTTCACTATGGGAGAAATGGTGACAATATAGTGAATTTTTAAGCGTCTTCTGTGTGTCTTGGCAACCCAGTGGTGACATGCCTTGACATGCAGCATCAAGTGATCCATCAACCAGTTCAGTCGGGATATTTTGTCTAGTGCAGGAACCTTGTGGCGGCAAAATTTTTTTAAAATTCCTTTGCTGATGTGGTAAGTTTGTTAATCTTTATTGAAATAAGAGACACTTACAAAAAGTACTGTCTACATGGCTTACAAACAAACAGAATAGCAGCAAGAGTAGACCTTTCAATCCCTTGAGGCTGTTCCTCAATTCAAGATCATGGTTGATCTGTTGGTGTTCCATATTCCTGTCTTCTGCCAATAACTCATGATTCCCCTGCCCAAGAATATCTTACTGTCTTAAATATGTTCAATAAAGCTATCTCCATGATCTTCTGAGGCAGAGTTCCAAAGTTGCACAGGCCTTTGAGAGAAAACAATTTCCATTTCTGCCCTGAAAAAGAAACTTTAAAGGTGCCCTAGGGCTCACCATTGGCCCATAAAAAGAACATCCTTTCCATGTTCAACCTGTCAAGTCTGTTCACTTCAAATCAAGTTACCATTCACTAATCTATACTACAGTAAAATAAGCCCAGCCTATGCTCTTAAGCCAACCTGCTTAAATCTGCTCTGAATGTACATCCTTCCTTAAATTGAGAGAACAAAACTATACATATTATTCAATATGTGGTTTCGTGAGTTGCCTTTAATTACATCCTTACTAATATGTTCAATTCCTCTCATAATAAGGAAAAGCATCCAATTAGGCTTTTGATTTCATACTGTGCTCGTATACTGACTGTTTGTGACAGACACTAGAACATCCAAGTCCCTCTGCACCATGGAATTCTGCAGTTGTTCTTTGTTTAAACAATACTCTGCTTTTCCATTCTTCCTTCCAAAGCGCACAACTTTACATTTTCCCACATCATACTTCATCTGCCAGATTTTTCCTTACTCACTAAACCTATCTATATCCGCCTGCAACTTTCTATCCGCCTATCTTGGTGTCATCTTTAAACCTAGCTACAATGCTATCTAAGTCATTGATGTAAATTGTGAAAAGTTGAGGTGGCACATGCAGAAGTCCACTCATCACATCTTGCCAATTGGATGAAGGTCCATTCATGCATACTGTCTTTCTGCAAGCTGGTGTTACATGAGATACCATGAGTTTTTATCTTCTGCAATAATTTTTAATGTGGCATCTTACCAAATGTCTTCTGGAAATCTAAGTACAGTATGTCTACAAGCACCTGCTTATCCACATCATAAGTTACTCCTTCAAAGAATGCCAATAAATTGGTTAACCATGATTTTCCTTACACAAAACCATGCAGACTTTTCCAAACTACATTGAGATTTTTCTATTTGTGATCTCTGACACCTTTCCCACAGCAGATGTGAGCTAACTCGTCTACTGTCTCACTCCCTTCTTGATTAGATGATTTATATTTGCTCATTTCCAGTCTGTTGGAACCTTGCTTGAATCTCAGGAATTTTGTAATATGACACCAACACATCTACTACATTATCAATCAAAGATCCTAAAATGGAATCTTTCTGGACTTGAGGCTCCTTATCCATTAGTGCATAGAACTGTACAGCACAGTACAGGCCCTTCAGCCCGCGATGTTGTGTCGGCCTTTTACCTACCCACCCTTCATTGTACTTATCATCCATGTGCCTATCCAAGAGTCTCTTAAATGTCCCTAATGTATCTGACTCGACTACGACTGCCGGCCATGCATTCCAAGTAACCACCACATAAATAACCTACCACTGACATTTTCTTTCAATTATCTTAACATATACTCCCTTGTGATAAACATTTCTATTATGGGAAAAAGTCTTTAGCTTTCCACTCAACATCTTGTACACCTCTATCAAGTCACCTCTCATCCTTCTTCACTCCAAAGAGAAAAGTGCTAGCTCCCTCAACCTTTCTTCATAAGACATGCTCTCCAATGCAGGCACCATCCTGGTAAATCTCCTCTGCACCCTGTCTAAACCTTCCACATCTTTCCTAATAATGAGGTGACCAGAACTGAACATAATATTCGAAGTGTGGTCTAACCCGTGAAAGCCAACACACTGTTCGCCTTCTTAACAAACCTATCAATGTGAGTGGCAACTTTGCTTCATACCATTTCCCTCATGATCATAATTTCACCAAGTTCCTTCCTTCCCCCTCACCATGTAAGGCTGCTCTCCCAACATGCTTTGTTCCTTCAATCCACATAACGTTCTACTATAGCGAATTTTTCAATGTAACAAACCAATGAAATATTACCTGGCATTACCTCACTCTCTCAGCGGAGCAGGTAAGGGCTGTTTGGCAGTGGCTGCTTGAAGGCTCGGTGACATTTGTTTAACGGTTTAAATTTGAACTTTTTTTTTAAAAAGGCGCGGAGCGGACCCGGAAGCTGGTGTAGCGCAAGCTTACCTGGGTAGGTTTTTTTCCCTATAAAAGCACGCAGGAGAGGAACCCGAGGCACTACAGAGGTAGTGTCTCCCACCCGCCCTCCTCCTCTAACCTAATAATAAGACCCGTTGTGGTAAGTAGGTAAGTGCTGCATTTTGCTTGTTCTATTCTTGGACCTAGTTTTTTTTTAAAAGGTTACTTTTAGAGGGATGGAAGTGAAGGCAGTGCAATGTTCCTCTTGCAACATGTTTGAGGTGAGGGATGCCATGGTCGTCCCTGCTGATTACACTTGCAGGAAGTGCACCCATCTCCAGCTCCTCCAAGACCGTGTTAGGGAACTGGAGCTGGAGTTGGATGAACTTAGGATCATTCGAGAGGCAGAGGTCATAGATCGGAGCTTTAGGGAAGTAGTAACTCAAAAGATTGCAGACAGATGGGTGACAGTGAGGGGGACTGGGAGGAAGCAGCCAGTGCAGGGACCCCCTGTGGCTGTTCCCCTCAAGAACAAGTATACCGTTTTGGATACTTGTGGGGAGGACGACTTACCAGGGGTAGGCAATGGGGTTCAGGCCTCTGGCACAGAGCCTGTCCCCGTTGCTCAGAAGGGAAGGGTGGAGAAGAGCAGAGCAATAGTTACTGGGGACTCGATAGTTCGGGGCACAGATAGGCGGTTTGGAGGGTGCGAGAGAGACTCACGTTTGGTATGTTGCCTCCCAGGTGCAAGGGTACATGACGTCTCTGATCATGTTTTCCGGGTCCTTAAGGGGGAGGGGGAGCAGCCCGAAATCGTGGTCCACATTGGCACAAACGACATAGGTAGGAAGAGGGCTGAGGATGTTAGGTAGGCTTTCAGGGAGTGAGGTTGGAAGCTCAGAGTTAGAACAGACAGAGTTGTTGTCTCTGGTTTGTTACCCGTGCCACATGATAGACAGTCGAGGAATAGGAAGAGAGAACAGTTAAATGCGTGGCTACAGGGTTGGTGCAGGAGGGAGGGATTCCGGTATCTGGATAACTGGGGTTCTTTCTGGGGAAGGTGGGACCTCTATAAACAGGATGGTCTACACCTGAACCTGAGGGGCACCAGTATCCTTGGGGAGACGTTTGCTAGTGCTCTTTGGGGGGGTTTAAACTAACTCTGCAGGGGCATGGGAACCTAGACTGTAGCTTTAGGTTGAAGGACTTGGAGTGTAGGGAGGTTAGGAACATGGCATCAATCTCAAAGGAGGGTGCCTGCAAACAGGAAAGTGGCTTGAAGTGTGTATACCTCAATGCAAGGAGTATACGAAATAAGGTAGGTGAACTTGCAGCGTGGGTTGGTACCTGGGATTTCGATGTTGTGACTATTACGGAGACATGGGTAGAACAGGGACAGGATTGGCTGTTGCAGGTTCCAGGGTTTAAATGTTTTAGTAGGGTCAGAGGTGGGGGTAAAAGAGGGGGAGGTATGGCATTGCTTGTCAAAGATAGTATTACAGCGGTGGAAAGGATGATGGATGAAGACTCGCCATCTGAGGTAGTTTGGGCTGAGGTTAGGAATAGGAAAGGTGAGGTCACCCTGTTCGGAGTTTTATACAGGCCTCCTAATAGTCCCAGAGACGTAGACGAAAGGATTGTGAGGATGATTCAGGAGAAGAGTGAAAGTAATAGGGTGGTTGTTATGGGGGACTTTAACTTTCCAGATATTGACTGGGAAAGTTATAGCACGAGTTCATTAGATGGGTTGGTGTTTGTCCAATGTGTGCAGGAGGGTTTCCTGACACAATATGTAGACAGGCCAACAAGATGTGAGGCCATACTGGATTTGGTTCTGGGTAACGAACCAGGCCAGGTCTTAGAATTGGAGGTAGGTGAGCACTTTGGGGACAGTGACCACAATTCGGTGACTTTTACTCTAGTGATGGAGAGGGATAAGTGTCCACTGCAGGGCAAGAGTTATAGCTGGGGGCAGGAAAATTATGATGTGGTGAGGCATGACTTAGGATGCGTGGCTTGGAAAAGTAGGCTTCAAGGGAAGGCGCAATTGATATGTGAAGCTTGTTCAAGGAGCAACTATTGAGTGTCCTTGATAAGTATGTACCGGTCAGGCAGGGAGGAAAGGGTCGTGTGAGGGAGCGGTGGTTTAATAAGGAATTGGAATCCCTTGTTAAAGGGAAGAGGGCGGCCTATGTAAAGATGAGGCGTGAAGGTTCAATTGGGGCGATTGAGAGTTATAAGGTAGTCAGGAAGGATCTGAAGAGAGAGCTAAGAGCAGCAAGGATGGCGACATGAAAAGTCCTTAGTTGGTAGGATTAGGGAAAGTCCAAAGTCTTTCTATAGGTATGTCAGGAATAAAAGAATGACTAGGGTAGGAATAGGTCCACTCAAGGATAGTAGTGGGAAGTTGCGTGTGGAGGCTGAAGAGATTGGGGAGACACTGAATGGAATACTTTTCTTAAGTATTCACTCAGGAACAGGACATTGTTGCCGATGTGAATACTGAGTCACAATTAATTAGAATGGACATCTTTGAGGTATGTAGGGAAGAGGTGTTGGAAATTCTGGAAAGGGTGAAAATAGATAAGTCCCCTGGGCCTGATGGCATTTATCCTAGGATTCTCTTGGAAGCAAGGGAGGAGATTGCAGAGCCATTGGCCTTGATTTTTATGTCCTCGTTGTCTACAGGAATAGTGCCAGAAGACTGGAGGATAGCAAATGTGGTTCCCTTGTTCAAGAAGGGGAGTAGGGATAACCCTAGTAACGATAGGCCGGTGAGTCTCACTTCTGTTGTGGGCAAAGTCTTAGAGAGAATTGTAAGGGATAGGATTTATGAACATCTGGATAGGAATAATGTGATCAAGAATAGTCAGCATGGTTTTGTGAAGGGCAGGTCGTGCCTCACAAACCTTATTGAATTCCTTGAGAAGGTGACTAAGGAGGTGGATGAGGGTAAAGCGATAGATGTGGTGTATATAGATTTTAGTAAGGCGTTTGATAAGGTTCCCCATGGTAGGCTACTGCAAAAAATACGGAGGTATGGCATTGAGGGCGAGTTGGAGGTTTGGATTAGGAATTGGCTGGCTGGAAGAAGACAGAGGGTAGTAGTTGATGGTAAAGGTTCATCTTGAAGTGCAGTTACTAGTGGTGTTGCGCAAGGATCTGTTTTGGGACCATTGCTGTTTATCATTTTTATAAATGACCTGGAGGAGGGGCTAGAAGGTTGGGTGAGCAAGTTTGCGGATGATACGAAAGTCAGTGGAGTTGTTGACAGTGAGGAAGGATGTGGCAGGTTACAACGGGATATAGAGAAGCTGCAGAGCTGGGCAGAAAGGTGGCAAATGGAGTTCAATGTAGCTAAGTGTGAGGTGATTCACTTTGGTAAGAGTAACAAGAAGATGGGGTACTGGGCTAATGGTCGGATACTTGGTAGTGTGGATGAGCAGAGGGATCTTGGTGCCCATGTACACAGATCTCTGAAAGTTGCCACCCAGGTAAATAGTGCTGTGAAGAAGGCATATGGCGTACTGGCTTTTATTGGTAGAGGAATTGAGTTCCGGAGTCCTGAGGTCATGTTGCAGTTGTATAAGACTCTGGTGCGGCCTCATCTGGAGTATTGTGTGCAATTTTGGTCGCCATACTATAGGAAGGATGTGGAGACACTGGAACGGGTGCAGAGGAGGTTTACCAGGATGTTGCCTGGTATGGTAGGAAGATCGTATGAGGAAAGGCTGAGGCACTTGGGGCTGTTTTCATTGGAGAAAAGAAGGTTTAGGGGTGACTTGATAGAAGTGTACAAGATGATTAGGGGTTTAGATAGGGTTGACAGTGAGAACCTTTTTCCACGTATGGAGTCAGCTATTACGAGGGGGCATAGCTTTAAATTAAGGGGTGGTAGGTATAGGAGAGATGTTAGGGGTAGCTTCTTTACTCAGCGAGTCGTGAGTTCATGGAATGCCCTGCCAGTAGCAGTGGTGGACTCTCCCTCTTTATGGGCATTTAAACGGGCATTGGATAGGCACATGGAGGATAGTGGGCTAGTGTAGGTTAGGTGGGCTTGGATCGGCGCAACATCGAGGGCCAAAGGGCCTGTACTGCGCTGTATTTTTCTATGTTCTATGTTCTATGGTATTTGTTTTAAGTTAACACGGCATTAATTTACAGTTTTAGTGGACACTGAAAACAAATAATTTCATTTGAAAAGCAGAGTATGCAATCTTCTGACCTTTCTTCCTGCTCTTAAAAGTTCCCATCTTAAAATCCACATCACATCTTTATTAAATGCAACAGAGCTGTGCAAATTTAGCTATATACAGGCCTTCCAAATAACTACTTTATCAGTGGAATATCCCTTAAACTTGCCTCAAATCAGTAAGACCTGAGTATTAATTAACAATAGTACCATTTTGCAATTAACACGCTTGAATATGATGAACATGGTTACTGACCTTTCTGAAATGGAGTCCAATCTTCAAAGTTTGTGAGAAGATTTGTAGCTCGGGTGCTCATTGTTGTGGTTCTGTTTGCCAAGCTTGGAATTTGTGTTGCAAACGTTTCATCCCCTGTCTAGGTGACATCCTCAGTGATTGGGAGCCTCCTGTGAAGCGCTTCTGTGATGTTTCCTCCGGCATTTATAGTGGTTTGTATCTGCCGCTTCCGGTTGTCAGTTCCAGCTGTCCATTGTAGTGGTCAGTATATTGGATCCAGGTCGATGTGCTTATTGATTGAATCTGTGGATGAGTGCCATGCCTCTAGGAATTCCCTGGCTGTTCTCTGTTTGGCTTGTCCTATAATAGTAGTGTTGTCCCAGTCGAACTCATGTTGCTTGTCATCTGCGTGTGTGGCTACTAAGGATAGCTGGTCATGTCGTTTCGTGGCTAGTTGGTGTTCATGGATGCGGATCGTTAGCTGTCTTCCTGTTTGTCTTATGTAGTGTTTTGTGCAGTCCTTGCATGGGATTTTGTACACTACATTGGTTTTGCTCATGCTGGGTATCGGGTCCTTCGTTCTGGTGAGTTGTTGTCTGAGAGTGGCTGTTGGTTTGTGTGCTGTTATGCGTCCTAGTGGTCGCAGTAATTGGCTGTCAGTTCGGAAATGCTCTTGATGTATGGTAGTGTGGCTAGTCCTTTGGGTTGTGGCATGTCCTCATTCCGTTGTCTTTCCCTTAGGCATCTGTTGATGAAATTGCGGGGGTATCAGTTTTTGGCAAATACATTGTAGAGGTGTTCTCCCTCTTTTTGCAGTCTCTTAAATATGTTCTCTCATTTGGCTAGATCCTGGCCTCATCTATGATGAGCTCCATATACCCATCTTTGCTCCATATCTCTCAATACCTTTGAGGAAAAACATCTAACAAAACAGTAGAGTTCTTGTGGTATAGTGATAATGATCCTGCCTTAGAGCTAGGAGGCTCAGGTTCAAGTCTTATGTGCTCCAGTGTGTAATAATATCTCTGAATGGGTTCATTAAAAAATGTAGATAAACTTGGAGATTCCCAACTCGGAGTGAAATAATACAACATATTTGGCCTTAAAAGTTCACAGAAGCTGAGTTTTATAGGACAATATAATGGCTCAGGGAGCCAGGGAGCTGGCTTCACTTCTAGCCTTGGGTGACTGTCTGTTGCATGTGCATGTTCTACCCATGTCTACATGGGTTTCCTCCCATTCCAAAAATGTGTACTTTAGGAGGATTGACTGTCCCAAATTGTCCAATCTTAGATAGCTGCAGGTAAGGTGCCAGAAGACTGGAATTTGGCTAACATGGTGCCAATATTAAAGAAAACTGGTAAAACTAAAACAAAGGTGAAACTGACATCAGTTGTGGGCAAAGTTGGAGAGAATTCTGAGTGATGGGATTTACATGTATTTGGAAAGGGATAGTCAACATGGTTTTGTGTGTGGGAAATTGTGTCTCACTAACCTGATTGAATTTTTTTGGAGAAGTAATAAAGAGGATTGATGAGGGTGAAGCAGTGGATGTGATCTATCTGGACTTGAGTAATGCATTTGACAAGTTTCCTCGGGGTAGATTTGTTAGCAAGGTTAGACCACATGGAATATAGGGAGAACTAACCAATTGAATACAAAGCTGGATGAAAGCTAGGACAGAGGGTGGTGTTTGAGGGTTGCTTTTCAGTCTAGAGGTCTCTGTTCCACAAGTATCCGTACAGGGTGCACTTATATAAATGGTTTGGATGTGAACATAGGAGGTATGGTTAGTAAGTTTAGAGATGACACCAAAATTGGAGGTATATCGTGCAGCGAAGGTTACCTCAAAGTACAACAGGATCTTGATCAGATGGGTCAACTGAGAAGTGGCAAATGGAAGTCGTAGACTCATTCGCTGAGCTGATGTGTTTTTCTGCAGACATTCCATAGACTCGGTAGGTGACATTGTTAATGTCTGGATTAGTGGTGCTAGAAGAGCACAGCACAGCAGTTCAGGCAGCATCCAACGAGCTGCGAAATCGACGTTTCGGGCAAAAGCCCTTCATCAGGAATAAAAAGCTTTTTATTCCTGATGAAGGGCTTTTGCCCGAAACGTCGATTTCGCTGCTCGTTGGATGCTGCCTGAACTGCTGTGCTGTGCTCTTCCAGCACCACTAATCCAGTATTTGGTTTCCAGCATCTGCAGTTATTGTTTTTAACGACATTGTTAGTGTGCCTCTGGTGAAGCGTTGGCGATCTGGCCTGCCTGGTATTTATGGGTCTCTGTTCGCTAATACTTCCAGTTCTGTCTCTGAATGGTTTGTATGTAGGGTCCAGTTCAATGTGTTTATTGATTGCGCTCCAGTTGATGTTCCAGGCTTTAAAGAATTCTCTTACATATCTGTTTTGCCTGTGATAGGATGGTTACATTATCCCAGTTGAACTAGTGTCCTTCATTGATGATGGGACTGACCACCAAAGCTTCAAAGGAAGCACACTGATAACATCATCTAGCAAGGTAATGCAACATCTGCAGAAAAACACAGCAGCTCGGCAAACAAATCTACAAACTCACACACAACCAGCTATAAATCTTTTCAAAAGCCCTAAATGGCAATCAGTTTAATTTAGATAAATGAGAGTCCCGGGGAGTATTGCTGACGCAGAGACCTTAGAGTGCAGGTTCATAGTTCCTTGAAAGTGGAGTCGCAGGTAGATAGGAGAGCTAAAAAGGCATTCAGTATTATTGTCAATGCATTGCTTATAGGAGTTGGGAGTCATGGTGCAGCTGTACAGGACAGTAGTTAGGCCACTTTTGGAATAATGGTACAGTTCTAGTCTCTTTATTATAGGAAGGACATTTTGAAACTTGAAAAAGGTTCAGAAAAGATTTACAAACAGTAATATTATCCTTCATCACCGCCCCCCCCCCCCATGCCAGCTTCTCTCCTTTCTATAGTATTTGCATCCTAGAACATTAAGCTGCCAGTCCAGTAATTGCTATGATATCCCAGTTCTATGTTCCTAACCATGCCAAGTTCATCTGCCCTCCCTGTTAGGTCTCTTACATTGAAATGCAGTTCAATGTATCAGTCCTACCTTGTTCTGTTTCGTTCCTGCCAGCATTGTTTGACTTGCTCTGTTTCCCAAGTGTACCGGTCTTCGATTTCTTTCCTCATTATTTCCCATCCCACTAGTGTAAATCCACCCCAGCAACTCTAGCAAATCTCTCCACCAGTATATTAGTTGCCTTCCTATTCAGGTGTAATCCATTCTTCTTATACAGGTCATTTCTACCCAGAAGTGTGAACCCTTCTCCCCTGCACCAGCTCCTCAGCCACACATTCATCTACTCTATCCTCCTTTTCCTACCTTTACTAACACATAGCAGCAGGAGTAATACAGATATTGCCACCCTCTCGGATCTCCTTTTTAAATTCTTGCCTAACATCCTATCTTCTTCCTTGAGAATCTCCTTTCGTTTTCCTGTCATTAGTTCCAATGTGTACAACGACCTGCTGCTAGTCCCACTCCCCTTTGAGAATATTCTGCACTTATCCTTGATCCTGGCACCAGGGAGGTTCCTTGCTGCCAGCCACAAATGTTTGTGCCTGACTAGAGAGAGTCCCCTATTACAATTGATTGCTTACATTAGGGCCACTCTCAGCACACAAGTTCTTGCTACATTGCCGAGTCCATCAGCCCCTACGTTTTCCAAAACAGCATACTTGTTTGAGATTGAGATAGCCAGAGACTTCTGCGCTACGTGCCTCCCTCCAACTTTCCTTGCGTTTACCCATCTATCAAAATATATCTGCAATTTTTCTCCCTTCCTATAATTTGCATCCATCACACCCTCAGTGTGTACTGATGAGAGGGACATGATGAATGCTGAGATTAGAGATAGAAGTTTGATTACTTTGGATCACATTGACGTAAGCAGGGAAGATGTGTTGGGTAGGCTAGAGGTTAAAGTGAACAAATCCCCAGGAAGAGTTGGGATCTACCCAGGTTGTTGAGGGAGACAAGAGAAGAAATAACTGGGGCCCTGACATGTCTTTGTGGCATCCCTAAACACAGGTGAGGTAGCAGAGGGCTGCTCATGTTGTTCCCCTGCAGAAGGAGGGTAGTAGGGATATTCCAGGTAACCACTAGTGAGCCTGATATCACTAGTGGGAAAGTTGCTAGAGAAGGTACTGAGAAATAAAACCTTTTTATATTTAGAAAAGAATGGGCTTATCAGTGATAGGCAACATGGTTTTGTGGAGAGGAGATAGTGCCTTACTAACTTAAGAGCTCTTTGAGGAAGTGACCAAGTTGACAGAAGAAGGAAGGGCTGTTGATGTCATTTACATGGAATTTAGTAAGGCATTCAATAAGGTTCCCCATTGTAATCTAATGGAGAAAGTGAAGTCACATGGTATGCAGGGTGTTCTAGCTAGGTGGATAAAGAACTGGTTGAGCAACAGGAGACAGTAGTAGTTGAAGGGAGCTTCTCTAAATGGAGAAAGGTGACTGGTGGTGTTCCACAGGCATCAGTGCTAGGGCCATTGTTGTTTGTAATATACATAAATGATCTTGACAAGGGCATTATTGGTATGATCAGCAAATTTGCAGATAACAAGATTGATAGAATAGCAGAGAGTATAGGGGACTGTCAAATAATATAGAGGAATATAGATAGACTAGAGAGTTGGGTGGAGAAGTGGCAGGTGGAGTTCAATTCAGGCAAATGGGAGGTGATGCATTTTGGGAAGTTGAATGCTAGAGCGAACTATACAGTAAACGGAAGAGCCTTGGGAAAGGTTGATGAGCAGAGAGATTTGGGAGTTCAGGTCCATTGTATCCTGAAGGTTGCTGTACAGGTGGATCGTGTGGTCAAGGCAGCATATGTTATATGCTTGCCTTCATTGGATGAGGTATTGAGTTTAACAGCAGGCAGGTCATGTTAAAATTGTACAAGACTTTGGTTTGGCTGCATTTGGAATAGTGTGTACAGTTCTGGTCACATTACCAAAAGGATGTGGACACTTAAGAGAGGGTGCAGAGAAGGTTTACGAGGATGTTACCTGGTATGGAAGGTGCGAGCTATGAAGAGAGGTTGAGTAGGTTTGGATTATTTTCACTAGAAAAAAAAAACTGAAGGGGGACCTGATTGAGGTCGACAAAATCATGAAGGATGTAGACAGGGTAGATGGAGATAAGCTTTTTCCCAGGGTGAAGGATTCAATACCGAGAGGTCACACTTTCAAGGTGAGAGTTGAAAAGTTTGAGGATACATGTGGCAAGTACTTTACACACAGGGCAGTTGGTGCCTGGAACACATTGCCAGCAGAGGTAGTAGAGGTGGGCATGGTAGATTCATTTACGATGCATCTGGACAGATGTATGAGTAGGTGGGGAGCAAAGGGATACAAATGCTGAGGAATTGGGCGACAGGTTTGGACAGTGGATTTGGAGCAGCTCGAGCTTGGAGGGCTGAAGGGCCTGTTCTTGGGCTGTAATTTGTTTTTGTTCTCTAGCTTCTGGAAACTCCTTATTGCCTCTAACTGCCACTCAAACCGATCCACAGGACCTGACAGGATTCGCAACGAAAGACACTTACTGCAAACAATCAAAAACATGGAAATTCTTCCTAATCTCCCATATCCGACAAGAAGAGCACATCACTCTAATAAAGGTAATCTTTGCACTTTAACAAGCTACAGACCCAGAAAATAGCAGTCTTGCTCCTCTTAAAAGAAACACTGCTTCAGGCTGGCTTAGTACCTAATGTGTTATATTCTAACTTTTAATCAAGAGACAGATCTCAATAAAATGTAACCGAAAAGAACCCACTCTACTCAATATTAAAAAACAGCAAGGTTAAACTTAAAAACCATACACTTACCTGCTCTCCCACACAGATTCCCCCAAGGTCATGTGTGAATTTCACTTTGTTAATTTTTCTTCGATGCACATCGATGTCCAGAAATATTCAAACAGCAAAGGCATTAGCTGTGCAGATTCACTGCTGTGTCAGACAGCTATTGTAGTTTTCTTTCTCTCACTGACCATGTGGTCTCTGCCTTTGTCTCAGTTCCTTTTTTAAAAGTGCTGTAGTTTTGATCTGTTTTTCCCCACAAAGTTCCAAAACAATGCAACAGCTTATAAGACAGTAATTACTGCTGCTGGAATTCAAGGAAATCAGTTCAAACACCCAAAATACCTCAAAAAAAGGAAGAGTTCTGATAGCCAAATTGTTTTCCACCGTCCTTCATCTTGGATTACCCAGAATCCTCTACCATAAGGGGCATGGACAGGATGGACAGAAAGCAGCTAACCCTCTTAATTGAAGGGGCAATAACAAAGGGACAATTTTTAAAAGGTGAAAGACAGTAGGTTTAGAGGTTATTCAAGGAAACATTTTTCACCCAGAGGGCAGTGATGGGAATCTCGTATGCACTGTCGGGAAGGACAGTCGAGGCTGGAAACCCACAGCCTTTAAAGTACTTGGATGAGCATGTAAAATGTCATTCATTCAAGTGCAAGGGCCAAATGCTGAAAAGTGGACTTGTGTAGAATTAGAGTAGCTTCTTTGTCAATGTAGACTCAATGGGCCTCTTTGGAACTGTATAATTTTATGATTCTGTACACGGTTGAACATAAATAGAAAAATGTTAGAAATAAAAATGAAACCCCTACAGGTCGTTCTGCTAGAATACGCATTTTGTCAGTGCGAATTTCTATAACACAATTGATGATTTGTGGCAATTGTTTGGATAACATACTTTCTACTGAATGGATATAGCAATTTTTCAACTAGCGATCTTCTACAGTAGAATTTTCTATAACAGTTTTCCATTGTGCTATAATGGGACCTCTGCACTATAGAAAATAGCACTATGACCTGCATTAGTCTTTGAAACATCAAGCAAACCTGTTCAAATACCACAAGACATGCTGCATCTTCTTTTGCATGTGACAATCAAGCAACAATTTTAATCTGCTGTAAAAAGTCAACTTTTAGGCATATAAAAAAAACTCAATTTAATTATTTTCAGAAGTTGACAATTTCAATGGTAGGAAACAAGATTGCAGGTTACCGATCACATTCAACCAGCTTTACCAATTAAACAATGAAGTATTCCAGTATGATTAGCCATAAAAGAAATGTAAAAATAGAATATTCAGCAAATTGATTACAAAAATTCACAGATTTCATATTCAACTTCAAAAATTCAGTTAAATAAATAAGACAAATGTTAAATACAGGAGTTGAAACTTTGTCTTCTGTCCACAATTTACATTATGATACATGATGTACTTTAGCCCTTGACACACAAGGAACCAAAATGTGACTTGTGTACACAGTTTGCAGAACTGCACGCATAGTGATTT
The DNA here is from genome assembly GCF_047496795.1 of Chiloscyllium punctatum. NCBI lineage: Eukaryota > Metazoa > Chordata > Chondrichthyes > Orectolobiformes > Hemiscylliidae > Chiloscyllium > Chiloscyllium punctatum. The sequence goes on from NC_092778.1 coordinate 53,467,732, forward strand.
ATACAAGATGATCTCCCCCAGATGGAAAAAAAGGCTTTCCTGGGCGAAGTTTGAAAGGAGGAAACATGTTCAGACAAGTTATAATTGCAGGAAATCAGTTGCTTGCAGTAATTTGTACTGAATAATAATATTCTGACAGAATGATAGTCAATCAACAGTCATAGCATATTAACTTCTGCACAGTTGAAACAGAAACAGATTTAAGATTTCAGTTCTTTAAACTGAATTATACAGTAATTTCTGAACATTTGCTTCAATCTGTTTGCAAACAAACACAGTATCTAGACACTATGAAAATGTATTTACAAAGATGTACACCCTTAACAGTTATTCTTACAATAAGCTATCCTGAAGCACCATTTCAGTCACAAAATGTTCAAGGGACTTCAGTTTCTAAACGTCGGACTTCCTTGACTACCAGGTCAATATTTATGATTGGATTGAAGTACAAAGCCCAGTAAAATAAACAGTCACAAACAAACTGAGGAATTATTGGCCACAAGATAGCAACAAGGATTCCTTGGCTTGATACCTTCCAGAAGTGACTCCACATTTTCTGAGGAATAGCCCTAGAAGAGAACATTGCAATTATTTGCCTAATTCATAGAATAGGTTTAAAAGCTGTAAAATAAATTGCATGTGGAATATTGAAAAGATAATGTCACACAGCCCTACCGGACTCTAGGCTGCACTTTCAATAGAGAGACAATTAATAGTGGTTAACACAAAAGCCACCCAACCTCAGGGCAGGAGAGAGACACTGAGAAGGAGGGTCCTTCAAGGTACCGTTAACCAGTGCAACAAATTAATTCATATTGTCAGCATCACCCTGCATCGCCACCCAGCGGTCCAGCCTCAGCTCCGCTGAAAACTTAGAATAGGATAAATGGTCCAAGACGGTGACCACAGAAAGGAATGGAATAGAATCAATTCACAACATAGAAAAGTTGATAAAAGATGACAACTTCAAGTTGTGAATCATTCCAAATTTGGTGTGAAACAACCAGATAAAAGCACAGATGGTGAACAAGTCAAGAGCATTTGTTAGCATACATGGTGAAAGCTAGTACCGTATCATTGATGACATCGCTACCGTTGTAGATGCAGAGAATGCAACAACGGATTACTTTCTGATTCACAGAGAATATCTGTGCCAGAGGGAAAAGAGCCAAGCCATTGATGCAGATGCACTGGCTATATTTGGATAGCCAGGCATGCAAGCGTAGTCACCGAGAGCTGGGCAAAAGGTGGAAGATTGCATAGTTAACTTTCAGTGCTGAAGTATCGATGAAGACAAGAATTAAATAACAAAACATCATTCAGGATTTATATTAGGGTGCAATTACGAAAGCTCAATAGCCAAACATGAAAGCATGCATTTTAAAATAATCCATAGCATCCAGGGAAATATAGGTTAGGTTGATCAGCCATGGGATATGCAGGGTTACAGGGATAGGATAGGTGGCTCTGGTAGGATGCTCTTTAAATGGGGTAGTGTGGACTCAATGGGCCAACAGGCCTGCTTCCACACTGTATGGGTGCTATGATTCTACCAACAAATGAATGTGAATAAAAAAGATTGGAAGATTGAAATCTGATTAATACTTAACTGTTTTTAAATTTTAATGTAACTAGTTTTAAACAAATTTTGAATTTTTAAACTTAAAATACACATTCTTTACAGAATACTACTCACCTTGCACTTGATTTCTTTTTAATATATGTCCTTTCTTACTGCCTGTTAATACATTACTTTTTGCCATTTTGGGAGAGAAGAGACTCAAAGTATCATAACAGTTTCAGGACAGAATTACTTTGTTCCTCATTACCATCACAAAAGCAGCAGCTTCAACTTTGACATACCTGAATCCTCCTCTCATCCAAAGTCTCCAGAATGCGAAGCCTTCCAGGACTGATAGAAGCACTGCGTTCACAATGATAAAACGTGATGTCCAGTAGTGCATATCCAACCAATCCCAAGCAAATTCAGCAACTAACTGATATGGCATCAGGGAGTATTTTACAAGGAACTCAGCCCATTGCTTCAAGCTGATATCATCAGACTTTAGAAAAGAAAAATGGTTAAATAACTGTACAAATTGATCAAAATCCATAAATAGAGCTTTCATAAGTGAAATTTTATATATACGCACACACAATGCCAAACTACTTACATAGTTAATAAAAAGACAACTATATCTGGTTACTTGCCCCAGTATCTCAAGTCACAATGTCAAAAAGCAGCACCTTTGGATATCGTAAGATGAGAATTGCAATCTGTTCTAAAACGTATGAGACTCAAAAATCAACTGACATTCGGAGATGGTCACTCATAGGGAGACAAACATGCATTTTTATAGGTGCAAACATGACAGATCAATGGAGTACTAGTCAGAGTCAAAGAGGTATACAACACAGAAACAGACTCTTCAGTCTAACTCATCCATGCCCACCAGATATTCCAATCTAATCTAGTCCCATTTGCCAGCACTTGGTCCATATCCATCTAGACCCTTCCTATTCTTATACCCATCCAGCTCCCTATTGTGTATTGTAATTGTACCAGCCTCCACCACATCCGCTGGCATCTCATTCTATATACTCACCACCCTCTACGTGAAAAAATTGCCCCTTAAGTCCCTTTTATACCTTCCCCTTCTCACCCTGAATCAATGCCCTCTAGTTCTGGACTCCCCCACGGCTGGGAAAAGACTTAACTATTTAATCTTTCCATGCCCCTCACAATTTTATAAACCTCTAACCTCAACTTCAGATGCTCCAGGGAGTACACCCCAGCCTATTCAGCCTCTCCTCATAACTTAAAGTTTTCCAACTTAGGTAACATTGTTTTAAATCTTTCTGAACCCTTTCATATTTCACAACATTCTTCCATAGGAAGGAGACCAGAATTACTCCAAAAGTGGCCTAACCAACATCCTATACAGCCACAACATGACATTCCAACTCCTATATTCAATACACTGACCAATAAAAGAAAGCATACCAAATGCCTTCTTCACTATCCTATCTACCGCTACTTTCAAGGAGCTATGAACCTGCACTCCAAGGTCTCTTTGTTCAGCAACACTCTGCAGGAACTTACCATTAAGTGTATAAGTCCTGCTAAGATTTGCTTTCATAAAATGCAGCACTTCACATTTATCTAAATTAAACTCCATCTGCCACTCCTCAGCCCATTGGCCCATCTGATCAAGATCCCATTGAAATCAACTCCATCTTTCTGTGCATATCCAGGTGTTCAAAGCTCCACTTAAAAGTTTTACTTTAGTGTTCTCATTGCCAACTTCTAAAAGCAGGATCCAGCAGTTGCTCTTGAATCTGCTGTTCAAGTACAGATGAGAGCCACAAAGCCAATTTCCTTCCTTTGTAAAGGGACTAGATTTGGTTGGGACATCTGGTCAGCATGAACGGGTTGGACTGAAGGGTCTGTTTCCATGCTCTACATCTGAGTCTAAGTGCAGTTTTGGTAAACCAATTACCAGAAAGTGGAGAGAATACAAGAGAGCAATTAATTTTCTGACTGACTTCCTAGATCCAATGGCTTGCATCTCCCACTTAGGATGGTTAGTTTTATGCTACGAAAGCTGAAAATGGTAACTCTAGGTCTCTGAATGGAAACAGGCCAAAGTACCACTCAAATCTCACAGCACAACCATGACCAACAAAATGGAAGTTCCAAATGATACTCAATTACTAATTGAGTGTTACAATTTACATTTGTGACTCAGACTGGTGAGTAATGAAATAATCTGAATTTGGTTCCACACTACCACCCAGTGACTTAACAAGCAGCAATATTTACTTTGCATTTTTGACGCAAATCAGAGGGTGCAGCATTTGAGAGGAGATCAAAAAGCAAGAAAGAAATGAGATGGGGGTGGGGGGAAGAAAGAGAGCTTATGGATGGCCTGCAAATCATACCCAAAAGTCAATCAATCATCAACAAAAAGAGGTCCAAGACATTCCCACTAAAAATGAAAAGAAAACCTAGTGTTACAACAGGGGGTAAACCCCACGCCCGTTAATTTTAAACCAGCAACACAAGATGTATCCCATGCAGTAATCTGTGAAAATTCCAGAGGCCAAGTAAAAATTAACAACTTTATTTCTTAAAGTACAAGAGAGAATAATTAACTACTTAGAACTCCTTCCTCTAGCCTAGCTTTCACTTTCTCTTCTATAATACTCGGCCAATAAAACCCCGATTAAGATTTACTGTAAAAATACAAATTTCAAAACCAGCCAGCGGTCAAATCTTCTCTTTATATTTTCCTCTGTAGATGTGCTCTCCAAGTCGGTGTTGATGTTTTTCCTCTGTGCAAACTCCTTCTCCAGGTAGATACTTCAGTTCTGACTAGCAGCCTACATCTGTTGGTCTTTTGGCAGTTCTCCTCCAACTGTTCAGTTTTTCCCCAAAGCATCAGATTATGTCAATGGCTTTTAATATTATCAATATACTAAATTCAAACTAGATTGCAGTTGGTATTTTGCGTGGTATAATTAAAACTGTTGGCCTAATTTGAATTTGGTTGTTTTTTGTCTCCAGGTAACCAGCTACACTAGCTGCTGGACCAAAAGGTTACATTGTATCTTGTCCAGAACACTTGGTGCTGACAGGTAGTTCTGCTAGCTTTTAATTTTCTTAAAAGGTACAGTACACTTCTAAACACTAGTTTAGAAGAAATCAAAGCTTTCAAGTTGCCAAATGATGCTGTAGATAAGAATAGGATAACCAGAAAGGTGATGATCCTACACACTTTATGAGGGGTTAAACCTAAAAATCTTGAATAAGTTAATTCTCAACTCAGCATAAAAGCATAATTTTTTTCACCTTTGCATAAGGTTCAGAAAATAACTGAAGGAATTAATTTCTACGCCTTTAGTCGCTAAAGGTTCTGGTACAGCAGAAAAGAAAAACATTAACAAGTAAATAAATTCATTAGTATAAATAGGTTATTTCGTAAATGATTGTTTCACTTAAGCAACAAAATACCTGTACTTCTTACCCAGTACTTGCGAAAAATATCTGCATCCTCAGTCATCTCTGATTTCTCAGGAGAAATGGTGTGAATAAGTGGCAGAAATATTTCTGAGTAATCAAACAGGTAGAGATACAGCATGGTCAGCCGTGGGGAGCTCTTCAGTGCATACAGCAGAAACAGTGACTTGCCTACATGCATTGCCTGAAAAAGTAAGTATTTGGATTCGACAGCAATAAAAAAAAACTAAATTTAGTTAATTTTAGTTAAATAAAAACACAAAGTGATAGCCGAGGACACCAATAAGCCTGTTAGAATATAATCTAAGTCAAAAACTAATCAATTTAAAGAGAACTACAGTGTTATGCATCTTAAATGATACAGAAAATGCACTTCAAATTGAACAAATCTGAGGCCAAATTCAGATTAGCATTTATAGCCTCCATCAAAATCATTCATTGATAATTGTTTTTTCCAAAGTATGCAATCTAATTTCAAAAAGAGTTACCTTGTATTCCCATAAATTCTGAGGGGGTTTCACTCCAAGTGCTTTCACATTGTCCAATTCCATGAGTATGGCTTTTCTATGAAGCTCTCTCTCAATGTTGAAAGGAGGCTTTGAAAACTCTTCTTCACCTAGAGTCAATAATAGCCTGAAATACATTTAATGGAAGAACAGAAAATATTTGAACAATCGAGACAAGAGATTTTCAACAACATAATTAACTAAATCTTGTCAAATTGGCTTCAACATTTTGACTATACCAAACCGCTCTGGCATAACATCTGAAAGATTAAATCAGTTCCTTTTGTATAGATTAGGATTAAATCTTTAAATTATTCAGAATCTTGCTACTTTGGATCCCATTAATCCACTAAATTCTAGTTAAAAACAAATCTTCTGAAAACTACATACACTGGATATAAATTTAATTCCAAACACCCAGATCTTTGACAGGGAAGACCTTGGCACAAAACACTTGACTAGCAGTGCTGCACAGTAGGTAATGGCTTCAACAGGAAAGCAATTTCCTGTACAAATCTTATATGAAGAATAGCGTAAGAAGAGTAGCTCAACAACTTAGACAGTTTAAGTGCTCACAGTTTGGATTGGAGATATATAGTGTATGACAAATAGAGATTCTAATTTATTATGATATATAAATATAGGACAGAAACATCCTAAAGTTCCTCTCAATACTATTGGGAGAACTGCACTTTAATTGCACTAGGGGCAAGGAGCTTGCATAGCTGGATTTATAAGGTAAACCTCACCTTCCATTAACTTCTTCCTGTAAAAACCTTTCCTTGTAAACAGTAGCCCATTGGCCCAACTGCTCTAACCAGAGTGTCACTTCCTTTGCAGTCCATTTAGTCACAGGTTTGTGTACTAAAAGATCTTGTTCAGTTTCTCTGCTCCAGAGATAAACTAGAAACACCACCTAGAACAAAGAGGTAGCCAAAGAACTTCAGTGCTAATGCCCCTGTAAGAGCAATTTAATTAGCATCACTATTTAATGTCCTACCTTTAAGCCTTTATAATTTCCAATGTCCAGTATGTTTTTATTAAATGCAACTTGATATTACACACTTAGATTCATTATGTTTAAAGCCAAAGAATGCAGGAATTAGGTTAACATGAAATAAATAATACAGTTGATTAAAAATTAAAAAGGAAACAAGTCACTTTAAGCAGGAATTTTACTTGTGCACTGATTAACCTATGATTGCCTTCCTCCCATTCAACTAAACTATAGTAAAATTGAGTGCACAGATCCTCAACCATCATTTATAAACTTTGCTAATTCACATCTTAGATTTGGAAATTTATCAGCATCAGTGCACAACAAATAACCAAAAGCAGAAAGGCTAAATACCACTGCAGTCAAACTCACTTAATTGAAAACTAAACATTTGAGAATAAAACCTTCAATAATAAACCCCTTTTCTACTTTCACTTAAAAATATAGTAAGCATTTAAAGGGATATTTAAGAATGCTCAGAATAAGTACTTTCCAACAATAAAGAAAAAACAGTCAAAGGGGTGACCCACCATCCATGGTTAGAGTGATTAAAGAGTGTAAATTTGAGGAAAAGCATACAAGTGTGCAAAGTGGCAGGTCAAGTGACCACTCAGAATATAAAGAATCTTTGAAGATAATCAGTTAATCAGGATGGAAAAAACAAATTAAAGCACAAGAGGAATCAAACGAGTAATGCAAAGCCAGATAGCAAGAGTTTCTATAAGTACCTGATAAAGAATATAAATTGAGGGCTGGTTTGTTGGGGAGTAAGAATGGACTGTTAACAGTGGATAACAGTGACAAGATAGCTGTAATGAATAAATATTTTGATTCTCAGAGGATATAAAGAGTCTCCAGTCGTATCCACAGATCAGGAAGTTGCAGGAAGAGAGGAACTTACGGTATAATTAGAATCGCCAGGAAAATGTTACTGAGTAAATTGATGGAGCGAAGGTAATATCCTATGGTCCTGAAGAGGTAGCTAATGAGGCAGTTGATGGTAAATTGCTTAAAATTCATTAGATGCAGGAAGAGGTCCATGACAGTAGAAAGGAGTAAACGTAACCCCTCTAACAAGAATGGAGGGAGGCAATAAACAAGAAACTACTGGAGAAGGTTTTAGAATCAATTAGGTTCTCACAGGACACTTGGATCAGACAGCATGGATTTGCAAAGGCAAGACTGATCTATTGCACAATCTACTGCAATTCTTTGAATGAGTAAAATATGCTGTTAACAAGAGAAACCCATTGATATAATGAACTTTAATTTCTAGGTGATGACATGCACAAGGAAACTGTGCAAAGTGGGACCTCATGATACAAGAGGCAACATATTAAACATATTGGCTGGCTGGCAGAAAACAGTATGCATGGGATGGATCATGTCTTTTTATTGGCAGGATATGACAAGCAAGTCCCACAAGGGTCTGTGCTAGCCCTTATTGTTTTACAATTTATAATTATGACACAGCTGAGGGACGCAAAGGGGAATAAGAATGGAGTGTTAACAGTGGATAATAATGACAGTTAAATTTACGAACAAAAATAGGTAGGCAAATATGAAGATGATATTCTCTCTCCATGTTGATCTGCATCCTTGTTAAGTGAGTGGGCAAAATTATAGCAGATGAGTAAAAATGGGAAAATGTGATGTTGCTCACATTGGCAGGAAAAATAAAAGAGCAGTTTTATTTTATCGGAGAATGACTGCAAAATTTAGAGGTGCTGAGGAATCTGGGTATTCCAGTCCATGAACAACAGAACATTGGGGTGTAAATGTCTTGGGGATAGCTTTTTAAAATTGAACAAATATGTTGGATAGGCTGGATTTAGTTTCACTGGAGTTTAGAAGAGTGAGGGATGAACTGCTTAGAGTTTAAGCATTGTCAAGACAAAGCAGATGTGGAAAGCAGGGTTCCTATTGCAAACTCACCCAAAACCTGGGGATAAGATTTAAAATTAGTGCGTATCAGCCTTTTCATGCAGAGTGAGGAAAAATGTTAGGCAAGAGAATCAGATTACAGATCAGCGAGTTGAGAAGATTTGTAGCTCCGGTTAAGGTGCTGGATATGTTTGCTCGCTGAGCTGGAAGGTTCATTTTCAGATGTTTCATCACCAAACTATGTATCATCAGTGAGGCTCCGGTGAAGCACTGGTGGTAGGGCCCGCTTTTTATTTGTGTTTAGGTATCTTTAGATCACTGCTGGAAATGCAATTAGCGATCCAAGGAAACCTAAACACAAATAAAAAGCAGGCCATACCATCAGTGCTTCACAGGAGACTCATTGATGATGTTATGTAGTATGATGATGAAATGTATCAAAACAAACCTTGCAGCTCAGTGAACAAACTTACATCCATTTCAGATCAGATAGGGTATTTGGAACATAGAACAGAAAACGATCCAGTTGAATCGTAGAGCAAACTTGAAAGGGCCAAATGGCCTTGTTCTTATGGACTAGGTAACCAACTCAATAGCATTTAACTTAGCAAGTGGTACAGTTCTGAAACTTGACAAACAATGTGGGACTATTAGATAAACTAGGTCAGATATTGCATAAAAGAAAGAAAACACTGCCTTTAAGTGAGACTCTTCACACAGTAGCAATTTAATGCTAAATGAGCAAAAAGGTTGTTCTTTAAATTTGACTTTTAACAGTATTTTAAAATTTCTATCAAATTGTAATTTACATATTGCAATTACATTTCTACACTATTTGGCTATATGCCAAACTTGATAAAACAGGAAAAGATTAAGAAACAATATCACATGGAAAAATCATTACCCCTTGAACAGGTCTTCCCCAAAGCAGAATCAGTCTGTTTACTTAGTAGAAGACACCCAAAGTGCAAATGGGGTACTAACTTTTTTTCTACCAATGAAAAAGAACTTCATAAAACTGATTATATATGCTTCAGTTACTTTAGCAAACAAAATTACAAGATTGGAAAATATTATTGATTTAGAAAACATTCACCAATGGTGATTTAACTAATTAACAGGATAAGAATACCACAAACCATTATAACAGGACCATAAATGGATACTTACTGCCACACAAGTTAGAGAAGTTAGCACTCCTGAGAAAAAGCCACCTCCTCGTCGCCATTGCCCCGAGTTGTTGATAGTTCTTGACTGTTCATTACCATATTTCTGGAAAGCCAAAATGCTATTAGAGATTTTTATGTTGTTCTGTGTCTCCTTCTGTCGTCGTTTAACATCATCAGGGAACAACTTCTCAACAGCATCCCTGGAAAGTGGAGATGGGATGGGGATTAGGAGAAGAGAAGGCAAATATGCATGACATTGAGACATGTAAATATTTAATTGTTTTTAAATGATAGAAAAAAAATGAAGCTCCAGTTGAATTTTGCACAGGGTTCAGGCAGACCTGGCAAGTTCAACATTTGTCACCCATCCCCAAATGCCCTTGAACTAAATGGATATTAAGTGCAATTAAGAATCAAGATAACTATTGGAAGGAGCAGCAGATCAGATGGGTTTTTAATGACTACTCCTGGCTCAGTCACAGATGAGCCTTATAATTCTAATTTATTCAATGTTAAGTTTTTACCAGCTGCTGTGGTGGAATTTGAACACGCCTCCAAGGCATTCACCTTGGCCTCTGGATAAGTAATCCAGAGGCATTGCCACTATCCCACTGCTTCCTACCATAGTGTTTGTAGGTAGAATTGTACTTAATGAGAACACTTGGAAAAAAGCACAGAATCAGATCAAGACTTGCAAAGTTACAAATGAATGAGTATAACAATTACCATAAATTGAACAGGGAGTCACAGTAAGAGCTTTGTCAGTTATGTTCCATAAGAAACTTGATAATGTTCATGCACAGTTTGTAAAAGAAAAGCACTTGCATATATTGAATATAGAAGTAGAGTATTTCTTTAAGCAACTTCATGGCCAGAATCATCAGGGATCATTAAGATTGGTGCAAATACAACCATTTTCAATTGACATTTTTGGAAATACAAAGTCTTTCAAGACAGTTTCCAGAGTCATAAGTGGACTAGAAAATATTGTATAAAATTCAGAATTTTGTAGTACAGTCATGCTTGGTGATAAGCTGAATATTTCTACAGTAATTGCATTTTAAAGATCTTATCAATAGAGCAAGGAGATTAAAACTTATTACCTATCAGTGATCAATGATAATTGGCCAAGGTAACAATAATACATGGAGACAGCACCACCACAACATGATTGCAGCTGTCGCTTTGGATCCCAAAAAAAAATGTATTAGCAGAGTTTTATATTGACAAAATCTAAATTTGTCACTGCAGTCAACAACATTGCTATTAGTCAGCTAAAACTAAGTTAACCTTTGTTAGGCTGACAACAATGAAGTGTTGTGCAATTCTGGTCCTGCAAGCAAACACTAGCATTTGAAAAAACTTTGTAGTTAATTGCACATTCTCACTCAGAATATTTATTAATGAAATGAATTATGTAATTATGAATAGCATTTTGTTACATGGAACAGGAATTAATTTCTTTTTATTCTTAGCATCTGAAAGGCATTTTGAAGATAAGGACGCATTCAAATTTGACAGTACCTTAAAACAATGTTAACTTTAGGAAACCCCTCCCATTTTTCTCTGCATTCTGGACATTCTGTTTTCCTGGAAGCATCCCACCACAGTGCCAAGCAATGTCGACAGAAACTATGTCCACAGTTTAGGGTAGTTGGGTTTACTAATATTTCATAGCAGCAATGGCAGGAAAATTCATTGGCAGACAGTTGACAGGATGGTTCCGGTAATGTACTGTTCTCCAGCAGCTTTCTATGTTCCTTGTACTTTTGTCTACTGCGGAATCCCACATCACCCTCCATTTGATCACAACAGAAGCTCTGTAGATTTTATTTTCCTATCACAGCATGGGGAAACTGCAATAAAAAAGTATATATTATTATTTTCATTACCAACTACAGGAAATGGCATTACTTGTTTCAACATCAACTTGCTTTTACAGAAAACTTTAAAGTAATAAAGCACCCAAAGGCACTTTGGGGAAACCAAACCAAACTGGGCACTTTGCCATATATCAAGATGACCAAAGACTTGGTCAAAGTAGTAGCTTTAAGGACAATCCCCAAAGGAGAAAATTGAAGTAAGAAAGACAGGAGGAATTTTGAAATTTTCATCTCTTGACAGCATGAGCACCAATAACAATGACAGAAATTACAGGTGAACAACAACCCCAAATGGAAGAGCAGAGGAATTACAGGTGGGTATCGGACAGTTGGAAAATATTACAATGACAGGGAAAACTGAAACTAGTCAGGGTACTGAAAACAAAGACAAGAATTTTTAAAATGCAGATTCTGCTTACCCAAGAGCCAGTATAAATCAGCAAACACAAGGAAGATGGGAGTGTAATTTGATTACAGTTCAAACACAGCAGAGTTCAGGATGACCTCAACCTTTGAGGGTAGAATGTGGGAAGCAGGAAGAGAGCACTGGAATAGTCAGGTCAGGGCTAACAAAGGCGTAGATAGAAAGATGAGCTGGTCAAAGGTAAAGTCAAGAATGTTACAAATGTGGAGACAAACAAACATGGTGGTTTTACAAATGATGATCAAAATTTCATCTTGGGGTTAAGTATAACACTATGGCTCTGAACAGATTGCTTTAGGCTCAGACCATTGCCAGGGAGAGAGATGTTGGTGAATAGGGAACAGCTTTTGTTAAGATAACTGAAAACAATGGTTTTTGACTTCTCAAAAGTTAGCTGAACAAATTTTTTTTTACCCCATATTGGATGTCAGACAAAAGAGTAGACAGATCAGAGACAGCAGGGAAATCAAGAAGTGAGAAAGAGCTGGATATTGGCAGTCTACATATGGAAACCAGGCTTTTCTGATTTGATCATGAGCAGTATGTTGATGGGTAGAGGAACAGAAACCATTACAGGCAATTTTCTGGCTGAGTGGACAAACAAGAGCAGAAACAGGTTTAAGTGCAGTCTCAACCAGCCCGATGATAGCAGAGACAGACTGGCACAAAATCTGCAGACTTGTCAAGAAAGTATAATTTATCTATGTCACAATCATGTAGAATATCATGCGATTTTGACAGGAATTATTTCAGTTCAGTGGCAGAAACTTAAGTAGAGGAATTCCAACATGAAGTTTTGCAAACAAAACAAGGACAGATTTGGGATGACTGAAGAAAGCCAGTTTACAGGTTGGTTAACTTGTAAAGATGGAAGGGCTGAAGAATACTCGATTTTTAAAAATGGAGAGGGTGATGACTGCCAATTTGAAGGTGAAGGGAACAATCCAGTATTGAGGACATAAAACTACTAATAACTAAATTGGGAGTGAAGGGAAGTTATGCAGTCAGAACTTCCGTAAGAACAGGATCAAGAACAGATGGTGCAGCGAACAAGATGAATGAGAAAAGGCATTTGAGAGAAGGTGGAAAGAGAGATTAACCTTGCATACATTTAGACCCAGCAGTTTAGTGGAAGGAAGCAAACAGTCCAAGTAGCTAATTGGATGATCTTGATAAAAAATAAATCCACATACTTCTCATTCACTGTTCAATGAATAAAACCAAAAAAGTTAATTACTCTTTCCATATTTAGCACTCAGGAGTACAGTACTTCTGAGCGTTTGTTAAATGGCACATTCAACTTAATTACCTGAACTTAAGGAAACACTGATCCACTGCCTCAAACATGTAGGCTGGAGAATTACATCTCTTTGCCCTTGCTGAAACTATTATTTATTCATTGGCCATATATGGATCCAGTTCAAAAAGGCAATGCTTCTCTACTTGTACTGTATACCTCGCTAAGTAGGGCAGTTGTGTATTGGAATCAGAAGTTGCATGGTGAATTCAAGTCAGACCACACAAAGATTTGAAACTGAATTCATTATATGTGCTTATATCTATGGGCCAGCACTAGTAAATAAAATGCTGCATTGCTGTCACAGCAAATTACTTCATCAGTCTTCACCACAGTCTGCTGACTCCTAATGCCCTTGAAAAAAAACTACAAAGCTCAGTTTTGAGTCAGGTAATAAAATGTAGTCTTGCTAATGTCACCCTTTCTGTATGCCTCAATTTTTAAAAAAAATTTCCTAGTCACTATCCACAAGAACCATCTTTATTAGTATTAAATTAATGTACTTTGTTTTGAATTAGAGTTTATAGCATTAGAAATATACAGCACCAGAATTGCACGCAACATTCCAACAGTGGCCTAACTAATTTCCTTCACAGCCGCAACATGACCTCCCAACTCCTATACTCAATGTACTGATCAATAAAGGCAAGCACACGACATGCCTTCTTCACCATCCTTTCTACTGCAACTCTACTTTCAAGAAACTATGAGTTTGCACTCCAAGGTTTCTTTGTTCAGCAATACTCCCCATGATCTTACCATTAAGTGCATAAGTCCTGCGCTGATTTGCCTTTTCAAAATGCTGCATCTCACATTTATCTAATTTAAACTCCATCTGCCATTCGTCAGCCCATTGGCCCATCTGATCAAGATCCTGTTGCACTCAGGAGATAAACTTCTTCACTGTTCACTATACCTCTAATTTTGGTGTCACCTATAAACTTATGAACCATATCTCCTTTGTTCACATCAAAATCATTTATATAAATGACAAAAAGCAGTGGACTCAGCATCAATCCCTGTGGTACACAGCTGGTCACAGGCCTTCAGTCTGAAAAACAACCCTCCACAACCACCCTCTCTTCTACCGGCGATACAGGTGTGTATCCAAATAGCTAGTTCTCTCACGATCCTGTATGACCTAACCAAATCTTTCACTTGGGAACAGACTCAGTGAGAATTTGCTCTAAAAAGGACATCCAGGTATCAATTAGACTTTCATCTATTTGGATTATATTTATATTAAAAAGGTACCAGGCATGAAATGGCAGTGGCAGATGGCAACCACCTACAACATTAAAAAACAATTGGACAATAAGCAAGCACATTTCAACATAAAAAAGTGTTAAGTGGTGCATTTTGTTTAGAGAAATAAGACAGTGACCCGTTCCTTTGAAAATAAGACTTTGAAAGCTTGAAACACACAAAGCATTTTCAGGATACAAATACATAAACAAGCATCAGTTAAAAAAGCTCCAGGAAAAGTCTTTATTTTTTCGAAGAATTAATTCAACAGCTGAGAAGTTACATTAAACTCAGTGAAGCTTGGATTGTTCAAACACAAATAGAAAACTTTGCCTGCAATTCAGAATAAATATCCTGCACCAATAAAAATTATTTTGAACATTTACAAAATTTGTCCTTACATTCTGGACAAAGTCTTAAACAAATAGCTCACTTTGTTTAACTACTCAGTTGGCACCTTCATGGCCCCCAAATGAGCTTGACCATTTGTCACGTTGGGCTGCCAATTTTGCACTGTGGACACACCCTGCAAGAGCTGTTATGATTACTCGCAGGATAAGCAAAACTAGCTGGATTTAGACTGCAGTCTGCAACACAAGACAAAATTCAAATCCAGAATGGTCAATTTTTGTATATAAAATTACCTAAGTAATGACAAAACATTTTTCATCTGGCTGACATCTTGCCAGTATACCCTGACTGGCTAACAAAATTCAAAACAATTTATTAATGACCCCTGAAATGACCAAACAAGCCACTCATTTGTAGAGCCAGTGTCAATTATAAACAGAAATACAAGCTTGGCAGCGTAACTCAATACAAGAGCAAAAACATCTACTCCTTTTAATGGCAGAGTACTGAAACAGCTACTGATGAATTTAAAAAGGACCCCGTACCAACAACCAGAAGAATGAATGCCAAACAAAATACCCTGCAAGGACAGCAACAAACATTATATTGGACAAACAGGCAGGAAGCTAGTCTCCAGGAGAAATGAGCAGCAACTAGTCACCAAGAGACTTGACCAATTATAACTAGTATCCATACACACAGACAAAGAGGGACACCAGTTCAACTGGGACAATAGATCCATCCTGGGACAGGCTAAACAAAGACATGCATAGGATTTCTAGGTGCCTCGTATTCAAACCAGAACTCCATGAACAAGCATATAGATTTGGACCCCAATTACCAACCTCTCAGAAACAGAACTGGAAATAACATCGCCCACCACAACAGACTGAGACAGATAAATAACAAGCAGGACAGAACACCACTGTTGCTCCGAAGGCTCACTGATAGCATTACCTAGCATGGTGACGAAACGGCCGAGAACAAACCACCAGCTTAGCGAGCAAACTTAGAGTACTACTTTATGCCTAAATCAATCTTAGCATATTAGAGGACATCAAAAATAAATTTGGTAGTAATAAATATTTCCTTTTATATATTGGCCTAATGTGCTGAAATATCAACACATCGGGCAACAAATTACATTGAAATTCAGTGACTTACCTTACCAGCCTAAGTTTAATCATTATAATCATTCTAAAGCAGTAATGGAGGTTGCTAAATGGTTGTTCAGGTTTTGGTTGAGATTACTTGTACAAGGAATGTTGGCCAGGACACAGATCAACCTGAATTATCACAAATAGGCAGTTGTGATCTCCATTCTAATGTTCAAAGGAAAAATAATTCTGCAGTTCATTACCAGTACAATGGAAGAATATGCCATTAGATAGTAAGTACCAACCTCAATTTGGAACTTGATTATGATCCAAATAATAACTGTTTAATTTTTTTTATTGCACCAAGATCATGAAACTCAAGTTAGCCTACTATTCTTACAAATGAATTTGGGTCAGGTTGTTGCTACCAAAGCAGGTAACTACAGTCAGGAGATCTGGTGCACCTGTGGAAAGAGAAACAGAATTAATATTTCAAGTTTGATATGGCTCTCCTTCATTGCCTTCATTCACGCTCTCCCCACAGGTGCAGCCAAATCTACTGAGTTTCTTCAGCAGAAAATGCCACATCAGACTGAGTGAATGAACGAACGAGAGAGAGCACATGCATGATTGAGTGTGGCTCACCTCTCCCTGAAAGAAATTGAAGCAGATAGGAACAGTCACGTGCAGGGGTGGGCTATTTAAAAAGACCCACCTCTACTCTCCACCATTTGTCCACATTATTTACTTCTATTTTATGCTCTTGATCATTGAATGCCTGACAGCCAATCCCCATGCCATGTTCGTGCCAATTTCTGGTCCCATTCTTTCCCATGGCTCTTATACCTTCCATGCCAAATCACATCCCCCCCCCTTCCTTGCCAACTTAAAACACTTCCATGCACTGTATATAGACCATAAGCCGATAATAACAATCTCACAGATGAAAGTGCTTAAGAAACATCATTTTTTAATTTTCTATGTAAGTGTTGTTGCTAAAACACTATAAAAGTATCAAGAACTTTAGAGCATCAATAACAAACTGTAAGCACTCGACATTATCTTGTGCAAATAAATGAACTGAGACAAGCATTTCTCATCAGATCATAAAACATTAAATCCTCTCCCCAAATCAAAAATCAATCCTTTGCTCAACATTTGTGCTTAAGGACAAAGACTCCCAAAAAAAATTGCAAAGGAGTGTTTCAATTGCACAGAAGATCAATAGCTTCACAATGTTATGATGAATTAGTTGATAGTTGGTCATGTCTTTTGGTTAACTCCGTTCAGAGAAAGAGTCACCAGGCCTGAAACATTAACTTTGATTTCTCTTCAGATGCTGCCAGACCTGCTGAGCTCTTCCAGCAGCTACTATTTTTGTGTCTGTAGATGTAGTTCAACTTCAAGTAATACTCAAGATGATTTTTTTTCTATTGTACCTCTAACATCTTCATATCAATTTAGTTCAGAATCATCTAGAGATATTTTTGACCTAGAAAGTAAAAAGTCAAGACCATGACAACAGAAAAGAGAACATAATTAACTTGCAAAAAACTAACATAATTCAAACACATACTGATCAAGGATTTAACAGCAAAGTTATATAATCAATTTGCCTAGAGTCAGAGAAATACAGCACTGACCAGACCCTCCTGCCCAACTCATCTGTCAACCAGATATCCTAAATAAATCTAGTCCCATTTGCCAGCATTTGGCCCATATCACTCTGAACCCTTCCTATTCACCTTTTAAATGTTGTAATTGAATCAGTCTCCACCACTTCCTCTGGCAGCTTATTGCATACACACCATCACCCTCTGTGAAATGTTATAATAACCATGATTTGGAGGCACTGGTGTTGGACTGGAGTATACAAAGTTAAAAATCACGCAACACCAGGTTATAGTCCAACAGGTTTATTTGGAAGCACTACTCCTTCATGAGGTGGTTGAAGGAGCAGAGCTCCAAAAGCTAGTGCTTCCAAATAAACCTGTTGGACTATAATCTGGCATAGTATGATTTTTAACTTTACAATGACCACTACATTACAAAAAACTTTGAAAAATCAAGACTACAAAGATAAACCCCAATACTTCCAGCAGTACCAGAGACCCAATTTTCAAACAAAAATCAATGCATTTAAGCTTTTAAGTCATCCGCCAAAACATCGAGATTTTAAGTTCAGATGTTGCTTTTAACTTCAGACAGTCACATAATTATTCGATTCACTCCCGTACACTCTTTAATGGGATAAAGAAGCATAATAAGTAAAGGGCACAAGTGATTTATAGAAATTTAAATTCTCTCAACAGGATAAATGCCTCCTCTGTACCAACTTATAACGGATAGTACAACAAATATCGAACCTTCCTTAACGGCATGAAAAATGTAACAAGAACGGTTTTGTTTGCCGATTACATAATATAGAAGCAGTGGCATTTGCAGATCGCGAGAATGATGTGGGCTTGGCCTGTGAGTAACTCCTGATAAATTATCTTCTGAAAAAAAACCCGTCTCAAGGCTATAGACACGAACACCACAAGACCAACAGGAACCACGGGGAGAGGGGGGAAAAACTCCATTTGTTCTGACTAAATAACCCTTGCAAAATCTCTCACACACACCTTTCGAAACCAACTACCGTCACCCTCTCACAACTCAATCTCCCGTCGACTACATCTTCTCCACTCTGGCCGCCATTAACGCTTCAGGTGGAGCCTAGTCGCCGGCCCCGCCCATAACAAAAGGTCGCCGCGTCACCACGCCCCGCCCATAACAAAAGGTCGCCGCGTCACCACGCCCCGCCCTCTTGGCACGTTGTGGGCGACGCCTTGCACCGGCTGACGAATCACTCCCAGCGGTTACACGCGCTCCCCAGGGTGAGTGGTCACCGCCCACGCCAATCAGAGAGAGGACGCTGCTCATTGGCCAACACAACGACCCCTCCTCCAAAGCCGAGCCAGTCCGGGCTTTCCCTGGTGCCGCTGGGAGGTGGGAAGAAACAAAACATGGCCTGGAGTTTCCGAGAGATCAGGAATCGGAACAGAAAGACTGCTGGATGTAAAACCAAAAGAGAAAATGCTGGAAAATCTCGGCAGGTCTGGCAGCATCTGTAAGGAGAGAAAAGAGCTACCAGACCTGCTGAGATTTTCCAGCATTTTCTCTTTTGGTTTCAGATTCCACCATCAGCAGTAATTTGCTTTTATCCAACTGCTGGATGTAGGTTTGCTTGCTGAGTTTGAAGGTTCATTTCCAGACCTTTCTTAACCCTACTAGGTAACATCTTCAGTGGGCCTCAGGCAAAGCAATGCTGAAAATTCCTGCTTTCTATTTATATGTTTGGGTTTCTTTGGGTTGGTGATGTCATTTCAACCCAAAGAAACCCAAACATATAAATAGAAAGCAGGAATTTTGAGCATTGCTTCACCTGAGGCCCACTGAAATCGTTACCTAGTAGGGTAACAAAAGGTCTGGAAATTAACCTTCAAGCTCAGCAAGCAAACCTACATCCAAAACCTCAACCTGAGCTACAAATCTTCTCAAAACTGAAGAAAGACTGCTGTAAAAATCTGGTGAAATCTGAAACAAAAACAGAAATTGAAGGAAAAACTCAGCAGGTTTGGCAGTATGTGCAGAGGAAAAGCAGAATTTCGAATTTCCAATGACTCTTCAAATTGTTGGCACTCGGCTGGAAATGCTGGAAATAGTCAGCAGCTCCAGCAGCAACAATAAAGAGTAAAACAGAGTTAATATTTCAGGTCCATGACTTTTCATGACGAAGAAATGTTAGAAATACCCCACCGGTGCCACTTAGTGTCTCCTATCTTCCATCTGTATTACAGATGTTAACATTTTGCTGATTTCTTTTTTTCCCCATTTACTTCTATAAAACCTATATATCTACAAATCATCCCAGTTTTGAAGAAAGACCGTGACCTGAGACGTTACTTCTCCCTCCACAGATGCTGCCAGATCTACTGAGTACTTCCAGTATACTCTGGCTGTATCTTGGATTTGTGCAGCTGCTCTATTTTGCTATGGTCTTTATGTGATATTTTCCATCGACAAAACCCTTTATAGTCAGTGGAATACTTTTGAACAGTTATGATTGTTACAATGTCATATAGTAACCATTATAAAGAAGGAACAACAGCATTTAATTATAGGACAGTAATACCTTACAAACAGCAACAAGCTGATAATCTGAAAATCTTGTTGTTGCTCGAGGGATAATCATTGGGTAATATACAAGGAATATGGCTCTCTTATTCCATGTTCTTTTTTGAGGTTGTACCATGAGATCTTGTTCAAAAAAGGCACTTCCAATAAGTACTTGCCGGAATTTTCAGCCAGAAGTGCTGAATTGATGATCAATCTTGGCCTCCTCCAGCATTACAGATAACAGTTTTCAGCCAATTCAATTCATTCCATGTAGTATCAAGAAACGGTTGGAGGCACTGGACACTGAAAAGACTATGGGCCCCAACAACATTCCAGCAACAGTACTGAAGACCTGCACTCCAGAACTTTGCTACTCCCCGAGCCAAGTTGTTCCAGTGCAGCTACAGCACTGGCATCTATCCGACAATGTGAAAAATAGCCCAGGTATGTCTGTACACAACAGAAGGACAAGTCCAACCTGGTTAATTATCTCACCATCAATCTACTCCCAATCATCAGTAATGCTATGGAAGGTGTCATCAACAATGCTATCAAGCAGCACCTGCTCAGCAATAACCTGTTCAGCGATGCTTAGTTTGAGTCCCGCCAGGACCACTCAGCTCCTGACCTCACTACAGCCTTGGTTCAAACACAGACAAAAGAGCTGAATTCCAGTGGTGAGGAGGGAGTGATAGCCCATGACATCAGGGCCACATTTGATCAAGGGTGGCATCAAAGATCCCAAGCAAAACTGGAATTAATGGGAAGTGGTGGAAACTCTCTACTGGTTGGAGTCATACCTGACACACAGGAATTGTAGTTTTTTGTTGTTGGAGATCACTCATCTCAGGTCCAGGATATCTCTGCACCAGCTCCTCAGGATGGTGTCTGAGGTCCAACCATCTTCAGCAGCCCCATCAATGACCCTCCCTTCACATAAAGCTGGAAGTGAGGATGTTCACCAATGATTGCATATTATTCAGCACCATTCATGACTGTTTGGATACTGAAGCAGTCAATGTTTAAATGCAACAAAGTTTAGATAGTAATCAGGCTTAAGTTGACAAGTGGCAAATAACATTCATGCCACACAAATGCCAGCAATCATCATCTCCAAAAAGAGACAATCTAACCATCATCCCTCGACATTCAACGGTGTCATTATTTTTGAATCGCCCACTATCAACATCCTGGAAACGTACCATTGACAGGAAACTCAACTTCACTCACCATATAAACACAGTGGCAACAAGAGCTGGTCAAAGGCTAGGAATACTGCAATGAGTAACTCACCTCCTGAGCATCCAAAACCTGCTCACAAGGCACAAGTCAGCGCCACTGACTTGTAACGGAATACTCCCCACTTACCCAGATGAGGGCTGCACCAATAGTGCAGGAAAATCGACATTTCAGGCAAAAGCCCTTCATCAGGAATGAGGATGAAGGACTTTTGCCAGAAACATTGATTTTCCTGCTCCTCAGATGCTGCCTGACCTGCTGTGCTTTTCAAGCACCAGTCTAATCTTGACTCTAATCTCCAATATCTACAGTACTTACCTCCGCCTGGCTGTAGCAATAGCACCATCTAGGACAAATCAGCCTGCTTTATTGGCACCACAACCACAAACATCCACTCCTTCCATCACTGACACCAGTAGCAGCAGTGTGTACTGTCTACAAGATGCACTGTAAAAAGTTGCCAAAGATCCTTAGACAGTACATTCCAATAGACAATAGACAATAGGTGCAAGAGTAGGCCATTCAGCCCTTTGAGCCTGCACCGCCATTCAATATGATCATGGCTGATTATTCCTAATCAGTATCCTCTTCCTGCCTTATCTCCATAACCCTTGATTCCACTATCTTTGAGAGCTCTATCCAACTCTTTCTTAAATGAATCCAGAGACTGGGCCTCCACTGCCCTCTGGGGCAGAGCATTCCACACAGCCACCACTTTCTGGGTGAAGAAGTTTCTCCTCATCTCTGTCCTAAATGGTCTATTCCAAATCCATGACCAATTCCACCTAGGACAAGAGCAGCAGATACTTGGGAATTCCATCATCTGCAAGTTCCCCTCAAGCTACCTCACCATCCTGACTTGGAAATATATAACATTCGTTCATTGTCGCTGGGTCAAAATCCTGGAATTTCTACCCTAAACACATTGCAGGTCTACCTACATCACATGGACTGCAGCAGTTCAAGAAGACAACCGCCTTTTCAAGACCAACAAGGGACGAGCAATAAATGCTGGCCCAGCCAGTGATGCTGAGGTCGCATGAATGAATAAATAAAATAAAATTACCTGAAGTAACAAATGAACCCTTTATCTTTTGACTGAGGGTCAAAAGTGCTGCCTAACGAGTAATATACCATAAACAGTAATATATGCGAATGAAGTCAGCAGGATTTTAAATTAACAGTCGATAAATTAATTCACATGTTAGTGTTTCATCAGAGACACCATGTTTCTTTTTAATTGGGGTCCATTTCTTTACTCATTAATTGCAAGATGAGTCTAGGAGCTGTCAATCAGGTTAGTTACAGAGCAAAACTGAAGCTTACCAGAACCAATCAGGCATTAATTTTTCCCACTACTGGGTGTGGCAAATATGTGGCAAAAAATGTAACGTCAGCTTATGATTTCTGGAATCATACACAGCATTTATTTCACAAAAATATAAGAATCATAAGAAATAGGAGCAGAAATTCTTCCTTAAGCCCAAAGAGCTTGCTCAACTATTCAATTAGATTGTGGCTAATTTGACAGTCTTAACCACACTTTCCTGCCTGTCCTCTCATAATCTGCTACACCCTTGTCACTTAAAAATATATTAAGTCAGTATTGAAAAGCTTTTAATATGGAGGCTTTTAATGCCTTCTCATTCTAAACTGTAAAACTTATAATTTAGGTCGACTGACTATGGCAAGTCATAATACATAATGTATTTAAAAATGCATTTTTCTAAACACCTTCCTTATAATAAAACAAAATCTATGCTGTCACTGACAAGAAGGCAAAATGAATCAAATTATTCTTACTGTACTCCTGTCCTACCTAACTTTTTTTTAAAAAGTCCATACTTATTTTACCTTTGTAAAAAAAGACAGTGACATGATTAGATTACATTACATTACTTACAGTGTGGAAACAGGCCCTTCGGCCCAACAAGTCCACACCGACCTGCCGAAGTGCAACCCATCCTGACCCATTCCCCTACATTTACCCCTTAACCTAACACTATGGGCAATTTAGCATGGCCAATTCACCTAACCTGCACATTTTTGGACTGTGGGAGGAAACCGGAGCACCCGGAGGAAACCCACGCAGACACGGGGAGAGTGTGCAAACTCCACACAGTTTCCTCATGTTTCCTCAAACCTTGTTGTGAAGTCCAATTAAAATTGAGCCACAGCAAAATCTTTAGAGTTAAACAAAGTGGGATTCGTTACTGCATTCAAAACATTGATGGGAATGCTTTGTGACAAACATTCACATACACACACACACCGTGCACACACACACCCACCCACACACACACACACACACACACACACACACACACATATGCATCCAAGGAAGAAGGGAAAGGGAAGGAGAGAAGTTACACATTATTTAAAATCAAAGACATTAAAGACAAATCAAATGGTGATACAATTAGTTATGTGAATTAGAAGTTTCCATGATGCTCAATATAGATAAATTTAAAGTATGCAGCTCTTTGAATGATACATGTGCAGGCTCATATTGGCTGTTCAACTGATATATGGCCATTCCTGGGGTGATGTTCCTTCATCAGGTAATTTTATTTTTGTGGTGAGTACTGTTGCTGTCATGACTGTTGTTACTGATGCTTTGTCCTGGTGGGGGAATGGCGGACCACTGGGACTAATGGTCATTCTGTGCTTTCTCAGTTCATCAGGTCTTCCTCATCAATTGTCTGCAGTGAAGGAGCGGCTTGTCTTGCTGTATACAAGTATTTATGCGGAGAAAGTGAGGATTGCAGATGCTGGAGATCAGAGCTGAAAACGTGTTGCTGGAAAAGCGCAGCAGGTCAGGCAGCATCCAAGGAACAGGAGAATCGACGTTTCGGGCATAAGCCCTTCTTCAGGAATGAAGAAGGGCTCATGCCCGAAACGTCGATTCTCCTGTTCCTTTGATGCTGCCTGACCTGCTGCGCTTTTCCAGCAACACGTTTTCAGCTACATGTATTTATGTCCTCAGTTGAAACCATAGAGCGGGTCATTCATATTCAGCAAGTATAATAAGATGGTAACTGCCCTACACTATCACCAAGTTGCTACTTGGGCTGACTTTTGTTGAGATTTTTGAATTTTTGCACACTGATTGGCTCTGGCAATGATCTGACAGCGTTATCAAAATGAAATGCGGCTTTTTGTCATTCCACCTCAATTTGACACTCACTGCTGTTACGACTTCTGGTCTCTGCTTTTTTTACTTATTAGAAGAATAGTTTGCGTGCAGTGTGACATTAGTTATTGGACTGGACAACTTTCCATGCCTTCAGTAAATGTGTTTCTCCATTCCAGGATTGTCTTGCACACACTTGTATCAGAATAGTTCAAACTTTTGGAAACCTTCATTGCCACCTGAGCCTTTCCATTTGACTGGGGATATGTGAGATGTGGTGTCAATTGTTTATGAAGTGGCTGAATTCTTCACTTGTTAACTGTGGGCCTTTGTCACTCATTTAAATGTCTGAAATATTGTTAACAACTGGAATTTACTTCCAGAATTCCACAATGTCACTGGTAAAGGTTGATGTCAGCTGGTCTAATTCATAATACACAGGTAAGTAGTCATAGTGGTGTAGCCATATAGGTGATGAGACAATCATCTCCTGCAAAATTAATGTGGGCTCCTCTGATCTTCATCCATGGTCTTTTGACAATGTAATGAGTCATGAGTGGCACTTTAGCTTGCTTAGTGTGGTATTTCTTTCAATGCACTACCATGATTGATGTGGTTGTTAATCTCATTGCTTTGTAGAATCCCACTGTCAGTGAAGCACGTCTCTTGCCTTTTCAGAGTAGACGTCAGCTGGTTGATGGTTTGCATGGATGTGCTTCATCATCTCTTTTCCCAGCTCCTTTGAGCTAATTACTTTCATTTCATTTGCAGATGATGACATTTTGGAATATTCCTTCACTGCTATACACTCTCTTAAAGAAACAGATATGGTCCTGATGAAGGAGCGCTCCGAAAGCTTGTACTTCCAAATAAACCTGTTGGACTATTACCTAGTCTTGTGTTATTTTTAACTTAATGGGCTCAGGCCATCGTTTCATCACCGCATGTTGTCACATATTTGTTTGAGCAAGATGCTTGTCTTTCAAATTCAATATCTTTATAAACACACGTCAGGCAATCACTCCAAACTTCTTTCAGCTGTGGTGAGAGGATTTTTTTCTTAATCTCTACTACGGCACAGTGACTCAGCAGTTAGCACTGCTGCATCACAGGGCCAGTGACCTTGGTTCAATTCCAACCTCAGGCAACTGTCTGTGGAGAGTGTGCACATTCTTCCCACGTCTGAGTGGGTTTCCTCTGGGTGCTCCAGTTTCCTCCCATGCTCCAAAGATGTGCAGGTTAGAGGTATTGGCTATGCTAAATTGCCCATAGTGTCCAAGACTGTAGGTGAAGTGGATTAGCCATGGGGAATGCAGGGTTATCGGGATAATGTAGGGGGCTGAGTCTGGCTAGGATGCTCTTTGGAGAGTCAGTGTGGACTTGTTGGGCTGAATGACCTGTTTCCATATTATAGGGATCCTATTCTATGATTTGGAACCACAGTTCTTTCTTTTCTCAGTTTCATTTGTCCTCTTGGGGTGAATATCATTCCATCATACCCACAATCACTTCATTTTCAGTTCGCCATCTTGAGCAACTTCACTTGGACCTGCAAACCACATTGTGCATGGCACCAGTACCTATTTGAAACTTGCACTCCCTCTGTAGTCATCATTCTAACAGTCACAAATCTTTAGATCTTACAATGCAAACCTGTTATCAGAAGCATCATGTCATTTCTTTAGCAGCCATCTTCACTGATTTGTTTTGCTTCTTTCCAGTTAGACACTTGTGTGCAAAGTGATTCAGCTTCTTTCAGTTAGAGCACAACTTTTCCTATTCGGGCATGCTTCCTTTTCTTTTGTTTAGCCTTCTGCAATATTTACAATGCATACTCTACCAATGTCCTTCAAAATATGCATGTAAGATTCTGCTGGCCCTTATATGAATGTTTCTTTTTTAAATTTCCTTTAGATTGTTCTAATTAAGCCTTGACTATTTCTCAGCATAATTCTAAGCCTTGTCCATTATCCAATTAATAACTCTCCAGCTGATGATTGACAACAGAGCTTGAGCACATATGAGTAACTTTGTTGAGTGTTTCTGTTGTCTGAGCTGAGATGAGATCTGTGCGGGATCTCTTAGGCCTCTGACAATCTTATCTGATTGATAATTTTCAGCATACTGGGGCACTACCGTTTTAAGAGAGTGCCCTTACATTGTGAAGCATTTACACAGGCAGTATCATCAGAAATGCAGGTGTAAGATTCTAACTTACAGAGTTGTTATTTGCAAGGACAAATGAATCAAGAGTGAACATTTTGAGCATATACAGTGACGACATCAGATTTGAAAGTGTTGGAGAATAGTACTTGACAAGAGAGAGGGATTATTTGCAATAAGCTAGCAAGGGTGTCAGCTAGGAGAAGGCGAGGAGCCGTTTAGTGGGGACAAGGTCACATGAGCAGGATTTTTGCATGGTTGTTCTATTCTTTAGAAGAAGCATAAGAATACAATACACTGCCTCAACGTCAATTGACAAACAGTAAAAGTACTCCTTTTGGAAAGCCATAACTAAGGGTGACCTAAGCCACAAAACTTATAAAATTAAATCATATTCTATTTAGATATAATGATAGTATAAGAAGGTTTTAAACAACAATACAGATGTATATTAATCCTGAACTTATAGTGCTCTGAGGAGACAGAGTTCTACCCTGAGTGACCCTTAACCACGTGTTTGACATGTTCACCGGATGTGAATGCGTTGTCGAAGTTAAAGGTCAAAGGTTGACGGTAGCGGTGTTGTTCCTGTGTGTCGTGTGTGTGAGGTTTGTCTGGGCAGCCATGGAGATCACTAGGCAGAGTAAGTCCGAGAGGGGGGTGAGCCCTTGGGTTCTGGGTTATCGGGTTAACAGGGCAGTCAGGGAGTGTGGAGAGTGCGGATGTGATCAAGCCCAAGCGGTTAGGGCCATTTTGGAGGTAAAGCTTCATTCCGGGTGTCAGGCCGGAGTGTTCGGGTGAATCCACAGCCCTGTGTGGGTGGGGGGTGGGGGGGATGAGGTCGGTTTTAAGGACTTGTTGACGGGGTTTGGTGGAATGGGGAAAGTGATAATATACCCACGTCTGTCTCTGCACATGCGAACTGGCTGCTCTCTCCAGTGGAGTCAACGTTTGGGAAGTGCAAGCTACCCGCATTTCTTGTGCCTCAATGCTCTTTAGCCACCAACTGAGCAGTTACTGTAAAGACTCTGCTTGATGTTTCCACCCTTTTTACATTTGACTGTACAAAGGGCAGTTGCTGAATCAGGCTTAAAGCTTCATTGCACCTACCGTAAAAGAAAGACATGCTGTTATATAACGTTTTTTTTCACAGTCTCAAGGCATCTTTAAGTTCTTTGTAGCCCACTGAGTATTTCTTTGTGTGTAATCTTCGTTTCAATGTTCAGGATTATGTGAAATTCCTCTGACTTACACTTTGTGTAAAGCTGATTTTTTTTTTGCAAGTAAGATGTATAATGTCACCTGCAAATACTGGTTCCCAAGTTATTTTGTTTTCTGCAAATACAAAATCTGAATCAAAGGTGCTGCTGTAAGAACTTTTCTGGCTTTTATTCCACTGCTGCAAACCTTTCCTTTGATCATTTGCTATGAAAAGTTTAATTATCAAACTGTCCACTTGCTCCCTTATTTGCACATATAGACTGGATAATGTGTTTGATCTGAACAATGCAAAATAATGAATGGATTGTAGCATTTTAAAAATGCATTGACATAATACCACTCATGATCTTGATCTTTTGAAGTGCTTTCAAGTAACTTAACTAATTTTGAAATATAGTCTCTATTGTAATATTGAAAAGGTGGCAGCCAATTTGCACACTGTTATTCTACAAACTGTAAGAAGACAGTGGCCTGAAAGTCTACCATATTATTGTTGAGGGATTCATGTTGGTGAGGGCACTGAGCGGACTACCCTGCTCTTTGAAATAATGCAATGAGATCTTTCTCATTCATCTAAGAGTGCTGACAACCTTGCCAGTTAGCAAAAGACTGGCAGAACCATGGATGCTGGAAACCAAAAAAAAAGCTGTAAAATGGCAGTATCTGTGGAGAGAAATCAGTTAACATTTTCAAATCCAGTGATCTTTCTTCAGAAGTAGACTTAGTGTTAACTAGGACAAACCAATAATCTCTCTCTGATTCAGGTGAGCATGTTCCACTTTGCTCCGCAGCTGAAAACAGAGTCTACTTCTTTCCTCCACGAATATTATGATAGAAATGAGTAGCTGAGCATTTGGTCTGAATATTATATGTTTTCTTGACACTTTAATAAAATGAAGGTCAAATTCCTGCTTGTCTTGAAATAATTGCTCTAATATTTGGGTTTCTGTTTGTATAGTAAGTTGACAAGATGCTAGTCAGCCATTGCTATGATGTAGTACATTTTGAAAATTTCAAGGATCTTTCTATGCCTTTGTAACTGGTGGAGCTGGCAATTGATCTAAATGTTCATTTGTTTGGCTTAAATTCTTATTGTACAAATTGGCAAACCTAATTTCTACCCTGGGGAAAAAGATGTTAGCTATTCACCATATGTATGCTATATGATTTTATAAACCACTATGAGGTCATTCCTTAGTCCCTGATGCTCCAGGGAAAATAGCCCCAGTCTAGTCAGCATATCCCTCCAACACCAGTGACATCCTTGTACAGAAAAAGTTTCTGAACTCTATCAAGTTTAACAGCCTCTTCCCTATAACAGCAGGACCAGAATTGGACGCTGTGTATTCCAATAGTGGCCTAACTAATCACCTGTACAGCCACAACATGACCTTCCAACTCCTATGCTCAATACTCTGACCAGTAAAGGCAAGCATACCAAATGCCATCTTCACTATCCTGTCCATGTGCGACTCCACTTTGAAGGAACTATGAACCTGTGCTCCAAGGTGTCTTTGTTCAGCAACACTGCCCAGCACTTTACCATTAAGTGTATAAATCCAGCCCTGATTTGCCTTACCAAGATGCAACACCTCACATTTATCTACATTAAATTCCATCTGCCACTCATTGGCCCATCTGATGGATGTTAAGTTTGAGATTACTTGATTATGAAAACCAAAAACAATCAATCATTTTGGGTGCAATGCAAGAAAATGGTGTTGAGGTAGAAGATCAGCCATGATTTCATTGAAGAGTTTGCTTGGAGGACTGAGAAGCTTACTCCTGTTTTTATTTATTTTGTTCTTACAATTTCTCCTTCCATGACTCAGGAGAATAGTTTATCAGATGACTAAAGGCTTGGTCCAAGAGGAATGTTTTAGGAATTTTCATAGATTATAGGTAAAAATTCCAGAGCTTGAAGTCTAGACAACTGATGGCACAACCATTGTTGGAATAGTTAGTCATGGCCGATCATGAGAGGCTAGATTTAGAGGAGTACAGATATGAGAATTATGGGAGGTTAGAAGTAGAAGCAGAGGCAAGTCTATGGCAAGAGTGAAGACATGGATGAGAATCTTTTAAAATTACCATGTTGCTTGACTGAAATCCAATGTAGGCTAGTGAACATTGGGGTAATAATGGTACTGCCAAGTAAGTTCTCTTGCTCACTTTTTTGGAATGTTGTGTGAAGTTGGGCCATTTATCAATTGGCTCAGTAAAACTGAAAACCACTTTTTAGGATGTCACAATATGACGCACGTATCTCATTGCATTCAGATACAAAGGTTTTCAAAATGGAATTAGATGAATACTTATTCTTTCTCTAATTATGGATGCAAAGAAAAGGCAGAGATCAGCATGATTTCGTTTTGAAAGAACTTGTTGAGCTAGATGGTCTCTTGTGCTGTGCTATCCTGTGATAATTGTTAAATGGATAATTCATGCCATTTAGGAAAGCCAAGATTGAGGGGTGACCAAATAATGACTTGAAATCAGCAAAGGCCTAGAATAGCTATTGTCGAGAAAATAACACAAAAAATGGTTATTGGGAGCAGAAAAGCTGTAAATGAAAGTGGAAAGCAGCAGAAATGCTCAAGCCCTCAAATACCAAGGTCAAATGATAGAATAATATTTCTTTTCTTTTAAATTTAAGAACATACCTAAATGCATATAGCATTCACACCATGATAGATGAATTGATGGTGCCAGGCGAAGTAAAAGAATATGATTGGATTGGAAGTATGGAGGCATGGCCGCAGGGTGATCTTGGGAACAGACTATTAAAGGATATTCAAGACTTAAGGAAAAAAAAAGCAAAAAGGGAAAGGAGGTGGGGTAGAAGATGTGATCAGAGTGTATTAGTGAGAGACTCTCCAGTTGGAAGGTCAAAGTAGAATCTGTTTGTATGGAATTGGAAAAACAGAACGGGGCAGCAAATATTTGTGTTTTATAGGCCACTATCACGAATGGTAATGGTGTACACACTACAAGTCAGGAAATTAGAGACACATAGAGTGAGAAGAATGCAGCAACCGTGGGTTTCTCTAATCAGTATCTGGTCTGGATGAGTTAAATGCGCACCAGTACTTTGGAGGAAAGATTTCTGGATTGTGTTTTCTGACATAAACTTTGAGAAACCAATAGGGCATACGCTATTTAAAGTGTAGTATTATGCAATGAAAACAACTAATTAATCTTGCAATTGAGCTTTTATGGAATATTAACTGTTATATGTTAGAATTTTCCATTTACCCAGTTTGTAAAAAAGATATACTTAAATTTGAAATTAGTACCTCCAAATCAAGGGTAATTATGAAGGTGAGGTAGAAGTTGATTGTAGCTTATTGAGGAAAAACATACATTGAGATTTGACAGAGGATAGCGCATTGTCCAGTATTGGAAGAATTAAGACTTTGGTTTTCAAAGAATACATAATTCCAATATGGCAGAAAGACTCAACAGGAAAAGACCTGCCATGTATAAAAAGGAGTAAAAAATTTTAGTATCACTTCAGAGGAAAGGTTCACAAAGTCGGCAAAAACAGTTGTAAGTCTGAGAATTGTGATAATTTTAGAATTCAGCAAAGGAGGATTTAAAAAAAAGATGAATATGAATAGTAAAATTTTCAAATATGATTGTTTAAAAGGAAAAGGTTAGCAAAAGCAGATGTATATCCATGAAGACAGACACCCTGAAACGATTCCAATTCAAGGTTTTAGTGAGAGTGTATAACTTAAAAAAAAGTAGTTTTGGATAAATTGATGGGATAGGAAGTTGACAAATCACTGTGGTCCAATGACCTTCACTGAGTTTTGAACACTGCTTGTTAATTTAAGGAAGCATTGGCAATTGTCTTTCAAATTCCCACTCTACAATCGTGCCTACAAATTAAAAGGCTGAAAATGTATTTACGCTATTTAAGAAAGGGAGGCAAGAGAAAACGAGGAACTACAGAGCTGTCAGCCTGACACTACTGGTCTTGGAAAATGCGAGAATAAAGGATGTCATCGAGTCAGTGATGTATAGCACAGAAACAGACCCTTTGGTCCAACTCATCCATGCTGACCAGATATCCCAACCCAATTTAGTCCCACCTGGCCCATTATCCTTCTAAACCCTCCCTAATGGCTGCCTCCTACACTGTAGGGGTTCTGTGCCTCCTTGAAGAGGGATTAGGCAACCAGTTTATGGTTTTTTTTTTGGAAGCTGCTTGAAATCATACCACATGGAAGGTTGTCAACAAAGCAAAAGTGCATGGAATTAGGGCTAATACACTTGGCTGGATTGAAGATCGCTTAACAGGCAGAATGCTGATGGAAGGAATAAATCGATTTATTATCTTGTGTAACAAAAGTACTAGGTGTTTAATATTACTTGAGGGACTTTTTTGAAGGATTGTCAATTGAGAAATTTGCTTGCAGCTGTTTGAAATTTCTGGACTGGTTTCTTTCAGAGGTCATTGAAAGTTTACTATGGTCATTGGATGGAGATTTTCTTCAAGTATTCTTATGTGCAAAGAAATGGCATGACTGGTAGTTTGCACCCAACCCTGCTGGTGCTGTTTGAACAGTGGCTAGCTTGAGGGTATGCTTGTTTTATTCGGTGGAGTTAACTGAAAGTTAGTTAACAACCAGTGCTGCAAATCTCTTCTATTTCTGTAACGAAAGCCTTCTAGATCAGTTCGTGTGAAATCTTTTCTTTCTTTTGAAAGAGCTTCTCAAGATTGGTAATTCCTGAGTAAGACTTCGGAGGCCGCTGTGCGTAATTAGTGACTTGCTGTGAAGCTATGGTACACATTATCAACAGAATCTGGAACATCCTATGCTGCTCTTCTTTACCTTCAAAAATAACTCATTGACCAAAGTGTCTTAAATAAGAACCACAACTGCAGATGCTGTAAATCAGAAACAAAAACAGAAGTTGCATGAAAACCTCAGCAGGTCATGTAGCATCTGTAAAGAGCAATCAAAGTTAAGTTAACATTTTGGATCTGGTGACCCTTCCTCTGAGCTAAAGTGTCTCTGGCTTATTTTTTTGGAGGAAAAGAAAATCTCTATAGATAATTATTTTCTCTTTTTCTGAAGCGTGTGTATTCTGGTGATATTTAGAGGGATAAGCATTTATACTTCTAATGTTGCTGTCAGTAACATAAGTTAACATGCGCATCTTTGTTCCAAAAGTTTAGTTTTGACAAATCCATGAGTGGTTTTTCTCAAGAAACCTGATTTATTAATCTTTTTGCTTAACCTGATAGACCTAAGGTATATAATGCGTCATCTTAATAACTGAAAATATTTGTTTGCTGTGACCTGTGGAGTTGTAGGAATAAAATGACAGTGGACTTCCCCAGCCTTGGCTGTCCTACATACAATATTCCAGTTTGATCTAAACTGTTCTGTACAATTGAAGCAAAACTACTTTGCTCCTTTATGTAAATTCTCTTGTAGAGAAATGCAGATGCACCTTCCGAATCACTTGCTGCACCAGCTTTTAGTGACTTGTTGAAAAAGTCTCTCGCTGTTCAAGAAATACTGTACACCTCCATTCCTACAACGAAGTGGATAACCTCACACTTATCCACATTGTATTCCATCTGGCATGCCCTTGCATGTTCACTCAGCCAAACTAAATACCCCAGAAATCTCCTTGTATCCTTGTCACAACTTACATTCTCACCAAGTTTTGTAACATTTGCAAACTGTGAAATATTGCAATTGGTCCCCAAATCCAAATCATTGGTGTAAATTGTGAAACACAAGGAATGGATAGCAGAGATGAAGAAAGGAGATTTTCCCCTCCCTGTGCAGACTAGAACGGAGGGACAGTGTGTCAGAATAAAAGGCAAGCCATTCAAGATTGAAGAATTTATTCACCCAGAGGATAGTGAATCTTTGTAATTCTCTACAAAGGCTATGGAAGCTTTTTATGTCAATTGAAGATGTGGATTGTTCATTAGCTAGCTATGAATGGCATAAAAGCATTCAGAGGATGGGAATATAGCATGGAGGATGCGTTGCATAGATTATCTGTCATGATCTAAATTGGTGGAGCTGATGCAAAAGATGGAATAGCCTACTCCTGTACTTGTGTTCCTAGTTATGAAATAGAGACCACTACTAATTATGATAATCATTGATAAATATATTAAGTTCAACACTATCTTCTTTAATCTAAAATGTGATTTGTATGAAGAACTCATGACCACATGGATTAACAGAGGTAATTAGCATAGATGCATTTAAATGAGGTCTGAAAGAAACAATTATAAATTTTATGGAGTGAAGTGAAGATGAAAAAGGATAAGGTTGATACATCTCAAACTTTGGAATGACCCTATTGGACTGAGTGGTCTGCACTTGTATTATAAATACAAATTAATTGTGGTTTCTCAACAGATTTTAAGGAGCGCCTAAATCTAATATATGAAGCTATTGAAGAAGCTGATTTTCTGGCAATCGATGGAGAATTTTCAGGTAATGATTGGATGCCCAACAGTAACATGTAAAACCTTTTTTTTCTTTATTGTTCTGAGAAGAAATTTTAAATTTAATAGTTTCCTTGTGCATAGTTTCAATCCCCTGGTAACTTGTATGAATGAGACAGTGTTCTCCCTACATTCATATATTTATTAGGTTAAATGGTCTCTAATTACAGCTAGCAAATGCTTTTGTTACTGAGTAACTGCAGGTTTTAAATTGAAGCTCAAGAACTGTGAAGCAAAGGTGAGTATCTGGCCAAAGTCACTGGTCCCTTGGCATAATGGATCTTTTAATTTTAACCCATGTGCACTAATATTGGAGGCAGTTTGTAGAAACTGCTGAGAGAGGTTTTGTAACTGGAATTGTGTTGAAGGTATACGCGTTGTCACTATGAGAACCATTGGGTTTCCTTTGAATTATATAGTTAGTTACTCTAGTGATTTCAGTAAGGAGCGTGGAATCCAAGTAGATCATGTGAGGAATAAAGAAGCAGCATCAGATTCATAGGTACTCTTGTTTATAAGCCCTAGGATAACTTAGTTATTCCTGAGGTTATAGTGTGCATGTTTCAATGGAGGTGTTACCATTGCTTTGTTTAGCCATGCAAAACTGAAAACTGAAGCTGAATTTTGAGAGAGAAACATGTTTTTCAGCCTGGTTGAAGTTTAATTCAGGTGTCCAATGTTTAATCTCATTGTGCTCCAATGAACTACCTCTGGTGGAGTGGAATATTGCAGTTTATAGGGAGCATATGTGAACCGTTCACGTGGACCATTGTGAATTTAAGGTCCGAAGCAGTCTGACCAGTGTTTAGGATTCATCTGTCAGAGATGAATGAGAAGAATAATTTTGATTGCAGTAATATTATCAGTTGTTGCTGTTTGGTATTCCTCCAATTGAGGTGTTAGTCAGTTGTACAGGTTTTCAACCCCATATTCTTGCAAGTTGCCCTTCATACAGCTAGCAATGAGAAGTAGTGATCTGCATGTTGCAGAGATGCTGCCTCCCTCTGTGTTGAATCCAGCTTCAAAGAAACAGCTGGGGCATTGGAGATTTTTTTTTGTACACATCATTATTACAGGTAAACTTTGGTCGTTCAGTGTTACATGTTGCTGTTATGAACTTCAACCTGAAATGAAAAAGATGTGAGGTTTTAACATTTTGTGATTGTGGTGGTGGTTGTTGTTGTTGCCTAAAATTGGACCACACTCTTGTTGTTTCATTTTAGGAATAAGTGATGGACCTTCAGTGACCACGCTGACAAATGGCTTGGACACGCCAGAAGAAAGGTATCACAAGCTGAAGAAGGTAAGCTAGGCTTCGTGTCATTTTTTTTTTTGTTTAAAAATTAAATTCTAACCAGAAGATGTCCAAGTTTGCAGGTTGTGAAGTAGAGCAAACTGATTGATTAGTTCATAGTACAGCCTCTGAAATTGTGCATGGTGAAGTGTGGGCTTGGGTGGAAGAGGACAGGATGAAGTGATGACAAGCTCTTCTTTTAAAGAGTGCACTGATGGAAGTTATGGAGCTTTCCAAATTTATTGTGATGTTTCCCTAAAGTAGGCATGTGTTTTTTTTTCATTATGTTGATAGGGGTTGTAGGGGTGATAGTTGTTTCCAGAAGTTGTGGGAAAAAATGTTGATGAAGAGTATTATGAGTAGGTTCAGTGACTTTGTTGGGATAAAAACTATGTTCATGTTCTACTGAATTGCTGTGATACATGTTTCACGGTGGTGAAATGATTGTATCCCTGATGAATTCGTGGATATACTATGGTATGTGTATTAACTTGTGTGCTACACAAATAAGGGAAAAATTACGTTTTGTTCTGTGCATAAAGATACCTGCCAATAGCCTGGAATTTCACATGTTTATGATGCTCTCTCCAGATATTTTGATACTTTGCACAAAGTAGCAAGTGGACCGACTGATGTTGTCATTGTACATTTGATTTTCAAGAATGCTGACTTAACTGCATTTATACTTTGGCATATGTAGAATAACTCAGACTGGGCAAGCATTAAAACGTAAAAGTGAGAGTAGAACATTTTTCCATAACTTGTACAAATGCAAACCTGAAAGTTTTCCTTTTGTCTCCTGAGACTGGCCCTATGAGCAGATCCCAAATAACTTTTTGACAATCCAAGTTTCTCAAATGAAAAATGGACAATAATTAGTTATTTGCTAGGTGGGTGAGAGACAATGGCTATCTTTCAATGATTGATGTTAAGATGCTGCAAAATTTACATGCAGTCTTGTGTCCTGATATGGTCTTCACAGGCCAGAATTATGGCATTATTTCACACGGGAAGTCAAATATTTTGTATATTCCTGAAAATGTAAAAGGATGTTTTGTGATTTATCTTAACCCAGCAGTTTAACTTTGCATCTTAGAATCATTAGAAGCTGAGGGCAGGCTCTTTGACCTATCGAGTCTGACCGACATGTGAGAAATAATTAATATTCAATCTAATGATGTTTACTTAGTGGGCGGCACGGTGGCACAGTGGTTAGCACTGCTGCCTCACAACCCAGGTTCAATTCCCGCCTCAGGCGACTGACTGTGTGGAGTTTGCACATTCTCCCCGTGTCTGTGTGGGTTTCCTCCGGTTTCCTCCCACAGTCCAAAAACGTGCAGGTTAGGTGAATTGGCCATGCTAAATTGCCTGTAGTGTTAAGTGAAGGGGTAAATATAGGGGAATGGGTCTGGGTGGGTTGCGCTTCGGCGCGTTGGTGTGGACTTGTTGGGCCGAAGGGCCTGTTTCCACACTAAGTAATCTAAACTCAGAATCCCCTGAAATTAGCCCATGGCCTCGAATGTTAGGATGTTCCAAGTGCTCGTCCAGGTACTGGTTCAAGGATGTAAGGCAATTCACCTCCAACCACCCGCTGAGCCAGCAGCATCTCTTGCTGTTTATTGCAGAGTTTTGATTTTTATTCAAATTTATTCTACGTGGGCGATAAGAAGAATATTTGTTTCCTTTTGTGCTGGAATTGAGGGTTGTCATTGTCTGAAACCGTACACCTGTTTTTCACTTCTGTCACCTGGTATCGTCGCATATCAAGTTGACTCTAGCATGTCCCATTGTAAAGTGAAGTCTGTTCACACTGTTGCAATTTTAGCACAATGGCCAATTTCAAACTATCTATCCCAGTACATCAGTGTAATATTTCCATTTCCCAATTGTCTGGATAAAGTTGGCAATGTGATCCCAGTTAGCATCATAATTAAGAGCATTCATTGAATCCTGATATGTGAATCCTGAATTCATTGAACTTGGATGAAGACTTTCTAGCTATTTTTATATATAGGGAAATGTGTTTGTGGGGATAATAGCTAACTAAAAATTATGATTAATTGTTAACAATCAGTGACATTCTAGATTCAAGATAATAAAATGTTACTTTTCTTACAGCATTCCATGGACTTCCTGCTTTTTCAGTTTGGACTTTGCACGTTTAAATATGATGCTGCAGAGAACAAGTGGGTTTACTTTCATAATTGTCTTTAAGTTTAGCCAACACTGAGTTCCTGTAAATTATGTAACACTCTCTTCCTGTGTTTGAGGACCTATGCCGAAGTACAGATCTATCGGTACTACATGTCCTCCAGCTAACAACCCAATGGTAACTGAGTATCCAAGTATCAAACCCAAATTTAGTTGTTTTTGTAATGATGGGAGCAACAGATAATTCTATTAGTGTGTCTTGCCACCTGACACATCCAAAGTTAATGCATACAACATTAATTGTGTAGTTAAGCAACCATGGTCAGCACCCCAGTGAAGCTAAGAGAAATGTGACTCCAAGCATTTAGACCCAGTCAAGTAAAGTTGGTAGATATTCTTCCCTAAAACTCTTGGTAATTCAGATTAGTTTTCACAACAATCTGAAGTTTTTTTTTGGTCACCAATAGTGAAGGATTTTTTTAATCACAGGTTTATTTAATGATACATGTTTTAATGGTTGGATTTGAAGTCTGGATTAGAAGTCCAGCAACATAAGCATTATGCTGTGGTAGCCCATAATTACAAAATGTAAGTAAGGACTTACATTTTTCTTTCCCCAAAATGTTTTAAATACACGAGTTTAAGAGGCTGTGCTCCAATTGGTCATCACACATCAGGAAAGAGATGATGGCTTTTCGAGGGGTGCAGTGGACCTTTGGTAGAATAATATTAACATTTTGAGTGTCAAGTTACGAGAATGGGTTGTATAAACCCGGTTTGTTCCCGTGAGTGCAACTTCCTTCCTGCACAGCAGATAATGTCACAGCTGATCCTTTTCCCAAAAGAGCAATTGTTGACATGATAAGTAGTACTAAAACACAAGTTCTTACTCACTAATTTGTTTTTGCTCTGCAGGCACATAATGAAGACCTTTAACTTCTACATATTTCCAAAACCACTTTCTAGAAATTCACCTGATGTTAAGTTTGTTTGCCAGGTAAGAAAAACATGTAGTTGGTAAAGTGGTCATACTGTCGGTGAAGATAAATATCCTGCAGGAATACTGTAGTGTGTTTGAATGCACATAGGAAAGGCTTACTTTGCTCCTTTTTTATTTGCTATGTGTGAATTGTGGCAAAGTTTAAATCGTCCTGCCCCAGTAACTTGCTTTTATTTTAAGCTGTTTAAAGTGAAGATCTTGGCATTCTCTTGAATTCACCTAGGAAGCCAACAGGCTAATTCTTCATATTTCAAAATTCAGATGGAAATGGTTTGTTTTTCCTCCATGATTTATGCCCTTTATTACATCTAGAATGCTTTGAAGTATTTAATGTGCAGTTTCATTATTCTTGAAGGGCTGTCATTTATCTGGGCAAATAGGGTAAACTTGCAAGTGAGAAATTGCAGTCAACTGAAACTGCACCTTCTGGATTTACACATGGTTCTGTTGATACATTTGTTCACACTTGGATTCAGTTAG
This sequence comes from Chiloscyllium punctatum, assembly GCF_047496795.1. NCBI lineage: Eukaryota > Metazoa > Chordata > Chondrichthyes > Orectolobiformes > Hemiscylliidae > Chiloscyllium > Chiloscyllium punctatum. Next base: position 53,506,934 of record NC_092778.1, read on the forward strand.
TATGGATGTAGGTTGGACAAACCGTTCAACCTCAATTTATGAGTTTGTGAGCTACCTTGAAAATAAATTCAAGCAAAATGGGCACTTTAACATTTAACAATAAATTGAATTCAGAATGTTTGGCTTATTTAAGATATTGACAAGTAAAATCTGATTTTGCTGAGTTATTTGAACTTTGAGGTCTTGTACTTAGGTCGGTTGCACTTTTGTCTTTGATTCAAAATGTATGGGCTGAAGATCTATCTCAGGACTTAAGGACAAAAGTCTAAGTTGACATCCTTCGCAATACTGATATGCCAAGTATTAAGCTGGGGCCCAACCTACACTCCAGGTGGATGTAAAAGATCCCATTTTTAGGAAGGACAGGGAAGTTATCCCATCTTCTTGTCTCTTATGCAGTCTTCTGAGATTGAAGGTGACTTGCTTTCACTATGGTGCTGAAATAGCTGAGAAATTCAATATGCAATCACTGACTCTGCCACGTGCAAGGCGTGAGCTGTTTGAATGATGGAGATTGGAGGTGTGAAGAAACTGCTAATGTTTAGACTTCTCTTCTAAACATTGAAGTTTCTCAAGATATTTGGTTCCCCCTTGGATGACCCCTCTCCATTTTGGAATATCAGAAGGCAGGATCTCACGTGAATCGGCAGGGCTGTTTGACCTCTTAAGAAACTTTTAAGGACATCTTTAGCATGTTTTTGCTGTCTAATTGGGTATCTCCTGCCATGACCAAGTTCCAAACAGAACAGTTGCTTCAGAGGTTTTGTGACAGACATGAGTGATATGCCCCAATCCTCTTCATGCAGTGAAAGTTGGCTTGGAAGACTGTTTGGACTGCCTTTCTTGCCCCTGGACTGAGTGTCTTGTGAAGGCACTGCTGGTGGTGCATCTGTTACTTTAAGATTCTTGCTGTGTGGTCATCCAAGTCTGTAGCATATAAAAGCTTGCTGCTGTCCAGTAAGTATTGACCTTAGTCTTAAGTTTTTTTTGAGAATCTGATCCTCAAATATGTTCTTCTTCTATCAGCTGAAGGCTGAGCTAACATGTTGGAAATTATGATGGAATTCTTCTTTGTCCACTACCCAGGAGAGGCTCCCAAGATGTGGAAAATTGGCTCTGGTAGGTCTCCTACTCTGGCATAAGTTATCCCCATGTTGTCCTTTGAACAACATCACAAAAGACAAATTGTCTGGTTATTATCACATTGCAGTTTCAATCACACACTTGTTCGAGTGCAAATGTTACCCATTTGGCCCATCGTGCCTGAGCCACCTCTCCGAATGAAGATCCTTACTTAGTATCATTAGAGAGTGAAGAGCATTTGTTTCTTTTCAAATCTGAATCCCCTCAGTCATGGTCCTTGTGCAAGTGTATTCTTCCTACTTGGGAATGCTTGTGATTTTGAATACATACATCAGACCTCTTTTCAGACTTCTCTTCCTCAAGGAACACAGTCCTACTTTGTCCAATCTACATAACCGAAATTCCTCATCCATGGAACGATTGCCTGAAGCTTATCTACATTCTTTCTGACACCTTCACATCCTCCTGAAGTGCCATGCCCAGAATTGGGCCCAGTACTCCAGCTGAGACTGAACTAGCGTCTTACTCGAGATCAACAGAATCTCCTTGCTGTTGCTATTAATTAAACCTCGGATTCTGAATGTATTTTTACCTGCTACCTTTTTAATGACCTTCGGGACCATCAGTGCTCAATTCAATGTCCACGTTTCCTACAGTGCATCCAGTGACGCCCCATCAAAAGTACTTCCTTGGTTGCAAAGCACTGTGGGATGTTCTGGAATAGTGAAATGTATTCCAGAGATACAAGTCTTTTTTCATGATTACTGAATTTCACTACCTTGTAACTTTTTTTGCCTGTTCTTGTTTTTGTAACATTGATTTTTTTTTTCACTGCCCCGTTTACAATTTCTGTCCATTGAGTACAGTGAATTCAGGACAGTATTTTAAAAAAAATACATTGTTTACTGAAATTTGAGACATTTTATAATTCTTGATGTCAGGTTGGCTCAGTTAGGGATGCAGAATCAAAGTCAGAAGGTTGTGGAATCGGACCCCTGCACTAGAAAACAAAATTTCAGTTGACTTTGCTGAGCTTTTAGTGCTGAGGCAGTATTATATTTGTTGGTAGGTTCTCGGTCTCGCTTTTGCTCTCACACTTGTAATATTCATTACATCAGAAAAATAAAGGCAAAAGAGAAGCTGTTCAAGTCTATTAGGACTCTTCAGAAGATGCTGCAAGTACTCAGCAGGTCAGGTAGCCATCTGCCATGTATCTGCAGCATATTTCTGTTTGTTGCAGGTTCCCAGCATTTGCAGTACTTTTGTCTCTTGTCCTAAACTGCTATTTTTACCCCAACTACACCCCCTTGTCCACAAAAGCTCTTTAGTACCCCTCTTAACTCTTCCTTTGGCTCACCAGTTGTTTTTCTTCTATGATTGGGAAAAAATGTTCAGAACTTCTTTCAACATGATTACAACATGGAGGCTGATAGCTGAATCAAACAGCCTCCTGACATCAGTATTCAAAACACAGCAAAATTAAAACCTTCAAAAGACCCTAAAGGTTGACTACATTGATTCCTAACCAAACTTTCTGAATAACCAGACCAACACTTCAAAAACACGAGATGCCAGGTTTATAGCTTAAACAAAAGTCTTAACAATGTATTAATAATACAGTAAATTTAGCAGAACAAGTTAAACCAAGAAGTCATCTAATGTCTATGATTTAAACTCAAAAGTTTGTTTTCAGCCCACACCCCCTGTCTCAAAAGACATGCAGCAAAACACAGATAAGTGATTTCTGTTTTTTTTTAAAAAAAGTAACAAAACGGGCCAGAGTAATTAACCAGTTTCGACATTGAAATGTTTCACAAGTACGTGTGATTCTCTCCTGGTTTTCTGAAGATGTTGATCAATGTCACTTGTTCCAGTTCACTCTGAAGATTCAATAATGCTTAGTTTCTGTTCTCTAAACTTTCAATAGCTGATAATCAGAGGTTAGGCAGGGAGCTTTCAAATATTCATGCTGTGGCATCAATAGCCAAACCCCCCTCAAACCCACAGTTCAGAAAACCCTGACCTCTTTCCCCCTTCAAGTTCTATCTCCGATGTGCTGGAACTAATTCCCAGGTAGCAACCATTGTAACTGGCCAAACAATTGCTATCTGGTTAAGCCTTCTTTCATTCCAGACTCCTTTTACAGTACTTTGATCAATAACCAACCTGCAATTAACCTTGATTCCTGGCCTCAAAAACAAATAAGAGCTTGTTTGTTCTTTCTGTCTCTCCTTTTTGAACACTGTGCTGCCACAGGTCACCTTTCAGCTCTCTGCTTGCACTTCACTGCTCCAAATGAAAAAGTTTTTTTTTAAAAACAAAAAATCAGCAAGGGTTCTAACAGTTAAAATGTCTGTTTTGAAGTGCACGTTGGTAGTAATGGATTGTAATGCAGTATCCGACCAAGCCCATTCTTAATACTATCTTCTGTTGTTCATGTACATGACTCTCCAGCAGGGGTCACTAAATAGGAATTTATTTTGCACTCTCTCCTCACTCCCATTTTGAGACTTTTCCTATGTTTGAATGAAATGTTTGCACAATACCTCATTGTAATGATATTAGCTGACCTAATTTGAATTTTATCTCATTACAGCTGCAAATTAAATAGAGAATAGTTGCTGCCCTGGTATTGTCAGCCAGTACCTTGGAGAGGTTAGACAGTCTTGTGATCTACATAAGGAAAACTGAGTGGTTTATAACTAGTTAGTTGAACAAAGATGCAATTACTAATGAAGAGCGCAACTATGCAATTATTTTATTTAGTTTGGGGTTATTCTTATTCAATTGATTTTTTTTTCTCCTTTTTTTTTAATCGTTCTGTGTGTATGGATGGATTGCAGTCGAGTGATTAGTATGCCTCTGTCTTTGTACCACATTTGCTGCATTGATTTGTAAAAGTATGTCAATGAAAACCCAAATGTGTGCAATACTGCCCATTAATCAGTGCTAGTATGACATGTAGGTAGCTAAGAACTGACAACTGATGGTTTGTAGAATCAAGTGTGATGTTTGCACATTCACCGTGTCTGTGTGGGTTTCCTCTGGGTGCTCTGGTTTCCTCCCACAATCCAAAGATGTGCAGGTTAGGTGAATTGGCCATGCTAAATTGCCCATAGTGTCCAGGGATGTGAAGGTTAGGTGCCTTAGGGGTAAAGCAGAAGAATATGGGGAATGGGTCTGGGTGGGATTCTGTTTGGACGGTCAGTGTGAACTTGCTGGGCTGAAGGGCCTGTTTCCACACTATTCTATAGTTCATCTTGTTGGTACTATAATACTCTAATTGTCTGTATTTTGTACCTTTTTTTTGTATAGTGTTCGGCTATTGTAATTTAGTGATCTGCAAAGAAGGGAAATAAACCAACAGGTCATTTTGAGTTTTTTTCTGAAGACCAAATAGACAGATGCTTCAAAATAAAAAAAAATGGATTAACGATGCAAACAGTGGATATGATAAACATTAAAGAAACATGGTTACGAGAACATCTAAGTTGGGAATTTAAATATTTAGGGATAGTGACTTTAGAATGGACAGAAAGCAAAAGGTGGTGTGGAAATGGAGTAAGTACGATAAGAAGGATTCAACATCATCCAAAAATCAATCTATTTATGTGGAGGTAAGAAATAAGGAGAAAACTACACAGGTGGAAGTAATCTATAGGCCTCTGAGCAGCTATTCTGTAGGACAGAAAATAAAACTAGTGGTGAGTACAGTATGTAAAACAAAGCAGTAAATTATTCACCAATAACTGAGTTTCTCAATCTACATAAAACGTAAAGGCAGCCAAACTCTGGGTATGTATGGGACTGGGATATCATAGCAATTACATAAACATGGCTCAAGGATGGACAGGATTGGCTGCTTAATGTTGCAGGAGAAACATGCGACAGGATGGACTGAAAGGGGCGGCACGGTGGCACAGTGGTTAGCACTGCTGCCTCACAGCGCCAGAGACCCGGGTTCAATTCCTGCCTCAGGCGACTCTCTGTGTGGAGTTTGCACATTCTCCCCGTGTCTGCGTGGGTTTCCTCCGGGTGCTCCGGTTTCCTCCCACAGTCCAAAGAGGTGCAGGTTAGGTGAATTGGCTATGCTAAATTGCCCGTAGTGTTAGGTAAGGGGTAGATGTAGGGGTATGGGTGGGTTGCGCTTCGGCGGGTCGGTGTGGACTTGTTGGGTTGAAGGGCCTGTTTCCACACTGTAAGTAATCTAATCTAATCTCATCTAAGAGAGGAGGGGGAAGTGGCGTTTTGTTTTAGATTTTTTAGATGCATACCCCTACATTTACCCCTTACCTTTCACTACGGGCAATTTAGCATGGCCAATTCACCTGGCCTGCACATCTTTGGACTGTGGGAGGGAACCGGAGCACCCGGAGGAAACCCACGCAGACACTGGGATAACGTGCAAACTCCACACAGTCAGTCGCCTGAGGTTGGAATTGAACCCGGTTCTCTGGCACTGTGAGGCAGCAGTGTTAACCACTGTGCCACCGTGCCGCCCATTTTTGGTAAGGGATAGCATTACAGCTATACCGAGGGAGGATATTATCGGAAATACATCCAGGGAAGTTAATTGTTTAGAACTGAGAAATGAGGAAGCATGATTACCTTTTATTGAGATTGTATTATAGATACCCTAATAGCCAGCGGGAAATTGAGAAACAAATTTGTAAGAAGATTTCAGTTATTTGTGAGAATTAGAGGATGGTTATGGTAGGGAATTTTAACTTTCCAAACATTAGACTGGGACTGCCATAGTGTTTAGCGTTTAGATGGAGAGGAATTTAAGAATGTACAAGAAAGTTTTCTGAGTCAGTACTTGGATTTACCTACCAGAGAAGGTGCAAAATTTAACCCACTTTTGGGAAATAAGGCAGAGCAGGTGACTGAGGTGCCAGTGGGGGAGCACTTTGGGGCCAGGAACCATAATTTTATTAGTTTCAAAGCAGTGATGGAAAAGGATAGACTAGATCGTACAGTTGAAATTCTAAATTAGAGGAAGGCTAATTTTGATGATATTAGGCACAAACTTTCAAAAGCTGATTGGGGGGAGATGTTCACAGATTATTTTTTTTAAAAAAAGGCTGGCTAGGAAATGGGAAGCCTTCAGAAATGAGGTAGGAGTGTACTATCTCTGAACTCTTGCTGATAGGGTGAAAGGAAAGGCTGGAAGGTGGAGGGAATGCTGGATGACGAGAGAAATTGAGGGTTTGGTTAAGAAAAAGAAGGAAGCGTATGTCAGGTATAGACAGAATAGATTGAATGAATCCTTCGATTATAAAGGCTGTATAAGTATGCATAATAGGGAAATCAGGAGGGCAAAAAGGGGACATCAAATAGCTTTGACAAATAGGGTTAAGGAGAATCCAATGGGTTTGTACAATACATTAAGGTCAAAAGGGTAACTAGGGAAAGAATAGGACCCTTCAAAGATCAGCATGCAGCCTTTGTGTGGAGCTATTTACTGTGGAGAAGGATATGGAAGATATAGAATGTAGGGAAATAGATGATGACATCTTGAAAAATGTCCATATTACAGGAGGAAGTGCTGAATGTCTTAAAACACATTAAGGTGAGTAAAGTCCCCAGGACCTGATCAGGTGTATCTAGAACTCTGTGGGATGTGATTGCTGGGCCCCTTGCTGAGATATTTGTATTATTGATAGTCACAGGTGAGGTGCCAGAAGACTGGAGGCTGGCTAATGTGGTACCATTATTTAAGAAAGTTGGTAAGGACAAGCCAGGGAACTATAGACCAGTGAGCCTGATGATGTTGGTGGGCAAGTTGTTGGAAGGAATCCTGAGGGACAGGATGTACATGTATTTGGAAAGGCAAGGACTGATTAGGGATAGTGAACATGGTGTTGTGCGTGGGAAATCATGACTCACAAACTTGATTGAGTTTTTTGAGGAAGTAACAAAGAGAATTGCAGGCAGAGTGATGGACATTGTCTATATGGACTTCAGTAAGGCGTTTGACAAGTCTCCCCATGGGAGACTGGTGAGCAAGGTTAGATCTCGTGGAATACAGGGAGAACTAGCTATTTGGATACAGAACTGGCTGAAAGGTGGAAGACTGAGTGATGGTGGAGGCTTGTTTTTCTGACTAGAGTGCCACAAAGATTGTTGCTGAGTTTTCTTCATTTATGTAAATGATTTGGATATGAACATAGGAAGTATAGTTAGTAAGTTTGCAGATGGCACCAAATTTGGAGGTGTAGTGAAGAAGATTACCTCTGATTACAATTGGTTCTTGATCAGAAGGGCCAATGGGCTGAGGAGTGGCAGGTGGAGTTTAATTTAGATAAATGTGAGGTGCTGCATTTTGGGAAAGCAAATCTTAACAGGACTTATACACATACATATACTGGTAAGGTCCTTGGAGTGCAGGTTCATAGCTCCTTGAAAGTGGAGTCACAGGTAGAGAGAATAGTGAAGAAGGCGTTGGGTATGCTTTCCTTTAGTGGTCAGAGTATTGAGTACAGGAGTTGGGAGGTAGTGTTGTGGCTGTACAGGTCATTGGTTTGACCAGTTTTGGAATATTGTGTGCAGTTCTGGTCTTCTTCCTATCAGAAGGATGTTGTGAAACTTGAAAGGGTTTAGAAAAGATTTACAAGGATGTTGGCAGAATTGGAGGATTTGAGCTATAGGGCGAGTCTGAAAACACTGGGGTGGTTTTCCCTGGAGCGTCAGACGCTGAGGGGTGAGCTTAGAGATTTACAAAATCATGAGGGGCATGGATAGGATAAAGAGACAATCTTTTCCTTGGGATGAGGGAGTCCAGAACTAGAGGGCATAGGTTTAGTGTGAGAGGGGAAAGATATGAGAGTCCTAAGGGCAACATTTTCACGCAGAGGGTGGTGTGTGTATGGAATGAGCTGCCCGATAAAGTGCTGGAGGCTGGTACAACTGCAACATTGAAAAGGCATTTGGATGGGTATATGAATAGGAAGAGTTTAGAGGGATGTGGGCTAAGTGCTGGCAAATGGGGTGAGATTAGGTTGGGATATCTGGTTGGCGTGGACAAGTTGGACTGAAGGGTCTGTTTCCATGCTGTGTATTTCTATGACTCTATATTGGCAAAGGTAGTCATGAGGAAAATTCAGTGTGTATTTGGGACAAAATGTTATGAATCTAATCAGAGTTAGGGAATTGGATCTTGTAATGTGTAATAAGGTATGGGGTGAAAGTGGGAATATGACATTGAGATAGAGGATCAGCCATGGTCAAAGTCAAGGCAGAACTGTCTTGAAGGGTTGAATGGCCTACTGCTACACTTCAGTTCTATGTTTTTGCTCCTACATCTTGTAAATCAGATTCTGGCAATCAGTGAGGAATATCATTGGTTAGTATTGTATCACTAACTAGCAGATAAATAAGTTGCTTAAATAAAACCTAAACTTACATTTTATACTTCAGCATGACCTTGTAGAAAGCCAGTGCAATTCTGAAGAAGGAGTTGTTGAAGGGCAAAAGACTTACCTTTTATAGATTACCGTTTACAACTTCTGAATGTCCCAAAGTACTTTGCACTTCAAAAGTACTTTACAACAGTGATTACGTGCAGGAATGTGGGAAGCTTGTGTGAATCAAGGTCTCATTGAGATGATGACCAAATACTTTTTTGTGTAACACATTTGCTTAGGGACAGTACAAATTGAACATTTTATGACTGGTTTACCTAAACGAGGCGGATGGGTTTATTTTTGGTAAAACAAAATAATTATAGTGCTCTTGTTTTCTTTCAGAGTTCGAGTATTGATTTTCTTGCCAACCAAGGATTTGATTTCAATAAAGTCTTCCGAGATGGTGAGTAGGTACTTCTGGAGAAATTGGGGCTAAGATCTCTTTCCAAAAATGTAAGAAAGAGTGCTTATGACAATTTTCTGTTGCGATGAGGGAATCTAGAATTGCTCTTCCTATTGAGCTCTTTGCGAAGTCACTAGCCTTGGTTCTTGAGTCAGAAATTGATATTTTAAATTTCTTGTTTGTGGCTAGAATGTTTTAGTACATCTCAGGCAGTGAAGCCTGTTGTCCTGAATATTATCTGGTTCCACTGTATTTTCAGTCAGTATCTTCAAATTTTAAACTGTGGTGCAATTATTTTGACACTTCTGAAAAACTACTAGTTGGTATTTTAAATTTTACAGGAATCCCATACTTAAATCAGGAAGAAGAACGGCAACTTCGAGAGCAATTAGAGGAAAAGCATAATCAGTCTAATGGTACAGGAACGCCATCTTTCATTTCGCCAAATTCTACTAAAGGGCCTGTTGTTATCCCAGAAGAACATCGCAGTTTTATTGAGAATATTGTGTAAGTCCGATGAATACGAAATAATTTTAAGGTTCTTTGCTTGTTCATTGAATTATTTAACAGTTAGCTTTGCCTTTCAGTTGTTATTGATGAAGGAAAAGCGAGTCTGATTGAGCCTGTTGCTGGCATCAGTTTATTATTCTGCATAGTGTCAGAATGAAACATTGAATTCCCATGTCCCAGCTGAAAGGAGATGAGCAATTACTTTCCAACCACGTGTAGTTGCATGCAAGTTTTTAAGAATCTTGGAGGCAATTTTTTTTTTTAGGTAGCCTATATTTAAAATGTCAGAAGATTTAAGTGAAAATTTGAACTTTAGTTCACATTGCTTCTGGTGAATATTTAATTTTTTTTTAAATTGCATTACTCTTTTGGCTTAGAATTCTGCCCAGATTTTCTCCCATCTTTTTGTGAAGGTGCTAACTTCTTTTGCTGCGTGACTGTAGAGTTGCAAGTCTCCATTGCAAATGATTGGTTAATAATTTTATGGATTTTAATGATTTGGGCATGATTTTTTTTGTGGGCTTTCAGTAGATGTGACCCAGGTAAACTTAGATCAAAAAAGAACTGGTGGGCAGAACTCTTGCTTTTATTGAGAGATTATTTGAATATAACTCAAGTACACCTCACACAGAGGACTGGTGACTGTAGTTCTGATAATTTTAGAATAGTTAGGGAGATGGACTAATCTGGTTCACAGGTTCAAGTTCTAAATTGGGGAAAGGTGAATTTTGATGGAGTTTGACAGGAACTTGCAGGAGTTGATTTGGAGTAGTTTGTTGGGAAGCAAAGGGACCTCTGGCAAGTGGGAGGCCTTTAAAAGTGAGGTCAAGGTCTAAATGTTCCTGTGAGGGTGAAGGGCAAGGTTGGCTGGAATAGAGAACCCTAAATGATGAGATATTGAGGCTTTGAGGAAAAAAGAAGGTGTGGCTCAGGTACAGCTGGCTGGCATCAAGGAAATCCCTGGAGGTATACCGGGAATGCAGGAGTTTACTGAAGGGCAAAATGGTGGGACAAGATAGCCTTTGCTAAGAACATTAGGGTGAATCCAAAAATGTACTTTTAAGTGAGTTGAAGAAAAAAGAATATTTAGAGAATAGGGGGCCCCTGAAAAATCAAAGTGGACATGTGTTTGTAGAACTGCAGGGGATAGGCAAGGTTCTCAACTAATATTTCTCCTGTGTTTACCATTAAAAAAGACATGAAGGCTTGGGAACTTGGAGAAGTTAGTTGTCCTATCTTGGGGACTGTCCAAATGATGCTAGAGGAGGTGTTGGATGTATTGGAAAGTACAGGTGGGCAAATCTCCTGTTCCTGATCAGGTTTATCCAAGAACACTGCAAAGGGCTAGACAAGAAATTGATGGAGCTCCTGGCTGATATATTTGCATCATTGTTACCCACAAGTGAGGTCCAGAAAGACTGGAGACTAGCGAATGTTGTGCCATTATTCAAGAAGGGTTGCAAAGAAAAGCCTGTGAACTATAGACCAGTAAGCCTAACCTCTGTGGTGGCCACATTACTTAAGATTCTGAGGCATTCGATACGTATGCATTTGGAAAGACAGGGTTTGATTAGGAGTAGTCAGCGTGGCTTTGTGAATTGGACATCATGCCTCAAATTTGTTAGAGTTCTTTTGAAGTGACCAGGAAGGTTGATGAGGGCAGGGCTATATGGACTTCAGTAAGGCTTTTGATAAGGTTCCATGTGTTAGGCTGCTCTGGAAGGTTAGATGGTATGGAATCCAGGGAGAATTGGCAAATTGGATACACATTCTGGATTAGTGGTGCTGGAAGAGCACAGCAGTTCAGGCAGCATCCAAGTAGCTTCGAAATCTACGTTTCGGGCAAAAGCCCTTCATCAGGGATTCCTGATGAAGGGCTTTTGCCCGAAACGTCGATTTCGAAGCTACTTGGATGCTGCCTGAACTGCTGTGCTCTTCTAGCACCACTAATCCAGAATCTGGTTTCCAGCATCTGCAGTCACTGTTTTTACCAAATTGGATACACAATTGGCTTGATGGTAGGAAGTGGAGAATAGTAATGGAAGGATCCTTGTCAGACTGCAGGTATGTGACCAGTGGAGTGCGTCCGGGGTCCGTGCTAGGATAGGATAAATAGACAGAGTCTTTTCCCTGGGATGGAGGAGTCCAGAACTAGAGGGCATAGGTTTAGGGTGAGAGGTGAAACATATGAGAGACTCAAGGGGCAACTTTTTTCACGCAGAGGGTGTTACGTGTATGGAATGAGCTGTCGGAAGAAGTGGTGAAGGCTCGTACAATCACAACATTTAAAAGACATCTGGATGTGTATGTGAATAGGAAGGGTTTGGAGGGACATGGGCCAGGTGCTGGCAGGTGGGATTAGATTGGGTTGGGATATCTAGTTGGCATGAGCAAGTTAGACCAAAGGGTCTGTTTCTGTGCTGTACATCTGACTGTAAGAGTGATAAATGATTTGTACCACCATCCTCTACTTTAGAATTTCAGCTTAATTTCTGCACTGTCATTCTTTCAATCATGATAATAATGCAGCCCAATTGTAAAAACTCTAGTCCTAGCCGCTAAGCATCGGTGTTTCTTGACAAACATACAAAGAGATTGCAGATGAATGGATTCTAATGAAGATAAAAGTCATCTTTATTTAGCCTCATGATATACTATTTCTGTGTTTGAATCAAATTGACTTGCTTAGTAAACAGATTGTTCTGGAATGTGTGCACTTAAATTTTTAAAAATCATTCCAGGGAGAAGGTTGAAGACTTGTTAAAAGATGATAATGGTAGTATTGAACTGGATCCATGTACTGGGTAAGTTGGAAAAATATTAGTTTATTTTGAAACTAGTTATGTTATGAATATATAGTTTCTTAAAAAAAACGGACAAACTTGCATACATAGACAATTGACTATGCTGTTAGTTTAAAAAAAAAGGTATGTATATAATGCGTTCATATGATTGAGTTTTCTTTTCTGTTCTCGGAAGATTTTATGATTTTTTTTTCACCTACTAAAATGTAGTATGTGTTTGTGTGGCAAAGAATCTCTGCCCAGCCCATTTCCTCCTTCACCCAGTATTCAAAGCTGTGCATGATCAAACACTGGGAGAAAGTGAAGACTGCAAATGCTCGAGATCAGAGTATAGATTGTATTGCTGGAAAAGCAACATCAGAGGAGCAGGAGAATTGATGTTTCGGGCTTAAGCCTCTGCTGTTCTATGTCCTCAGAAGAATTCAGTGCCTGCCTATGGAATTGACTGATTCCACATGGTCTCTGGACCACATTCAGACCAACACAATTTGGACCTGAACAGGATAACCAGTATGTACTACAAATTCAAAATCTTCAGAAATGATTGTCCAGATCCTTCGCTCCATGCTAGCAGCCAAGCGCCACCATCTCTACCTGAACAGCTCAGGCCACGCTGTCCCAGACCTGCAATGGACCTCTACTGTTCTATGTCCTCAGAAGTATTCCCATCCCTGATGAAAGGTTTATGCCTGAAATGTCGATTCTCTTGCTCCTTGGATGCTGCCTGACCTGCTGTGCTTTTCCAGCACCACACTCTCAACCATAGACAGACACTGGACAGCTGTGCCAGGACCAGAACATTGTGCTTCTTGCCTTTCTTCTCTTCACAAACCCTCCCTCCTTCAAATGACTTGGATGCCTTATATTGTACATCCCAAATGTAGTCTTGATTTGAAATCTGCAAAATCAGTATGAGGAGACAACTGGATAACTTTACTCACACTGATTCAATATTGTCAGTAGTTGGCTTTGCAACAGAACCATTACATGAGCTCATCGTTGTTAGGTTATAGATGGTTAAAATCTGGAATGTAGTTTCAACAGTAAACTTTCAAATGGGCATTGGTTATTGTGATAACCCCAAACATGGTTCATGGGGAATTGCTAATTAATCTCCTTGTAGAGCTCCCGAGGTATGAGTTCTCTTGGTAATACACGATAGCCTATCCAGCTGGTACTCATTATCTAAGTTCTTTTGGGTGGTGCAACCCCTTAGTATGGAAGTATGGTGAATGGAAGAATTTGTAATCTGAAAGCTGAGAGCTCAAATCCCACCTCACTTTAAAATATTGTATAAAACAAACCTGCCTGTTGACCAGAAGATCTGGGTTCCAATCCCATCTCTTCAAAGATATGTAATAATACCTTTGAATAGGTTGGTTCAAATATATTTTGTAAAGCAGATGGCGGGGGTGGGGGGGCTCAATGTGTAGTGGTAGTGTGCTTACTTCTGAACTGGTAGGCCTGGGTTCAAATATCTTTTTTTTTCTGTAAAGGTGCATGATAATATTGGGGCAGGTTTATAAGGAAATTTATAAAGCAAATCCATGGGTCTCTTGTGATGCAGTGCTGGTGTCCCAACCTCTGGGCTAGGAAGCCAGGTTTAAGTCCTACCTACTCCGAATGTCTGCAATAAAATTGAGGGACTTGGCATGCAGTGGTATGACCCTGTTTCTGAGCTAGGCAGCCTGGTTCACATCTCCACCTGCACCAGAGGTGTGTCATATCTCAACAGGTTGATTTAGATTTTTCTAAATATAAAACAGATCTGGAGATTTCATATGGCACTAGATACTATCTCTATCTGTCATAGAATCCTTACTATGTGGATACACAGGCCATTCAGCCCATCGAGTAAACATGGCCCTGCAAACACAATTCCACCCTGACCTATCCCTGTGACCCTGTATTTTCCCATGGCTAACACCTAACCTACACATCCCTGGACACAGACATTTAGCATGGCCAATCCATCAAACGTGCTCATCTTTGGACTGTGGGAAGAAATCCACGAGACACTGGCAGAATGTCAAACTCCGCACTCACCCAAATGTGGAATTGAACCCTATTTCCTGGCGTTTGAGGTAGCAGTGCTAACCACTGAGCCACCGTGCTGCACCTCTGAACCAGGAACTCCAGAAATGTGCCATAACATTATTGGACAAATTAATTCAAAATAGTGATTCCAGTATTTGACTTCCTTGTTTCTGAACTTTATAATTGCTGGTGTTGGGCGGAGAAAGGGGGCTGATGTGGTGCAATGGTATTGTCCCTACCTGTGGACCAAGAGACCTGGGTTCAAAATCCACCTGTGCCAGACCTGTATTATAACATTTCTGAGCAGGTAATTAGAAAATATCTACAAACCAGTCTACAATTGGAAGCATGGATGATTTACTGGTGGAGGTTAATAGGGAAAAGAAAACCCTGGGTGACAGGGGAGGGAAAAAAGCATTAAGTTTGATGGAAGAACACTTCTGGATTGTTTTAAAAAAAAAAGTACATATGTAGCAGACCCAGGGTTTGCAGAACTGTCTGTCCCATGATGGAACACTAGTTTACACTAGTGGTTCTGCTTTGGTGTTCAGCAATAAATGATGTTCCTTTCCATTCTGGGGCTTCCTGAGTTATTACTGTTATCTACTTGGAAAACGAAAAGAAATTCAGATGTGTAGACTCCAAGCAGGAGCATGAAGCTAATTGTAGTATGCTTTTTTAAAACAAGTAGAATATTTAAAAACAGGTGTAATAGATTGACTTTCCCTCCATTTGCTTAAAATATTTGTTTCTCTTGCCCCCAAACAATGGATTGGTATTTTTTAAATTTGTGTGCATGTGAAATAAAAGAATAAAGTACTAAATAATTCACTTCGATTCTTGCATTAGTATTGCTTATTTTAAATGATCTGATGTTGCTAAACATTTTATTTGGAAGATGTCTATTTATTTGTACAGTCAATTCTGCTATAATGCAGTAGTTCCCGTTATCATAATCCCATGTTATAAGAAAATCGTATAATAGCGGCACCATTTAAACTAATGGGGCTGGAATCTCATTATAACCAATGCACACTTTTAAAACTTTGCACTTTAAGAATAGTATCCCTATTTGTCATTTGTTTTATAGCGAATTAGTGTTAACGAAACGTGTGTTACAGCAGAATGACCTGTATTAGATACCCGGTTCTCTGTTGGTCTCGGTAAGTGTGTTTTTTTTTCTGTTTTGAAGGTTCCAGAGAAAGCTTATTTATCAGACTTTGAACTGGAAGTAAGTAGAGTATTTAAAATCAAGTTTCAAAGATGGTGTATTGTCTGTGCTTGGCTCAGCTTTTCTAGTAGATTGAGTGAGGCTAGCACTGGGTGAGCAATATGTTACCAACTAAGTTGAATGGATTTGTCCATTTCTTTTATTGCATGATTGAAAGATGCCAATGACTCACTGCGGCAGAAGGAACATTGAACTTTCAAATTGCACAATTGGTTAAGGCATCTATTAAATTAAAGTCTTGTTTGGGAGCACCTCAAGTTTTCAAACAGAAAAGGTTACAGAAAAATCAACTATTTAATTTGTGTATATGATGGTTGCTCGACCTTTTGTGGTTACAGTAATGTAAGGCTATGTTTTATGTTCCTGCAATACTTGTTAAAGATATGGATATACTATCTTATAAATTGAGACTAGGATTCTTGCTCTTGCTTCAGAAAGACAATTGTTAAGCCAAAATTGTTCAGCCTTTGATTGGTAAAGGAATTATTGACAAGCTTATCAGAAAATATTTGAAAATTAAATATGTGAAGCATAAATTCATTTGTTAGAAATGCTGTCTGAAATGAGTTCTTTTTTCCCCCTCGATTTAGGTTTCCAAAAGGAGCTCATGTAGAAACTTTGGAGAATGAAAAGGTAATGATTTCAGCATGAGATAAAAGTAGTTGGAATGCTACTGTTGCCAAAGGAAGGGGCAGAACTAAGTTGATGTTTGTCAAGTTTGTAATGGATGATATATTTAGATTCAGTATATTAAAGGAGCAGCAAAAGTCTTATCTGCTGAAAAATATTCTAAAAGCTGTAACTTTTTATTTTGAATTGCATTCTGGAACAGTGGGTGTTGGTCTATTTATATCATCATCGTGTCTCCTTGAGAAGCAAATCCTTGCCAGGATACACTTGCAGGGCCAGTTGTCTCCCGTTCACATGCTCAATTGTTCTTTTTATGTTTGACCTTGAAAAATGGCATACCACTTTTATTGAAATGATCATTATAGCAAAGACTAATATATTCTCCTTGGCTATTGGTGCAAGTTTTGCAGGCTTACTGGAGACAAATCACTTAATACTGGGTCTGATGTAGAGATATTTCCAGTATCAATTTCAGTTTTTGTTTTTTGGATGAGAGTTTTAACGTTAACTGCTCATCAATGGGCAGGTGTTCTGGCTTCTCTAGTTTCTAATGTAAACAATGGAGAAAATATTACATTCTTGAAACACCTTTTTACAACTCTAGGGCTTCATGCTTATTGAATAACATTTTATAAGTGCAAGTCTCTGATGTCATACAAGAAATACAGCAGCCAATTTATGCACTAAGTGCTCCACAAATATGATGCCCAAATGTTTTATTCATGATTGAGGGATTAATATTGGCCACACCTCTGCACATAACTTCTTTTTAAAGTGTTGCTTTATATTTTACATCAAGCTGAGAGTTGACAATACCTTACTTTAACATACCATCATTTTCATCGTCATCATTGGCAAAACAGTGCCTCCGACAATGTAGCAGTTCCTCTGCTCTGCAGTTGAGTCTCATCTAAGGTTTTGTGCTGAAGTCTCCAAAGTGGGACCTGAAACACTTGAGTCTGAGATGAAACTATCATCCGCTGCATCACAGAATGCAGTTAAGACTCTTCTTAACAGTAGGTTTGAGTATAGTTTATAAAGTCTAAGCTAGCTCTGGTTATGGGTATCACCTGTACCTCAGGCCATTTTGTGCTTTTGTGCTAATTTTTCTGGAGTTTTGCTCAGCATTGGACCTTTTTATTGACTACTGATGTAGCTTTAGTGATTAATCACCTCTAACCATGAAGTTGTCATTTGATGGAAAAATCAGTAACCCAGAACCACTTTGGGAGAAAATATGGCTTATAACCAGTTGTTGTGATTTGAGGTAAGGCGAACAATTGAAGTTCAAAAACTTAACCTTTTTTGAGTAATATTTTGCTTGTAGTAATCTGAAAATTCTTTATAAAATATAATTGTTTATCAGTTTGGTTGGAGTCCCAGCTCCAAGCTTGATCTTTAATGTAAGATTGCATTCCGGTATGGAATGAGTCTCTGACACTTCAATTTTGATCTTTGGATGAGATGCTAAGTTCAAGTCCTGACTCTCTGTAAATATTTTGAAATCTTTCACAATACTATTCGTAGAGTTCTGATGGCCAACAGACCTCTTTGAACTAATAGTAAATTGATTTAGCTCAGTATCTATACAGTATTCCTGGTGGTGCTTAATCACTTTCCCACTTGCTGTATAATTAATTGTGTGATTGAAACATTTCAAAATCCAGTGATCTAGAAAGGTGGCTATTGAAATGTAATTGTTGTATTACCATCAAGGAAAAGGAAATTAATATTCACAAGACCGACTCATGAAGGATAAAGAAATTCCTCCCTTTTCCCTCCCAATTGTTGCTATGACAGTTTGAATTTTTCTTTTTGTTTTCCTGTCTGCATTTGCTGCCACCACAACTGCAGGGAGTCTTGTCACTGCCCATACAGTCACAGAACTTGATATGCATTGCCAGCAACGTTGAAGCCATTATTCAAATTCTGCAAAGATGAAATTTAAGTGGAATGCTCAAAAAGAGGTCTTGTAGCCTCACCTGCCACCTCTCTCCCTGAGCAGAGTAGTACAGCAAAGCAAAGGCAGTAAGACCAGCACATTACTTATAGTTCCCATATGGCGCAGTCACACAATGCTGACATGAAGGGCACCAACTTGCTAAAGTATGTTGCCAGATGATGTTTTTGTCTCTCAACTCCGCTTTAATGTGTGTTTATGTATTTACTATGAAGAAAACGCCAGACCTCCAGAAGTAACCAAATTTAAGTTTCTTTTTATTAAAGTTCACACGAAAGCAATCTTCCTTTTAAGGAAAGTAAAACCTATCCTGAATTTTGTATCATATGAACGTAACATGCAAACAAATGGAGTAAAGTCCAGTTGAGAGAAGGTGAAATTAAGTGTTTCAGTAAAGGAATTGCACTTGATTTTGAGGTTCCAGTGGAAGGTTATGGTCAAACTAATTAAATTGTTCTCTTAGATGTCAGCTATATGGAACAGATTTCAAAGTCTGTTCTTTTGAAAAACATTGGACCAAGGTTTCTGTCTGGCTGATTGCTACTCTTGCAAAGCCGGCCAACTCTATTGTCAAAGATGGAACTTTTTAAGGATGTGCTCAAAGAAATAGGGACCAGCTGATGCTTATTAGAATGGTGTACATTTTAACAATTGGTTTTCCACAGTAATGGGGATGGATTTGAGAGGAGAAAAAAGATAAATAATGAGTCTTTGGCAGACTGACTCATGCTTCCTGTTTCCCTATGTGGATGAGTAGCAATCAACTCAGTAGCAGCTGATCAGTTTTGATCTCTTCAGCTGGCAATATTGTTTTTGGAAATTCCTCATACAAAATGGCTGAGTCATGTCACAAGCTAGCTAACTTCGATTACCCAACAGGTTTTTATTTGAACTGCATGAACAATTGAAGAGTAAGTTGGAAAAGGGGGTTTTGACTATTTCCCTAACCAGGTGTAAATGAGGTATGGCCTTGGCTTTACCTATCCAAAGAAGAAATAAGAATAGAAGTAAAATATTTTCAGAGCTGGATAAAGTGACGGAGGAGAAATTGTTGATTCTCTTTGAATTTATGGACAAGGAAGACAATTTGTTGAAAGCCTATGAAGCATGATCAATCTTTGATCTATTTTAAAAAAGATGGTTGGTTCATCGAAGAATATACTATGGACTTTGTTTAAATTGTCATAGTCATAGAGATGTACAGCACGGCAACAGACCCTTTGGTCCGACACTCCATGCCAACCAGATATCCCAACCCAATCTAGTCCCAGCCAAAGACTAAAAGATTTCCAACTGGAAATTTCCATATTTGTACGTGCATTTAAATGATATTCATTTAATTTTTTTTTTATTCGCTCGTGGGATGTGGGCATCTCTAGCTCGACCAGCATTTTTTGCCCATGCCTAATTATCCAGAGGGCAATTAAGAGTCAGCACTTTGTTTGGAGACATGTTGGCCAAGCCAGGTAACAGTGGTAGATTTTTGTCCCAACAGGATATGTGAATACAGATGGATTTTTCTCACCATCGGTAGTGGTTTCATGATCAACGTTTTAGACTGTTAATTCCAGATTCTTTACTAAGTTAAAATTCCGTCTTTTGCCATGGTGGAATTTGAACCCAGATCCCCAGAACATTAGCTGAATTTCTGGATTAATAATCAAACAATAATATCATTAGGCCACTGGCTCCCCCATTATTAAAACACCTTTTTATAAAGCTTCAATTTTCAAGTGAAAATGTTCTCTTTTGGAACAAATGACTGATTCCTTCAATAAATTTTAGAGAAAATTTGTTTTCTGTTACCCTTTTGTGTTATAACTTAATAATTCTGCAGAGATACAAAGATTGAAGGACTCTGAGGTTGACTTTGTGGTCCTGAGTGACATCGTAATAATAATAATAATAATCTTTGGGGGAGGGGGGAGAAAAAACAAACATGAGCTCAGACATCGAGAATGACAAAGCATTTGTCTTTGGTAAAGCCATAAATTGCAACTTGTTGCATTGGGGCATTATTGTAGTCTATTGTATTGTATTCAAGATATTCAAATGCATTATTAACTGCAGTCATGGGAATCTGGGTACCAAAAAGTGAACTATCTCAAAGTTGCACAGACAATTTGCCCACCATTCATGACAAAAATTGGAACCACTGTTGAAGGATTGCTTGAGTTTGGATCAAGAATATAATTTTTTTTAATATATGTATAAAATCACTTGGATTTGTTCAACATCAAAAATCAGAAGACCGTTAACCCATTAGTCCATGAATTTAATGAAGTGGCAATGGACCAGAAATTATGGGATAAACATTGAAATATTTATTAAATTTTGTTAAAATTATGACTAATTGCAGCATTCTATGGTTATAAACAACTGGGGCAAACTGACAACACCTGAATAAGGTGATGGAAAATGGGGTTGTGATGGGTCTTGGATCTGGATGGGATGCTCATCGAAGGAGTCGTGTGGACTCAATGGGCTGAATGTTATGATTCCACATTACAAGAGTAGCAGAGAATGACCAAAACATCAATCAGGGCAAATACGTTAGAGCACAAGAGGAAGCTAGCTAGGAATATAAAACATTTCATGAGTGTACGCGTATTAAAATGAAATAAAGTGAAGGATTGTCCTCTAGACCTCTGGCCTCCAACATGTAGAAAGGAATCAATTGGTTGGAGTTGCAGTCTCTGAAATTCAGTCTCTCCACCCACCTGCATACACTCATCAACTGTCATGTTACTGCATGATGTTCAACTTCTGGAAGCTGTGCAGCTCGAGGAAAGTGCATACTCTAACAAACGTTGTAAAAACAATGACTGCAGATGCTGGAAAGCAAATACTGGATTTAACAAACGTTGTCAGCTTGTTGTAGCATGTTTGTTTGGTCCAGATGAACTATCTTTGCAGGGTCAAGTAAGTTTTTGTAGGGCTATGCAAAAGAAAGCATTTTAGAAATTGATACGCAAAGTCGGTGTATTACAGTACTAGACACAGACTATTCAGCCCATCATGTCCATGCAGACTTCCTGCAAAAGCAACTCAGCTAATCCCATACCTCTGCATGTTGTCTATAAACCTGCAGTTTTTCTTAGGCTATTAATCTCATAGGTCAGTGCAGGATGACGAAAAAGCATGTGGAACGCTATTGCACAGTGTAGCTCATGTCTGAACAACACCAGCTGACCAGGGACCCTGGAAACAAATCACAACCATAGAAGTGAGCTCCCAATGCCTCCATACTTGAAAGCAGTCAGCAACTTTTGAATGGTCCAGAAAAGTAGCTTGAGGCCTACATGAAGTGACCAGCAGCAGAGTGATGCCACAATTTGCAAGATGAAGCAATCATGATGAATGTTGAACCTGGACCATCTAAAATGACACAATGTACAACTGCCACACAGGATGGGAAAATTTTCATTTCTGTTCATAACCGTAAAAACAAGTATTTGTCTCGTCAGTCAGTAAGTAAGGTGAATTTGGAATGACACCATACAACAATACTGAATGATTCAAAGATGATTTTTCTTTGAATACGTGCTTCAGACAAAGTCGACAAGGCTGTTTTGAACGCTCAGTCACTTTTTCAAAACCAGTAGTAAATGATGATGCCTAACCTGAAGCTTTGTCTTGTTTTTTCCGTCATCTGGCAAAACACATGTTTCCAGATGCCAAAGTAATTGAAGAGGTAATGACTGTGGTCGCTGACTCTTTTTATTCCTAGACCTCCAGAACAAAGAAGTAATAATGGCAATCCAGAACACATCACTTGTGCTACTGTGGAAGCACCATGTGTTGAATTTCTGTCCAAAGATGTCTTTCAGTAACTACAGCAGGAATTGAAGAACTTTTGACCGTTTCTTACTGCAGTCCAATTAACTCATCTACACTTTTTGTTTGTGCGTGTGCATTTTGAGTGTAATAACTAAAAATCTTAGCCTTTTGCCCTTCTTTTCAAAGAAAAAATAAGGGATGAGGATCCAGGGCAAGCAATAGGTCAGTGCATGGAAAGGCTCAGGAATATATCCTCGGATACAGCAGATAAGAGGGCACGTATGTAAGGAGCAATCGATGCAGGACTGAAGGTGTGCACACAGTACACACAACTAGGTAAATTAGCTCAGTGCAGATTGAAACTGAAGGATATAATGTCGTGGGCCTCATCGAGATGAGACTTGAAGGAGATCAGGGCTGGGAACTAGATAGCTAAGAATATCCTGTCAAAAAGGCGGGCAGAGAAGACACGTTACCTTCTTAGTAAGAAGTGAAAGAAAAGCTAAAGAGTTGGAAGGTGTAGAATCTATATGGGTAAAGTTGAGAAACTGCAAAGGGGAAAAAAGATCCCATGATGGGAGTTGTGTACAGGTCTCTTAGCAGTAGTCAAGATGTGGGGAAGATAAGAAATAGAAAAGCCATGTAAAAAAGGCACTATTACATTAATCATGGGGGTCTTCAGTATACAGGTGGATGGGGGAATCAGGTTGGTAGCAGATCTGAAGAAAAGGAATTTGTAGAATATCTAGGAAATGTATTTTTTCTTTGGATCCTACCAAAAGTTGCTCCACTAGGGAACAAGCAATTCTGGATGTAGTGATGTGTAAAGGGAGGATGAGGCAATCATGGCTGAGTAGGGAAGTTGAGGACAGCATAAAAGTAACAGCAAAAGCATACAATGTGACAATGTTAGTGGGAAGCCAGAGGATTAAAAAGCTTTTGCGAAACCAGCAAAGGATAACTAAAAATAAGGCAGGGGGAAGAACGAAGATAAAATAGGGTAAGCTAGCTAGGAATATAAAAGCAGATTGCAAGATTTTGTTTAGATATCTGAAAGGTAAGAGAGGCAAGATCGGACTTTGGAAGACTGGCAAAACAGCAGTGGGGAACAAAGAAATGGTGTAGGAACTGAATAGCTACTTTGAATCAATTTTCACCATGAAAGACACTAGCAACATACTGGAACTTAATCCATGAGCAGGCATTAACGTAGTGGCCATCACAGAAGATGATGAAGGAAGCTGAAGGGGGATAAATCACCTGGACCGGATGGACTACACCCCAGAGTTCTGAAGGAGGTTGTGGACGCATTGGCTGTAATTTTTCAGGAATTATTGGAGTCCGGACTGTTTGCAGAGGACAGGAAATGGCTAATGTACCACCCCTATTTAAGAAGGGAGGGAGTCAGAAAAAGGAAATTATAGGCCAGTTGCCTCACCTCAGTTGTTGGTAAGGTTTTACAGTCTGTTTATTAAGGATGAGATTGTGAAGTATTTGCAAGTATATTGATAAAATAGGGTGGAGTCAGCATAGCTTCATTAAGGGGAGGTCAAGCCTGACAAATCTGTTGGGATTCTTTTGAGGAGATAATGAGCAAGTTAGACAAAGGAGCGATATATTTGGATTTCCAGAAGTCCTTTGACAAGGTGTTGAACAGGAGGCTGCTAAATAAGATGGTGTTGGGGGAATGTACTGCCATGAATACAGGATTGGCTGATTGGCAGAAGCTAGAGAACAGGGATGAAGGGGCCTTTATCAAGTTGGCAGCTGGTGTCTATTCGAAGTCTGCAGAGGTCTGTGTTGGGGCCACAACTATTCTCATGAATGAAAAGGACTAAGTGGAACTGCCCCAGTTTCTAGGTTTTAGAGATGACCCAAAAGTAAGTGGAGGAACATTGTGTGAGGAAGTGGGGAGATTGCTAACATCCAAGTTCTCCTTCAATGTGGGCAAAGAAGTGGCAGATGGAATACTATGTGGGAAAGTGAGAGGTTATTCATTTTAGTCAGAAAAAGAGTCATCACCCCCCTCCCCCCTCCCCTTCTCTGTTTAGAAAATAGTCTTTGGAAATCTAATGCACAAAGGCGCTTGGGAGCCCTAGTTCAGGATTCTCTTAAGGTTAACATGCAAGTTCACTTGGAGTATAGGAAGGCAAAT
The DNA here is from genome assembly GCF_047496795.1 of Chiloscyllium punctatum. NCBI lineage: Eukaryota > Metazoa > Chordata > Chondrichthyes > Orectolobiformes > Hemiscylliidae > Chiloscyllium > Chiloscyllium punctatum. The sequence continues at coordinate 53,530,933 of NC_092778.1, forward strand.
GCAATGCTAGCATTCATTTCAAGAGGGCTAGAATGCCAGAGCAGTGATGTACTACTTAGTCTGTGTAAGTCTCTGGTCAGACTGCATTTGGAATATTGAGAACAGTTTTGGAGGAGGTTAACGAGAATGATCGTACGCATAAAGGGTTTGTCCTATGAGGAGCTGTTCGGGACTCTGGGTCTGTACTTGGTGGGGTTTAGAAGGACGAGGGGGGAATCTGATTGAAACTTACAGAATATTGAGAGGTCTGGAAAGAGTCGATGTGGTGAAGATGTTTCCACTAGTGGGAGAGAGAGGATCTCGGCCACAGCCTCTGGGTGAAGGGACAACCCTTTAGAATTGAGATGAGGAGGATCCTCTCTCTTTAGCCAGAGGGTAGTTACTCTGTGGCAGTGATTGCCTCCATAGCCCTCTGTGACAAAGTCACTGAATGTGTTTGAGACCAAGATAGCTAGGTTCTTGATATCTACCATAAATTCAAAAGCTACGTTCTTAAGAAAAACATTCCAGTCAAGAAACTGACTTCAACACAACTGATGGTGCACTGGCTATGCTTGGTGCAAATGCTGACAGGATCATTTCAGGAAGATGTGACAGATTTGCCTGCTTTTTTCCCCCTCAATTACCAGGGTATAATCCACCAGCTAGCATTAGAGTAACTTAATTTGAGCAAGCACCCTTCAACACCACTAATTTTAAATCTTGACTCAACCACCTCAAGCGCTGTGTACATTGAATTAATCCCATATTCTGATGTGAGGTGTCTTAGTCAAGAAAAGGTCCTGAAAAAGTTTAGATCTGATATTGAAGTCTACGATTTCTCTCCAATCAAGGAATGAAGTGTGCAGTGAACTCTCTGACAATGTGTGGTTACTTAAATTCAGCTTCTTGCACACATGAAGTCAAAACTCAATAAGCTTAACAGTGAACTGCAAGAAAAGGATAGTTGACACATATGATCAGTGCTGTAAATGCATTTAATTTGCAACTAGTTCGCTGATCCTCCCAATTTTTAAAAAAATGACAACACTTCCTGAGAATGGAAAAAGTGGAAGGGAAAAAAAGTCAGAAAAATGCTTCCACCTCAAACTTCTGTGCATACTTGAGGAAGTTGGAGGAATTCAGAAGGTGGTTTTCAGAATTAGATGTGACAAAACAAATTGTCTCAATCCACAACTTTTAAGTAGACGTTGCTGAATTCCATCAGGGGTTTAATTTTGTAATAGAGTGGAATTGATATGGCAATAATTATGGTGCTAAACTATAATGAGCTGCAACTCAAATCAAGGAACAGCGTGTTTTAAGTTTTGGGGGTAGTGTTGGTATTTTTATAGGTAAAAACAATGACTGCAGATGCTGGAAACCAGATTCTGGATTTAGTGGTGCTGGAAGAGCACAGCAGTTCAGGCAGCATCCAAGGAGCTTCAAAATCGATGTTTCGGGCAAAAGCCCTTCATCAGGAATAAAGGCAGTGAGCCTGAAGCGTGGAGAGATAAGCTGGTGGGGGTGGGGGTGGGGATAAAGTAGCATAGAGTACAATGGGTGAGTGGGGGAGGGGATGAAGGTGATAGGTCAAGGAGGAGAGGGTGGAGTGGATAGGTGGAAAAGGAGATCGGTAGGACAAGTCCGGACAAGTCATGGGGTCAGTTACTGAGCTGGAAGTTTGGAACTAGGGTGAGTTGGGGGAAGGGGAAATGAGGAAGCTGTTGAAGTCCGCATTGAACCCTGGGGTTGAAGTGTTCCGAGGCAGAAGATGAGGCGTTCTTCCTCCAGGCGTCTGGTGGTGAGGGAGTGGGGGTGAAGGAGGCCCAGGACCTCCATGTCCTTGGCAGAGTGGGAGGGGGAGTTGAAATGTTGGGCCACGGGCCGGTGTGGTTGGTTGGTGCGGGTGTCCCGGAGATGTTCCCTAAAGCGCTCTGCTAGGAGGTGCCCAGTCTCCCCAATGTAGAGGAGACTGCATCGGGAGCAACGGATACAATAAATGATATTAGTGGATGTGCAAGTAAAACTTTGGATGTGGTATTTTTATAATCATGCTTTTAAAGTGAAAGTTTGCTTTGACTCCATGTGTCTGAGAGACTGGATTTTCCCAAATGAAGATAATCCAGTCCAAGAAGTGCACTCCAAGTAGCACAGATACCCATATGGTGGGGCTGTGTGCAACTAACCGTGTCAAAGTACAGCCTAGATTTCAAGGCATCAGAAAATAATGTGCAGTCACTGGTGACATTCTTGAGACTTTGTGAGCAGTGGACAAAATGAATAATTATATATACTTGGTTTTAGATTTTGGTGGCACTAAAAATAAGCTGGTGATTATAGGTTTTCTGAGGTTTAGATAGTTCACTGCACTTGTATTTGAAAATGGTCTTCTTCTTAAAAAGTTGGAGATCTCTGCTCTTGACATTGACAGTGCAGAGTTAATAGCAAATAATAGCAAAGGATGTTAAAGGAAGATAGAAATTTAGAGAAATTAACAGTCACTAGTGAAGGAGTGCTGAGGTTTTTAATCATGATTCATCACGAAAGGGTTTTGGTGAGTATGGACTGTGGGTCCACAGTGTTAACGGTCCATTTTTAAGAGTTTTGATTGTCCCTTGTCAAAGATCCCCAGTATCCTTTTGGTTTTTGGGGTGGGGTACTCACTCTTCCCCATTACATAATGACTTTTTGTGATCTAATCCTTAATTTAGCAATACCTGGAGTTGGGAAGTCTCATTCTGGATACATTTTGAAGATCTTGTTGTGAGCTGTGTATTCAATAAGATGAATTTTAATGTTTGAATGATTACTTTTCAATTTCCAGAATCTCATGGACAGTTTCAGCATGTTAGTTAGACATTTCCTTGAACATTTCAGTTGAGTTTGGCAACTTCTAAGATCAGGCAACTTTCGTCATTTTGAAGTGTCCCAGCTCACCCTCTTACTGTTTTTTTGGTTTCCTTTTTCCTCTAACCAAAATTCTGACTTAACTTAGTAGGTGGTATTTAAAGATTGACATTATGTGGATCATATTAATATAACAATATTGATCTGTTTATACACTTGTATTTCAGAAAGAGAGGTATATTGTCATCAGTAAGCTGGATGATGATGAACGCAGAAGGAGAGAAGAGCAAAAACGAGCCAAAGAACAGGTAATGATGCACAGTATAGTCTAGTCTTTTCCTTCTGTTCATGCAGAATCTGGCACATTGGATTGGTCAGTAAAAGTAAATGATTTTTTTTATATATAAGGGGCCACAGCTTTACATTTTGAAAATTGGGAAACATTTATCCATTCTTTGTGATGCTTTGGGAGCACATCCAATTTAAGCATCTTTTTGATTAAAAACAATTTAATGAAAGGACAAATCTAGTTCTGCTTCCAAAAATGCTTTAGAGCACAAGAGCCCTGTTGAGTGGTTTAGTTATTTCACTTCTAATCTCACCTCTGCAGTTAGCAGCATTAACTAACTGTATCTAATTTGAAGCTACGTTCTATCCATTTTGCATAATATTTTGGCTACAAAACTGACCTACTTTGTGGTTTAAAAACAAGTGAGTTGAAATTATGATTTTATATTAACAGGCCCTCTTCAGAAACTTGACAGCTGTTTTCACATAACTTTTAGTAACAGAGCAAGAAGTCATTCCAAAGTTATAGTCAAATATCAGATAAACCTATAGTTTTATTCCAGTGAAATGAGTTGCAAAATTAGATTAGTCTTGATTTAAGATGCCTGACATCTATACTCACTCAATTTTGCTTTAAGTTTGTTTTGTCCTGTGGGAAAGTGTTCTGTTAGTTACAGAAATGGTAGTCAGGTTTTAGCATAGTGTTCTTTATTTATATTTGAAAAGAAATTGTCTTGGCAACAGGAAAGATAGATTTATGGCACACAAGGAATTAATTTGATAGTTTACTTTCTGCTAAAAGGGATCAGAATGTTATTTAATTGGAGTATAGGACTTAGGAGAGGAATTAGACTATTCAGCTTTTCAGCCATTTGAATTGTAAAGCAGACTTGATCTGGACTGCCCCAACCCAACCCTCCAGTCTCTTTGTCAAAAATGAACACAATTCTGAACTGGAAACATTGTGTCCAATACCTATTGTTGTCTTGGGAAGAGAATTCCACAGATCAATGATCTTTAGGAAAAAATTCTGCTCATCTGTTTCCAAAGAGAGACCTCTAATTCTTGAACTCTGTGTCCTAGTTCTAGCCACCCCAGAAGAGGAAATAACCTCCTTGTATCCACCTTAACTAGTTCCATCTTGTGGGATCCTTTCTTACGATCTTGTGTTTCAATAATAAGAATTCATTTGCCAATCAATCAGCACACCCTTGTCATGCACTTTGTAATTTGTTGTTCTTTCTGAAATTTGGAATTGCCATTCTGCCCCAATGAGTGCAAGATGAAAAGCTTTGACAATTTGTCTCTCCCCTTTCAGCAACACTCCAGTCTTGTATTATCAGGTATGTCCTGTTTCCAAAAAGTGACATAAATCCAACCTGACTAATTAATTTACTTTCTATTTTATCATTCTTGGTCAGTGGTGGTGGAAGGTCTAATTAAGAGATTTGGCACCTGTTCAACAATAACCTGCTCACTGCCCAGTTTGGGTCCTCAGGGCCGCTCAGCTCCTGGTCTCATTACAGTCTCTGTGCAAACTTGCACAAAATAGCTGAATTCAAAAGGTGAAGCAATAATGACTCCCTTTGACAAAGTTGCATTTGACAGGGTATGGCATCGAGAAGCCCTTGTAAAACTGGTGCCAGTTGGAACTGGAGGAAAAGCTCTTCACTGGTTGGAGTTGGACCTGGCACATAGGAACATGGTTGTTGGAAGTAGGTTATCTCTGCTCCAGGACTTCTCTGCAGGAGTTCTTCAAGGTAGTGTTCTAAATGCAACTGCCTGCAGCTGTTTAATCGATGACCCTCTCTCCATCATATGGTGGAGATGTGCAGATCATCAGTGAATAATGTTCAACACCATTCACAATTCTTCAGATTTGGAAGCGGTCATTTCCAAATGTAGACATTATCCAGGCTTCAGCTGAGAAGTGGCAAGTAATATTTGTGCCATACAATTGCCGTGCAATGACCGTCTCCAACAAGCGACAATCTAACCATTGCCTCTTCACATTCAATGGCTTTTCCGTCACTGAGTTCGCCCAATATCAACATTCTGGAGGTTGCCATTGATCAGAAACTCCACTGAACTAATGATTAAAAACACAGTTAACTCCTGACTTACTCAAGCCTGTCCATCTGCAAGGCACAAGTAAGGAGTGTGATGGAATACTCTCCACTTGTTGCATGAGTGCCTGTGCACTCTAGTAATGCTCAAGTGTGACACTATCCAGGTCAAAACAGTCCTTTTGATTGGACCACATCCACAATGATCCATTCTCTCTACCACCAACATTCTATGGCAGCATTGTACTACATTCAAGATGCACAGCAAAAATTTATAAAAGATCCCCGCCAAACCACTCACTTTCCTGAATTGGAAATATATTGCCCTCCCTTCAGTGTCACTAGGTCAAAATACTGGAATTCCCTCTGTAATGGCATTGTGGGTCTACCTACAACACATGTAGCAGTTGAAGAAGACAGCTCACCACCACCTTCTCAAAGGAACTATGGACAGGCATTAGATGCTGACTCAGCCTGTGGTGCCAACATCCTAAGAGTGAATTTGAAAATCAGGCAACTATATGAAACGTTGAGCTGTCAGGCAACTTTTGTCGAAAGAAGAGGCAGTCATGATTTACTTGATGACAGATCCTGAATCTGAAACCATAACTATTTCTATCATCATAGATACCACCTTACCTCATCAGCTGAGTTCCTTTGGAGCTGTGCAGCAACACAGCAAACCAAAAGTTTGTGTAAATTGTTCTCTTCTAAGTTACCATATGCATAGCTTGGGAGAAAAATTTAAAGGTGTCATACATTTCGACAAATATCTGTGTACTCCCAAAAAAAAGACGGTTTAGAGTGTCTGTTGGTGCTGAGTATTTTTGATATTTTCTATTATATTTGAACTGTCTAATTTTATATTGACCAGCTTAAATTCCCAGTATTTCTTAATTGGTGGTAAACTTCAAACTTTTAATGCCATTTCTCCCAGGAAAAGAAGTCAAGGTAATTGGTTTTGGCTGATGTTCCAATCAGTTTTTTTAAGATCGCTGGCTTATTTGGGCCACTTTATTTGCTTGAACAATTATATAAAACGATAAAGTTCCACGAACAATGGTTTTAATATTGAGTATTGTTGAAACCAGAAGCTAGTCATAGAATCATACAGCATGGAAACAGATACTTCGGTCCAACCAGTCCATGCTGAACATAATCTCAAACCAAACTAGTCCCACCTGCCTGCTCCTGGCCCATATTCCTCCCAACCTCCTATTTATGTATTTATCCAAATGTCTTTTCAATGTTGCATTGTATCCGCATCCATCACTTTCTCTGGAAGTTTGTTCCATATGCGAACTACCCTCTGTAGAAAATAAAATTTGTCTCTTTTTTTTTAAATCTCTCCCTCCTTTCACTTTAAAAATGTGTCCCCTAGTTTTGATGCCCATCCCCCGCCCCAACCATTCCAGGGAAAAGACAATTACCATTAACTCTATCTATGCCTCCTTATTTTATAAACTTTTAACAGGTTGTCCTTCAATCTCCCATGCTCCAATTTTTTAAAAAAAGTCTCAGCCTATCCAGCCTTTCTTTCTAACTCCGAACTTCCATACCTGGCAACATCCTGGTAAATCTCTTCTGAACCCACTATTGGATATTTTTTGTAAAGCTGAATTCTTCTGAATATTTCTTCATTAATTTATTTTTCTTAGTGTGATTCCAACGATTGACTATCAATGAAACTTCCTCTGAGTTTCAAAGTTTCCATTTCCATTTGTTGAGAAGTACACAGTGTGAAAGCACTCCGAATGTAACAGTTTAAGTGGGTTGCTACTAAGAAAGTTGGCTAAATTGAAGCTTGTCCTTCAGTGTCTTGTCTTTGGGGGTCGGGGGAGGGGTGCAGTGGGATTCTCAGTGTTTGTTTGGCACAATAAACAGTTGATGAATGTAGGGAAAATCCTTTTTTCAAAATATGGATTGGGTGGCTAAAATATGATCAGATCAAGAGGCAGGTGAGGAGATTTTGTTTTTCATGAAATGGCTAGTGGAAATCTGAAATTCCTGAAAAGGCTTGCTTGCTCGCTCAGTTGAAATCTTTAAACTTCTTCGATTTTAGTCTTTTGTTATTTGTGGATATCAAGAAACTGGAGCAAAAAGAGGGAAAATTTAAGCTGGAGGTACAGATTAGCAACTATAAATAAACTGGCTGAGGGGGTTGAATGGCCTATTACTGTACTGTTCCTGTCAGGCCATAGCCGTTCTCTCTGCATGTGAGTGCATCAGGGTCACTTGCATTTTTTTTTCCCAGTGTTCTTCACTGGTCTATACTGAGTTAGCAAATTACCACTTTGACCAAATGGATTCTGCAATTGGTATCTGACATGCTAGATTAGTGGGAGAAAAATGGCCGCAATTTTGTCATCCTGATTGCCAGTACCCAACTTTCGATATTTCCTAATCAACCTATTCAGATGTGTTATTTCACATCTCTTAAAGCAGATGGACTTCTTGAACCTAAGCCTTCTGGCTCAAAGGTGGGGGCATTACCAAGCACCTACAAGAACACTAGTTGCCAACTTTGATTGAATTGCATGAAATTGTACTTGGCTAGAATGACTCCCCAAGTCGCCTTCCGTAACTCGCTGTTTTAAACTTGGGGAATTAATGAGTGCTTAGTGGTATTGTGCTCCAAGCACACACTGTATTTGAGCCACTCCTAACCTGGAATTAAAGCATGGAAAAACAGAAAATCAGCATCTAATTTTATTGCATATGATTCTGTTCATATACTATCCATTAATCCGGATTATTAATGAAGTACTCAGTGTGCATTAAATTTTGAAGGAGGTAACTGATTTGAGTCTAAGATCTTTGTCTCTTGTTATTTCAGTTATTCTTGGTCTAATTTGCTGTCTGATTTGCAGTCTCTTGTTTTAAAAACAAAAAGCTCAATAGAACCTCACTTAACTGGGAGAGAGAAATTCACAAGTTTCAACCTTAAATTATTGTTAATTGTTCTATGTAGATACCCATATTGTAATGATGTGGACATTTTTAAAGCAAGACCTCTGCTTTACTATTAAACTGTTTTATTTGCAGGAAGAAATGAATGATGCTGTGGGGTTTTCCAAAGTAATATATGCCATTTCAAAATCGGTGAGTCCTCCTTTCCGAATACGAATTAAAGTTAACTTCCAGGATATTTTCACAATCCCATTTGAAACCTTAACCAGGTACAGTTCATTTTTTAAAAAAAAAGTTAATACCATGCAAACTTTTTTGACTTTCTGCATTTTTCATTGTTTATTGTCCTGTGATCAAGTGTCCCTGTAGCCATTGTCTTTCCTCCACTAAAGATGACAAATTTGACCTTCAAGTCCAGTATAAGTGTCCGGTGAGCAGTACCTGAGTATTTTTTTTTCCATAGAAAGCCTTGGTTTTTCATTCTGGTGCACTATAGAAATATCTTTCAGTTTTGCGAAAAATCAATAAAGAAAGGTCTGCTATGTACACATTCAAATAAACTGAGCTATCTGGGTATTCATAAAGTTGGTAGCGATAAAGCACGTGGAAAATATTGTAGATTTGTTGGCATTTGAAAGTTTATTTAAAGTGTATATGCATTGCAGCATTTCCCACCAAGTTGGAAGCATAGTTTAATTGTGGACTTTTATGCAAATAAATGAATGATAAAGCAGCACTCTTGTTTTAAATACAAAGCTCTCTGGAAGAAATGCATGCAAATTCATGTTTTTTTTAGTTGGTGGTATAATAAAAAGGCTAGTTTGAAAATAATGAAGATTTTACCTCCATTACCGAATTGGTAAGGTGGCACATGAACTGTTGAAGCCAAGAGACCGATGAGACTTACAGATTATGTTCAATAAAAGAAACCAAACTTCTGTTAGGCACTACCACAGAGACCATTTTTCTGGTTTAAAGCGCTCGTAGTTCATGCTGTGTCTCTGCAGAGGTTTGGTGGAGGAGGTGGACTGAAATTAGCTGTGTTGCAGAAATGGGCTGAGTTTAGCATCATTGCCTTATCTCAAATCCTGCTCAACTGTTGGCAGTGAGTTCTCCCACAATAGTAGTTGTGTGTGGTTAGGATTTTTAAGCTGTCAGCTGTTGCACAACATAACAACTTCTTCTATCTGTGACTCTGTAATACTCTGTCTATAATTTTTATGTTTTTAGTGCTTCTGTAATATTACTGGGACAGATCCAGTGGTTTGTGCACATATCAATCGGATTCATTAAAAACTGTCAATCTGTTTTCACTTCAGCTGTCACTGTCCTTTCCCACCAACTCCCTTCTGCATCATGATGATTCTTTATCTTATTCACTGTACCTAATTTCTGCTTTTTCCTCTATTTTGAGATGAATTTCCTTTTTAACAGCATTGTGGCTGTCCCTAAACTCCAAGGATTACAACAGGTCAAGAAGACTGCTTGCTATCACCTTCAGGGCATTTTGGCCTAGCCAGTGATAGCTGTGCCTATATTCCCTAATAAACCTCATACAAAGGATAGATGAAGTACCAAATTGTGACCACTGTAGTCCAGCACAGGGCATAATCTCGAACAAGGGTGGAAGAATGTGTTTTTTTTTTGAAAAACTCAGATTTCTGCTTTGAAAAGCTTGACTGCATGTTCAAAAGGTCAATTATTGGGATTTATTTGTGTCAGTGGAAGACTTTGATAACTGTTCATTATTCAACAAATTAGATCTGTTTGAGGACCTTTTTCCCTAACCCAATGAGTTTCATATTCATTCATTCATTTTGGAGTGTGAACACAACACTTAATGTATGAGAAGCTCATCTATTGCAGAACATTGATAAGAATTGTGTTCAGTCTGTTTATACTCTGCATTTGTATTCAAGTTTGAATGGCAAATGCTGAGGCGAGAGGTGTTCAGTGTAAAGAAACTTCTAAGTACATTTGCCCAAGCTGATCTTCTAAACTGCAAGGTAATATTATCTTTAGAAAAGTCAAAATGTAGTTTACTTGACCCGACCCCCCCCCCCGCCACACACACACACACACACACACACACACACACACACACACACACACACACACACACACACACACACACACACACACACACACACACACACACACACACACACACACACACACACACACACACAATAAGTCATGACAATATATGGGGAGTCCTGGAAGAACGGTGACTTGTTGAATGGACTGTTATTGTAGACAATGTAATATGTGTATATTGCAGGTCATAACTTGTCCTTTTCTAAAACGAAGTAATTTTGTTTTCTAGGGTAAACTGGTTGTTGGACATAACATGCTGCTTGATGTCATGCATACAATTCATCAGTTTTTCTGTTCATTACCCAATGCAAGTATTTATCTACTTAAATTGAGCTTGATTTTATTATGGGTTATGCTAGGGCTCAATTATAAGTGTTCACAAACCTTGAATGCTATTTTTGAAGGCTCATTTCTGTAAGAACAGTTCTATTATATGTATTGCTAAGATTATTTTGTGGAAAGATAGTTAAGAGTGCAGAGTAAGAAATAATAAATTCAAGGAGCAAATCGCATGATAATATTTAGTATGTTGGTGTACAAGAGTAATTAAGTCTTGCTACACTTGTATAAAGCCTGGGTGAGACTGCACCTGGATTATTATGTAGTTTCAGCCTCCTTGCCTCCAGAAAGATATGCTTGCCAATGAAGAGTGCAACAAAGGATCACCTAGATTGATCCCTGGCATGGTGGCTACAAGGACAGTTTGAGGCGACTGGGTTTATATTAATTGAAGAGAATGAAAGGTGATATTATTTATAGAATACAAAATTCTTCTGGGCTCAACAGGGCAACTGTAGAATGGATGTTTTCCTTCATCTAAATGGATCTAGAATTACGGTACAGAGCCTCCGAATAAAAGGTGTGCCTTTCTTCATGAGGAATCCTTTCATTCGGAGGATGTGAACCTTTGGAATTCTGAACTCCTGGAGAGCTGTGGTAACTCAGACACAGACACAGTCAATATTCAAGTTGGAAGTCGATAAATTTCGACATAGTAAAGATCAATAATGACCATTTCCTCTTGTCGTAAATCTATTTTCCTTCGTTTGGGAGCAGGCAACTGGTAATTCAGGGGTGATCATTGATGTCCCTTGAGTCTGCTAATGGGATGGGGTGGGGTGGGATGGGATGGGATGGGATGGGATAGGATATGAGTGTTGCCTGAGAGTTTAGTGGTAATGAACTCTTGACCCAATTTCTCAATCCATTAGCTCCACTGCCTTTTGGACTGTAGCAACCACTCATGGCAAAGAGAAAAAGCTTAGCAGTGTGGATGGATTGCCAACAAAACCAGCTTATCTGGTGTGATGACAAAATTTTAAAACTGCTTACTATATTCTGGTAGCCTGTTTGAATAAAACTTTCAGGGACTGGGTGGTATGCATTTTGTTTTCTTCCTTGAATTAAATGTTCAAATATTTATTTTTTCAAAATAGGAGTTGAATGAATTTAAAGAAGTTACAACAAGTGTTTTTACAAGGTAAGTTGAAAGTAGTTGCGTTTCCTCTAAACTTGAATACTGAATGCAAAGGGGAGAGATGGAATGACCAAATTTGGAAAATTAACTTGTAGTTTTGAGAAGAAAATTATCTCAAACTGTATGGAGATTCCTACCTTGATTCCTCACATTCTGATATAATTATATGTCTTTTCTTTTTTGTACAAAGGCTTCTTGATACAAAACTCATGGCAAGCACGCATCCTTTTAAGGTAAACTGGTTGTGTTTTATTGAACATGCTTACCATTCTTTAAACTGTGAAGATACTGTCCTGCTGAGACCATATTTGCTAGCATTAGTCATCCTAGAGCTAATGTAAAGCCACGTGGTTTGTTATTACATTACTCTTGTGTATGTACCAACTTGGAAAATTGCCAGCTCAGACATGCTGTTGGACCACATTTCCAGGATTGTATAAAAGAAAATTAAACAGGAGTGTCAATGCCACAAAACCCGTCGCCACATCTTGTTCCAATTTCTCTAGTTGTGACTGTCAGTAGAGATTCAACAAATTGAGTTGTTCAGAAAATTGTACTTGTTAATAAAATAACAATAAAGACTATAATCAAAGAATAAAAGTAGTTATGTATTGATTAAGGATAAACTTGTTTTGATCTTTTGGAATGAAACTAGTTTGTGAAATCAAATGAAGTTTTATGAATTGTTTCCTTCATTGCCAACAATTTTAGATTTAAAAACACGTTATGTTGAAAGTTGCACAGTTTTACTAAGAATTTATTTCTGAAAGTGATGCTTGATGCTCATGTGATATTCTGAGTACTCACAGTAGGTTTTTTTTACTGGCTGCATGGTTTCTCAGTTTAGTCACTAGATGGAGTGTTGGCATCAGGAAAAATGATTCTTTTTTTATTTCTCATACTCTTGTTGGATGAATAATGAATTAAGCAGTATAACTGTACCATTTGGGGAGGGTCAGTTTAGAATAATAAGAGAATTCATCAGATCTCGTTGAACGTTTGAATGCACTTGTGTAATAACATCACCTGTGCATATGTCATTGATACTAACAGGGCTTTGATATTGTGCATCAGGAGGACAACATAAGTTGAGGTTCTGCACATGTGCAACTATCTTTTAATGACAGCAGGAACGTATGGCATTTTGAATGCAGTTCTGTTGATGCAAATAGAAAGATTTAGAGGTTTCAAAACTGATCCACAGATCAGTCCATTTACCGAATATTGTTTAGAGGATATGCCATTACAAGCTTTCACATTTCTTTTTAAAAAGGTTGCTCTAAACTTAAATAGCAACATTTTGCCTGGAATATTTGTCAAAAACTTTGAAGTCTGGCACCATGTTATTAGACTGCAGTTTCTTTGGAATGCAATTTCCTCAGTTTTAAAGAGGTGGATGTATGTAACAGCCATTTGATGAAGGCGATAAGTCTTTATTCAATTTTGTGATTTTATTCTCCTTCCGAAACTTACCTAGCCCCATTTCAATAAAAGTGGTTCCCTCATTTTTCATTGAAAATTATCTGCACCTCTCATTTTAGAGGTCTCAGCACATTTCCTAATAAGATTGGCGCTGATTATATTGCTGCTTTTCAGTCCGATTATTCTTGATCGAGTTGACCACTAAGTGGTATGCAAACAGTGTGGGCAGATCCAAGTCTTAAAAATACACCATCTTCCCCTTTTTTCTTGTAGGGAATTTGCTTTTGGAGTTTAGGAATTAACTGTTATGCAATCTACAATGCAAGCATTCAGAGGCCTTCATAATACTGAACTACTAGTTATAATCATTTCAGATAAAAATATAAGGTTGTTTCCCTCAGAAATTTGAGATTCCTATTTTCTTATAGGAACTGATAATGAACACACCTCTTGCCGAGCTGGAAAAACGATTAAAAGAGGCACCTTTCAGACCTCCCAAAGTTGGTAAGGGGAACACCTGATGCGTAGTCTTCATAAAGTTGCTTGTTCCTTCATGAACCACCACAAGTGTACTTTTGCACACTGAATTTTAATAGATTGAAATTTGTCTTTTCGTTTTGCTGGAGTGGGAATGGAAGATTATCAACTTGTGCTTGTTTCAATTTAGAGCCCTGGAAAAGGGTCATTGGATCTGAAACGTTAACTCTGATTCCTCTCCACAGATGCTGCTGGACGTGCTGAGCTTTGCCAGCAACTGCTGTTGTTGTTTCAGATTATCAACTTGTCTGTGCATAGTGTCTGGAGAAAAACAATTAATGCTGTCAAATAATATGCTGATTACATCTTGGCAGGGAAGTGAAGCAAGGGCCCTTCCAATATCACTACTTTTTTTCTAAATGGCTGCTTTATATTTCAAGCCACTTATCTTTTTTGTAAATCATATGTAGATGCCTTCATAAAGGAAACTTGTTTTCTGAAATCTGAAACTTCATGAAGAAAAATATTCAGTGCCAATTAGTAGGAAGTGCAAACCTCTGATTTATTTTTTTGTTTAGCAACCTGGTCACATGTTTTCCTGTACTTAAATTTACAGACAAATTTTCAGGTTTGTATTTCTTGTGGAACAATTGGCTAATTTAACATATATGGGGAAGTATTCGTGAAAGAAAAATGTGGTATATCCTTGCTTCAAGTAACTTGGAATAAGTCTGTGCATCAGAAACCTGAGTTGTAAAATATACATGAAATCTTTCAATATTTTGAGTTATTAGCCTGGAAGCCAAAACTTAAACTTATAATACAAGAAATTGCAAATTCCTCCATCAAATAGCAATTGAAACGAAGTAGCCTTATATGTCTAACTTCAATCCCAGGTACAAGGCAAGACCATAGGCACAGTTTTTGAAGACATTTGAAAGCAACTCCCTATAAATTTGAATAACTGACATGGGGGTATATTCCATGGACCAAAGTAAAATAGATATTTGCATTTTATTTTGGACTAGAAGGTTTGTGAATCAAGTAATGAGGATGAACTGAATGCAGGATCATGTAATAAATGGATTATAATGATTCATGACATGTTGACTTATTATTTAGCGTTGCCTTGCTCCCTTTTCTTGGGTAAACATTCCACCATCATTGGTTTGCATTGCTGTGCAGATATCAACTGAACAGTTATGTTGACCATGTATGACCGAGTTCAAATCTTTTACAGTATACCAGGTGAATGAGGTCTCTTTTTGGCTATGTTGTAGGTTGTCTTTCTGTTGTCATTGTTAATGTTGACATTCTCAATTTCCACATCCCAACCTATATTAACTGCAATGTGGTCATAATCTATTATAAACCTTTATCTTCAGTGTTCAAACTTTGGCTTGTCCAAGCTGTTAATGTTTAACATCAAAACAGAATATATCAGGTTTATCAACTCTCAATATCATAATACGAAGTGCAGTTTCAAAACATGGAACAGATGTTTTTGATTTTCTTTAAATTTGGTTACAAAACTGCCCATTTCCAGTTTAGATAATTTGTCAGTGCATAATTTAGGAAACGGCGAGAAATGAATATTCGTCACTCTCCACGTAAGATGAGAAATGTTAACATTTCATTTACAGAATTTTTTTTAGAATGGGTTTTGCTTCATAACTGTTTAAAACAACAAAAAAAGTCGTCATAGGGATCTGAACTTTTACTTGTCTTTTGCAGAAAGTCCGGAGGGTTTTCCAAGCTATAATACTGCCTCGGAACAATTGCATGAAGCTGGTTACGATGCATATATAACTGGCTTGTGTTTCATCTCAATGGCAAATCATCTAGGTATGGATTTTGGAAGAGGTTGTCTTTAAAGCTGGTTTTTGAACACCAGTATGATTGTAGGTTTGAGATCCAAAATTGCTGAAATTTGGATCTCAGAATTTGTCTCCTGCTGCCTATTTGGCTAGAAATTTTAATATTGCTCCTACAGTTCAAGGGGAAGGGAAAGAACAGAGAGAAGTTGCACTTTTAATTATGTAAGTATAGACTATGTGGCAGATAGTTTCCTAAGTTTTTTTTTGTAAATGTGTTCATCCTGTGACTTGCTAATGTTTGTAAGAAATAGCTGATTTGCAATTCAATCAAGGAGGTTGTCTACCTACGGTATATGATGATAAGTAATTATGTTTAAGGTGTAGGTTTGCTCGCTGAGCTGTAGGTTTGATTTCCAGACATTTCATTATCTGGCTAGGTAACATCATCAGTGGCGACCTCCAAGTGAAGCGAAGCTGTTGTCTCCTGCTTTCTATTTATAATGTAATTATGTGTATGCACACAGTTTTATGTTTTGAACTGTGGTGTGAAATATTTAATTGAAATGTCTCACATTGATTAGATGTAGAAAGTTCTCAATTTACAGATCATGGTGTGAAGTCTCCTTATTTTAAGTGTTAAAAGGTATATGATTCCTTTTGCTTGCAATCTAGATTATCTAGCTAGCTGACCAATTTGAATAATCTAGAATAGTTTTACATGGTACAGTAATAAATCTGTTTGACTAATTATTATAATACATTTAAATTCCCTTTTGTAATACTAATGTGTGATTTAGTTTTATCCAAAGTACATTTATATTTGTGATCTTTTTTTAATTCTGAAGTGACGCAAAGCTTTGATATGACACACTTAGTGTTGTGTAAAAGAGATGTTGTGGGGAGAGACGGGCGACATATCCTAAACCTAGGCCCAAGGATTTAAATACAGGAGAGTATTAGAAGACTTGATAATTGCTGACTTTCTACCTCAGCAAACTTAGGGAAGAGATGTTTCATGTTATAAGTCTTGAGTCATTACAGGGATTTGTTATTGTCAGTTTTTATTTTGAATGCTTTCATTGGAGCAGTTGCTACATGGAGGAAATGAATGTTTATTAGTCATGAAAACTACCTCTGAGTCAGTGTAGCCCATTTATTTTCTTTGGCAGTTCTGCTCTTGCTAACTACTCTTAAGAAGTTTTAAAGTGGAATAAATATATTACAATTTTAGTGGTTGTATTTTAAAGCAGCTTTTCTTTTCCTTTTTTTAAAAAATTAGGTTCATTCCTTAGTCCTCCAAAAGTTTTTGTTCCTGCCAAATCTAAACTGGTTGAACCTTTTATTAACAAGTAAGTCTTCTTATTATAACTTTGCTTATTTCAACATTTTGTGTTGTATTAATGGCAGATGTGGCCAAAACAGCAATTTCTTTGGGATATTAATGCAACATAATTGCTATTTTCTTTCAGGCTACTTATTGTGTGGTTCTTGCAGGTTTGGAACAATGGTGGGAACAGGTGTGTAAGTACTCAGTGCTGCTGTGGAATAGCAAGGAGCCTTAGTTTGGAGACGCATGAAGTGAAACTACTAATGCATTGTTGAGGCATGTGGAATCTGATTGTTTGTTTTAAGGAGCAGGTGTGTAAAATGACGATACTGCAGTTTTGTTTTTTTTCTACTTGGGTGTTAATGGTCTATGTTAGTTGAGGAAAACAGCGCAGGTCAATTTTTCTGTTTTGTAGCCAAGTACAGGCTTTCCAGATTTAACCCTTGTGGATAATGGCAGTGTACGCGGGCAATGTACAACTTTTTAGCCTTGGAATCAGAAGGTCATGTGTGGAAGTCTCAATCTAGGACTTGATCGCAAAAATTGTGGCTGACTCTCCAGTGTACGCAAAGAACATGTTGCACTTCCTGGTGCCTTTTTTTTTTTTTGAAGCCACAGAAAAGTTTGGATCTCATTTTCCATCCCGGATGGATGTAAGAGATAGAACAAATGTACTTTGGAGAAGACCAGGATTATTCTCAGTAGCTGGCCAATATTTGTCCCTCAATTGTGAAGAAACAATTCTAAGCTTTTAATTTTATATTTGGTATTTGTGTACCAAGCAAAGAGACCAGGTTCTAGTTTCATTTTGAAGATAACTTGAGAGCTTGGGCTGAGGGGTCTGGAAGCTTGTTAAGTTTTTCCAAGGTTGTTTATTCCATGAAGTGAAGAGATGAGGGTTAGTTGGTTTGTGGAAGAAAGAAGGAAAAAAACTGCAGGAACCCACTGAGCCAAAGAAATCTGGAAGAGAATCAGTCACTCACTGAACGTCTTTGTCAGGGTGGATGCAGAAATGCTAAATTCTCTACTAAGAATCTTAAAAGGCTGCTAGAAACTGAGCTCACAGGACTGCACTTCTGATGAAATGTCATTGGACTCGAAGTAATAACTCTGCTTTCTCCCCAAATGTGCTGTTAGACCTACGGAGTTTTGCCAGCAATTTCTGTTTTTGTTTCAGATCTCCAGCATCTGCTGTTCTTTGTTTAATTTCATGCATTTGTTCTGAAGTTGGGTTTTAATTGACATATTATATGAAATATCTCAGTAAGAGTATCAGCTGAAGACAAAGCATCCAGGGAATGTGCAAGAATGCCCTGAAGGAAGCCAGTTGCATTTGTGTCAGACTGAGAAGCTTTGGTGTGGAGATGGTGGTCTTTGCTTGTGTTTGGTGGTTTGTAAGGGTATTGCTAGGGTAAAAGAAATAGTTAAATTCTATTGTGATTATATGTAATGAAAACTTCCAACTTTTTTGTCTTGTTTAATAAGGCTCATTTTTCTTGTTTAAGCATTATTTCTTTTGCATTAAATGAGAGTACATTAGCACGTACGTAATGTGTTTTGATGTTCATAGCTTGAAAAGAAATGAAGTTGCATTGTAACAATCACTTTCACTCTTGGATCTGACTTGGCAAGTATTAACGCCAACTAGTATTACTGTAAAAGATTACTTGGTCATTTATCACATTTGTGGAAATTTGTCTTCAAGTTGACTGCCTACATCTTTGCTCATTTAGTATTGTAATGTATAGTGCTTTGAACTCTTTGGTCATGTAATGCACTACATAAATGCAACTCTTCTATTTTTAAGTTTGCAGCACAAATTATTGTAAACGATGTCTGGATCTATTCCATTCTATTGTCCATTTAATATTCAGTGGGGATAATGGTTTAGTGGCATTATTGCTGGACTATTAATCCAGGTTAAGTCCTGGGACCCAGGTTTGAATCCCTTCATCGCAGATGCTTGAATTTGAATTCAGTAAAAATCTGATGACCTTTGCCAGTTTGTTGGAATAATCCATCAGGTTCACTAATGTCCTTTTTTGAGGGAAGGAAACTGCTATCCTTAAGTGGTATAGTCTACATGTGACATTGGACCCACCACAATGTGGTTGACTCTTAGCTGCTATCAGGGGCAATTTGTGATTGGCATTTGTTCTTGAATGGTGACTTCATAATTACTAGTCCAAATTGTACATCTATGAAAACTGACCAAGCTGTTATATTCTTTTTATCTATTAAAATCAATCCAAAAATCATTTGAAATGTCAATTGCAATACAATAGTTTATCATCTGACCTCCATTGAATTGTATCCCTTGAAAATTGCTTTAAATGTTCTGTTTAATTGCATACAGAAGAAATTATTATAGCTCAACCAGATGGCCTGGAGGAGGGCAGAGTGGTCTGAAGCTGTCGTTTAATGTGTATGATCTGTTACCCAGTAATTTTTTAAATATCTTTTTTGTGCTTTTCGCCATCTTTTTTCTCTTCCCTTCATTTCATGATTATATGATCATTTTAATGCTCCCGTACAAGCATTGAACAAGACAGTAGTAATTTCTGATTTGTGTTCCATACCCAGATACTATTGGATGATGTGAATTTGTGTGGCCTAAAGTGAATTTTCCGGTTCATGATTTCTACTACTAAGTTATGTATGCCCGTTGCTGAATGTAGGCTTTTATTCAGTCAGCATTCAAACTTGTCCTACTTGAATTATCATTGAAGTGTAAATTTAAGTTGAGTACATGACAAAAATCTTTAATAATGGGTTGACAGTAAGTTGTCAACAAGAGCAAGAGGAATTTTGTTGGATTAAACCATAGCTTTCTATTCTGTGAAAATCGCACAGTAGTACACCTTCTGTTAAAGGAATGTTGTGTTGGAAAAATTTATTTCTGTGGAATTCGTAGTTGGCCTTACATGCACTAAAGGAAATAAAGGATGGTGGTGGGTGGCTGTGGGTTATAGTTGACCAAGTAAAATGAAAATTCCAAAAAAAATGCAAAAATAATCACTCAAATGCCTATGAGTGCTGACTAGTATGATAGGGTGGTTCTTAAAATTCTCTACCGATTTAAGGTAAGGTTGCCTATCTCTTGATTTTAATGGCTCCCTTGGAGTTGGCTGTCCTATGGTAGCATTGTGTGCCACAGCAAGAATGGGGTGGTGATGGTCATCTGCTGTCCAGTGAATTTTGATTCTGGGTGGTGTGCATACTGAGTCTGGAATGAATGCTAGATTCCTTTTGCTGATTCGCAATGCGTTACTCTTTGTTGTGTTTGAGCCCCTCCTCAAGATTTGTCAGCTGTGGTTAAGTTGGTTTAAGTGTTTTGTCAGGAGTTTGTTGGCTCTCCAGAACATGTTGTGTGTTTTTGAAGGTGCCACCTTTTAGATGTTACTAAACCAAGGCCTTGCCTGAATGGAAAGGTCCCATTGCATAATTTCAAAGGCAGGGGATTTATTCCTGGTGTCCTAACCAATATTTGTCACAAAAGCGAATTATCAAGACATTATCCCATTGCTGTTTCTAGGAATATGCTATGCACAAATTGGCTGCTGCATGTCTTGGCATGCTGACCATGACTATACTTGGAAAGTACAAAATCCTGTTTGGAAACAGACTCCAGACTATAGTACAGAACCAAGACAATGAGTTCTCCAACCACTTGCTGAGCTCTTTGAAGTGATTCTGCAGAGAAATGCAGCATCAACAAATGTATCAAAATACAAATGTGTATAGTGGATGAGAGTAACTTTTTAAAGATTGCCAGTAAGACTGTATACATAATCATGGGTGACGAGCAATGATGTAATGAAGGACTGGCCACAGAAGGGCAGGCAGCTTTTTTAAAGCAGGCAAGTTTTTCTTTTTTATGCGTAAGTCTTATCAAGTATGTTATGAGTGAGACATATGTCACTTAGACCGCTTATGTCAGACTTTTATGCATGCAAGTAATGTTTTCCTCACCCACATTCACACACTACTCGGAAACCCAAGTTGATTATTAACGGTATTTGAACAAATTATTTCGGCAGTAATTCATGACATGCATATAGTGTATCATACACCATATGAATATCTTGTTTTTAAACTGCTTAAGGTAGTCGAAGGAATTTGCCATTTTCAAAGCCAGTGAAGAGATTTGATTTTAGAGATGCAGTTAATGTGGCAGTAAGGTATAGTTCACTGGACCACACCATGTATTCTGATTTAATTGTCAGAGCAAGTGAGTAAGTGTTTTGTTTCCACTGTCATTACCAGATCATTTTAATCTGGTGCAGTGGATTTGTGCAGTTAATGCTTTGCTTTATATTCGGTTGCTTCTGTCTGAGGGGAATGACCATCCTGATTATTGAGCCATATTTGCTTCCTTCAAATTTGTTTTTAAAACTTTTTTCAAATGCTAATTCTGTGTTCATTGCAACCCTTTTTTTTTCCCCTAAGTCTCACCAGGTATGTGATTTGGAGAGGGTGGCTAAGGGTCTTTCACTCTACTAAGTAATCTGTGATCAAATTTGCAGTGATTATCACTGGTTAGAATCTTTTGAATTTGGAAAAACAAATACCTTGCAAATCAATAATAGAGTCATAACAGCTACTGCTGCTGCATTCTTATTCAATTAGTTAATACTGGCATGATATCCAAGATTAAAGTCAGAAGGTGCTAATTATTATGAAAGGAAGATCGTATGATATTTATTCCTACATGTTCTCACATGGATGCCTTGTAACTAGATTAAGTTTCCAGTTATATAATTCCCTTAGTTAATTAATAATTATTAGAAAGATATTTTGCGTCATCCTGCCTGTACGCCTTCAGGTTGTTTGAGATTTTAAAGTTGTATATTTTGGTTTTATCCTGACATTTTATTGCTACTGAAATGGCTGTGGATATTAGTGTGGATGGGAATAAGGGGAACATTTTAGTAAATATCAGTGTGAATTTACAGACCTAGCAATGGTATTCGTGGCTAATGGCGTATGATTGTTTTAATAATTGTCCTCTCATGCAGCTTTCAATCACAAATTGCAGAATGGAAAAAGATGTGGAGTGGAACAATATTTTTATTTTCTTACATCTCTGCCAGTCTTTTTTTAAATTTGTATTTGAAGAGAATATTTTATTCCCACCAGTCATAGTCATAGAGATGTACAACATGGAAACAGACCCTTCGGTCCAACCCGTCCATGCCGACCAGATATCCCAACCCAATCTAGTCCCACCTGCCAGCATCCGGCCCATATCCCTCCAAACCCTTCCTATTCATATACCCATCCAAATGCCTTTTAAATGTTGCAATTGAACCAGCCTCCACCACTTCCTCCAGCAGCTCATTCCATACGC
The DNA here is from genome assembly GCF_047496795.1 of Chiloscyllium punctatum. Taxonomy (NCBI): domain Eukaryota; kingdom Metazoa; phylum Chordata; class Chondrichthyes; order Orectolobiformes; family Hemiscylliidae; genus Chiloscyllium; species Chiloscyllium punctatum. The sequence goes on from NC_092778.1 coordinate 53,552,993, forward strand.
GTAACACCCTCTGCGTGAAAATGTTGCCCCTTCGGTCTCTTTTATATCTTTCCCCTCTCCACCTAAACCTATGCCCTCTAGTTCTGAACTCCCCAACCCCAAAGAAAAGACTTTGTCTATTTACCTTATACATGCCCCTCATAATTTTGTAAACCTCAGTAAGGTCGCCCCACAGCCTCCGACAGTCCGGGGAAAACAGCCCCAGCCTGTTCAGTCTCTCCCTATAGCTCAAATCCTCCAACCCCGGCAACATCCTTGTAAATCTTTTCTGAACCCTTTCAAGTTTCACAACATCCTTCCGACAGGAAGACCAGAATTGCACGTAATTTTCCAAAAGTGGTTTAGCCAGTGTCCTGTACAGCCGCAACATGACCTCCCAACTCCTGTACTCAATGCTCTGATGAATAAAGGAAAGCATACCAAACGCTGCCTTCACTATCCTACCTACCTGCGACTCCCCTTTCAAGAAGCAATGAACCTGCACTCCAAGGTCTCTTTGTTCAGCAACACTCCCTAGGACCTTACCATTAAGTGTATACATCCTGCTAAGGTTTGCTTTCCCAAAATGCAGCAACTCGCATTTATTTGAATTAAACTCCATCTGCCACTTCTCGGTCCATTGGCCCATCTGATCAAGATCCTGGCGTAATCCGAGGTAACCTTCATCACTGTCCACTGCACCTTCAATTTTGGTGTCATCTGCAAACTTACTAACTGTACCTTTTATGCTCGCATCCAAATCATTTATGTAAATGACAAAAAGTAGAGGGCCCAGCACCGATCCTTGTGGCACTCCACTGGTCACAGGCCTCCAGTCTTAAAATCAACCCTCCACCACCACCCTCTGTCTTCTACCTTTTGAGCCAGTTCTGTATCCAAATGGCAAGTTCTCCCTTTTATTCCATGAGCCCTAACCTTGTAAACCAGTCTCCCATGGGGAACCTTGTCAAATGCCTTACTGAAGTCCATATAGATCTCATCTACCACTCTGCCCTCATCAATCCTCTTCGTTACTTCAAAAAACTCAACATTGAAAAGAATAGAGGTTGCTCAAAGTTTGGGAGAAGATTTGTAGCTCAGGTGCTCATTGTTGTGGTTCTGTTCGCCGAGCTGGGAATTTGTCTTGCAAATTTGTCTCTGCCGGAAGCGGCAGAGACAGGCCACTATAAATGCCGGAGGAAACAGCACAGAAGCGCTTCACAGGAGGCTCCCAAGCACTGAGGATGTCACCTAGACAGGGGACGAAACGTTTGCAAGACAAATTCCCAGCTCGGCGAACAGAACCACAACAATAGAGGTTGCTCTCTGTGGTTTTCATCTTCATTGACACAGTGATTAAATTAGCCTGAACATGTAGGCTTCTGATTGAAGATTTTTTTAATCAGGTACACAAAGGTGGTTTTGTTCAACTCTTTTTTTTTTTTTCTCTTCCAGTATAGTCTTTCTCCTTACTTTCACATGCTTTGCTCAAAGCAGTGACGAATTTGAATTGTGTTGTCAATGTTGTTTGATAACTCAACTCAAATGGGTAGTAGCTTGTTCAAACCATTAAATATCGGAGCAGGAGTAGGCCATTCAGCCCCTGAAGCCATTTCCTCCATTCAATGAGATCATGGCTGGTCTGTGGCTTAAATCTACATATTTGCCTTTGGCCCATATCTCTTTAATACCTTTTGCATGACAAAATTTAACTATCTCAGATTTTAAATATAACATGATTCTGCATTCACTGCCATTTGTGGAAAAATGTTCTAAACATCTACCATCCTTTGTGTAGATGTGCTATCTAACATAACTCTTGAACGGTCTGGCCCTAGCTTTCAGTCTATTGCCCTTAATTCTAGAAACCCCAACCAGTGGAAATAATTTATCTTGTCTTTATCTGCACTCTCTTATACTGTTAATACCTTGAAGACTTCAATCAAATCAACCCTTTAACCTTTGTCTGTTCTAGAGAAAATTGATAAGGAATTTTCAGTCAAACACATACTAGGCAGTAGGTGAATTTGTATTTTATTATAACAATCATTTGAATAACTGGTGTGAGCAGGAACTCCAGTTAATGAAGAGATTTTAAGAGTTTGAAACATCTAAAAGCTGCATCACCAAGTCTTAAGCAAGTTACCACTTAGCAGAACAGGGGCATAGGATGGATGGGAACCTTCACACACATTGTCCTGACTTGGAATTATATCACTGTTTCTTCACTGACAATGGGTCAAAATCATGATGTTCTCCTACTAACAGCAATTTGAGTGTGCCTATGCCACGTGGACTATGATGATTGAAGAAGGCAGCTTACCACCACCTTCCCAAGGTAACTGGAGATGAACAGTAAATGCTGATCTTGCCAGTGATGCTCATCCTATGAAAAATTTTTAAATCTTTCTATTTTCCAGCATGCCTTCCAGTCATCAAAGACCACTCTCGCCCCATTAATGCTCTCTTCCATCTCTTCCATCAGACAGAAGATACATAAGCATGAGCACATACACCAACAGATTCAAGAACAACTTCTTCCCTGATATTATTAGACTGCTGAATGGACCTGTCTAATTTCAAATCATCTTATTTCACTTTCAAGTTCTCACTCTGGCATGTTGAGACAATTTTGTTTTTTTGATACTTTTCAGTTTTATTTGCCTGAACCTGCATTCTCTGTTCTGGGAACTTGAAAATTTCTAAGCAAACTCTTTCAACCAGAAGACTTCACAAACTGAAACCTATTTGCTACGATGGATCTTCTCCCAAACTGAAATGAACACTAAATTGGTGGCCCTGGTCTGGTCCAGTCTGTTGTAAATTCAACAGTGTAAATAAATCAAAAAGTTAATTTCACAGTTATCCTGTGCAGTACGTGATTTGAAATGTAATGCTTTCTTGAAACTGATCTATTTAGGTCACTGTTACAAATATGTTTGACTTTCTTTTTAAAAAATCAGTTTAACATTCACAGAACTATAACCAAAATCATCTGCCTTTGTTTTAAAAGTCTGATTTATAGAATTGAAGCATTTATTTTATACATCTTAATTGCAATATTGATATTCTTAGACCATCTATCATAAGTAGTTGCTGACTAGTTTCTGCAGAAATTGTGACTTTCTTCTTTATCAAAGCAAGTTGTATGATCAGCTTTTCTAACTGGGAACTTGGGGGGGAAAATAATCACTATGGCAATGTATTAATAATTAGTAGAGTATCTTAGAATAAGAAAATGATACGAAGAACTGTGGATACTGGAAATCTGAAACAAAACTTCAAATTGCTGGAGAAGCTCAGCAGATCTGGCATTATCTGCCAAGAGGAAACAGTTAGCATTTTGAATCTAAAACACTGGACTCAGCATTACTTCTGCTTTCTCTCCCAGAGCCACTGAGTTTCTTCACCAATTTCTCATTCCAGTCACAGAATAGTCTCTGCCATGACTGTTTCTTGATTTTCAGTGTGCCACAGTTGTTATTTGGTCATTCAGCACTTAATGAATTACATTGCAACATGGTGGCAATGTTAAATTAAATGCCTCCTGGTGATTGTAAATTAATCCTCCACTTCATAGTATTTTTTCCCTTCTAATGTCTTATCATTTTAAAGAATTGAATAATGCCTGAAAAATGGAAGCACAGTCAATAAATTCTTCCAGCATCTCCAATGAGAAATGTATTTATTCGTAATTCCTGGAATTAAAAAGCCTTAACATTTTAATTACAGTAAAATAGATTAGATTCCCTACAGTATGGAATCAGACCATTTAGCCCTACAAGTCCACACCGACCCTCTGAAGAGTAACCCACCCAGACCCATTGCACTACCGTATATTTACCCCTGACTAATGCACCCTAACACTGGGCGATTTAGCATGGCCAATTCACCTGACCTGTACATCTTTGGATTGTGGAAGGAAACTGGAGGACCCGGAGGGAACCCGCGCAGACTTGGGGAAGAATGTGCAAACTTGACATAGACGGTCACCCGAGGCAGGAATTGAATCTGGGTCCCTGATGCTGAGGCAACAGTGCTTAATCACTGAGCCACCATGCTGCCTTAGGTTACGTTTGTCTGGATATTGTTTTTCTCTTTCCTGTAGCTTCTGCTTCCCCCTGATATCACTGAAAGCAATATGTGCCCAAATGCAGAAAATAGTTCCAGCACACTTGCTTAACGTATTCAGTTGCTATTCGGGATATAGTTTCACTTTTTTTGTTTTGCATTTTAACACCTGCATCATCATAAATAATCAGCTTGTAGTTTGAGCTTCAGGCTGCATGGGTGTTTTAAGAAGAACAATCTAATCAAGTTATATGAAGAAGTACTTGCATATCAATGGAAGTATGGCACTAGTGCCACCATACCTACTATGCATGTTTGAAAGTAGAAAAGAACGCTGTCTATTTGTACAATTCAAGAAAGTCTAATAGGCAAGCTAATTCACTTTTGAGTGAAGTTATCTTGAAAAAAGAAAATTCTCCGAGCTTTTTTAGAATTAAAAAATACTGTTTCCTATCTCTTGCTTCTGGAATTGGTAAGTGGAGTCTTCATTCTAGTACTTTATTAAAGGATCTTTAAAAAAGTGCTAACAGTTAACCTATTAATTTCAAGCTGAATAAAATTTGAGTTCCTGTCAGATGATACAGACTCAAAATGTCAACTAAGGCTAGATAAGTGAATGGCTATCCATAGTATGAGTTTAAACTTTGTTTTGAATGTATGGTTGGTTGTGTCAAGTATTTTAACAGTTAATTTCATTACTTGACCTTTAGTCTTCAGCTCACGTAGGGTTTGAGATTCAGGAGACAATGGTAGTCTCTGTAATATATTTAATAGCTTTGTTATCTATTCCTGTAAATATGTAACTTGTTCATTTTTTTAAAAAAATAGGTAAATTTTCAAACTGACTTCAGCTAATTGCTCAAATTTGTGTAATTCCACTTCGGGTTTGGGGAAAAATCAGATTCTATTCACTTTTAAGAGTACAGAGTGATCATAGGGTGTCAGTGGGACACCATTATTTGACTGCCTCCAGTGATGCCAAATGGGCCACTATGAAGCAGACTGAACCATTGTAACTACTGACTTGGGTTTGGTTATCATCTTAAGAAAGTGACTTATTTCATGATTTTAAAGCCCATGATTTGAAATGAATTTTGATTTGGCTCTGAACTCTGATTAGATCAGATCAATATTTAATGTGAAGGCTGTTGAGAGGTGAATTTGCCTCTTGGGAAAGGTTTGTTTTTCATGTGAGTAGGGGATTCATTGCAGTCTTTGACCGCTTCCCACTCTCCAACATATGGTCCATTTGTTGTCTTTACACTTGTGCAACTTTGGTCTCCTACTTGACCCTGGTTTTCATTACTGAACCAATCTGCCTTTAGCTGCCCATGTTTTGAATTTGCTCTGGAATAGAGAAAATATCTCAAGCTCTAGTTTTCCTCCTTTTTTAAGATGCACCTTTTAAAGCTTACCACTTCAAGCTTTTGGTGACTAGAATTATCTTTTGTAGCTTTGTCAATTCTTGTTTGAGTATCTTTCTGTGAAGAATTTGAACCATTTTAATAAGGTAAGAATACTCCATGAATGCAAGTTGCTGCTGCTGCTGTAATAATGGAAATTGTGCCTTGAAACTGAAGTGCCCTGTGAGTTTTGAATAAATCCAAATTCTTGTTACAATTCCTCCTCCATTATTTTTGGTGACTATCAACAAGAGTTATGTACTCTTTTTATGTGTTTGACTGTAAATTTATTTTGTTGACTGACTGGGAGACTTGGATAATGCAAATACATAACTATAATTTTTCTTTAAAAAATCCCTGTCTCTTAATGCCTTACATATCTATCTGAGGAGGAGAATTTTTTAAACCAGTCTCTGGAATGCTACTTTCAGTAAAGTATTTCGACCAAGTAATAATTAACATCATGATGATAAATAAGCCGTGGATTATTTCAAATGATGCTGATTTGTTTTTCATTTACTCATTTATTCATTGTTGCTAGACCAGTATTTATTTTCCGTCCTTAAGACCATAAGATGTAGAAGCAGAATTAAGCCATAGAGTCATCGAGACGTACAGCATGGAAACAGACCCTTCAGTCCAACATTTGGCCCATCAAGTCTGCTCTGCCATTTGATCATGGCTGATAGGTTTATTAACCCCATTCTCCTGCTGCCTTCCTGTAAACCATAATCCCCTTAAGACCGTAATCATCCAAAGGCCAATCAAGAGTTGATCGCATTGCTATGGGTCTGAAGTCCAGTGTAAACCAGACCAAGTAAGGATGGCAGATTTCCTTCCATAAATGATGAGTAAATCAAATGCATTTTTTTTGTTTTAATGACAGCCGTCAGTGATTTCATGGTCTTTGTTGGCTTTTCATTTCAAACTTATCTTGAATTCAAATTTCTTGATCTGCCATAGTGGGAACCTGGGTGTCTGCATTAGTGACGTTGTCATTTTGCTTCTACTGCTTGCAGAGGCTATTCTGAGCAAAAGCTGTTGGTATAAAGGCAGATATTTGGCTCTGTGTGCTGAGAGGAGAAAGAAAGAGCAATTGAGCTATTGACTGCTGCTTCTCGGTCAGGCCTCTGTCCCTCCCTCAAAATGCAATAGTCTTTTCCCTATTGGGGCTGTGTGACTTTTCTCTGAAAATTCTCCAGACTGTGTGACTCCATCTGAGCTCGCTTGCAGGTGCAGTATTGTTGCTGTTGTACCCAGTACCTTTTTTCCTTAACAAGTGCCCTTTGCTGCAATGTTCAGTCTCTATTTGAGTCCACCTAATCTTTCTGAAGTATTATTTACATCATATTGCTTCATAATAATATGATGACTTATGGAGTCTTTATTTTTCTTGTCGGATTACTGGGTATTTGCCCATCTGAGCAGTAAAATGAAGAGCAGAGCAATCTAATTTTTTCCTGATCTTGTCAGGAAACTCAAAGCCTCTTCTGCTTTGGTCAAAGGATGCGAGAGATTTGGATCGTAGAAAGTAGTTTTTTTATCATTTTAGAATCTAAAAATATTCAAATGTTCATACCAGTCTAAAACTGAAACGTGATCATTACCACAAGTTAGCCATGAAAGGGGATTGATCTTTGAACCTTTTTGACATTGGAAGAAAGATTTTTGAGAGGTTTTTTTTTTAATCTAAGCAAAGGTTCTAGTGAAAAGCAGCACTTGAGTTTTCTTACTGTATCAACACTGCCGCTCCATTATATTTAAAAAAAAAGGGGATATAACCTCACACTTGAATTTGAACTTCTCCGGTGTTTTCAGTGCCTTGCATTAGTTTCTCTCCTTTGACTTATTGATGTGCAACAAAGTAACTGATGTTGAGTAACTAATATAGGTTATCAAGTTCTAAAATCTAGTGGTGAATAAAACCTGTTAAGTAAATGATCCCATTTTATTGAGGTAGTTGAGCAAGTCCCTACTTGATGTGTATTATGCTTATTTGCCAGGTCTTATGTTCCAAGAGTTGGGTGTGGTTGTGCTAGCTGTAGCAGGAATCTTTAATATTAGTCATAAATATGAAACTAATTTGTCTAGTATAGGGAGACTTTGAAAATGTGAGATTTCCTATTGTAAAGTCCACAAAAATTAGCTTGCTTATTTTGATTTTGCACCATTTCAAGTGATTTTTGAAGTTGCACAAATTGCTGTAACAAATTTGCTACCAGATTTTGAAACTTCACCGGATGGTGAAGGAAGATGCTGACTTTTTTTGTCTGAGGATCATATAGTTGACTTAACTGTCGAGTTTGTCATATAGTAGTCTTGAAGATTCCATTGCAGTATGAAAATTTGAGTGTTTTTTTAATTGTCCAGATGGAGAGGACACTACAGTTTCAACTGTAGTTCTAGGATACGCTTAGTGATATGTGAGGGTACGTTATTTGACACCAATGTGGTTTACATTTTCCTAATGTGGTATTTTATGTTTAATAGCAGGTATGCGTATGTGACAGAAAATTAATAACAGTACTGTCCCTACCACTTGCACTGTCCCTGCTTACCTGAGCAAGCTTTGTATTTTGAGCTATTGTCCCCAGGCATTTTGCATAACCCCAATAGAATTGCATGGGTCCCTTTTGGAAGTTGACTTCTTTCTGCTGTTTTTGCAAATTATTAGTGTTATAATCTCCATGTTTAAAGGAACATCATGCAGCCCCACTATGTGCTGTCCTCACAACTCCCTTTGTGGTCTCAAGTCCTACAGGTCAATTGCACAGTAATACCCAAGCTAAATGGAAATATGGCTGCTGAATACTCAAGTCTTCAACGCAACAGCATATCAAACTATCCAGACTGTGTCCATGCATGCACTTTTAGTTTCTCCTCTTCTCCCCATGATTTGGACAATGAGAGAGAGGAGGAGGAAATGGTAGCTTAGTCATACCAGACCATAAGATGTAGGAGCATAAATAGGCCATTCACCCCATTGAGTCTCCTGTGCCATTCAGTGAGATCACAGCTGGTCTAATAAAATTCAACTTCACTTTCCTGCCTTTTCCCCATAACCCTTGATTCCCTTGCGAAATAAAAATATATCTCAGACATAAATCTGTTTATTAACCCAGACGATGACAGCTGTCAATGGTAAAGAATTCCACAGACTCCGTACACTGTAAGAAAAGAAATTCCACCTCCTCTGTATCTTAAAAGGTGACCCTTACCCTGAGATTATGCCCTCTGATCTAAAAGTCTTTCTCACAAGGAGCAGCTACTTTTTTCGCATCTGCTCTGTCAAGTCCCTTAAGAATCTTTGTTTCAAAAGATCATCTCTCATTCTTCTTAATTCTAAAGAGTACAGGTTTAATCTACTCAACATCTCCTCATTAGACAGTCCTCCAGATCCTGGTATTGGCCCAGTGAACCTTTTCTGGACTGCCTGCAATGCCAAAATAGCTCCCCTTAAATAAGGGGCTGAAAGTTGTTCACCGTATTCCATCTGTGGTCTAACTAGTTTCAGCAAAACTACTTCTCTACTCCATTCCATTTGAAATAATGCTCAACAATCCATTTGCCTCCCCTATTACCTGCTGAACTTGGATGCTCTTTGTGAGTCATGGGTGTGACTGAGTTAGTAATTGATAAAGTTGAAAGCTACTCTCAATAAACAGATGATGGAGCTATCATTGATTACGTTGAAGACTCATCAGGAATTCCTGATGAAGGGCTTATGTCCAAAACTTTGACTCTCCTCCTCAGAATCTGCCTGACCTGTGCTTTTCCAGCGCCACACTTCTCTACTCTGATCTCCAGCATCTGCAGTCCTCACTCCTTCCTTTTAATTTAGGGAAGGAACAATCCTATTCTAACCTGATCTGCCCCAGACCCACAACAATTTGGTTGTTTTTAACTGTCTTCTAAGGTGGCCTTCAACCAGAACAGAAAAATGTTGAATCAAATGTGCAACTCCAGTTCAAGAAAGTGGCTCACGACCATCTTCTCAAAGTCAATTAGGAATGGAAAAGGACTGCTGGCCTCTTCAATGACTACCTGCATCCAATGAAAGACCTAAAAGAAAATGGGGTGAAAGTGGATGGAGATTTATTTAGTATTTTGTATCTGATTACACCAGACTTGGCAGATAGTGACCGAATTGTTTTGACATTAACTGGCCTGAATAGGACAATACTACTAGTTTTTGTTTCTTGCTTCTCAGAAGAATATGATCAGTTTATTGTTATCCCTTAGAAATTTTTAAGAATGTTTTTTCACTATTGCTTCCCTTCATCCTGTAAACTCTATTCAAATAAAATGTAATTTCTGTAGTCGGAAATGGATTTGATGAGATTTATATCTTAGTGTGTGTTTTTGTTTTTTTGTTCACAGGCTGTTTCTAATGAGAGTCATTGACATTCCATATCTGAATCTGAGTGGGCCAGATTGTAAGTAAGGACTTGGACTAAAATGTATCAGTGTGTATATTGACATGCCCTTGAAAGGAACTGCCAAATAATGTTAAGTGCATTTTTCAGGGGAGTCCATAGGACATTAGAGCACAAATTGGGCCATTCAGCCCATTGCATCTGCTCTGCCATTCAGTCATGGCTGATATGTTTCATAACCCCATTCTCCCATTTTCTCCCTGTAACCCTTGGATCCCCTTGATCCTCAAAAACCCATCTATCTCGGTCTTAAATATACTGAATGACCTGGCCTCCACAGCCTTCTGTAGCAATTAGTTTAATTTATTAAGATAATTCTGTACTAAAATCAAACTCAACTTGGGCTGTTTTATGTTTCCTGTTTGAGTTCCAACCTTTTGCAGTATACTTGTACTTCGAACAGAGTTGCTAATTTTCAAATATTTGCTGTTACTACCCAAAGTTGGCTCATTTTAAAAGCTGCCATGGGGTTGCAATGATGAATATAATCATGCCTAAGAAACTAAGAAAGAACCTTTTAAACATTTGCTTCAAGTGTGGCATAATCATTGCCTACAAAAGTGTACTGGAACCCTTTTGAAAATCACAGTAGCAAGTGCAAATGTGGTGTTAGCCTGTACATTTCCAACAAAACCTATCCCAAGAATTTACTGTCAAATGCAACAGGCACTGAAGCAATTACAAGAAGGCTCTGGTATGAGAAAAATCAAGTACTCTGTGGTGGTCATGTGTTTTTTTTTTCTGAAGTGTGTAGCATTTCTTTTGGCTATTTTCTGAAAAGGAATGTTAGACAGCCTCCAGGGAAAAGGAAGAATCTATACAACAGCTCACTGAAAGTAATGAAAAGCTTTTTGTAATAAAGAAGGCCATCAGTTGTTCTAGGATTAGACTATGACTAGTTATTGGCACTTACTTGCTGATGCATCTATTTTTAACTGATTCGTGTGTTGAGAGAACAAATTGTGCTCATTACATTTTTCCTCCACTAAGTTTTCGATCCCTGATGTTCTATGATTAGGGACTAACAGCATTTACTCTTTGCTTTCCAGTGCAGCCAAAGCGGGACCATGTTCTTCATGTGCGTTTTCCAAAGGAATGGAAGACCAGTGACCTATACCAGCTTTTTAGTGCCTTTGGTAGGATCCACCTACTTGTCTTGTGAGCTAATTCAAAGTGTGGCTAGTTTCATCTGATATAATTTAGCAATCTGATTAGTACCACCTTCATTTAGAAATGAAGGTTTAAACTTCCAGTTGCATGTTTCCTTTTTTAAATAATTAATTAATTGTTGATAACTACTTCAAAACAGGTTTACTAAGATTGATGACTTGCTCAGGGTGCGAGTGTTACCGAATTTAACAAATCAGATTGCTTTTTCTTTTATCTCTGCAGATCACAGCCCACTCTAGCATTTTCTGTGCCCCCTTTCAACCTGAGCTAACATTTCAAACAATATTAAATCATGATGGTTTTCTTAGTGGAATGATGTGGCCACAACAAGCCTTATCATAGGGGAAAATGAGTTTCATTGTCACTATTTGCTGATTTAGTGATAATTTTCAAATGACTGGCAAAAATTTGAAGATAAATTATATCTATGGCCTCCTTTGTTTGTTCTGACATCAGTTATAGTTCAGAAAATTTCAAAAACTTACATTTTAAGTATGATTCAAAAATGTAAAGAATATAGTCGTCCTATTAAATGCTTTCCATTGACATTGTATATAAAATAAAGAGAATATCGGAATTTGTACATGGGGAAGATGTGATTAAAAATTATATCAGCAAAACTTTCCAAAGAATTGTAATAACACTTGACTCACCAATGTTGCAAATCCCAAAGTTTCTGCTGATTCATCCCTGCTAGATCATTTTTAATTTTATTTTTATTTAAAATCTAATGATGCCCAAGTTAACTTTCTTTTTAAAAAAAGTCATTTTACGAAGCAAACACCATATTCTGGAGAAACTCAACATTTCACTGGAGCTTGCGCTATGAAAGTGCTCACTGAGCTTTTCCATATTGGTATCAATTTAAAATGGCACCAGGTACTCCTTTTTCCCAATTTATGCCCTACGAAGCCTTCTAGGCACAGCTTCTTGAAGTCAAATAGGCTGCCTTTGCATTAGATTGTAATGTGCAGCAAGTTGGAAGATTGATATTTGAGCTGGGCAAGTTGACCTGGCTCCAGATGATTCCATCTGGGCTACCATTCTCGATTTCCCCATCCCCATTCTTTAATGTATCACAAATTAAACTGTAAACCAGCCCAAGTTGTTGTTGCCATCTAATTGTGGAAAACTGGATGTAGATGGTACCCACATCCTTGTTTTAACCAGGATTATAAAGGTGCCTCTCGGTCAAGTTGTATGCAGGAATTAGATTATTTTTAGATTTGCTCCAAACCTTAATGTCCTATTATCTGCATGGGGTGACATGGTGGCTCAGTGGTTCGCACTTCTGCCTCCTAGTGTCAGGGGCCAAGTTAGATGCCAGCCTCTGGCGACTGTGGAGTTTGAATGTTCTCCCCATGTCTGCATCGATTTCCTCTTACAATCCAAAGGTGTGCAGGTTAGGCGAATTGGCCATGCTAAATTGTCCCATGGAGTCAAGGGGTGTGTAGGTTAGGTGTCTGGGCCAGGGTAAATATAGGATAATAGGGTAGGGGAATGGGTCTGAGTGGGTTACTCTTCGGATGGTCAGTGTGGACTTGTTGGGCCGAAAGACCTGTTTCCATACTGTAGGGATTTTAGGATTGTCAATTTCTCCAGCATTGTGTTTGTTTCAGATTTCCAGTATATACAGTATTTTTTGATTGTTTCTTTCTTTTTAAAACCATGGGGAAACATCACCGCTGAAGACTCAGTCCTTTGTCTAATCACATATCCACTTTTAAATTGGAGTTCTTGTACAGCATGAAGATGTGGTAACATGCGAAAGGTGGTGATTGTACATTTGCACCATTATATAATTGACAGATCAGCAGTTAATTCCCTATCTGTGTTGGCAAGAAGCTAAATTTTTTTAAACTAGCTGTTTGATTACATGAAAAAGGAATTATTAAAGATAGTTATATCATAATAGTATAAAAATGTTAGAAGGTTCATTTTCAGAAGTTTCATCACCATACTAAGTAATATCTTCAGTGAGCCTCTGGATGAAGCACTGGTGGTGTAGCCCGCTTTCTATTTGGGTTTGGGTTTCCTTTTGTTGGTGATGTCATTTCTTGCAGTGACATCACTTCCTATGATCATGTAATTTC